>NC_133386.1:15005000-16255000 GCF_047511655.1 Castor canadensis
ACTATATAAAAATTACGAGAATATATGTCTTTTTCTTTTTGGCATTGCTGGAGCTATCTGGGACCTCAAGCATGCTAGGCAAGTGCTGTACCACTGAGGTGCACCCCCAGCCCACATGTCTTTTGATATAGCAGTTCCTAAAGAAATAGTCCCACAGGGGCATGAAGATAAACACACAAGGATGATGCATGGAGACGTTGTAATGGTGGAGAGTAGAAATCACTCCCCATGGACAGACATCTAGGATGGCTAAGTAACCATAGTCCCTCCTAATAGGAGGGTAGTGTTCAGGATGTCTACATGCATAGTGTGACCCCACTTCACACAAAAGATAAAATAAATGTTCATAGCCAGGCTCATGGCAAAAAGAAAAAACATAGGAAGATATGCACCAAAATATCATGGTACCTCTGAGGATTCGGCCTCCAGGTGAGAGGTGAGAGGCTCAGAGAGAGTGGTCGCTTCTGCACCTTTCTTGTTTGGATTTTACATGTACTTGCCCAGACACTGTTTTTAGAGATGTAATAAATACAAACCACTGGTGATTTTCTTTAGATTGTGGGATAATGATCATTTTTCTTTTCCTTTTTATGCTTATGTATCTTACAAATGTAAGAATAAATGAAGCCAGTGCTGGTGGCTCACGCCTGTAACCCTAGCTACTCAGGAGGCAGATATCAGGAGGATTGAGGTTCAAAGCCAGCCCAGGGAAATATATTTGTTTGTGAGACCCTATCTCAAAAAACCCTTCTCAAAAAAGGGCTGGTGGGGTGGCTCAAGATGTAGGCCCTGAGTTCAAACACCAGTACCGCAAAAAAAAAAGAAAAAAAGAATAAATGAACATGGTATCCTGATTATTTTAATATCACAATGAGTTTTCCTTTTCCTTAAAAACTAAGCGGCCGATAACATGAAAATGTCATAAGCACTAGTCCATAATATGCTATACCAAGGGAGTCGGTTTTAATTTCAGGCTAATGTTCCTTTTCTCCTAGATGAAGCATGTAATGCAAATTCTAGAGAAACACGAAATCCAGCCCTACGAAGTTGCACTGGTGCACTGGGAAAATGAGGAGCTTAACTACATGAAAGTAGAGTAAGCAATTTCTAATCAAATTTATGAAAAGGGCTCTTGGATAAAAACTAGGTAGAGTACTAGAGAGATAAATTATTTGTGAAGACTAATTTTAAGTACACATAGAAAGCTTAAACCAAAATAATGAATATTAAGGAATACATGTATATTTTTTTTTAACTTCTCAGGCTCTCTACAAATTAAAAAAAAGTAGAAAGCTTATATTTTCTAAGGAGCCTAAATCAATAAAATACTATGCCTTCATTAGAATGAACAAATTACTAGTAAAGTTTTCTCTTTAAGTAAATCCATTTTTCCTTGATTTTGAGAACAAAAGGTAAATAAAGGAAATATAATGTGATCTGAGAGAACCACTTGTATAAACGCGGTGATTGCAAGAAGCAGGGCCTGACATACCATTCAGATAACGGTGTATGGGTGGCACAGCCTAGCTGATTTTCCTGCCTTAGTAAGGGGAGAAATGTTAGGGCATAGAGAGAAGCTAGAATGAATAAGGTAGAAAAGTCTCTTTCCTCCTGGAGTCCCCTATCTACTGCGATATGAAAAAAGTCTTTGTAGATTCTTAGAAAGGAAGTGTTGAACAAGAGCTTTAGGAAAAACTGGAAGAGACCCTACCTGTAGAAGACCAGATAAGAATTAGCAATAGGAGCCAGCAATGACTAACTGCTCACATTGTGCCCGCCACTTCTCCCAAATGCTTTCTGTGTGCCACTCTCTTCATTGCATTCTGCTAAGAGCCCTGTCAAGTGCGTGAGGGCCTGGGCCCATGGTGGCGGCACTCACGTGAAGATGCAACCCTGAGACTCACAAATGAGGAGCTTATACTGTTTTATTATTATTAAGCCCTCAGTTTGTGGTTATAGTTCCCATGAATTTCCCTTCTGTGCTCAATTTCCAGATCCAACTGTCATTTGCTAGACCCTTATGTGTGAGCCTACCTACACACACACACACACACACACACACACACACACACACACCACAGTATGTGAAGGAGTAAAATCCTCAAGGATTTGGATCCCAGAAAAAGCTGTTTAGTTTTGTCAAAAACGCCACCATCGCTGCTTTTTGAGCCATTATTGAGTCATGCCTAGAGTCCAGGAGTCCCCCTGCCTCCCTGTGTTCTATGGTGCCAGCCAAGCTCATTCATAAAGCATCCCGCTCACTCTGCTCTCTTTCTGGTCTCCTTTTTTCCCCCACCCGAGGTAGTCAGAGCAGATTCTGCCCTCAGAGCTCCCATTAGACCCCGTGTCCACCTCCCATGTGCATCTCTTCTGGCCTCATGCTGACGATGGCTGCCCTATGCGATTCCTGCTTGCTTGTGATGGTGACATTCACAAATTCCCTCCCTCCTTGCACTCCCAGTCCCTTCCAGAGCTTTGTGAGTGCACCTTGATCTTTCACAACAGCCCTGTCTCCCTCCCCATCCCACCACATCACCATGATTTCAGATCCTTCTGCCTCAGCCTCCTGAGTGCCAGAACTAGAGGCTCGTGCCATCAAATCCTGCTCTTTTTTTGTCCTATGGAATTACTAATATGCTCCTATTGAGTATTAAGTTTCTTTCCTAGACAGGCGCCAGTGTGGCTTATGCCTGTAATCCTAGCTACTCAGGAGCAGAGATCAGGAGGATTGAGGTTCAAAGCCACCCAAGTAAACAGTTCTTGAAACCCTATTTCAAAAATACCCAATACAAAAAAGGGCTGCCGAAGTGGCTCAAGTGTAGATTACCTGCCTAGCAAGCATGAGGCCCCGAGTTCAAACTCCAGTACTATCACACACACAAAAAATTATACTTTCTTTCCTAATGTTTTACTTTTAACCATTTGACCATGAAAACAATTTTTTTGTACTCAAATCTTTCTATATATCTGTGATTATTTCTGTGGGATAAATTTCTAGGAGTAGAATCACTTGGATCAAAGGGTATGACATGGCAGACTGGAGATGTGGCTCAAGTGGTAGAACACCTGCCTAGCAAGCACAAGTTCAAACCCCACTACAGTCAAAAAAAACCAAAAAAACAAAGACGTAATGTGAATTGCCAAAATGACCTCTAGAAATCCTAGAGTTTCAAGTGAGAAACTTGAAAGTGTTTATAAGATTTTGAAGATACTTTTCCTTTCCTTTTCACAGGGGGCAGTCTAAACTTCACAGAGGGGAAATCAAGTTAAATTCAGAGCTGGATTTAGATGACACCATTCTAGAAAAATTTGCATTCTCCAATGCTCTTTGCCTTTCAGGTAAGTTACTGCAGCATTTTGAAGAAGGTTTCACACAGTTTTCATTTCATCAGGGGAAGTGTAAGCCTTTGATTTTGACATGTTTTCACAGAACACTCAACACTGCCTTGGCATTCCTTGTTTTTTCCTACAGGAAAACATGTTTTATTAAAACATGGGTAACTGCTGAAGTTACCCAGTCCTTGTAAATTCTGTTTAAAGCCTCCTTTTGCCAAAAATGTGTTTTATATTATTGTCACTGCTCTTGTTTCCTCTCCACTCCTTTGCATGACTATTTATTTAAGTAGTCTCTGATCTAGACAGAGACAGCCCAGCCCTGTGACAGGGCACAGTCTACACCCCGTGTTTCACAGGAATGGGACAGAGTCACAGTGGCAGTGGCTGTGAGTTTATTCTGAAAGATCCATGCACCTTATAGCACAAGTTCCATGGGAATTTCTTTGCTGGCAGTCTGCATCAGGATCTTCCTGCTGTGACTTGTCCCCACCCTCTAGGCAGCCTCAGAGACTTTGCATTTTACTCCTAGCTCTGAGAAGTGCAAGGGGAAATCACACCTGAGTGACACGGTGTGCCTTTCACCTCTGGGTTTCCCAGATGTGGTGTTAGAAAATCAGGAGTTCTACTAGATGTAGCTGCAGACTGCCACCAGGGTTCGAAATCTGAGCCTCCTATCTGTTTTTATGTTAGGGCTGTCCTTTGACATATTAACATCTACTTTTAGTTTTAGTTTCGAATTGGCTTCTTTTTAATTTGTTTGTGAGGGGAAGGTGTTTGGTTTGGATTTTTTTGTTGTTTTGTTTTTAGATTTTGAGAAAGGTTCTTGCTATGTAGCTCAAGCTGACCTCAAACTCGTGATCTTCCTGTGTCAGCCTCCTGTGTGCTGGGATTATAGGCATGTGCCACCTTGCCTGGCTGCACATTTGCCTTTTAAACCATTGCTAAAATGGCAGCAAAGACAATGTGCAGTTATGCACTCTGTATAAACATGAGCATGATGATAAAGAAATGTTCCATGTTAATTTTTCTCCCCAGTGAAACTGGCTATTTGGGAAGCGACACTGGATAAATTTATTGAGTCTATTCAGTCAATTCCAGAGGTAATTATATCAATTTTATGCTTGTTTTCAAGGGTTGATTTCAGTATTATTGGAGTTTGAACCCAGGTCCTCGAATTTTCTAGGCAGGCACTCTACCAGTTGAGACATGCCCCTGGCCCTTCAAGGATTGCTTTCTATAGGGGAAAAACACAAATTTCTCAATATAACAATAAGCACATGAGTTTAAAAAAAAAAAGTAATAGTAAGCAGTAGGAAAGCAAAGAAAATACCTTTCAATTATATGTAAAATGATGAGATAAGATTTTCAAATTGTTTTCACTTTTTAAAACTTTAAATTACTTTTCTTGTGATGGCACAGTGGGTTTAATATAACTAAATTATTGGAAAAGAATGGGCCGGGGACATAGCTTAGTGGTAGAGCACTTACCTAGTACACACAAGGCTCTGGATTTTCTGCAAAGAAAAAAAATGGCGAGAAAGAAAAAAGTAAGTGACATTTTTCCTCTCATGAAGGCGATATTAACACTTTTTCATGATTAAATAAAAGTATTTTCCTAATCTTTGAGAAAAGTGGTAACATGAATATATTTTTGTATAAACTTACTATATAAAGTTTTAAATATGTAAAGTTGCTAAATTTTGAGAAAATTAGTGGTATAAAAATGCATATAAGCTTACACTATATAGTTAGAATTATGTAAAGTTACATTAAAATTTCAAAATGCATTAAAAATCATTTTTACTTGTAACTAATTTTGTTTTTATTAGGACAGAATATTGTAATTATTCTTGGGAAAAGAGGCACTTTTCTGATAAGAGATTAGGAAGGTAATCATAAAAATACTTATGAGAAGGGTGTACTAGCTTTCCGTCACTGTAATAAAATCCACTTAGTACAAGGAAATGTTTATGTGGGCTCACAGTTTGGTGGTTTCAGTTCACAGTTGGGTAGACTCATTGATTTACGTGATAGAGCAAGCTGCTTAGCTCATGGTACTGGGAAACGGGAAGAGGAGTGACCAGGGTCCCAGTATCCCCTTCAAGGGCAAGTTGGCAACCTAACTTCCTTCCATTAAGTCCCACCTCCAAAAGGTTCCACCACCACCTAACAAGGCAAGGACCTGAGCCTTTGGGGGACATTCAAGATCCAAACAACAGTGAAAGGGGAAAAAAAAGGTATAGACTTTCTGCTTAAGAAGATTTGAAGTCTTGCTGGGCACTGGTGGCTCATGCCTGTAGTCCTAGATACTTGGGGAGGTTCTGTGCCAGCCCAGGGATATAGTTCTTGAGACCCCATCTCTAAAATAACCAGAGGAAAATTGGACTGGAGGTGTGGCTCAAGTGGTATAGCACTTGCACTGGAAGTGTAAAACCTTGAGCTCAAACCCCAGTCCCACCAAAAAAAAGATTTTGTTATCTTGGAGTGAGTTAAGACATGTTATCTGGGAGAGAGTCTTACGTAAAATTACGTTCCTTCAGAATTTGCTTGATGGACCTAATACTTTCTGAAATGATGCATACATAGACCTCCCTCAGTATCTGTGGAGGATTGTTATAGGACTCCCTCCTCACCACCCTAACACCTGTGGGTGCTCATGCTAATACAAAATGTATGTGCATATAACCTATGCACACCCTCTTACATACTTTAAATACTCTGTAGATGTGCAGTACCTAATGCAATATAAACACTATGTAAATAGTTATGCCATACAGTTTAGGGAGTTCAGAACAGATGCAGCTGTCTTTAAGATTTCCTATCTGTGGTCAGAATCCACGGGTACAGATACAGAGGGCCAGCTGTGTATGTGGTTTGTTTTTTTTTTTCCCCTCTCTCCAAATAGGCTTTAAAAGATGGGAAGAAAGTGAAACTATCTCATAAAGAAGTTATGCAGAAAATGGGTGAACTCTTTGCCCTAAGGTAAAAATTTTTCTTGTAAATAAAATATTTCATATATTTAACAATCTCAGGAAAATATTCCTGTAGTTCTGTAATAAGGAGAAAACATTTAGACTTTTCTGGGAATTTTGCTATTTTCATCTCTTTAATTATAAGCAGGAAGAACTCTTATCCATTAGAAGCAGGTAGGCTGTATTAGGACTAGACATGAGGAAATTCAGCATATACAAAAGAGGTAACTAGTCCACATTAAATCCTCATCAAGGGGCACCATAAGTGTCCTTTGAAGATAGGAGGATATATTCTAGAATTTGCTTAATGCAAATTCCCAGTAAAACAAACATACTCAGCAGACTTCATTGCTACAGAATTGTTCTATACTGTATTCATGGGATCTAAGACACTGTACAATGCAATGGTAAGAAACACCTGCTACTCTGTCATCATAGAACGTATACTTACTGAAACAGCTCTTTCAGTCTTAATCTGGTAGTCTTTCACAGACCCTCTTGAGCACATACACGGGAAAGCATTAAGAAGTAAATTGTTTAAGGTAATGACATCTTAAATCACAGCTGTCACATGTAAGACACCATCAGTTTTAAGATATTTCCCATTTTTAGAGAGTTAAATGGAAGGAACTGAGTCCTAAAACTGATGAAATACAGAAATGCATCATCTTAAATAAATGTCTGGAAAAGCCTTGGATTTATTTTGTTCTTGGAATTTTCCCAGGACTTACAGAATGAAACATGCTGGATATTGGTGTTTCTCTCACTGGGCAGTGTCCATCTCATCCTTTCTTAGATGAATGTTATAGAGCTCTTTGTAAATGTTTACGTAAGAGCTGCCTTTCCATCTCCTCAGGTACTCTGCCTGAGAGAAGTGATCCAGTGTTTTATCAATGCATTTCTCATAGCTCAGGAACCCTAATTCAGGGTCATTCCTTAGAAATATGCCACACTAAGTTCCAAAGCCCCACGCGTTCTCAAAAAGGTGGGATTCTTCTCTCGTGTTCTCTTTGTAATGCAAGCAGAATCTGATACAGCAAATTATAATAATAATAAAACTTAAGAGTCAGGTGTGGTGGCACACAGCACACCTACTGCTGTAGGTGCTCCCAGCTACTCAGGAGGTAAAGGTAGGAGGATAACAGTCTGAGGCTAGCACAGGCAAAAGCACAAGAACCCTGTCTGAAAAACTAAAAGCAAAAAGAACTGGGGACATGGCTCAAGTGGTAGAGCACCTACCTAGCAAGCTCAAGGCCCTGTTTCAAACCCCAGTATCACCAAAAAAAGAAAAAAAAGTAAAAAGCTAGGATTAAATATAGATTTGTGTGTGGTTTATACAAAGCCTGATATTTCTTACCCTAAATTTTCTTATCTTTTTTTATTGCTTATTCATTTATTCACATGTATATACATAGTTTGGGCTATCTCCCCCCACCCCCTCCCTTGCTCCCCCACCCCCTCCCTCGCTCCCCCACCCCCTAAATTTTCTCTTTACGATAAAAGTGCTTCTGTGTTATTAAAAGGAATGTGATGAATCTGTGAAAAGAAACACAGCTAAGTACATTAAGTGAAAAATTAAGTCACAAATTATATATGAGGAGCTGGCAGAGTGGTTCAAATGGTAGAGTTTCTGCCTAACAACCACAAGGCCCTAAGTTCGAACCCATGTGGTGTGATCCCATTTGTATAAGTGAACAAAAATACTCAGACTTGTCTTGTATGTCCATGCACATATCGTGTGTGCATGGAGAAAGATCCTGAAAGCCACATCACAGGGTTTGTAGGGCCTGTCCTTGGGGAATAAAGGATGAGAAGGTGGTTTGTGTGGTAGCTTAAGAAGGCCTGCTGCTGCTTTTCTGAATTCTCTGGGTTCTTTTCTTTTTCTTTTTTTTTTTTTAAATGAACAGCTGTGTATTACTTTACAACTTAAATTTTCTTTTAATGAAAGAGTTTTACAGTAAGCTTAAACCTCTGTTAAATAGGTGGAAATTAAGAGAGAATGGACGTGTTTGCTTTTCCAGTGTTTGCATGAGCGGAAGGAGGCAGAGGAAACTTAGTGGGGGCTACCCATGGGGAATGGGAGAAAGGGAAATGTGGAGATAAGAATAGAAGTAAGATTTATCAGTTTTTGCCTTTTCATATCTTTTTGACTTACTTTTAAGACAGGGTCTAGCCTAGGCTGACCTCAAACTCATCCTCCTGCTTCAGCCTCAGATGTGCTGGAATTACAGGCATGTACTACCACACCTGGCTTTTTTTGGATTTTTGAGCCATTTAATTACCTAACACCCAAAAACATGTGTGGAAATTGTACATTTTTGTGCTAGGCAGGCACACTCTACCCCTGCATTCTTTTTTTTGTTTTTTTGTGATGGTGGTACTAGGGTTTGAACTCAGTCTCATGCTTGCTAGGCAGGTTCTCTACCACTTAAGCCATACCTCAAGCCCATTTTGCTTTAGGTTATTTTTCAGATAGGCTTTCACTTTTTGCCCAGACCTGGCCTTGGACCATGATCCTCCTACTTCCAGCCTCCTGAATACCTGGGCTAACAGGCACATACCACCACACCCAGTTTATTGGTTGAGATGGGGTCTGGCTAACTTTTTTCCCAGGTTAGCCTTGAACCTCAGTCCTCAAAATCTCCACTTCCTGAGTAGTTGGGGTTATAGGCATGAACTACCACATCTAGCTGTAAAATTTTAATTAAAGAAACAAGCTTAGAAATTGAAAAACAAAATGTGAGCATTTTCTTTCCCACTTTATAAGTAATATTGTTAAAGACTCAATCAAGGCTGGATATCATGGTACATATCTGTAATCCCAGCTACTGGAGAGGTGGATATCAGAAACATTAGCAAGATCCCATCTCAAAGAACAGAAGCACAGGTAGGAGGATTGTTGCCCAGGCTAGCTCTAGGCAAAAGAGCCTATCTGAAAAATAACTAAAGCAGGAAAGGGCTGGGGGGCATGGCTCAAGTGGTAAGAGTGCCTACCTAGCAAGCTCAAGGCCTGAGTTCTAACCTCAGTACCACCAAGAAAAAAAGACTGAATTAATTTGGTTGAGAGTTTTAAATTCTTTTGAAAATTATTGATTTATATGTTTCTCAAATATTTCGCAAAGGCCAACATTCTAAAATGTTCTCCTCTAACACCACGTACATGTGAAATAATAGAAACAATTATTTTTAATTCAATACAAATAAAAGTTATTTTCCCTTTTTAAAGGCACCGTATCAACTTGAGTTCAGACTTCTTGATCACACCTGATTTCTATTGGGATAGAGAAAACCTGGAAGAACTTTATGATAAAACTTGTCAGTTTCTTAGTATTACCCGAAGAGTTAAGGTATGTATTTTGCATGTTTACTAAGAGAAAAAAAAAAAACATGTTTTTACTGTAATTAGTATGACTGAGTTTTAAATTAAGTGAATATATTTAATTGCTTCAGAGAAATATCTTGCTTGACTTCTGTTCAGATCTCTTTAGATTTCTCTTTCATTTCTTGTCACTTTCTGGCTCTCCATGTCAAAGCTTCAAAGCCTAGATGAGACGTGAGGTCCAGGCCTGCGTGTCCATTGGAAGTTCTTGTCAGGTCTAAGCAAGAGTGCATGGGGTCCTGAACTATGATGGTGACAGTGAAAATAGAAATAAACATGGGGGCAGAAAGAACAAAAGATGAGTGATGTTTGTCTGTTTGTGTCAGATAGAAAGGTAGCCAAACAGAGAAGCAGCAAATCACCCAGTTAGAACAATCTCATAGCCATTTAGAAGTGTGGAAGCAGCACTGGGCATGGTGGTACATGCCTGTAATCTCAGCCACACAGGAGGCATAGGTAGGACGATTTCAATCCAAGGCAAAAACTCAAAACCCTATCTGTGAAACAGCTAAAGCAAAAGCACTTGAGGCGTGGCTCAAGAGGTAGAGCACCTGCCTTGCAAGGGTGAAGCCCTGAGTTCAAACCCCAGTAGCACCAAAAAAACCACATAAGTCTGGTGATGTAGCTCAGTGGTAGAGCACTTGTCTAGTATGCCTGAGGCCTTGGGTTCAATCCCTAGCACTGCAATAAATAAGTAAATTAAATGAATAAATGTGTATATATGTGAATGAAAAAATACCTAACATCACTGTTTATTAGTACATTGCAAATCAAAACTTCAGTTAGGAGTCCTTTTCCTAGCTATAGTTTGGATGTGAAATGTCCTTCAAAGCCCCATGTGTTATAAGGTTTGTCCCCACTCTTGGGAGGTGGTAGAACCTTTAAGAGACCGAGCCTAGTGGGAGGATGTTAGGTCATTGATAGCAGGTGCTTGAAGGGGACTGGTAGACCCCAGCCCCTTCCTGTTTCTCACTTCCCTGGTGCCTGCTTTGCTTCCAGGGAGCACCATATGTTCCCTGCCATGACTTGCCGCCTCACTACAGGGCCAACCATGAAACTCCAAAACTAAGCCAAATAAAACCTTTCCATCTTATAAGTTGACTGTCTTAGGTATTTTGTCACAGTAATGAAGAGCTGGCTAACACATCCTTCTACTCATTAAAATGGCTAAACCTAAATGACTGGCCCCAAGTGTTCAGAATGTGGAGTAATTGAAAGTGTCATGTATTACTTGTGGAATAAAAATTGACATACTCACTTTGTGAAACAGGTTCTTAGTTTCTCATAAAGCTTTGTCTTACCACATGTACTAGTCATTTCCCGTTGTTGTGAAAAAATACTGGACAAAACAACTTAATGGAAGAAGGATTTATTGTGGCCCACAGTGTCAGAGGCTTCGGTCCACAGTCATGTGGCTCTGTTCTTCTGGGGCCGTGTGTGTGAAGCAAGGACATCATGGTGTGGAGATGCGGTGGAACACAGCAGCTCACCTTAAGGCAGACTAGAAGCAGAGAAAGAGACAAGAAGCACCGGGGACAAGGTATAGCAGGCATGGCTGCTGTGACCTCCTTCCTCCCACGAGCCCCACTTCCTAATAGCTCATTCAGCTATGAAATCACTGATGAAGTTAGCACTCATTGTCCAGTCACCTCTCAACAGCACCAACTGGAAGCCAAGCTTTCAACACTTGAGCCTTTTAGGGGTTACTTCATACCCAAGCCATAACACCACGTAACCCAGAAATTCCACTCCCACGTATTGCCCATGAAAAATGAAAATGTGTCCTTAGGCAGGTTTGTACAGTGTTCATAGTAGCTTTCTTCCTAAGTCTAAAACTGGAAATAACCAGATATCCATCAATAGGTGAATGTAAAATCAGTGTAGTTTATCCATACAGTTGAATACCACTCAGCTATAAAACTCATTGCTCATGTAGCAACAAGGGAGGGGAATTCCCAAAATCACTGTGCTGGTACATGGTACCAAAGCATACATGAAAGACTAGTCTGCAGTTACAGAAAGTACATCAGTGATTCTGTGAGGTTTGGGGTGGGAATGGTAGGTGGGGAAGTGAATTGCCAGGGGCACAAGGAGCTTTTTGTGGCAATGGAAAGTATGGTGGTAGTTAACATAGCTACACACTTCTTAGTCTTCAAATTGAATGCTAAGATTGGGTATGTCTGCTTTATATAAGTTATGACTCAAATTTAATTTGGAAATAAAGTCTCAATTCTTTAGATGCAGCCATATTTAATGGGGATAAATTTTTAAAATATTCAGATGTACTGTTCTTGGATATCTCTCCTTTTTCTATTGGTATGGAGACCTTGGGTAGAATCATGGTTGTTGGATGAAATATATCACTGCCATCAGGGAGATGTAGATTTCTTTCCCTCTTCTGATAGCTATTCTGCTTGATGGTTTATTAAGTAAGTTAGTAAAAGAGCCACATCCATGATAACCAAGTGGTTGACAGGTCTGAGCTCTCAGGCATCACGTCATTCATCATCTGCCTCCTTAAACTACAGCACCTGTTGATATTGATGTCCATGGTATCTCTACAGTCACCAAGATGAAGGAAAATACTGAGTGTATAGTCAAGAAGAAAAGTAAAAAGATACGGTATCTTTCAAGAACTTGCTCAGATCCCTTAAGTTTAATGTAGAAGCCACATGGAAGATGAGAAATGTCAGAAAGGGATCAATAATGAAAACAAAAGTGCGATGAAGAATCACCTGGCTGCGTAAGAATTAGCTACCAAAAGGAAAGGGAAACCCCAGAGAAGGTGCCACTTTGTTGTCACTCTACCAGCCCAGGAGGAAAGGGCATGCCAGGAAGAGTCCCTTGGAGTTTGCTAGGGACAGAGCTCTGCTGAATAGAAGGGCTTCTTCTGGCCCCACCATTGGGAAGTTGGCTAGGTTCCCAGAAATGTAAGATTCCTGTACAAGTCAGTTCTGTGGTGTTTCTTTTTTTTTTTTTTTTTGAAATCTTTTTTATGAGTAACTGGCTCTCCTGAATCCTTAAGTGAGTATACAGAGAGAATGTACACTATTCACTCAATACTATAAACAAGTGAACTATTTGTCAATTATACCTCAACAAAGCTGAGGAGGGAAAGTGGAAAATTCAAGTAATCCTGAAGAATAACAGCAAAGATCTATCTAATCTGACACCATTAAAAGTTTCTGTCCTACTCTTTCAAGTTGATGTAATTTGAAGCTTTCTGTGTCCTGGAGCAGGACCATCCCTGCCTGCATTTTGCCTAATAAGGCCAAACCACCTCCTTGGAAAGCTTTCTCCCATCCTTATTTTGTACTTCTTAAGGTCTCCATACAGATCTCTCAGCTTCAGCACTTCAACTGCATTGTGGTGATCTGATTACATGTCAGTCTCTAGGGCTGTGTGTTTCCTAAGGGAAGTTCTACATCTTTGAATCTCCAGCATATTAGAGCACACTAATAGGCTTTCTGTATTTAAATGTCTGAAAAGATTCCTTCCAAGAAAATACAGGATTCCATTCCTTATCTAAACTACCTGACATCCTTCACAGCAGAGCTCAGATTGGTCAGATAATTGAACAGCAATCTTAAAATGCCTAATGCAGGTTGTTTATTACCCAGTCTTCCTGAAGTGTTATGTCTTCCACAAGTTCTGAAGCATACCTAAAAGTTCTCAAACTACCAGCTGGGAACCAAGCCTTCAGCATGCTCCAGTGACCTAAAGACCTTCCACTAGGCCCGATCTCCTAAATGTTCTACCACTTTCTAATAACACTGTAAGGACTCAAGCCTTTAACCCATGGGCTTTGAGGGGACATTCAACATCCAAACTATAGCAGGGCTAAAAGAACTAACCCTCCCCTATTATACTTAATACAGTGCTGGCATTATAGGTAATTCAAAAGAATAAGTAGTCCTGACCTTCAGTAAGCTTGAAGTCTTCCAATAAGTCAGACAACAGAGTGATCACAGTGCTGGAGGGAAGTTGCCCCTTGGTTTTTATTTTCTTCAAAAGTCAGAATCTTGCAAGAAATAGGAGAGAATGGGCATAAGATGCTGAAAAACAGAAAAATTGAAGACAGAGGTCAGAGTATCAGTTGGTAATTAGATCACTGGAAAAGATTGAACAGGGACAGAAACAGCTTGCAACAGGTGACAAGCTCCTTTTCCTCAAGTTTGCATCCCCCAAGGTTCTCCTGGCACCAGCTAATACACAAGCACTGTATTTGCGTGATTTCTACTCCCACCTTTTCCTGGTAGTTTTCTCAATCCGTCCTTTCTTCCAGATGTTTCCCTAAATCTTATAGTTCCTCCATCTCCATATCAAAGTATCTCATAGCATCCCTTTTATTAGTCAGTTATGTGTATCATTCCCCACTAGCATGTAAGCTCATGACATCAGAGACAATGATCACTGGCTTCCTGTGTTTGTTTTTTGTTTTGGCAGCACTAGGGTTTGAACTCAGGATCTCACACTTGCTAGGCAGGCACTCTTACCACTTGAGCCACTCCGCCAGTGCCCTTTTTAATTCTAAATTTTTTTGCTTTCCAGTTCTTGTAAAGATATCCCACGTAATATGTACTCAGTATTTGTAGAACAAATCATTGATTAAGATTTCAAAATGAAAGTCATTGTATTCTCCAGAAAATGTTGAAACTTCTGTTGTGTTTCATCTACTGGCAGAATCTTACCTATTTGATCATTCAACCAGAAATTTAAGTTCATCTGTATGTTCTTTCTGTTTCACTTTCCACATCCAGTCAGTCAGACCATCTTTCCAATCCTCCTAAGTATGATTCATTCATTGTAAATATTTATTGAAAGCCCATGTGATAGACCCTGGGCTGAACAGGGAAGAGGGTACCACACTGACCCGTGCTTTAAGCTCCCCACCAGTTAATATGCCACTTGGCCTTCTCACAGCTGTACTGGTCTTAATACCCTTTGCACTGATTCTCACCATCCACAGTGGAAGTTTACACAGTCTCTCTCTGCATCTCCTTGGCCAAGTGGGTCTGTCTCATTCGCCATTCTGCTTCTCTGCCCAACACACTATGGTGAACAGCAAACATTTCAGGACTGACAAGGATTCCCTTTATCTGCAGAGTAAGTTCAGACATTATACTGTGTGGTATCTATCACTGCTTTAACAAATCACCTTAAGCCTAGAGGCTTAACACAAATTTATAATCTCAGTTTTGGAGGTCAGGGCCTGGCATGGATGTCACTGAACTAAATTCAAGGTGTTGGCAGGTCTGCATTCCTCTCTGGAGGCTGGAGGCCAGATCCATTTCCTTGCCTTTTCCAGACTGACAGGCTTCCTACATTCTTTGGCTCATAGCCCTTTCCTCCCTCTAGCAAAGGCAAGTTTGAGTCTTCTTCATATCATCATTCTGAGCTCTCCAACTTCCATTTCCACATGTACACTCTTGGAAGCCCACGCAATCTAGCCTTATTCAAATGTCAGCTGATTATGTAGTCCTAATTCCCCTTTGCCATGTCATGTTCACAGGTTCCAGGAGGATCTGTGGAACGGAGCACTATACCCACACCACTGTGGCATCCAGTGCCTCTCAATTATATGCTAACCAGCTTCCAAGCACTTCCCTCCAAGTTGTCCATTGTCTAGTGACGCCTCTACTGCTTCCTCTGCTTAAAGTGCTCCCTTTCTGCTTCACCACCTTTATTCACAGCAACTGCCTACTTAATTCACATTAAGCACCTCTGTGAAGTCTTCCTTTTCTCAGTTCATCTGCGTGCATGTAACTTGCATGTCTCTACAGCTAAATGAAATTAGCAAGAACTCTTACATGCACATTTCTGTTTTGTCCAATGCTTGGGTTAATTGGACTTTAGAACCAAGAAAGTTGCACTTAGTATTAAGAGACTTTTGAAATTTCAGGATTTATATTAATATGTACAAATTCTAAAGTTGGGTGATGAAGTGAAGGAAGAACATGTTATCTATTCCTTGGTCAAAGTTCAAAGAAAGAAGCAAGCTTAAAGATGAATATTAGACACCAAAATATAATAGTCCGTGGGGGGGGGGGGGGAAGGAAAGTAAAGGATGCTGGGGTAAGAATGGAAGAAGCACTGCCTTAGACATTTATGGAATAGAAACTACACAAGGTCTTGGGTACGTGTGAATGGTAGCCATCAAGTTCCATGTCACCCATGCTGCAGTTAATGCTGCAGAGACTCATAATCAGTGTTTCCGTGCCAGAGACTCATAATCAGTGTTTCCGTGCATTCCTTTACTTTAATTCCACTTTTTTTGTTTTTGTGGTACTGGGGCTTGAACTCAGGGCCTCACACTTGCTAGGCAGGTGCTCTACCACTTCAGCCACTCCGCCAGCCCTTTTTTGTGTTGGGTATTTTTGAGATAGGGGCTCACGAACTGTTTGCCTAGGGTTGGCTTCGAACCATGATCCTCCTGATCTCTCCCTCCTGAGTAGCAAGAATTAGAGGTGTGAGTCACCAGCGCCTAGCTTTTTGTTTTTGTTTTTATTGGTACTGGGGTTTCAACTCAGGGTCTCCTGCTTTCTAGGCAAGTGCTTTACCACTTGCTTGAGCCACACTCCCAGCACACCTCATGAGAGAATCAAATGATTAAAAATGTTTTCAAACTTTCAATCTTCAGAGAAAAGTAGAGATACTATTGTGAGGCATCGTAACGCAGAACTTTTGCAGTTCAGTTCAAAGTAGTGCCACCTTTGGGGGGCTGGGGAGGCTGGGAGGAAGTAGCCCAAACAATATATGCATGTGTAAGTAAATGTAAAAATGTTAAAATGAAAGAAAAAAAAAAAGTGCCACCTCATGGTGAGCCATCAGCAGGTCAGGTTGTCAGTATTTGGGATTCTTTAGTAGAAGGTAACAAAGTTTACTTTTTTAATAAAAACTGCTAAAAACCTAAAGACAGCTACTAAAAACTAGGGTACCTTTTTAGACTTTCCATCAAAATCACAGATTAATATGATAACTATTTAACATATTAAATATTACAGAATGTTTCTGGATGGATTCATTAGAAACTGAACAATGGCTTGATTGCCTTTGAGAAAAACAAGGAGCAAGAATTGAATAATTTTTTCATTGCAGTACCCACAGAAATTGTTTGAAATGGTTTCAGTACACAATACATATTTTTCTTTCCTTTTTTTTTGGGGGGTAGTGGGGTTGGAACTCAGGGCTTCACACTTGCTAGGCAGGCGCTCTACCACTTGAGCCACTCCACCAGCCTCTAGTTTTTCTCATACAGGTCATGAATGAAAAACTTCAGCACTGCATGGAACTGACAGATCTAATGCGGAATCACCTGACTGAGAAGAGGGCACTGCGCCTAGAGTGGATGATTGTCATTCTCATCACCATAGAGGTGACTAGATTCTGTACCACTGTCACGTACCTTAACCTTTTTACTATATGGACCTAGCGATAGACAATTTGAGATAAAAAAAATTGTAGGAAAGATGATGACTTTTGGCTCTAATTAGTAAGTCCGTAGAAGTGATGTTAAGCCTCAAATGACTATATTTTGCAATTGCATTAAGTAATAAAAAGGTTCCACACGTTTTCAAGACAGCATTATGGCTTTAAATCATAATGTGCAGCTAATCAATACTTGTGCCTCAGATCTGCAGCATCCCAAGTGAGAAGGGTAACATTTACTTTTCATTCATCACAATCTTAGAAGTCATCTTATTGTGTACCAATAAATTGTTTGCCATAGAATTAATAATTTTTTTTTTAATCCGAAGGTAATGTTTGAACTGGGACGAGTGTTTTTCTGACCACTGGTAACTAGTGCTGCTGCAAGAGATACTCAAGTTCTACAATCAAAAATCAGTGTTCACTATTAGGTGACCTCATATTTAATAAGTATTTAATTTTTTTAATCAAGAAATTGTTATAATTATCTTTTCCAGCTCCTAAACATACTGCTGCTTGAATAAAAATTATATAATCTGGTGTTTGGGTCTACGTTGACAGTTGAAAAGGAAAAAAATTTTTATCAGTGTAAAGAACTTTGGATCATTTTAGCATCTAGGAAATCTCAGCAAGGTACTCCTTATAGCTAGAAACTTTAGATTTTGGTCACCACGTCTTAAATTTACCCTGGGAGTCAGTCTTGGCTAAAAATCCATACAGGAACCTACTAGTGTTGAAATCAATACTGGTGGCAGAAATAAACTTTATGCACCCATTTTAGAGGACCTAATTTGAATATGACTGCTTACTGGCACAGTGCTTTTTAATCAATATTTGTCTTCACCACCCAAACAAGTGACAATATTCTTCCTACAAAGACCCTTTCACATACTTTGGGGAAATTACAAAATAGCAAGCATAAAGAACTTAATTTATATACATACCACATTGCATTAACTTTTTTGTCAGCTGGATGTTAGTGCTTCATACCTGTAATCACAGCTTCGCAGGAGGCTGAGATAGGGAGGATTGCGGTTCCAGGGCAAAAAGCCTGGACAAAGTAAAACCAAAGGAAAAAGGGCTAGAGGCATGGCTCAAGTAGAAGAGCGCCTGCCTTCAGGCACAAAGCCCCGAGTTCAAACCCCAGTACCACCAAAAACAAAGCAAAAACGCCTTTTTGGATTTTGTTGTTGTTTGGGACAATCTCAAATGTGTATCCTAGCCAGGCTGGCCTCAAACTCACAACCCTCCTGCCTCAACTTCCCAGATGCTGGAATTGGGCATGCCACCCTGCCTGGCTCAAGCAGTGTGATGGCACAAAGTCCAAGCTACTTGGGAAGGTGTGGCTGGACAATTACTTGAGCCCAAAAAATTTTTTTTTCATGTTACTGGGTTTTTAATTCAGGGCCTCACACTTAGCTTAAGCAGGTGCTCTACCACTTGAGCCACTCCTCCGGCCCTTTTTTATGTTGGGTATTTTTGAGATAGGGTCTTGCAAACTCTTTGCCCTGGCTGGCTTCGAACTGTGATCCTCCTGATCTCTGCCTCCTGAGTAGCTAGAATTATAGGTGTTGAGTCATGGCCTGACGTTTATGCATAATCCCTTGTCCTAGTAGGCCAACCAGGATGAATCTAATGTTACTTTTCTTAACTCATACACATATTACACACATTATTCTTAACTGCTGCACAGTATTCCACCAACAGAGTACACATTCACTGATACCTTTACTGATGGGCATGTATTTATTTGCTATAAATAGTACTAAGATGAACTTCTGGTATTTTTCAGCACTGTGCCTCTTGAATAGCTGTCTTCGATTTGAGGTACCTATACCTCAAGGGTACCCAAAAACTTTCCGAGGAGAAAGGGGGCATGGATAGTTCCAGAAGTTTTAGATCAGTTTTCCTGTACTTTCATACTGGTACACGCCTACAATCATTGAATACAGCTTGTTGTTGACACCTTCTTTCCCTTTTCACACTACACATCTCTCAGCCAAACTGAATATTGTTTGGTTTGATATATTTGATAGCTGTTAAATATTGTATAACCTCTGGCTGCCACATCAGAGGACAATTTGAAAAATTGGTCAGACCACTAAATTTCCTCCCCTCTAATCTCCAGGGCACCCTCTCTTGGGACCCATTCCCACTCTGGGAGCTCTACTCTGTTACTTTTCTATCGCAATAAAGTCTCCCATTTTACTTACCAAAAAAAAGGTTATCTCCCAATACCAATAGGCAGTTAATAAAGTACAATTTGCTGTTTAGTAGTAACAACTTTAATAGCTCAATCCAGAAGAAACACATTTAATGCCTCTGGCTATAGCAAATTAAAATTTTAACATTTCAATTTATATACACATATGTTGTAAACAATTACAAAATCAAAAACTTTCATAAACATTTATTAGTCTTGTGGGGGAGGTGTAACACTGGGAAAAAGAAAGGAACATTAAACTTGAATAGTTTACCTATGTTTAAATGGATCATGGTAGACACCAATTCATTATGACATTCTGTTAGATACAACTTAAAGGTGGTATAACATCATTGCTATATTATCAATATGTATGATGCACTGGAAATTATCTTTTTCAACTATTGTACTTTGATTAGAATCTTCAACTTATCAAAGAGTTGGGGGGGGTAAAGAAAAAAAAATTGATAGATATATCTCTGTAGGATCACCATTCTTTTAATAAAATGACCAAAAAATGATCAGAATATTGACAGCATAGAATACATACCTTCACCATTGGCTCCCAAAGCCCTCTCCAAGTATATCAAATCTGTATCGCCCATGAGAGTTCAATGATAAAAGACCAACCTTGAATTCTTGCTTTACCAACACTTAGTAACTGTGTAATTGTCTATCACCTTGGGCAAGTCACTGAACCTCTGAGTCTCAGTTTCATCTACATAATGGGTCTAAAAACAGTACTACTTCATAAGGCTGCTGTGAGAATGAGTGGAATGTATGTGAAGCTGTAAGAGTGATCATTATTACAACAATCCCGTATATGATTTTGAGATTAAATGGAAGCTAAGCCAAATTTCTAGGATCTCTATTCAAAAACATTTTTTTTTCTTCTGGCACTAGGGATCAATTCCTGGGTCTATTGAATGTTAGACAACCCCTCTGAATCTTAAGTAACATGATGACTGAGACTTAAAGGATAGATGCTATGGATGCTACTGAATCCTGCACCTGAATGAAGTAGTTCACTGAAATATAAAGCAGTATTTCCACTGTTTGAAATTGCCTGGTTTGGGCTGGGAGTGTAGCTCAAGTATTAAGAGCACCTGCCTAGCAAGCATGAGGCCCTGAGCTCAACCCTGGTACTGTCAAACAATAAAACAAAATGGGCTGGTCTTCATTGCAAACCCAAGAAGGCACATTCTGCATATACAAAGCAGCTGCCAACAACTAGGGTAGCTTCTTAGATAACTACAAGTCAGAGCAATTACTTCTTTATATGTAAAAATCATTAATTTATCATTTTTAACTGAACCATACTGACCTATTTTAAATTATTGTCCTTTCTGCCACAGAGTAGTTTTTCCAAAGTATGGTCTTTAGACCAACCTACCCACACAACACACACAACTACATGCTGAGCTCCATACCGCACCTTAACCAAGCAGAGCCTGAGGGCTACACCGGGAAATGCATCTTGTAACTCTCCTAGAGACTCTTCTGCTCACTAAATTCTGGCAACTACTAGCATACAGTATTTGTTGGTTCATACCCAGGTTATACAGGCTTTTAAGTCATGAGCAGTACTCTTTGCTAACTGAGCACTGAGACTCAAGTGACTCAGTTCTTTCTTCCCCAACCCAATCTGTTGTCCCTGTCCTGTGTATGAGTTGGGAGATGATAAGAAGGAGGAATTTTTCTAAGTTCCTCCAAACACATTCACTCAACTCTCCACTGGTTGTGAATTGCCAATTTTAGGAAAGATTTTTTTCCCCCTTTCCTCTCAGAGGGCTAATGAAACAAAATGTTGTAAAGGCCACATTTTTCAATCCATCTGTACAATCTTAAGTAAAACATGGATTTAAGTGCTTTAAAAAAGTTTCAACATACTCTAGCCTGTTAATATAATCTGAAAATCATACAGCATTATAAAACCTCCTTACCGATATTCATTCTTTTATCCAATTCAAAAAATACTTACCAGAGGTTCTGACTGCTACTCACAATTCTAAGTAAGGTAAAGATGACAGATGAGTTCCCTGCTTTCAAGAACCTTACAGTCTAATGAAGGCAGCAGGAAAACAACTGTTTAGGTCATCTGTTTATAGAGACATATACTCAAAATCTACAGAAGGCTGTATGAAGTCAAGCAAAGGGAACAGACTAGTTAAGTGAAATAACTTAGAACTGACTTGAGGTTTAGAAGATAGTATTTGAATTTTAAGACTCAGAAAAGCAAAGATTAAGTATAAACTTGACTTTTGGCTTGGCTTCTACACGAGAAACTTGGGATTTGCTCACTACAACTTTTAAAAACACTGGCAATATGAAAAGATGGATTACACCGATTGTTGAACTCATCAACAAAAACTGATGCAATTCCAGTCAAATATAAACCACTAACTAGCCACAAGACCTTAAATTCAATGTTGATCTAAAACTAAAAGGCCTCATGGTTCTAGTTACCTGAGAGATTGTGTCTCTTCATGCCCCATGGCAATGAAGATTAGTTGAAATACCTGTCCGATGGCTTATTATTGAAACTTGATGAGTTGAAATCCTCTAATTATCTTAGGGTGCCTTTTCAGATAGTGACCAACCATCCTGGGTTTTCCTGGGTCCTAAATAGTTTACCTGGGAGCAAGCCATACATTCAGTCCTAGGCAAACCAAAACTGGTACTTCTATCTTGAGACATCATTTTAGACACTAGTATGCTTAAACAGCCACCTTTTTCAACTCAGGACTTTGCTGAGTTGTATGCTACAGATCTTTAATATGGATCAACTACTAAAAGCAAAAGCCTCTGCTACCAATTAATAACCACTTTTTTTCATTGAGAAATGTACTGAGGGATGGAGATATGGTTAAAGTGGTAGCCTAGCATGGCACAGGAGGCCTTGGATTCAACCTCAGCCCTGGGGGGGGAAATGTGTATTATCAGTCAAGGGAAGTACAGATACGCAATTTACAAAAGGGTAGTTATTGGTTGCTTACCCTTGTGGTCACCTGGTTGACTGGGAGCTGCTGCTCACTCAAGACAGATTATACCATGAATCATCAAATCATCAGCCCAGAAAACATTCAAAATCTGAAGTACGGTTGCTACTGAATGTGACCACTTTTGCCATCACCATAAAGAGGAAAAACTTGTAAGTCAAAGCATTTCAAGTTGAGGACCATGTACAGTAATTTTCCTCTATAAATTCCATTTATTTCACTAAAAATCCTAAGTCAAACACAACTTGAATAATCCAGACTCACACCTTTTAAGAATGTTCTCAAACACTCAGGAAACTGAGTCTCCTGAGTGTGCTCGATGTTAGCCTGGGCTACACAACAAGACTCCACATCAAAAAAAAGAAAAAAAAAGGCCAGGAGCCGTGGCTCATGCCTGTAACCTCAGCTATTTGGGAGGCAGCCATCAAGAGAATTACAGCTCAAGGCTAGCCCTGGCAAAAAGTTAGTAAGACCCCATGTTAACCAACAAAGCAGGCAATAACCCCAGCTACACAGGAGGCATACATAGGCAGGAACATCACAGTCCAAGACTGCCTGGGCAAAAAAAGCACAAGACCCTATCTGGGGAAAAAAAAAACTAAACTAAAAAGCAAAAGGCTGGGGCTCAAGTTGGTAGAGTGCTTGCCTACCAATTATGAGGCCAAGTTTAAAACACGGGTGCAATCAAAAAAGTTTCAAAATTAAGTCTTTAAAAATCAGTTGTGGGCTGGTGGTACTAGAGCACTAAATAAATGACCAGTCTAAACTCAGAACTATATAGTATAGACAACAGACCAGTGTTGGATGGGAGGAGGGCAAGTCTTTAAAAGGATAACTCCAAAGAATTTTTTGACGTTAAAGACATGTCCTGTATCCTGGTAGTGATTACACAAACGTATACTCATTCTGTTGAAATAAATGAACTGCGCATGGAAAGAAAAGCCAATTTTATCATGTAATTCTAAGTTTTAGAATCAGTGGCATTTCAAAAATATATTAATGATTCCATCATTTAACTGAGGTACTGTTCTAGATAAGCCCCTTTACATTCACTATTTCATACACAACTGATTACACATTGTCCCATTCATAAATACCAACCACACTCTCTGACAGTGTTTAAGAGTATAAGGAAGCTTTTAAGTTATTTCTAACCCAACACATTAGAACGTGAAAGTATGCAGGTAAACAAAACATGACTCTAGAGCAGAATTGCCCAAGAGAACTTTCTGCAATAGAAATGTTCTGTAATATCTGTGTTGTCCAACACTGCAGTCTATAGCCACATGTGGCTACTTAGCATATGTGGCTAATGTGACATTTATACACCATGTGTGGCTAGCAGATACTGGATGCACCACACACAGTTATGGAAAAATAGCAAAAATGTACATGCCACAGGAACAAGTAACTTACTAAATTATGATGTAACTCCCCACCAACAAAAGGAAAATAATTCACAGTAGATGTATAATGAAGGAATAAAGCTAAGAAAGCACAACCCGGCAAACCTGCCACCAAATTAAGTACTTTTTGAACACATGCTCACCTTCAAGATTCAGTTTACTTCATTCATTTATACTACCAAAGCATGATTATCTGACTGTGTCTTGCTTCCCCACTGGACTATGAGCACCTGAACAGCAGAGGTTGTTCTCATTTACATGTACACCACCAAGCCTACCAGCTGTACACAAAGGCTTTCTACAATAACCACTTTTCATTCAGTTCTAGTGAGAAAAATACCATCATCTTAGGTCCTTCAACTACAAAATCAACTAAACACTGCAAGCATTCAAGTACCAGCAGTACACAAGAGTTCACTCAATGAGCTTACAGTAGGGGTGAGAGGATGGACAATATAGACATGGACAAAAAACAAGGAAGAGTAACCAGTAAAGTATGCAGTGACAATAGCAACTCTCAGAAACCATGGTGATAAGAGAAACTGAGGTGTGTTTTTTTTTTTTTAAAGTTGCCTTCTTTCATTCTGTAACAGCGAAAGTGTAAAAGAGCCTACTGCATCCCACCTATATAACTCAAAAACACCTAACAGAGTAGGAAAAAAAATTTTTAAATCAAGGAATTTATCCTAACTTTTCTCACACTACCAATGTCAGAGTCTCATCCTAGTCCTTGTAGCACTGAAGTAAAACTAGTCTTAGAAGAAATCCTTCCAAATCCAAAAAGCAATGGTATTTTTCTTTATTCTGAAATCCTGATTATCTGTAAATCCTCTTTTGGGCCTTGACCTGTGCTAACTGGAATTAATTTTAATTTGCACAGTACAATCCCATAGTCAGCAGACAGGCAGTATCTGGGGCTAACTATTCAAAGTAGTTCAAATTAATAAGTACATTTTGTTTCCTCTAAAACTCAACTGGGCTGGAGGGGTGCTACTATAAGGAATCTACGAATCCAGACACCAAGCATTTATCTGTCATTTAAAGCATTACGACTATCATGTAGGAGCCTGAAAACTGAGAGACTAACAACAGTACTTCTACACTATAACTTAAGGGTAAAAAAATTTATCAACCAATTTTCTCATCTTTATCAGCATACACATTATTCATGACAAAGGTCACAGAAAATTTGTGAAATTTTCCTAGACTGAATAGCCTTAGGCCAGTTAACTACTTAACTTCTTTGAACCTGCTTCCTCAAATTTAAGGTTAAGAATTGAGATTAGATGCCCTCAGAGGAAAAGACTGACTTAATTAACTAAGATAATTACTTCCGTATTAACTTCAGCAAGGTTTTTGGTTCAATCCTAATTCATCCATAAATTGGAAAAAACATAGAATTTAAGTAATCACAATATATCCATACTCTGAGTTCAAGCTTTGCACTTAATGGAATATGGCACAAGGGACAGCGTGTGGCTTCTCTGCTATTGCTTAGATCACTGCCTCTAGAGGAAGCCAGCCACCACCATACTGTGAGGACACTCAAGCTACCCAATGGAGAACTGAAACCTGCTACCAACCAGTACTGACTTGCAAAGAGTGAGCCACCTTGGAAGCAAATAAGGAGCCCTAGTCAACATCTTGACTGCAACCTCAGGGAAGATACTAATCCAAAAGCCACCAAGCTCCACTACTCCCAGATTCCTGACCCACAGAAACTATGTGAGATAAACACCTTTATTGTTTTAAGCCACTATGTTTTGGGTTAGTTTATAACAGCAAAAGAACTAATGTAAGTGTTTTTCAGATTGTGGACCATGACCTGTTTATAGTTTATGAAATAAATTTAAGATAGTAAAACAACTTTTTAAAAAAATGAAATAGGCCAGGCACTGGTGGCCCACACCTGTAATCCTAGCTACTACTCAAAAGACAGAGATCTATCTCGGGGAAAAAAAAAAAGAAAAGCCATCACAAAAAAGGGCTAGAGTGGCTCAAGGCCCTGAATTAGAACCCCAGTACCACCAAAAAAAGAAAAAAGAAAGAAAAGCATAGTACATCAGTCCAAATAACTATTTCCTGAAAATTTCATTTCAACATGTTTAGCAGGTAGCATTTAAAATGTGCTTAGACTCATGGTTGAAAAGCATATACCTACAGTTCTACACCAGGTTTAAAGCAAAAAGCTCCCTGCAGCATAAGAAATTCCTGTTATCTCAATAACAACCAAATATAAAACCACTTTCATAAATTTTGAGACTAAGCCAATGAAATGTACTCTCAAAATGTATCTTTTCTGACTTACATGTTGAGCTCATTATAAAAGAGGGAATGGTATCTGACCTAGACTTTAAAGTCTAGAAGCATGTTATTTTCCTAATTTAAGTACTCACTCAACAGGACATAAAACTTAGTAAAGCAGCTTTAGGTTCTAACCACACTTAACATTTCCTCCTACTATTACTTTTCTTTTCAATGTTAAAGGAAATTCCATCTTCAACCTGAGCACACACAACTCACAAATTTTCTTTCACTAAAACAAAGTGGGGGGGGAGGCTAACTACACAACTATTAAGTTGTTTTCTGTCCACCGTCCAAGTCACACTGGAGCTGTTCTCTTTGGAATACAAACAAACGTATTGTTTTTATGGCTGTCTTCTCAGGAAAACACAAATCAAAACTTTCAGCAACACAGACTTTGCAAAGTATCTACCCAGACTATATTGTGTTTTCTGTGAAGTAAAATATGCTAAACTATTTCTGAACTCCTAACATGCCAAACTTACTTTCAAAATACTAAAATAAATCAGTACATAAACTTAAAAAGCCACTTATTTTTCATATTAGGAGGATGTGTGGCTTTCTAAAGCCAGACTTAAGTGGCAGCCTCCCTTGGCCCTGTCCTGAGAACACTAGCCCTTCCTTCTCTGCAAGGGCTGCTGTTTTCTCCCTGGCCTTTGCAGATACATACATACATACATACATGTAAATACTTCCTACTTCAACCAGCTGGAAGAAAGCAGATGTGGTCTGTATAGCTCCTCTCTTGCTATTACCTAATGATGGTGACTAAAAACCAAAATAATCTGCATACTTGGCAAAAGTGCACCTGCCTATGCCTTGACAGTTAGCAGCAAAGCAGCCCAGTTCTAAATTTTAGAGCAGCAGCACTTAAAGAGAAGGGACTTTTTCTGTTTTGACTTTTTTGTGGTACTGGAGTTTGAACTCAGGGCTTTGCCCTTACCATGCAAGTGCTCTACAGTTTGAACCACACCTCCCACTGCAAAGAAGGGATGCTCTGGCCTGTACATCCTTTAGGAACGATACTCAGTTGGGGGCTCACACCTGGGTTTATTTCTAGAAACCAACAGAGTACCGGGAAACTATTCACATCTTAATAAGCAGTTACTCTGACTCAAGGCCAATTACTCTGGACATGTGGGCAAGTCTCTGTCCAACAACTTCAACCAGAAACTTCAATATTTAGTTCTGATCATTTTTCTTAGATTTCTTTAAATCAGTTCACTCCTCATGTAAGCACTCCATCTGCGTAACTTAAAAGTTTTCAGTCAAGGTCCAAAAGAATTAAGAACCTAAAGATCTCTAACTCTGATTCTCTACAGAACAATCAAAATCACTTTAGTTTCCTAGTGAGAGGAAACAGATTTCAACTTCTGAGCCACTCTAAGAATCTGGCTTGCCAGTGTGAAGGCCAACTTTGATGTTTTGGTGGTCATGCACTAGAACACTTAGATCATGGTCAGAAACTGGTTTTGGAGGCTGACATTTAAACCACTCAACAAGTCATTACCTAGATCAAAGAACAAGAAAGTTCAAGGCAGTTATATGCTGAATCTATTATTCGATTTGGGGCCACTAGAGATATAGCTGCTTACTTTGTCTTTAAAGAAGTCAGTCATGTAGATAAAACTGGACTGCTAAATCAAACTCAACATTTCTAGGAGGGATACTCTGTATATTCAATTGTCTTCAGACAGTAAATTTGCCTTAAGTGTTTTGTGAACTACGTGCCAGAATTGTACCAGGGTCTGGCTGTGTAAACCAAGGTTAGTCATCGAGACCCTGACAAATAGGATAGGCTAGTGTGCTTTAAAATCAAAGGGTAATCTGTAAATACTGCCTCCATTTCCTTAAGAATAAAACCTTATCCTAAGTCTTCGAAATCCTAGATATGCAACACAGTAAGTAATTAAACTCATGTCCTTAAAGGACTAAACCGTACAGAGGGAGAAATCCCAGCACAATGACACGATAAACTTTAAAATGTTAAGAGTGACCACCCAAGAACTGTAACCTAACAGAACAGCAACTCTGGAATCCACTCTACCAGCCCCTCAGAGATCACACTTGGCAGGAGGGTAAACTGTTCTTGTACAACACACACCCTACAGACTTTCATTTTTTTGGTACCAAAACTTTGCAAACTAAAATCCAACTGCTGAAATAACCAGCACATCCAAGCCTAAAGGAAGCACGGTCCACCACACTCGCCTAGCCTGAGGAAGCCCCTCGAGAGACAGGACACTCAGGTATCTGCCTCAGTAGACTTTCAATCGCCACCGGTGACAAGTGATCTACCACAGCTCCCGGCTTCGACGGCCCGGACGAAAACTTAACTAAGCCGGGAAGGGACCAGGGAAGAGCCAAGAGATGCCAAGCATCTTCTGACAGCAGCCCCAGCAGTCCTCCCCCGGCAGGCACCGAGCTCTCGGGACCTGTGCTACCTAAACACTTCGTGTCCACACGGGGCTGTGACTCAAGGCCGCAGCCCCAAGAGGTGGAGAGAAGTTTCCTCGCCTCGGCCGCACATGGCTCGCAGAAGTTTGGCTGGAGCAGCGAGCCGAGCCTGGGTGGGAGCGGCAGCCTAGCGAGTGCTGCAGGCGGCGGCGGCGGCGGCGGCAGAGCAGCAGGAGGCGGAGGCGGGCGGGGGGAGGGGAGCGGCTGGGGGGCGGAGGGGCTCTTGCCGCCACTGCTCTCGCCGCCTCTCCCCCCCGGCGGGAGCCGCTCTCAGCCTCTTTGCACTAGTCGCTCCGCTCCCTCGGTCATGTGACCTTAACGTAACCGGACAGGAAAAGCCCCGCCGCCGCCGCCGCCGCCGCGCCGGAGACACCGACCGCGGCGGCAGCAGCAGCAGCAGCCAGAGGCAGAGGCGGCGGCGGGGAGGACAGCACGGCCGAAGCCGCCCAGCGCTGCGTCCTCCACACCCCCCGCCGCAGCAGCACTGGCGACAGGTAAGCGCGCACCGCCTCCACCTCCCGGGGCCGGTGCCCACGTGCCGCCCCCGGCCCGGGCTCCGGGAAGGCGAGGGGGGGCGGGGGCCACCGGAGCTCGCAAACGGTTCCGGCAGCGGCAGTGGCAACAAAGAAGACGAATGACCCCCGTCCCGGGGCTCCGGGTGAAGGCAGGCGGAGGGCCCGGACCACTCGGGACCCGGTTCTGGGAAGCGAGGGCAGGGACGCCCCGCGGGGGCGGGGGCGGCTGCGCCTGGCGCCGGGACTCTGGCCGCCTGACAAAACCATCCCCCGGAGCCAGGCGGCGGCGAGTCGGCGGCGGCTCCATCCGGGGCTTTGCGGGAGGGGGAGGGGACGGAAGCCGAGAGGGCGGGCGGCGGATCGGAGGAGGGAGGGAGGAAGGGGAGGGGGGCGATTCGCGTTCCGTTCCCCGTCGCCGGTCCTTTCCTTGCCGCCGCCACCGCGAAGTGCGTCCGGAGCGGCGGTGGCCGGTGAGCGTCCCGCGCTGGAGCCCTCAGAGGCGGGCCCGTCAGGTGCGTAATCCTCTCGGCGCCCCGCCGCCGCCTCCTGCTGCTGCCGCCGCCGCTGCTTCTTCGGCGGCAAGGCCGCGAGCTGCGGAAGTGGGTTTGGGGGAGGGGAGCGAGGAGGGCGGGGGAGGGGAGGGATCCGGTCCGACCGGAGCAGGCCCGGCCTCTCTGGCGCTTCTCCCAGCTGCAGCGGCTCCTACAGCTGCTGCCGCTACTGCTGCGGCTCCGCCTCCCCGCTCGCGGGCGGGGGCGCGCACGCGCGCTTCCGGCCTCCTCGGGTCTCGCGCTGTCTGCGGCTCTCGCGCGCGCTCATCCCCTCTGCCTGGCAAGGCCATCTCCCCCGCCCCCAGCGCCGGGGCTGTTGCGCCGGCCGGGGCGTCGCGCACGGCGTAGGCGTCGGCATTCTATTAAACTCCGCGGGACTTGGGGCGGGCGCGGGCGCGCGCGCGCACGCGGGATGTGGGGAGCAGCGAGCGTGCGGCACGGCCAGACCGCGTCGCCCCTCCCCTTCCCTCAGCCCTGGGGTGGGGGCGGGGCCGGTGAGACCGGAGGGACCCGGGGACCCTGGCGCTGCACCCCGCCCCACCCCACCCCGGCCGGGCTCCTCCCCAGGGGGCGGGGTGGGCAGCCAGGCGGTTGGGCGGCTCTCTGCGGCTGCCTGGGCGCCGCCTGGGTCGCCCGCTGGGCCCCGGCGGGGGTTGGGCGCGCAGGGCCGGCGGTCTCGGGCTTCCGCCCGACAGGCGATCAGCGGGGCCCGGAGCGGCACCGCGGTTTCTGCCGCCTTGCCCGGGCGGGGGGCCCACGGCTGCACACCCCGCGGGCTCCGAGGAGGAGGGGAAGGGAGCGCGAGGCCGGCTCGGTGCAGCGAACCATTCATTTCAGGACAAGGCTGCATCGAGAAGCAAGGCTTTTGTCGCCTTTAGCTAGTCTTGAATCAGGCCATAATTAAGTAGAGGCAGCACAGCAGGCAGAGTGACTAGGAGAGTGAAAATACTGTTACTGCTACGCCATTTACTGCAAGAATTTCCACCCTAGTACTCCAGATCCTAATTATGCCTCAGGGTTGATAACCGAGCTCTTTGCCTACTTCCCCACCCGCCGCATTGTTCTTCTGCTCTTTCGCCGCACAATGGGTCCGGTTAGAGTGAGTCTGGGTTCATTTTCATAGGCTATTGTTTTACTAAGTAAGACGTGAAGGTCTGGACTGCGGACTCACCGGTGGTCCGCTGGCTGCCCTCTGCTTTCTAGTTGAAACCGTCTACGTAGCCCTGGAAGAAGGTGCATCTATCACTAGCATTTTAGGCTGAGAGGCCCGAAAATTATATTGTAAAATTAGAACTAGGCTGAAGGAGTGGCTCAAGTGATAGAGCGCCTGCCTAGCAAGTATGAAGCCCAAAGTTCAAATCCCAGGACTGCCAAAAAAGTCAGAACTGAGACGTTTTAATCTTCATTTCTGTGATTTATCATAAACCGAAAACAATAGGTAAGGTAGAAATATTTTTGGCATTCTCAAATGTTGTGAATCAGTGGTGGGTATCCAGAGTGTTTTGTGAGCTGTTAGTAAAAGGTAATTCTTAAGAAGAAAGTAACTTAGCACTAATGTTCTTTTGAGCTGGACATTTCTCATTTAATAAATTTCTGGTTTCATATGTTTATATTCTGACCAAAAAACTGATCTTTAATTGAAATCATCCTAGTATCTAAAAATGCAAGAAGGGGGGGGTACTAAGTGCTACCAAATTCAACAGTAGAGGAGTCCATTAAGGAGTGGCATATATAAATCACCCTTAAAACTTAGACCTAGTCAAGAGTGTAAAGATTGCTGCAAACTTGCACCAAGGTATTCCAGCAGCAGAGTCAACAACTAGCCATGTTTTAAGTCACAGAACAAAAGCTGCTGATGACAGCTTTTTTATCTTAAAGGTTACTATGAACTTTGCCCTAACTTCCAAAATTTATACTTTTATAAGATCATATAAAATAAAAATATTTACTCCAGCACCCCATTGGAAGATGCACCTGTAGCCCTGTGATTTCAGGTACCTGTTTGAGAATTACTGAACCAGAGGTAGGGAGTGAAAGAACCCGGCAAGGCTGATTATGTGCATTTGATTTCTTTTTCTTTTTTTTGCGGTGTTGGGGTTTGAACTCGGGCTCATGCTTGCCAGGCAGGTGCTCTACCATTTGAGCCTCTCTACCAGCCCTTGATTTGGATAATCTGCTTTTCACTTGAGGACTGTTCTGCCTTTTCTTACTCTCCCTTGGGGAGAGGTTTTTTTTTTTTTGTCTTTTCTTTTTTGGTGCTGGGATCGAACCCAGGGCCTCACGCATGCTAGGCAAGCGCTGTACCACCGAGCTACATCCCAGCCCTTTACTCTCCCTTGGTACTTCATCCCTAGACCTACTCCCCTTTCCCCGTAAAAACTTTGAAACTTGGCAAGTAGTATGGTGCCAGACTGGCACAGGAAAGGAAGACTGGAAGACCTGCTAATCTGCTGGAGAGTCTTACCATACATTTCAAAATGCAGCTGGCAAAAGGGCATTTATCACGTTTCTGTTTCCTTATGTCCCTTGGTCCTGAATGACCCTGAAAACCTAAAAGGGAGTTGAAAAAAATTTTTTTCTGAGGGGAAAAATAATTGTAAATATTCTAAGCAGTGAGATTGAGAAAAAACCTTTATTCTCAGGTTATAAATTTTATTAGCAAATTATAAGCTGCTAAATAATATTACTTTGATTTGGTAGTAAATAATATTCCACATTTTTATAATGCTAACCATTAAAATGTGGAATGGGGCAGTGGCTTATGCCTATACTCGTAGCTACTAAGGAGGCAGAAATCTGATTGGGAGGATTGAGGTTCAAGACAATCCTTGGCAAAACATCATCAAGACCCCCATCTCAACCAATAGTTGGGTGTGCTGGGACACACCTGTCATCCTAGATATAGGGATGCTTAAACAGGAGGGTGTCCGGCCAGGCAAAAATGCAAAGACCCTACTCCCAAAGATGATTGTGGCCCAGTGCCGGTAGCCACACCCTGGGGGGCTGAGATCAGGAAGATGGTGGCTCCAGGCTAGGTGGGGCAAGTAATTGATGAGACCCTCTATCTCCAAAATAACCAGAGCAAAATGAACTGGAGGTGTAGCTCAAGCGATAAGAGTACCTGCTTTACAAATGTGAAGCCCTGTGTTCAAACCTCAATCCTCCCACCAAAAAAAAAAAAAAAAAATCCCCTCTCCAATAAAACATACAAATATATACACACACCAGGCTGAGCATGCATGTTGTAACCCCAAGACTGAGGCAGGCGGATCATTCTAAGACCTTGTCTCAAAAAAAAAAGAATTTCTTTTCCAACTACATATGTAGGTGAAACCGGATTTTCTTTAAGACTGAAACAAAACAAATACCACATCAGTACATTGGGAAACTCAGTGCACAATCCAGTTGTCTTGAGTTATGAAAATACAAAACGATGCCACTTCTTTGTTTTTGGAAAATTAAATTTTTCATAGAAACGTGTTCTTTGTTAATGTGTAATGGGTTGTTGGAATTGAGTTAGTATTGTTTCTGTTCCTAATAATGGTAAATATCAGTAATTACAATATGTATAAACAAAAGTTCTTTGAGCCTCCAATAATTTTAAAAAGCAACGTGGCCCTAGCACCAAAAGCTTTGGGAAACCCTGCCCTAAAATACTGAAATATGTCATTTAATTAAGGCTTGAACACTATTAGAACTCACCCAGAACTAGACCTGTAGGTGATGGTAATTTCTTCAAATTAATTTTTACAAACGATCATGTACTGTTATAAAAACGGAAGACAATCTCTACCTTGGTGGGTTAGTAGGAAAAGGTCAGATTTTTAAATTTTTTCTGGGTGCGATCATATGTAGATTTCCTTAAAGCTGATTGTAGTATAATGTCTTTAGAATCTCACTCTAATAGCAACTATCTTTATTAGCCATAAATTTCTGACCTGCTTCTACTTGATACCTCAGATGTCATTGTATCTGACCCCAACTTACATTTGGAAATTAAAAACCAATTTAAATGTTAACAGAGGCAAAACATAATTGAAAGGGCATCTCTTTTTACATATGCAGTGCTTTTCAATATGAAAATAAGTGCAATTAGGTTATGCCCCTCCTTCTTCTAGTTACTATGGAAGAGGGTTGAATAAAGAAATGTTAGGAAAAACTTACCTGGGAGGGTTGGAGAGAGGAGGGGAAGGGAATGTGATAGAGGGTTGAACTTGTTCAGGCTACAGAGTGCACATCTGTGGAATTATCACCTTGAAATCCTGTTATACTGTTATGTATGCTAATTTTAAAAAGTTACTGTACTATCAACTAAATAGGATTCATTTCCTACCTTTGAACTGCAATTTTAAAATATATTGAAATTCAAATGACCAGACTCATTGAGGTTTAGTTCATGGGCTCTACAACATTAATTTTTAATAGCACTAATTTAAAAGGCAGTTCTTATCCTGGTAAGTGGTCTAAACCACTTGAAAGAATCCATCCTCCTTGGGAGTAATGCTCCTGGTAGTGAAGTGCCCTGCGCATTACAGTATTCATTTATGCTTTACTTAAATAAAGTCAAGGACTTCAGAGGACCCTTTTAGTGCCCTTGAAGTGGGTAGTCTAAGTGGTGTTTAGTGTGTTGGAGGAGCTGTTATCTCTAGAAAGTGAATCATCAATTCCCAAAAGCTATTTGGGCTTTAGTTCTTATTCCAGAAGTGAAAGAGGAACTTACGTTGTCACAATGTAAAGGGACTGTATCAGTGGCACCTCCCAAGGCTCATCACTGACTGAGGCCCAGCCACTGCTAGCACTTGACCACTAGGGAGACAGTGCTGGAGATTAAAAAAAAAAAAAGCTTTAATAGTCTAAAATATATTTTATATTTGGCTTAGGAAAATGTTTACTTATTTTGACATGAATGTATCTTACAGCCTGTGAATTTTAAGCTCCATTTAACAGTGTTAAATGGTTGGGATTTTTATATAGGTCTTTCGTGCCCTGTCTCATTGTGGGCCCTTTGTGACTAGGATCTGTAAGAAGTTTTAGGAACTATGGAACTGACATGAACTGTGCACCAAGAAACAGGCTTCAGTCCTGACTCATTTGTTCGCCATTCGAACCTCTGCAGCAACAGTAACTTAAGGACACTGCTCCAGAGTCAGGTGGCCTGGCTTCTCTGAAGACCCTCAGGCACCAGTCACTGGACTTCTGAGCCCCAGGCCAGTGTCAGCAGGAGGCCTGGAGGGTGAGCAGTCTCCCAAACCCAGCTGCTCTTCCCCACCAAGCTGGGGTTTTGTGCTGGTCTTCTCAGGTGGAGAGTTCCTACACCCACCCAGCTGTAGGACTAAAAGACTAGGAGTTACTTGGGACTTTGACCTTCCCTACTCTCCCCCACCTCCACCTCCACCTCACCCACTGGCCAGTGCTGTTGATCTTTTATCTTCTAAATATCTAATCCTGCCCAGCCCCTCCTTCTTGGTCCCCACCCACCCCCTCTCTTAGGAGGAATAAAGAGCTCTCTTGCCTGTGCACCTTATGCCTCCTCCTAGCTCAGTTCTGCAGTGCCAGGAGGGCTGGCATAGATCATTACATTGTGGACCTCCCATTGTATTCCATGATGAGAATCCCTTCAGAGGCTTCCCGTTGTTTTAAAGATAATGACCTTAGTCTCCAGCCTGAGTTTGCCTCATTCTCAGTCGCTTTGCCCTTCGGAGTCATGGTAAAACCTGAAGTACCATTCAGAACTTAATGAGTAGCACTGGAAACGCCAGGTAACATTTTTTAATTGAGAAATTCTTCTAAAATATCATACACATTAAATTGAGTATTTTTTAGGTCAGTCAGTCTAGAATAAAAAGAAACAGCTTTCAGTGTTTTTCATTGTGCTAAAAAAAAGAAAAGAAAAAGAAACAGCTTTTATCCCAAATACCCAACTAGTCACGTGCTGAACCATGACTGGAACTCAACACTCTTGCGTTCTCAGAACATCTAGTTATTAGTTTACTTAGCAAACATTAGACATTACTCTGGTCAGCTACTAGGCATGGAGGGTGAAGTAGTGCGTGATAAAGATTCAAGGGAGCTTTCAGGAAGCATCGGGCAGGCTACGTAACTGGCAGGTGATACTGAGATCAGAGAGGCAAATTCGAGCACACACATCCATGTGTGAGCAAACATGGAAGTGTGTGACCACAAGGGTTCTCAGCTCTCAGTGCTCCTGTGTGTCAGTGACCAGCTTCCCTGAAAGAAGCATGTTAGAAGGTCCAGCAGAGGTTCTGCATGGAACCTTCCTGTCCTTGGTGAGTGAAGATGAGGCAGCCAAGTGTGACATTTGGAAAGTAAGATTGGGAACTGTGAACCCTGTAGACTGGAAGGGGCCATAATGATCCCTGTCCTGGGAAAGAAACTGCCACAAGCTTGTCTTAGCTCCTCCAGAAAGGTGAGGTGGCATCATTGTCTCCCAGCCATCTACTCGGATGGAACAACATTTGTTTGTATTTGTGTTTTTGCGTAGCCCAGGCTGGCCTCTGGCTCATGACCCTTCTGCTCTGTCTCCGGAGAGCTGGGATTTACAGGCAGTCGAAGCAGAGTTTTTGGTAATGCTTAGATTTCAGAACAAGCCAGACATTGCTGATCACTTTGAAAAGATCACCCAACTGACAATCTTGTGTCAAGAAAATAATTAGATTAAAAAAACTAAAAGATAACATTTTATGTTGCAGTTTGTTCACAATTAGAAAAAAATTTTCCTGTTCTGAATACAGTGCCAAGTGTCTTTCCTCTGGGAGGACATACTGTGGATTGTATCCTTTCTGCCTATTGATGTGCAAAAGCCCCCGCCCTGTTGGGCCTGTGAATAGCTTCTGTTTGCTGAATGAAAAGAGAGCAACACTGTTGCAGCCCCCAGTGTAGAGGTTTGTTTGTTTTTAGTTAAGTGTGAAATTAAAACTTCTGGAATCCTTCCACTTGGGTCAGCTCTAGAGTCCAGTGTAGAGTTAGTGGTGGTTACCTGGCGAATGGTTTAAGGCCAGAACTGGTGATAGGGAGCGTGAGGTGATGCAGGAAGCCGTTGCCATTGACTTGCAGACTCTGAGAATGAAGGCTGAGTTGAGAGCTCTGGCTTGCTCAAAGGTTGGATGGGGGTGCCTTGCCCCAAGCTGGGGATATAGAACAAGTTTGTGTCCCAGGGTCTCGCTGTCATTTGGAGAAGTAAGTCCAGTGAGGGAGGAAGAAGGAATTTAAGTTGACTTTTTTGTTGTTTTGGGGGTTTTTTGGTGATACTGGGGTTTGAACTCAGGGTCTCATGCTTGCTAAGCAGATGCTGTATCACTTGAGGCACTCTCCCAGCCCTAGGTTTTTTCAAGATAGGGTCTTGTGAACTATTTGCCAGGGGATGACTTTGAGCTACTATCCTTCTGGTCTCCTCCTCCAGAGTAGCTAGGATTACAGGTGCAAGCCACTGGTGCACAGCTTGAGCTCACTTTTACCTAGGTCAGGCTTAAGGTTCCCGAGGTGCCAGGCCAAGGCCACTGAGTCAAAGTGGATGCACTCATCAAATGGACACTTCAGAGAGAAAGAGTGAGTAGCAAGACGAATCCTGGGGGTGGAGTAAGATGCACTAGCGAGAAGTGAGATGCCCCCAGAGAGCAAAGTTGCCTGGATAACAAGGGGTGAGTGTTTATCAAGGAATAATGAAGTGTTTCAATGCCCAGAGAGGGCAGTAAGCTACCTACTAGGGGCCCCACTGAGCCAAACTGCAGTCTGGTGGGTGAGCAGACAGCCATTCCCCCAAGAAGGCACCCTGGTCCTCAGCCTGCACGGTAGGCCATTTTTGGGCAAATTAAGCTCATGGAAGTGAGCTTCCTCCTCATGAGGCCAGGAGGAAAGAGGAGAGGGAGGCTGGAAAAGGCAGTCCTGCCTGCTGAGCCCCTGAGAGTGGGGCTGCCCTGAAGGTTGAGGTGCCCTTCTCCACCTCTCACCCCATCCTCAGGCTAATTCTCATGGAAGGGTCTAGGCCGTTCTTTTTGCCTTTCTCCCTAAGAGATTTTTTTGGTGCTCAGAAACAACTTTTCTTAAATTGATCTGTGTATTTTTCTCCTGTGTGAATTTTGAACATATGACTGGTTCTGTGGTTTTCCTCCTTTATTTTTTTTTTTTTCATTCCTCTTGAAAGCCATGCACATGTGTTCTTCCTTCTACATTTGAGTGCTTCTGTTCAGTGTGATCCTGATCTAAGAGATGTTCCTAGATTGAGGTAGACTCCCTTGAAAAAAGAAACATTCAGTGTTTTTAACCAAGCTTCATTCTTATGACCTGAATAGAACACTTGTTAGTCTGTTTATGGAAAGAGAGAGAACCAAACATTTTGCTGTCACAGACATAATACTGTATATACCCACTGATATAAAAACAAAGTCCTCCAAAGATGCTGGTACGTTTGATGCCATGAAAACATAAAATTGCATACATCAAAACTCTTGGAGTTGGGCGTGTGGTTCAGTGGTTAATCTCTTGTTCAACATGTGGCTTCAGGACCTCAGCACACAAAAATAAAGATCTCTATAAATAAAGTCAAAGGAAGATGAGGATGATCCTAGCAACATATGTGACACCATGCTTATTTTCCTGTGTACAATGGATGTTAAGAAGAAAAGGACAAAGCTCATGAAGAGAGGTACTAAAGGAAATAGAAATGGTCAATTAATATAATGTGCTTCACATCGTCATTAAATTCACACAAAGTAAAAAAGTAATAATAGCAACAATTCCTGAAAAAGTGGTAATGAGCCAGGTGCCAGTGGCTCACGCCTGTAATCCTTAGCCACTCAGGTGGCAGAGATCAGGAGTATTGTGGTTCGAGGCTAGCCTGGACAAATAGTTCACATGGGTGTGGCAGAACATGCTCATAATATGAGCACTGGGGAGGCTGAGACTGGAGGATCAGAGTTGGAGGCCAGTCTGGGCTACATACCAGACTATGAAAGAAGGGAGGGAGTGAGGCCCACACTTCAGTGCAGTGCTTTTTCTGACAAATGAATCTCTAGTTTATCAACTTTATTTTTTGTTTATTTTTATGTGTGTGGTTCTGGGGTTTAGAACGGAGAGCCTTGCGCTTGCTAGGCAGCTAGGCAGGCACCCTACCACTTGAGCTACTCCGAGCCCTTTCAATGAACCCTAGTTTGAATCCCACTTTTTGAACTTACTGGTTCTGTAATCTTGACTAAGCCACCTCTCGTGCCCTTCTCCTCATTTATGAACTTGAAGAGGAGATACCTCAAATATTTCAAATCAGGTAGTGTGAAGTTAAATGAGTGTCATTTAGAAATGAGTGGTTACTGGTAAGCACTCCAGAAGTAATAACCCTGTCATTATCAAGGGATAAATAGTAGCATGGTGTTGAACTTGAGGCTCCTGTGGACCGTGACACCTGAAGGTGTGAGACTCGGAGCTGTCCACATGTAGGCAAGCCTGAGCAGTCAGCCCGCACAGGGCAGCACAGCGCAGTGGGACGCAGCAGTGTGGCTTTTGGTAGCCAGAGGCAGGTTGATAGGATGGAGAAGGACGAGTTCTGACGCTTGAAAAGAGAGCAGCCTCGAAGCTTCTGCTGATGTCCTGGTTAAGGTCAGGGTAGAGTGATGCATCCCTGCAATCCCAGGCTGCCATCGTAAGCCCATGTCTTCTCTGTGTCTCCCCTTCTTCACCCTACTGTTTCACCTCCTCTGTACAGAGGTCCCAGTTTCCCCTTGGGAACATTTTGCAAAACTGTAGTACTATGTATACCACAGGACAATATTGACCTTGACACCATCCTGCTGAAAACATTTCTATATCCACAAGAATTCCTCAGAGCCTGGTACCAGTGGCTCACGCCTGTAATCCTAGCAAAGATCAGGAGGATCGCGGTTCAAAGCCAACTCTGGGCAAATAGTTCATGAGACCCTATCTCGAAAATATCCGTCACATTAAAAAGGGCTGGCAGAGTGGCTCAAGCAGTAAAAGCACCTCCCTAGCAAGCACGAGGCCTTGAGTTCAAACCCTAGTGCGACCAAAAAAAAAAAAAAAGGATCCCTCAGGTTGCCTTTTGGTAGTCACCTCCTTCTGCTTCCCCTCCCCTGCCATTGCAAATCTGTTCTTCATTGCTATAATTTCCAAGAATATTATATCACAGGAATCACACACTATGTAACCTTTATGGATTGGCCTTCATCTCTGAGCATAATTCACCCAACTTATTGTATTTGTCAGTAGTTCATTGCTTTTCCATCATTGTTTTGAGACAGGATCTCACTCTGCCCAGGCTGACCTTGAATTCAAGACCCTCCTGCCAGGGCCTCCTGAGTGCTAGAATTACAGGCATGTACCACCATGACCACTACTATGGTTCATATTCATGTGACTGAGAGGATTTCCACAGTAGGAATACACCCCAGGGTGTGTATTCAATCACTGAAGGACACCTGGATCATTGCTAGTTTTTCTTACTATTGGGAGTAAAGCTGCAGTGCACTTGAATGTGCAGGTTTTTATGTGAACCTAGGTTTTCATTTCGCTGAAATAAATGTCCGGGGCTATGTGGTAGTGACATGTTTTGTTTTTAAAGAAGCTGCTCTTTCAACTCTAACATTCCCATCAACAATGTACGAGTGATCCAGTTTCCCCATATTCTCACCAGCACTTGGTGTTGTGACTATTTTTTATTTCAGTCATCCTGACAGGTATATAGTGACATGATGGTTTTAATTTACGTTTCCTAATCTTTAGCATCCTCTTAACAGCTAAAGCTGTTCGTTTTGATGAGGGCCATATATCACTCTCTCCTTAAGGATTCTACCTTTGATATCAAGTATAGGAACTCTTTGTTTTGTTTTGTTTCATTTTTAAGTGTAGGAACTCACTGCTTAGTCCTAGTACCCTACAATTTTCTTCCAAAAGTTTTGTGCTTTTGTGTTTTACTTTTAAGCCCATGATACATTTTTAGTTCATTTGTGTATAAAGGATGAGACAGGTCATGGTTATTTCTGTCTTTTTACCTACCTCCATCCTTCCTTTCCTCTCTCCCTCCCTCCCGTCTTGCTTAAGAAGTCCAGCTGGTTCAGCACCATTTGTTGAGAAGGTTTTGCTTTCTCCACTGAGTTGCTTTTGTGCTCTTATCAACAATCAGATGTTCGACTTTACCTAGATCTACTTCTGGGCTCCCTGTTCTCTTGCGTCAGTTTGCATGCCTGTCTCTACCAACACCGCCATTGAGTTCTGTACCAATACAATACATCTTGAAATTGGGTAGACTCATTTTTCCCACTTTATGGTTCTTTTCTAAAACTGGTTTTGCTATTCTAGTTTTTTGTCCTTTACATTTGGAATAATCTTGCCTGTATCTACAAAAAAAAAAATCTTCCTGGGATTTTGATGGGAATTGTGTTATCCTTCTATCAACTTGGAAGATTGCTGCCTCTATTGAGTCTTACTATACATAAACATGGTGTCTGTCCATTTATTTAAATCTTTGATTTCATTCATCAGCGATTTGTAGTTTTTCACATACAAGTCTTACATGTTTTGTTACATTTATACCTATGTATTTCATTTTTGAGTGACCGTAAATGTATTTTGGGGGCAGAGCAGTACTGTAGTTTGAATTCAGGGCGTCACACTTGCTAGTCAGGCACTCTACCACTTGGGCTACTAGGCCAGCTAATTTCAATGTCTGCATGTTCATTGCTAATATATAGAATTACACTTGGGTTTTTTGTGTGCTTATCTTGTAGGCTTATGGCTTATGACCTTGTCAAACTCGTTTGTTAGTTCTCTGAGGTTGTTTTTTTTTTTTAATAGATTCCTTGGGATTCTCTACCTTCTAATCATGTCATCTGCAAACATGGACAGTTTTGTTTCTCTCCTGTCTTTTACCTTTATTTTCTTTCCTGATTCATTGTACCTCTGAATGCTTCCGATGCTATGTTATAGAGAGAGCAGACTTCTTTGCCTTGTTCCCAGTCTTAGGGAAAAAGCATCCACTCTTCCTCACCATAAAGTACAACAGTGATCTATGTGTAGTGGGTTTTTTGTTGTTGTTTTTGGTTTTGGGGGATTTTTTTGTTTCTATGGTGGGGATTGAACTCAGAGTCTCCAGCTTTCCCTGAAAGTGCTGTACCACTTGAGCCATGCCCTCAATCCTGTTAGTCTTTTATAAATGCTGTTTAGCTGTAGAAAAGGAACATTTGAGAAATTTGATGAACCAGGTAATATCACTACTGTGAATAGATTCAGACTACGGTAGTTTGCTAGGTGCTGTGTGTGAGTAGTGGAAATCATAGAATTTGAAGTTCATTTCCAGGTGGAAGGCCTGGGGCAAATTACTTACACAGCTGAAAGCCTATTTTCTCCTCCTCCAAAGGGAAGACTAGACCCAATCCTAGTGGATTTGTCAGCGTTGTATCAGTGGCCCATTCAAGCGGAGGAGCTGGAAAAGACAGAATTTTACCCTGCGTTGCTTTGATTCCACCCAGCACTTTAATTGACCTGTGGAAATTTAGACAAATTCTGATGGCTCTTTAGAATTTGCACTGGGGTCTTTAAAAGACTAAGTGGTCCAGAATACTTGCAGTATCAAGGACTTGAAGGTAGACTCTCTGGGTTGTGACCTGGCATCTCCGCCATCTCCGAAGCCTGAGCAAATGCCACAGCCCCTTGAGGGCCAAATGAATCCTACACATACCATGCTTAGTTAGCAGTGCCTGACACATTAGCTGTGCCCATGTGTGAGTTAAGATTGGTACTATTGGTAGCTATAAGAGGACACATTCTTATTTGTGAATCACCTTTCTTAAAAATAAAATTGTTTACTTTGCAGATTTTTAAAAAAATGGATTTGACCAACCATGGACTTATTCTACTGCAGCAGTTAAACGCTCAGCGAGAGTTTGGTTTCCTGTGTGACTGCACGGTTGCAATCGGCGATGTGTACTTCAAGGCACACAAATCAGTTCTTGCTTCATTCTCCAATTACTTTAAGATGTTGTTTGTCCATCAGACCAGGTAACTAAAGTGGGTGATAATACCTAATGACTGTCGAATTCTTCCCCCCCTAGCCCCGGGTCCCTCTTCCCCCAACCCACTCTTTGCCTTCATCCACCCATAAGTCTCTCTGCCTCCACCTAGGCTCCTAGGTGCCCAGTTCCCTTGTGACCAAACCTGTCCTCTACCTTTGGCCTCTTGGTTTCTCATGCCTTCAGTAGCACTTGAGAATCACCAGACTTGCCTGCAATGCACAGCCCCTCCTGCTCCAGATTGCCTCGCTGGGTGTCACTTACGTGGATGGGATTGGCAGGAGCGGTCCTTTACAGACTCAGCCACAGACCTCCAGGGCCTCCTGTCAGTAAAGCGTGGATCCGCCTTTGCTCCTGCAGCCCCGGTCCCCGAGTAACCTGCTGACTTTCAATACTTGTCCTTGTCTCCTCCTCTAATGAGAAGCTTGAGGACACAGATTCCCCCAGTTTCCCTCTTTTCTGTACTAAGACACTTGCTCATCCATCTACCCTCAGTGTCTTAGAGACAAGAGCCTCCTGGGGTCTAAGGAAATGATGTGCCTCCCCCTCACAGCTCTCAATTTTTATTTTGCACTCTATTTTATACTTTTCATCCTTCCTTCCCTCACCCCAAGCCCTACACCCGCTAAGACAATGGGGACTTCCTTGACTTTGTCACTGCCCTAAGGCTCTATTCTCTATTTTACTATGGAAGCTCTTACACCTCTGTCCCTGTGTGCACTCTCCTCATCCCACATTCTTCCTGTCCATTTGCACTGTGGTTTACCCCCAGCACTCCACTGCAGACCTGTCTCCAAGGTCACCCTCCCCAAACCACTGCCTTCTCAGGCTCACCCTGTCCTTGCAGCACTTGCTGCTGTGTGCTTCCTGCTGCAGCAGCTGTCACCCACACTGGAACTGGCCGCCTCACTCTTCTGCCCTCTGCCCTGGACCTCCTGAGCTCTGGTCTCAAGCCCTCTTCACTCTCCTCGCACACTCCTGTGGAGGCCCATCTTCTGCGGAGGTCTTGCCTTTGTTGCTGGAAACTTGCATTTATAGTTCTGGCCTCCATCTTTCTGTCTCCAGAGCCTTGTTCCTGAGCCCCCAGGCTGCCTGCTGGTCATTTGAGCTGGCCCCTGCTTCACTGTTTATTTCATCAGGCACAGTCACAAGCCTTTTCCCTGATGGCCCCCTATTTTCTTCTCTTCCCAGCTGAAATTCTCTTACAAATCATTTTTTATCACTCCTCAGATCATATTTTCTTTAGAATACCTTTCACATTTGTCCTTTTCTCCTTTCTCCCATTTTCTAATCATTTATTTCCACATCACAGTTTGATTAATATTCCTCCATGCTTTGATCATAGCGTGCCTTTGATCAGAATCCAAAAGAACACTCACTACAATACCGCAGTGATTCTCATGCCCTTCATTCTGTCATTCAGGGCCCCACAGGCTTGGAGCCTGACCCTCTAGCCTCATTGCCTGGATCCCTCTGGAACACCCCGCCCAGTTCAGCTTGACCTTGCTGCCTTGTGGCTTTCTTACCTGATCTACCCCTTGCTGGTGTTCTGCCCATTCCCTAAGTCTCAGTTCTCACAGCCCTCTGCTTGCCCCTTCTGTAGTCAAGTGGACAGAGTAATTAAAAGTGAGCCCTTCTTTTCTCACGGGTCACAGCACTTTATTTGTGTCACTTAAAAGAGCTCTACGTTTTCCCCAAATTGTTATTTGTTTGCTTACCTTCCCTCCTTGTTTGTAAGTTTCTTGAGAGCAGAAACTAGGTTTTACAAGTATTTGTGGACCCCACAAGAGTATATCTGAGGCGTGTGTGTATGATAGAAAAGCCACTTGATAAACATCTGGAGGAACAGAGGGGACAGTGATGGGATTTCAGCCTTAATGGCAAGGACAGGTTTTTGTCCTGCAGCACTAAGAATGCACCCTTTAAACTGGTTGGGAGGCAGAAGCAGGAGGATCACAAGTTGGAGGCCCATCTGGGCTGCCTAGCAAGACTGTGTCAAAAAAATGCACCCTTTATCTTCATTGTGTTAGAGCTTTGTACTTAGTCTCAGTACAGTAAATTAAATAACTCTATAAAGGAAAAGATTCTAATTTTAGGAATAAAAGAAAAGAATCTAATGGACTTTTGTTAATTAGAAACTCCGCTTAAATGTAAGGGCGTGAATGAATGTCTTTGTAACAAGGGAAGGGGTCTTTACCAGTAGTAATGCACCAAAGGTGGCACGGGCCACTTGGGCAGCCTCCTGGTGGCCAGCATTGTGCACATCCACATGCAGGACTCAAGCTCACTGAGGCAAACACTGGCCGGAGAGTGGGGGCATGTTTTTAAGCGAGAACACAGCCATGTCTGAGACAGAGAGCAGGACTGGAATCTTCAAGTTTAGTTAGATGGTATTTTATGTCCTGTAGTTACCACTAGATGGCTCTACCTTTTGTCTCAGACTTTTAGCTCCCAAAAATAAAAGCACTAAAGGATAGAGAGGCCTTGCTCAGCATTATCTTAAAATTCTAGAGAAGGAAAAATTGAACCTGAGAATTATACGGAAGGACTTGTATGTGCACTAATACTTTTTTCACTTTTTCTTGCATAAAAGTGTTCTGTCAAGCAGATATGTGCAGATAACATTTGATGGAATGACTCTGGGAAGTGCCCAGAGTCCTGCCCCCACTGAGCTGAGAGGTTAAGAGAGGAGGCCAAGCTGCTGGGGAGTAAAAGCAGTCAAGGGTGGTGGTGACTGGAATGTGATGGAAGGAACTTTAAAAACTCCACCTATTTTTCTAAATGTGTATGTACACATATGCTTCTGCTTTTTAAAAAAAAAATTTTGTTAATTTTTTTAAATAAACAAACCAAAATAAATTGGTGCCTGGAGTCCTCCCTGGGCTCTAGGGCACTGGCTGTGACCTAGGAACTTAACTGCTTTCCTCCCCATGGGCTTAGCCAATTCTGCCTGGTTTGAGAGCCCTTCTCTTCCCAGGCCTAGCAAAAGTGTGGAATGTGGACTCCATAGCTCCTTCCTGTCTTTTCCATCAGGAACTGTACCTAAGTTATCTAAAAACTTTGAGAGGTATATTGTCAAGTAAGTTCACAAGCAATAGACAGGACAACCTATCCCGTGGGAGAATTACAAAACCCACATGAAGGATTTTCTGCTAGGTAGGCCTTTTCATGGATGCTAAGAAACAAAGCCACCTTTGGATTCCTCCCTTCCCCTTAGGCAGGGAGGGGAGAAGAGTAGGGGGCTCCCTAATTCTCCCTCCTTTTCTCCTGAGGACCAGGTCCCCCTGAGGACCACAGGTCCTATGGACCTGCTAGTCTGGGGTAATTTGCATCTCTGAAGGCCTAGAGTTTCCCAGGCCTCTTCCAGAGCCTGGGGGTCTGGCAGTCCCTTCTTCACCTGGAGTTGATTATTTACATTACTGAAGTCCTCTTCCCCACACGGAATCCCTGAAGCTTTGTTCTGACTATTGGATTCCCCCACAGTATCTAAACGTGTTATATACCACTCATAGTATTGATGGAACTCATCTTGTGCTGAAAAGAAAAACCACCTGTATTTGCATTCCCATTGCAGGGGTGTAAGTGACCTAAGGGAATATAAAAGACTCCAAGGAAAGACAGGAGCAGCTGTGCCTTTTTTTAAAAGAAATGGAAATAGTTATCCTCTTCCCTTTGTTCTGTTACTCTTGCTTTTCACTCTTTAGCCTCCATATTTCCATAGTCAAACAACATTTTCCTGGTGATTGATTTGTGTTTGTATACCTTCTTCACTGTTAAAATTGCTGTGTTGTTTTCCTTTTTTTTCCTGGTGGCACTGGGGCTTGAACTCAGGGCCTTGCACCTGCTAGGCAGGCACTCTTCCATTCCAGTCACACCTCCAGCCCTTTTTTTTTTTATTTTGTCTTTAGTTTCTCACAACTGTCCTTTTTATAAAATAGATTAAAATGTTAAATTTAGAAGAATACGATATGCTGTTAGTATTTTATTAGATTGAGAAATACCTGTTTAAACAATGAAGGGGAACAACCAAAGAGAGTTACAGTACCAAGAAGTTGTATAATTAAAAGATTATTATAAATTCTACAGCAATTCAAGGATGCTGTCTAAAAATGCATTGTCTCTGGAAGGTTTGCGCTCTGGGTGATGACATGTGCCTCACCATGTGTAGCTACATATCTTTGGTTTCCAGTGATGCATTAGAACTCCTGTCGTTACTGCTGGTCTGCAGAGTCCGTTCCTTCTGGTACTGGTGCTTGCTCAGGATGACCATGTTTCTGAAGAGTCTAAAAGCTAGAAAACTAGCTGTGCCACCTAGCACACTAGGTGCCTCTGATAAATCACTTAGCCTTTAGGACCTCCAGTTCCCTACTGTCAAATGGGAATCACCAACCATTAGCTCCCTTGTATCTCCCGCACAGGGTGCTTGTACTGCCCTGAAGGATCTTGGTATGGCCTAGATTCAAATCCCACTCCCACCACTCACCAGCTCTGGTATTGAGCAAGGCATTGCACCTCTGAGCCTTGACCCTACGTGTAAAATTGGTGGGTTGGTGGCAGTTAGATGGCAGAGTGGCTGTATAGCTCCACGGCAGATGATACCGATGAGTGTGCTGTCCCCAGCTAGCAGCACCAGGACCGTGGCAGGCCTTGCCTGTTCTCCCCACCTCTTGCCATGCCTCAGCCTTCATGCTGAAGAGAGTCGCATAGCTCCGGGAGCTGTGTGCACAGTTTTGGCATGGTGCTCTTAGACACCATTATGCTAGCCAGCTACCCTGTGTCATCTTCTAGATGAAGACCTCTCTAGTCAGATAGGTTGTTTGACTTACCTTAAAAGATTTGTTGACCTCTGGATTGGATCAGTAAAGACCCAGGCTTTTAACTCAAAGCTTGGCCTGGCCAGTGAATCCAGCAGTCAGAAACAAGAGATGTTCTTGTTTCATTTGTTTTCCAGGGTCCAATTTTTTTTCTTTTTCAGGCTTTTGTCGTTTGAGACATAGATTGATGTTCACTCACAGGTTTTTTTTGCTCGTTTCTTCCAGCGAGTGTGTCCGTTTGAAGCCCACTGACATCCAGCCCGATATTTTCAGCTATCTCCTGCACCTGATGTACACAGGCAAGATGGCACCGCAACTGATCGATCCTGTCCGATTGGAGCAAGGGATCAAGTTTCTGCATGCATACCCGCTAATCCAGGAAGCCAGCCTCGCCAGCCAGGGCACCTTCTCCCATCCTGACCAAGTCTTCCCTCTGGCCTCTTCCTTGTACGGCATTCAGATCGCAGATCACCAGTTGAGACAAGCCACCAAGATGGCCTCAGCACCTGACAAACTTGGGCGGGAACCCAGGCCACAGGCCTCCAGGATGAGCCAGGAACAGGTGCCAGAGGCCTCGCAGCTGTCCCAGCTGACTCCAAACCTGGCCCAGGTGAATCGGACAAATCTGACCCCCGCAGACCCCCTGCAGACTTCGTTGTCTCCCGAACTCGTCTCCACTCCCGTTCCTCCCCCACCTCCCGGGGAGGAGACCAACCTAGAGGCCTCCTCCTCTGACGAGCAGCCTGCAACCCTCACCATCGCCCATGTCAAGCCGAGCATCATGAAGAGGAATGGAAGCTTTCCCAAGTACTATGCTTGCCACCTGTGCGGACGGCGCTTCACCCTGCGGAGCAGCTTGCGGGAACACCTGCAGATCCACACAGGAGTCCCTTTCCCCTCCAGCCAGCAGGGAGAGAACCGCGTGCCCCTGTCTCTCTGCAGCAATGCAGCCGACCTGGGCAAAGATGCCATGGAAGTGCCTGAAGCCGGCATGATCAGCGACAGCGAGCTGCAGCACATCTCAGACTCCCCAATCATAGACGGGCAGCAGCAGTCGGAAACCCCGCCCCCCTCGGACATTGCTGACATTGACAACCTGGAGCAGGCGGACCAGGAGAGGGAGGTGAAGCGGCGGAAGTACGAGTGCACAATTTGTGGACGCAAATTCATCCAGAAAAGCCACTGGAGGGAGCACATGTACATCCACACCGGCAAGCCTTTCAAATGCAGCACTTGTGACAAGAGCTTCTGCAGGGCCAACCAGGCCGCCCGCCATGTGTGCCTCAACCAGAGCATCGACACCTACACCGTGGTGGACAAACAGACTCTGGAACTCTGCACATTCGAGGAAGGAAGTCAGATGGACAACATGTTGGTGCAAACCAACAAACCTTACAAATGCAACTTGTGTGACAAAACCTTCTCCACCCCCAGCGAGGTTGTCAAACATTCATGCCAAAACCAAAACTCGGACGTTTTCGCCCTAGACGAGGGCCGGTCCATCCTCCTGGGCAGTGGGGACTCAGAAGTCACGGGACCTGACCATCCGGTGTTAGCTTCCATCAAAAAGGAACAGGAAACTGTGTTACTAGACTGAATGTTACTTGTCTTTTTAAAAACTGTCATTTTTACAAAAATGCTCTCCCTTCTCCCAATTCAAAACCGTAGTTCTCTGTGGCATGACACAAACAGGGCCCTGTTCCCTTCTCCTCTTCCCTTCTCCCCAGCCCCACTTCTGTAAAGGCCTTGTGCGTTATAAACCTGGAATCTATTTACATTAATTCAGGGGCTGTTGGAAAGATAATGGTCAGTAGTACTTATAAACTTAATAGGTTTTGAGAAGTTTTAAGAGTATTTAAAAGCATACTTGGAACTAATTAAGGGTATATAACAAAACAAAACAACTAGAATATAATTTGATAAGCTAAAATTATGACTTTCCCTGGGTAATAAGTCTTCCTTGTCAGAAAAACAATGTCAGAAAATACAGCATGTTTCTTAGAGAGAAAGCTGGGCTCTGTACTATGCAAAAATCTAGAAAGTGTGGGGAAACTTTAAACCCAAGAAAATGTTTTTAGTATTTATCCTCAAGGTGTCTTATTTCAGAATGTATCCTTTGAGATTATGTGCAGTTAAGAAAAATCACTAGGTAAGAAAGCTACTGTAACAAAACACAGAAGAGACAAAGTGATAATGTGACGGCAATCTTAATTTTGGGGTAACCACAACAAGCTGTGAGCTTGTGTGTGCGAGAGGAAGCGTGGACACCTGCTGTAAACAGGTGAGTCAGTGCGCATGCCTTATCTAACTGCTGGCTTCTTTCCAGGTTCAACAACAAGATGCTGTGTTTTAGTTTCTGACAAGTGTGTTGTTTCAAAAACTCAGACTTACAAATACTATTCTGTAGATTGTCTTTCTGAGCAGAAAATGATGTGCTGTTCTCTAGCAGGTGCCAGTGGTAAACTTGTTTTCATACCACCCAGCTGTCCTTAAATCAGTGTGTGTCACAGGGAGAGGACTAGAGGAGCGTGCATCCTACATTGGAAGTTGTGAGAAGATGTAACTCCAGTGACTGTAAGTCAGTGCTGATAGTTCACTAGCACCATGCATTGAAGCATCAAAATGACAACGAGAAATCAGGACAAAAAAATCTAATTGCTGTTTGGGGAAAAAGAAAAAGCTTGATTTTCATGTGTGTTCTTCAGTTTATTTTTTTTTTCAACACCTGAAATTTTCTCCACTGGCCTAAAAGCAGTAAAAGTTGTCCGTTAATCTTCCCTTAGGCCAATAAGAGAAGGGTGTTACAGGACAAAGTAGGAGCCAGAAGTAAGGACTGAAGGGGAAAGGGAAGGGGAGAATAGTTATAGCTATACAGTATGTATATGTTAAAACCTGAATATCCTGTCATCCTATTGTATGTATAGTTGAGTTCTCAGATTTGTAAGTTTTTATACATCCTTTCATTGAATAAACATTCAATTAAATGGCATGTGATTTTTATCTGTATATTTGTTACTCAAATGGATGCTGGAAAGGGGAATGGAGAGCATTGCGTTAGGGGTCATTTTCTGGCTCTATCATCTGTCTGGTGGAATTCGGGCGATTCCAGTCCTAAGTGGAGGATTCCACATCGTCAACTGAATGAGTCGGTGAGTGATTGCATTGGGCTATGAAATTGCAGGAATCAAATGAGTGGGCTCTGTGAAGATGCTGGGAGCAGTCAAAGGTTGACCAGGGATGGGCGGAAACACCATCTTAACAACTTTCTGTACAGAAGGAAAAGGCCAGGAAGTGCTTGCCTAAAGATGTCACATAATAAAAAGAGCCTTATACCAAGCTAACGTCCCTATCTGAAAGAGTAATTCAGGTTACGCCCTGCACATGACCCCTGTGAAGCCACAAAAGGATTCAAGATGCAGCTAAAAGGCAGGGTACTGGAGACCAGAAAATCCCAGGAATCACAAGTGCAAGGCTGAGGGCAAGATGTCAGTCATGCCTAGTACAGCTCGATAGTTGGCAGAGCGGGAAGAGCAGGCACTGTGTGCATCTATTAGTCCTTTGTGGTAAGCAGTGACTTTTAGCACCAGCTTGTGGCCACCTTCACAGAAGCAGGCCTGCAAAACTCCATCTCCCTCCCAAAATGAAGAAAAGAGCTCAGTAGACACCCCAAAGCCCACCCTATCTCTGAATGCTCACTGCCTATTCCAACCCCTATAGGTTATAAATTTAACCATCTATTCTGAGCTTTTGATGGTACCCATTTTTAAAAGCTTTGGAAATCACTGCAGTGGCATAATTAATGTGAACACGTACACTTCAAAATTAATTTGAACTGTCATTCTAGGTCTACCTCTTACTAATATTACCAGTGCTATTACTTTTCCTTCACAGGGAAACCAATAAAGAGGTACTCACTTTTTTGTGGCATATTTCTAAAGAGCAGATTTTGGAAAGCACTGTAGGGTTTTACTTGTAGGAATGAGGCTTTAGCAGGGAGAAAGCTTTGCTGTTCAAAAGTAGCTGTGGATGATATAAAGTAATGAGGCAGAATGGAGTCCATTCACCTTGCAAGAAAGGGAAAGAGCTGAGACATCCAAAATAAGCACCAAGCTGGGCACAGTGGTGTGTGCTCGCAGTATCAGCATTTGGGAAATAAACAGGAGGACTGAAAGTTCTTGGCCGGCCTGAGACCCTGTCTCAAAAACAAAACAAAACAAAACCTAATGAGCCAAGCTGCTATTCTCTGGAAAATGAACAATACCTGCCTTGACAAAATTCCCATCATGAAGATGGCCCCTTGTGAAGATCCACTGTCACCTGGAATTCAACTGGGGGAAGCGAGATCCTGGATTTGGTGTCTGCCTGCCAGGTAAATTTACTTCTTCCCAACAATCCTGACAGACATATCTCCCAGGAGACATGAGAGAAAACAGGCCCAGAGAGGCTAGGCAACTTTTCTACCCAGGCAAATAGACAGCTAGGATTCAAACCCCAATGTGGCTTACTCAAAAAAAGCAGTGTTCTTTCTATTTAACACCCAAACATAGGAAGTTAGGAAGTCTGACCGGCACTTTCAATTGACAAACCTGTGTCTTGCAATTGACAATTGTGTGTGTGCGTTACTCAGTATTGAACCTAGGGTCTGGCATATACTAGGCAAGTATCACAAGAACCATGCCCCCAGCATGAGTTTGTTTGTATTTTGTTTTTTAGATAGGGTTTCTGTAACTTAGCTCATTCTAGCTTCCAACTCCCCATCCTCCTGTCTTCACCTCCCAAGTAGCTGAGATTATAGGCATGTGCCACCTGCCCAGCAACAATTAACAAATCTTTGATTCAACAACAAAGGAAAGGAAGAAACGAGTAGAAAGCATGGCTTTTCTTGCTAATCCAGTCTATTTTTGTGGCACTCTACAGCTCGAACACCACCACCAGCCATTTTTTACTTTACTTATTTATTTTTTGGTGGTACTGGGGTTTGAACTGGCCTCACACCTGCTACACAGGCACTTGAGCCACTCTGCCAGCCCATTTTTGTGTAGGGTATTTTCTAGATAGGGTCTCAGGAACTATTTGCCCAGGGCTGGCTTTGAACCACGATCCTCCTGATCTCTGCCTCATGAGTAGCTAAGATTACAGGTGTGAGCTACCTGCTCCAGGCCATTTTTTGCTTCAGTTATTTTTTGGATAGGGTCTCACATTTTTGCTGCGGCCAGCCTCAGACTGTGGTCCTCCTACCCATGGCTCCCCATAGCTGGAATTATAGACATGATCCACACCCACTCCCTTTCCTCCTTTAAATTAACTCAGGTAATTGTGTGTGTGTGTGTGTGTGTGTGTGTGTGTGTGTGTTTAGCTCTACACCTAGATTTGTCCAAATTATAAAGCAAGAAAACACTATTTGCCCAAATATGCAAGCATTTCTGTGAGCTAGACATATTGGAGGGAAGAAAAGGGGAAGGGAAACTTTTTCACCTATTAATCTACTTATTCTGCTATTGAGGCAATTCCCTTGAGGCCACAGTAACCTTAAACTTCAGTGCCACCCAAACTGGAGGGCTTGATGAAGCCCGGCGCCAGCCCTGGTCCCGGGGGAAGAGTCTGATTCAGTCCCAGTCAGGTGGTGCCCAAGGCTTTCTAATAGATTCCCCAATGGTGTGGATGCGAGGAGCCCCACTTTGAGAACCATAGAATTGCTATGTCATTTCTGCTACAAAATTACTGTCCTTTCTTGGATCTACTTGCTCCTTAGAATAAAACCCAGAGAGACACACTGATAAAGGGATGGGAAGGGCCCATTCCATTGCTACCATGCTTCTTTCTTTGTGACACAGAGCTCCACAATAAGACACGTGCAATGTACACTTCTGTACCTGCACCTCAGAGGAAGTGTGTGGTTGAAAGGCTCTGGAATTTATTCCAATCTCCTCATTCCAAATGTCCTTGTAATCTGTGAGCACAGAAAAAGAAAGAGCTAGGGGCATCAAGGGGTAGAGCGCATACAGAACAAGCACTAGGACCTGAGCTCAAACCCCAGTAACGAGAGAAGAGAGAGGGAGGGAAGGGGAGAGGACAGGAGGGATAAGAAAAGAAAGAGAAAGTCGGGGCTTACACACCTGTAATCCTAGCCACTCAGGAGGCAGAGATCAGGAGGATCACAGTTCAAAGCCAACCCCAGGCAAATAGCTCTCAAGACCCTATCTTAAAAACCCTTCATAAAAAAGGGCTGGCAGAGTGGCCCAAGGTGTAGACCATGAATTCAAACCCTAGTACCGCAAAAAGAAAAGTTAAAAAAAAAATTTAATTTCTCTTTTCAGTTGGAGATGCCCCAAAGCAGACAAAGGTCACAGGCAGAGAACTAGGAGCCTGCATGACACTTGGTCTGTGGAGACCTGGGGTGCCCACAAGATACTGCAGGTTTGGCTTGTTCCTGCCCATGATGTGCCTCCCACCCTAGGGAGATGCCCTAGCTGGCCACCACTGCCGAGAAGGCAACCAGGCAAGGAGGAAAGAAAACGGCAGGTGACACAGTGTGTCTGAACACCGTATGTATTGCACAGTTGCAAGGAAGATCAGTGCCATTATTCTGAATCTTCCAGAATGTTTGTAGAGACAGCAGCAGTTTATCAGCCAACAAAGTGCTTCAGTGTGCAGTTCATCCAGATGTCTTTCCTTCTAATTACTAATACATTTCAGTGCATTTCGTTATAGGACAACTTGGGAAGTATTTATACATCTTGAGATAAGGAGCCGGCGGAGACAGGATAAGTGTATTTTAAAGCCTTGTTTTTTTCAGTCACCAAGCCAAAGTTTGTGTATGAGACTTCAAGAAACTTTGTAAGGGCCCAGAGGCTCACACCTTAATCCTAGATACTTGGAGACTGAAATCAGGAGGATCTCAGTTTGAGGCCAGCCTGGAGCACCTGCTTTGCCAGCATAAAGCCCTCAGTTCAAATCCCAGACCCACCAAAAAAAAAAAACAAGCCAGGTGCTCACACCTGTAATCCTAACTATTCCCTCAGGAGGCAGCAATCAAGAGGGTCATAGTTTGAAGCCTGGGCAAATACTCGCAAGACTACCCCCCCACTGCCCCAAAAACAAAAGGAAAAAAAAGAAACTTTGTAAGGAGCCGAGAGTGTGGCACACACCTCTAATCCCGGCTACTTGGGAAGGTAAGGCAGTAGGATCCCAAGTTCGAGACATGTCTGGGCAACTTACTGAGCGCAAGCTCAAAATTAAAAAATTACTGGGTGTAGCTCCCTGGTAGAGCACTTGCCTGGCATGTGTGAGCCTTGGGTTTAGTCCTCACATCCCTTCCGCTGCACACAGAAAAAGAAAGTTCGCAAGGATCTGTGCAGTTATTTTCCATCTCCATGACAGCGCTCTTCATGTCCCTCCAGTTCAAATTCTCTTCTGGTTATATTCAGCTGTCAACATTTTGCATTCACCCCTGGATATCTCAAGTTGAGCCTTTCTTTTTTTTTCCCCGGCAGTACTGACTGGGGTTTGAACTCAGGGCCTCACACTTGCTAGGCAGGTGCTCTACCACTTGATCCAGCCTTTTTTGTTTTGGGTATTTTCATGATAGGGTTTTTCAAACCTCATGTTTTCTGCCTCCCAAGTAGCTGAGATAACAGGTGTGCACCACCAGCACCCAGCTGAGCCTTTTCAAAACTATTCTCTCAGCCAGGTGCGGTGGCTCTAAGATCAGGAGAATTGCAGTTCAAGACCAATGGGGTGGGGGGGGCAGATTTTGGGAGACTCCATACAAACAGAAAAAAAAGCTGGGTGTGGTGGCACGGGCCTGTCATCCCAGCCACAGTGATAAGTGTAAAACAGGAGAATGGGGGTTCAGGATAGCCTGAACAAAGAATGAGACCCTATATTCAAACTAACCAGAGCAAAAAGAATTAGAGGTGTGGTTCAAGTAGTAAAGTGCCTACCTTGCAAGCATGAAGCCCTGAGTTCAAACCCCAGTCCTACCCAAAACAAACAAAAAACTGTCTCCCACACCCCATGTAAGTGGCTCCAGCCAACTCAGAAACGTTGTTCAACCTGCACTGTTCCCAGGACAGATGGCTGCTGTCTGCTGAGAGCTCGTGGTCTTCCCCATGGTCCTCCAGCTCAGCTACTCACTTTACTAGAAGCCATGGCCAGCTCTGGCCCAAATCATTACAACAGCATGCAAGCCAAACTCCCCACCTCGTCCTGAAGTCCAAACACTGGGGACCACGGGCATTTTGGGTAGAAACTCCTTTTCTTTGCAAGGCTGTCCTTGCAGGATGGCAAGTATCTGTGACCCCAACTCATAACATACCATTGGCCCCTGAGCCCTTGTGATGGGCGGCACACATAGGGGAACAGAGTGGCTAGAGTCACAGCCTCAGCTCCAGTGCCTGGAGAATCACTAAGACAAAGGACCCCTGCTCAGCCTCTTAATGACGTCACAGGATGAATCCCACTCCTGCAGAAGCCCTGGTCATCCGGGCACTATCACTTCTGGAACATCTTTAAACAGAACCCAGCTTTTTCCTCTAGGTTTCTAGTTCCAGGAACAAGGTAGGCCCCAAAAGTGAGCAGGGATAAACAGAATCAAACACAGCGTGTGTGTATGTGTGTGTGTGTTTTGGTGGTACTGGAGTTTGAACTCAGGGCTTTGCACTTCCTCAGCAGGCATTCTACCTCTTCAGACATGCTTCCAGCTTACAATGCTTTTTTTTTAAATTAGCCAAGTCTACAGTACTTCTATGATACCAAATGATTTGGGATTGTTAGCACAAACAGAAGAAAAAGCATAGGGTGGAGTTAGCACGGGAGCTTTCTCCACGCTGCTCTCCAAACAGGTTACGCAGAAGCTCCTCTTAACTGAACCACCCCTGTCCTGCTCACAGTTAAGCAACCTCTCTCATCACTGTGGAATGCCAGTGAAGCTGTCTGTCGTGCTAAGCTGGAGGTGTGAGGTGTGACTATGAGAGCATTTTAAACAGTTAATGACACCACCAAAACCTGAGTCATCACTTAAAAGTCTCAGCTTGCTCAGATGAAAATTAGGGCAGATTATCCTAATTCCAATGACGGAAACTAGAGGTGGGGGAGGACGGTGGGGGTAAATTGGATTTGTATGAGAATTTTGCCAGGTGCACTGGGTTCCAGAGACCCATTGCTGGATTTGGATTACCTGATACTGGTTTTGTGTTCAGGTTCCAACCTCTTTCTATCCAGGAATCCTTGTATGTCTCCCATCTCCTTATCCCCAACCCGAGGTGGTGGTGGTGATATTTTTGAGACAGGGTCTCACTGTATAGTTCATACTGGCCTGAAATTTGTGATCCTCCTCCCTCAACCTCCCGAGTGCTGGGATTATAGGCATGAAAGACCATGCCTTTCTGGTGGAGTTGGAAAAAGGGATTATAACTCCAGTTCTGGTTATTGGCTGGCATTTCAGAGACGACTGTGACTCCCCAAAAATTACATAAAATTGTGTTTGTATTTAGAAACTCAGCCAGAAGTTTAATGAGAGTCTAACGAAGAGAGCCAGGACCCAAAAAATTAAGAATTACTGACAGAGACTTTTGTGAGTTCACCCCCATCCCAGATTCATTCATTCCACACTCTCGTGATGCTCTGCAGACAGCATCACGAAGGAAAGTAGTGAAAACCTATGCCAAATATTGCAACAGAGAAGAGCAAACACAACCAAATCCAGGCGGAATTACAGAAAGAAAATACATGGCATTTAATTAGACTGTATTTTATTTAATGAAAATTGGCCCCACAAACAACTAGGTATCAAATATTGTTCTCAGAGTAGAAGTAACTGCTATGCTTGAAGCTTATGCTGAAGCTAAAATCTCTAGCCCTATCTGTAGTCCCAAACATTAAAGAAAAATATTAGGACAAATTATCTCTGAGATTATTTGCCTTCTAGTATGCAGGGCTCCATAGTCATCATGCCAAAAAATTGCGAATTTGAGGCACTTTGCTCTGACTTCTGCAGTTCACATTTTACGTTCATATGGCTAACAGCAGTGTCAGACTTAGAAAACAGAAGTGTATTGAAGGCTACCGTTGGTGGTCATGTTAATAAAACAGTGTTGCTACACAGACCTGGATATAGAGGGATAAGGAAGCGATCCAGGGCACATTAGGTGGTGACTGTAAGAAAGCACAGCCAAGCAGCAGCTACCCACTGGAAAGCTGACAGTGATCTGACCGCCAGTCACTTGGTGGCCTGTGGGGAAAAAAGACAACAGCACACATTTAATCCATTCAAAGCAGCTTTGTCTCCCTGCTACACAGAGGAAGTTCGTGCACTGGACACCTTACAAATTGCTGTCAGCACCAATACTTTTTCTTCATCTTCAAAACTTGATACCAGCACTTGGATTTGTCTCAATTGGGAAAGTAAAAATGGAGGATTTTAAATCTAGGGATGTTAATGTTTAATAATTGTGCACAGGTAAGCTGGGTATAGTGCTGCATGGCTGCACTGTAGTCCCAGCTACTCTGGAGGCCGAGATGGGAAGGATCACTGGAGCCCAGAAGTTCAAGACCAGCCTGGGCAACATAGCAAGAACTCCCTTACTCCCGTCTCAAAAAGAAAAAAAAAAAAAAAAAATGCATAGGTGCCTTACTATATATTTGTGAATAACTTCTAAAAGAATATTAAATGTTTTCCAACTATGTAAGATCATATCGTGTCATGGGGTCAATTATTTATACAGTCAGACTTGCTAATATAAGAGAAGCTGTGTTTGATTTCAACAGCAAATTTTCTTGATGCTAATAGTTTTTCAAGAATGTTATGCTTTAGCCAGGCACCGGTGGCTCATGCCTATAATCCTAGCTACTCAGGAGGCAGAGATCAGGAGGATCACAATTCGAAGCCAGCCCAGGCAAATTGCTTGCAAAAAGGGCTAGTGGAGTAGCTCAAGGTGAAGGTCATGAGTTCAAGCCCCAGTACTGGGAAAAAAAAAAAATTCATTAATTGTCAAACATAAAATTCTTAAACTGGAGTACTGAGGTTGAGGCAAATTTAAGTGTATTGTCCAGGCCAGTTCTATATGTGAAAAGGTAAAACTTTACAGTAGTTAGGTGACGGTCTGTTGTGTAATTTTGTCCAACAAAATCCTTTATGTATGAGCATGACTTACCATGTTGGCATTTAAAAAAAATTTCCAAGATCTTTTAGGAAAAGCATTTGTAAGCCTTCTGAAAACTTCCTTCTAGAGACATCTGTCATAGTTTTAAAACAAAACTATAAACAGAAAACTGAGTTTTTCAGGAATTACCAGATGTAGGACTGCACCAAATTGTCAAGTCTGAAAAACTACTGTTTTATTTTAGCAAACGCGTCTCTGCCATGGTTTCCTTTAACCATCTGACTCAAACCAGTGTGAAGTGATGTCTCCATGTAGTTACTGAATTACAAGGTGCCAGCTTGTCTGTCGTCTTGTTGTCATTAGCTTACTCTAACAGAGTGAACACGGGTCCTCGGCTGCCTAGTAACTAATAAAATCAGTAAATCTAAGTGAAGCAAATGTTTTATTTAAATCAGCTGTCAAATCACAATTTATTCAAATGAACAAAATGCAACATTGCTCTTAAAAGAAGGGGCAACACATGTGACACAGACACAATCCAGTATCTATCAAAATACCATTTGGAAAGACCGGGATTCATTTTGTTCTCTGGGTGTGAATTCAGTCTAGCATATAAGAGTAGAATCAAAAACTTATAAATCAATTCTTCCAGCATAACATAAAAAACATTTTACTGCTCTGCGTTAAGAGTAACCTCCAAAGGACTAGAAAGAAAAGTCACAGTAACTAAGTGCATCATTCTCTCCATTTTAAAATGAGCTTTATTTTTTAACTCGCGGTGCAGAAGAAAGGGGCCAGTTTCAGAGTCCTACCACGCAAGAACCTAAGCATCAGTGAATTTCAAAAATAAGAATTGTACCTTCTTGTCAGCAATGCTATTTTCTCACACGTTGTCTTTATAAGTCAGGTTATAAGTGAGGCTTGGAGCTTCCCAAGGCTTCCCCATGGCTACAGGCCCATCATATATTGTGTGATACAAAGGACAGGTGCTATACTGCCTGTGGTCTTAGACATTAAAGAAAAAAATATACAATAGATACAGAAGAAGGGTTACTTAAAACATACATATAAATACATAAAGAATGATACTCCAGTTCGAGAAGTAGAGCTAGGTATTGCCAATGTCAGTTCCAGGCTAAGACTTCAGGATCTTAAATCAGGAAAATTATATGGTATCAAGAGAAATAATAGGTCGTCTTGAAAAAGGAAATGTTTAGCTGGCTCTCGCTCCTGATGAAGCCTCAGGATTGTCAGGGCACTCTAGAAGTGAGTTTGGTGGGTCTTCCTGCTCCAGCTCTCAGAGTTCTGTGACATTGGTCTTAGACTCTCATCAGCAGCGTTTTCTTCCTCGACTCGTCTTCACATTCTGGTCTTGCAAACGCCCAATGCGTGTACCTGTAGAAGGAAGTAAGGCAGAGTAAATGCAATCTCCTTTTTCTCCCTCATTTATGAACAAGTCAAACTACAGCCACCAGCAACCATCATCTAACACCATTAGAAAAAAAGACAGTGATGTTGGGCTGTCACAAAACCAGTGGCTTCAGTGACACTTCCTGCCAGGCTCACGTGCATTGCAAAGTTAAAAATAAAAAAATACTTGTTAATACTCAAAGGAAAAAACTCCACTGTTTCCTAAAGAACTATAAATTTCAAACAGTGTGATAAAGACTTAGTTTGGGCTACTAGTAATTTAAAAAAAGAAAAAAAAAAACTAGTTGAAGTTGGCTCCTAGCTACTTGGGAAGCAGAGATCAGGCAGATCATGATTTGAAGATTTGACAGCCCTGGACTAATAGTTCCCAAGACCCTATCTTGAAAATACTAAGCACAAAAACAGGACTGGTGAAACAGTAGAGCCACTGCCTAGCAAGAGTGACACCCTGAGTTCAAGCCCAAATACTTCCCCCGCCAAAAAAAAAAAAAACCTAGTTGAAATGGTGCTGAGAGAGCCCAGTGTATTTCTTATGCCCCCAGCTACACACAGGCACACCCCGTTTTTTCTTCTAAAGCAGTCATGTGAGAGGTAAAACAAAGCTATTATTTTCATGACACCAATGAAACTAAATGGCATTGGTGAGCAAAAAAAAAAAAGGAACTCTAAATCTCTTAGTGTAGTTGAAGTTATTTCCCCTAACTGGAGGGTCTACACTGGGCTAGGGCTGGGGAAGCACAAGTCCCTGAGTTCAAACCCCAGTACCACCAATGAAGAAATAAAAATAAAAATAAATCGGAGGGTCTGCATAAAATCAAAATTATCAAAAAATCCTAATGATTTGAACTTCCAATTTCTTTGTGACAAATATGCCATGTAAGGGCAAGAAGGAGAAAACAATTCGTAAGGAAGCTTACTTACACCACGTCTTAGTGCTCTGTAAGTTTGGGTTTTGGTGGCTCACTCTCTCGATTCTCCAACTCCTCCTCTTCTTTTTGGGGTTTCATCTCCTTCTCAGGCTCACTGTGCCCTTCTCCTTCCTGAAGCCCTCCTTCTTGGGAATCTTCCTCCTGTGTCCCTTTCAGTCCGTTGGCACCAGAGGACTCTTTGGTTCCACCTCCACAGGCATCGGTGTCTGACAGAGCTGAGAACTGGTTGCCAGGGTGAAGGGTAGCTTCCCCTGTCTCCTTTTCTTTGGATTCAAAGGATGGCTTCTCAACTCTTTCTCCTAACTCGGCCTGACCATCATCTGGCACAAGTTTGGCTTTGGTTCCATCTCCGTCTGTGTCTGATGGAGGAATCACCTCTTCACACTGAGGGCCATTTACACTGGAACTTTCCACCTCCACCATCACCATGTTTTCTGAAGCTTCACTGGAATCTTCGGGGATGTCAGAAGGCGCTGGTCCCACAGTGGTTAGCACGAACTCATCCTGGGTGGCGATGGCTTGTGTTTCATCCTGGGCAGGGGCCTGCTGTCTGTCATCTTCTGTCTTCTGTCCAGCTCCCTGGCTGTTGGATTGCTCTGGGGAAGCCTGTGTCTGTAAATCAGGTGTTTCAGAGGCTGCTGCTTCTGTTTGCCCAAACTGGTCAACAGCCGTCTGGATTATGTTCTGTACCAGCTTACTGCTCTCAGTCTCAAGTCCCAAAATCTCGTTGTCAGCTTCAAGATCTCCCTCCTTGACATCAGTCACATTGCCTTCTTGACAACCAACCTGCTGGTCACCTTCATCTGGCCCCTGTTCCTGGAATGCGCCTCTCTCTCCTTCCAGATCACAATGGCCTTTTTCGTGAGTGGCGGATGCTGTTACTGTTACTGATTCTGCCCGAGACTCAGGCCCCTCTGGCACAGTGTCGTCTCCTGGCTGAGGGGTCCAATCTTCGTCTTTTTCAGAGAACTTTACTACTGGTGTTGAATGTGCACCTGCGGACTCCAAAGTTTCACCTGTTTCTGCTAAGTGCTCCTCCTCCACTGCTGCAGTTAGTGTAACTGATGCATCAGAGCTTTGAACTTGAACCTCTATGCATCCTGAGTCCTCTTGATGTTCAAGACTGCTTACTTCCCTTCCCCTGTCTGAGACAGGCCTATCCACTATCTGAATCAGCTGTGGGCTGAGCTCCTCGCAGATGGGAGCAGCTGTTTTTAGCTCAAGTTCTTGGCCCGCTGGTGTTGGCTTTGTTTCATTTTTCTCCCTTTCTGCTTGAGTTTCTGTCTCTTCCTCCTCTGGGCTTGGACGCTGGGGTTCAATATTGTCATCCTTCTCACATTCCACTTCGCCATCGAGGGCAATTTCAGTGACCTCCTCCTGGCGATCGGTTCTGTCTGTGCTTGTAGAGCTTTCATGTCCTTCAACACGTGGTTCGTCTTTCATTTCCTCATTAACAGACTGGCGAACCTCTTGAACCACCTCAGTCGAAACCGGTACTTCTTCCGCTGTTTGCTCTTGTTCTGTATATTCTAGAACGTCTTCTGTTCTTGATTGTTCTTTATTTTCTTCCTGCGATTGAAAACTAGCAGATGCCTCTTTGTGGGCTGGAATGGTCTCTGCCTCTGTGGCCTGGGGCTGGGTACCAGGTGCAAATGTGTTTTCTTCATGACTTTTCATAACCTCATCATCCTGAATTGTATCTAGAGCTTCCAAATCTGCCACGGGGGTGCTTCCGTTGGTCTCACTGTCTGTCGGGGTTTCAGCCGAGTCAGGGGGAACAGCCTGTCCCACTTCGCTCTCCTGGGGCTTTTCAGCCTGACTTGGGATTACAGGCTCCCCAGACTCCGTGCAGGCCGTCACCTCAGGAACTTCTTCCAAGCTTTCCAGGGTGGGCTGCACCATGACAGCCCCTTGAGTAAAACGTTCAGTGTTAGCTTCTTGTATGTGTACCTCCAACTTGACCTCCCTCTCTTCCCTTGGACCTGGCGCTTCACCTTCTTCCACATCCTCCACTTTCTCTGATGCTTTCAGCTCTGCTTCTCTCGTGGTCTGAATCGCGGCTTCCTGCTTTAGGGTGTCGGGCCACTCTGATTCCTCTTTCACTTTTTCTGCCACTGCCTGGAGGACGGCTTGAGTCTGCCTCTCCAGGTCTTCTAGATCTGGCACACCACCTTCCACCTCCTGAACTGGAGTGGCCTCCTCTGTGGTGTCTGGGGAGTCAGTTAGCTGGGAAACAGCTGACACCATTTCTGTGGTCTCTTCGGCACCTGATGCTTCGGTGGCTTCTTCGGTACCGATAGCCTCGGTGGTTTCTGCAGCTATCACTGCTTCAGAAGTTAATTCTGCCTCGCTGAGGATGGTAACCTTATGGACCTCTCGGCTCTCTGGCACAGTCTGGCTAACCACGGGGGTTTCTTCTGCCACGATGTCTCTTTCTATTACCTCCTTGGCTAATGGCACAGTCTCATCGTCCACTGGTTCAAGAGGTTCTGTCACGGAAGCAGATATCCAAGAAGGAGACCGCTCTTCCACAATGGTGACTGCCCGTGTCCCGTCAATGACAGCCACAGTCACTGTGTGAACCAGAGTCTTGCTGATCTCCTCGGACACAAACCCCATCACCTGTTCTTCGGGCTTCTCTGCACTTTTCTGGGCTTTCTGGGCTTCGGTTTTCTCCCTTTCTACTGCATCGTACTCAGACAGAGGGACCACAGCAGGGACATCAGAGTCATCTTCATTCACTTCTGTCGGTCCCGCGTCTTCCAGGGCGGCTTGCTCTTGTTTCCCGTCGGATCTTTTCTTCCGCCGTCCAGGAATAAATTTCTTAATCGAAACCCAAGCGTCTTCTTTCCCGGGCTCAATATCGGAAGCTGAATGTTCTATGCCCAGGTCTTCAGTTTTCTCTTCCGGTTTTGACTTGGGTTTTTTTCTTGGAGTGACTAATCTTTTGAATGATTCCCAGGGGGAAGCGCCCTCCCCTTCGGAAGGGCTTCCAGCTGCCTCCGGTGAAGAGCTTCCCTGCGCTTGATCTTGCTCCTGGGAGCTGGCAAGGACCACGTCGGCTCCTGGCTCTTTGTCTCTGGCGGCCTCCTCTGCTCTGTGGGCGTCTCCTCCCATCGATTTTGGCCCCCCCTCTTCATCAGAAGAGGATGCTTTTCGTGCTCTCTTCTTGGACGACCCCACGCAGATCAAAGCCTCCCAAGACACCGAAGTGTCAACCTTGCGCTTTGGTTCTTCTGGTTTTTGCTCTTCTCCAACTCCTTTGATTTCTTCTTGCATTTCAGAGGCTGTGCTCTCGGTGGAGGACAAGGTGGCACTCTTGATCTTGTCCAGCTCGTCTTCCTTATCACTTTCCGAAGGCCTTCGAACACGTTTCTTGGGTGTCACCATCTTTTTGAAAGATGCCCAGGGAGTAATACCTTCTCTCTTTTTTTCTCCATCAGAAATAGCTCCTTCTTCCACTTCCCCTTCCTGCTGTCCTTCTGCCACCCCCTTTTCCAGACCTGTGATCTCCTCGGGCTCATCAGGGGAGGAAGCAGAGCTCTCACCCTTCTGCTCGTCCCCACTGTCTGGGGACTCTAGAGGAACTGGATGCTGCTCCCCTGGCTCCTCATCTCCTCGTTTCCCCTTCTGCCTCTTTCCCGAGAGCTTCTTTAAGCCAGTGCTACTGAAAAGTTTCTTTAGGGGACTTCCCTGAACCTTGATTCTCTCTTGTGAAGACAGCAAGTCTACCTCACTTACGATGCCTTCTGGGTGTTTAGACAGCACCTTTTCATCTGGACTCAGATCCGTGGGCTGGAGATGGTCTCCTCCCGAGATGCACAATTCTTTGAGCTTCACCTCTTCAGCAGGCTTAGCTTCCTGAGGTTCAACATTTGCTTCAACCAGCTTTTCAGGGGACAAGGATTCTACTGTTCCTTCCACGTCTGCCTCTTGCCCCTCAGTTTCCTTCTCTGTGGTGCTGATGTGGACTTCAGCAACAACTTCTTGGTGAACTTCTATTTTTTCATCAAACACTTCTGTTGCCAGTGGAGCGCATTTCTCTTCGGCAGATCCCTGAAGGCCACTGGCTGGATCTTCCAAGGGCAGCTCCACCTTCTCATAGTCAGCGGACAGTCTGGCCTGGTCCACGCCTTCTGCAGGCTCCTGTGGCTGCTCGGAGGCTATTGGTGGCTCACAGATCTCTTCTGTTTTTTCATTTTCCTCCAGGTCTACCTTTTCTGTCTCTTGTTCCTTTTTCTTTTCAGAAGCTTCCAGCTCATCCTCCTTCGGCTTTCTGAAGCTGGTCTTTTTGCGCCAGCCAGCCCAACCGTGAGTGAAGAATTTCTTGAAGGGCGATGCGGTCTCAGTGGTGACGGGGCTGGTTGCAGATTCCGGAGACTTGGCAAGTTCTTTTTCTGGCCTCTCTTCTCCTTCATCTTTGCCTTCCTCTGCTGCTTGAGCAGACTCAGCTCGAGGATAAATTTCAGTGTTGCTTTGCTCATGCATAAGGGTGTCTTCTGACGTCTCTGTGGATTGTTTGAGTTCAAGTTCTTTGGTTGCTGTCTCCTCTGTCTCCATGCTGGGTTCTTGGTGATCGCCAGCCCCTGCTCCTTCACCTTCCTCTTTTTTGACAGTGAGTAGCTGGACAGTGTCAGACTTCTCGTTCTTATCCTTTTTCACAGTGAACTTAAAACCAACAAACTTAAACACCTTCTTAAATCCAACGTCGCTAGTCTGGGACTCGGAAGGTTGTGCAGTCTCTTCTAAGTTGCTTGCAGAAGAAGGAATCTGTTCTAGTATTTCAGGTATCTCCTCTTGCCCGTCCTTTATGTCCTCCGTCGCTGTGCAGTTGGTAGCCATCTCTTTATCTGAATCTTTTTCTCTCACATCTTCAGGTCCTCTCTGTCCAACTATTAACAAAAGGAAAGAAGGAGAAAGGGAAAAGGATTACAGTTCAGAAAAGTAAATATTTTAAAAACATGACCAATTAACATCCTCATAAACATCAAGCAGAGGACAGGAGAAGGTAAAGGTCATTTGGATTTTTGCAAATGTTAACAGATTGATCAATGTCTACTGTTTTCAAATGACCTTCAGAAGCTCAGGTTCAAAGTACTGCTCTGCTCTGCTCTTTTTGTTCCCTCGGAAATGCCACAGCATCACCAAGGTTAGGTTGACCAGCTAGCCTATCCTCCGTTGCAAGGTCAAATGAAATCACATACTACATGCATGGTTTTCAACCACAATCCATCACGTTTTAGATATAACTTCCACTTTGTAGGAAAAAAAAGGCGAGAAGGATAAACTAAATAACAGCACAAGTCTCTACTCACTCTTACTCTATGTTGTAACCAGCCTCATCTCAATAGGTCCCCCAAAAGGGAGCACTCCTTGTAGAAAGCTAAGTCATGGAGAACACAGAACATCTAACTGTGAGATAAAGGAGGTACACCAAAACTGACAGGGGGATGTGAGAGAATAGAAAAGCCAGCTTGAAGGGGCTCCCTCCAGCCAAACTTGGAAGCATTACAAAGAGTAATGATGGTCCTGAGTTCAAACCCCAGCACCATTAAAAAAAAAAAAAAAAAACAAAGAGTAATGACACTAATTGATCACAATACATGGAGCTTAAAAAATAAAAACAATGAAAAAAACATGAATTAGTGATGATGCTAAGAAAAAGTAAATGGATAAGTAATTCTCTGTGGGGGAAAAAGTCAATAAACAGATATATCTTCCACATTAACCCTTATAGTCATTCTCTTTAGAATTCTAGATATAGAAAATCACAATGTATAAGTGGCATTGTAATTAGTTAAGGCTGGGGGTATAGCTCAGGGTTGGGCGTACTCTAGGTTTGACCCCCAAGACTATTAAAGAAAAGAAGAAAAAAGGGAGAATAAACTTGTTCAGTCAAATCAAGAATTACTAAAACTCTGGGTGAAAGGTTGTCAGGAAACACACGGCTTCAAAGTATTACCACCCGACAACTTAATTTAAAAAAAGTACCTTTACAATGGAGAAATGTGACAGGTAACACATTAACAAAGTGTTTAAACTTGACATCCTCAATAATGGGGCAAACTGTTTGATGGAATTTAATCACAGGAAACAATCAGCTGGATCCACAATGAAGGACATTCTGCAGAACAACCTGGCTTGAAATGCAATGTGACAAAAGGCAGAAATCAAGAAAAAAGGACTGTCTACAAGAAACCTTCAATAGTTTAAGAAGAGGGAGAAAATTTGTACGATATCATAACTGGTGAGTTGAGTCAACAGAGAGAGATGTTTGCTACATTTTCCAGTAAGTCTGAAATTCTAAGAATCTTGGGGATAAAAAGCAAGTCGATGTGATTTAATGAAGTGGGGAGGGAGTAACTGGGCTAAATTATGAGAATTAAGTCAGGCGCTGGTGGCTTATGCCTGTAATCCTAGCTACTCAGGAGAGGCAGAGATCAGGAAGATTGCAGTTCCAAGCCAGCCTGGGCAGAGCTCGTGTCACCCTATCTTGAAAATATCCAAGACAGGGCTGGTGGGGTGGCTCAAGTGGTGGAGTGCCTGTTTAGCAGGCCTTGAGTTCAAATTCCAGTACCACCAGAATAAACAAATAAAAATAAAGTAAGAGATTTAAGAAATATAATGACCTGAGGTGCCTGCATGGTCCTGAATTGGAGATTCACTTTTGAGTCTTCTGGGGGAAAATGTGAATATGGTTTATGATGAATGAATTTTTTTTTTGCAGTACCAGGGCTTGAACTCAGGGTCTACACCTTGAGCCACTCCACCACCCCTTTTTGTGTTAGGTATTTGAGATAGGGCCTCTCAAACTATTTCCCTGGGCTGGTTTTGAATTGCATGCGATCCTCCTGATCTCTGCCTCCTAAGTAGCTAAGATTAGAGTTGTGAGCCACCAGTGCCCAGCTATGAAGTGACTTTTTACTGAAAGAAAAGGGTAGAGATTTTGACTGAAGAAAACACTTAATCAAACAAATGACGCCATTATGGCTTTAAACATCCCCTTTCTTCCCTTCCCCTTCTCTTTGTCTCTCTCTCTCTCCCCCTCATGATCCAAGGCCAAGGGAAGGGTATGTTATCTTAGTTTTTGCTTGTCTCAATGTTCTGATTTTAAATACATGCACTGCTTTCTGTAATAAACAAAACTGAGGCAGGAGGATCATAAGTTCAAGGCCAATTTGGACAACTTAATGAAACCCTGTCTTGAAATAAAAAAATACAAAAGGGCTGGGGATATAGCTCAGTGGGAGAGTGCTTGCCAACATGGTCAAGGTCCTGGGTTCCATTCCCAGAGCTGCAAAAAAAAAAAAAAAAAAAAAAAAAAGGCAGGGTGGGGTGTAGAGCACGTAGCAAAGTTTCAGTTAGCTGGAGAAATAAGTTTTAAGTGACCTACTGTATCATATAGTCCACAATTAACAAGGCATAATTCAAAATTGCTAAAATGGATTGTAAGTGGTCTCAACCAATGGTAACCTGATGAGAGACAGTAGTTAATTAGCTGAATAAACTTATAATCCGCACACTGACCAAAAACATCACTGCACTACATACACACAAGAATTATTTTTCAATTAAATATTTCAAAACTACCAAACCAAACCCCAAAGAAAATCCTGAGAACTGAATATTTCAGATAAGAGGTTTGGAGGAAAACCCCAAGTCTCATCACTTCGATCAGAATATATTTCCTAAAGGGTTTCCCTTTTCTTTTAAAAAAAAAATTACTATAAAACACACATTTGCAGAAGGCTGAGGTAGGAAAAGCATGAGTTCCAGGCCAGTCTGGGCTTAGATATAGCAAGACCCTGCCTTAATGAACCAAAAAGAAAATGCAAAAAAACCTCAGATATTTGTTCCAGACGTGGTGGCACACTTAGAATCCTGGCACTTGGGAGGCTGAGGCAGGAGGAGGTGAATTCAAAGCCACCTTGGGCTACATAGTGAGATGGTGTCACAAACATACATTTGTGACCAACTTTAGACTATAGCAATAAAGAAAAATTATCACCCACATTAAACATTAAGGCAAATATTTGAAGAGAAAGAAAGATTCAGGCGTTATTAGATTATCCAGAGCAGTTCTACATTTTACATATTGTATATACTGTTCCCATTATTTTTCAAAGCGTGTATGATCAAAAATGAGAAGAAAATATGGTAACTTTTCATTTGTTCATCTTAAAAACAACACTGATGAGGTGGCTTATAGTTAAATCTGAAGATTTCCTTAAATTAAATGCACTTCCATGAACTATTTCTTTAAAATCTTCCCAATTATAAATGAATACTCACAAGAGAACATTTCTAATGCAACACTAGAAATGTGACCTTCTTTTATTATAGGTGGATGACATCATTGGGAATATAAACCAAGCCCTGATACCAAACTCTACCTTAGTACAGTGTTACTAGTAATGAATACAAATCTAAATCAGCCTGAGCCACAAGCCTGAAATTAAAAATGTTCTCTGGAATTAGGAGCTGCAGATGTTTTTGCCAGCAAGATGGGAGAAAGCAGGGTGAACATGCTAACAACATTCAGTTACTTGCTTTATAGAGGTTTTTTAAGTATCCAGGAAATTTAAAAATCATAGCTGGTCAACTAGTCTTTTTGTTTGCTTTTAGTGGGAGGTACTGGGATTGAACTCAGGATCTCCCCTTGCTTGGCAGAAACTCTGCCACTTGAGCCAGCCCTGTTAAGTCTTTTTTTTTTTTTTGGTCTTTTATTGTTGTGCTGGGTGGGGGTACATTGTGGCATTTATACATACAGGTTCTTACAATGTATCAAATATATCACACTTGAATTCACCTCAACCATTCTCCTTCACACACCCCCACCATAAGTGTCTTTTGATGTAAGCAATCCTGGGTCAGGGGGAAGACAACGACAGGGCTGGCTTTGTGATTTGTGCAGTTTGGACACCCCAAGCTCTGCCCAATCTCCGTCTCCTACCTTACAGTAAAGGAAGGCCTTGCTTCCTAAAAAAAAAAAAAAAAAAAACAAAAAAAAACACCACATTTTTTTTTTCCTACCACACCATTAAGCTGTCAAATGGCTAAAGGCCCCAGGCCTTTGAAACTACCTGGTCTGGCGGCAGTTTAAATTGAGTTCCACCGTGAAGAATAACTGCTTCACACACCTGCACTTGCGCGTTCCAGGCCTGACCCCACAACCGCACGCCCTCAGGAGCCTGCCCCCGGGTCTGGAAACCACCTGGACGCTTAGACCCCATTTCTCAGCCCCATGTTCGGGCATGTCGAGCCTGGTGCATCCCCTTGCGTGCCCCACACTTGCTGGGTCCTCGCTGTGCAGGGAGGGCATGTCTAGGTCATTTTCTACCTCCTCTGCCACCCTCCCCATAGCCATTTCTATCCTAAACCCTACTCCGTTTTCAAGCCCCAACCCCAAGCTTGTGCCGTCTGTCTGGAGAGAAGTGGCATCAGCCCTGGGCATCCCTGGAGCTGCTTCGTCTCCTCTCCAGGTTAGATTACGGCCGTGTGAGCGAACAGGACCCTGAAGAAGGCCTTGCCTTTCCATGGCCAACACTGTGACAAGTTCAAGTACAGGGTTCCCATTCTGCATCCCCGGGCAGCATGCAATGGCCGCGTCCTCATCCCTGACCCTTCCTGCTCTCTGCCCCAAGGCAGGGCAGAGAAGGAAACCGCAGCCAGGTCTCTGGCTACCACTCAAGGTCACGGTCGCAACCGCTGGGCGGTGGAAAAGCGAACGGCCGCCAGGGGGCGCGCTACTCACAGCAAAAGTTAGTCCACCAGGGCAGGGCATCCGTCGCCGGCCGGCAGGGGCAGCGAGACAGCGGCCCGAGAGGACCCGCCCGCCTCTCCCCGCTGCCCCATGGCGGGACGGGGACTGGCGGCTGCGCGGGCGCCCTGCGCGTCACAGAGGCGGGCACGCGCCGAGGCAGCCCCGCCCCTCCTGCCCGGGAAGCCGGGCCCCGTCCATCCCGGGTCTGCCCCAGCCCAGCCACCTTCCTGCAAAACACCAGCCCGGGATGCACGTGGGCTTCGCTTGGTTCTAAGAGCTGCAAGGTCTTGAGTATGACCAACTAACTGCATGTCCCCAGGACAAGGCCACCACCGGTAGTCACAGAGAACCTCAGAGCTTGAAGACGGCACCCACCTGGTCCATCCCACAGGCTTACAGGGAATGCCACACTCTACGGTCACTAGGCAGGACAGTTTGCAGGTTTCTTATAGTACCAAACACTTTCTGGGCATATGATCCAGGCGTACGCCTTGGTGTTTACCTAAATGAGCTAAAAGTTCATTTTTAAAAACTACACAGGGATTATTTATTGAAACTTTATTCGTAATTGACAAAACTTTGAAGCGACCAAGATGTGGGTGGGTGGATTTGAACATGCAAACAATGGAAACGAACTACTGAGACATAAGGAGACCTGGAGTAACCTTAAGTGCACATCAGTAAGAAGAAGCCTACCTGGAAAGGCTACATGTGTGATTCTGACTCTGTGACATTCTACAAAAAGCAAAACTATGGAGGCAAAGATGACTGGTTGCCAGTGATTGGGGGAGAGAAGGATGAACCATGGAATACAGGGGATTTTTAGGCAGTGAAAGAAGCCATGCTATATGGTACCATAGTGGTACCACGATGTATGTGTCATCACACTCTGTGTGTGTCATCACACAGTTGTCAAATCAATAGAAAGTACACGACTGGGCCTTAATACAAACTATGACCTCTGGGTGACAATGACTGTAAACACAGGCTTGTCCTCTCTGATAGGAGATGTTACCGTGAAGAAAGCCAGCATGTGTGGGGAAAGGAATGCATGGAGTCTGTGCTGTGAATCTAAAACTGCCCTAAAAAATAAAGTCTTTTTTTTTTTTTTTAAATAACTACATGACTTGGCCAGTATCATACGATAGGTGGATTCCAAATACTTTCAACTTTTTAAATGTCTAAACATTCTTTCTGTTTTGGTTTTGGTTTTTGGCAGTACTGGGGATTGAACTCGGGGTCTCGTTACCACTTGAGCCATGCTTCTCACCCTTTTGCTCTTAGTTTTTCAGATAGGGTCTCCAGATTTTGCTCAGCTGGACTTGAACCATAAACTTCTTACTCCCGAGAAGTGGGGATTACAGGCATGGACCCCATGCCTAGCCTAAAACATAAACACTTATTTCCCATAAATCACTGTAACTTTTTTCTTGGATGAAAATAATTGCTGTATGTCTGAAGTGGACAATTTGAATTCTGTTTTGGTGTTTAAAGCTTATTCATCCACACAGTTATGCTATTTTCAAAAAAGGAAGAATATACACCTATGCCATGCCTACCTGCCCACTGAACCTGACTCCAAAGACCTGACCATCATTTTGAAAAAGTGGACAGAACAATCTCTGAATGCTAAATCCCATTTACATCCCACAGGAGATGGGCAAGCCACTATGTCTGTTAGTTGAAGGTGGAGCTAATTCCACAATGGAGAAGCTGGGCAGTACCTTAATACCACCACCAGGGACAGGTGGCCCTCAGGTACAACAGAAAAAGACAGCACATCACTTCTATGTATATTGGGTAAGAATGAGTAACCTAAATTGAATTGAATGACGCCAGCACAAAATTAGAAAAGTGATGGAAACATTCCACATTAAGCTAAGGAGACATGACAGATCCCAAGGTGGATCGTGTAATGCAAGAGAGAAATGCTAAAAAGAACAGGATTTTAGCCAGGCGCCAGTGGCTCATGCCTGTAATCCCAGTTACTCAGGAGGCAAAGATCAGGAGGATCACGGTTCAAAGCCAGCCCAAAAATAGTTTGAGAGACCCTATCAAAAAAAAAAAAAGTCACAAAAACAAAAGGGTTGGCGGAGTAGCTCAAGCAGTAAGAACACCTGCCTAGCAAGCATGAGGCCCTGAGTTCAAACTCCAGTGCCACAAAAAAAAAAAAAAAAAACCATGATTTTATTAAATAGCAAGATTGGCCTATGCAGATACACTATGTAAAAGTGCAATTAGTGTAAACATAAGGCACTGAAGTAAGTCTTTAGGAATGGACCATGGCGCACCTACTCTCAAACTTCCTCTTAAATGGTTGAGTTCAGAGAACTGTGTATCTAATGCCTACAAAAGACAGAACAGACACCTATGTTCTGGTGTTTGCTCTGTTTTCTGACAGAGAAGCCAGCCAATGAGGGACGATGTTAACAGTAGGTGAGTCCAGGGGAAGGGTATATAGGCATTCCCTGAACTGTTTTTATTGTTGCAATTTTCTGTTGGTTTGAAGTCATTGTTTAAAAAAAAATGTTAAATGCAGATAACTAGAAAAAATATATAGAAAACAATAAATTTTTTTTTTTTGAGACAGAGCTTCATTTCACTATGTAGCCCCAGGCTGATGTGGAACTCAAGATTCTTCTGTGTGACACCACACCTGGGTCAGTATGAACTTTAATCATACTGACATATAACAGTAGAAAAACAGTACCTTACCCCTCTCCCAAAAGAGAGGCAGGATTTAGGTGAAGGGCAGAAAGACTTTAAAGAAGTCTGGAATGCTGGGGACTCAAACCCAGGGCCTGGCTCATGGTAGGCAAGTGCTCTACCACTTGAGGTGCACCCACAGCCCTAGTCTGGTTTTTACATTTTGGCCATGACACTATTTTTTTTAAAACTGGGGTTTGAACTCAGGGCTTTGTGCTTGCAAGACAGGTACTTTACTGCTTGAGCCACACCTCCAATCCACTTAACTCTGGTTATTTTGGAGATAGGGTCTCAAGAACTCTGGTTACTTTTGAGGCCAGGCTGTCCTCAAAACTCCATCCTCCCAATCTAATCCTCCCAAGTAGCTAGGATTACAGGAATGAGCCACAAGTGCCTGGTTGTGCCACTATTCCTTATTCATTTATTTATTTTGTGGTACTAGGGCTTGAACTCAGGGCCTACACCTTGGGCCACTCCAGGAACACTTTTTTTTTTTTTTTGAGATAGGTTCTCAAGAACTATTTATCTGGGCCGGCTTCAAACTGAGACCCTCCTGCTGTCTGCCTCCTGAGTAGCTAGGATTACAGGCATGAGTCACGGGTGCCTGGTTGTACCACTATTCTTATATGCACTCAGCTATGTGTCTATAAAATAATAATAAAACAAAAACTAATGGCCTTTTTTGCTTCATTTTTTTCTTCAGAATAGGATGCTTATTTTTAGTTAATTTTATCAGCTCCCAAAGTAATCTATGTAAATTGTGGAAGCCTGTAAAACACAGAAAAGAGGGAAATTCTGTAAGACAATGGGCAAAGATTGTCACTGTTTATGCCTTGTTTAGATGAGCTATTCAGCAGATTCAGAACTATGACATAATGACTGCCTAACTTATTTTTATGCCCCCACCCGCAATGTGGGTTAGTACAATCAATCTTTCGCTGTCACTTTACTACATTCATGTGTATAAAATCATTATTTTAATCCCTGACCTTGTTCGGACAGAAGAGGGCAGTATTGACAAGCCTTCAGCCACTCAACTAGCCAGCCCTTCAGGATCAGAAATCCACCAAGACATGAAGTTTGGGTGCACTTCCAAATTCTGTTGCGCCTGTTTTGACCTCTTTGACTTCCAACAGAAATATCTCATGAGGAGAAAGGGGCCTACATCAACTTAGCTCTCTCTCCTCTCTTTTTCTTTATCTGTGCCATGTCAACACAGAGGTCCTTTACCCCTTCTTCTACCAGTGTGGGTGGGATGTGACCCCATGCTTTCCGTGTTGATCTCCCATTCCTCACTCCCCTCCCTCACTTTCTTCCCTCTCCGCAGCCCAACTATGCAGGTACACCAAAATCGTCCCATGTTTCCCACGGTCTGGCTGGACCCCAGATATCACTGTCATCTTACAAGTGGCCAGCAGAAACCTCGGAAAGGTTACTTCTGCACACTCCTGCGTGAAGGTGCTGACGAGTTACAGACCACAGCTAAGTAAGCAACAGGGAGCCGTTAGCAGCCTAGAGATGTGGCTGGCAGGGAGGAGGGGATCAGACCAGCAGATTGGCTGCTGAAGTGAAGGGAGTAGGTGACTGATTAAGAGACGTCCTTAACAATAATGGAGCAGGCATGTGGCGGGGGGAGGGGGTGGGGAGGGGGGGTACGGTGGAGGGGAGACTCACTGTTGTTCACCTTTCAGACTTAGTTAAGTAGAATCCACTCACAGTGACACTTCACTGTCACCTTCCCTATCACTTTCAGCAGATCAGCTCCATATAGAATTTTCTGAGCACTGGGGATTGAACCCAGGGCTTCATGTATAGCAAGCATGTGCTCTGTCACTGAGCTGCACTCCAGCCCCTCTAGAATTGTCACCTGCTTTACATTTGCTGATCACTTAGTAAGAGCAAAGTCAAAAGTCTCAATCATGAAGCAACTCTGAGTTGGGGATATACATTCTTGGCTTCCCAAGCGTTCATCCACAGACACAACTGCTTTTACAGCGGGCCATTCTCACCCTATGAGCCCTTCTCAATGATCCACCACAGTGAAGAGCACTGCTGTCAACCCAGCAAGGATCAAGTGCCATGGAGTCCAAAGACGGTGTTCACTGCCACCAAGTTTAAGCAAGGAAGATACCATGGTCTCCATAGGCTCAAGGATGGCCAAATCATTAGAAGTGGAGTGGTCAAGGTGTCCCCTGGAAAAGGCCAAATTGTCCCAATGAACCAGCAGTCTTCTCCCACCCATAGACACTGAAAAGGGTGGGAGAAAGACTCTTAGTCCCTTCAGAGGTCCACAGAGCCTTCTGCATCACCCCAGACACATGTTTTTCTTCCACACAATTTTACACAACTACCTCTACTGGAAGCAGATCATGCATGTCTTGCTTCTCAAAAGGACATTATCACAGGCAACCCCTGTATCCATAGGATTTACTTCCGTGAGCTCAACCAGCCTTAGATCAAAAATTCTTGGGGAAAAAGGTGTATCTGAACTGAACATGTACAGACTTCTTGACCTGGTCATTGTTCCCTGAACAATACAACTACGATTTACATTGTGTTAGAAATTAAAAGTAACCTGGAGAGCACTGAAAAGACACGGGAGTCTGTGCAGAAATTACACAACAGTAACATGCCATTTTATATAAGGGAGCTGAGCAACCTAAGATTTTAGCATCGGAACGGGTCCTGAAACCAAACCCCAGGGATGCTGGGGACACTGCACTTAGAGATTGAGATGACGGGATACTTTGTTTTACTTTAGAGTCTTAAAAATTAGGAAATGTGTCCTACTTTATTTTGCAAAATGTTAATGTGTTCATCCAAACTTTGCTCTGGTGACATCATTTTTAGCAGGAAAAAAAAAGTGCAATTTTATAGAAACTACAACACTCATTTTTTTAGGTTTAGAATAAGCACTGCTCTTCATCCCCAGGCACATCAGGACGGCTTACTGTGACATCTGGAGCTGGTTAACCCACCCCCACACATACACCCTATTTGTAGCATTGTCCTGGAATTTTTCCAGGAATTCTCTGCATTCTAAATCCACCCCTTATATCCTAACACACCCAACTCCACGTGCTCAGTAACCAGGAAACCTGCAAGAGATGTTTCACTGGGATTCAAACTCAGAGGAGCAAATTCCTGCCCAGGAGGATCCAGAGGGCATCACCACTGTCCCTGGCCTTGACAGTGATGTTTCTCCACCCTTCAAACCATTTGGGCAGGGATGTAAAAGCGTGGACATTACAAACCAAACGCTAGCAACTTCTCTACCATGGGCAAGAGGTCTTTTACATGGTGCTCCCCAGCTATGCTTCTCACTAGCTGTGAAACCTTGGGTGAATTACAAACTACAAGAAACAGATAAACATGATAAAAAGGGTTAAGCAACCACATTTTGCAGGGTTGTTGGCAGGAATAAATCACAACCTGCACAAAGCACTGACATGCCTGACCAGGAAGTGGTAATTCTTCACTGAGCAGTTGCAAGTGAGTCAATCTCCTGCCTCCAGACAGTAATCAGCCTCCAGCACTGGAGGCTGGGTCTTTCTGCTCTCGTACAATGATTTGCATAGGAAGTGTGTTGTAAATAATCTGAAATGTGGACTTCTTCCTCAGTTTACTTTAGAGGTAAAGAATAATGTTGCCCGGAACTTTTCACAATGCAAAGCTTGCCAAATATTATCTGTTAACCTCAGGAATAGGAGAGATTTTCCTAATTCAACAGTTTATGCTGGCATGCCTTTGATGTGTGGGTAGGGCAGGGGGAACCCCTCTTTTCCTCATGTTTTCTAGTTTTTAGGCTAAAGGGGAAGAACCCTCAGAAATGTTAATGGCACTTAATGTGAATAAAAATGGCTTCCTAATTCAAGTAAGAATTAGGAAGTAGTTTCTGGTGTTGGTATGCACGGCAAGAGGAGGAGAGCTAATGGCTACTGTTCTGTCACAGTTGTCACCTACTTTTAGAAAAGAAAACTTGTTCCTAAGTAGTTCCTACAAAAACACCCTTGGACCTGTTAATGGTGTGTGAAATCTAGGCACGGCCCTCCTCAAAAACAGCAGCCCTGACTTCAGAAACTTTCTTCCCTTCACTTAAACGAGCAATCCCAAGCTGCAAGAGTTGATGATACTTGTTTCAGCCTCAACTCAGTTCTTAAAGACCTCTGTTGCACTTCAAGATTCTGACCAACTATTATTACTATGACTACTGATTATAAATCTTCCTTACCAGGATAATGGGCAGAGAAAAACAACCACAAAAACACAGTGAACCTTCCTTCTTTTCCTTTCTTTTTACTTCTTCCGCTATGAAATATTTGCTTGCTGTTACATTTTTGGGCAGTTCTGATTACCAGCAAAAAGTGCCTTTCTGTGCCAAGGTACGCCCCGTCCACAGTACAATGAAAGTAGGACTCAAAAACATAGGTCCGATCACTTGAGATTTCCCTAAAAATTAGACAGTCCTTCCAATCACTCATATATCATTCCATTGGGATTATCTGAGCCATTGTTAAAAGCACCCCCCAAGTTTGTTAACCCTTAATTACTGGCAAAAACGACCGTTTCCCCACAAGAAACTCAGCATGCAACGAGCTGATCAAATAGTAAATATAATAAGTATACATTTCTTCAGCTCTATCGGAAAAAAGGCAATCCATCATGAGCTATAAGTATATTGTATACAAAAAGTGTCCAGAAGAAAATGACCTCTCAGAGACCCCACCCTTCAAGGTGGCTCTCAGAAACATCACAGGGCAGGAAGCCTTTGTCTTTGCATATTTCATTCATGGGAGAGAAATCAATGTCTTGGGAAAACGGAGGCTTTGTGTTTTTCTTTTTTTTTTTTTTTTCCATTTGGTCTATTTAATAAAGTTTCTAGGTCAACAGTAGAAAGGTTAGCTTGCCAACTTGGGGAAGGGACCTGAGGGACATCTCAGAGTAAACAATAGGAAGTGAGGGAGTTTTTGGATTTTTTTGGCAGCACTGGGGTTTGAACTCAGGGCCTCTTGCTTGCTAGGTAGGCGCTCTACCACTTGGGCCACTCCGCCAGCAGGAGATATTTTTGGTTTTTCTAAAATGTTCACATTTATTTACAATTCCACAAGAGGACAAGGCTTTGCTGAAGCAGTTCTATTGAGAAGACGTTTAAGCCTAGAAATTCTATATTGTGCTTTTAAGAAAACAAGGAGATCTGGCAGCCCTGATCTAAATATTTAAATAAAATTTTTTCAGTGTTCTCGATGGGGGGCGAGGAAGAGAAAACCCGAGTGGAGGGATCCAGGCCACAGTATAATAGCATCTGATTCAAATATACAAATGTCAGATCAGGAGTTGTAAGTGTATGCTTCAAGTCTGATGTAGGTAACTTATTTTCTATCAGAAGTACTAAAAATAACAATCTATACAGCCAGATTCCTAGAAGGAAAGCTTTAAAAAACCACATTTTTCACTGTGTGCACTAATATGCCTACACAGTACTGCCTGCTAGCAATCAGCTTTATAATACAACCACTTACACCAGGGATAAACTTCAGTCTCCTCAACCTGTGTATCTCTAATGAAACGGTTTAATAATCAAGTGAAATGCCAAACACTTGCAGTGTCTCAAACACAGGCACTTTTTAACGACTACAGCAAGAGATGAAGCTTTCAGAACCTGCTGTCAAAGTCACACAGATCTGACAGTTTCTATTTCACTGGCTGCTGTGGGTCCTCTCAACAACCTCCCAACACCCCCAAGGCAAGGGTCAATCCATAAGATTGCACTGCCAGGAGGACTTCTGCTTAGGCCAAAAAATCAAATGTCGGTTTCATTTGGGTCTTGCTGGAGGAGAGAATGCTCTTCTGATGAAAAAGTCAGCGGAGGGAGAGAAATGAAGACCAGTAAATGTCCAGCACTGACTTCCCTAGCACACGAGGGAAGAAGGCACTTTTCTGGCCTCATTCCTGTCACCGAGGAAGAACAGAGCTGATCTGGCTGCGCCTTACCTGTGATCGTAATGGTCCCCAGCATACTGGAACAGCACTACTCCAAGGACAGTCAGCGGGGATAGTCCTCACCCTCCTTTGGTACCTGGCAGAACCCTCCACACCCCCTGGCTGCCAAGCCGATGAAGTCTTAGTGGGACCAGAAAGAACTAAGTCCCCGTCACCCTCGGAGGGCCGGAGGATCTAGAAGGGCCCAGGAGAGGCAGCAAAGAACAGCCCGGGATGCACTTCCCGGCTAATTATAAGAAGACCCCCCTCCCCTCGCCACCACCCGCCCACCCGCTGGGAGGGGACTGTCCCGCCCCTAGCTGGAGCGGGCGTCCACCTCTCCCAGACTTGGCTCCACACCCAGAGAGTCACGTGTTCCATCCAAAGGCGAGCCGCCTCCAGAGCCAGTCTCTCAGTGGTCTGCAGGCGCTGCAAAGCCCCGGGCTCCCAGCATTGGATGGAAGTAGTGATCTCATTCTTAGACCTTCCCATCCCAACTTAAAAAATTATGCAAAGAAAATCACGGCGCAGATAGTAAATTCTCCTTCACTTTTTTGCACTGTGAACAGCTTGTTTAAGGCTGATGAGGTGCAAACCCCCGTTCCCTTTTTAACACCTATGGTATTGTACATTTCACCATCTGTTTCCTACACACGCACACAAGTGCGCACTGCCGGACCCAACTGGCCCTCTCCGGAGTCCTGTTTCCTGAAGTCTTTGAGAAAGGCTGTTACAAAGCCAACTTTGATCAAGGCAAAGTTAAAAAACTTGAAAGAAATAGTTGAGCATAAGGTCTTTTTTTTTTTCAGTGCTAGAAGTTGCCTACACATTTGGACCAAACGCTGCCAAACCGAATACATAGACACTATCAAACTCCCAATGCACCAGCCTAGGGCAAGGAGGCCCATCAGCGCCTGTACTGAAAATGCAGACAGGCCAGGAATCTCTCAGTTCTTTGTCCCTGAAGCCTAGGTTGGTTCTCTGAGAAGCACAATGATAAATGAGCTGGTGAGCGCTCACTGTTTTGTGTGCCAAGTTCCTGGGAGGAAGGCCCATTAGGCCCTTGGGTTTCTTCCCTTCTTTTCATCTCTTTCCTATTTATCACTTCATGCCTTGCCTGTCTGACCCCGTTAGCCCTGGCTTTTCCCCTAAACAAACAAACAACCCCCAAAAAGAGGATGCAGTGTGTGTGTGTGTATGGGGTATTATTGCTCTTTTCTTCAGACCTGAAGCTCTTGGTCACTACTGCTTGGGGGAAGGGAGGAGGGTGGGGTGGACTAGAGTCACACTGCAAAGACAAATGAAGGAAAAGCTGAAGCCCAGAGGAGCTGGCTAGCATAGCATGTTATTGTGCTTTCTGGCCACCAGAGGGCGCGATTTACCATGTTCAGGCCCACAGGGAGCCCAGAGTGAGCAAAGTTAAGATCACTTCCCTGGCGACCCGGCAGTCAGCCCATGTAACACAAATCAGTGGGGCCAGGAGCAGTGGTCTTGCCCTGCCTGGGTAAGATACTGTCTGGAAGCTGATTCCCAGTCAGAGCTCCTCCCTAGTGAAGTCTTCACTTCACATATCGCTTCAGTTATGAGTCTGGTGTGTGTGCATTGCTGCAGACTTAAGGGTCCCCGTGCAGTCCCCCTGCAGTGGGGGCAGGACAACTGGGCATTCCTCTCCTCCCAACACCCGTTCTAGCCCTGGGTATTCTGGCTGTGCAGATCACAAATGAAGATTCTGGAGGCTGCATCAAAGGTCTACATCAAAGGAGCCCCTTCCCTGGAGGGTGCCAGGAGCCCCCGGGGACCTGACACTTCAGCTCTGCACCACTTCTCAGCCCGAGCTGTTGGGGATAGCACATGGCTATCATTTGGTGCCACCAACGAACATCGGACCCAACTGATGGGCTCAGACCATGCACAGCTGTATCACCAGAACCTTCCCTTTCAAATTTTCACAACAGCACAAGCAGCAGCTGTGCCCTTGAGCTGGACAGGAGAAACAAAACAAAACAAAAACAAACACCTCACTAGTTGTTTCAGGCCCCCAAACATTTTTAAAAGGTAAATAAATGTACCACAGTTCAATTCTGACACTTAAATTTTTTTCCTCTTTACGACTTTGGTGGTGAGGTTAACACATCTGATCGGAGAACAGAGCAGTAGAGCGAGTGCAAGCTGCTGACGCTTAGCAGCTAGCTGGCTCTCCTTTGATGAGGCCAGGGTGCCCGGTGGCTGCTCCACAGGTCCCTTTGGACTTACAAGGCACTGTCATCAATCAGGATAAGAGTGGGAGGAACGGTCAGACCTGCGGTCAGCATATAGTGCGCGCAGCTTTCCTTTGCTGGGCACTTCTATCTTCTGTTTGCTTTGGTGAAGTCAGAAGTTTTAGAGGTAGACATCACCAGCAAATATTTATACTCAATTCTTGCTCAATATTTATGGTACTAAGCACCCTCGAAGACAGTCAGATTGTCCCTGGCCTTGACAGAGAGGTGGGCATGCTCTGGTTTATTAGCTCGTTAAGGTAACATTTGAGCTGGTTTCTGAAAGGCGGGGGACATCCCTACCTGGGGCAAGGGGAAGGCAGAGGACACGGCAGGGGCCAAGCTGCAGAAAGGGTGACGCTCTCAGGTATCATGAGTGTGTTCCTTGAAACTTCGAGCTCAGTCCACAGGGCGAAGCTGGGCGAGGGGAGAGGGTGGCCAGAGATGACAATTGTGAATGAGCCCAGGAATATTACACTGTGAAGGGTTTCAAATGGCATCTTTAAAACTTTGACTAATCCAATCTAAAAATGGGCAAAGAATCTGAGTGGCAGATATTTATCTCAAGAAGACACACAGATGGCCAGTGAACATACGAAAAGGTGCTGACCATCACTGGCCATGAAGAAAATGCAAATGCAAACACTTCACGCCCTCTAGGATGACCAGAACCAAAAAGAAGCAATGGAGAAATTGTCCCCCACGAGGCTGGCAGGGATGGGAAATGGGTCCTCAGACAGTTTGCAGACAACACAGCCGTCCGAGGTACACACCCCTGGGAACGAGAAGTCATTGTATCTCTACAATGGAGTTGATTTAGCCAATAATTAAAATGAAAAAATTTAAGCTAAAAAAAGAAAAGAGGAGCTTGCAGAGTGTTTCAAGTGATAGAGCTCCTTGCCCAGCAGGTGCGAGGTCCTGAGTTTAAACCCTGGTACTGCCAAAAATAAGAGAAAAAATTAAGAAGCTAGTCACCAATGACATCCTGCTTAATTCCATTTGTGTATGAAATGTCCAGAAAAGACAAAGCTTTACACATAAAGTGAATCCTTGGCTAGGGTGTGAGGAGAGGGAGTGACAGCTAACAGTTCTGGGGTTTTTCCCTGAGGTTAAGACAACATGCCATGTTCATTGTGGTGATGGCTGTCCATACTTTTAAAGCCACTGAATATCCTTAAAGCCACTGAACTGTACACAGCATAGCCTTCTGCATGCAAAGATTTGCATCTAAGATTCAACCAACAGCAAGTTCAAAAATAAAGTTTTTTTTTTTTTAAATTACATATGTGCACCTTGCACCGGTGGCTCACAGCTGTAATCTTAACTACTCAGGAACCAGAGGTCAGGATTTGAAGTCAACCCAGGCAAATAGTTCGAGAGCCCCTATCTCAAAAAAACCCAATACAATAAAGAACTGGCGGAGTGGATCAAGCAGCAGAGCACTTGCATAGCAATCACGAGGCTCTGAGTTCAAATCCCAGTACAGCCAAAAAAATTACATCTGTGCTGAACCTGATGCAACTTTTCCTTTGTCATCATTACCTAGGCAATGTAGTAAAACACATCAGGTATCATGGGTAATTTAAAGATGTGAGAGGATACAGGTTTCACACAAACATGTCATAGTGTGTCAGAGATTTGTGTATGCATGATTTTGGTGTCCAGGAGGGTCCTGGGACCGATGCCAACCGATCCCAGATACCACAGGATGACAGTACTGTGTGACTCCACTTACACGGGTGTCTAAAATTCTCAGAACAGAAAGCACAATGACTGTCAGGGGCTGTGGAACAGAGCTGGTAAATGGGTACTTGAAATCCTCCTATCTCAGCTTCTTGAGTGCTGGGATTACAGAAGGTCACAACCATATCTGGCTCTCTTCACTATACTTAAGTCACCTCCAGACTACTTACAACAGGTAACGCAATGCCAGTACCGTGCAACGGTTGTTACACCGTATTGTTTAGGGAATGTGCAAATTCAGTACACACATACCTCCCCTGCCCCAGAATTTGTTTGATCCAAGGTTAGATGATTCTGTGGTTGGTTGACTCCATTATGTGGAACCTGGGGACACGGAGGGCTGAATACACCAAGCAAAGTGTCTAAATGACACAGATTCTGGTGTATTCTCAGATCTCTGCACATATGCTGTGAACACAGACAAACATCAGCTAATTGAATTTTATGGTCGAGAGGAATTGGACATGCTTATGGTTAATTCAATTCTAAATTCCCATATAAATAATCTGAAGAAAGGAGAACTTTAAAAAAGCAAGGAGGGGGGAAAAAAGAAAAGCATTAGGAAATCAATATAAGCCAGGCACAGTGGTGTACACCTGTAATCCCAGCACTCAGGAGGCCAAGGCAGGAGAATTAAAAATTCAGTAATTCCAGGCCAGATAGTGATCCCTGACTCGAGAGAAAGAAAGGAAGGAAGGAAGGAGGTGAGGAAGGAAGGGAGGAAGGAAGGGAGGAAGGGAGGAAGGAAGGGAGGAAGTGAGGGAGGAAGGGAGGGAGGAGGGGAGGAGGAGGGGAAGAGGAAAGAAGGTAGAGAGGAAGGGAAGGAGGGAGGAAGGGAGGAAGGAAGGGAGAAAGGGAAGAGGGGAGGGAGGAAGGGAGGAAGGAGGGAGGAAGGGAGGAGGGAAGGAGGAAGGGAGGGAAGAGGGAAGGAGGTAGAGAGGAAGGGAAGGAGGGAGGGAGGAAGGAGGGAGGAAGGAGGGGACGGAGGGAGGGGAGCACAAGTGAGGACCATTTTAGGAAGTCTAAAATCTGAATGATTCCGAGGGGAATGAAGAAAATCATTTCCCAGAGAAGCAGCACACGGGTTCTGGAACGATCTTGGAATGGACATGGATTCGGTGGACACTCGGCACCCCAGGAGCTCTGAAGCCGGAAGGACTCCACGTGCCACACTTGGGATGAGGGCTCACAGGGCACTGTGATGCATCTGAACACATGAGGGAAACTGACACACAGGGCCAGGGTTCTGACAAGCGTGAGGAAAACTCGGTTCTTCTGTCACGCAGGCATGTGTCAAGGTGCTGGAAACCCGGTACCTTCTGAACCACCAACACTCAAGAAAGATAGCAAGAGTTCACTGGGGTTCCTTATTTTATTTATTTTTTGGTGGGACTGGAGCTTGAACTCAGGGCTTCATGCTTGCAAAGCAGGCACTCTATCACTTGAGCCACACCTCCAGTCCATTTTGCTCTGGTTATTTTAGAGACAGAGTCTCACAAACTATTTGCCTGGGCTGGCCTCAAACCATGATCCTCCAGATCTCAGCCTACAAAGTAGCTAGGATTGCAGGTGTAAGCCTGGCTTCTGGGATCCCTTTTATAAGGCACTAACCCCATTCTCCAGACCTGATCACCTTCCAAATGCTCTACCTCAAATACAACCACGGGGGCTAGGATGGCGACATATGAACTTGGAGGAGGAGAGGGGAAAGCCATTCAGGCCATGACACTGAGTTCATACAGTGAGGCCACAGAGAGTGAGGTTGGGGTGTGCGGGGGAGGGGAAGGGGGGTGTCCTGAAGGAAGCTGAATGGGGACGAACTTGGCTGGAGAGTCTGAATCTTCCATTTCACTTAACAATAGCTTGGAAGGTGGGACTTCTTTTTCCCCTGTAAGGGCATCCGCTCATGATCACAGTGAGGGAGGTACAAAGGGACACAACAGAAATCCATGCCAACATATGGTGACATTTTCTTCACTGTGGCATTGGTTCACTTAGGAACATCCTTGGTCAGAGAAATCCTTTATACAGCCAACCGCAGCCTCCAGTATTGACTAATCACCTTCTCCAGTCAATTCCTGTACATGACACCTGGCTAAAAGCAAACTAAGATAGTCTCGTGCTTTCCAGAGTTCAAGAAATAAACTCTTCTCAAAACCTGGGAACATGGAGAGCGAAATCCAGTGGAACTTGGCACATGTCCCAAGCACATTCCTGCTGGAAATATATGTACACGCTGGCATTTTTCTTTTAATGAGAGACAGCCTATTTTCTCTGGAGGTGTTTTGCAGAGAAAGAAAGATGAAAGGAAGACATGATCGATGTTTTCAAATACTTACAGCGCTGGTGAGTGGAAAGAGGAGGTGCCTGTTCTGTGTGGCTCCAGAAGGCAGCACTGGAACAGGGGCAAGGAGAGGGAGCATGTTTTCTCTCCAGTGGAATAAATGACCACCTTTTAAGGAGAAAACTCCCCAACTCTTCAAGTACATACACAGGAGGGCCTGTGGCCTGGGCAGGGGCCGTCTCAGTCAGCCTCCCAGCTGCCTTCCAGACAGGCTTCCAGGTCTCAACCTTATTTTGTCATCAACAATCATAAGGCAGCGTTACAGGCTCAAGTACACCCCACCAACACTCACGTGGTGAAGTCCTAACGCTCTTACTTCACAATCTGATTGATGTGCAGAGAGGGCTTCTTTGGGGGTCCGGAGTGGTGAATGCAGGGCCTTGCACTTGCTAGGCAGCCTTGTTTCCACTTGAGCCACACGCTTCCAGCCCTTTTTTGTGCTGGTTATTTTCAAGATTAGGTCTTGAGAACTATTTGCCTAGGCTGGCCTTGAACTGTGATCCTCCTGATCTCTGCCTTGTAGGATTACAGGCGTGAGCCACCAGCACCTGGCTTATACATGCACTGCTAACACTGGGGGGTCAAAGGACAAATACTTGATATCCAACCATACTGAAAAAATTCAGAACACAGCATCCAGGATGAGTCACAATTGGCAAGGTAAAAAGTTGAATTTAAACCCAGAGAATAGATCTTCAGAAGTTCTCAAAAGGTCTATTTCTACAATATAGGTAGATGATGGTATAAAATATATCATTACCAGAACCATTTGGAGGTTACTGTGCCAGGGAACACTAGATCTGCTTCACTCTGAATGTGACTCAGTCCTTGAGAAAACACCTACAAGATTTTTCATTTAGCGAATAATGACTGTCCTGTCTGAATGTTTGCATCCCTTCTAAATTCCTGTGTTGGTAGGATTAGAAGTCAGGATCGTGGGGGGTGATGAGGCCCTGAGGCAGAGCCTGTGACTGAGATTAGTGCCTTCATTAAAAAGGCATGGGCTGGTGGAGTGGCACAAGTGATAGAACACCTGTCTAGCAAGCATGAGGCCCTGAGTTCAAACCCCAGCACAGAAAAAAGAAAGAAGGAAGGAAGTTGGGGGGAGGAAGGGAGGGAGAGGCACGGGGTCCCTTGTTAGTATATTTGCACTTCAGCTGTTCAGGACTCATAGATGGCGTCACCCATGAGCAAGCAGGTCCTCACCAACACAGAACCTGCTGGAGCCTTCATCTTGAACCTCCAACTTACAGAACTGTAAGAAATAAATTCCTGTTGTTTGTAAACTACCCAGTGTAAGGTATTTTGTTATAGCAGCCCAAATGAACTAGGACAATGGCTAGAACTTTTCAGTTAACTACTTTGTCACTACTGGGAAGCCATTCATCATGGGCTACCTTAGTCCCTCCAAAGAAAAGGGCTAAATGTTGGTGTGTAACTTGGACAAGTTTACAGGCAGGCTTGCTACTACAGTCCCCAAAGGCCATGTGCTGAAGGTATGTTCCTTCAGGTGGTGTTCCTGGGATGTGTAGTGATCTTTAGGAGGAGAGGCCCAATGGAAGGTCATGGAAGGTCATTAGTCATTGAGGGCAAGCCTTCAGAGGGAACTGTGGGATTCCATCTTCCTTCCAGGAAGAAAACTTCTTGGCCATGAGGTGATCACTTTCATCTGCCACATGTCCCCTGCCACGGCCATCCAGCAGTGCACACCAGAGGCTCAAATCAGTGGGCTGCCTGATCCTGGACTGGAACCTCTACAGCAGTGAGCAAAAATAAACCTTTTCTCTTTATAAATGAGCTACCTCAGGCATTTTGTTACAGAAAACACAAACTCATCTATGCTTGCCTTCAAGGACACTGCTCCAGAGTGTCAACCTCTGTGGGCTGAATACTCAAAACTACTGAAACCCATAGATGGTATCCCTGAAATCAACTGACGGCCAGTGGGGGAACTATGACATTTACTGATATCTTTCACACTGATCCCTCTTCCCCAGTTCTGACCTGCCAGAAACCCAGCGGAACTAACACACACTGGAGAGAAAAATGATACTTTGTGGCAAATGCATCTATACAGTCTTATTCTTTCATACCTAGGTGACTATATTTTGAGATACTCTTGAATACAATTTCCCTTCTTGAACATTTTGTTCAAATACATTAAAACTTGAAGTCTAAAATACAGTAAAAAACTTCAAGTCTAGAAAGTAGTTTTTAAGATCAGATTAACAAGAAAAAACAGAAATATCTTATAGGCCCCAGGTCGCTTTAGTAGCTAATCCACTATGTGGTTTGTTTTTTTTTTTTTAGTGACTATGACCAGCAGTGTTGATGTTAGTCAGAGAATTTCCCAGATGGGCAGAAAAACTACAGATGAAAACTGACCCTCGTGAGATTAAGGGATGTACTCCAATGAAGGTCCTATGGAAATAGTGATTAAGCAGCCTAACCTGTGTTTAGCCCCCTGAAATTAAGTGATTTAGAAGGAGAAGGGAGGACGAACAAAAGTCTTACTCTCCTTCTTCCCCCATGCCCAATCTTTTGTTAAGTTATAAGGAAATCTGGCGCTCCACCATCAGATTCGGGTATAGTTCAGAAGAAAAACACTCTTTCCTCTCAGTACCTGTTGGCTCTTGATTAGTAAAAAAATAAATCTATCTCCTTTAAAGGCAAAGGCAGTAGAATAATTGTAGCACAAATTTGTCAGTGAGATAAGTGACCTCAGAGCACCTGAGCTAGAAATACTACAAAGGACCAAGAGACTGGATCAAAACCAGCCCGCCCGCCCCCCGCAGGCAATCCCTACCTTGGTCCTTTCCCTTGAGTTCAAGGCCTATTCTGTGTGTCCGCTCTAGTTTTCAAAACATACCAAACAGGAAACAGCTTGAGAAAGCATCATGCAATAATACTGTATTTGAAATAACAAAGTGTGTGCTTTGTCCCCTGGGCTCTTGAACTTCACAGCATTACTAAGACTCCTCATGTAATCTCAGGCAGGTCAAGGTCAGATTTCATGTTTCCAGGCAACACCTGGATGCCAACAGTACGCACCTGTGAGGGCCCAGCCTAGCACACTGAAAAGGACCTGGCTTTGTCACTGCCCAATGCAACAAAAGAAAAGGAGCCAGTTAGCTGGGCGTGGTGGCTCACACCTGTAATCCTAGCTACTGAAGAGATGGAGATCAGGAGTATCAGGGTTCAGGTGAATGGAGGGTAGGAGAGGGCATTTGGGAGACCCCCATCTCAACCAATAAAATACTGGGTGTGGTGAAGAATACCTGCTAGCTACTCAGAAAGTGTAAATAGAAGGATTGAGTGTGGTCCAGGCGTAGCTCAAGCGGTAGCTCCACTGTCTAGCAAATACAAGGCCCTGAGTTCAAAGCCTAGTACTAACCAAAAAAAAATTTTTTAAGCTGGACACCGGTGGCTCATGCCTGTAATCCTAGCTACTCAAGAGGCAGAGATCAGGAGGGTTTCAGTTTGAAGCCAGTCTGGGCAAATAGTTCACGAGACCCCCATCTCCAAAAAAGCCAGAGCAAGATGGACTAGAGGTGTGGCTCAAGTGGTGGAGTGCTTGCTTTGCAAACTTGAATCCTTGAGTTCAAACCCCAGTTCCATCAAAAAAAAAAGTATGTGTGTATGTATATGTATATGTGTACATATACGTGTGTGTTTGGTGTGTGTGTGCATGTACACCAAACACATACATATATATATATACATATATACACACACACACATATATATGTAAATATTGTGAACTCTAACCTCACCATCGCCATCTGGTTCAGAGAGAAAGGTGAAAACAGAGGACAATGAGGAGGGTGACAGGTATGTCTCCTGAAAACACGAATGAGATACCAATTATGTCACAAATTGAAGTAGAAAAAGAATCAAACCATAAAAACATTTCTTCTCAGTAAAGAGAGCAGCCTACTGCAGAAAAACAACTCTTTGGGGATCACCTTTAAGCAAGACAGCACAGGGCTCAGAGCGCTCACTACCCAGATAAACGAGGAAGAATTACTTTCAGTTCCAGAATGGATTTGGGGTACAGTAGCGAGGTCCCCAGGGAAGGCTGATTATTTGGCAGTCACCTTTTGCCCTTTGCATATCCCAAAGGCATTGCACTCAGGAACTGGGGGGCTCGAGTTCAATAAAAGCCAACACAGTGACATTCGGCATCATGAGAAAGATGAACTTCTCCATAGTTTTGCAAATTAAATTATTAGGTAACTGAGCAGGGAGCCCTCCAGCGAACCTGGGGGAGGAAGCTTGGTGTGGGAAAGTGTGCACTATAGGAATACACCCTCTGTATAAGACTGCTGCAGTAAGCAGTGGCACAGGGGTCTATGTTTCTTGGGTGTGGCTGGGTGTGCCTCAGGATCGGCAGGTGTGACAGTGAGACTCGGTGTGCAGCCCTCTGCATTCTCCGATGAGGGCTACAAAGCCCAGCTCCTCTGCTCTAAGTGGCCCATACCTGCAAAGAGTGACAAACGCCGGGCACAGAGTCCCCAATGGCAGCTGCCCCCTGCATGCTCAGGCATGCAAGTAGCATGATGCACATATGAACAGACTTTATTCCAATCAAGGGTAGGAGCACCACTGCTCGTCTGCTCACATGGACAACGAACGTGACCCAAGGGATGCAGAATAGTTTCCAACGATTTTATAGTCTGGTCTGCACAAAGACAAGTCTCAAGAAGAAAACAGAGGAAGCAAGCTAGGAATGTAGCTCAGAGGCAGGGCACCGGCCTAGCATGCATGAGGTCCTGGGTTTGATTCCCAGCACCACAAAAACAAACAAAAAGCAGAAATAACTGCTTTGTAAATGATACATTCAAACATAGTTAGACCTGATACGGCCACTTGATTGCTTATATGTGACAATGAGCTCTGTAGGCACTTGGTTCAGCAAACAAATTGTGTTGCTAAAAGAAATAAGGACTGCAGGACTGGCGCAAATGGCAGAGTACCGGACTAGCAAGTGCTGAAGCCCTGAGTTCAAACTCCAATACAAGAAAGGAAAGAAAGAAGTCTTGTTGTTTGTTTGTTTTTGTGGTACTGGGGTTTGAACTCAGGGCCTACACCTTGAGTCACTCCACTAGCCCACTAGTCTCACAAACTATCTGCCTGGGCTGGCTTCGAACCATGATCTTCCTGATCTCTGCCTGCTGAATAGCTAGGATTGCAAGCATGAGCCACTGGCAACGAACAGATGTTAAGTTTTTTGATTGAGTAAGATTCACTTTTCTTGTGTTTGGGGGAAAAAAAATCCGTATCAGGTATGAATAAGAGAGAAAGCCAGACTGCATTTTGATATAGATTATGCATGTATGTGCTTGACTGTTTGTTTGTTTATTTACTTATTTATGCTAGACTTTGCTGTAGCTTATTTTTCAGTTAGGACCTTGCACTTTTGCCCAGGCTGGCCTCAAACTATGATTCTCCCATCTCCGCCTCCACAGTAGTTGAGATTATAGGCATGTATCACCACACCCAGCTCAATACACACAGTTTTGATAAATTGATAAATCACCTAAGAGAGTGCAGGTGAAAGGGACTGAATCTCTAAGGCTAAAGGAATTTTTCTGGGATTGTTTTTTGTCATTGTAAATAAAGGTCATGCCTGATTATGTGCTCTTAAAAATAGTCCCCAAAATTTTCAACCTCCTTCCCAATCTGCAGGCACCTGACCCTAGTTTCCCATTTAGAACAATTTTCCACAGTTCCCTCTCTCTGTCATTTAAAGAAGTTTACGAGGAAACAGAATTCCATTTTACTTCTGAACTACTGGTCTTTCTGGTTTCAGAGAAGGCAAGCAAGTGTAGGAGGAAAAACCATTTCCACTTACTGTTTAAATCTCATCTGCCACCTTTTGGGGGTGAGTGGGGGTGCTGAGGGTCGAACCCAGGGCCTCGAGCAAGTGGCTCTGCCACTAGGACCACTGAGCCCCAGCCCACCAGTATTGTCTGCTACTTTGAGGTCAACGCCCCAGCAGGACCCCCTGTAGTGGGTCTTGCTGATTGAATGTCTGATGCCACTGCTGTCCAAACCTCCCAGGGACCAAGGCGGTCAGGATTGTTCTTGTTCAAGTGGACAGTGTAGAAGCCAAATCCTACAATGAGGTGTTCACATAGCAAACTATGATTTTATTTACACGACGGGGGGGGGGGGCGGGGGGAGAGGGGGGAGAGGGTTAGAGGACACTGGCCTAAACACTGACATCAAAAAAAAGTATGAAAAAATGCTGTTTAACAGTTGAGCATGAAGATTTGTCATATCTACATGCCAGACAAAAGGGAGAAAGAAAAACAAACAAAAAACCAAACATAGGAATGGCAACAGGGAAGTCACATTCTACACTTGGCCTCTCAGCCCCAGGCCACTTGGGGGACCAGCTAGCCCTTCCTAGAAGACCAGGCCTTTCAGGATCTGATGAAGGACAAGATCTATTAATTACCAAGCTTCCTGTGAGTAGCATTTGGTATTTACTCAGATCCCCTAGGCCATGCCTGGTCAGGAGCTCAGAGACAATGGAATAAGTCACAGGAGGGACAGAGGCTTTCTGTGAAAGTCAGTGTTGACCCATGCACTAGAGGAAGGTGCCAGCAAACCTCCAGGAAGTCTGTCCCAGACCGAAAGGACCTCCGCGCTCTCTGGGAGTATGTGGCACACGTATCAGCCCTAAGCCTTCACCCACCCGCCCTACACATGAGCTGAGCCAGAAGAGGACTGCTGACCCCAGGCCCCCTGGGTGACACTGTCCAGGGGTCCTTTGGAACTACCCTCTGTTCCAGCAACCCCTGAGCCAGCCTTGCCCTATCTGGGCTTTCACTCTACAGCCTTCAGGAAAAACTGCTGGATCATCCTGTTCCTACAGCCAGCTCCCCATGCCCTGCACAGGGACAACTCAACTTTGGGAATCTGCTGATCTGGGCTTGAGTTAGGCACGACACCTCAGTGTAGTTGCAACTATTAAAAATGAAAATGCACAAGCCGGGTGCCGTGGCTCATGCCTGTAATCCCAACTACTCAGGAGGGAAAGATCAGGAGGATCGTGGTTCAACGCCAGCCCAGGGAAAAAACACAAAAAACAGGGCTGGTGGAGTGGCTGAAGTGGTAGAGCACCTGCCCAGTAAACACTAAGATCTGAGTTCAAACCCCAGTGCCAAAGAAAAAAAACAAAAGAAAAGAAAATGCACAAAATACACAATTCTGGGCCCCATGCTAAGAGTGCACGGAGGCTGGAGTGTCGCTCTGCGGTACAGCACTTGCCTGGTGCGTGGAGGCCTTGGGTTCAATCCCCAGCACCGTGTGGGGTAGGAATTGGTGCTTATGAGCTTTTGGCTGTTCCTGTCATTTCTGCTGGCATCTCTTGTCCTCACTTTTTTTTTTCAGAGCCAGGATTAAACCCAGGGCCTTCCATGAACCACTAAGCTACAGCCAAGCCCAGCCCCGTCTTGACACATCTAAGTCGTTAAACCTGAACTCTGCGTGGCGCTCATCTCTTGCAAACTTGGTTAGGCAATCCCCAAGTGGCCTCTTAGCCTTACTTAACCTCTGCCACCTGCAGTGTCCCTGCTGGGAAGGCCTGGGACCCATCTATGACTTGACCGTAGTCAACGTGGCTGCTGCTTGATTTAAACCAAAAGTGAGCACAAAGAGGCAAGCCTGGGGCTCGGGTGGGATTCTGAGTTGGGTCCATTCCAATTATTTGGGTGGATGTGATTTAAATCACACGAGGTCAGGCAAATGCTCTGCCTCGAGACTGTGTCTATTTCTAACTTGCTGCAGTGCCTGTGGTGCTACATAAAGATGCGTCTTCCCATGTCCAGCGTGGGGACATGGGATGGAATGGCTTCTACCTGTGCCAAGAGTCCCATCCGACGGGGACTTTCCTCTCACTGGTCTCTCTTACTCTCATTACACATAAGAACCAACTTACTGCATGCTAAGTCATCATTTTATCTATCTTCAATGGTGAAGAATAAAAAGAAGGTACTTCTTCAAAAATGGAGCTTTCACTTTTCACAGAATCAAGGTCTAGGTGCTTGAGTCTGGCCCCGAGGTGTGGTTCTTCACTCCATGAGCTAAAAATCAAATGAGCAACACTGTGACAAAAGACGCTCTGGTCGGGTGCCAGTGGTTCACGCCTGTAATCCTAGCTACTCAGGAGGCAGAGATCAGAAGGATCAGGGTTTGAAGCCAGACCTAGGCAAATAGTTGGCGAGACTCTATCTCGAAAACCCCATCACAAAAACGGGTTGGGGGAGTGGCTTGAGCGGTAGAGCACCTGCCTAGCAAGTGTGAGGCCCTGAGTTCAAATCCCAGTGCCACCAAAAAAAAAAGAAAACAACACTCTGTCCAAAAACCATCCCCAGGACCTCTAGATTCAAAAGCTGTAAGACATGTAACACATCATAGTTTAGGCAAAGAGACACTGTGCGCCATGCAACGTACCTACCAGGAAAACCTGTGAGTTTGGTAGGTTTCTCTCTAGAGTGACCGAGTCTGGATTGTTACTTCCATTTCTGTTTGGGGCATGCTGGGGACTGAACCCAGGGCCTCACACACACTACCATTGAACTACACCTCCAGCCACACTCTGCTAAAGCAACCCTGACTTCAGGATTTGCAACAAGAATTCAGTCAACACCAGACAAGTTATTTGGACAAAGCAACGATAATTTTAAAAACAGCAAGTTCTAGGTAAAAATGTCTACAAAAGAGGAAACATAACGTCAAGACCTAAGTATAGGGTTATGAAAATGGCCTGCTAAATGCTTCCTTCTGAAACCAACTGATTGTTTTTTTTGCTGACATCACCCACCACCAGCCAGTATGACAGTGTATTTTCTGCTGAAAATATGTGAGAACAGAGTTCTCCACAGTTCACTGAAAGTGCTGTCTGCCCTTCAGCCCCCGGTGTCCTGCCCCAATCCTGGAAGGACCGCTTACCATCTGTGACAGTGACTTCTTCCTCCTGGCCTGTTGGGGCTCCTTCCTGAGAGCTGAGATCTCCTTGCTCAGATAAACCATTGGCGGTGGATAGCTGGCCATTCTTCTGAAGGAGCTGTGGGAAAGACAAAGCCATGTAAACTTAGCCTCAGTCCTGTGTCCAAGTTAGGAGCAACACATCAACTTCCAGAACACGAACTATCCAAAGAAATGGAGATTCCATGACAATGAATATTTACCTGAAAATTCACCTGAAAGACCCATCTACCTTACAAAAGGTCCTAGCTGCAATCATCAAGCAGACTGAGCAGTGTATCTGGGTGAGTGTGAGTTCATCCATTCTTTCACTCATTCACCTGAGTGAATGCCACACAGTCCGTTCCAGGCCTTTTTCATTTATTGTTAAATGGGTAAGTCACGTGTGGACCTGCCACTCTGACTTTCATACTAGGGAAGCCAGATTTTTTGTTTTTCTTTTTTCTTGCAGTGCTGGATGTTGAACTCAGGGCCTCACACATCATAGGCAAGAGCTCTATCACTGAGCTGTATCCCAAGCCCTAAAAATATCTTCTACTTTAAAATAAAGTCTCCTTCTGATTAGATATAATTAGCATAATTAGCTGGGATATATAAATGACAGAATGACCTTCTCAGGTTAGGACGTTTAAACAAATGGTCACTAAATTGCAAGTTCACAAACTGTCAGGAGAAAGAGGTATACAAAGATCAAGTGACCCAAGGACCCCCCAGAGGCTTGGGGTGGATGTCAGGGCTTCTCTGAGGAAGTGTGGGCAAAGCCGAGACCTAACTTCTCCAGGCAAGGCTGTGGGATAAAAGGGAAAAGAGAATTTGAGGAAAGGAGGAGTTAGAAGGCTTTGTGTCGGGGCGGGGGGGTGAAAGCCAAAGTGTCTGGAGCCCAGGGAGCACAGAAGAGAGATGTCACCTAAGCATTTGAGTGACTCTTCTTTTTCCTTAAAAATGCTGCTAGCAGCTGGGCGCCGGTGGCTCATGCCTGTAATCCTCACTACTCAAGAGGCAGAGATAAGGAGAATCATGGTTTGAGGCCATCTGGGACAAATGGTTTGAGAGAACCTATCTTGAAAAACAACCATCACAAAACAGGGCTTTCTCATATAGGAGAACGCTTGCCTAGCAAGCATGACATCCTGAATTCAAACTCCAAGTGCCGTGCCAAAACAAAACAAAAGAAATTTATAGCCAGGCACTGGTGGAACATTCCTGTAATCCTAGCTACTTGAGAGGTTGAGATCAGGAGGATTGCAGTCTGAGACCAGCCTGGGCAAAAAGTTCATGAGATTCCTATCTCCAAATAACCAGAGCAAAATGCACTAATGGTGTGGCTCAAGTGGTAGAGCCCCTACCTTGCAATCATGAGGTCCTGAGTTAGTTCAAACCTCAGTCCCACATCCAGAAAAAAAAAGTTGCTAAATGGCCACTTACAATACCCTCTCCTGTGGCCTGTGCAATCAATTGATGCTAACAGCTGCAAAACATAGTAGGTCTGCAGGCATAATCTGTCATTTTTAATCCAGAACACAGAGGTTAAGAGTTCTAAGTCAAATAAGAATAACACAATAATACCACCGGGCGTGGTAGTTCACATCTGTAATCTCAGCTATCAGGGAGGTGGAGATTGGGAGGATCATGATCTGAGGTCAGCCTGGGCAAAAACTTGAGGCCCTACCTAAAAAATAACTAAAGCAGAAGAGCCCAGGGTAGAGCACCTGCTTAGAAAGGTTTCAATAATGCTTTGTAGGTTGTACACACTTCTCATTTGTCTTCAAACCAGTGTAGACCGGTGCCATGACTTCCATTTTACAGAAGACACAGGAACACAAAGCAACTACCATAGGGCAACTCTGTCACCAACCTGAGGCCAGTTCTTACCAACTACCTCCAGGGTTTTCCCATCACGCCACAAATTGTTTACAACCCCACATCGTTCTCTCTGCTTCCTGGTGGCCATAAGGCAAGCAGTTTTCCCTGCCACGCCCTTCTGCCATCATGATTCTGCCTTGCCAAGGTGCTGAAGCAATGGAGACAGCTGACCATGGCCTGAAACTGTAAGGCCACCTGATGGCATCTGACCAATGACTTGTACTCAGAAGTGTCAGACTTTCGGAAAGGCCAGACTTGTCCTGCCTGGAAGGTGAACATGACTGGAGTTTGTGTGGCCATCCTGAGCCATGGGGGGACTATGTGCTGAGAAGGATGGGGCCATGAGATACTGACAGGCTTGGCCACAACTGTCCCGGACTGCCAGCCAATGGGGGAGAATAATGGACACTTTGCTATGCATGAAAAATTCCATGTAAAGACAGGTACCACATTTTAGAGGAAATGCTACTATACCTCAATGATAAAATGACTGACCGACCATTCTACTGTCCCAGACCTGGGAGGGGAGGAAGGAAGGAAGGAGGGAGGAAGAGAGGGAGGGAGGAAGGAAGGAAGGAAGAAGGGAGGAAGGGAGGGAGGGAGGGAGGAAGGAGGGAGGGAAAGGAGGAGGGGAGGAAGGAAGGAAGGAGGGAGGAAGGAAAGAAGGAGGCAGGGAAGGAAGGAGGGAAGGAAGGAGGGAGGAAGAGGGGGAGGAAGGAGGGAGAGAAGGAGGGGAGGAAGGAAGGAAGAAGGGAGGGAAAGAAGGAAGGAAGGAAGGACGGAAGGAGGGAGGAAGGAAGGAAGGACAGTCAAAGCTGACTCTCCATTTCCCACCATCCTGTCCTGCTTACAGGCCAGCAGGTAACTCTGGCCACACCACAGGTAAGTCTGAAGGCACAGTGGGCTCAAGACAGCCTGCCCAGAAGCCTTGCGTCTAGTAAACTGATTCCACCTGGCTGCTCCCTGCTCCCTGGAGCTGCCCTTCACTGGCAGCTTTGTCCCGAGACCACAGCACAGAACTTCAATACTGACACTGCAGACAGGACCGCTGGCTTCAAAACGCCCATGCTGAGTCCATTTATTAAACCGAATACTCGGGTTACATTTCCACTTAAAGTCTTCTCTTACCAAAATATGAAAAGTGAGAATATTAAATGAAACCTAAGGACAAAAGGAGGACAAGCGAGGTGTCCCCACGAGGCCTGTCAGCAGAAAGGTCAGCGTCCCTTAACTAAGTACCAGTGATGGGCGTGAAGGGTGGATCTGGATTCATTCATAGTGGGAAGACCCGGGGTAGGGAGGCAGAAATCACATTTTGTTTGTGAGTCACGTGGTCACACGATGGCCCTTCCTGAAGAGATGTCCCTGTGTACCTCATGATATGCAAACTCGGCAGAGCCGGTGAGAAAGGCCCTCGCTTAGGAGCCAGAACCCCGATGATCCGGAGTTTGGGGTTCTACAGGGTTTCTGTAATTCTCAAATCTTTAGCTGGAGCAAACCGAGTCTCTCTAGAGGGCACATGACACAAATGTCCCTCTACTCTGGCCTGTTACACGTCCACAGACAGCAACATCAGCTGGCAGAAGATGAGCCTTAAAAACCAAGGTCGACAGCTAGGCATCCTGTCCTAAGTGTGTCATGGGTCATTTACCTAGTGGTCACTGCAATGACACACACAGGGCAACCGTCTGTACTTCAGAAAGGCACTGGATGCATGATTAAGTTTGGTAGCAGACAATTTATGACCGTGATGTCATCGAAATGGGTTTTGAGTCTATCTCATTACGAACATAGCTGGAGTCTAGCGAGTATACCCAAGCCGTGACCCCAGGGGTGATGTCTGGAGTGCACATTCAGAGCTCGTGACGCACTGACATTCCACACTAAAACGGGACTTCACTGCAGGACTGGTGTCTTATTCAGACATTCCCACCATTCTGTCCTCATTACAGACACTTCCACAGAATCTTTTGGGTCCTTACAGATGAATAGAGCATGTTTGTTCATTTTCATTAAGTGACTTTTTTATTTTCCTTCCTGCCATCAAAATACTTCACACTATTTTTAAAAATTCAGGTACATCTGAGAGTTATTAATAGGTTAAAATCACCCCAAATCTAGTATAAATACATTCCAGACTTTTCTATATGTGTACATGGACACATAAGTGTTCCCTTTCTTAAAACAGAAAAATAGAGAATTCAGGCTGGTTTATAACCTTGTTTTCATACAATTAGGAACACATTCTTTTTTTGCAGAAGTGGTGGTGATACTGGGGTTTTGAACTCAGGGCCTCACACTTGCTAGGCAGGCATACTACCACTTGAGCCACGCCACCTTCCCTTTTTTGTGTTGAGTATTTTCAAGAGAGTCTCACAAACTATTTTTCCTGGGCTGGCTTTGAACCCTGATCCTCCTGATCTCTGCCTCCCAAGTAGCTAGGATTTCAGGCGTGAGCCACTGGCATCCAGCAAATTACAGACATTTCTTTTGGTTGTCATTGTTTGTCTTTGTATGCCTGTGTTTTTGCTTTTGCTTTGTTGTATTGTGTTTTTCTGAGACAGGGTCTCACTACAGTAGCCCAGCTCACAATCCTCCTGCCTCAGCCTCCCTGAGTACTGGGATTACAGATGTGTGCCACCACACTGGCTTTTGGGACACATTTCTTTATCAATAAGCATACCTCTTATTCATCTTAAGTCAGTGAGTCTTTTCCCTATGACTCATGTGGCTACAAAAGATAGGATTAATACACAGCCTCAACAGACCCTGAGAGACACAGCCCTCGGGATGGGAAACGGTGGAACTTGGGGGCATCCAGTTCAGGGAAGAGAATAATGTGGTCATTAAAGTTCCAAACAAGAAGGAAATTCATGTTCTTTTTTTTTCACTCTGAAGCTTCCTCACTCATCTTGGACTGAGTTTTATGGATACGTTTATTTCTTTTGAAATAAGAATTGAACTTGAAAGATACCCTCCTCACACTAAGACATGGTGAGCACCAGAAACCCAATCTTCCCCCTGGATTTGGGCTTCAAAAACATAAACGCCTCCTTTGAACAAATCAAAACCTTAAATGTTTTCAAGCTTATATCCTTTGAGGGGTCAGCCACAGTTTATTCCTTTAAAGTATTACCAGATTACAACCAAGCAGCACAAAAGAAAAAAAAAAAAAAAAAACCCTCAGAGCTTCAGCCAACAGCACTTTCCTCTCCTTTCTGTAAGACTGACATTGGACAATACCGGAAATGGTAGCCCTGACCTTGTAGGAGAACTCCCAGACCTCTCTCCCCTTCCCCTTCTTCTCACAGAGTATCCGCAGCCTGCTCTGAGCCCCTAAGGAAGCAGGGAAAGGCTCGAGGTCCTTAATGAACGTCTCAAATGCTGAGCAAAGCCTAAGCTCCTGCAGCTGCAGAATGCTTAGAGCAGGCCACAGAAGCAGTGCCTATCTGCAGTCTCACTGGTGGACATGGGCCACCGTCCCCGTGGGCCACCTGACAGATGCTGCTCCGGCCACTGTAATTCCTCCCAGTTATGACAATGAAAGCCAAGATGCACAAGTGTCAGGTGGCCACAACCACGAGGGAGCCAGAAGACAGTCAATGTGACAAGGACAAATACACACACACAATCAGAATCAAAAAGATTATCTGCTATGTTGTGTGTGTATGTGTGTGTGTCTGTGTGTGTGTATCGTGTATCTGTGTGTGTGTATTGTGTCTGCCTGTGTGTGTGTCTGTGTGTGTATTGTGTGTGTCTGTGTGTGTATTGTGTATGTGTATCTGTCTTGGTGTATTGTGTGTCTGTCTCTGTGTGTATTGTGTGTCTGTCTGTCTGTGTGTATTGTGTGCGTGTGTCGCTAGACTTTGAATCCAGGGACTTTTGCGTGATAGCGTTTTACCAGCGAGCTATACCCCTAGCTCCTCTGCAGGAATTTCATTTTATTTATGTTTTGTTTGTTTTGTTTTGAGACAAGGTATCTTCCTATTTAGCCCAGGCTAGGCTCTTACTGTTAAGTCTCCCAAATGCTGATAGACATGAACCACTATGCCCAGCCTGCAGGGAATTTTAAATCCTGTGACAAAACTCTTCAATGCTCTCCAACCCCCCTCCCTATTCTAATAGGAAGTGTTATGAAAGTAAATCTTTTAAAATGCAGAATAGCAGAAAATAAAAATTCGAGTATAAACCAGTAACCAATGTGGTTGGAGAGCCATTTGGAAATGCTTTAAAATGTGTGTACTCATTGGCTCAATCATGCCATCCTGACAGATATGGCTCTCCATACTTACACAGGCACTGATTCTGTGATGTGCAATACACAGCAATTTATAACAGAAAAAAAAGCTTAAATCTATCAGTACATGGGAATAGTCAAACTTTGACACATCCATACAACCACATCAAAAGGAATGTGGGCTGGGCGCCAGTGGCTCCCATCTGTAATCCAAGCCACTTGAGAGGCTGACATCTGGAGGATTGTGGTTTGAGGCCAGCCTGAACAAATAGTTGGTGAGACCTCCATCTCCAAATTAACCAGAGCAAATTTGGACTGGAGGTGTGGCTCAAGCCATAATGCTCCTGCTTTGCGAGCATAACCAATACCACCAAAAGAAATAAACAAATAAAAGTCACAGAGGGAAAGGGAAAAGAGGAGGAAGAGAAGGAGGAAGTACGAGAAGAGTCTGGAATATTTGCTAAATTTCTAACAACTATCTCTGTGGAATTGCTGTTATTTGGTTTTATCCTTTAGGGGTGATGGGAGTTGGGGAAGAGACAGGATTTTCTTTTCATATACTTTTATCATTATAAAAACAAAATACACCGAACCCTACCTAGAATCCCTGGATTGTTAGATTATAGGTACAACAAAGAACACGGCTTTTCTGGATTCATCAATCTTTTAAGATCATCTAAGCCAGTGGTCCAAACTGTTGGAGCCGTAACTCTGTCCTGTTTCCAAAAGCCACTAGCAGTTTAAGTCAAGCCATTCATCAGGAATATTGGTTGACCAGGGCTGGGGGTGTAGCTCAGTGGTAGAGTGCTAACTAACACACACAGGGCCCTGGGATTGGGCCTCAAATGGCAAAAATAAATAAAACAAAACAAAGAACGTCTGCAGCATCGCCTGGCATATGTCAAGTTCTTCATAAGCCAACTAGGATGTAAGTTTCAGTTATGTTATTTCCTTACACCAGGGACTATCAACAAGTAGGACCTGGTGGCCATGACCTGTCCCATGCCTCCTTCCCCTCTGGAGGGGACTCCAGGAAGGAGTTCCAGCACATGGTGTTCAGGCTCTGTGCCCAACAGGACGCCTGGCCAGCAGTGAGGCCTTCCAATCTTTCTGGCTTCCTGATGGTGTCAGGAAGGAGGTAAGCTTCCTGAGAGTTCGCCTTTCTGTTTTCATTTTTGACCCAAGGATAGGAGGAGGACACAGCAGACAGGCGGCTACAAGATCTGAGTTCAAATCTCAGCCAGGAAATCTTCAGTTCACTTTCCTGATTACAAGTGCAGACTATCACTGCCTCTGTTTTCAGATTGTCCAAGATTCAAGTAGGATCATAAATGTCTGGGCACTGTGTAAATTGCAAAGCATTCTACAGCCACCTTGTGAGTCTCGTTCCCTCTGATCAAATGAAGGTGTGCGTTCTGTTTCAGTCTTTTCTGATCCATGTATCACACCGAGGTCACCTTTCATAAACTGTCCTGTTTGTGTGGAGGAGGGTTTCAAAGGCAGCAGCTTGGGATATGAGCCCTAGGGTTCAGATGACAAAGGAATTCAACAAAATAGGACCCAGCCTGTGAGGAGAGCTCATCCCACTGCACACAAGCACACGTATTCCTGGGCAATGGGTCTCCCACCACAGGTAAGTGGCAAGGGCCTTGCGACAGACTTGGTCACAAGAAGGAGAACAATGGAGATGCCACAACCTTTTGCTTTTTACTTTAGGGCTGATAGCTTATTTCATACAAGTGAATATCTACAGCTCCAAATAATATAGTCACTCAAAAACCAAATAGTCCTTAGGGCTGGGGTGTGGCCCAGCAGTAGAACTCATATCCTAGGGCCTGGGCTCTATTTCCAGGACTCCCCACTCCCCTTTCCCTAAAAAACCCAAAAGTCAAAAACCAAAAAGCAATACAAAACAGCTCATACAGTAACTCACGCAATGGTAAATAAAGCAAAAAATGTCCTTCCCTGTTTTATTTAAACAGAAGGTACAGGAAGGATTTTTCCAACGTGTTTGAAATTTCTAGAAATCAACTGGGTATAAGATAGAGGCTAAAGCAGAAACATAACTACATCAATAATCCAGGTTCATAAAAATATTCCATGAACAACAATTCTCAGTTTTGTAAAGAAACTGGAATAAATTTTAGTCACTCTGTTTCATCCCTTAGCAAGAAGTTTGGCCTTAAGATGCTGGGGGGGGGGTGGTAGTGGAAGGGTGTGGGAGGGTGAATACAGTGCAAATACTGTGTGCACATGAATGTAAATTGAAAAATGAGACCTGTTGAAACTACTCCAGAATTGGGGGAAGGGGGCCTAAAGAAGAATGATGGATGGGGAGAATTCAACTATGATGTATTTGATATATAAGAACTTTTGTAAATGACACAATGTAACCCCACCCAGCACAACAATTAAAAAACAAAAAAAAAGGTGCTGTGTCTCCATGTGACACTGTCCCACCACAAGGGGTGTTCCAAGGTTGAGATGCTGAAACAAACCTTAGGGAAACACCAGTGTTAGAGAACTGGGGAGTGGCTCAAGTGGTAGAGTGCCTGCCTAGCAAGCGTGAGGCCCTGGGTTCAAAGCCCAGTACAAAACCAAACCAAAACAAGACAAAGACATCGCAAGCAGTGTAATGAAGCCCATGAAATACTGCTGGGCGTGGGGGGAAGGAGAAGATGAACCCGTTCAGAGTACACTGTGTGCATCTGTGAAATTCCCACAATGCGCTCCCTTGTACTATTAATGATAAGTTTTCTATTAATAGTACTATTAATAGAATAGTACTAATTATTAATAATAGTATTATTAATAGTATAGTACTAATTATTAATAATAGTATTATTAATAGTATTAATAATACTATTAATAAGTACTATTAATAAATAAATAAAATTTAAAAAAGAATACGCCCCCAAAAATTATATAGCTGATAATGTTTCAGAATTTTTGTTTTTGCTTTGTTCATGCGTTAGTGAAGATTTGATTCTCACTGGCTCAGGTAGGAAGCGAGCAGTGCTGAGAGTCAGGAATGCAATCTCATGAATTCGAAATGATCAACCTAAAGGAAAGAGGCCTCTTCTCAAGCATGGTCTTCCAGAGAGAAAAACGACATGCTTATCGCTTTCAGAGGTGTTACGAAAGCCAAATCTCTCTCCAACCCCTGAGACAGAAGACATGAGTCCCGGGGCGGAACGAGTCTAGTGACCTCTACAATGAGAAGTCCTTATCTCAGAAGTTGACCTTGAGAGATGTCATCCCAAGGTCCTGCTGAGTGGCAGCAGGTCCCACCCCTCAAAATGCAACTGCCCAGGAATCCTGAGCTCCAAGTAAAACCACTGCTGGTTTCACTTTCATGATAGTCTCTCCAGTCTTATACCTAGCAAAACAAAAGAAAAAGACCAAAAAAAAGCCCTTGACTGGTGACATTAAACACAACTGAGTTAATCTGAAGTACTCAGAAAAGGAGTGCAGATTGCGGTACTGGAACCCCATGCTGCTGCTACCCACCAAGAACCACAAGTTACAACATTAACCAAGCAGTGATTTTTACCCAATTTCAACACTTCATCAGCTTAGAGCAATTCCTATGCTTAGCCACGCGCCAGTGGCTCATGCCTATAATCCTTGCTACTTGGGAGGCTGAGGTCAGGAGACTCATGGCTCGAGGCCAGCTTGGGCAAAGAGTTTGTGAGACCCTATCTCTGAAATAACCAAAGCAAAATGGACTGGGGGTGTGGCACAAATGGCAGAGAGCCTGCTTTGCAAGTGGGAAGCCCTGAATTCAAACCCCACTCTCAACAACAAAATATGTATCTGCCTACTATTGGTTAATTTAATTAATCTTGGTGTGAAAATTGTGATTTTTGGAATGGAAAGATTAATCTTATTTTGCTTTTTGGAGAGAGGGGGCAACTGGAGTTTGAACTCAGGGCCTTGCACTTGCTAATCAGGTGCTCTACCAATTGACCTGCTCTGCCAGATTTTTTTGGTTATTTTTGAGAATGGATCCAACTTATGCTTCCCCATGTAGCTGGGATGACAGGTGTGCACCACCTCGCCCAGTCACTGATTGAGATGGGGTCTCATGAATTTTTTGCCTGGGCTCGCCACGAACCACGGTCATCTTGATCTCCATCTCCCAAGTAACTAGGATTATGGGCTTGAGCCAGTGTACCTGGCTCTTACTTTGCTTTTGAAATTATAGTGTTTACTATTTAAGAAATATCTAGAACACTGTGTATGGGGCACATGAGCTTGTAGGTGGAAAGCACACTTGGGGAAGGGTGTGTATACCATACAGAGTCTTTGGCCACTGTCTACAAATCTCTGACTTTATTGTTCTGTAGCATTCTCAGCAGAATTCACCAAGTTGCTTCCCAGGACTAGCTTGACCATCTTTGGACACGAGAATAATGCACACTAAGAGGTATCCACTAAAACCACCAGTTTGCTTCTAGAATGCAAAATTAATTTTCAATTCAGTTGGACATTAATATCCAAATATTCAAACCTACAAAATATGTCTTACAAAATAATGTAGCTCATCTTTACAAACCCCAAAGGACTTGGTCGCTGAAGATGAACTCACTTAATCAGGAGTGCTGGCTACAAGTTAGGCCTTGCAGACTCAAAGGCCAGCATTTTTCAAACTGGAATCCAAAAACTTCAGTACAGCAGGTGTGCCAGTGCCACCCTGGGAGGTGGTGTCTCACACGTGTCCTGGGCTCAGTCAGCTTGGGGAACTCTGATCCAGACAGAGTTGAGCCAAGTGACCTGGAATTTATGTGCATTCTGACCTAGTGTGGCATCACCATGGCATTGTCTGAAATGATTTGCCCAAAGGACTCATGTGAATCACATCTATTAACTGCATCCAGAACTGAAGCACCATGGACTCAGGCGATCTGTTTAAACCCAGATTTCAATCAAATAGCCCCCCCACTTTAAAATGGTACAGTTGCTTTTAAAGTATTTTAAAGTATTAAAACTCCTGAGTTCTCTGGGAAACTATGCAAAAGAAAACAAAGAGCTGTAAATCCGCTGAGGTGGGAGCCCACCAAGCTGAGTTCAGGCAAAGGGATTTATAAGATCTCAGCTTGAGACAAGAGCAATAAAAGACACCACCTACCAGCGACTGAGCTCGCTGGGAAGAGGGTCCGCCTCTGCTCCCACGTAATGTTTGGAACAGCCCAGACTTTGGGTCTGCAGGGAACTTAGGACAGAGAGATACTCAAAAACACACTGAGCCAGGCACTCATGCCTGTAATCCTAGCTACTCAGGAGGCAGTGATCAGGAGGATCGTGTCCAGCCTGGGCAAATAGTTCTAGAGACTCTATCTTAAAATTACCCAACAACAAAAATGTCTGGCAGAGTAGCTCAAGCGGTAAAGTATGTGCCTAGCAAGCGTGAGGCCCTGGGTTCAAACCCCACCAAAATAAATAAATAGCTGAGAGGCAACCTGTGAATCTTATGACCTGTGGCTCCAATACCACTAGCATCCTTCCTTGTGTGGGCACTGCACCAGAACTGCAGGACATCACAGGGAATCCCTGGTCCCCCAGAAATGAATCACTTCTTGTGAACCGGTGATCATAAGACCCCCCCAGTAAAAAAAAAACCCCACCACTCACAACATGGTAAACCGGAAAAGAAGGGAGGATGGTGATGCCCACCTGTAATTCCAGCAAAAAAACAGGCCAGGTGCTAGTCAAGACCAGGAGGATCGAGATTTGAGGCCAGTCAGGCAAAGAGTTGACAAGACCCGATCTCAAAATTACCCAACACAAAAAAGGGCTGGCAGAGTGGCTTAAGTGGCAGAGCGCCTGCCCAGCAAGCATACAGCTCTGAGTACAAACCCCAGTGCCGCCAAAAAAGACAAAAAAGGCTGAAGGCCGAACTTGAAGAACTGTACTTTTTTTTCTCTCCCAAACTTCCCTTAAGCCAAAAAGACGTACTTCCTGCTTGTATTATACTGCACCCTTTGGTATCTGTCCATACATTAGCCAGGTTTCTGTTACTGTGACAAAACGCCTGAGGTAGTCAACTTAATAGGAAGAAAGGGTTTATTTTTGGCTCACAGTTCCAGAGGTTTCGGCCCATGTTTGCTTGGCCCTGTGGTGGCATAGCTCAACCTGGTAAAAAGACATGGCAGAAGAGGCCTGCTCCTCTCATGGTGGCTAGAAAGCAGAGAGAGACAGAAGAGGCCAGAGGCCAGCATTCCCTTCAAGGGCACCCCCAGCACCCAACTTCCTCCCACCAGGCCCCAACTCCTGAAGGTTCCACCACCTCCCACAGCACCTCCCAAGCTGGAGTCCTGGAACTTAAGTTAGCACACAGTACAGAGCCCTCAGGCTTTCTGTTCTAGTGTCATGACGTCTATGGAACGTGTCTAAGACGGGTTCCCCACCTTCTGAGCTGTCCCACCTCCACACAAGCTGTCCAGGGAAAATCAACTGCCTTCTTGTGCTCCAAATGCAAAGTAAGCAAAATAGTACTGTGAGGAGCAGAGTAAGAATGAGAAGCCGCTGGCCAGCCACGGTGGTACACAGCTGTAATTCTGGCACTCAGGAGGTAGAAGTAGGGAGACTGCAAGTTCAAGGGCAGTCTGAGCTTCATGGACAAAATCAAACAAAGAGCAGCCTCAAAGCACAAATTGGGGTTGTGGTGGCTCCTGTGTCCAGCCCCTTTTGAGCCCTGCATCCACAAATTCATACGCCAAGTTTCATTTGGAGCAGATGTCAAAGTCAAGACCCCAATTCCCATGTAAACTCCTGCATACCTCGTCATATGCAAGTAGTTACTCTCATAGCACTGGGGCTTTTCTCAAAGGGACCTGCCACTTTGTACTCAAATAACAGCATCACATCCTTACTTAGGAAACATGAATATAAAATGTTTGAAATCCACTGCGTGCTGTCAAGTCTAAACAGCTTCTTAGCTTGACAAACGAGTTCAGTCAAGGAGGAAGTCAAGGCCATCCCGAGTGAGGCTTAAATTTTAAAGTGTGAAAAATGTTAAATGCCAACATTGTTTCTTCAAATCAAAGTTTGTGTCCCTAAGACACAAACTTCAAAAACTGCATCTTGCAGGGAGTCGGATGTGGAAAACAGAGTGTGACCAAACTGCGTGTCCGTGGCGGCAACGATGACCTGTGGGGAGACATAACAGGGTCTCTTAACAGAAAGTTCTTCCCAGCCAGGTGCTGGTGGCTCAGGCCTGTAATCCCAGCTACTCAGGAAGCAGAGATCAGGAGGATCACAGTTCCAAGCTAGCCCAGGCAAATAGTTTGAAAGACCCTATCTCAAAAACTCCCATCACAAAAGAGGGCTGGTAGAGTGGCTCAAGATGTAGGTCCTGAGTTCAAACCCCAGGCCCAAGAAAACAAAGTTCTTCCCAATCCTGAGGGAGGATGTTTGTTTAAGCTGCCCAAGGCAGCACATCACCTACTCTTGTGGGCATGTTTGTTATCGGTTCCAAAACAGAGAGAGGGGAAAAGAAGCTACTCCAAACTTCACCAGACACAGCAATGCATCATTCAGTTAATTAGATAAACTGAGACCTTTATTGTCACCATTAAATGTCACCATTAAATGCCACCCAAGTCAGCTCATGGCTAAACCGCCTTTGAACCTTACTGCTTGAGAAACTAAAGCAGATACCTTAAAGCAACTGGGGCCAATAGGAAAAGGGGAACAGGTACTAGAGAAAAGGTTAGATCAAAAAGAATTAACCTAGAAGGTAACACCCACGCACAGGAAAGCAATGTGAGTCAATGCCCTGTATAGCTATCCTTATCTCAACCAGCAAAAACCCTTGTTCCTTCCTATTATTGCTTATACTCTCTCTTCAACAAAATTAGAGATGAGGGCAAAATAGTTTCTGCTGGGTATTGAGGGGGGGGAGAGGGAGGGGGCGGAGTGGGTGGTAAGGGAGGGGGTGGGGGCAGGGGGGAGAAATGAACGAAGCCTTGTATGCACATACGAATAATAAAAGAAAAATGAAAAAAAAAAGAACCTTACTGCTTAAAATGACTGCAGATTTTTTTCAAACCCAGTTAGAGAGAATTTGTTGATCGCCCCTGCTACTTCAAATTTTTAAGTCTATGGTCCATTTTGATTGGAAAAGAAACAAGCAAAATCGCTTGTCTTATTCGGCACAGAACACACTTAATTTGCGTTCTAAGGCAGTGAGATTTAGCCAAGGATCAAGTGTCATCCCTGTTGTGCTCTCCAAATATTTCTAGACAGTTGCCAAAAATCTTAAAAGAAAAGCAGCAAATCGTTAATCCACAAAGCCTGGGGTCTTCTTCTGAAGCCTGCTGGGCAGGGGCCACCCTCGGGCACCTCTCTCCTGGCTGCAGCGGGCAGGACAGAGGCACCAGCAGACCAGGAAGGGGGAACAGCCAGGGCCTCAGCTGGTGGAGGAGCTATGTTAAGCCATCCCTGGGGACTGCAAGAAATGCCTCCTTTTATGCGAATAAAACTAAAGAAAGTTTCCTATACACCGAGGCCTGGATTGTTTACTAACATCATGAAATATTTAGCTCTGGTAATGGACTTGAAGGTGCCATTTTGGTGGACACACTTAGAGCTTGTGGATGGGAACAGCAAAATCACAATGCTAAATGGAAATGGGTTTGGCTGGCAAGTAGGCTTAGCTTTGAGCTCCATGGAAGCCAGAGGCTGCAAAACCTAACAAAAGTGGCCTCAGCCTAGTGCTGCAGCTGCGTGGGCACAGCCAAGGTTCATGGACGTGGGTGGAGGGAACGAGGAATTTTGCTTTGGCCCACTGGTTCACAGAGGCAGGTGGCGGTCCCTTCTGTGAGCTCTCACCACTTTCCCGAGGCTCCTCGGGATCCAGCACAGCCCGATGCAGTGATGAGACCGAAGGGGAAGGAAGCACAGCTTAGCCACACAGCAGCTTCGGGACATAGGAGCAAATGTGTCACCCTCTGGGCCTCAGATTCTTTACCTACAATTTAGGGAGGATTCTTTTGCAAGGCTGTTACTGTGGCTACACTCGAATCCCCTGAGAAGGGATGTTTGTTGCAGGATTCATGTCAGTTTCTGTGCAGGTAAGTTTCTAGCAGGAAAACTTCTAGAAGGAGTGACTTGAAAGAGGGGAGTGGGGACCTAGAACCTATGGGTGTCGAAGTCACCACCGCAGGGAGTGGAAGACAAAGGTGGCTTTTGAGAACTGCACAGACCTGAAGGATTATCACTGTCAGGGCCCTGCAGATTTTCCTCTGGGGGCGCTCAACAGTGTGGCCATACCAGTGGAGAGGGGACGGCAGTGGGTGAGGACTTTCATAGAAATGACGACAGCAACCATTCTCCATGATGTGTGGCCAAGTCCAGCCTGGGATCTGGCTTCTCTGGTTGATGTCCCCATGGGGTGACTGAGAGATCAGCCCTTCCTTTGCCTAGCAAGGATGCTACTTTGCCTTCCCAGACATGCCCAGTGTTCTGTCACCTAATGGCCCTGATTAGGCTACTTAAACTCAGCAGAGAAGGAACTTAACAAATACGAGACCCTGCAAGCATTAATAGGGGCTAAGCCAATTTGTTCCATAAAGAAAGATGTAGTGACTCTTGTCAAGACACATTTATGTTGGTTGATACCTTTTTCCTCTCTGCACAGTGCTGGGATGAAGCACACAGCTTCCTGCCAGTGCTCCCCACAGAGCCCCAGTCGGGGACACTCAGTCTTACCCACTGTCTCCACATTTGGGTAAAAGTAAAGTCACCCTAAAACCCGTTTTCTCTATGTTTGGGTGATAACATCAAAACAGGAACTTAGCAAAATGATTAAAGGTTGCTGGGTGATATGAACACTTATCTAGGAAAAGTTTAAACCAGATTCCCCAGCTTAGTCTAGAAGGTACAACACTCCTGGGGTGAGGACCGCCATTTTCAATCTCTTTCACCTCTACCATGATGGAGGAATGCTCTTTTTTTTTTTTTTTTTTTTTTTGGTGGAATTGGGGTTTGAACTCAGGGCTCCATGTTACAAAGCAGGTGCTCTATCCCTTGAGCCACACCTCCAGTCCATTTTTGCTCTGGTTATATTGGAGAAGGGGGTTTCGCAAACTTTTTGTCCGAGCAGGCCTCAAACTACAATCCTCCAGATTGCAACCTCCCTAGTAGTTGGATTACAGGTGTGAGCCACTGGCCCCTGGCTCCTTTCTGCCTTCTATCCCTACTCTACTAAATAAATTTTTGCTAAATTTCAAAAAAGGAAATTACTCTTAATGGGGAAGGGTCCACGCCATCTTATTCAGATACCTCTTTCCATCCAGTACCTTACTTTCTGAACAAATGACAACACATTAAAAACAGCTGAGCGTGGCGTCCACCTACACCAGTTACTCAAGGTAGGGCAGAAAGATCATAAGTTCAAGGTCAGCCTGGGCAACTTAGCAAGAGGCTGTCTCAAAATAAAGTAAGATGGGTTGAGAGGTAGCTCAGTGGTACAGTGCTTGCCTAGTGTGCATGAGGAGCTGGGTTCGATTCCCACCCCCTACACACGTGTGCACACATGCACACACACGCACACACGCACACACGCACTAACCTTCACACAAGGACCTAACTCATCATGAGAAAAAGGAAAGATACTTGTAACCAAGCAGGCCTTGCATGAAAGGAAAAAGCCCTTGAAGCCACACTGACTACAAACAAGATGAAAGTGGGGCTTCCTGCTTGGTTGGTTGGTTGGTTTTTGCTACCAAATCCGTCTCCTCACGATTCTGCTTCTGAGAAAATGGACGGGGCAGAGTAGTCACTGATTTGCTTAATTGAAAATGCATCCACAGTGTGGCCAAGCACGGTGCATGGGAAGAGGCCTTAAAAACTGCAGAACCTTCTCTTAACTGGAGGGACAGAGGGCTGGTGCAGTGGCTCAAGTGGTAGAGTGCCTGCCTCACCCAGTGTGAGGCCCTGGGTTCAAACCCTAGTACTGCCAAAACAAACAAACAAAAACCACATTATAATGGAAATACTGACACGAGTCTCTCATTTCTACTCACGTCAGTGGTGGCCAGTGTAAGTTCTGCTGGGGAAAGGCAATGACTATGGTGGGTGTGCTTTTTGTGTGTGTGGTGCTAGGGAATCAAACCCAGGGCCTTGCAAATGCTAGGTGAGCATTCTACCACTGAGCTACACTTTTAGTTTGTTGCAAATCTAAAAAAGAAATGACAAGCGGGGCACAGGGGCTCACGCTTGTAATCCTAGCCATTCAGGAGGCAGAGATCAGGAAGATCGAGGTTCCAAGCCAGCCTGGCCAAAAAATTCATTGAGACCCTATTCTAAAAAAAAAAACATCATAAAAATAGGGCTGGTGGAGTGGCTTAAGGTGTAGGCCCTGAGTTTAAACCCCAGTACCACCAAAAAAAAAAAAAAAAGAAGAAAAAAAAGAAATGACAAACAAACCTATATCCTGTGATGTCTACTTTATCTTTTGTTGTTTGTTTATTTGTTTTCATTTTTGAGATTGGGTCTTGTTATAATATAGTCCAGGGTAGCCTCAAACTTGTGATACTCCCACCTCATCCCACATGCTGGGATTATAGATATGCACCACATTACCAGCATCATGTCTACTTAAAAAAAAAAATCCTTGCCAATGCCTGTGGCTCATGCCTGTAATTCTAGCTACTCCGGAGGCAGTGATCAGGAGGACCTCGGTTCAAAATCAGCCTGGGCAGAGTTCACAAGACCCTAACTTGAAAAACCCATCACAAAAAAGGGCTGTTGGTGTGGCTCGAGGTGTAGGCCTTGAGTTCAAACCCCGGTACTGAAGAAAAATAAAATCCTCCAGAAAAGTACAAGCCTAAGAGAAGCAAGTATTGGCAGTAGGTCCTCAACTATGACTTGAATATAACTAACTGATCTTACACAAGTGCATTTTCCATTTGAAAAAGGAAACCATTAAGGTAATTTATAAATCATAACTTACAAATGTCAAAGTAGCTTTCAAAGCTGCGTGCTATTACAGAGATCAACAAGGGACACCCATTTACACCCAAACTTTTAGCTTCATCAGTGATACTTTGCTCCCCACAGAGGCACATCAAACAATCTCGTCCTGATTTAGGAGGGAGAAGTCACTGTCCTGGAGAGGGGAAGTGTTTACCTCTGCATGGAGATGGACTCGGGGTGGGAGGAGTGCCATGACTCAAATGTTCCCAAACCCAAGGGAATGTGAGTTGAGAATCTCAGAGCTGTCTGCAATCGTGAGCTGATGTCGCTTTGAGAAGCACATGCCACTTATCATCTCCTGTTTGAAAAGTCACTTAAGCAGTGTGCTGTGACTCTTTAATGAGGTGTATGTGCCTATCTGTGCTGCATAACAGCTGTGGGGCCCTGGTCAAGTCCACAGCGGTGGCTTGGCTTTGGTTTTCTTACTGCTTTGCTCTATAAATGATTTGCCCTCAACTGGAACTCTGAGCCCACATACTCAGGGCTCTGTCAACAGGGGCCACTTTGGGTTTCAAGTCTGGATGGACAGAGTTGAAGGTGGCTTGTTCAGTCCACACAGGCAGAAAAACAGACATTTCAGTGGACACACTCTTTCCTTAAGGACTTGGTTCAAGACCTGTAAGCAAAGCAAGTGACCTGAACTGCTGGTGAAATGGTGTGCTCACATGTGAGGGCCTGGAAAGGGTGGGGTCTTTATCTTGTGTTTCTGTTTGTTTTCTCTCTCTCCCCGCCCCCCATACTGGGGTTTGAACTCAGGACCTTGCGCTTGCTAGGCAGGCGCTCTACCACTTGAGCCACGCTGCCACCCCAGTATTTGTTTGTTTTTTAAGAGTGTAGGTCCACACCTCCTCTAACCTGGGCAGTGGCTCCTCATGAACCAGTGTGGGCGTCTGGGAAATGCCTGTCACAACCTGAACCCTGAATGCAAGCAAAGAGAACACATCTGCCAGTAAGAGCACAGCGCTGGCAGCCAACCTTGTCCACTATCTTAAAAAACCCTTTCAGCTCAATGCTGCTCCTCAAACAAGTCTGCTTCAGTGGAGTGAGCAGCCATGCAACCCCATGCCCATTCTTAGTCTCCTTGCAAATCACCACCTCCAGAAGACGGCACTACTCAGATGGGGATGTCACAAAGCCTTTGCTCTTTCTGGGCCATGGGCTGACTGACGGGAAGTAACAAGCTTTAAATTCACAGCACAGGAACATTATCTTCAGGAACTAGGAAACAAACCTGGCTTTCTTCATCACAACTCATGCAAATGATAGACTGTAATGCTTTGCATGGATTTTTGTTTGTTTTCTTTTTCTTTCTTTACCTTTTTTGGTGTGTGTGCAGCTGTGGTTTGAACTCAAGGCTTCATACTTGCAAAGCAGGCGCTCTACTGCTTGGGCCACTCCTTCAGTTCATTTTGCATTTTGCTCTGGTTATTTTGGAAATGGGATCTTGAGAACTATTTGCCCAGGCCGACCTCAAACCTTGATCCTCCAGATCTCAGCCTCCCAAGTAGCTGGGATTACAGTTGCCACTGGCTCCTGGTGACTTTTGTTTTCTTTATAACGCCCCCCCACACACACTCACACACTTTTTTTGCATGAAATCAGTTTTTTCCTAATCTAAGCAACTACAACTGAGGAAACTGCTTCAATAAAAGAAATTTAAGATTAATTTGCCTCAAAATTGCCCATTAATGTTCTAAAAAGCCAAAATTCTCTCTCTTCCATAAGCTCTCTGGTCAACAGTGGTTTGACAGACATAAAATGAAAAATGGTTCCTGATGTGTGCCTCCCGGCAAAGCAAAAATAACCCAACGGTAAACTCAGTGGGAACAGAAACTGCTGAGGTAGAAAACCGACATGCATTCACCCGAGAGTGACAAAACACTGAAGAGATTTACACGGCTTCGTATCAATGAGGTCAGGGACCGTCGTGAGAAACTGTTCGCAGGTAGTGCGTCTGGGGAGCATGAGGACAACGTGTAAGATTTTGAGACAGCATTGTACTATGTAGCTTGGGCTGGCCTTGAACTAGCAGCATTCCTTCCTCCTCTCCCTCCCGAGCACCGGGAGTACAGGTGTGCACTACAGCACGACGCCCAGAGTCACAGGGGAGCTACACAGATTCATGCACTGTGCTCCTCACTCCACTTTTCTGGCTGTGGTGAGGCTGTGACTTCACCATGTCCCCCAAGGTTCATGTGTTGGAAGCTTGGTCCCCAGGGTGCAGTGTTGAGGAGGGGACCTTTGAGAGATGGGGTCTAATTCAAGATAGGTCACAAGGAGTCACCTTACTAGGAGACTGATGCTGCTCTCCACAAATGAGTTAATTCTCATGAGATTGGCTTGCTACAAAGTAAAGCTGCCCTGTGCCCTTGACCCCTCTGCACACAGCCCACTCTGTTTTTCCAGCACATTGTGGGGCAGCTCGGGAAGGAGGGAGTTTTTGCCAGGACACCAGTGCCATGTTGTTTGGATCCTCCAGCCACCAGAATTATGAGTCAAATAAATCTCTTTACTTTATACATTACTTAGCCCAAGGTATTTTGTCATAGCAACAGGAAACATCCTAACACAATTCTTAAAATAGAAGTCCCTGAATCTTGCCTCCCAGATCACCAAACACTCATATTCTATATCTTGCATCTTGCTCTCTTTGTTGACCTCTTGTGTTTCAATCTCCAAAGCCTCTGAACATTCATTTTTCACAAGCCCCCAACCCCACCCACCACCCTGAGTATTATTAAATACTTGATTCATCACTGTGATACAACACCATCAAGAAATGGTGCCTGCTGGGTATGGTAGTACACACCTGTAATACTAGCTAATCAGGAGGCTGAAGCAGGAAGACCTTGATTTTGAAGCCAGCCTGGGCAGAAAAGAATTTTGAGCTTGGTCTTGACAAACATCTAGGGCAGGAAGGAGGGCGGCAAGGTGAGCAGCTCTTTTCATCTAAGGTCAGACAACACCCACAGAGTGCAACACTGCTCAATGTCAAGGAGCAAGGGCAATGGGCAAGTCACTCCACCCAGCAGGAAGCCTCTTGGAGTGACGACTGGTGGAGCTCTGAGGCGGCTTTTGGGGCGATTGTCACTGTCAGCAACCCAGCCTAGGAGATGACTGTGAGAGTTCCCTCTGCAAGAATTCTCCCAGCCAGACACTCTGTTTGCTTTACTCCATCAAACTGATCAGCCAACAGCTCGAAAACCCAAGCCACCAGCCATGCTGCAGAGCAAAGGACCTTAGTGACCCCCATTATGGACTAAGCCTAAAAGAGATGGGGCCGGCTGAACAGCCAGGGTGCAAATCCGGGTGCCATTGACTGGAGCCATGGCCTTGGGAAAGCCACTTCCCCAGGCAAGGAAGCCTGGCACCATGACTCGTGCCTATAATCTCAGCTACTTGGGAGGCAGAGATCGGGAGGATCATGGTTCAAAGCCAGCCTGGGCAAATAGTTCGTGAGACCCTATCTCAAAAATACCCAACACACAAAAAAGGCTGTGTAGAGTGGCTCAAGTGACAGAGCGCCTGCCTAGCAAGTGTGAGGCCCTGAGTTCAAACATCCAGGCTAATAAACATTAGATAAATTGCATTTTATATAACAATTTTATTTATATTACATAGGAAAGGACTCATCTCAGCATTTTTGGGGGGGATTGGGGGAGGACTTGGGATCTGAACTCAGGGCTTTATGCTTGCAAACAGGCACTCTACTGCTTAAGCCACACCTCCAGTCCATTTTTCCCTGGTTATTTTAGAGATGGGGTCTCGAGTTTCATTTGCCCAGGCTGGCCTTGAATGGCAATCCTCCCAATCTCTGCCTCCCAAATAGCTAGGATTACAGATGTGAGCCTCAGGCACCAGGTCTCAGCATTATTTTTAGTAGCAGAATGACACCAATCTAAATGTCAATCAACAAAAGCACTGATGTCACTGAACAGGAAGCTGCTATGCTTTGAGCCAGGCCTGTTCACAGCGAACACAGGGTCCTGAGCTACACTTGAGTAGGGCTGGGGTGTAGCTCAAATGGTAGAGCACCTACTTAACAAAAGCAAGGCCTGGGTTCAATTCCAGTACCACAACCACCAAAAAAAAGCAAATTGCAGAACATTATCCTAAATGCATGTTTTATTTCATTTTTGTTCTTTTGAGACAGGCCCAGGCTTGCCTCGAACCCCAAATCCACTTGCCTCAGCCTTCTGAATGCTAACAGTACAGGCATACACCACCACACCCAGTCTATAAGTATGTTTTTGAAAAGTCAATAGAGACAGTATACTTTTGTGTGTCTAAGAAAGCCTCAGATGATAAAGCAAGTGGGGGTGAAGACTCTCCCCACCGTGCTGGGATTTGCATGGTGATAAAGCAATACTTTTATAATTTTATATAAGGTTTCCAGGTGGGGGCCTTCGCTCAGTCGTAGAGCACTTGCCTACCATGTGCAAGGCACTGTACCAGAAGGGGGGTGGTACACCATTTTCCCTCCTTTTATCATTCGCTCCTATTTCCTCTCGAATACACAATGCAGATTGCTATTCATTTTTTCTTCATGGAGGAGTTGCATATAAATAAAGATCACATAAAATTCTATCACCAAAGCACACAGCAGAGTTTGAAGGGCACCTCTTCAAGGTCATTACCCTGAGAACCAAGCCCTGAATGCATGCAATTGTCTAAGGTCCAGGACCTTGTTAAGATTAGAAACCACACTAGAGACAGTCCCTACATAAAAAAAAAAAGACAACATTTTGCGAAGACAATGGTGGGCCATGTCACCCCTGAAACCCTGGAACAATGAGTGCCTTCCTGACACTCTGCGCTGGGGGCCCTGACGGCCACTACAGCAGCTTGGTAGCTGGATATGGCCGGCACCAGTTTCAAATCCTCCACAGCTGTGCATGGAAACTTTCATTCGAGGAATGAACACTCTAAAACCAGTTGTTCTCACCTCGGTCACTACAGGCGCCACCTCTTTGTTAACTACAGCACCAAAACCACATTGCCAAGAGAAATGACCCCAATTCAAACCACGCTTCCAAGAGTGGCCTTCCCCCAAACCAGACACCAAGGTGTGACACATGCACACGACACTGTGACTCTTCTTAGATAACAGGGACATGCATGGCTTCTCCCTCACAGGGGGTCTACCCACATCAGCACATTGTAGTCGCAAAGATCTTAAACCTAGAAGTTAACGTAAAATGACCCATGGAATTTTCAAGTGCTCTCTTAAAGTGATACATTTTCATCACTGTAGACGTGGAAGAAAACACAGAAGGGAATGTAGCAAATTCTATTACTTCCCTTGAGTCCTGCTGGAAATGCCCACGCACCCACACCAGTAGCTATTCCCAGGCCGCTGAGAGGGCACAGCACAGCAGCCTACCAAATTCAGTGGTAATGCTAACACCAGGGAGCCATGGGAGTGATCAGTGGTAGCGCGCAAGCCCTGGGTTTGATCCCCAGCACTGAAAACACACACACATACACACACACAGCACCCAACAAAATCCAAACAACACTCCTCAAATTTGTTCCTATTTATACTCTCAGAGTTTAAACAGCCTTTGAAATTTGCTCAAAGAGAACAGAAAGGCCAAAATAAAAACTAGGGTTGCACACCTTTGTTTAAATATAATTTAGCAAATAAAATGACTAAACAGAAGACAATGGGTCTACTCACTTTGTTAAGGGTGGCTGGTGTCACTGGGACCTAACAGCATTCAGCACTATTTATGTATCACTAAGCAAGCATTAATTCCAGTTAATAAAGGAAGTTAATGTATTCCAAATTATTTCACTTCTACAAATTAGTCAGTTCTCTCATGATACACATCTAGACATTTAGGGGACAACATGACACTAGTCCCTGTCACAACCAATGTGCATTTAACAACGCTTCCTGAAAACAGCAGATCCAGAGACCAAGGGTTAACTGTCTGGGTGTGGTTGTCACAGGAATGTCCCATCCCCCCCAAAGGGAGCATCCAGGCTTCCTTTCAAATCAGGAAGCCCTTACAGGCTTACTACCCTAGCCTATGTCACAGTCACAAGTGACAACCCTAACAATTCCCCCACTCCCCCCGCCCTCTGTTATGTGGAGCCCCATTGTTTAAGCCCATCTTGAAACAGTTGCAGTCCTAATTCCTCCTGGGGCTGGACTATGGTCTTCTGTGTCTTCAAGATTATATGGCTGGCTGTGTTTGTTTCCTTTACATGACCAAGTGCAAGGTTTGATTTAAGCTGGTTAAAAGGAGTCTGTGCCCTGGGAAAGAGCACACAGAGAATTCCTCTTGCAAAAGGACCAGGAAAAAATGCAGTGCTCCCACAGGATCCCAGAAAGGCCGCTCTTTTGTTTGAGGTCTTAAGATTGCTAGGCAGGTGCTCTACCACCGGAGCCACGCCTCCAGCCCTAAGTCCTCAGGATAGTATTTAAAGAGCAGGTCACCCTTCGTTCTTATTATTGAATAGATAATCCAATAAAAAGGAACAGAGACATCAGTGGACGATCTGAATCTTTCATAAACGTACAGGCTTCATAAACGTAGAACACAATCAGTGACTTCCTTGGGGAAAAAAATACCCAATAAGCAAATCAGTTTGTCCCATTCCTGGCTCCCCTGTGAGCCGAGCATCTGGAGCCACACCCAGTCCTGTTGGCTTGTCTGTGTGAGGCTCTGTCCCCCAGAAGACCAGCTGCAGTTAGGGAGTCACATCCAAGCTAAGGGAGCTGCTCCCTTCCCATGCTGGCCTGCCCGCTGACTGAGCAGTCACTTAAGTGAGCCATCCTTTCTCGCTTCAAAGCCTCAAGCAAAAAACACCACACCTACGAAAATGTCTTCATGGCTTTTGCACAAGAAGCTAATTCTTAGAGGAAGAAATGGAAAGTTTTCAGCTCATTTCTGGCTCTGCTAAAGTGTTTGCAACAATGACCGGACACCATGCTATTGAAGTTAATTTTAGTTTTAGCCTCAATAATCCCTCTTTTATTCAAATTCTTTTTTAGGATATTCAAGAACGTGAATTTTGAAAAATAAGATGTATTATTCTGCACTGAAAATGGGATTTCAAGGTCTCCTTTCAGGCTCAACATTGCAAAAATTATGTTTATACACAGAATTTTAGTCTGACTAATTTGTTAATCAAAAATCATTTGCCGGGCGCTGGTGGCTCACACCTGTAATCCTAGCTACTTGGGAGGCAGAAATCAGGAAGATCGGGTTCGAAGCCAAACTGGGTAGAGTCTGCGAGACCCTCTCTAGAAAAACCTTCACAAAAAAGGCTGGTGGAGTGGCTCAAGGTGAAGGTCCCAGCACCACAAAAAAAGAAAAAAAAAAATTGGGGCAAATAGACGTTTATTGGTGTCCTCGATTGATAATCACACACTATCCAATGTTTATTTAGCAGGAACTTTCTCTCTGCAAACACAAAATTTAAACAACTAAAACTAGCACAGATGACAAGATAATAAGAAACAACTTTCCAGGTCTACACAAAATCATGTAACAGAAATAAGAGCAAAAACAGCCTGTGTGTAATCCTATGATGGAGTGGGAAATAAAACGCCCAGCTTGGAAAGGTAGTCACACGTTTCATGGAAAGAAAATGAAGTGTGCAGTTGGTCCTGTTGACAGATGGCAAGAGAAAAATCCTAAAAAGCCTTACTCCTCCCGACCATCGTGCCATTAAATAAGATTTCGCAGTTTGCTGTGTAAGGAGGTGCACACCTGTAATCCCAGCACTTGGGCAGCTGAGAGGAAGGAGAAGTTCCAGGCTACATAGTAAGACACTGTTTCAAAAACAAAGAGAAATTCTCCATCTTATACCGAAAGTATCCTGATGAAAAGACTTCGTAACAATCATTGGAATACCTTCTCCAAGAAAATATGAACCTAGGTCATTTGTATACAGTTTACAACATTGATTTAAGATGCACGACTCTGCCATAAGCAGGATGGAGTCTTCAAGATTCTTTTTTCCCCTTTTCTGTCCATTGCTCCCTTTGACTTTCAGCTGCTTTTTTGTCACGGCTTTTGTGTATTATCTAGGATATGACAGAAATGAGACCTTACTTTATCTCTGGCTGTGTACACGCAGCACGGTGACCTTGGAGTTAGCTCATTTTGTGGTTTGTGTTAGTAGTTAGCTTCTCTTCATGGCTGAATAATATTCCATCCACCTTTTGTTTCTCCATCACCTGTTGTGAATATCTGAATTGTTTCCAATTTTTGCCAATTGTGCCTAAAGATGACATAGCTTGTTTCCAATTTTTAGTTATTGTGTGTAAAGCTGCTGTAAATATTTCGGTACCCCCCAAAAAAGAAAAAAAGAGCCTAAAACTGACCTGTCTCCTCCATAATGGAGTTTCCAGACAGGGAGGGGCTCCTCAAATTCCTTTTTTTCCTTTTTTTTTTTCCAGGAGATGCTAGGGATGGAACCAGACAAGCACCACACCCCCGCCCATGTTCCTTTAAACCTGGTCGGGGGTGTGACTTTCTCCCTTTCTCATCATGGAGGTTACAAGTCCCTTCTAGAAAATATTCTTGACAAAGTATCTCTGATACGCTAATGAAATTAAGCTCCATTGTTCTAGTAAACCATTTCCCTGGTGGCAGCCCCGTCCCACCTCCCCACAGTCACCACATCCCCTCAGGAGGTCCTCAGAGGCTGACAGGCCCGTCCAGAACTGTCCAGACACTCTCTCCATAAAATGACCTAACAAGAGGGTCTTTGAACTGGCCTTTTCCTGGAGGCAAGTTTGAAGCACAAACTGAACGTGTCCTCATCAGTTTAAGGGGAAAACAGAGAAGAGGGTGAAAAGGGAAAACTTACCTGTGCAGAAGAACGCCAGGTGTAGATGTGAAGGAGTAACAGGTGAGGGTGGGCGGGGCTCGGGGTAGAGCACTTGCCCAGCACGTCTAAGGCCCTGGGTTCAATACAAGCAAGACTCACTGACAGAGTAAAACATTGTTTGGCCACAAAGTAATAGTGTCTGACGTCACGTTACTGCACACGGAAAAGCATGACTTTCTACTGAAGCAAGCTGGAAGCGACTCAGCCTCTTTGACAGTGGATGGGGCAACCAGGTGTTCTGATTCCTGATGTGATACAACGAACTCCAGCTTGGAGGCATTCTTTTTTTTTTTTTCCCATACTGGGAGTTGAATTCAGGACCTTCACCTTGAGCCACTCCACCAGCCCTATTTTTGTGATGGGGTTTTTTGAGATAGGGTCTTCTAAACTATTTGCCTGGGCTGGCTTCAAACTATGATCCTCCTGATCTCTGCCTCCTGAGTACCTAGGATTATAGGCGTGAGCCACTGGCACCCAGCTGCTAGGTGGCATTTTTGCTAACATTGTTCTCCCTGCCCTGACTAGAGAAAAAGACATGGAACAAATCTACATGTGAGAAAACTGTCCTGGACTCTTCATAAAGACAAATGCTAGGAGAAACAAGAAGCAGGGGACGAATTCTACTTTAAAGGGTCTACAAAAGAAACAGCCAAATGTTGTGCGAGAACTCGATTAAGTCCCGGATCCTATTTAAGGAACCGCAGGTGCAGCCGAGTGTGGGATGACGCGACATTACAGCTAAGGAGGTGCGGTGTAGTTCAAGTGGCAGAGCACGAGTCCAGCAAGTGCAGGACTCTGGTTCAATCCCTATACTTAAAAAAAGTAGTATTTCCCAGGCATGCTAAAGACCGTAGTTAAGCGGAAGAATGTAGGAACTCCGCCTTCCACGATGGTCAGGTACCCAGGCATGAAGGTTTTCAGATCTAAAACTTACTCTACACAAGTTCAGCAACGGAAAGACATGATGCAAACAAGAGAAAGAGAAAAGGGCAAGTGTACAATGTTAGTAACTTGTGACAAACAGAAGAAACCACTCGCTTCTGTAAATGTGGTTACAACCATCCAACCAACAAATGCCACCTCTCCCTAACCTGGAACAACTCTCCCGGCTGGAAAGGCTACTTCCTCTCTAAATAGTAGGTCTCTAGCTAGGGACGTGACTTCGAGGTAGGATTCGTGAGGCTCAGCTTCCATCCATTGAAAATAAGTAAATAAATGATTGTGAAGTTCAGACTCAGGGAGCGATTATTCAGAGGCCAGGAACGCTCGGGGCTCAGTTGCCAAGCTTGCATCATGCCCCTGTGGCCTCATCCTGGCATTCCTCTCAGGAGCCATCTTCAGTTTTTAGCTTTGCTGCACTGTGTGAGAATGCCAGGAATTTAGTTCACTAAAAGCAAAACTGCACCACTGAGGTGCAAGTCAAAACCACAGAGTTGACCCCACTGCACACCCACTGGGACAGCTAAAGCCAACAGGGCAGGTGACAAGTGAAAGCAAGGGTGTGGAGAAAGTGGAGCCCACGTACATGGCTGCCTTATGGAGAACACTTGCCAGGTCCTCAAAAGGTTACACAAGGACTTAAGATGTGACCCCAACATTCTACTGCCCAGGAGAAATGAAAACCCTGCATGGTTTATAGCTAGAACTGGGCAGCAGTGTTCAGAGATGTTATTCTTAGCAGCCAAAAAGTAGGAAAACCACCCAAATGTCTATGCACTGATGCTTGGGAAAAGGGTGGGCATATCCACACAATGCAATGAAAGAGAAATGGGCTGGGGGGTGGGGGTGTAGCTCGGTGCTTGAGCGTTTGCTTAGCACTTTCCAGCTCCAAAACAAAAGAAACAAAGGAAGTCCTCATAGATGAACCATCTTGCACACACACTACACTAAATGAGAGAAGCCAGACACAAAAAGCCACACAGTGCATGCCACGTGAAGTGTCCACGACAGCCCAATACATACATGCAGAATGCAGCTGAGTTGGGGGAGGGGAGGAGGAATGAAAAGTGACTGCTAACGGGGATGGGGCTTCTTTTTTGAGATGAAAAGTGTTCTAAAATTGTGACAATGGTAACATCATTGTAACTGTGCTACAAACCAATGAATTATGCACTTTTAAATGATGAGTTATGTGTAACTCAGTGCTGGTGGCTCATATCTGTAATCCTAGCTACATGGAGGCTGAAATCAGGAGGATCATGGTTTGAGGCCAGCTCAGGCAAAGAGTTCTGGAGACCCCAATCTCCAAAATGACCAGAGCAAAATGGACTGGAATAGAGGACCTGCTTTGCAAGTGCGAAGCCCTGAGTTCAAACCCCAGTCTCACTAGAGAAAAAAACAAAAGATGAATGATGTGGTGTATGAACTATATCCCCCCCTTTTTTTGGAGGGGACTGGGGGGAGGGTTATAAAGGTTTGAACTCAGGACCTTGCTTTGCTAGACAAGTGTTCTACCACTTGAGCCACAGTGCCGGTCCATGTATTTGTTTCTTTTCTTTTCTTTTCTTTTTTTGGTGGTACTAGGGTTTGAACTCAGGGCCTACATCTTGAACCACTTCACTAACCCTGTTGTGCTGGGCATTTTCAAGATAGAGTCTCAAGAACCATTTGCCCAGTCTGGTTTCGAGCCTCGAGCCTCCTAATCTTTGTCTCCTGAGTAGCTAGGATTACAGGTGTGAGCCACCAGCACCCACCTGCATTGTATCTTAATAAAGCTGTTCTTTTTTAAAAATCCAGAGCAATTAATAGATTTCTGACAATTAAAAAGAGGAAAGATCTCAGAGGAAGTCACACAAAGATATTTGTAGGGTTATTACATCTGTTCCAGAATTTTCTTTTCCTTTAAATCACAATGCTTCTTGACCAACAGTAAAATGTCATGACAAATCCAATTCAAGGGGTGTTGATTACCAAAGGAAATAAAATACATTCTTTAATTATGAAATCCTCTCTTGGCATGTTTTTGTGCTAGAAACTTTTTTTCCAATAAATGTGGAAGGAAAGACCAAATAGTATGACAAACAAGTCTAAAGTACTATTGGGAGATAGTCTGCACTAAATAATAAAAATTCACACAAAAATCCTAAGACTCACTGGGCACAAATGACTCGTGCCTGTGATCCTAGCTCCTTGGGAGGCTGACATAGTGAGGATCGAGGTTCGAGGCCAGCCTGGACAAACAGTTCATTAACACTCCATTTCCAAAGTAACCAGAGTGAAATGGACTGGAGGTACGGCTCAAGTGGTAGAGTACCTGCTTTGCAAGTGTGAAGCCCTGAGTTCAAACCTCAGTTCTACCAATAAAAAACTCAGTTAACCTTTGGGATTCTCATTCATCCTTGGATGGACAGTTACTGATAGCGCCAGTCTTCTTCAAAACATCCACCCCAAAAGAGTGTTTAGCAGAAGCTACACTAAAATGTCTACAGAAAACATTTTTTGGTTTTTGGTTATTTTTTGAGGCAGGGTCTCACCATATAGCACTGACTGGCCTAGAACTCATGTTCCTCCTGCCTCAGTCTCCCACCACCTCCTTGCCACTCTTCCCATCACATTGGCCTTGCAGAAAACATTTATAAAATATTTCACCTAAAACTGTACCGCTTTCATCATGACAATGAGACATAACCATCAGACAAGAAAGTATCTCGTGCCTGGTGATGGGGATGGGGAGATCACTTCCTTCCAGCACTGGGAGCACAGCATTCACATCATGGTAAGATTGGATGGGCCTCAAATTTCACATTTCCTTTTATAAGAGTAAAGCAAAGGGCCTGGAGTGTAGCTCAGGAGCAGAGCACTCGCCTAGTATTCTCAAAGCCCTGGGTTCAATCCCCAGCAACCCTCCCCCCACAAAAAAGGAAGGAAAAAAAAGGATTTGAAGGTTGAAGTTTGATTAAATTATATTACAACCTACGAATTATACATAAACATAGGTGTGTCCCGAAATGGAACACTGCACAGAATTGAAATTTCCATATGGTATAGATATGGTGAGATGTCAAATCTTTGTTTTGTTTTGTTTTGGGGGTTCATGGGGGTGCAGAGGGATGACTGTACTCCAAATGCACTGTAGTACCGTGATCTGACTACTGTAGACCACAGCTTGAGGTGTCTCTGCTGCTGCAGACGACTGTGCACCTGAAATATGCTCTATGTGACCTGAAGAAAGATATTAGATGAACTAAACCCCCAGTTTTTACTCCATCATGTCTTATTTGTTTCATCCTCAATTTCCTCCTATGTTAATTTTTGGAGGTTTTTTTGGCTGTTGTTTTTTTTTTTTTGTGATGGTACTGGGGTTTGAACTCAGGACCTCACACTTGCTAGGCAGGCTCTCTATCACTTGAGCCACTCCACCAGCCATTTTGTGTTGAGTATTTCTGACATAGGGTCTCTCAAACTATTTGCCCAGGTTGGCCTTAAACCTAGATCCTTCTGATCTCTGCCTCCAAAGTAGCTAGGATTACAGGTAGGCTGTTGGTTTTGTAATCATCTTAAAAGGGGGCAGTGCAAGTTCTGAAAACCTGGAATTATCTGACACCTTCATTCTAACACCTCATTTTGGGGTGTGCCTTTCAACTTACCTTTTACTCACATGAAGCTAATGCATTGGGTGAGATCAGCACAGAAAGTTCCATGGAAGGGTCTGAGAGGGGGGGTCCAACATGTACGCATGCCACTTTTTAAATACAATTTACTAGGTATTTATTAAGACGCAGGAATCCGTAGAGTGAGTTGCTTCTGTTTATGTGTCTGAAGTCATTTTCCAAGAACAGCCCACCTCAGGAGGCTGAGTCAGGCTCAGTCTCCAAAAAAAGAGGGGGTGGGGGAAGAGAAGGACTGGGGAGAGAAAAGGAGGAAGGGGGGTAAGAAGAGAGTGAGAGAGCCCTACACCAGTTTGTAGGGCTTACAAAGGAACAAAGTTCTTAAAAGTTTAGTTTAGCTATAATCCCAGAATTTGCTTTTCTAGTAATCAAACTATAAAGCTTTCGGTGATCAGACTCAAGGAAAAAATAAATCAGGGCCCTTTCCAAGTTCATATCTGAAGCTGAAATAAGCCAGCTGGTCGGCTCACAGCAAAGGAACCGTGAGCTTTGGGGATTTTTCCTTCTTCATGACCATAAAAAGCAACAACCCAGTGACACTCCGTTTAACTCAAATTTGCCAGAGCAAGAATTTGCAACTCTATTGGAGCAGGCTCCTTGACCTTCGCCTGATCGTCCTCCAGTTCACAGATATCGACAATACTCCAGTATTCCCTGCTGGAGGAGCACAGTCATCTGCAGCTCTTAACTCCACAGTGGTCCAATTGTCTCAGGCCCAGAAAGCAAGGTCAAGGCAGAGTGTGAGGGCTTAGCACGGCTTGTGGGACGATTAGCTCCGCGAGAAATTAAGTGCCATAGAAATTGAGTCGGTAAACAGTTATTAATGCAGACTGAAAATAAAAATGAAAATCTGGCGCAGTTATCTGATTATTTGAACAATGAAATTAATGGAAATTAACTCACTCCAAGAATTTTTAATTATTCTATTGAGACCCTGTCTCAGAAAAAACAACCAAACAAACAAGCAAAAAAAAGATGAAATATCTTATCTTGGGATAACCTGAGAAGTTTCCTGAATAGTGTAAATGTAAAGTTGAGGCATACCCCATAGTCTTGCATTTTAGCCAGGGAGTAAGAATCTCTCCATGCTTGGTTAATTTTAAAATTCCATGTAAGGGGCCTGAGGATGATGACACAGGGCTTGCCTGCGATGCACAGGTACCTGGGTTCCATTAACCAGCACCAAAAAAAAAAAAAAAAAAAGAGATAAACAAAAAATTTCTTTTTTCTTTTGGAGACAGGCTCTATGTCATCCATGCTGGACTCCATCTCCCCTGTGTTGGGATTATAGGCGTGAAATACAAATCATTTTTATATGAAATGAAAATCTACCCTCCTCTCCCTGACCCCTCCTCCCCCCCAAAAAAAAGAGAGAGAAAAATTTCCACAACATGTTAGAACTATCCTTTTGGTTCCAGAGTAGAAATATAAACTCGGGTTGGGTGTCCCCACACACACACCAGCCATTTGCTATTGGTGTCACTTGCCAATCACCATCAAGCCAGGAGTCACATCTTGGACACTCTCCCTGGCACCCTGGTACAAGGCACCCACCTATCCACCCCATCTCCCACACACCCTCTCGCCTCATGCCCACCTCGGAGCCCTGAGCTACGATCCAGGGTAAAATACAGTTTCCATGGCCCTAGTCTCGTGAGTCCCCAGAAGGGGCAGTGCTGGCAGCAAAGACCCCCACATCCTTGAAAGGCTGGCCCTCCTTTTCCTCCGGAATGTCCTCCCACACCATTTTCTACCACTTTCCTGCTGTTTAAATGGTCTCCATTCCAAGACTGTGCAATGAAGGAAAACCTAGCTGCCGGTCACACCAGGGACTTTCCTGGCCATTCGCCCATGGTCCTAACTATTCATTTTGGTGCCTGCGGTGAACCAGGACTTTGAGTCTAGCCCGCAGAGACAGAGAAGTTAATTCTGCTGCCCGATCTGCCTGGTGCTGAACTCTGGGAAAGGCACCTCGGGTTCCAGGGATCCAGGGAACGAGGGACCCGGGACGGCTTGAGAAACCCTCTCTGGCCAGCACAGAGCTTCAAACCATGACCTACTTCCCTGAATGCTGGCGCATTCCTGTCATTCCTGCCGGTCATGGAGGGATTGTTTATCAGGCGCAGTTCCAGAAGTGACTTGAAATCTGTCACTTGCAAGTCTAGATAAAAATGTAGGTCTCTTCAGTCACACGGAATCTCTACATAAGACCAAAAATAATCTTCTGAACATTAAAAACTTCAGTGCGTCTTTAATCAGTATGGAAGGAACAATGGATCTTCATTTTGATCAAAACAGACCAAGTTCTTTTTTATTATAAATAAAACAAACACTTGTCCAAAACCACCATGAAACTGCTTTCAGTGTAAACTTTCACCAGTGATCTCAGCACTGGAGAGGCTGAGGCAGGAGGATAGTAAGGTGGAGACCAGCCTAGGTTACACAGAGAGGCCCTGTCTCAATAAGGGGAGGGTGGAGAGGAAATCATGGTTCCTGAAAGTTTTTCAATATAAAAAAAAAGACATAAAAATCAATCAGCTTGAGGGCTGGGGATATAGCTCAGAGGCTCTAGGTTCGATCCCCAGTACCACAAAAGAAAAAAGAGAAACAAAAACACTCAGTTTGGATGTGCTCAAGTGGTAGTGAACTTGCCTTCCATGAGCAGGACCTGGGTACCCCCCAGTACTCCCCTCACCCGACATACACACACTTTGCTTAAGTTTTCCGCACTAGCTTGTGTCAGCACTGGGGAAAATACAGTGGTAAATGGGCAGATCCAGTGAACTTTTTACAACATTCTCCACTGCTTTTCAATAATGCATTTCATCAAAACAGCAGTCTGAAACACAAACCTCCGTTTACATATTTGTAGCAATAATACAGGAGCCTGGAGCTCAAGTCAAGATACTCATTCATCATGCCACTTCTGAAGCAATTAAGGGCTGGTGGAATGGTGCAGGTGGCAGAGCGCGTGCCTAGTCTAGTAAGCATGAGGCCCTGAGTTCAAACCCCAGTACCGCCAAAAAACCAAGGATAGTCAACACCATGGAATGGCTACAGGAAATTAATCATGTAGCAAGAGCCTGTAACCCAAAGCCTGTAATGGCTCCACCCAAAACGCAATCATACTCTCAGACACAAGGGAAAACAGCAAACCATCAACTTTCACCTGAGCGACAGCCGCAGGGCAGACACTGAGATGGGAAAACTACAAATAAGACGAATGTTTCCAAGAAACCTCTTCCTCCGCTTGCAAACAGAAGGAGCTGGCCACCCTCGGGCTTTCTGCTTCTAGGTGGACCAACACAAGATGGCATGGCTCAGTTGCACTCTGCCAACCCCTCCACCCAGGGCCATCCTATTATCTGTTCTCACAGTGCTGCCCCTGCCCCACCCATCCTGCCCCACGCTGACTGCAGGTTATCCTTATATACTTGAGCTTGGAAGGTACCTCCGACAACCACCCTCTGCTCTGATGCACACCTCTATTAGAGGAATGTCACTGAGCTCCTGGATGTCTCTACTGCCCAGAGACAGTGTCTCTTTTCTTTTTTTTTTTTTGAGACAGAGTCTCACTATGTAATGAGGCTGGCATCCTCCAGACTCCACCTTCCAGTAGCTGGGAGATCCCAAGCTGTTACCATCAAGTGATAGATACCTCCCGTCTAAAGAAACCACGCCTGGCACACACCTGTAGTCCCAGCTACTCAAGATATCCTAGGTTTTGTGTGGTTTGTTAAACACCAATAAAAAACTGAAATCTGGGCAGGCTGGGTGTGATGGAGTACACCTGTAATTCCAGCACTCAGTAGGTTGAGGCAGGAGGATCTCAAGTTTGAGCCAGTCTGGGCTATATAATAAGACCCTGTCTCAAAAAAATACAAGTAAGGAAGGGAGGGAGGGAGGGAAAGAAGGAGGACGGAAGGGAGGGAGGGAGGGGAGTATTGTGAAGTAGACATTCTCGTCTGGCTATTAAGTCCTGAAGCCTCAGTTTTCATCTATTTTCCCCACCAGGTGGGGGGAAGTGGGGTGAGACTCTCTATACTTTGCCCAGGCTGACCTCCAACTCTCAATCCTCCTGCCTCATCCTCCCCAGTGCTGATCATAGGTATGTACCACCAGGCCAGGGTGAACTCAAGAGTCTTTTGTTTATTGACGTTTTGATTTTTTGAGACAGGATCTCACTATTTAGTCCAGGCTAGCCTCAAAATCACTGTGTACCACCACTCTGGCTCAAACCCCACTTTTTTTTGACTGCTCCCACATCGAGCCTATATCCTGAACAAATCCTTTGAGCCAACACCGTCCTGTGCCAATGTTTCCTGACAGCCTCTCCGTCCCTGCCTCACTTCCCACCTGTCTCCTATGATGTCACCTCTGCCTCATCCAAGACATCTTCCAGGAGTTCATCACCCTTGCTAGGGTCCTCTGCCTCTGGCTGATTGTCCAGCTCTTTGCTGTCCTTGTGGCTTTTACGCCATTGGCTGAGGCTTGGTTTATCAACCTCTCTCCACAATTACCTTAAAAACATTTGGCCCCCTTAATGTGCCTTGTCCTCTCTGGCCTCCTCATTAATGGCCTTTTGTCTGTCTAGCATACTGTCTAGAATGCTTTTACAGCAGCTATCTGCAGCATTCGCTGACTAGATCTGTACCACTGATGGCAGTCCTAGTATCCACGGTCTGTGATTGACCATTTGTCGGAGAGGCTCCACCTCCACTAGGAGAGGCTCCAGCATTCCTCAGTGTGTTCATTTCACTGTCCCAAAGCCTCTAGACTAGACCAGTGCCTTCCAGGTGTTAGTGGGTAGGTAGTTACCTACTTGTATTGGGGGCATGGCTCACACACAGCCCCAGCTGGGGATTCAGCCCAGGGCTTGGCAGGTAGGTAGGTGGTCCCGCTATCCCCTCCCCCCAGCTACACCTGTAGTAATTGACTTCCTTGTTTGTTTTGTTTCTTTTTTGGTGGTAGTGGGGTTTGAACTCAGGGCCTCACACTTGCAAGGCAGGTGCTCTACCATTTGAGCCACTCCACCAGCCTTCTTTTTCTTTGGACACGATCTTTCTATGTAGCCAGCCTAGCCTCAAGCTCTTGATCCTCCTGCCTCAACCTCCAGAGTGCTGGGATTATAGGTGTGTACTACCATGCACACGTTATACTTGGCTATTTTAAATACATAATATATAATGTGCCAAGAACACAAAGGAAGTTTAGGAGACACCACCTGCTTTCTACTTTTTTATATTCATATATGTCTGAACTCACCACTCACCTCTGCCATGAAAGACCAGAGTAGATAACACCTGAAACATGGAAGATAAAAACCTCCTAAACATGGTTTTGAACTTCTTACATTCACTTAATGCTTTTAATTTATAAACTGTTAATTTAATTTCATTTATAAGTAAATTCAGAAATATAGCAGGAATATTTTTGGAAGTATTAGAGGCATTGTGCTTCCTAGGAGTTTTTCACAATAAAAATTAGATCAATAAACAGATTTATGCATATAAGATGTGTTTTAACAGGAAAGACTGTTTGCTCCATGGCACTCAAACAATAGGTAACCTAAATGGAAAATAAATTAGATCTTTCCTTCTAGATGTAAAATAATCACTTTTGAGTAGATTAAGGTGGAAATCCGATGGGGGGGGTGGTGCAGAGCCCAGTGTGGGGCCTGTGTTTGCTGAGCATGTGTGAGGCTCTGGATTCAAGCCCCAGCACCAAGCAACAAACCCCATCTAAAGAAATGACAAGTTGGTAGACTAACTTTGTTTTCACCAGTTTCCAGTTTAGCCCCTAGAATACAGTGGTTGGAATCAGAATTGAATAGCAGCAAGTGCTCAAAAAAGCTAGAAGCCCACATGGACGGCTAATGATTTGGTGAGGTTTTAAGGTTTCTTTAAAGGTTTAACCTAGGACCTTGTGGTTGCTGAACCAGCCAAATGCCAATGCCATAAAACAAAGTCCTGGCCACTGCCTACTTGTTCAACAGCAGGGAGTCTTCAGGCCCACCAGAGCACACTGGTGTCATGTCCAACCTGGGAGGAGAAAGGGCTGACAATATGTAGGATGAATTTTTCCTAGTTTTCTCTTCCAGGGGTGTGGAAGAGGAATACCTACTCTTCTAACACCCTCTGAAGCCAGCTCTCCCTCCCTCTGCCCACACAAGCTCCAACCTCAGTGCATCTGAGCTGCCACTTAGGCTTGGACCACCTGGGCTTCCTGAGCTTGCTAACACAGGCACATGGGAACACCTGATGGTCTTTCCAGACAACAGAGTCATGGACTGAGGTGCCTGGGAATCTGACTCAGTAAATCTAGCATGCGGCCCAGGAAAGTCTTTAAAAAGCTCCCCAGGTGATTCAATTGCATAACCAGGTTTGGGAGGCAAGAAAAATGTAATCAATATTCAGTTTGCACTATCTTCATATAACAAGATCAGCCAGTGGACTGGACTGATCTCTAGTCTGTGGGCTTATCTCATTTACAAATCAAAAATAAAATCGACATTTTGCTCACAATGGGATTAAAATTATGCACAATGAAACTATGCCTGTAATTCTAGCTGCTTGGGAGACAGAGATCAGAAGGATCATGGTTCGAAGCCAGTCCCAGGCAAATAGTTCTTTGAGAGACCCTATCTCAAAAAAATCCAACACAAAAAAAGGACTGGCAGAGTGGCTTAAGTGGTAAGAGTGTTTGCCTAGCAAGCATGCAGCCCTAAATTTAAGGCCCGGTGCTGAAAAAAAAACTCTCACAGAAACCCTAAGGAAGACAAAAACCTTCAAACTTGAGTATACTTGCACTAAGAGGAGACTGACAGTGCCTAGTAGGAAACCCTGGTTTGCAGGACTTTGAACACCTCCATTTTCCTGGAAAAATACATGCATCCCAGTTGACAGGGCCAGGCTGTTTGTTAGGATACAGAAATGAGTCCTAATAGCCACAGCCTGGAGCAGCCCCAGGACCTGGGTTTCCGCTGTCCCCAAGTGTCTGACTCCAACTCTTCACGGATCACAAGTATGAAGAAATTTCTGGCAACTAGATAATTTTAAATTGTTTTCAGAGGAAACATTTTAACATTGATAGATAAAGAAATAGGTCATTGCCCAAACAAAAAGCTAAGAGGGGTGGGGCTGGGGGGTGGGAGGTGTAGCTCAGAAGTAGAGTACTTGCCTAGCATTCAAAAGGCCCTGGGTTCAATCCCCAACACCACCAAGAAAGAAAGGACGAATAAAAAAAGAATGGGGAGGATCTTTATACCTTGAAAAGATATCCAAAACCTAAACAGGGTACATGCGATATGATCTTCTTGGTTAAAAGAAAAAAAATGCAGCTGAGCATGGTGGCACCCGCGTGTAATCCCAATACTTGGGGAAGCAGAGGCAGGACTGTCACTGATTAGAGCCTTGGATACTTAATGAGACGCTGTATCAACAACAATAAAAGAAGAGGCTATTCCTACCTACGTTCATAGCATAAACTTCTAGAAAGGATAAGTAACAAGCAATCAACAATGCTTTAAATATCTGCCAATAGGGGAGTGCCTGGGAATCAGGGAGGGATTGGAAACTCCAGTTTTTACTCTACCTACAAATTAAATCCTCAGTCATTAACACTAATAAAACAAGTAGACACTGGTGCTGGGGATATAGCTCAGGGGTAAAGGGTATTCTTAGTAAAAGCCAGGCTCTGGATTCTAGCCCCAGTGCTAATAAAAACTAATTTTAAATTTTTAATTAAAATAAAAATAAAAAGTGGCCTTATTTTTATTTTTGACATATGAATGTACAATTGGTATTTCTTACAAATTATTACTACCCTCACGCCAACCCTTCTACTAGATATACTAATGAATAAAAAAACAAAAGAATTATTACAGGTATAAAATCCTACCTTATATCTTCTATTAGGGTTCTAATTTGCAGGAAAATGGCCCAAGACCTACCTAAATAAGCAAGTCAATAGAGCTGAAGGTGCAGCTCAGTTGTAGAGAAACTGCCTAGCAAGCACAAGACCCTGAGTTCAAACTCCAGTACTGCAAAAAGGAAAAAGAGAGACAAAGGAGAGCCAGGCATGGCGCACACCTGTAATCCATGCACTTAGGAAACTGAGGCAGGAAGAGTTCAAGTTCTGGGCCACATAGTGAAATCCTGTCAAGGAGAAAGAAGGCAGGAGAGAGGGAGGAAAAGGAAGAGAAGGGAAGGGAAGGAGGGAAAAGAAGAAAAGGAGACATAAGATATTTTTCTCAGAGCGATGAACGCCTGCCGTAAATTCTAAATCTTTTACTTCACGAGTGACTACAGTACACAGAAGTACAGAGGTCAAGGATGAAGAATGAGACCACTTATCGTGATTTTCCCTGCACTGATATTCGCTAAGCACTAAGTATGTTTTAAAGGTGATGAAGACAAAGACGAAACAATTTCATAGCATCTTTTAAAACAACGATCTGTGTATGTGTGTTGTGTGTTGTGTGTGGTGCTGGAATGGAATCCGAGGCTCCCACACACTAAGATCATACTGCACTACTGAGCTACAACCCGAGCTCTGAAACAAAACATCTTAATTTTTTTTTGTTAATTGATCCCTGAGACACCAAATCGATGCACACTGGAAGCCTGTTCTTCAGAGAGAATAGTATTTCATGTGGAAATCTACTAGCTTAAAAGCTGTAATAAACTCATCAAGGGATGGCCCTGTGATCCTCAGGCTATCACTGGGTAGATTGAGAGAGCATGAGGCTCTCAGTTGAAACCTCAGTTTCACCAAAAACCAAAAAAAAATCTATTCTGTAAGAGATGCTTCCCAGTTCTAGAATCACAGATAGAAGTGTTTAGTAAAGCTGAATGAACGGCAGGCCTGAAGCCACAGCTACCAGAGAAGCTGAGGCAGGGGAGTTACTTGAGCCCATGAGTTGGAGACCAGCCTAGGCAACACTGTGAGACCCCCCAACTCAAAAAAAAAAAAAAGCCGATCAAGTATGTTGTAATTGTCTTTTGGCAATCCTAAATGACCATCCTCGTGCTCATCTCCACTGTTTGGTCTTTCCTACTCAGAGAGCAACCTCTTGCAATCTGGGATACAGATATACAGACAGGTAAGGGGACACACAAAACACCATTCCACTAACTAATTCTCTCTTAATCACTTTTTTGTAAAAAGTGGTAACAGTCCCACTGAGGCCAGCTTCATCTCCACTCCTCTTTAGTGGGAGAGGAACTGTGAAAAGCTGGCCACCTCCCCTGTCCAGAACCCAGCCCTTAACCTACCAGCCTTTAACCTACCGATGGAACAAGGGATTCTTCTACTGTGTGCATCTTTGTTTTGGTGATTTTGCCTCAAGTAATCAAATGGCCAGCACAGCCTTCGTCCTTGCAACTGACCAGTATTCATTTCCAACCTGGAAATCACTGACCAAGCAGAAAACACAGAAAAGGTTAATTCAGAGGGATGATGACTGTCTAGACTTGAGGTGCAGATCAGCCTCAGAAATCAGGATTGGCCAGAGCCAGGGAAGTCATTTGTCATTGGCCATTCCAGGGTCTGTTAGCAGCTGAATGAAAACACCCTTACAAATTCAAATGTTTTGAAAAACCCAAAGATGGGGGCACTGCTATAATCCCAGCACTGAAGAAGCTGAGATAAAAGGATCATTCGTTTGAGGCCAGCCTGAGCTGCACAGCAATTCCAGGCCAGCCTGAGCTATGTAGGGAAGATGCTGAATAAAAGAAAAGGAAAGACAAAACACACGCACAGAGACAGCTGAGGAAAGTGGAGCTTATCTTCCTGCTCCCAGCAGAGGCCAAAATGGCGCTATCCTAACCCTAGCAATAGCCTCCCTCCCCAATTTACATATGAAGATTGACTAGCAGACGACTTCCATTTTATTGGAATGCACCAGAGATAAAACCAAGACTTCTGTCTCAGTGCCTTTAAATGTTAAGCTTGAGTATCAATGCTGATGTCTTTTGTGATAATGGCAACAGGACTTAACTAAAAGCAGAACCAGGCGAAGGGTGGAGCTCAGTGGCAGAGCAGGTGCTCAGGACTCAGCTCTGGGCCCCCAACCCCAAACAAATAAATAAGTAGAAAAAAGGAAAGTGACCGTGTTTACTAAATAGCAGCACACAGGGTATAAATATCAGATATTAGGAAAAAATGTGCTAACAACCTGTAATTAATGGTCAGCATTCCATCTGTACACTAAACCTCCTCCAAATGTCCACAGACCCATCAAGCAAGTCCAAGGCTTATTTCGGAACTCAGGGCACAAAGTGGTTTCATGAGTCATTTGTTTTTAACCTATTTGTCTAGGTGAGAGTAAAAGTTCAAAACAGCAAAGCTCTATTTTAGAAAAATAGAAACCCAAGTCCCCAAATTACCCCCAAATCTGAGGTGTTTTTAATTTGTATTAGCATATATTGGCTGTATTGGGGGTTTCCTTATGACACTTCCATATATGTTTACAACGCACCTCAGTTGCTTTATCCCCACCCTCATTCTCCCTCATCCTCCTTCCCCCTACTTAAAATGATTTCAACAGATATTCTTGTTCTGTTTTCATACAAGTACCAAATCTGGGTTTTTTTGCAATACCATTTACTTGATCTATTGATAACCAGACTTGGGACACAGCCACCATCTAATACATAAAACCAATCATTATAAGGTCAAAGGTTAAGTAGGAAAAGCAGAAAAGCCAATGTATTTCCCAACTTGAGAGTCTCCAGTGAAAAACAGAGGGCCACTATCATCACTTCCTTCTGTCCACAAATATTTGCAAGCTTAGTATGTGCCAGGCGGCCCGCCACATGTGGGGGAAACAGTTTGTGAGCAAAACCAGGTAAGATCCTTGCCTCATGGAACCTTTGGACCAGCCAAACAGCTACTAGTCAGAGACACAAAGCCCACAGCCGGGAAGGGCTCAAGGTGCTATGGGAGCCGGGTGTGGCACACGGGAAGACTCAGGGCATTGTACGTAACAAGGTGGAGCAGGAGGGCAAGAAGTATGTGTGCTGAGTCACTCTTAATTCCAGGGTCATTTTGAAAAGACAGATCTTCAAAACCTGAGTACTAAATTCTGCTAGCTGAAATGAATAACTACCTATACACCAAGGATACGTGAAAGTGTATTGATTTGCCTCCAAATTGATAACTAGGAAGTATGCCAACAAGTTGGGTGGATGTCATTTAAGTAATGAAAGGAGGCTCGTTCAATGTTTCAAGATGGTGACTGACTAGGACAGAGGATACCATTATGGAAGAAGGAAATAGAGACCAGAAGGAATGTTTTAAAGTGAACAAGTGCTTTTATTGGCAAGGGGAAAGTTCTATATTCAGATAAACAGTTAATAAGACCTGAAAGAGTATAAAAAAAAATGTCCTCTGGCTGCAAATTTGTAGCAGTTATACTTTAAAATTACTTGCAATGGTAGGCTCTAAACTGGAACCACTTCCATAGAAGTTAGCATCAAAACATGATACATACTAAGATTTGGCTTAGACTTCAAAAGGATGTAGGTTCTAAGGACCAGCTTAGGCACTACTTAGAAAACCTATACATCTGAAGCACAGTTAGTAAGTGTCTAGGGACCATGGATTTTACAAGTAGTTATGAATTAAAGGACTGGAAGTTAAAAAATGTTACTAAAAGCAGTCTCAATCCAGGGTGTGGTGATGCATGCCTGTAATCCCTATACTTGGGAGGTTGAGGCAGGAGGACCTCGAGTTCTGGGCCAGCTTGGGCTACATAGTGAGACCCTATCTCAAAAAAAAAAAAAAAAAAAAAAAAAAAAAATATATATATATATATATATATATATATATATATATATAAAATAATACTCTTTCAAACCAAACTAGACTAGGACAACTATAGAGGTCAAGACAATGGGATCACAGTTCTGTGTAATTTACCACTGAAAACCGTCTACACCTTCTGAGACAACTCTTAAGGTCCTGTTTATGCTGTATCCACAAATTCCCCAAACTGGCTATTCTTTTTTAAACTAGTAAGTATAGCTACCCACATCTTTCTATAAGGATATCACAAATCCGGTTGGGTGGAGTCTCGCTCATGAACACACAGGCTGGAAAACAGGTCTGAAACGCAATGATCACAACAAACCACAATGGTGGATGCTGGGGTGGCCCAGATGAAGTATTCCAGCCTCGAAGCCCGAGGCTGTAACATGCAGCATTTCCAGGAGTTTCCGCGCTGCCTGCACTGGGGAAAGAGCACTGGGATGCTGGCTTGCACCTGTGACCGCATCCTTGGGGAACTTGCAACTATTGCTCCAAGGTTTTTTTATCCAACGGGGTCCGCAGACAGTGAACTGAGCGAAAACAGGGCAGGACGCGGGCGCGTTTGTGAAACCTGTCATTCCTCTTGGAAGCGCATGGTCTGCCCAGGTTTTCCCCGGCTGGAAGCAGCTGCACCCCGGGCTCGGGCCATCAGGAAGGTGGCATCTGCCCCAGCGGCTGCCGCAGGAGCGCTGGGTACCAAACCCGGCAGCACCAGCGCGGGGCGAGGATGCCGGCTGCTCCCACGCGGGTCGCGGCTCGCCTGGGATTTGGGGCGGGGGAGCTCCGAATGCTCGGTCCTGCACGGATGCTCCAAACAGCCATCCGCCCGCCGGGTGACTCCCACCGGAAGAGTATGGACAAGGGCTGGGGAGCAGCGGGCAGGGAGGGGGGCTTTTATGACTGCGGATGGCGCAGTCACCTCCCCTGGAGACCTGCGACAAAGATGCGAGCCCCCCACCGCGCTCGCCGCTGATCCGGCCCCGCCCCGGCGCGACAGACCCAGAAAAGCCTCCAAAGAGGGGTTCGCGCTCACGAGTTTGCAGATGGGCTGCATCGGCCGGGAAGTTGTTGCCGGCGGAAATCAGAGGGGACCCCACCCCACTCTCCGCCTAGTCCCCTCCGCCCCAGCCTCCCCAGAGCAGGTGGCCCAGCGCGCCCGTACCTTGGTGGCCGGGTCCGCAGTGGCGATGGCGGGGTCCCCGGCCGTGCCCGGTGTCGCCTCCTCCTCGGGGCCGCCACCGCTGGGCTCGCGATCGGCCGGCGTGTCGCTCTCCGCCGGTGGCTGCTCGGGGCTCCGCTGCTCGGTGGAGCTGCCGGCGCCCATGGCTGCCTGGGGCTCTCCCGCTCCTGGCCGCCGGGTTTACGCCTCGTGGATCCGCAGGGACGGGGACAGGAGCGCGGAGACAGCGCCCGCGAGGTCCCAAGACGCCTTGCTCGCCGCGGTCCTCCTGTGGACGCGCCCAGACTGCGAATGGAGGAGACGCGCTCTCGGCAAACTCCTTAAAAGAAAAAAAAAAAAAAAAAAAAAGCCACCTCTTAGCCTCCTCCCCCCGCCTGCTATCCCCGGCTTCATCACATGAGCGCCTCCCGGACACGCCTTGCAGCAGCATCTGCCCCCAGGCTGCTGCTGGGACCCGCCGAGACGCCACCCAGGTCCAGGCGGCCACTCGGTCCCAGGGCACCTCCCTCCAAACAGGGGGCAGGAGCTGCGGCCATAGCCCAGCCTGCTCAAGGTGAGGGGACAGCAAGAAAGAAGGGGCTCCAAAGGCTTCCCGGGGACATTAGGGTGACAAGATTTTATTCAATGATTGATGACCCAAGGCTGGAGCTTCTGCAGCAGCGGATGTGCAACTCGCCCAGGAGCCAGGAGCGCGCCCAGATCCCCATTTGCTTTCCCTCAGATTGTGTTTGACTTGAGACATTTGTCCCAGCCATTAGCAAGTGCTCCCGGGCTCCTCCCGAGCCTCTCCATATTAGGGCGGCTCACGTGGCCGCAGCCGGGAACCGAGAGGTTTAGGCAGTCGGGCCACCGGTGAGGTGCGCCACGGGACTCGCGCCTCGCCATCATCCAGAACCAATGATGTCAGCCGACGCCATCAGCAGTACTCGCCGCCTTCCTCCCCCTGGGGCGGAGGGGAAAATGAGGCTGTTATTGGAAATATGCCTGTCCCTCTGCGAGGGCGTGATGCTGGAGGTTATCCATTCAGGCCACTTGTCTCGCGTGATAGTGACAATGTCATAGGTCTGCACATTCCCCATCAGGATACTCAAAAGACCAAGACGTGCAATAATACAAGCCCAACGGCCTTAATTATTTTCCTTCCTCTTAGGGATAAAATATTTATTATACGAATGCAGCAGGCAGTCAAATGAATGTTTGAGCTAAATTAAATTGTAGCTAATTATTGGCAGATAAGTATGAAGGTTAAAATTACCCCAGTTGTAATCGGCAACTAAGTGCACCAGTTTCCACAAATTGCTGAAAACTGTTATAAAGGAAGAAACTTTGGGAGCACTGACTCCAGATGCCAGACAAATATCCCAGTCCCAAATCCAGTACAGGTTAATACAGTTGATGTAAGCAGTGGAATATTTTCTGCCTAATTCATTGTATGTAATTAAGGACATCTTGGGAACAATTAATAATCCAGCATAAAATTTGTTTTCTGAATTTGCTATTTTTATTTGAAGATGTACACAAACACCAGTTTCTCTGAAATTTATCCTTTTGGAAACAGATTTGTAAGCTGCTTGGTTTTAGGAATTTATAAACATTTCACCCATCTCAATTCAAATTGTTAGAACATTAGCGATCTCATTTTTTTTTTCTTTTGCACTTGCAAAGCAGATGCTGTACCACTTGAACCAGTCCATTTTGCTTGTTTTTTTTTTTTGGAGATGGAGGTCTCACAAAGTATTTTCTGGGTTGGACTCAAACCTTGATCCTCCTGATCTCAGGTAGCTACAGTCACAGGTGCTAACATTCTCATTCTGTACTGGGCACTGTTCAAAGCGGTTGGAATGTGATCCTTACAATAACCGCATGGTGTTGGTGCTGTCACTTTCATTTCATCAGTGGAGAGGGGGAGGGGAGTAGGCTCAGAGCAATGTAATCATGTCAGCCCAGCGTAGTGGCACACGCCAGCAAGCCCAGCATCCCCGGAGGCTGAGGCAGGAGAATCACACGGCCAGCCTGGACTGCATAGCCAGACTCTGTCACAAAAACCAAACAAGCCAGACGCTTTGAACTTTTTTTAAATTGCTTTTATCGCTCGAGTGTCAGGGGGTTAATGACAAATATTCCTCTTCTGATTCCTACTGTTGGTCGTGCCTGCGTTCACCAGGCACCGTGGCTCACTTCTGTAATCCTAGCTACTTGGCAGGCAGAGATCGGTAGGATCACAGTTGGAAGGCAACCACAGGGTAATAGTTCCTGAGACCCCATCTTGAAAATACCCAAAACACACACACACACACACACACACACACACACACACACACACACACACACACAGACTGGCAGTCTGGCTCAAGTGGCAGAGCGCCTGCCTAGCAAGTATGAGGCCCTGAGTTCAAACCCCAGTACCCCCAAAAAAAGAAAAAAAAAATCAAATCGTGTGCCTAAGGTTTCAGTGCTGGTAGGCAGACAAGCAAGGCATCCAACATCCAACAAGCATCTGACTCCAGTGCCTAACCACTGCACATCACCTTTTCTATAGGAAGCTTTTGTACCTCCCTTAGGATGATAAGAGCGTCAGTGCTGTGGAAGTCTATTTGAGGGCTGGAGAGTAGCTCAGTGGCAGAGCACATGCTTATGGGTGAGGCCCTGGGTTCTATTCACAGAAGAAAAAAAGAGCCTATTTAAGAAGGATTAAAGTCAGCACATTAGAAAATGTATCAGTAAGAAGCACAACACTATCAAAAGTGTCCCGTTTTTAGAGATAGCATTCACATCGTTCTTGGGAAATTCTTGACAAAGCTTTTCACAACACCAGGTTCAAAATGTTCAGAAAGGAATACAAGGTTGAGGGCATGGATTTCAAGGCGAGTGCTGAGGAAGACATCCCTGTGTCTGCTCAGATCAGCAGCTGCTTGCTTTATGTGTTTTTCAAGCTCATTTTCTTATTTTGTTTTGACTTTTGTTCTTTCTCACATTCTAATTTTGAAAAAGCGAAATTGTATTTTAAGAGGCCATCGGGGTGTAGCTCACTGGTAGAGCACTTTCTTAGCTCGATTAAAGCCCTGGGTTCAATTCCCAGTACTGCAGAAAAAACAACTGTATTTTAAGAGATGTGTAGCCAGGCACTAGTGGCTCACACCTGTAACCCTAGCTACTGCACAGGCAGAGATCAGGAGGATTGCAGTTCAAAGCCAGCCCTAGGGAAATAGTTCTGGGGACTCTATCTTGAAAATTCCCAACACAAAAAAGGCTGGCGGAGTGGCTCAAGTGCATAGTGCCTGCCTAGCAAGAGTGAGGCCCTGAGTTCAAACTCCAGTACTGCCAAAAAAAAAAGAAAAAGACAGAGAGAGATAGAGAGAGAGATTCAAACTCGTATTCTGCCTAAAACAACATTAGGACACCACACACCATGGTTTCAGGATTCAGAACTGTCCAGCAAATCCATTCCATCTTACCTACAGACTAAGCAGTTATTTTTTAAAAAAATGATGCTGGGGATCAGCCCCTGGGCCTCACACAAGCTAAGCAAGAGCTCAGTCCTGGGAGTTACTCTTTATCAAGTTGTCTATTTGTTTTTTGGGTTTTGGGTTTTTTGGGGTTTTTTTTGGGGTTTTTTTGCCATATTGGGACTTGAACTCAGAGTCTTGTACTTGCTAGGCAGGTGCTCTACCACTTGAGCCACTCCATCAGCCCCATTTTGTATTGGGTATTTTCAAGACAGGGTCTCCTGAATAGGATTAGGGCTGGTGGAGTGGCTCAAGTGCTAACAATGCATGCCTAAAGCCAGTGGTTCACACCTGTAATCCTAGCTACTCAGGAGGCACAGATCAGGAGGATCACGGTTCTAAGCCAGCCCCGGCAAATAGTTTTCGAGACCCTGTCTCAAAAAATCTGTCACAAAAAAAGGCTGGTAGAGTGGCTCAAGGTGTAGGCCCTGAGTTCAAACCCCAGCACCTCAAATAAGTAAATAAATTAGAATGCCTGCCTAGCAAGCATGAGGCCCTGAGTTCAAATACCAGTGCTGCCAAAAATAAGGGGGCAAAAACAACAACAACAAAAAACCTAGCACTGAGTAGCTAGGATTACAGATGTAATCCACCAACCCTCCGGCTCCACTTTCTTTTTGTTAAGGTGCTTATGCTGTTAATTATCCCTAGGAAGGAGGTATCCCAACCTTTGATATGCTACCTAGTACTTGAAGATATCTCAAAGTTCATTCATTCATAGACTCATTCTGTCAGCCCAGGTTTACTGAGCATCTGTTACGTGCCCAGCACAGATGTACTCCTGCACCTGCCACAAAGCTCTACTTTTAAGTCTCTGCTTTCTTTCCTGGGGTTTCAGAGACACCTGCAGAATTGCTCTGGCTAGCCTCTGTTCTGCACTCCTGAGTCCAGCCATCAGTTACTCTGACTTCTCACTCACATCCCTGCCTATCTCCTCCACTCAGCAGGGTGCTGGTGGCTTCACACATCCTCTACCACCGGGCAGGCATGGCCAAATCAGTTCTCTGAGAGGGTTAATTCTCTCATAAAAACAGTTTCAGATTTCTCAAAAACAAATGCACTTGGCCCATGTAGGAGGCTGAACTTGTACTTCTGAAGCTTGATTCTCATTGCTCATATGAGGTGTACCAAGAAAACTGACATAGTTGAGCATCTTATGTGTGTCATTGTCAGATAGCAGGAGTGAGTTCTGGAGTTCTCTTGTTAACAACAATGGTGCAGTCTCTGACCAGAAGATTTCCAAATTCTTTGCGTCCCACCTGGAAGAATCCACGGCAGGACACATTAGTATAGAGGGAGTTTATCAAAAGTTAGGGAAGGGAAACACAAAAGGGGACATGGTGGGACCAGGAGGAAGCTGGAAGGAGAGAGAGAGAGAGAGAGAGAGAGAGAGAGAAGAGAGTCTTTCTCCTTTCCAGGTGCTTTTAAAACTTAGAGAGAGAGAGAGAGAGAGAGAGAGAGAGAGAGAGAGAAGAGAGTCTTTCTCCTTTCCAGGTGCTTTTAAAACTTATGCTAATCTATGAGAGGGAAGAACCTGGTGATTCTCAACCAATAATTGATGAGTGGGGCGGGGCATGGGTGGTCCCTGGGGCATCTAAAGGTGGGTTGAGTTGTTCCTGAGCTAGAGTGTGAATGACCTACACACATTCGCAATAGAGAAGAAGGCTCAGAGAAAGAATGAAATGTTCAACCCAAAATACAATATTAAGACATATTTTTTTTAAGAATCCTAAACTTTCCCTAAGTCTAGCCTGCCTTACTCTGACACACAGGCTCTACGTAGTTCATACTTCATAGGTCTCCAAAGAGTTAGAAGAAGATGTGGGGTGGGCAGGGGAGTGGATCAAGTGGTAAAGCATGTGTCTGGCGAGCTCCAGGCCCTGCGTTCAACCCCCAGTACCACAAAAAAACTTTAAAGTAAAATAAAAAGCAGTTAAAATAGAAGAGAGGAATTTGGATGTACTCACCCTAAAGAAATGGTGAGCGTGTGGTTCAGTGGGTAGAGCACTTGCCTAGCAAGTGCAAGGCTCTGAGTTCAAACACTACTACCTACCTACTACCAAAAGAAGAAAAGAAATGATAAAAGTTCAAGCTGAGCTGGGTACCGGTGGCTCATGCCTATAATCCTAGCTACTCAGGAGGCAGAGATCAGGAAGATTATGGTTCAAAGCCAGCCTAGGCAAATAGTTCTCAAGACCCTATCTGGAAAAAACCATCACAAAAATAGGGCTGTGGAGTGGCTCAAGGTAAAGACCCTGAGTTCAAAACCTAGTACCACAAAGAAAAAAGAAGAAGAAGAAGAAGAAGGAAACTAGATACACTTCTTCCCTCCCTTCCCCCAATGGCATACTTCTGTCCAAGGTCCTTGGGAGCTCAACAAATCACCAACAAAGACTCCAGACCTGCAGCTGCCTCCACTGCTGAATGGATGACTTTGGCTCAGAAAGAAATGATCCCGTGGCTGCGTGTCTTCACTGCTGTTGTACTTTTGGAACTGTTGGAAATTACCAGTAAGGTGTCGGGATTTTGCTTTCTGTGGGAGAGTTCGAAGCACTGATTATCTTAGGGTGTGAAATTATGGAAGTTTTTCCTAAGTGCAAACGATTTGTTAGTGAAAATACTATGTCCCAAGTGATGGCCACATCCACTACATCAAACGACATCACGGTCGCTTGCTGGTAATCAGTGGTCCGCTCGAACACTTCTGATGACTTCATCCAAGTGTAATTGATATGAAAGGAATGGCGCACATTCAAAGCATATCTACAGGGCCTCACTATGTAGCCAGGCTGGCCTTGAACTCAAGACCCTTCTGCTTTAGCCTCCGGAGTACTGGGATAACAGTCATGCATTACCACTCCTGACCCTGAAATATTTTTAAATATAATTAAATGAAGTGTGTGTGTGTGTGTGTGTGTGTGTGTGTGTGTGTCTAGGAAAGACTACATTGTCACAATAATTCTCTCTGAATGATAGAATTTTTTTTTTTTCTGCTGAGGATGGTAGCATATGTGTGTAATCCCAACACTCAAGAGGCTGAGTGAGGAAGGAGGAGATCTAGTTAGAGGCCAGCCTGGGCTATATAGCCAGATATTATTAAACAAACAAACAAACAAACAAAAAACCAAAAAAGGCTATCTCAGTGGAAGAGCACTTGACTAGCATTGGATAGCATTGGAGGCCCTGGGTTGGATCCTCAGTCCCTCAATTAAAACAAAACAAAACAAAAAGTGATCTCAAACTCTTGATCCTGCTACCTAAGCCACACTCAGTTTTGGTGATTTTTTTTTTTCGCTTCACTATGCTTTCCTGTTTTCCCCCCTGTAGTATTACTCTTGCCAACAGAATTAAAGGAATGTTAAATTTTTTTAGTTATCCAAGGAAGGCTAAAACTTGAAAGAAATGTTCTTTTTAGTATATTATGACAGCCCAGTACACTGTGTTCTCATATTAAAGGATAAATTACAGTAATTCTTTTCAAAAGAGAACCCAGCCCTCGGTAGTGGCTTTTTAACCTTGGCTGAACACTGAAATAACCTGAGAGCCCGAGCAAATACCAAAGCCTGGACCCGACTCAGAGATTCTGCCTCCATTGATCTAGGTGCAGTCTGGGTACTGGGATTATAAAAACCCTCTAGATGAGCTGGGCATGGTGGTGCACACCTGCAATCCCAGCACTGGGGAAGCAGAGGGAGGCAGGAGATCAAGAGTTCTAGGCCAGCCATGCTACTTAGGAGACTCTGTCCCTAAATAAAAAACAAACAAACAAGCAAAAAGCAGTATCAAAAAAGCTTCATAGGTACAGCTAAGGTATAGCAGAGGCTGAGAAGCACGTTCTAGTACCTTGACACTGAGCTCACCTTGTTTCACTACCTGGCTTTGCCTCATGGGAATCCACAAACAGTGAATTCTACAAAAGTACTGCAGGAAGCAATTTCCTTTTGGCCCAGGTTTTTTTTTGTTTTAACGATAGTAGGGGAAGGAATTTATGTTCTGGAATGATCAGAATGACGTTTATCCAATCTGGTCCTTCCAAGCAAACCAGCCCACCTGGAAGGGGTTCAAACCCAGCCTCGTGACATAATGACTGTTGCACAGCGGGAATATCTTCCAGTGAGACTGACTTTTAAAAATTATGCCAAAGAAGATAATTATTCCAGACTGAATGTAGTCACAGATAAATATAGAATTATCTAGATGCCATTATCTACTACTTACCATATTTCTAGGCAGGAACATGATTCTAAAATACTGAGCATTTGCTCCTAAGAATGGGACTTAATAATTATAGGAAATATGAGGTCATTTAAAACCACATGCCTTCTGTCGTGAAATGATCTGCCATGAACTGATAAACATCCTAACAGGAATAAATGAAGGAAAGGCAGATAATCTGAGCTAACACTTCTTTTTTTGTTTTTTTGTTTTTGTTGTTTTGCAGTACTGTGGTTTTACACAGGGTCTACACCTTCAGCCTCTCCACCAACCCTTTTTTGATAAGGGTTTTTCAAGATAGGGTGTCGAGAACTGTTTGCCCAGGCTGGCTTTGAGCCTCGATACTCCAGATCTTTGCCTCCTGAGTAGCTAGGATGACAGGTATGAGCCACCAGCGCCTGACTTGTATTCCTTTAAATTGGCTTGCTAAATCCTTCTAAAGGGACTGGTGGAGTGGCTCAAGTGGTAGAGCACCTGCCTAGCAAGTGTATAGGCCCTGAGTTCAAAACCCAGTACCATCCAAAAAAAAATGCTTGTACAGTAAATGTAAAATAACAATTTGTAACAGCAATAAATTCTTAGAACTATGTCCAACTGATTTCTGACAAAGGTGTAAAAGCAATTCAATGGAGTATGGGAGACAGACTTCTAACAAAGGGTACTGACAGACCTTTTAGAAGAAAGCCTCACCAGGGTCGGGGTATGTGACAGTGTTGGAGTGCTTGCCTAGCATGAGCAAGACCCTAGGTTCTATCCAGGAACACAAAAAAAGGAAGAAAGCAGGGGAGGGAGGAAAAAAAAGTCTCACATCTTATAAAAAAAGTAATTCAAAACAGATCACAGACTTAAGTGTAAAGTAAAAACAATAAAGCCTTTAGAAGGCCAAGTGAGTGGCATATGTCTGTAATCCCAGCACTGGGAAAGCTGAGGCAGGAGAACTGCAAATTTGAGGCTAGCTTGGGCTTTATAGTGAGAGCCTGTCTCAAAAAACAAAACAAAGCAAAACAAAAGACAGTCATGCATGGTGGTCCATACCTGTAGCCCTAGCTACTAGGAAACCGAGGCAGAAGGTTGGCTTGAACCCAGGAGCTCAGGGCTAGCCCAGGTAGCATAGCCACATTCTGTCTCCTAAACAGCAAACTAAACCTGCATCTCATATGCCCTCTCCATTGCATCCTGGGGCTTCAGAGACTTATGTTCACACACAATCCTGGATCCACGGGCTTCTAGCGGCCTCATTTGTGGTAACCCCAAGTGGAAACAACCCTCACAATGCTGAGAAATAGAAATAGCACTCAACAATAAAAAGAAACAACCTGGAAGATTCTCCAGAGAATTCTACAAAAGAAACCCATCAATCCCCAGAGGCTGTGTACTGTATCATTCCACCTATATGACAGTCTTTTTAATTTTTTTTTTTTTGGCAGCACTGGAGTTTGAACTCAGGACCTTGTGCTTGGGCCCCACACTTGCCAGGCAGGCGCTCTACTGCTTGAGCCACTCCGCAGCCGTGTATCGACTGTCTTGAATTCACAGAAGTGGAGGAGACGCATGGGGTGGCAGGAGGTGGAGCGGCTCTCAGAGGGCAGCAAGACGCATCCCTGTGGGACCGGAGTGCTCTGCACCTTGGCTGTCCCAAGGTAAATAGTGTGCTATGTTTTTGCAAAATGCCCCCATCTGGAGGAACTAAGTGACCGGCATATGAGCACTCTCTGAAATATTTCTCACAGCTGTATGGTATTCTACAATTGATTCAAAATGAAAACGTTTCATTAAAAATCCTGTAGCAGTCCCTAGCACAATTCCCTTCTCTTTTAGTTGTTTGTTTTTCAGACAAAGTCTTGCTATGTAACACAGGCTGACTTTGAACTCAAGACCCTCCTGAGGCAGGATAGACCAGGGAAACAGCAGTCAGGAATTTACAATATTGTGCTAATGAATAGCTTGATTAAAAACACAGAGATTCTCTTTTCTTTGCTTGAAGCCTTACATCCCCTCAATAAGTTGCAGTAGTTGGTAAAAAGTAAAAAAAAAGTGGTTGCAGGCCTTCATTCTAGCAGTTTCCTTCCTGTCTCTGGTGTCATCAATTTCTCCCTCTCTTCTGGGTCATTCTGAGCATCGATTCATGAGTATCCCACAGTTAAAAACAACCGACCAACCAGGTGCTGGTGGCTCACGCCTTAATCCTAGCTGATCAAGAGGCAGAGATCTGGAGCTTCATGGTTCAAAGCCAGCTCCAGGAAAATAGTTTGAAAATCCTATCTCAAAAATACCAAACTCAAGAAAGGACTGGTAGAGTGGCTGAAATGGTAAGAGTGCCTTCCTTGCAAGTATGAGGCCCCGAGTTCAAACCCCAGTACTGCCAAAAAAAGAGAAAAAGGGAAATGGAACCCCTCTCTCCCTCTGATCTTGCCGCTTACCCAAACAATAGTGCACTCTGAGAACTCAGCAAGGGTACCGTAAAGAAAGACACTGAACCTGGGAAAGAACACCTGGAAAGTGACTCCCCTGGGCACAAGAAGTGTTTACAAAAACGACATCTATCTTCTGGGGAGCCTCCTTTGAAGTCTCAGGGCCCAGTTGATGCAACACTATAACGGCAAGAATTACGAATTATACCAGATGCCAGAACAAAGAGGAGCACTTTTCCTAAGGTAAATTTGAGCCAAACCCCAACCTCCTTTCTCCCCATAAATACTCTTGATGGTAAAACCCTCGCTGCACCTGTTCTCAGATGTGCCCACACCATGTCTGGGCTATGCACGAAATTCTTTGCTTTGCTTTGCTTTACCGATATACTTTTTGGTCTCTACCTCGATGTGTCTTAATTAAAATTCTTTTTTTTTTTTTGTGACATCATCATGAACTTGGTACCCAAGGGCCAGGTGGAGGTGTCCTACCTTTTGGAGACCTTCTCCCTGGAGTGTCATTGGTTCAGGTGACACTACTGCCTCAGTCTCCCCATTGCCGGGATTACAAGGCACACACCGCCATGCCTGGCTCTTTGAGTTCTTTCTAAAGCTGCAGTTGTTCAGTTTGTTCTGAGCAGTTCACTGTCTCTTTTTACTTTTCCCTCCCTGTACAGTCATTGTGGGAGCTGCTGATTGAAGTCCCTTACCTGTCACCCCCTCCACCCAGCCACCCACTTCTTGCCCCCTCTAAGTCTTCTCCGCACAGTCCTGGGCTTCCCTGGACAAGGAGGGCTCTGGCTTGGAGGGCCAGGAGGGCTCTCCCTTTTGCACTTTCTGGGGCCTCTGAGGCCTGAGTTAAGTGTCCTGAAGATGCTGTTGTGTATCTGTTTGCAGTAGGAGTGGGTTGTGGAGAACTGGAGACCCAGCCCAGGATAGGGCCCAAGGACAAGAAAGTCATTCTGATAAGCCAGACACATTTAAATCATTGTCTTTTGTTCTGTTCTAACTTTCCTTTTTGACTGTGAATTAGGGAAATTAAACATTGTGATTTATTTTACTGGCCGTTGAGATGAAAGGATGATGTCTTCTAGGAATTGTGGGTGAGAGGTATCCATGCCACGTAGTGGATAAATAAAGAGATGGATTACTATTGCAGGCTCAGCAGCATGGGCTTCTGATCTTCTAGAGGAAACATTGATAGAACCCATTTAATCTGCCCTTAAAACCTGGAAAATGAGAACTTTGTGTGGGCGTGGGTGTGGGTATGGCGCTGGGGATGGAATCTAGCATTTTTTGCATACAAAGCAAGCCCTCCACCAATGAGCTGCACCCTCAACACTTGGGTATTTGAGACATGGTTTCACTATGTAGGCCATACTAGACTTGAATTTGAGATCCTCCTGCCTCAGCCTACTGAGTGCTGGTATTACAGGAGTGTACCACCATGCTGGGCTTACTTGAGCAACAATTCTGAGGGGTCACAAAGGCCCTCCGCAGAGTAATGGCTGATTCACAGGTTTTAGAAGATTCTGTGGGTCAGGAAGAAAAAAGGTAGCTTCTATTTTTATGTAATTAATCTCATTCTGTTTCAATTGCTAATTTCAGTATATTATATGACTTACCTAGCATATTAGTGTTATGGGTATAAGTATAATTTTTTTAGTCAGGGTCTAGATATATAGCCCAGGCTGGCCTTGAACTCGAGCTCCTCCTGCCTCAGCCTCCTGAGTGCTGGATCACAGGTGTATACCACCACACCTGGCTCTTACAACTATAATCTTCACAAATAAATATAAACATGTGTATTAAATGTGAATGCTCAATTTTTATTTTTTGCAGCACTGGGATTTGAATTCAGGGCCTCATACTTGCTAGGCACGTGCTCTTATGGTTAACCCACTCCGCCAGCTCTTTTTTTGTGATGGGCTTTTTGAGATAGGGTCTCCTGAACTATTTGGGGCTGGCTTTGAAACCTCGATCCTCCTGATCTCTGCCTCCTGAGTAGCTAGGATTACAGGTGTAAGCTGTAATCCTAAAAAACTGAATGCTCAGTTTTTTAATTGATAGAGTATACAATTAAGAAATCTGGAGACTGCTACCCTAAGGCAAAGATTTCATTCTTAACAGAGTCCATAGTGGATGAGTTTTGTGTTAGAAGCATTCATTGAGGCAGCACACAACTCCTCAAAGGGCAGGACCCTATGTCTTCTTTTACCAGTGTTGAACCAAGTGTTTAAAACTCTAACATATCACGTTTTGTTTGCTTTTGGTACTGGGGTTTGAACTCAGGGCTTCATGCTTGCTAAGCAGGAGCTCTTACCACTTTAGTGGTGTCACTTTTGAGGGTGACTTCAGTCTCCATCTTGATTTCTCTATCTCTCTCTCTTTCTCTATGCTATCTTGTGGGCAGCCTGGCAGAGAGGCCCGTATGGTGAGGTGAGGGGCTGAACCATCTGCCATAGATAGCTGGGAGCTATTCCTACAACAGCCTTGAGCCACAGCAGAGAACTTAGGGCTCCATGTCACCCTTGTTAGGACAGTCTTCAGGCCTGACAGCTTGGATGCAATCTCTGGGGGGACCCTGAACCAAGGCCACCCAGCAAAGCCATTTCTAGGTTCCTGATCCTCAGAAACTGAAATGTTTGTTGTTTTAAGTTATTTTTAAAAACATGCTCTATGTTTGTGTTTAAAGGACAAATAATTAGATGTGAACTGGCAAGTCAAGCATTGTCAGATGTTTAAAAAGGAACTTTCGGTAGTTTTCCACAAGTCTACATTGCCAGTGGCCACTGGGGCTTTCTGAGCAGAGACCTGGGTATTCCTGGTGTCACAGTTTGGCTGAAGCTGCTTTCTGGTAGGCAGCTGCAGGGCTTGATTTCCAAACAAGGTCCAAGCAAGCTCCCAGAGCAGAGGAACAAGAAGGGTATGAGTTGTTCGATAGATAGTCTCAGAACAATTCTGCCACAAAGACCCTGCTACAAAGAGAACTTTCCAGGGGCCCAGCAGCCCATGCAGTTGTGATGACCCTAACATCAAGTAAGACCAACTGAGGCACCAAACAGGGGAGGCCTTTTTCTATACCCAGGGGCTGCTCGAGCTCCCAAGTCTTAGAAGATGACCAAACACTTTCTGTTCTGAAACCTAGGTTTCTTTTTGTCTTTCCTTGCAGTGCTGGGGACAGAACTCAGTGGCCACGCAAGCTGGCTAGGAAAGCACTCTGCCACTGAGTGAATCCTGGGTCCCTTTCAAATCTAACAATTCGGAATGAAAATCTTAATTCTTTGCTGCAATAGCAAATTTAAGTATGCAAAATTAAATATGGAAGATTAATGAGGAGTAATCTCAGGTTCTGAGAGATGTTTCCATTTGTGACAACAACAGAGAGAGAGCCCATGGTAGCAAAGGAGGCCAGGCAAAGTTTTGAGTTTATTCCACACAAATAGACTACAAAGCCCTCTAATGTCAGCAGTAGCTGACATTAACGTACTTATAGAAGACACAAGGTTGGCTTGAAGACGTGAAGTGTTGGTCTTTCAGATCTATGTGGGAAATTTTCACGCACTAATAATTTGAGGAGGCAAATTCCAGCACCTAAGAGGTCTGGCCTTTTCATTGAAAAAAGTGCTTTAGCAGTTTTACACTTATCCCAAAACCAGGCACAGACACTTCCAAAAAGGAGAACTCTAGGCCAATCTCCTTAATGAACATTGATGCAAAAATCCTCAACAAAATAATGGCAAACCGAATTTAACTACACATCAAATAGATTATTCACCACGACCAAGTAGGCTTCATCCCAGGAATGCAGGGGTGGTTCAACATATGAAAATCAATAAATGTAATAAACCACATTAATAGAAGCAAAGACAAAAACCACTTGATCATCTCAATAGATGCAGAAAAAACCTTTGATAAGATCCAACATCATTTCATGACAAAAGCTCTAAGAAAACTGGGAATAGAAGGAAAGTACCTCAACATTATAAAAGCTATATGACAAAACTACAGCCAGCATTATACTTAATGGAGAAAAACTGAAACCATTCCCTCTAAAATCAGGAACCAGACAAGGATGCCCACTATCTCCACTCCTATTCAACATAGTACTGGAATTCCTAGCCAGAGCAATTAGGCAAGAAGAAGGAATACAAATAGGTAAAGAAACTGTCAAAATATCACTATTTGCAGATGACATGATCCTATACATTAAAGACCCAAAAAACTCTACTCAGAAGCTTCTAGACATCATCAATAGCTACAGCAAGGTAGCAGGATATAAAATCAACATAGAAAAATCATTAGCATTTCTATAGACTATTAATGAACAAACTGAAAAAGAATATATGAAAACAATTCCATTTACAATAGCCTCAAAAAAAAATCAAATACCTAGGTGTAAACCTAACAAAAGATGTGAATGACCTCTACAAGGGAAACTATAAACTTCTGAAGAAAGAGATTGAGGAAGACTATAGAAAGTGGAGAGATCTCCCATGCTCATGGATTGGTAGAATCAACATAGTAAAAATGTCTACACTCCCAAAAGTAATCTACATGTTTAATGCAATTCCCATCAAAATTCCAATGACATTCATTAAAGAGATTGAAAAATCTACCGTTAAATTTATATGGAAACACAAGAGGCCACGAATAGCCAAGGCAATACTCAGTCAAAAGAACAATGCTGGAGGTATCACAATACCTGACTTCAAACTATATTACAAAGCAGTAACAATAAAAACAGCATGGTACTGGCACAGAAACAGACATGAAGACCAGTGGAACAGAATAGAGGACCCAGATATGAAGCCACACAACTATAACCAACTTGTCTTTGACAAAGGCGCTGAAAATATACGATGGAGAAATAGCAGCCTCTTCAACAAAAACTGCTGGGAAAACTGGTTAGCAGTCTGCAAAAAACTGAAACTAGATCCATGTATATCACCCTACACCAATATTAACTCAAAATGGATCAAGGATCTTAATATCAGACCCCAAACTCTAAAGTTGATACAGGAAAGAGTAGGAAATACTCTGGAGTTAGTAGGTATAGGTAAGAACTTTCTCAACAAAACCCCAGCAGCACAGCAACTAAGAGATAGCATAGGTAAATGGGACCTCATAAAACTAAAAAGCTTCTGCTCAACAAAAGAAATGGTCTCTAAACTGAAGAGAACACCCACAGAGTGGGAGAAAATATTTGCCAGCTACACATCAGACAAAGGACTGATAACCAGAATATATAGGGAACTTAAAAAACTAAATTCTCCCAAAACTAATGAACCAATAAAGAAATGGGCAAGTGAACTAAACAGAACTTTCTCAAAAGAAGAAATTCAAATGGCCAAAAAACACACGAAAAAATGCTCACCATCTCTAGCAATAAAGGAAATGCAAATTAAAACCACGCTAAGATTCCACCTCACCCCTGTTAGAATAGCCATCATCAGCAACACCACCAACAACAGGTGTTGGCGAGGATGCGGGGAAAAAGGAACCCTCTTACACTGTTGGTGGGAATGTAGACTAGTACAACCACTCTGGAAAAAAATTTGGAGGCTACTTAAAAATCTAAACATTGATCTACCATTTGATCCAGCAATACCAGTCTTGGGGATATACCCAAAAGACTGTGACACGGGTTACTCCAGAGGCACCTGCACACCCATGTTTATTGCAGCACTATTCACAATAGCCAAGTTATGGAAACAGCCAAGATGCCCCACCACTACGAATGGATTAATGGAATTAATGGAATTTTATGCAGCCATGAAGAAGAACAAAATATTATCATTCGCTGGTAAATGGATGGAATTGGAGAACATCATTCTGAGTGAGGTTAGCCTGGCCCAAAAGACCAAAAATCGTATGTTCTCCCTCATATGTGGACATTAGATCAAGGGCAAACACAACAAGGGGATTGGACTATGAGCACATGATAAAGTGAGAGCGCACAAGGGAGGGGTGAGGATAGGTAAGACACCTCAAAAATTTGCTAGCATTTGTTGCCCTTAACACAGAGAAACTAAAGCAGATACATTAAAGCAACTGAGGCCAATAGGAAAAGGGGAACAGGTACTAGAGAAAAGGTTAGATCAAAAAGAATTAACCTAGAAGCTAACACACACGCACAGGAAATTAATGTGAGTCAACTCCCTGTATAGCTATCCTTATCTCAACCAGCAAAAACCCTTGTTCCTTCCTATTATTGCTTATACTCTCTCTACAACAAAATTAGAAATAAGGGCAAAATAGTTTCTGGTGGGTATTGAGGGGGTAGGAGGGAGAGGGAGGGGGCGGAGTGGGTGGTAAGGGAGGGGGTGGGGGTGGGGGGAGAAATGACCCAAACCTTGTATGCACATATGAATAATAAAATTAAAAAAAAAAAAAGAACGCGGTGATCAAGGAAGTGGTTGTTAAGAAGAGAGTTACAGGCTCACCCCCTCTGCAGCTGGGTAGAAGACTCAGGTGGACCCAGGATCCTAGGACCTTCCCAGGGGTGCCACAGTCTTGATGGAGGTGTTAGAAATATTTTAAGATATTGGAATGTCATGAGAGAGATGACACAACTCAGAAGTCAACAGGCCAGGCAAAATTTAATTCTGCAGAAGGGTGCACCACAGACAAAAAGCAAGCACACTGAGCAGGGCGTCCACTGGGGTTTTAGCTCTAATGCAATGCTGTCCCTCCCCTGAATCAGGCTGGCTTTGGGTCAGTCTATGCAGGTGGCTAATTGGATAGAGGACATTGGGAGCGGGGCTTTGAAGACAAAGAAGTTTTAAAGCTCAGAGAAGCAATAGCAGTTTCGGGTTATCAGCTCCGGAATCAGGGCATCTAGCAAAATTTTGTCTGGCTGGGAATAACAGTCCTTTGTTCTTAATAGAAAGTTTTATCACGTTAAGCAGAGTCCATGGGAAGCCAGACTAACATTTGTAACAGTAGTGATTACCGATTAAATCCTTTGACAGAAAAAAACCCAACCTAAGTTGATTCTCACAGAGGGATTTGCACACACCGCTCACCTTCCAGAATTCTTGTAGGCAATCCATCCACTTTAGGGAAGGCCGCTGGCATCTGGCACCTGGCCCTTGCCACGTTAAGGGATTTGCTGTGGATCCATCTTTGTGTAAGGTACCTGGCCCCAGGATGTCACTGCACTTGCGCACACGGAAGTCCCTGTCTCCGTGCCTTAGCACTGGCACCTGTATTGGAAGTTTGGCCCAGGCTTGCGGGGAGTGAGTTCATTGGGGAGGGGACCCCGTGTCTCTGCACTGAATTTCTCCATCTGTGTCTGTACGGCCCAAAATGACAGTTTCTCACTAGCAAGTCTTCCTTGCTTCCCCCACCTCATCACTTTCAAAGTAAATCCCAGCACCTAGGGCACACAGACCCTTCTGGGTCTGCACCTGCCTTTCACTCCCTTCTCTTTCCCCACCTTCCCCACCTACACTCTGCACAGCCTCACACTAACACCGACCCAGTGTGGCAGCCCTTGAACCTGGCCTTCTCCACCTCCCTGTCTTCTCTGCAAAGACCTTTGGTTCTCTTCCTCCTCCCACACTCAGGCTTTTGGTTAGGATGAATACAAGGGTCCCAAGTCCCTCCTTTGCAGAACAGTATCTAGGCCTGAAATTTTACCTTTGTGCATGATACTTTCAGCAGCAATGAAAGCATTCAGTCTTTGTAGAAAGAAGGAGGAAGTAGACAAGAAGAAACAGAGATGGTTGCTCAGAAAGAGACCCAGAGGGCAGCCTCCTTTGTTCTGTAACTGGTCCACTTCCCTGCTCCCTTTTCTCCCCAGAAGCAGCTACCCCGCAGTCCTTGGGCTCTGGGAGCTGGTTTGCAAGGTCTTTTGTAGCCAGTTGAGTCTTGACCAGGCCACCAGCTTTGTAGGCTTTCTCTTACCCTGGCCAGTCCCTACCGACAGGAATAGGTCTGGGCTTCTGTATAAGGGAGCTATGGCTAGACCCAAGTCCTCCCAGGGGTGGCCCCTTGGGCAGCCTGACCCCTCCACTTTTAGAAGAACTGGTTTAGCAAACTGGCATCTTAAAGTCAAATTAGGTAACCTGATTTCCATTCAACCTGTCACCAAGAAAGATTTTAAAAGCTGAAAGTCATTGTTCATAGTTTCTTCAAGACTCCAGCACTGAAATACTAACAATAACAGCAGTATCAGTGATAAGTTCTTTAAGATTAATAATAAGTTCTCAAGAGAAAACAAGTGAGGAGGAGCACCCAAATAATAAGGGAAACTGCATAAGGATCATCTGCTAGGGATAGGTGAAGCTGAAAGGACACAAGTCACGTTGACACAGGATTTCCTCGGGTGAGCGAGAAAGGCACTTTGTTCCACCATCATTTGTTTTCTCTCCAGCCCAAGGCTCTTTTTCAGGAGCTTGGGTAAAACTGGAAATCCGAGTAAGCTACACTTTGGACATTTAATTATCATTAATTTTGTTAAGGCAGAGTTTCACTATGCCCAGGCTGGCCTTGAACTTTTGATTGTACCTTAACCTCCTGAGTGCTGGGATTGTAGGTGTGCACCACCATGCCCGGCTATTTAACGGCAGCAAGAAAGAAGATTGCCCCACGCACCCCCCCACGCCCTGCAAGCTGACTTACTGTAACACCAAGGATCCTGGTAGAAGTCAGGGGCAGGGCTCCTCATCAGATAGTTGTGGGGGGGGCGCTTGGGGGAAGGAAGGTGGGGTAGGCACCTGGGTAGGATGCCGAGGATGAGTGGAAATAATCCTGAGCGCTGTCTCCATTACAGTTAGTGTCAGCACCAGAAAGCAACTTAGGGCAGAAGGCAACATCTCACCTGCCGGGACCTGCCAGCCACAGGGCCAACCCTGCTGTGTACCTATCCTTAGTCCCTGACTCTAGCCCAATCTGAAATAGAAGTTCAAAGGCTCTTCCACTCTGTCTTCTTTGACTCTCTCTCTCTCACTTTTCTTTTCCCTCCCTCCCTCCCTCCTTTCTTCCTTCCTCCCTTCTTCTTCCCTTCCTCCCTCTGTGCCTTCCTTGCTTCTTTTTTCTCTCTCTTTCTTTCAGACAGGGTCACACTACATAACCCAGGCAGGCCTTCACCTGGAGGTCCTTCTGTCTCTACCCACCAAGTGGTGGGATTATAGGTGTCCACCACCACTCCTGGCTTCTCCTTTGCTTCTTGATTTTTACCTTTTGTTCTGCAGTCTCTGTGAGTGTATTCTGAACTAATAAAATATGGCCAATTAATTCAAGAGAAAGCTTTGGTGAGTCTGAGCAACATTATTGTGACTAATAAGAGGACAAGCAGAGGGTAAAAGGAGGTTGAAATTGGCTTTCCTTGTTTTAGAAAAGCCTATTTCCTTTTTAAAAAGCACTTATCTTAGCTATGCATTTTTTTAAAGCCACTTGAGTTAAAACTGGGTACAGCGTTATTTCTTCCACACATGTGGAATAACAGAGATTTACTGTGTGGTTTTAATGACTACCTGTGTGTCCTTTAATAAATCAGTGCAATCTCTAAATCAAAGTGTTCTGAAATCAACAGAAATGTTTATTCTTCAATCAAATAACCCATTTGAGGTCTAGTTTGTGGAACAGGTATTTTCTTCACCAGGAATACTAGCTAGGTTGTGCTATTCTAAGTGTGGTGATGTGACTTAGGCAGAGCTTCTGCTTCTCCTCGTCAAGTGGTGGGTATCTCATAGGTTGAAGGGGAGAGAGAACGATTGTAGTGTCAGAGATGAGCCTTGTACCTGGGGGATTGTGTGTGTGTCCAGTGAGTAGACTTTGTTGGGAGAGGGATAGGTGGTGACCCTCTGTGGCCAAGGATACAGCCTTCACTATCAGGCAGGCTGAGGAACTGCTGTGTGAAGTGAAGATACAAAAGCCAATTTGCACCAGATCATCAGGAAGAATGCCATGGGATCATAGAAGGAAGCCATTAAGCCCAGGGAGGCTGGGTAAGGCTGTGGGAGCTGGGCTCCTGATGGGCAGGATTACTGTGAGGGTGAGCACACAGAACGGAGTGTGGAGTGCAAGGCACAGCATTGGACGTCAAGCTCACTGTTTCTTGCCAACCCTTACTCCCTTCCTGGGCTCAGCATCCAAAGGAAACGAACCTTCCCATCATTCAGATTTCTCTTCCAGAAGTACCCATTGTACCGAGAGCCCCATGTCAGAACTGGGCATGGAGTAAATTTTTTTAATAGCTGGGAGCTAGTGGCTTATGCCTATAATCCTAGCTACTTAGGAGGCACAGATCAGGATGATCAAGGTTCAAAGCAAGATGAGGCCCTGAGTTCAAACTCCAGTACTGCCCCCCCCCCAATTTTTTTAATAACCAGAAGTTAGTTAAGGTGTATATGGTACTTTTACATTTGTGGTGCTGGGGATCAAACCCAGGGCCTCGTACCTGATAAGTAGGTTCTCCACCACTGAACCACACCCTTACCCTTGGTTATGGAATAGCTTAAAACACCATGTTCACGTTACCCTCTAATGCGTTTGGGTGGTCTTCATGAGGTTAGGAAGAGCATCACTTATGTATTCGTTCCTCAAACTGTAGCAACCTGCTCCCAGGTTCTGGTCAGGTACAGAAAATACAGAGGTAAACACCAGCATCTGCCTCTAGATGTTCCCATTCTGTGGGTAGGTGCACAGGACTGCAGGACACAGAGACAGAAATGGGCCAGGGTCCACCAGGCTTCCCAGGAGGGGCTGCTCACATGGGTAGGGAAAGGTGAGCCCGAGGAAGTAACAGGCTGTGTTAGTTTTATCATTGCTGTGACCAAATACCTGAGAGAACCAGCTGAAAGGGAAGAAAGGATTTATTTGTCTTAAGTCTTAGAGATTTCAGTCCATCTTGGCAAGAGGGTGTGGCTGAGCAGAGAAGTTCACATCACAGTGGCCAAGAACAGAGAGAGAGTGTGTATCTACGCTAGCTGGCAGTCTCCTTTTCCTTCTTTTATTCCATCTAGTCCCCAGCTTGTGGGATGGCGCCACCCACATTCCCCTTGGTTAATCCTCTCTGGAAACACTCTCCTAAGAGAGTTGTGCTGTACAGTCTCCTACGTGCTTCTCAACTTAGGAATCAAGAAATCGTTGGCAATCAAGATGAATCAAGCCACAGGCCACATCCAGAATGGTGCAGGATGAAGAGTGAGGCACTGACTGGCCACCTGGGTGAAAGGTACCACAGAGGAAGGGTGCGTGCAAAGGCAGGAGAGGAGAGAGCTTTGCGTCTCTGGGCAAATGGTGTAGTTAGATAGGACTGAAAATCACAGTGTGTGTGTGTGTGTGTGTGTGTGTGTGTGTGTACATGCTTGGGGGTGACAGTTTGTGGGGCCCCAAAATATGCCATCCTGAAGTATATTCCAAATGGCTAGACTGAGACACTGCAGACAGGATAAACTCTGAAAAGACTGCCCTTTGGTAAAAATTACATCTATGGAGGAAGTCAGAGTCAGTGATATCCTCGGCCAGCAGCTGTAAACACCCCCTTCCTGCCTAGGACAGGCCTTTCCACAGGAAAGGAAGAAGAGAGGGGAATCTGACACCGGGTGGGATACCTAGGAGACTTCATCTGAGTGACAGGACAACCCTTGCTGGCTGTGTACCTCCTCCTCTCAACCCTTCAGCATTTTCTGCCCTGCCCCCACCCCAGAAGCTGGAGCCATTTCCCTCAGTTCTGGATGAGCTTCCCATCTAGCCCCACTTTGAGTGTCATGCTTTGTGTATGAAAACAAATTTGCTATGCTTTCTTTATCATCAGTTTATTTCACAGCCAGAAATTATTGAAGCTTTAGGGGTGTATAATTTAGATTTCTCATCACTGTGATCAAAATCCCTAAGAGAACAACTTAAACAAGGAAAGACTGATTTTGCCTCAGAGGGTTCGGTCCATGGTTGGCAGGTTCCCTGAACTTGCTCGGAACCTCATGGCGGCAGGAGCGTGTGGCAGAGGAGGTTCTTACCTCATGATGGACAGGAAGGAAAGAGAGAGGAGAGAGAGATGCCCTGAACGAGATACAGTGCCCAAGGATGCCTCTAATGACCTACTTCCTCCACTTCTTCCAGCTAGGCCTGCACCCCAGTGCAGGAGGTGGAGATGGGGTGAGGGAGGGCACAGACATTGCAAGTCCGAGGTTGTTAATAGTCCATTAATTAAATTTAGAAATAAATAGAAATTTCATCATATTTATTTTTTAATTACATATCAAAAGTCACCTTTTGGGACTGAAGGCATAGCTCAGGAGGCCGAGCACCTGCCTAACAAGCATGAAGTCTTGAGTTCAAACCCTAGTATCATAAAAAACAGAATGACCTTTTTGAGAGTGTATAGTGCTATGACCTTCACCACGAGTACCGTTTCTTGCAATCAGTGCCACGGGACACCCCCCCCCGCCCCAATTCCCTTCTGCTGCTTTCTTGGAATAACATCCTCCTCCCACTCCAACCCCTGGCAACCACGGATCTGCTTTTTCACTACAGGTTTGTCTTTTAGGATGTGATAAAAATGGAAGCAGGGAGCATATCAGCTTTAGAGATTAGCTTCTGACGTAGGCTAAGGTCTTTGCAATTCATTTGTATGAATTGTTCATACACAGCTGTTCCTGTGAAGCATTGGGGAGTGTCTGCTGTGTGAACATATTGTGGTTTAGTTATCCATTCCCCCATCAAAGACCATTTCTTTGAAGGATAGTTAGCTGTTGGGAGAAGAGACAGAAGCTGATCACTGGTGGCTCACGTCTATAATTCCAGCTATTTAGGAGGCTGAGATGGGGAGGATTGCAGTTTAAGGCCAGCTTGGAGAAAGAGTTCTTGAGACCCCCATCTCCAAAATAACTAGAGCAAAATGGACCAGAGGTGTGACTCAAACAATAGAATGACTGCAAGTGTGAAGCCCTGAGCTCAAACCTCAGCCCCATCCAAAAAAAGAGGAAAGAAGAAAGAAAGGAAGGAAGGGAGGGAGAGAGGGAAAGAAAAAAGTGAGAGAGGGAGGGAGGGAGAGAAGCAGGGGAGAGAGAGAGAGAAAGAAAGAAGGAAGGAAGGAAGGAAGGAAGGAAAGAAAGAAAGAAAGGAAAGGAAAGAACGAAGCTCAAAAAAAGGAAGTGGAGGGTAAGTTGGAGGCCCACACTATACGGAGGGGTTGCTGAATTATCTAGTTTGGAAAATCCCACAAACCAACTTCAGTCACGTGTGAGAACACAGTTGAGATTTCTAGGCTCTCTGGATATGAGTCATTTGGGTAAAAGAAAAAAAGGGGGTCTGGATTGGCTCAGGTGGTAGAGCACCTGCCTAGCAAATGTGAAGCCCTGCTGCGTTCAAACCCCAGCACTGCCAAAAAAGAAAAGAAAGCAGAAGACAATCCCAGATGCCTCTGTTGGGAAGCCAGGGTAAGCTCAAGAGTATGGAGATGCTTTGTTGCAAGACTGGTTGTGGTGCCTTGGTTTCACAGCAGAAGGTAAGAGCTCATCTCACCACCACCAGCCAGTGGTCACGAGGAGCTCCAGCATGTCCTTACTCCTGAAAATCAACTGTGTTAGCCAGCTGGGACGGTCACAATGAAGGGCCTCAGCCAGGTGGCTTAAGCACAGGCATTGTTCTGGAGGTTGCGGCCAGTGATGGAGCACATACCCAGCATGGGCAGGGCCCTGAGGTCATCCCCAGCACCATTAAAGGTGCACTTCACTCCTTTAATCCCAGCACTCTGGAGGCTCAGGCAGGAGGACCACGAGTTTAAGGCCAACCTGGGCTACACAGGGAGACCCTGTCTCAATAAAAATGGCGAGTGCTCAAGCTGGGAAGTTCAACTCCAAGGTGACATCAAATTTGGTCCCTGGTGAGGCTCCTCTTCCTGGTGTTCAGATGATTTCCTTCTGTGTCCTCACGTGGACAGAGCAACCACTGGAATCTTCTCAAGATTAGTGTCTGCAGCACTGGCCTGGTCACAGCTCTTCAGCTCAGCGAGAAAGGGTTCCTGATTCATGTTCAATTTTTTATCTCATGCATGGGAAGAAAGCAGTCCACTGACAATGGAGGGGAGTTTATTAAGAGAAAGGCCAAAACTCAAATGTGAGACAGGGAGGGACCAAGAACGGGTTGCTGGTGAAGGGACATGGGCTAGGGCTTTTAACCTGTCTGCTCCTGGGTATTGCCAATCTCCATGGTAATTAGGTGTGTAGAAAGCAGCGATCTGGTTGGCTGTGGTCATTATGTCCCGATTGGTTGTACCCTTTAAACCATGGGGTTTGAAATAGCTACTAGTCCTGTAATGTCCTCATTCTGGTCCATCCTGCTTTCACTTCTTTCCACCCTTCAAGGTCACAGGGAGGTCATAATGGTGTTTGTCCAGGGGCTCCTCTGTTCTAGACATACTGTATAATATTAGCTAATTGCCCAGCCTAGGTACTCATAAGGACATCACTGCCATCACCATCTCTGACCTCATCTAACCTAATCACTCCCCAAAGGCCCATCTTCAAATGCTGTCACACTAGGGTTAGCAATTTTAAAAATACATATTTTGGGAGGACACAATTGTAGTTCATTGCCCCAACTCCAAGAACAGGCTCCATTTACTAAGGGTTTATCTTTTATAGCTAAATAATCTCACATTCAATGAGAAAGCATGCATTAAATTCATGAGTTTTATAAAGTAGCATCATAGCTATGCTTTTTTAAATTCTTACTATGTATATAAATAAAAATTCTTCCTTGTTCTAACAGCTGGAGAGGTAATTGTGAAATAGGCCCATTGTTACTTGTTCAAGGTCATACATCTCCCAGTGGCTGAGCTGTCAGACTAGAATTTCATTCTTTCCATTATATCAAATAAATGGCCTTGAAAGATTGTAATAAGTACAAGCATACTTACTGGCAGAATGGCTCAGGTGGTAGAGCACCTGCTTAGCAAGTGTGAGACCCTGAGTTCAAACCCCAGTACCACCAAAAAAAAAAAAAAAGAGTGACCAGTCAGAAAAATGGCAAGGGGACCAATAAAAAAAAAGGAGTGTGACAATTAAGTGCATAATAAATTGAGGAGGGGGAGAACATCATTCTGAGTGAGGTTAGCCTGGCCCAAAAGACCAAAATCGTATATTCTCTCTCATATGTGGACATTAGATCAAGGGTAAACACAACAAGGGGATTGGACCTTGAGCACATGATAAAAGCGAGAGCACACAAGGGAGGGGTGAGGATAGGTAAGACACCTCAAAAATTTGCTAGCATTTGTTGCCCTTAACACAGAGAAACTAAAGCAGATACCTTAAAGCAGCTGAGGCCAATAGGAGAAAGGGACCAGGAACTAGAGAAAAGGTTAGATCAAAAAGAATTAACCTAGAAGGTAACACCCACGCACAGGAAATTAATGTGAGTCAACTCCCTGTATAGCTATCCTTATCTCAACCAGCAAAAACCCTTGTTCCTTCCTATTATTGCTTATACTCTCTCTTCAACAAAATTAGAAATAAGGGCAAAATAGTTTCTGCTGGGTATTGAGGGGGTGGTGGGGAGAGGGAGGGGGCGGAGTTGGTGGTAAGGGAGGGGGTGGGAGCAGGAGAGAGAAATGACCCAAGCATTGTGTGCACATATGAATAATAAAAAAAAATAAATAAAATAAAATAAATTGAGGAGAGAGAAATGACCCAAGCATTGTGTGCACATATGAATAATAAAAAAAAATAAAATAAAATAAATTGAGGAGGGAAGATAACAAAAAATAAACAAGTGAAGGATTAATGAATAGAATTTAAAGCGACCATCATAACAAAAGAGAATAAAATGTCTGTGAGAATATGTTCTAAAAAAGAAAACAATAGACCCACAATTTTCTGACTTGTGTTTAGATGTGTGCAAGACACGTATCTGTAGTTATTCTTGAATACTCTTTACCACACTCCAGGAGTATGGTAGTACAGCGGTATTTTTTGCTGTTGTTTATTTGCGGTGATGGGGATTGAACCCAGGATCTTGTACGTGCCAAGGAAGCTCCCTGTCACCCAGCTGCACCCTCTGTCCTCTCCCAAGTTTTTTGGCAACAAGAAAATAGGTCTCACCCCGGTAATCCTAGCTACTAAGGAAGCAGAGATCAGGAGGATCTCGGTTCAAAGCAGCCAGGGCAAGTAAGTACTGCAGACCTTCTCTCAAAAATACCTAACACACCAAAAAAGGGCTGGTGGAGTGTCTCAAGTGGTAGAGCGCCTGCCTAGCAAGTGTGAGGCCCTGAGTTCAAACCCCAGTGCTGCCAGAAAAAAAAAAAAAGACAAAGAAAATAGGTCTAAGGGATGACTTCTGTCTTCTGCAGCAGCCCCAGTGGTCTATGAAATCTTAGGTTCTCTGGAAGACTCATTGTGCCAAGCACAACTTCACCCTGTCTTGGATTGTATGGGGGGTGAGGGATGCTGATGGTGGAATGCAGTTTCAGGGGTACAGACCTTGACCTTCACAGCACACTGACGTATAAAATACATCACACATCAGCTCACACCCGGAGGAAGGAGGAAGAGAAGCACATACATAACTGGTAAAAGGTTATGAAAGGGAACAGAGACCGAGAGCGGGGTGACCAAGGGATGGCTTTCAAACAAGCTGTGAAGGTCATCGTTACAGAGTTAGCAGCTCTTTCTGTTTTCTTTTTCAACTATGTCCCAAAGAAAGAAGTTAGGACTGAGGACAAGCTCAGTGATAGAGCCTGTGCTGAGCCCTGGGTTGGATGCCCAGCACCAATACACAAACATAACCTGGAATTTGGGTTAGATATAAGAAAGAACTTGCTTGGAGAAAGCTTTATTTAGTAAAGGAAAAAATTACCGACAAGGTTACACAGGTCACGTTGCCTGCAAAAGGTTGAAGCATAACTGTAGTCAGGCACCAACTGCTAGCTCGGTGGTGTCCCCTACATCCTAAGCACATCTGTTGGTTTATTTATCTTGGTGCTGGGTGCTGAGTCCAGAGCCTCGCACATGCTAACCGTGCGCTGTACCGCTGAGCTACACCCCAACCTTCAAGTGCATTTATCACCTCCTATAATATTTTTAAGAATTCCCCAATGTGAGTGACTATTCTTTTTTTCCCCTTTGGTGGGCTGGAATTTGAACTCAGGGCTTCACACTTGCAAAGCAAGCACTCCACCACTTGAGCCACACCTCCAGTCCATTTTGCTCTGGTTATTTTGAAGATGAGGTCTCACGAACTGTTCATCTGGGCTGGCCTCAAACCTCAGTACTTCCAATCTCAGCCTCCCAAGTAACTAGGATTACAGTCATGGGTCACCAGCACCTGGTCCCAGTGTGACTATTATTTATTTTTTGGTGGTCCTGGGATCTGAATTCATGGCCTGCATGCTTGCTAAGCAAGTGCTCTACCACTTGAGCCACTCTGCCAGCCCTTTTTTTATGTGGGAAATTGTTTTTTGGTGGCACTGAGGTTTGAACTCAGGGCCTCATATTTGCTGGGCAGGTGCTCTTCTTGAGCCACTCCACCAGCCCTTTGCGTGTGTGTGTGTGTGTGTGTGTGTGTGTGTGATGAGTTTTTCAAAATAGGGTCTCATAAATGATTTGCCCAGGCTGGCTTCAAACCTCAATCCTCCTAATCTCTGCCTCCTCAGTAGCTAGGATTACAGGCGTGAGCCACCAGCACCTGCCCATCATATTTGACAGGCAGCTGGAGTAGTTATAATAATATTAGACATAAATATACTTCAAGACAAAACATTTACTAAGGAGAAAAAGTACATCCATCTAGGAGCTATAATGATGATAGACTTTCATGGGCTAAGTTGCATCCCCTTGAAACTCCGATTTTGAAGCACCAACCCCTAGCCCCTTGGAATACGACTGTGTTTGAATATGGCTCTTAAAATGAGGCCCTTAGGGTGTGCCCTAACCCAGCAATGACAGGTACCTCTATAACATGAAGACATTAGGACCCAGGGAGAGAGAGCAGGGACACGTGCACAGAGAGACGACCAGGTGAAGAAGCAGCAAGAGGGTGACCAGAAGCACAGGTGCCAGAATCTTGATCTGGATGTCCAGCCTCCAGAACTGTGAGAGAAAAAAAAAAAATTCTGTTGTTTAACCCACAGAGTCTGCGGTATTTTGTTATGGCCTTCCTAGTGAACTAGTACACAAACATATGTGCACCTAACAACAGAGCCCCAAATAGATGAAGAAAGACAGAAATGGAGGAATAGATAGTTCAACAGTAGTCAGTAGAGACTTCAATATTCTACTTTCTTCTTTTTTTTTTGCAGCACTGGGATTTGAACTCATGGCCTACATCTTGAGCTACTCCACCAGCCCTTTTTTGTGAGAGGTTTTTTTTTTGAGAGCTATTTGTCTGGACTAACTTCAAATCCCCATCCCCCTGATCTCTGCCTCCTGAGTAGCTGCGATTACAGGCGTGAGTCACTGGTGCCTGGCCAATATTCCACTTTCAACAGTAAACACAGCAACTAGACAGGAGCTCAACAAGGAGCTAGATTAAAAACCACCACTGTCTACTTAAAACTAATAGGTGATGTGAGAACACTCCAGCCAGTGGCAGCAGAAGGCACGTTATTCTCAGGTGCACATGGAACTTTCTCCAAACTAGGTAAGGGTAGACCACAAAGCAGTCTTCATAAACTTAAAATGACTGAGGTCGTACAATATATTCTCTAATCACAATGGAGTGAAATTAAAGATTAGTAACTAGAGAAATTTTGGAACATTCACAGTACATGGAAATTAAAAAACACATTCATACATAGTCAGTGGAAATGAGGAAAAAATAGCAAGAGAATTGGAAATTTGATATTAATGAAAATGAAAATGCAATATGCCAAAACTCATGGAATACGTTCAAAGCACTAATAGAAGGAAATTTATAGCTGTAAATTCCTATATTAAAAAAGAAAGTGAGTGTAGGGGTACGTGCCTATAATTCCTGATGCTTGGAAGACAGGCAGGAGAATCTCAAAAGTTCAAGGCCAGCCTGGGCGAAGTTACTGAGATCCTGTCTCAAAAATGAAATAAAAACAAAAGGGCTGGAGGTGCAGCTCAAGTGGGAGAGCACTTGCCTAGCACACACAAGACCTTGAGTTCAATCCCTAGTACTGCTAAATTAATTAATTAAAATAAAAATCAATGATCTAATCTTCTACTTTAAAACACCACAAAAAGAAGAGCAAAGTAAACCTAAAGCAAGCAGAAGTAAAGTATAATAAAGATGACCATGCAAAATAACCAAAACAGTCAGCACTGGCTGCTCACACCTGTAATGCCAGCTACTTGGGATGCTGTGATTGGGAGGATCCAAGTTCAAGGCCAGCCCAAGCAAATACTTTGTGAGACCCACCCCCATCTCCAAAATGACCAGAGCAAAATGGACTGGAGGTGTGGCTCAAGTGGTAGAGCACCTGCTTTGCAAGTGCGAAACCTTGAGTTCAAACCTCAGTCACACCAAAAAATAAATGAAATAAGTCAAATATAGAATAGACAAAAGATAGAGCTCCAACAAAACCAAAATTTAATCTGTGAAAACATCAATAAAGCTGACACAATATTAGCAGACTGACCAAGAAAAGAGAGAGAGAGGTGACTCAATTTACTAAAATTAGGAATTACATGACTCCAGACCCTACAGAAATAAGAGAGATTGTAAGAAAGTACTTTGGACAATGTGTGCTAGCAAATCAAAGATCCAGATGAAACGGACACATTTCTAGAAAGACACAAGCTGTCTGAATGATCCTAGATGAAACAGAAAGTCGGAACAGACCTATGTCAAAGAGATGGAAGACAGTGAGACAGACAAAAGACAGCACCTTCTCATGGAGAAAAGCACAGCACCAAATGAAGGAAAAGAAAGGAGAGTGAACCAGAGAACTGGACATCCAAGCCCTTGATTGTCCTGCCTTTTTGGTTTGTTTGTTTGCTTATGGTAGCCTGGTTGACCTTGAACTCTGATCCTTCTGACTCAGTCTTCCAAATGCTGGGATTACAGCAGTTCACAGCTGTGCCCTGCTTTTTTCATTGTGGTAAAACACACCTCAAATTTACCATCTTAGCCATTTCTCAGCGTGCAGCTCAGTAATGATAAATATATTCACAGTGTTGTAAAACAGGCCTCCAGAACTTCCCCATCTTCCAAATTTAAATTCTATATCTGTTAGACAACTCGCCTTCTCCCAAAACGACTTCCCTCCCTCCCACTATTCTACTTATATTTCTATGAATGTGACTACTTTCTACATCTCTTATAACTGGAATTGTAGTGTTTGTCTTTGTGTGATAGGCTTATTTCATCAGCATTTCTCAAGGTTCATCCGTGTGACAGTATGTGACTGATTTCCTTCCTTTTTAAGGCTGAATGATATTCTGCTGCAGGGATAGACCACATTTTCTTTACAGTATGTGCATTTTTTTGGGTGATACTGGGGATTAAACTCAGGGCCTCACACTCGATAGTCAGGTCCTCTACCACTTGAGTCACATCCCCAGCCCACTACATTTTTTCTATCCACTCATCCATTGGTGGACATCTGAGATGCTCTCACCTCTTGGTGGCTATACTGTGACTAGTCTGGCTGTAACTACAGATGTGCAAATATCTGTTGGAGACCCTGCTCTCAATTCTTTGGATGTAAACCCAGAAGAGGGGTAGCTGGATCTTATGATAAAGCTATTTTTAATTTTTTGAGGAAAAGCAATACTGTTTCCTATAGAGACTGCACCATTTCACAATTCCACCCACAATGCACAGAGGTTCCGGTTTCTCCACGTCCTTATTTTCTGGATTTAAAATTTGTTTTTATGTCTTTTTTTTTTGCAGCACTGGGATTTGAACTCAGGGCCTCACACTTGCTAGGCAGGCGCTCTTACTGCTTGAGCAACTCTGTCTGCTAAAATTTGTTCCTAATAGTAGCTGTCCACTAACTGGTAGGGTGTGAGGTGGTCTGCCATCGTGGCTCTGATCTGGGTTTCTCTGATGACCACTGGGGACGACTGTTCTTCATATTATCTATGAGGAGTCTCTATTCAAGGCCTTCACCCTTTTGTAAACTGGGTTATTTTGATTTTTTTCTTTTTTTAGTGCTGGGACTAAACGTAGGGCTTTGAGCATTTTCTCTACCACTGAGCTACACCCCCATCCTGTTTTTAGGGTTGTTACTCAGTTGCAGAAGTTGTTTAAATATCCCATTATTAATCTCTTTTCAAATTCATGATTTGATATTTCCTTTCATTCATAGGTTGCCTTTTTACTCTATTGATTGTGGAGTTTGGGGATTGTTTCTTTTTTTTTTGAGATAGGGTCTCACTATCTAACTCAGGCTGGCCTCAACTTCTGATCCTTTTGCCTTTGCCTCGTATGTTGGGATTGCAGGCGTGTGCCACCCCACCCAGCTGATTGTGTCTTTTGAGGTACCAAGGGTTTCAAGTTCGATGTGGTCCCATTTGTCTATTTTTCCAAATTTCTATTAAAATGCTTTTTCTTTTATTAATTGCAACCTTACTATTTATTTATTTATTTTGAAACAGGGCCCTGCTATGTAGCCCAGGCTGTCTTCAATCTCAAAATCCTCCTGCCTTTTAGCTTCCTGAGCTCCAATCTTACTTTTTTGTTATTATTATTATTATTCATTTATTCACATGTGCATACATTGTTTGGGTCATTTCTCCCCCCTGCCCCCCTCCCCTAATCTTACTTTTTTTAGCCAGGCAAGACATTCTGATTAATCTACTTTTTCTTTTTTTTTTTTTTTGTGGTATCCAGGCTTGAACTCAGGGCCTACACATTGAGCCACTCCGCCAGCCCTTTTATGTGTTGGGTATTTTCGAGATAGGGTCTCATGAACTATTTGCCTGGGTTGGTTTTGACCCGCAATCCTCCTGATCTCTGCCTCCTGAGTAGCTAGGATTACAGGTGTGAGCCACTGGGGCCCAACCAATCTTAGTTTTAAAGCTGACTTCCTAGGTTGTGTATCCTATTTCTTGATCTAGTGATTCAACTGTCTGTCAGTCCACCTGGAGATCCAAGAACGAAATAGAGGGAAGGAACAGGGGAGGGCTGAGTGGGGAGGGATAGCCAGCTCTGGGCTCTCTACCTCTCACTCCACCCTGGTCTTCCCAGATTTACTCCCTGCTCTGTTGGTAACCTGCTACATCCTTTCCACCTCCGTCCTGCCTGTAAACTTGACAGGAGGTGCTAGTTGAGTTTCTGCCTACTGGTGACTGGCCTCAATGTGCCTAGACACTCCGGAACACTCTTGTCCTCACCCTTTCTTCCCCAGGCTTCCTCTTCTCCTAGTGGGAGAGCCAAAGACTTGGGTTGGCAAGCCTGGGAAGATACCACCTGGACAGCCAGTGCTCTTAGGGCCTGAGAAGACCAGTATCTCTGTTTGGGGACCACCCAGTGGCTGATGTTCCCTTGGCTGCGAGTGACCCCTCCCTCCCGGGATGTGAGTGGAAAACCTCAGACTCTGTCCCTGACAGTACCTAGAATCTCAGAATCTCAGAGCCCCTGAAGGCAAGAGATGAAGTTAAAAATAGGAACTACCTGTGAAGACACAGGCAGCAGCGATTAAGGAAGGGCAAAATCAACAGAGATGGAAAAGGGAGGGAATAAATTTGAGGATGCCGAGTGAGTGGGGTGGGAATACTTTCCAAACTTGAATTTTGTTTTGCCAACTAAATGGAAAGCAAAACTAGACCAGGGCTTCCCAGCTGCTCCAGCTGTCTGTTTACTTGCAGCTGTGCTAGGAAAACATTAAAAAAAAAAAAAAAGTGACAAAAACCATTTTGGTTCAAATGGCTAATCACTAGACCTGTAGGGTTTTTTCAACTTAAAAAAGCAAGAAAGGGAGGGAGGGGGGAGAGAGAGAGGGCGGGAGGAAGGAAAGGGTCAGTGATTTTAACTCCCAAACCCTTTGGTGTAAATTCAGACGGAGGTCATGTTTTGTACTTTTTTCATCTGGTGAAGGAGACAGGCCACTTGCAGTGGTCAGCAGCTATCACCAGCTACTCAGGAGGTGAAGATCAGGAGGATCGACACTCAAGACCAGTCCAGGCAAAAAATTAGTGAGACCCCATCTCAATCAGTAAGTAGGGCATGGTGGTCTGAGCCTGTGATCATAACTGTCTGGGAGTCTGTAGGTGGAAGGATTTCAGTTCAGAGTGGTCTCAGACAAAAATTTGAGACCTTACCTGAAAAATAAAGCAAAAAAGGCCTGGGAGCATGGCCTAAGCAAGTATTGAAGAGACAGTTATGAGCTCTAGAATTAGTTGTATATGCGTAAAAAGTTTTTTTCTGCTTGTTTGTTTTTGTGGAACTGGGGCTTGAACGCAGGGCCTCACACTTGCTAGGCAGGCGCTCTACCACTTGAGCCACTCCACCAGCCCTTTCTTGTATTAGGTATTTTCGGGATAGGGTCTCTTGACCTATTTGCCTGGGCTGGCTTCAAACCATGATCCTCCTGATCTCTGCCTCCTGAGTAGCTAGGATTATAGGCGTGAGCCACTGGCGCCTGGCTAATTCTTCATCTTTCAAAATCATTTCTAAATGGTATGGGCACAGCTGGAGGAACTGGAAATCAAGCACTCAATTATAAGCCTATGAGTTTATGAAGTGAAACGTGCTCAAAAATTAATCATTTTTTTGTGGATCAAAGATTTTAATGTAAGGCATGAAACTTGTATAGGAAAGAATAGGGAACACCCTGGACCACACAGGCATAGAACAGAAAAAGACTGGCAAATGGGACTGCATGTAACTAAAAAGCTTCTGCACAGCAGAGTCACTAGACTGAAGAGACAGCCTGCAGAATGGGAGAAAATCTTTGCCAGCATTACATCTGACAAGGGATTAGTAATCAGAATATACAGGGAGCTCAAAAAACTAATCCTTCAAAGAATCAACAACCCATTGAATAAATGAGCAAATGAATGAACAGACGATTCTCAAAAAAAAGCAGCACAAATGGCCAAAAATACATGAAGAGATGCTCAGTGTCCTTGGCCATAAAGGAAATGCAAATCAAAGTGACACTGAGATTTCACCTCACTCCAGTCAGAATGACTGTCACCAATAACACAAACAACAGCAAATGCTGTCGAGGGTGTGGGGAAAGGAACTCTTACAGGCTATTGGTTCTTACATGCTGGTAGTGGGAATGTAAATTAGTGCAACCACTGCAGAAAGCAGTATGGAATTTCCTTAAAAACAAAAACTAGACTGGAGGATGGCTCAAATGGTAGAGCACCTGCTTTGCAAGTTCGAAGACCTGAGTTCAAGCCCCAGTTCCACCAAAATTTTTTTTGAAAACCAAAAACTAAAGCTAGACCTATCATATGATACATTGATACCGATCCTGGGCACATATCCAAAGGAATGTAAGCCGGGATACAATAGAGGCACCTGCACACCCATGTTTATTGCCGCACCGTTCACAACAGCCAAGCCATGAAACAGCACAGATATCCTACAATTGCTGAATGGATTAAGAGATTGTGGTATATATACACAATGGAGTATTGTTGAGGTATAAAGAAGAATGAAATTACGATATTTATGGGTAAATGGGTGAACTGCACATTGTTGTGTTAAGGGAAGGTAGCCAGGTTCAGAAAAACAAAGGTCACATGTTTTCTCTCATATGTGGAAGATAGACCTGTATGAAAAATATGCAGATAAATACATCGATGACTTCATTTACGTATGCATATATGGAGGGTGGGGGAGAATGTGATTGTAATCGTGGTTAGTCTGAGAGACTACAGGGTGGTGGAGAGCAAGAGAGAGTGATGGAGAGTGAATAGTGTTGAAACGCAATGCATCCGTGTGTGAAGATGCTAAGATGAAATGCATGGAACAATAGGGGAGCAGGCGAGAAAGAGTGAGTAATGGAGGCTAATCTGATTAAAATATGATATGTGCAAGTGTGAAATGCCAAGGTGAACTCCCTTGAATAATCACTATACACTTAAAAAAATGAAGGACAGAAAGGTAAACAGGTCCTGTCTGGGGGCTGGGTGCCAGTGGGAGGGGGCAGGGTGAAGGACGTATGGCAGATGCACTTGTGTAAGTGTGTGAAAATAGGAAGATAAAACCCGTTGAAGCTGTTGTGAGGAGGGGGAGGGGAGAGGGAGAATGATGCAGGGCGTGAGTCTAATGAAGACGCCTTGTGAGCACATGTGTAACTGTCACAGTGAATCCCCACCCCCCACCCCCGCCCCGAACATCCAACAAATGCTAATAAATTAAAAAAAGAAACTAATCATTTTTTCTCATCTCTCCTGTGAGTGATATCTCACCAGTCCAATTGTCTGCTGCTGGTGAATGAGATCTAACAAGAATTTGGAAGCTCTTACTAACAGCCTTTATACAAACCCTGGAAATAGCTTCTTTGCATTTGTATGCAAATTGATTTCAGTTTTTTTCCTACCTGTGAGGAGGGAGAGGATGAAGATGTCTTAGGGGCTCTGTGTGTCAAAGTGAGGACCTGTGTTTTTTGTTGTTTGTTTGTTGTTTTTTTCCAGTTAGTGCCTTAGGGAATGGTGAATGAAATTTATCCCAAATGCTGAAAATTTTGGAGGAAAGCAGTTATACCAAATGCAAACCTGATCTCAATCAAGGTGAGCTAACAACTCACCCTGAGTAACTTTGCACTGGACGTCAATAGCCCTCACCGCCCCCCCTCCCCTCCCCTCCCCTCCTCTTCTCTCCCCTCCCCTCCCCTCCTCTCCCTTTCCCTCCCTTCCCCTCCCCTCCCCTCCTGTCCGGTGCTGGAGGTTGAACCCAGAGCTTCACCTGCTAGGCAAGCCACTGAGCTACATCCTCGGCCTGCCTAGTTTTGAGAGCTTCCAAAACATGGAGACCATGTTCAGCCATAAGTCAGACAGACAGAGATGCCGAATAATGTTCTAAGAGCATAAACAAAACTGGGGGGAAGAAAGATTTGTTTTAGTATGCAAAATTCTTCTTTTCTTTAAAAATGTTGTTACATTCTAAAACTCTGGAAAATAAAATCCATAACTACACTTAGAGTGAATATGTTTTGTTCTATTTTTCTTTTTTTAATGATTTTATTAGCATTAATAGCTCTACCGGGGGTACATTGTAATATTGTCATATGTGCTTACAATATTTTAGTTGGATTTAAGCCCTCTGTCATCCTACCTCTTCCCCCTCCCCTGTTTTGTTTTTCTTGAGAGACCAGGGTTTGAACTCAGGGCCTCAAGTGAAGTACTCTACCACTTGAGCCACACGGTGTCTTTCTATTTTTAAGTTTGTTTTTCATATGTGGTTTCATGCTAACTTTGCCCTGACCAGCCTCAGATTGTGATCCTCCTTCCTCTGCCTCCTGAGTAGCCAGGACTGCAGACATGTGCTACCCCACTCCGCTTGGACATATATTGCTCTGATCTTTCTACCTTCTGGGAATTGCTCTGGTCTCTTCAAGTATACCATTCCTGTGGGAGCAACCTTTCCCATTCATGGCCTGGCCTCCTGCCTGTGGTCTGTTAAAGACAATGTAGTGTCAATGATTCACCTTATTCACGTGAGACTCACTCCAGGACAGTGACAAATGACAACATCTGTAACAGCCAGGGAGCCCGGGCCACCACCGATCAGAACAGCCATGCATGTTGGCTGAAGAGCACCCTTGTTTGGGAATAGAGCACATAGGGGTCCCTCTTCAGAGCTGGGTGTTGGTCGTGGGATTTGGGGAGGCCAGTCTTTCTTCCTGCCGATGGAACAGGAATGAGGCCAGCGGAAGCATGCAGAGAGGGAAAGGGCTCTGAGGATGTTGAAACTCCTGGTCCCAGTTCCAGCAGGCCAGCTGGCCCTTGCCCTTCCTCAGCTCCATTGCTCAATCCCTCCTTGGGACCTGGGAGCAAGTAAATTCCATGTTTGGACTAAGCTCAAGTTCAACACCGCCCCCCACCAAGAGTCCTAACCGATTCTACATTAAACAGCACATTCTTTTTTCCTCAGCTTTATTGAAGAATAATTAATAAATAGAAATCATATGTAATGAAAGCATCCAAATTCTTTTTTTTTTTTTTTTGGCATTGCTGGGTTTTGAACCCAGGGCCTCATACATGCTAGGCAAGCTCTCTACCAGTTGAGCCAACCATTTTTTGTTTGTTCATTTGTTTTGATACAGGGTCTCATGACCATTGCCTGAGCTGGCCTTGAACTCCCCACCCTCCTGTCCTACCTCCCCAGTGGCTGGGATTGCAGGTGTGAGCCACCACCCCCAGCTCAACTTCATGTCTTGATGTAAACCGAAATGGTCGTCACAGTCAAGACAGTAACACACCCATCGTCAGTAACACAGAGTTACTCTCCTGGGTCTGTTGTGTTGAGAACACAGATCTACTCTTTGAGCAAATTTCAACTGCACAACACACTGTGGCTAGCTGTAGCCACCATGCTGCACATCAGTGCTAGGGGACTTCTTCATCCTGTGTAACTGAGACAGTTTACCCTTAGACTGACCTCTCCCATCAGTCCCTCCCCCAGTCCTGGCAACCTCCATCCTACTCTGTGTGTCTAAGTGTTCGCCTATTTCAGATTCTACATACAAGTGAGGTCATGCACTATTTGTCTTTCTGTGTCTGATTTATTTCACTTGACCTAATGTCTTCTACTTTGATCCATGTTGTTGAAAAAGGGCAGAATTTCCTTGTTTAAGGCTACACAGTATTCCATGAATAAGATGGAATCCATGTCTGTCTACAGAATTCTCCTTAGTCACTAATCTGCCACTACTTGGCTTCCTTCCATATTTTAGTTTGCAGATAGGGTGCAGATATCTCTTTGATAGGCAGATTTTATTTCCTTTGGTTATATCTCAGAAACAGGATTGATGGATCATTTGGCGGCTGTTAAAAATTTTTTTTTTTGAGGCAGGATCTGGCTATGTAGTCCATCCATACTGTTCTCCATAACAGCTGTGCCAATTTACATAACAGCTGTGCCAATTTACAGTCTTTCACCTCAAGTTTATCTCTAGATATTTTACTCTTTTTCTTGCTGTTGTACATGGGATTGTTTCCTGTTTCCTTTTGTAATAGCTGGTTATTTGTGTATAGACATGTCCCAATTATGTATGTTGATTTTGAATTCTACAACCTTTCTGAATTTAGTACTTCTAGCAGTTTTTGTTGTTGTGTTTGAGTCTTTAGGACTTCTGTTTTTTGTTTTGGTAGGACTGGGGTTTGAACTCATAGGCCTTGCACTTGCAAAGCGGGCACTCTACTGCTTGAGCCATGCTTCCAGTCCACCTTTGCTCTGGTTGTTTTGGAGATGGGTTCTCTAGAACTATTTGCCCCAGCTCTAATTATGATCTTCCCAATCTGCCTCCCAAGTAGCCACCTGCGCCCGGCTAGGGTTTTTTTATACACCTGATCCATGCCACCTGTAGAGATTTTACTTCTTTCTTTCCAGCTTGTGTGTCTTTTTTTTTTTTTTTCCTTTTGGTCTAGTTGCTCTGGCTAGGACTTTGGGTATGTTAAACACAGGTGGTCAGAACTGGCGTCATCCTTGTCTAGATCTTAAAGCTTTCAGTTTTCTCCCGTGACTGCGTGAGCTGGGGCTTTTGGAGATGGTATTTCTGGTGTTGGAGCACATTCCTTTTGTACCTATTGGATTGAGGGTTTTTTCATGATTGATAGATGTTGGATTTTTTCCAGTGCTTTCGCTGCATCTCATAGAAAAGATTACGTAGTTTTTATGACTCAGCCTGTGACTGGGGCATATCACATCGATTGATTTGTGCATGTTGAATCTTCCTTGCATTCTAGGAATAAATTCCACATGATCATGGAGTATAAGCCTTTTAATGTGCTGTCAAATTCAGTTTGCCGGTAGACCAATAGAGATATTGGTCTATATTTGCTTTCCTGGCTTTGGTATCAGGGTAAGGCAGATCTTGTAAATGAGTTTGGAGGTAATCTCACTTCTGTTTTTTGGAAGCGTTCGAGGACTGGGACTGGCATTAATGCTTCTTTGGATATTTGCTAGAATTCCCTCACGAAGTCATCCACTTCTTGGCTTTTCTTTATGATTGGATCGATCTCCTCATTTGTTATTTGTCTTGTCAATCTCTCCCTTTGAGCCTCAGTTTTAGTAGGTTGTATGTGTCTGGGAATTAATCCATTTCTTCCAGATGATCCAATTTATTGACATAGACTTGCTCCTGCAACTCCCTCTTGACCCTTTCTTTTCTCAGTCATCTGTAGAGTGACCAACTATATTCTTTCTTCCATATTGCCTTTCAATCTTGCCAACAATTATGCATGTGTTGTTATACAGTTGTAAGTAGCAGAATTTTATATGATTTCATTCTGCTCTTTAATAGTATATTATTTATATTTAATATCATATTTACAATTTTTATATTTAGAATACCAAATATCCTAAATCACATACTAATAATCAATAAACATAATATATTTAATATAAACAAGTCATGTTGTTCCATAGTCTTTTGAGTACTCACTTTTTGTTTTTCTCGATGGGATTGGGGTTTGAACTCAGTGTTTCACACTTGCAAAGCAGGCCTCTACCACTTGAGCCACATGGCCAATCCTTTTTGCTCTGGTTATGAGATGGGGGTCTCTCAAATTAGTTGCCCAGGCTGGACTCAAACCATGATCCTCCTGATCTCAGTCCCCCAAATAGCTAGGATTACAGGTGTGAGCCAAGTAATCACATTTTAACACCTGTATAATATTCTATCTCATTATGTAACAGTGAAGAGTTAGCCTTTTTTTTTTTTTTGAGTGCTTGTTATTCCCGATGCTCTGTACAGAGAATATATATGGCACCTGGAAAACTTTAGAGGGATCATTGTCTCCAGTATAGTGATGTGAGACCTGGTTGGGAGAGGCAAAATTACTTCCTCCAAATCATATAGAAAGTGATAGACTAAGTCTTGCTCTATCTCCTTCCCAAGCTACTGCTACCATGCCCTGTGGCTCCCTGTTGCCACAGCTTACCCTAGCAAGTCCACTCTTGGGTTTGGATGCTTTGGAGTGTGTTAGTTACCTGGCATCTAATGCTTTAGTTCTGCTGACTTCAAAATGGCTGTTTGTATCCACAAAGAGCATTTATCCTGAAGACATACCCATTATATCAGGTGGTTGGAGTCTATTTTATGAGAGCCCATCTTTTTGTTAATTTACTCAGTAATTATTTATTGAACAGTAGCGTGGATTTGATGTTAACATCTACTGCAAGCATGAAGAAATATGATATCCTTGGGAATATCAAGGTAAAGCAGCCCTGGATCCTGTCTGGAGCTTTGGACTAGAGAAGACAAAAAGCACCAATAATTATAACAGAAAGAATAAAGGTTTAATGTAAAGTGTACTAAAAAGGGGGAGGGAGGATAAGAAGGAGTAGTAGAGGGTGAGTATGATTAAAGTGTGGAGAGAGTGCCATGAAACCTCTTACTGTAGACAATTTAACATGTGCCAATTGAAAAAAAGAGATGACAGATAAAATATTGCAGAAAGTCAGCAGCTGGGACGGCTGGGGAGATGGAGAGGCTTCAGGAAGAGATGGCTTTTGCTAGGGAGCTGAGCTGGGGTTGCTCACAGTTGAGCCCCTGAAGGACGAAGGCATTTCAGGAGCAGAGTTCAGCACACCCTGGCCCAGACAGATCTGGATGGCCGGTGTCCTCCCGAGGGAAGCACCCAGTGAGCCCCAACTTCTGCAGTTGGGGAAGAAAAGGGTCAGCACCAGGATTTCCCATCCTCTGATGTGCTGTGAAGTCAGAGGATGGAGAACTCTCCTTTCTGATAACTTTACCTTACTCACGTCCCATTCCTTCCTGGACCCACTGAGGCCTGACTTCGAAAGTCAACAGACTCCTCCCAGTCACCGAGTCCAGCGGTCCCTGTCCAGCTTGCACTGCACCTACACTTGTGTGGCGTTGCGTGTGATTATTCCCCTCTGCCACCTGCCCCAGCTTCTGTCACAGCCCTTTGTCCTGGCTCCAGCCCTCCTCTCCTCCCTGACTCACTTCCTCCCTGGATAACTTACCCAGTTTCAGATATTCCTTTATAGCTACAGAGAACAGACTCGACTCTGTGTTTGTGACCATGTGCGTTTTGGTGGTTGTTATGGTTTGGTTTTTTTATGCCAGGAATTGAACCTAGGGCCATTCACATGCAAAGCCAGCTACACCCCAGCCTCTTGCTTGGTTTTGAGCTTACACACGTGGAGCCCTCGGCCTGTCTTTTCTTTGACCTGGCTTCATGAGTGCCCTGAGTGCTCAACACACCAGCCCATGCTTGGGAGGCCCATCCACGTGGTTGCTGTGGCTGTGCCATCTTCTTTTCTTTCACTGTCACCCCTGCTTCCTTTGCACAGCTCTGCCAGGTAATTTTTCTATTCTTTAGTGGCCACCTGGGTTATTTCCAGTTTGAGATCTTACAAATAATACTGCCATGAGCATAACTGTACGTGTTTTCTGGTGCACATGTGTACACACTTCCATTAAATACTGGATTCGTTTTCTTTCTTCCTTTTTTTTTTTTTTGGTGGTGTTGGAGTTTGAACTCAGGGTCTTACGCTTGCAAAGCAGGTGCTCTCTTGCTTGAACCAGTCTGCCAGTCCTTTTATGTGTTAGGTATTTTTGAGATAGGTCTCACAGAATATTTGCCTGGGCTGGCCTCAAATTGTGATCCTCATGATATCTGCCTCCTGAGCAGCTAGGAATACAAGTGTGAGCCACCAGCACCCAGCTAGTCTTTTTTCTTTTAAATAATGCTTACCAAACAATGAAATCAGTAAGAATAACTCACATCTGTATACTGTTTTACGATTTACAGTGTGCTTTCTGATCCGTTTCCTCGCTCTGCTTTTGTTAGAAGTAACAAATGAAATATTGCTTGGTGGCCCTGCTTTCATTGCATACATTATCTCTCACAGATGCAAAAACCCAGGCAAAATGCATATATTAAAAATAATTGTGGTTGAACTCATCAACATACTTTGTGAATTTACTAATTTTTTCTTCTGTGTTCACAATTACTTCTAATTTCCTGATAAATATGATAATGCTTGCAGAATGTCTAACAAACTCTCCATCTCCCGATGCTGAGAGGCATGAGGCCTTCTGGGAGTTTCCATATGCTTCAGGAAGAGAGCATAAATCCACAAGAGTCCAGTGATTGGATATGGGAATCTCTATTGTGGACAGCAGTGGAAAGATGCCAGCAGATCAAGACAGCCTCTCTGTATTAAAGAGGCCATTCTCGATCCTTCCAGACCAGACACCAATTAAACTAGCCCTCCTTTCTCCGCAGTGTTTCTCGTTTGCTGTGGTTTCTTCCCTTGGACTACCTATGTGCGTCTAGGGTGGGGAGGAATAGCTATAGCACGTGGGAAGTGAGAGAAATGATTGTAGAAAAGAAACGACTGTGCATTAAAAATCTCAAGCTGAGCCGGGCGCTGGTGGCTCACGCCTATAATCCTAGCTACTCAGGAGGCAGAGATCAGGAGGATCGTGGTTTGAAGCTAGCCTCCAGCAAATAGTTCCCAAGACCCTATCTTGAAAAACCCTTCACAAAAAAGGGCTGGTGGAATGGCTCAAGGTGAAAGCCCTGAGTTCAAGCCCCGGTACTATAAAAACAAGAAAACCAAAAACAAATCTCAGGCCGAATGGTACCCTAATTTTTTTTTCTTTTGCTTCTTGACATTTTAAATACCAGACTGCTATAAAAGTATATGACCTTTTCTCCCCATCAAGTTTATAACCTTCAAAGATAAGACAGGCAAATGTAAGCTAGAAATGAAAAATATAAATTTAATGATTCTTTTCTTTATACGACCACTGCAATATTAGACCCATAGCTCATCACAGGTAATGTTGTCTCCTTCTTATTGTACTAAAGTTACCAGAGACAAAACATTTTGCTGGCAAATGTGGGACCTATGGCAGCCACGTGGGTTTTCCCCTTCCTCTTGGATCACCTGGTCCTCAGTGCAGGCTTTTATCTCTGTTTCGGTTTTCCCTCTTCTGTTGCATTGTGTATCACTGTGCCTGTCAGCATCATTTTCCCTTGTTAACTACTCCAATTCAGGGTCCGCATTTGTCCCTGCAGCTCTGGGGCTTCCTGGGTTGCTGGCTGCCCCCGGGATTCCACAGAAGTCATTTGGCTCAGGCACAAATTTGTCAACACAGTATTTTTCTTGGCTCAAAAATGGATACATGAAGCCACCCGTTCTCCTGAGACGGCATCCAGCAGAGCCCCGGTCTTTCCCATCCTTACATGAGGAGGCTTGTGGTCCTGGAATGAGGGGTGAACCTGATAGAGTGTGGAAGATGACAGAGATGCTGGGTCCTCGAGAATGTCACTAGAGACCCATGTAAACCAAGTGTGAACCCTGGAGGCCCTCTTGACTCTCAAGTCACAATTTCTCCTTTATGGCCTAAGGCAAATTTCCCTTTTCTTTCTTCCCCCCCTCCCTCTCTCCCCCAGGGGCAGGGGAAGGGGTTAACAGGGTCTTGATATGTAGCCCAGGCTGGCCTTGTGCTCAAGATCTTCATGACTTAGCCTCTTAGGTGCTGGGATTACAGATGTACAACACCACTCTTGGTGCATAAGATTAGTTGAATTGGGTTTTCTGTCACTTAAACAATGTGATGTCTTTTAACTGATACACTGTTTTAAAAAATATAGCTGGGGGGGCTGAGAAGTGGCTCAAGTGGTAGAGCGCCTACCCAGCAAGTGTGAGGCCCTGAGAGAGAAAGACAGAAAGAGAGAGAGAGAGAGAGAGAGAGAGAGAGAGAGAGAGAGAGCGCCAAGCATGGAGGTACAGGGCACGCCTGAATTCCAGCTACTCGGAAGGCTGAGGTAAGAGGATCACTTGAGCCCAGCCTGGGCAACATAGAGATCCTGCCTCAAATATGTATATGTGTTAGTGTGTGTGTGTGTGAGTGTGTATGTGTGTTATATTGCTAGAAACTTAGCTATACAGTAAGGCCAGCGTTCAGGAGACTATTCCCATTTGAAAGTAGTTTGTAGGCTGGGCACAATAGTTCACACCTGTAATCCTAGCTACTTGGGAGGGTGAGATAGGGAGGATTGGAGTTCAAGGCCACTCTTAGCAAATAGTTTGTGAGACCCCCTATCTTTAAAATAACCAGAGCAAAATGGACTGGAGGTGAGGCTCAAGCAGTAGAATCCTGCTTTGCAAGTGCAAAACCCTGAGTTCAACCCTTGTTCTACCACCACTACCCCCCCAAAAAAAAGATAGTTTGGTACTCACAGTTCCCAAGAGGAGGGGCACTCCACACCATGGAGTGGGGAGACTCACACTAGACTCACAAGGCCAGTGAGAGCAGAGGGGAAAGAGGAAGCATGGGTAAGAGCCTATTTGGTGGTTTCTGGGGGAAACAACAGGTATGGCAGGGCAACCAGTTTAGGACTAGCTTGTCTGAATCAATTCAGTGGGCTCTGAGTAACAGGGACCATCCTTGGCTGTCTGGTACCAGGTCTGGAATGATTAGGGTAGCTGGATAGTGGCCCAGACTCTGGGGACCCCATAAGGAGGGCTGGGGTGTGAGCCCGTGTCAGTCAGCTTTCTGTCACTGTGAAAAAATACCTACAAGAAGTTAGTTTTTGTTTGTTCCTGTGCTGGGGAAAAATACCTGAGAAAATCAACTTAAAGTGTAAAGATTTATTTGGATACATGGTGTCAGAGGCTAAGGCCACAGTCATCTGGTTTCTTTGCTTTTGAGCCCGTGATGAAGCAGGAAGTGTGTGGCGATTCAAAACTGCTCACCTCATGGTGTCCAGGAAGCAGAGAGAGAGAGAAGAGGGACAGAAAGAGAGATGGAGAGACAGACAGAAAGAAGATATGGCCACCTTAAGGGCTCACTCACTCCCTTCAACCAGGCCCCGCCTCCTAAGCCCATCAAATTTTGGGCCCTCCAATGGAGAATCCATTGATGAGATCAGAATCCTCATCATCCAATGACTTCCCCAAAGTCCCACCTCTGAACATTACTGCACTAGGGACCAAGCCCTCCACACATGTTAAGAGCCAAGGTTGTTTCATTTGTGTTTGAACTGGGTGACTCATTGGTGAGTCATTTACTGTTGCTAGGAATTGGCTAAGCCTGGCGTGGGCAGTCAGCAGGACAGCCTCAGAATATGGAATGTAAAAGATGTGGCTAATAGGTACATTCACCATGAACTTGTAAAGCGCCGGGGAGAACATGGTTTTACTATTAGTATTGCCAACAGAACAGGGAGCCACAGCTGATCTTTAATGATGTCGCCATGATTTTCTTATCAAAAAACACTTATTGACGTAATCTTCATGGAACAAAGAACTCTGGGTTGCCAAACTCTTCATAGACTGATCCATCTTTTGGCATGGTTACCTATTTTCTGACGGGATCTCTGATATCCATTCTTGTTTACTCACTCACCAATGTTTTCAGCACTTGTGTGCTCAGTGTTTTCTGGGTGCTAAAGGCACAGTGAGGTCTGCAAAATGGTCCCTCTGTCTTAGATCTTATATTCTGAGATGATGGCAGACAGGCTACAAAAAAGTGATGAAATGTTGAGGTGTTGCTCCAGTGGTAGAGCACCTGCTTGAAGTCTTGAGTTGAAACCCCAACCCCAACAGCAAAAAAAAAAAGAAATTATTTTATTACTGCCCTTTAGACAACAGTAAGTGTCATGGACTGAATTGTGTCCCCTTACCAAAATTCACATATTGAAATCTTAGCCCCCATTACTCCAGAATGTAACTGTATTTGGAGAGAGAGCCCTTGAAGAGGTAATCAAGGTCCCACAAGGTTATGTGGGATGTCCCTAACCCAGTACGACTGGTGTCCTTATTTGAACAGGAAGAGGAACGGGGGCGGGGGGGGGGTGCATAGCAGGATGACCATGTGACAGGCAGCAAGAGGATGGCTATGGGGCTGGAGGCGAGGCTCAAGTGGTACAGCACCTGCCTAGCAAGCACAAGGCACAAGGTTCAATCTCCTACACTGAAAAAAAAGAGAGGATGGCTGTGTTAGTCAGTTGATGCTCTGATAAATACCGATGAAAGGAGGAAAGTTTAGTTTGCTCACAATTTCAGTCCATGGCCTGTTTCTTCTGCTTCTGGGCTTGTGGTAAGGCAGGACATCATGAATGGGAGGGCCCAGCAGCTCAACCACACAGCAGACAAGAAGCACAAGAACCAGGAAGGAGCTGGTTCTCCTGGAGAGACACAGCTTGTCCTCAGTGACCTTCCTTCACCTAGGCCCCACCTCCCAGTTGTGCTGATATGGATCCATCTTGGGGTTAATCCACTGATGAGGTCTGAGCTCCCAGGATCCAATCACCCACCAGCTGGTAACCAAGCCTTTAACACCTGAGCCTTTAGGGGACATTTCAGATTGAAATCTAACAGCAGCCAGCAAGCCAAGGAGGACGGTGTTGCAGGCAGCTTACCCTCCTGCCGCCTTCAGCTGTGACTTCCAACTCCCAACAGTGAGAAGGAAGCCTCCGTGGTTTAAGCCACTTATTCTGTAATGGCGCCCATGCAAACTGAGACAGCCAGGAAAAAGGAGTTCCCACCAACATATTTCTTGCCTACATGTATTTTCTCTTCCCTTCAGCTCACCTGTCCTGCTCATTCTAGATTTTGCATCTTTGCTTTTCCTCTTCTGTGCCCTAAAAGTTGAGACACATCCTTTCTGCCACCCATTTCCCCCCATTAACAGTGACACCCCACTTTTCCTTTAAACACTTACTGATCTTAACCTCGCTCTGTGCATTTTGGGTGGGACAGTGGCTGCATAAAGCCACTTCTGCCTGCCCACAGCAGAGGTGGGACAACAGACCAGATCTGCATGGTCAGAGCGGAAGGGGTCAGTTGGGTTGAGACCCTGCAGCCCTGCACCTGGTTTGCTAAGCTGGTGGGTTGCCAAACACCACACTGGCCTGAAGAGAATGCAGGGAACTCATGAAACCAGAATAGAGACCACATCCTAGTGATGTCATGTTGTTTTCCCTGAGTTGGTTGTGCTTTAATCACTCAATTCAGTCACTGGCCCTTCTCCTCCACCCCTCCCCAACCTTCCTCCCTCCTCCTCCTGATAGGTAGCAGTTAGACATAAGCAATGGTCATAAGAGGAGACAGGGATATCATATTATTTTAATAAACACTTAAAGGGACAGACTCTGACATTGAGACATGGAGAGGCAGAGCAGATAGCCCCCCCAATCTTTGAGATGCTAAAGTTACAGGAACAGGGAGGCCAAGAGGAGCTACCTGCTCTGCTTTCCTCTTTGAGATGTTAACAAGGTACCAGGATCCTTGGATGGGTAGACAGTAATGAAAGGGAAGTTCTAAAGAATACCTGTTGTCTCGGTGACTTGGGTGGGACATGGGTGTGATTGGGTGTGATTTGAGAGGGTGACCCCTCCCTGTTTTGTTAGCCATCTCAGTCATCCAGACCCACTGTCTTTGACCACATGTGCTCCCTAGCTCTCCAGTATAAAACTAGGAGTTAGGGGACTACCATTTTGAGGTTTTGCCCCTATTTCCTGTGTGGAGAATAGGAAATTCTCCTTCTCTCCCCCTGACCCCATTGTCCTCACTCTAGAGACAACCCGTTTAGTTTGTTGAAAGTGTATTCCTCTCCTAATAAACTTTTCTGTTACTTTCACTAAATCTTTGCATCTTGCTTGAATTCTTCTCCAGTAGGACACAACAACAGAGGTAATCTTCAGAATCACTTTTTCTGATAACCCTCCTCCCCTCTCCCTCTTGTCCCCCCTCCCCCTCCTCCTCCTTTTCCCCCTCCTCCCTCTCCCCCTCCTCCCTCTCCCCCCTCCTCTTCTTCATCCTCCTTCTAGTGGGGTTGAGTTGAGTTCATTTGGAGCTAAAAAGAATCAGGACTGACATAGTAAATCAGATTCATTATTTTTGTGTGTGTATAGTACTGGGGTTTGAACTCAGGGCCTCACATCTGCTAGGCAGGCACTCTACACCTCAAGCCACTCCACCAGACCTTTTTGTGATGGGTTGTTTTTGCAATTGAGTCTTGCCTGGGCTGGTTTGAACCATGATCCTCTTGATCTCTGCCTCCCCAGTAACTAGGATATCAGGTGTAAGCCACTGGTCCCTGGCTCAGATTCATTCTTCACCTTCATACTTCATGTTCCTCAGAGGATCAAACCTTTATCATTCACTCCAGCATCTGCCCTTTCTTGCCTCTGAACCCTCAAGGAGCTTAAAGCCTGTGTGGTTTTAGGTGTTCCTGTGTGTAGGCTGTGTCACCTCTCAAGAGAGCGCATTAGTCCTGAAGATTAGCCTTTTTCTTTCTTCCCCAGCCATGCTGCATCACCTCAGGCCAACCAAGAACCTCATGTGCTCTTCCCTAGCCTCCAATTGATTTATCTCAGTGGGTTCTCCCAGTTACTCTGGGGACAGGGTAAGTCACTTACTTAAGGTCACATGGTAGGTCTGGAGAGGAGGTGTAGCTAATAGAACTGTGCTCTTTCAGTAGCTAGGATTAAATCTGCCCACAATGAGAAAAGCCCCAAATAACAATGGCTTAAATTACACAGTTGTTTGCCTTTATTTTACATAAAAGAATGAAGGGTGGTCATCCAGGTTAGAGGCTGAAGAAATGCAATCAATCACTGGGCTTCTTCCATGAGTGTCTCACTGTCGTTCCTCACACTAAAGCTTCAGCAGGCAGGAAAGAGGAATGGATTTTCTTTTCCTGTGAGAATCCCTATTGGAGGCTGAGAAGGTAGCTCAGTGGTACAGTACTTGCCTAGCATGTGGGAGGCCTTGAATTTGATTCCCAGTACTGATTTTAAAAAATGCAGGGTGCAGTGGTTCACACCTGTGATCCCAGCTACTTTGGAGGGGGTGTGGAAACTTGGAGGAGGATTGATGTTTGAGGCCTGGAAAAAGTTCAGGAGACCCCAATCTTAATCAATAAAAAAGTTGGTAGCAGTCCAGGCCTGCCTGGGCATACATTCAAGATCCTATCTCAAAAATAACCAAGCATAAAGGGCTGGGGGCATGGCTCAGGTGGTAGAGCACCTGCCCTTAAGCACAGGTCCCTCAGACTTTCCAATCTGCAGGAGTGTGAGTGAAATAAACTTTTCTTCTTCATAAGTTATCTGGTCTCAGGTATTTTATTATAGCAACAGAGATTTGACTAAGAGATCATGGGATAGAATCCAGTCACATTAAGCTATAAGAAAAAGCTGGGCAATATATTCTATATTCCAGGTGGCCATTGTCCTAGCTGGGGGCAGGACGCAGAGGGTTGTCTTGATATAGAGGTTAGGCAGAGAGCTGGGAAACCTGATGGTTGAGAACCATGGCTTGGATGTTGACAAGGGATCGCATCCTGGCCTGCTGACAGTAACTGAACAACTTGTGACATACAGCAGGGTCTTGCTGGCCTGCAGACCCCATGGGCTAAGGAAAATGACAGCCTTGGCTGACCATCCAGGACAAGAACTCCCTTGCCCCACACGTGGGAGGAATTCATGACCCATGGCTCCATCTCAGGAAGTTAATGACACACTGACCCAGTTTTCCAGGACTGACCACCCCCATGTCCACAGCTCCCATAAAAGCCTGAGGCCTTGCAACCTCCAGCACAGTGCTCCTTCTTGAGCCTGCCCCCCCCCCGCCATGTGAAGGGGGCACTTCTGCTCTGCTTTCACTTGCTGTGCATTAATAGACCTGCTCCTGTTCAAGTCTCCTGTGTCTGTCCTTGAATTCTTTCTCCAACGAGACCAAGAACTTTCTGACCGTGAGACCCGATGACCCAAATCAGGTGACGATCTTATTATGTTCCACATTGTGAGGAGACTCTGGAACTAGTCACTAAGCTCAACCCCACCCTAGGTGGGGGCTTTTCATTTGGGTTCTCTTTCCCCAGATGATCTGTTCCTGGCAGGCAGCAGCCGGGTGCCATTGTCTTTTGCATTCCTTGCTCCTTGGATTGCGCTTTGGCTATTGTATTTTATGTTGTTGAGAAAGCCATGCTACCCTCGATCTTGCAATCCTGCTGTCTCCATCTACCTAATGTTGCCTTGTACAACCATGCCTCGATTGTCCATTGTTTTTTGGGGTTTTTTTTTGGCGGGACTGGGGTTTGAACTCAGGGCTTTGTGCTTGCAAAACAGGTGCTCTACTGCTGAGCCACACCTCCAATCCATTTTGTTGTTTTGGAGACAGAGTCTCCCAAACTATTTGCTGGCCTCAAATGGTGATCCTCCCATTCTCATCTTCCCAAGTAGCTAGGATTACAGGGGTAAGCCACTGGTGCCCGGCCTTATTTTCTTTACCTATAAAAACAGGGATAATGAACTCTCCCTTTCAGTGTTGTGAGAACACCAAAGATGCTCTGTGTAAAAGGTGCAGTGTGCTGTGGGTTTCTTTCATTCCTCTCTTGAGTCTTCATTGCGTGAGGATGGATTTGGACTGGTCTGTAACCAGCTGGAACTACCCAGCTGTGTGTGTGTCTAAGCCAGCAATCAGGGTTACTCCAGGGCAGGAGAGATGCATCTTGTCTTTGTTCACTGTAATTGTAATGCTACTTCTGCATTAAGACTTAATCTTTGTCCTTCAGGAGCAAAACAAAGGGTGAGGCCAAATGTAATTACAATGTTAATGTAAAAAGTATCTGGTTTTGCACACGTGACTTGAGGAAGCAGCCACCATTGGAAGCGCTCTTATGCAGTGACTTGCAAAGAGCAACTGTAACTTAATTATTCAGGAACATTCCAGGAACAGTCCCTGTGCCTTTGCCCCTCCCTCTTCTGGGACATCAGAAATCACCCCCTGGGAGACTTTTGCAAGTTATTTAGGAAGTTACTACAGTTTGAATACAGGAGACTGTGACCCCAAGGCATCAGAATTGTAACGGACCCCTCGTCTGGGATTTTTATCTGCTTTTTCTTAACAATTCTGTAAGAGCCAATGGATGGATTTTTTGCTTTACTTGTATTGCCAGGCTTCTGATGCTTACAACCACAAGAGTCTAACATATAAATGATATTACATATATTTTATTATAAATGATTTTTTTTCTTTGTCAAGCATTTTTTTTTTCTGTATGTTAGGTCAGGGCAATATCCACTAGTGTGTGTCTGCCACAAACATGTCGATCTAGAAAAGAGACATAATTTCTCATTTGGAAGAAGGAAGGAACTAGACAGGAGAATCCAATTTAGGCTCAAGTAGGGTGAAAATCATTTACACAGATAACCACCTCAAATATCCTCTTCCCTTCCTCCCCAGCTCACTTCCCTGCTTCCCTTTTGAAATTCCACCCCCCCCCCAATGTCCTGTGCACCTGCAGAAACCTCAGCACTGTGACAACAACTGACTGCCTTTAGATCCCCTCATCCTCTGACCTCACCCTGTGACCATCTCTGAAAAGTGGTCCCTCTTGGCACGAAGATGTGGAGGGAGGTTAGACGCATCAGTTGCTTTTAGAATTATTTTTAAGATTAATCTGTCCTAGTGAGACAGGCTAGAAGCAGGATAAGTTTGGGGCTCATGCAGGTTGCCTGGGGATGGGCAGACCACCCTCACCTGGCTGGGAACCTCCCATGCCCCTCCCCACTCATTCATTATTGGGTGGGAACCTCCTGGGCCTGTTCTCCTGTGGGGTAGTGTAGGTTTCAAAGGCACCTGAAAAAGAAAAGCATGCTCTCTCTGCCAGATGCCTTCTGCTGCTTCTTCCCTTTCCTCACCTGGTAGAACAGGTGACTCCCCTTTTCTTAATAAGGCTATCCTACCTCACCCCATCCAGGTGCTCGGCTTGGATTTTTCCATTTGGAGCACAAAACCCAGGATCTTCTGATCACAGACTGCACCAGCGCTGTTAACGTTTCTGACGAAGCCAGCCAGTAGAAACTGACCGGTGAGATCCCAGTGCGCTATTTCTGCCAATCTTTATTTTAATCCATCTTTCTCTGTCCTCTGGAACGACGCCTCACCATTGATGCATCAGAACCAAGCACCACTTATGGCTTGGGTATAGACCGTCATGTTGGGGTATTTACCCAATTCTCGGGACTCATTTGGAGCCCCGGCATAGATGGACTGCACCCTGATTGGCAGGATTCGCTGGTGGGCCTCCGGAGCTCCCGCCAGCGCCCCAAGGCACAGGGCTCTTGTCCAAGTTCCCTGGTCCTGCCCTGGGGAACGGACCACATTAAAAGCTAGCTGCCCCTTCCCCAACCCTACATTCCGCAACCTTGCCCTCCCTCTTTGTGGGAGACCCTACTCCAAGGTCTCTAACCCACCCTGTGGCTGGGGACAATTAGAAACCACCGTTTGGGCTGGACTGAGCTTCTCCGCCCCCACCCGCATCTTTCTATTCTTCTCTTCTTCCAACCAGTATTCCAACAAGTGGATACTCTGGTTTCTCTTCAGATCGTATAAATCTTTCGCCTTGTAAAATGACAAGTGGGAGGCACACCTCGGTCAGCCCATCGGGCAACAGGTTTTTTTAAAGAAAAAAAAAAAAGCCCGACCTGGGAAAGCACGACTGCTCAAAAAATGGGGAGCGGGCGGACAGGGAGAAAATAAACTGGTACCTGTGGGGTGGGAGGCTTGCATGCCCCTTGTAGTCACCACCACCACCACACACACAAAACTATGGGGTTTGCACCTGTCAGGAAACACAGTAGAAGTAAAGGGAACAGAGTCTTGCTGCCCCATTCCCATTGTAGTCCCGGCCACTGCTGGTCCCACTCCTGGGACACACAGTGTGGCATAGCCGTGTGGCTACGATGCCGGCGCACGGTTACACAGTTGGCCACTCAAGGTAATCAATCATGCCTGCAGTGCACGAGGTCTGCCCACGGCTTCCCAGATGGCTGGTCCAGACAGCATGTTTTTCTTGATCTGCCCCTTGGGGCAGATGGAAGTCCCGACCCCAGAGGCCATGCCCCAGGACCTCCCAAAACGCCTACCACCGCTGGCATGGGACCTCTCCCACCCCCCACGTCCAGCACCATTCAGCAGGGCCTCCAGGCCTCGGCTATGGGGGTGGATCCTCCACTCCCTCCCTCTGGGCCTGGCACAGGCCCTGCCCTGCTGGAAGCCCCGCCTAGCCTAGCCAGCCATGGAGCCCCCTGCGTGTCGGCTCTGGGTGCGCTGCCTGCGCCGGCAGCTGAAAGGCCCCAGTGCCTGAGCTGGCTGAGAGGACATGCAGAGGCAGGCAGCTCCACTGCCTGTGGGGAGGCCAGGGGAGCTCAGGACACTGGGACAAGGTGAATGTGGCACCGTCTCTGGTGACCAAGGTCCCATGCCTAACCAAACCACCTTCTCCCTATCTGTAACCTTCTGTCTTCTTTCTCTGACCCACTCTTTTCCCCACCTACCTGCCATGATTGTCTACCCTAGCCACCCTATCCAAATTCTAACCTGTGCTCACCTCACCCCCATAGCCCACAGGGGTCACGGAAACACTCACACCAAGGTCACACTCCCTTGTCCCAGGTAATGAGAACTTGTCTGCCTATCTCAGCCAGAGATTCTAAATTCCATTCAAAGGTAAAAATCTAAATTAACATGTGGGTTACATCTGTGTAGCTGTGGTGTTGTTACTGTCCTTAAATGTTAAATGCATTTAAATTCTCTAAAGCATGTTTTCTAAAATTAGAAACAGTGCCATTTAAGGATTTAACATTGGTCACCCATAAGGAATGTCTATAATAAGAAAAAAAAATGAAACTTACTTAAAATTCATTTACTCTAAAGGCAAAATTAGAAAAAACTTAATACAATGTCATCTTTGTACACCAAACTATAGTGCTAATTAATGCTGTCCATCATAATTATTCTAAAATAAACTTTAAAAACATTCTAACCTTAACTGTTCTCTGCTGATAAAATTAGACTTACAACCAAGAGGTTAAAGAAAATGGGTTTTTATATGTGGGCATTTTAAATATACAATTTCATTAGAGGTTTTATTCTTAACAATTAATAATTTTTGTTTTAAAATTAATAAAATTTTGTTCTCCATAGCTCAAAGTAGTATGTCAAATTCTGAACTTGTTTAAGGTCCTTTCCAAGCTGCAGATCTGTAAATGACTGGGTTTTAAAGGGTTTAGATTCTTGGCTTTCTAGGTAATGACAAAGCCCATTCATAAGAAAATCCAGATTCTAATTATAAACACCTGGAATAAACTGGACTCTAGCAAAACCTTTTCAATCCCACCTCAGCTTGCTTCAATTTATCTGGTCTTTTCATTAGCATGCCTAACTCATGGACGCCTGTCTCTCAGCTGGAGGTGTCTTTTACTCCTACAACAGATTGCTGTTTTGAGCCCGTATGTTACATGTAAAATGTATTTATGTTCCTTTGGAGACACCTGTGGTCACAGGAAATGCCACTATAAAGGAGCTGGCATGTGTCCACTCCGTAGAAATAGGAAACTCATGGGTGATGCCATCTGGCCTTACTCTAGGAAAATTATAACTAACTTGTGGTTAAAAGTCTCTAGATTAATAAATTTCTATACATATTATTTTCTCTGCATTGATCTGTTAAAGATTGGGCCAAAGAGAAAGTATTTATGTTAAAATCTGTTATAAACTACTTAGGAATGTAGCTGACTAATCTTCTAAAAATAATGACTAAGAAATGGTTTAAGAGTGCCCTCTGAATTAATGTGATTGTTTTGTGTGTCATTGTGTGTGTTTTCTCTATGTCTTTATCTCCTACCAATATGATCACTTAATTTTTACTTTTTTGAGGTCATTATGCACGCTTATATTCTTTGGCATGCCTGGGTCATAACATCTATGTGTCTCTTTAGGATGGTTCTTAAGCTACTTTTATGAAGTTACTATGCACACTGTCTCAAAGGTTATCTTAAGTTCTAATGCCAATCAGGCCTAGTTATTCTCTGCCTTAGGACTAAAGAAAATTTTATGAACAATAATCTCAACCTGTTTCATTCTACCATGAGTGCAATTTACATTTAACTCTTTTATACTTAGGTTTATTGATCCACGTGTCCTCATAGAATGCAGTTATTAAAAGATGGTTTAATTTAATTTCTTCCTAAGTCTTTTAAGTTATAAGGTTACTAAGAGCTTTATTTAGAACAGTGTTATCTAAATTTGAGCTTTTACAAAGGTTATTTCATTTTTTAATTAATTTATTCATATCAAAGGTTATTTCAATATACAAATTAAGGTCTCAAAACTTATAAGTTTATAATTTAAAATTTGCCTAAAAGTTTTCCAATGTGAAAACTTAAGGTACCAATCTATATTTAAAAATGGGTTTCTGTTTTATCAAAATAACTATCAAGATCTTTTGGTGCTGTACGCTAATACAAAATTTTACCAAAACCAAGCAAAAGCTCACCCTCCAGATGTAGTAATATGCTTAACCCCTTATCTCTGTTTCTGTATCTAATTATTTGAGACATTAATCTTAAATTGGTTTATTATTAAAAATTATACATGTTCTCCCATTTTTCTCAGTTTACAAGCTGACTACAACCTCATGGCCTGATATAAAAACTAACCACAAGAGATGGGTTTGTATCTGCCAAGCTTACTTTGTGCAGTTAGGATTCTGTACTGGTCATAACAGCTCCAGTGTTTTAATAGTTGGGTCAACATTCAGGATCAACATCCCACCAAAAAAACTCTCATGCTGGGGTGGATGAGGCTGACCCTTAGGGGAACGGTCGATTTGGAAGCCAGGATACCCTGCCACGCACTTGCTCTAACAGACGTGTGATGGAAACAGGTTGAAGTGACCTTTGTTGAGGCTTTCAGAAGGTTCAAGAAGGATGCTTTTAGAATCTAGAAAGTTCTCGTTTTTCTCTCCCTGAAAGGGCAACTATCCACCTCCCCTTCGCTCTCCCTCTTGCTACCAGCCAGCATAGGGAAAGTCAACATTTTCATTTGGCTGTATCCTTAAGTGTGCGGAGATGCTTTGATCCGGCTAACCAAAATAAGATGACTAGTTCTCTTCATAGCACATTTAAGATTATTACTGTTTTTATGTCCTGCTTAAATTAGTCTCATGCCAGACACAAAAACCTGAGGTATTTTTCCAATAACACTGAAGATACTAAGTTTAAACTAAGTAAAATTCCTTAAATGGTTCTAATACTCCTAGTGCCTTGTACGTGTATCTAAATGTCATAAAATTGTTTATAGAGTTAAAAGTGAATACATGCAAGCAGCTATGGTTCTTTTATCTAAGATACCTTCTAATAAGTCTTTGACATTTCTGCTCTTTATGACAAATGCGAAAAGTTCTATCGTTCAGGCCTGACATCTGTTTGTCAGCTAAACATTGGTTTATCTAACATCTGTTCATCAGATGAACATTGGTTTATCTGACATTGACTAGATAAACATCATTTTATATATAATATATAATTGAATATCGAAACAGGGGCTATTTAAAATTATTAACACTGCCTTCCCTTAACCATTGAAAAATTTAGGGTTTTTAACTTTCAGTGCTGTATTGACAGTGCTGACAATCACCAAGTTGTTACTTTACCTAACCAAAATTCCAGGTTTAAATTACAGTTAACCATGGTCACTTGAGTTTTGTTATTACACTTCTGATTCTTCAAAAACATTCACAGGCAAGCCCATGAAAAATGATTCTGACAAGTGCGCATCCATCAACCAGGACAGACATTCTTAAGTATTGGGGTCGTCTTACATTTTCCTTGTAAAATTTTGTAACTGTTACCTATTAACACTTCACAGCAATCTAAAGGCATCAGTTCATCCCCAAAGGGACAATTAGATTACTAAAGTCTAGGCTGAGACCCACTTTTTTTTTTTTTTTTTTTACAAACCTTTGTTGCTTTATTTGGCCAAAAAGTTCACATTGGCACTGACTTCTGATCTGTTCGAGTCCCCCTCCTCTGTGGGACAGAATTTGACTTTCTGGACTTTCCCCAGGAGCACTCTGGCCCCAGGGGACAGAACTACCAAATTGGCAAAATCTTCAGAGACAACTATTCAGGAAAATAGTTTAAGAGGACGAGACACCAAGTGGTCAGCGTCTTCTAACTTCTCAGAGGAGCAAGTGGCATTCAGCCACACAAGGCAGTTCAAAAGGACTACACAAGTGAGGGGACTTCTCCAGAGCCAGATGGAGTCAATTATGCCAGACCTCTAAAAGTAAGGGAAGCTGAGAAATGGTTTTAAAGGGGGCTTTTATGCACATGCTCTAATGTTTAGGCCTTCTGGGCTTTTGGCAAAGCCAACTCATGCCTTTGGCTAAGGCCTTCTATTTAAACAAAGGCAGTGTAACTTTCTTTGGTCTCTAACTTCTGCTTAGGGACACTTCGAGTTTTCTTTCTGTACAGAACTCCCTCACTGATGTCTACTCTCTAACTGGACTCACACCTGCTCCCTGGTACACCTGGCCTCTAATATAGTCAGCCTTTAACTACAGTCTACAATACAGGGCCATATAAGTGTTAAAAATAGCTACAGGTATAAACACCTATAGGTGAAGTAACCATAAGACTCTCTGTCACTTTTCAAAATTACTTTGTCCTTCCTGCCACACCTGACAGAGCTCTTTCTGATGCTATTAGTGTTGAATGTTCAGGTCATGCCTTCTAAATCAGATTTATCGCTTCCAGGACCCAGATCATGAGGCAACAAGGCTATCAAGCTCTACAAATGAATGAGACCTCCATGAGCAACCCAGACCTCCTTGAGGAACTTTAATTATGCTGGACAATAATTCAGTCACCTTGTGTCCAAGTGATCCCCAAGGGAAAGAAATAAGAGTGACAATTTCCCTTTATAGGTAGGGTCTGTTGCCCCTTGTCAGCTTGAAGCAGATATTGAAGATGGATCATCCCCCTTCTATACCCCCAAAAATAATTTTTTGGAATATTGTCTCTCACGGGGAGCTTGAGGCAGGCTAGAAGTAAGAAAAGTTTGGGGCTCATGTAGGTTGGCTGGGGATGGGCAGACCACCCTCACCTGGCTGGGAACCTCCCGTGCTCCTCCCCACTCACTCATTCATTATTGGGTGGGAACCTCCTGGGCCTGCCCTCCCATGGGGTAGCATAGGTTTTAAAGGCACCTGAAAAAGAAAAGCATGCTCTCTCTGCAAGCAGACTCCACCCGCACCCATTGTGCCCTCTGCTGCTCCTCCCTTTCCTCACCTGGCAGAATAGGTGACTCCCCTTTTCTTAATAAGGCTATCTTACCTCACCCCATCTGGGTGCTCTGCTTGGATTTTTCCATTTGGAGCACAAAAACCAGGATCTTCTGATTACAGACTGACTAGTGCCATTAACACCAGTACCTTTGGTTTCAGAAATGCCCTTCTTCTATCCCATGTGACCACAGTGTGACTGTCAGTTACAGAGAGGATGCTTCCTCGTCACCAAGGTGTAATATGTGCTGTAAATGTCACCCATTTCCAAGGTCCACTCCACAGATCCACTCAGTAGAGCTATGGCCTAGCTAGATCACTTCTAAGAGATAGAGACCAATGGGAGAGGACAGTGAATCCCTCCGTTCTAGTGTCAGATAGCAGTCCTTGGGGATTATAACTTGCTCAGGTATTCCCAGTGGCCATCTATAGAAGAAGGCAGGACTGAAAAAGGGGCGTGGCCACCATCAAGTGGTCCAGCCAAGTATGGCCTTCTTTTAGACAGGAGCCAATAGATTCCTTTTTGCCTGCATCTCTATTCAGTCAGGTTGCTGATGGCACAATTGGAAGCAGTGGATACTCAGGGGTTATAAAGAATATTTTCCCTCCTGGTTAAGCACAGGTCATCTATATTTTAGGCCAGGGCTCTTTCCATCACACAGGATCCTGTTCAATTTTGTGTGCTTACACATCAAATATTTGTAACAGTACCATATCGTTTCACTTCAACACAGACCAAGATTTTATGTTTGTTTAAAGGCTCACTTGAAAGATTTGAAGTTTTTCCTATGTATATATCTTGCCATCTTAATTTTTATTAGGACCTCTCTGGCTGTTGGGGACATATTTCTATTGTTTTGGCATACCTGGACCCAGCCTGGTGTAGTACATGTATACAAGTCCTCACCCATGGCCCAGGGGGCCTGCTGTGTTTCAGGATTCAGATATGTGGAATTTTAGAAAAGTAACATAGACTATAACTGCACTCCCCACACAGTGGAGGGCTGGGGGTATACTCAATAGTAGAATTTTTGCCTAGCATGGGTGAAGCCCTGGGTTGAAGCCCCAGTACACAAAACAAACAACCTAGCAGGGTGTCCAGAAGACCCTATAATTAAAGGGATTTATGCAGTCTCATGTATGGTTATTAACTCTAACTGGGGTAAGCGTGGGGGAGCCACATATGATTTTAGGCCAAGGTTTGCTAACAACTGAGTTTGAAAACATTTTATGTTTTGGAACTTTTAGGCTTTAGAGTAGGGTCAGGCTTTGTATCCCTATCCCCTGTCCCAGATAACATGCTCTTTCCTCATTATAGTCTCACAGCAAAGATGAAACTTCTGATCAGAAAGGCAATTCCAAAACCAAAGGGTGCTGGAGCAGATTGATTAAAAAAAAAAAAAAAGGAATCCATGTGTCCAGCCCCTCTAGTGTCTTCCCTCTAAGAGGGATCCCTTTGCAGAGGTGGTCACAGGCGGGATCAGAGGATGAACTGAGGTGTTCCCCAGTACAATGGATCACTTTATAGTTTACCTCAAGTTCACTAGCAATGTAAACAGATAGAATATGTTTGGAATAAATACATTGTATATGAACATATGCACCCATGTGCAAAATCATAAGATATAAAAATCATAATGAAGATATAAGCTGGTGGCTGGAGGCATGGCTCAAGCAGTAAGAGTGCTTGCCTAGCAAGCGTGAGGCCCTGAGTTCAAACCTCAGTACTGTTAAAAAAAAAAAAAATCTAAAGGAATGGGAGGTGTTGGGGTGTAGCCCAGCGGTAGAGCACTTGTCTAGCCTTGAAAGGCCCTGGATTCAATCCTCAACAAGCAACACAAAACAATAATAATGATAATAATAACAACTTTAAGAAAGTATTACCAAAAAAGAATTGGGAAACCTTAAAAAAAAAGTCTCAAGCGGAGAAAGTTCTAGATAGATTTAAACAAGTGTCACAAAAAAACAAATAAAATAACTCAAGGAAAAGTCTGATGTGTTAGGACTAAGGAACACATAGATGAAAACTGTATTAGGGAAGTCAGATCAATTTGGGATAAGCTCAAAGTTCATAAGGGCAGATTGAAAGGAGAGACAGATAAAATGTGAAAGAAAAATTCATGCCACACACAGTGAAGAGTGACTTGCGCACATGAGTGCACTCTCTGGCCTACTCATGAAAGCTGTAATCCCTGATGTCCAGTGGTTCTGAAACTCAAGACCCGCCTCCACCCTTGCTGGGATTTTTTTCTGAGGTCCTTCCTGGCTTGTTGCAATCTAAAAGCAGCCAGAAATATTAACAAAGAGCTTAATTTTTTTTCCTTGAGTCACTAACTTGCCTTTTGTTCCAGAGATGAACTTTACAAATACAACTAAGTTCTGTAGAATCACGCAGATCACATTTCACAAGGAAAAGAAAATTCTATTTTAAGGTAAACTTTGCAAAAACAATGAATGGACCAGCTATTTTTGGATCACAAGATAATTTAATTTTTAAAGAAGAGGCTATCCTGTGACTAAAGCAGTCTGCAGGAAATTTCAGCTATTAAGACATTGTTACAATTCTATTGTTTCTCTTATTTTCTAAAAATAATTTTTCCAAGTCCATCTATTATCATAATAGTCTATCTTTTATTTTTCTTCTATTTCCTTGAGACAAGGTCTCTCTGCGTAGCCCAGGGTGGCCTAGATTTTGAGATTTTCCTGCCTCAGCCTCCTGGGAGCTAAGATTACAGAGGTCTACCACCATGCCTCGCTATGATAAAGTGTTGAGTTTTAGCGTGCTCAAAATATCTAAAAGATCATGTTATTGTGACTTACAATCAGATGACTTGTTTTTGCCTGAAAAACATCAGGTTTTAGGTCTTTCCAGAAGTACCACAACTTCAGGAGAGAAAGCCCTGTTCCAACTCAGCACAACCCAAATAAATACTGGGTCAAAAATCTAAACAGACAAACACATTAAGCATATGCAGTCATACCTCACCCCATACTCCTGCACCCCCACCGCTGTCCAGCAGTCAGTCAACCCTTGATTCTCATGGCAGTCAGCGGCAGGACTAGGAGGAGGAATGACTACCCCATCCCACCCCCACCAGAACCTGGGATGGAATTCCCTTCTGCGGAGTAAGAGTGGGAAGATCTGGAGGCTGAGGGTTGAGGGCTAATGTGGAAGCTCGACTGGGGCCGAAGGTAAAAGCTATTGAGAATATCCACTTTGGGGCACCATGGTGGAGCTGGGAGCATCCAAATCCCCACCAGGGAATGGGAAGGGTTGATGAATGCCTGTTTATGAATTGCTGTGGATGTTAAACCCCCCCCAAATTGGTACCACTTCTAGACATATGCACAAGGAATTAAAAGCAGGGATTCAAACAGGTATGGGAGCTCCAATACTCCTAACAACCCTGCTCACAATAGCCAAAAGTAGAAACAATCCAAATATCTCCAAATGGTGAACAAGGCATGTTATACACACGTAATGGAATATTATCCAGCCATAAGAAAAAGGAATGATATTCTGATGCAGACTGCAACTGATGAACCTTGACAACACTGAGCTAAGTGAAGTCAGTCAGTCACAGAAGGATAAACTGGATGATTTCACTTATATGAGGTGACGCCAATAGGCAAATTCATAGGGGCAAAAAGGGCCGAGGGGAGAGAATGGAGTGGGTTGTTTGATGGGTGCAGAGTTTCTGTTTGGAACGATGGGATGGAAAGTTTTCGAGGTGGATGGTGATGAAGGTCTCACAAGATCATGGTATACCTAATGTCACTGAATTGTACAAAAAAATGGTTAAAATGTTACAATGAAGCTGAGTATTTTAAAATTTACTTTTTGTTATCATATTATTGTTGTGCTGGGGGTACATTGTGACATTTACAAAACTTCTTGCAATATATCATAGTTGCATTTACCCCCTCCATCACTTTCCTTTATCCCTCCTCCCCCCATTTGAAACCCAGTACTTTGTACAATAAAAAATGTTAAATGGTTTACATGCTAAATTTCATGTTATCTGTATTTTACCATAATAAACAAAGCAAGACAAAAATCCATAAATATTCAAAAAATTTAAATGACTACAAATTTCCCACCCCCACCTGGCACAGGTAATTGCCCCCTAGATGTTCTCTCTGCCTTTCACCTTGCTGTCTTCCCCACCCTCCCAATCTACCACCTCCCCCCATCCTTAGTCAGGGAACCCTGTGGTCTCCCTGACACTGCCCACTGCTGCTCAATCTCATTTCAGAGGAGCAGCTAAGGAAGAATTTGCAAAGTGATTGCAGGCCTTCATTCTAGCAATTTCCTTCCTGTCTCCGATGTCCTCAGTTTCTCCCGCTCTTCTGGGTCATTCTGATCAGTAGATCCATGGGTATTCCACAGTTAAAAACAACCAACCAGCAGGCATTGGTGGCTCACATCTGTAATCCTAGCTACTCAGGAAGATCACAGTTCAAAGCCAGCCCAGGCAAATAGTCTCAAAAAAACACTTCTCAAAAAAGGGTGGCAGAGTGACTCAAGTGACAGAGCACCTGCCTAGCAAGCATGAAGCCCTGAGTTCAAATCCCAGTACCACTCACACACAAAAAAGCAGCCTCCAACCCCAAACCCCTCATCCCATCCAGCAGCCATCTCAAGTCTCTGTGCCTATTGTTCTTCACAGCCAGCATTCCTTAGAATTACCTGTGCTGTTCCTACTCACCTCTGCCACCAGCTCACCACCATCTGGATCATATCGTTGAAGTCACCGCTGCTGATGTGACCAGTGAGCCCCATTTGCCCAAGCCAGGGTCAGTCTTCCTCTTCTTGGCCTGAGGCATTGCTGGTGGGCCATTTTCCCCCTGAAGCACTGTGTTTTCTTGGCTTCTCTGGCTCACTCTCTCCTGGGTTTAGTTGCCATTCCTGCTTGGTGGCCTTCGCTGCCTCCTCCCCCTGTGTTCTCCTCTATAGCTTGATCACATGCTGTCTCTGGCTGAGAATACCATTTGAAGTTTGGTGATTTCCAGATTGGTACTTCTAGTTCCTGCCTTTCTCTTGTATGCTAGACTCATAAATGCAACAGCCTATTGCATTTCTCAAGGCTGGATGACAGCATCTCAAATACAAGAGCTGGAAAATACAGCTTTTTATCCAGCCCTCCCTGCCTCCCCCCATGCTTTTCATTCTGTTTAGCCATCTTGATAAGGTATCTTTTGAGAGATTGGTTCCAGGAGCCCTGTGGATGCTAAAATCCTCCGATGTTCAGGCCCTGATAGGAAATAGTGTGTTATTTGCGTATGTTCTACACATCGTCATTAAAGTACATCCTCCTGTGTACTTTACTCCATCTTTAGATTACTTGCAATACATGTACAGGGCCATGGGTATATGAACTTATTCAACGGAGCTATGTTTGTAATCGCAAAAGATTGGGAAAAAAAGTGCAGAAAGAAGGTCAATAGTATGTTATTGTCAAGGTGAAAACAATGGATGTGTGGTTTTTTATTTATTTATTGGCCACACTGGGGTCTGAACTCAGGTCCTTAAGCTTGCTAGGCAGGAGCTCGACCACTGGAACCACTCCACCAGCCCAATAAAATACTTTTTAAAAACAAAAAGTGTGTAGGCAGCAAGGCCCATGAGGGAGGCTGACAGAAGGAAAGGAGAAAGAATTATGTCATAGTGGCCAGGGGGACGGTTCCCAGAAGGTGGCAGCCCAAATAGTCACTGCACAATGAGGCCACAAGACATGTCTGAGGGTGCCATGGGATGTGGTGATTGGAAGTGGCTCCTTTGTCAGAGTGATTTTGTTGACACAAAGTCCTGCTATGCAATTGTTTTAATCCTCTGCTCCTCCCCATCCTTTGAACAGGCTTCCTCCCTGGGGAATTTCATGCCTTATGAATGTTGACTGAACAAGTTAGAAACTCACTTCCAGCTTCCTCTGGGGTTAGGGTTCAGGCACCAACTATGTCTCCAGCCGATAAACCCAGCCCAGACCTCAGGCTGGGACTGGGCATCAATGTAATCCCTGTTACTTGGGAGGCAAAGGTAGGGGGAATCACTGTACAAGGTCAGCTGGGAAGAAAACTTAAGATCTCTTGAGAACACTAAAAGCAAAAAGAACTGCAGGAGAGGCTCAAGAGGTAGAGCACTTGCCTAGCAATCAGGAAGCCCTGGGTTCAAGCCCCATTACTGCAGGCCTGTAATCCCAGCACCGTAGCTGGGATTACAGCCAAGGCAGAAGGATCATGAGTTTGAGGCCAGCCTGGGCTACATAGCAAGACCATATCAAAAAAGAAAGAAAGACAAACGTCGACAAAACAAATAAAAACCAGGAGCAGCTTAACATTGGGGAAAACAAAGGCGGAGTCAGAGGCCTGGATTTGGCTGAAGACTGTGGCTAACAGAATGGTGGAGTGAATTTCCAGTTCTGCTCGTTGGGGGACACTTGAAGTGCCAGAATTGAGGGCCACGACATATAAACTATTGTATATTCCCATAAGCAAATGTGAAGTCAATGGGAAAAGTGGAGAGAGTGGAAGATGCGAAGGCTGCCTGAGAAAGGAGAGCACCCCTCTCCCGTTGAGTGGAAGGTCTGTGGAGGACTGGTGTGGCCTTATGTTGGGGACAGATCATGCTCAATTGCTGGCCTGGACTAGAAGTGTCATGCAAATAATGACTTCTTCAAGTCCAACCTCCTGCCAGAGGACAGGAGCTAAGGATGGAGATCACAGGGACAGATTAAAAGATGACAGATGAAACACAGCCATCCTGATTTCTGCACCAGGCAATGATATTGAAATAAGAAGTGAGGGTGGAGCTGCTGGAGATGAAAAGTACTTTAAGAAGCATGACAATCAAGGCATGGCAATACATGCCTGTAATCCCAGCACTCAAGAGGCCGAAAGCAGACAAATCATGTGTTCAAGGTCAGCCTTGACTCCTAGTGAGATCCTGTCTCAAAAAAAAAAAAAAAAAAAAGGCATAACAACCAAATAAAATCCTTCTTTTTTTTTTTTTTTTTTGGCTACCGAGCTCACAGAAACCACTTGAGATAGACAATTTTATGAAAAAGGGGAACTCTGATATCACTTTGATTTAGATAAAAATTAAAGAATTACTGCTAGCCAGGAGTTGGTGGCTCACTTCTGTAATCCCAGCTACTTGGGAGGCTGAGATAGGGAAGATCGAGGTACCAGGCCAGCCAGGGCAAATAATTCGTGAGACCCCCATCTCCAAAATAACAAGAGCAAAATGGACTGGAGGCGTGGCTCAAGCCATAGAGCGCCTGCTTTGCAAGTGTGAAGCTTTGAGTTCAAACTCTAGTCCCACCAAAAAAAAAAAAAAAGAAAAAAAATTAATTAATATTTAGGTATAAGAATGACATTGTAATTATGTAAGAACACGCCTGTAAGTTTTAGAGGTGTTTCCTGAAGTATGACATGAGGTCCAGAAGCCCAGAATTTGCTGTATGAAAGAAGATAGTTGGGGTAGATGAAGAAGACGCGAAAGCTGGTAATTGTTGACTCTGGGTCCATTATAACATATTCTCTACCTCCCCGTATGTTAGAAACATTGCCTAATAAATTCCGGAACTCAGGGCCTCACATTGGTTAGGCAGGTGCTCTTACCACTTGAGCCATTGCACCAGCCCTCTTTCCTGAAGGTTTTTTGCAAGATAGGGGCTCCCAAATTATTTGCCTAGGGCTGGCTTTGAACCTGGATCCTCCTAATCTCTGTCTCCAGAGTAGCTAGGGTTACAAGCGTGAGCCACTGGTGCCTACCTCATTACACTTTTAACAGCTGAAAAAGTTCCGGTTTATGGTGAAGTTTGAGAAGTTCATTCTACCTGTCATCCCCGGGTGGGTAAGAGCCTGGGGGTGGCAGGGTGGGTGGTAAAGGTGGGTGGGCTGCCCCCAATCCCAAGCTGAACCAGGGTGGTCTCTGCCCCCAGATCTGGAGTTGGGGAAGGGGAGTTGACCCTTTGCTCATCTATGCTTAATGGTTGGGAAACCCTGAGGCTTTTTTTTTTTTTGACATTGCCTCGGCTTTCCAGCCCAGGAGGACAGACAGAAGGACAGGAGGACAGGAGAAGCTCCCTCCCAGTGTGTTTGTGGCTGCTTCATGAGCTCTTGCTACCCTAGGGCAGGGTGTGAGAACAGTGATTGTGGGGAACATTTGCGATGCTTATTTTTCCCAAGATCAAAAACTCCCATCTCCCTCCCGTAATGTAAGCCTTTCAGTGTTGATCTGTATTTAATTTTCTCTGGGTGGTCCTGGTTGACATCTTGCCCTTTTGTCTGACGGTAGGAACTCGGGAACTCAATCCTTTGTTCCATCTGGTGGAAGAGAGTCTACCTCCTGCTGCTGGCCAGTGGTTCTGGGTGGATCTGTGTTTTGAAACCTCGTCTAAAGTTACAGGGAACAGGAGATCCTTGGTTTCATGTGAGCATTCCCAGAGAAGAGCCTGTGTCCTGGCCATATCATTGGGGCATGATTGGTGTGGGGGCCTAAGAAAGCCTCCCCCACTTGCTAGAGGCCCCATAGATCCGAGGGATCAGGCCTCAATTGGGCGCTTCTTGGCCAATTGTCCCCTGTCCACCGTGAAGGTGGAGTTGAGGAGTGGGAGTGTCCAGACAAAAAGCTGGCATAACAAAAAGCTGCAGGAATTTAAGCTCTCTGAGTTTGCATGCTGGGCTTTTCGGGAAGGCACCCCCCCTTTCTTTAATATGAGCATGCCCCTTAGCGCCCCTCAAGACGGTGTGTATTTCTCTGGCACCTGCCAGGCTGCTCTGCCCCAGAAATGCACAGTTGTGTATGAGGCCACAGCCACACAGCCCACCTGGAGCCAGAGGGAAGACCACAGAAGTTCAAGTGCCCCTGGGTCTATCATGTAACTCGGAACCACCTCCATCAACAAAGAAATGCACTCAAGAGCAATCATGTTGGAACATCATACCATTATCTCTCTTTGCATTTCCCCGGAGTCTGAAGCCTGTTCCTAACAAAAAAAAAAAAAAATGCTAAAAAGGCCCAATCCGAATCATAAAACACAGCCCAGCCCCATGAGTGCAGAATCCTCTGATGTGGGCATCTTGAATTCATTACACCTGCGGTTTTATAGGGTATATTGTAAATGTATATAGTAAAGCGAATGTAAACTTTATGATTCATTTTGCCCAAGAGGAAGAAAAGAATGAGAGGAAATGAAAGCTGCGCCTGGACACCTTCACCTTGGTGAAAGTCTGTAGAGGGTTCCAGAGGCCTGCAGAGCGCCCCCTGCAGGCACTGCCTCCCTCAGCCCGCCTGCTGGGCTCTCCTGAGGCTGGCAAGTACATTTGAAAAGGTTTTCTCATCACTTGAGAATCAGCTCACATGAAACTGCCTCATTGCTTGAAGCCAAATTGTTCACATTTTTCATATCTATGGATGCAATTGTACATCTAAGGAATGGGGACTGCCATGCACCTGTGCACAGGTATTCATCAATCACACCTGAACCTTCCTGGAGAGGGGTCCAGGAATACACTCATTTGTGCATGACCGTGAAATTCGATGCTGGGAACCCAGGTTTGAAAAGCCCCACTGACTTTCAGGAGAGGCAGAACTCTGAATTTATGGTCAGCTGCTCTAATAAAATGCAGGGCAGACCTGGTCTCCTTGCATTTTATCCCCCATTCCCTCAAATCCTTAAAGTCACTTGTGGTCACTAATTGTCTAGATGAAATAAGTAGTGCATGCTAGGTTGATGGAGAAAGTAAATCAATGTCTGTAAAACACTTAGGGAGCTAGTCTCCACTCCTGCATGCTAGCAGGAGGTGTCTTTCCCTCTTCCCATTAAATTCCTATTTTATCCTAATATACAAAAACAAATCCTTACTAAAACTTAAAAAAAAAATTCAGAACAGCATTTGGGTGTTGTTGTATTTTATTTATTTCAAAATCCGATTTCTAAAATATCTATCTATCATCTATCTATCTATCTTGGATTTGAATCCTGGCCTTGCTACTTGTGTACTTTTGAGGATGATATGAATGACTATCACTTTAGAATAAAGTGAGTATATAATTAATGCTCTTTAAATACTGGCTATTACTCTCATTGTTTCTGGAATGAGATACACCAAAATATCACCAGTGACTTTTCCTTTTTTTATTTTTCTTTTTGGCAGTACTGGGGTTTGAACTGAGGGCTTCATGCTTGCTAGGCAGGTGCTCTACCTACTTGAGCCACTCCACCAGCCGTTTTTGTGTTGTGTACTTTCAAGATAGGGTCTCCCGAACTATTTGCCTGGGACTGGCTTTGAACTGTGGTCCTCCTGATCTCTGCTTCCTGAGTAGCTAAGATCACAGGTGTGCGCCACTGGCACCCAGCTTCCTAGTGGTATTTCTGAGTAGTAGAGTCATGGGCGAGTGTCTTCTGCATTTCATGTTGGGTAAGTTTAAGCATCTTCTGAGAACACATACACTTCCCTGGCCTTCACAATGTTTAGGTGCCTAGCTCTGTGTCTGGCCGATATTTGTTGCTCGGTAAGGACTGAGCTCAGCTGTCACATGGCTGTGGGCAGCCTGTGTCCCTCCACATTGCTGTAATCACTACCACATAGCTATGTAGTAAGTTCTGGAACACAGTTAGTAGAGTAAGATGAAATATGCATAGCTTAGTAAGTGCCAATCAACATGCATGTAATTCTCACAAAAATCGTGTTGTTTCACTGATAGGGCCTTGAGGGCTCAGCTAACAGGTTCTGGACTAACCCTCCCAAGCACTGCCCCTCTGGAAACCTGCACTGTGTGGTTTGCTGTGAAAATAACAAACAAAATACCAGGTAATCGTCTGCATATGTACCCCATGCTGGGTCTCCTGGGGATGACAAGTAAGTGGAATTTTATGGAAGGCAGACCTCTGAACAGGGAATGAAATTGCCATAAACAGGGCTGGAGGTGTGGCTCAAGCAGTAGAACACCTGCCTAGCAAGCACAAAGCCCTGAATTCAAAGCCCAGTACTTCTCCCTATCCCCCGCCCCCAGAAAAAAAAAAAAAACATAAACAGCAAGAAGCAGGTTACAGGAAAGCATGTATGGTATACTCCATGTACATGTAAAACTACATATAGAAATCTGTAACCGCATGTATGTATAGAATGTTTTAAATAAGATGTAAGAATGGTGGTTATCTCTGGTAGTAGAATTTGGGGGTTTTTTTTGCTGTACTTTTCTGTACAGAAAAAAATGAAAACATGTTACACATATGATAATAAAAGAACCTCATGTACTTACAGTTATGTGTAAGTGTAAGGAAACTGCTCTGTTCAAACGAAGAAAAAAATAACAAGGTATAAACTTGACATGCAGTGGGGTTTCTAGATGTAGAAAAAAAAAAAACAGGGCACTCAGTTAAACTTAAAGTTTGATTAACAGTGACAAGTGTGTCTCTGTGCAATATTTGGGACATCACCTCTTCATTTTTTTCCCAAAAGAATGACAAATATAATGATAGGAGTATAGCTTCTTCTCTCCTACCATTATTTTCATATTTCCTTTCAGTCTTTTCTCTAAAAGTAGGCTTGGTTTCATATGGTCAAAGTGACACTCTAGGTCTGGAGTGTGGCTCAAGTAGAGTGCCTTCCAAGCAAGCGTGAGGTCCCGAGTTCAAACCTCATCCCCAAAATCATACAGTATGTGTGCAGTTTTCACACCTTACCAAGTCCCCATTGAGTCCCTACCGTGGACCAGGCAGGACACCAAGCCCCGGGAATGTGTCAGGGGTAACGTCTGTTGACGTCACCTCTGCTCAACATGAAACCATTTTACCTGGTTTTTGTAGAAAAACTTTACCACCACCCCCAACCCCTGTGCTGGGGGTTGAACTCAGGGCCTACATCTTGAGCCACTCCACCAGCTCTTTTTCATGAATTTTTTTTGGTTTTTTTTGAGATAGTGTCTCATGAACTATTTGCCCAGGCTGGCTTTTGTTGGAATTAAGACTCTCCGGTGCCAGACACAGGAGAGACAGAAAATCTTGACACAGCAATTTCTTTTGATCAAGAGGGTGCAAGCATGCATTCACTCCAGCTGAGCAGACATGCCAGCACAAAATGGCTAACAGTGGCTCCTCCTCATATCCCTGACACAGTTGTACCTGCCGGTCACCTGGGATTTGTCCAGGTCAGAGGTTCACACTCTCCCTCGATTGGCTAAAAGGCTTTGGGGGGTGGGTTAGGGCACACAATTTGGTGGGCAATTTTCACAGGCAATGGGGCTGTACAAGAATCCAGAAGAAGAAACAGGAACCCTTTAATCAATGCAAGTCACCTAAAATGGCGACCTGAGGAATTTTAAGTAATCCAAGAGGGTGACATACATTTTGATAGAAAAGATAATTTTTCTTACACTTTGAACTGTGATCCTCCTGATCTCTGCCTCCTGAGTAGCTAGGATTACAGGCATGAACACCCAGCTGTAGAAAAACTTTTAAATGAATCCAACAAGTTGCTATTTGCCATTTTACTTAACCAATCTTTCATTGTGGATTAATTTGTTCACCATTTACACATTTGCTTTTGGCCATTGTAAATTATACTACCTTGAAGGTTTTAGTGCTTTTCTCACATTTTAGAATTACGTTATTCTTAGGAGAGATACTTAGGAGTGGTCTTTTATTTTTAGACTGATTGGAATTTCATAAAAATTTATCTAGACAAGGCTAATAGACTAGAATGACAGAAAGAGTTGAAGTCTTTCTTTGACTATCAAATCATCCATATATGATTCACTAATTTTATTTACTGGGTTGTCTATATAAATTTCAGGGGATGGTCTTGTGATATTATTTCTTTTAGGAACTCATAAAGCCATTAACTCTGTGTAATGTTGTTAGCAGCCTTTTTCGGTCTACTGACGTTTTGTTTTTGGTTATTTTATTTTTTACTTACTTTACTTTGAGCAATTTAACATTGTGTCTACTGAAATCTGTTCATCTTTTGATTTCTTCAACTGTTTCTCAGTGTAGAATATCATTTTTCTCTCCAGATGTTTACTACACTTCCCCTGTATTCCTCTACTCAATCTTGGCTGTGACATCTGGCAGAAACCGACAGACAGTGCAAGCCCCCCTTTTTCTTGCATCTGTAGTGGAAACCTCAGCAGCAGATGGGAACTGGTTTTTACCACATATTTAATTCTACTTTAGATTCTAAAATATATTAAAACTGCAATCACCTGGAACTAATTTAGGTGCAGATTTGTGGTGAATAACTGATGGGATTAATTTCTTTGGATGGTGTATTATTTCCAAAGAAAATTCCATTTTTCTTTCTTTCTTTGATTTTTGTGATGACTTTTTATCATAAATATGATTTTCTTATATAATGAAACTTATCTTTGGATTTTATACAATGTTCCTTTGGTCTATCTGTCTCACTGAATATCATTATCGAGCTGTTCTATATTACAAAATCTACTAACATGATATTAGAAAGTGTTACATATAAGTATTATATGTTATAACATAGTATTATTTTATAGAGGATATGAAATGCAAACGATTACAGCTTTTGTATGTACAATTTTTTTCAGCGCTGGGGACTGAACCCAGGGCCCTGTGAGTGCTAGATAAGTTTTTCTACACTGAGCTCCATCCCCAGCCTTGCGTTATAGTTTGAACTGTTAGAGTTATTCTCCCAATTTTGGACTCTTCCTGAAAAAAAAAAAGATTAAGTTCTATGAAACTTCCATTGGGATTTGAGATGGAATTTCACCAAAGTTATGAATTAATTGCACAATGACAGGCAGCTTTCCACCCAGGGCAAGGAATTCCCCCTTTTAGCCAATTGTGATTCCATACATATTCACAAAATCTTTTATTTGTGCCCTTTGACATTGTGTCATGAAGGCTCTTCCTGGGTCTCTTAACTGTTTCATGGCTTAATCCAACCAGAGCCACCTGATCTTCTCAGATCAGCTCTGTCTTTGTTATCTGTTGGCTTTTGTTTTTGGAAATGAGGAACTTTATTTATTTACTTATTTTGGCGGCACTGGGGTTTGAACTTGGTTTCTAGACACTCTTACCACTGGAGCCAGCCCCGTTTGTTATATTTTGCCTAAGTAATCGTTAGTGTAATAAAGGGCTGTGTTTCACACAGGGTGAAACACCACTGGACTAGACAGTCAGGTAGGCTCTCCCCCACTCCCGGAAGTCTTGGCTCCATTGTCCCCCACACCCGTGTTTTCTTGTTGGCTTGGCTAATACACTTCTCCCCATCTGGAGTGGACTCCGCCTCTGGGTTTCTTATGACCCAGCTCACGTGTCTTCCTCTCTCCTGTCTTTACACAGATTCTCCAGAACTGACAGTCTGTCCTCTGTTTCAGCATTTAGTCATACATTGTCTTGAAGAGTCTTGTCTTGTTTTTTTTCCACTAAATTGCAATGACAATTTGCATCTATTACAATAGTGTAGAGATGCTATACGTTGTATGTGCTCTGTAAATACTTATTAAATGAATTAAAAATTAAATGAAAAGCATCGAGTTAGCCTTTCTTTGCTTATTTGTTTCGCTTCTATAAAAATACAGTTGAAGGGCTGGCAGAGTGGCTCAAGTGGTAGAGTGCCTGCCTAGCAAGCATGAGGCCCTGAGTTCAAATCCCTCCACTGCCAAAAAAAAAATACAGTTGAAGCATTTCCTACTTTTTCAATGTAAATAAAACTTTTTCTTTTCTTTTTCTGAGACAGGGTCTTACTATGTAGCCCAGGTTGCCCTGGAACTTGTGATCCTCCTGCCTCAGCCTCCCGAGTGCCTGCTTATAGGTGGGCACTGCTAGCTAAAACTTCATATTTTAATACAAAATGGACCACCACCCCAAATACCCACTGAAGACATGATATGATTTGTTTCCTCATTCATTAACATTTGCTGCCTAATCAATAAATACGAGTGCCAATGACATGATCCTTATCACTGCAGGCATCCAGGCAGAGCTGGGTGACTGCTGTGAGAGGAGGTAGAACGGATTCGTTCCAGTGTGAGATCCACTCATTCATCCACTATCACATGGTAGAGGGAAAATGAAGACATGGTCTCTGAGCTCTCAAGGACCTCAGCCTAGATGGGAAGCAGTTATGTGTGGAAAAAAACCCCACAAACTCATGCTGCTAGTCGGGTGTCAGTGGCTCACACCTGTAATCCTAGCTACTTAGGAGGCAGAGATCAGGAAGATCGTGGTTCAAAGCCAGCCCTGGGCAAATAGTTCCGAGACCCTATCTCGAAAAAACCCACCCCCAAAAAAATGGCTCAAGCTGTAAGGTTGCCTGCCTAGCAAGCATGAGGCCCTCAGTTCAAACCCCAGTGCCACCCCCAAAAAAACTGTGCTGCTAAATTTGGTAAGTGTGTAAGGTGTGGAGAGGATGATGAGTGTTGTAAAAGTGTGATGCTGGAGCACGAGTCAGAAAAGACTCCTCTGGAGAGGGGGGTGATGGACTGGCAGATGGAACAGAGTTGCCAGGCAGTCCTCTGTGAAGGCATGCAGGTGTGAAAGGAGTGTTCTCTGTAACTGCCGGAAGGGCCTCCTGGAGATCCAGGTCCCTGTGACTCAGGCTGGGAGGCTGGTTCACCTCCATGTGACTCTGCTCTACAGGCAGTTCCAACCCAGGCCAGTTCACTAAGTGGAGATCACTGGATTTGGGGTACTACTGACCAATATGGTTGGATCTGCCCCCAAATAATTTCTACCAGTATAATGGAAACCCTTTTTTAAGTTGTAAGTTTTCACACCTATGTATATAATAGGAATAAATTATATACGTATATAGTCTTCTTTTCTTTTGTTCTATGCTGGGGTTGAACTCAGGGCCTACAACTTGAGCCACTCCATTCCGCCAGCTCTTTTTTGTGATGGGATTTTTGAGATGGGGTCTTGAGAACTATTTGGCCAGGCTGGCTTTGAACCACAATCCTCCTGATCTCTGCCTCCTGAGTAGCTGGGATTACAGGTGTGAGCCACTGGTTCCTGGCTAAGTATATAGTCTTGAGCAAGCTACAGAAACGTAAGATAGCATTATTTTTATTTAGCCTACAGCAGAGACTCTTCATTGCTCCCCAGTATCCATTCTGCCCACCTGTCTATATCAACATGCATTTTATCCATCCCCTTGTTAAATCAACTCTGATTTTTTTCACCTGGACACACAAAAAGGCACAGCAAAAAGGCTACCTTTCCCAACCTCTTTTGTACCAGGACAGTTAGCTAATGAGATAAAAGCAAAATGTGGTATAGTATTTCTGGGAAGTCTCCTTTAAAACGAAGGCCAGCCTCCTTTCTCTCTCTTTTTTTTGGTGGTGCTGGAGTTTTGAACTTTGGGGTCTCGCACTTGCCAGGCAGGCACTTTTACCACTGAGCTACTCCACCAGCCCTTTTTTGTGATGGGTTTTTTCAAGATAGGGGCTTGCTAACTATTTGCCCAGAGCTGGCTTCAAATCATGATCCTCCTGATAACTGACTCCTGAGTAGCTAGGATTACAGATGTGTGCCACCAAGTGCCCCGCTCCATCTCCTCCTTGCTTGCTTCTCTTCCTCCTGTCTCCTGACTGGAAAGCAAATGCAAGTGCTGAAGCTTGCAGATCTACCTCAGACCTAATGGAGCACTCAAGGTGAAACAGCAGGGGCCTCCTCCAGTGGTTCGTGAAAGAGACAGTGAGTTCCAGCTCCTGTTTTGAGACAGAATCTCACTATGTAGCCCAGGCTGGCCTCGAGCTCCAGATCCTCAGCTTCCCAAGAATTGGTGTTACAAGTGAGTGCCCTTACACCCAGTCTGCTTCTTAGTTTTGTTGTTCAGTGATGTCGGACCCAAGTCTCACTGTTGTAAGATCTCCGTTATGGGCTAAATTGTGTCTCCCCACCCCTATCCATATGTTGAAGCCCTAATCCCCACTACTCAGAATGTGACTACATTTAGAAATAAGTTTTTCAAAGAAGTAATAAAAGTAAAATGAAGTTGTTAGTGTGAGTGTGTCAAAAGACACAATTACAATAAATTTAGTTAAAGATCTAATTGGGCAATGCTAAGACAGTAGGGTTTATAAAGTTGGAACAAGGAAAGAAAACAACAGGAAGAAAGCTGATTGGTTAACGTTAGTTTACTTATTTTGTAAGAGTGAATTCAGGGGGCGCGGGGCTTCCTTATTATGTTGACTAGGGTTGTTTGTGTGTGTGTGTGTGTGTGTGTGTGTGTGTGTGTGGTATGGGGTTTGAACTCAGGGTCTCATGAGCCATTCTGCCATGTCAGGGCTAGGGTTTGAATTTAGGGCTTCCTGTTGATTATGTGGCACTTAGCATGAGTGACTCCATTCTGATTTAGTCTGGTTTGGCCTGGTCAGCTGGGACCTAGTGCAGGAGGACAGTCCAAAACAATGAGCTCCCAGACTCTGTTAAGCCGTTAGAATCCAATACTCCTGGCGTCCACCTAAGAAGAGGTGAACAGACACAGACAGGCACTTAGGGAAGACCTGGTGAGCACAGAGAGAGAAGGCGCCATCCAAGGCCAAGGAGAGAGACCAGGAGAAATCAACCCTGCTGGCACTTGAACTTGGACTTTCAGACTCCAGATCTGTGAAGAAATAAATTTCTGTTGTTTAAGCCGCCTGGTCTGGGGCACTGCATCTTGGCAGCCCTAGAAAACTAATGTGATCGCTAAGGGAATAGGGGAAAAAAAATCAACCAGCATACTGCTTTCTTAGTTACTTTGGAAACAGGCAAAGTAATTTTGAAAAATAACACTTTAAACCCCTTCACCAAGGTGTCACCTGACTTTTTGGAGTGCTCAGGCATCCTGTCAAGCCTGCCTGATGGGGGTGAGTGATTTAACACTTACAGAAACATCAGATTTATCTTTTGCAAATACATACAATGAACTTCTTATGTCAGAGGGAATGATGTGAAGATTGATCCACAGGATAAACCCTGCATTCTCACTTCCACTCATGTGACAGTCTGCCTGTGCTCACACTCATGGCTCTGAACACTGGGAAAGGTGTGAGGAGCTGCCCCCTGGGATGAGGGCTGGCAGCTGTGGATTTGTTTCTTTTTTGCCAGCTGAGTTTTTCTCTGCTTAAGACAACATAGAACAAGAGGAATTGTGGTTTTGGATAAAACAAAACCTTCTGAGTATGTGATTCTGGAAATTGAGGTCTTTACAGCTCGGCACTTCAGTGAAAATTTGAAAGAAGAGTGAAAGCAAGTACCGTGGAGCTGGGCCGGGGTGAGGGGTGGGGGTCACAGCAAGCCTCTGTAACATATTTCTTTTAAAATTTTTATCATAAGTAATACAAGGGAGCTGCATTGTGAATATTTCATAGATGGGCACAGTGTACTTGAACAAGATCCCCACCTCCATTATGTCCCTCCTCCCCTCTCTTTTCAATCAGCATTTGGTGGGTTTCATAGCTTCATATGTGTACATGTGATATACATGGAGCCTCTTCACCTCCGGGTGCCCTCTGTTATTCCCCACCCACTCGTTCCACCCCCATGGTCCCCTTTTACATTCATGTCCTATTATTTATTATTATTATTATTATAGACTTAGATTCCACGCATGAGTGAAAAATTCGACGTTTGGCTTTTTGAGCTTGTATTATTATTTTGCTCAAAATGATGATTTCCAGTTCTATCCATCTTCCTGCAAATGAAAAAATTTCATTCTTTATGAATAAATAATACTCCATTGTGTACATATACCATATATTTTTTTAATCCATTGACTAGTTGTGGGCACCTGGGCTGATTCCACAGCCTGGCTATTGTGAATAGTGCTGCAATGAACATGGGTGTGCAGGTGTCTCTTATATATTGATTTACACTCCTACAAATATATGCCCAGGAATGGTTCAGCCAGGTCATAAGGTAGGTCTCATTTTAGTGGCTTTTTTTTTTGGTGGTACTGGGATTTGAACTCAGGGACTAATTCTTGAGCCACTCCACTAGAACTTTTTTTGTGATGGGTTTTTTGAGCCCAGCCTGTCTTTGAACTGTGATCCTCCTGAGCTCTGCCTCCTGAGTAGTTGGGATTACAGGTGTGTGCCACCATTGCCCAGCTTAGCTTTAGCTTTTTGATGAACCTCTAAACTGATTTCCATAGGTTACTCCAATTTGCATTCCTATCAACAGTGTCCTTAATCTATTTCTTCAGCTCTTCTGAATATAATATATTCAAGAAAGCCACTTTTTCTGAGTGACTGTTCAGTATTAGGAAGAGTTGTCCCTTGATATCTCAAAGAGGATTGACTCCTGATCCCAGCAGATACCAACATCTGTGGATGCTCAAATCCCTTATGGAAATGGAGTAGTGTTTGTCCGTGACCTATGCATGTCCTCCTGAATACTTGGAATCATCTCTACATACTGAGGCACTCCCCTGCTTCAGTCTCAATCTATACCCTCTGGGTTGACAGCCTCAGGTTCTAATATGTGTGTGTGTGTGTGTGTGTGTGTGTGTGTGTGTGTGTGTGTGCAGTGCTGGATCCAGGGTCTGATGCATACTAGGCAAGTGCTCTAGCACTGAGCTAAGTCCCCAGCCATTCATTTGCTATTGGAAGGAATTCTCCTGAAGTTAGGGAACTGGCTGTGGTCAGTGTCCAGGTTTTGCCCTTCACTTTCTAGCTCTGGAAGGAACCGTCTCCATGCTGGCTCTGCAGGGCAAATGCCTTGGGGGAGAAGCAGCAGCCCAGGGGACAGGCAGCCTAATACTGGAAACGTGGATTTGACCTCTGAGATGAAAAACTGTCTGAGATGGAGCACTGTGAGAACGAGGTAGCTCCTGTAGCAGCCTCACAGTGAGGACAAGCAGAGCATGGGACTGAACAGACATGGTAGATCCCACTAGGAACGGGTAATTCAAGGTAGGAAAGCCCTGTTTGTATGTAACCCGTCCAGATGGGCTCTGATGCTTATTCACATTCACCAGAAAAATTCTCTATTTTATGTCATTTAGTAGCTCAGGTTCATATCTGCGCCCCAGAACCAAGACCTCTGATGTTTATTAAATTCAAATTCAAATAGCAATCTCAGATCAGCTTGAAATAGACTAGGTCAGATGTTTTTTGCATACATGATCTTGCTCTCAGAGGTAGAGAAAGGTCAAATATTCATTAATGGATCCAAGATTTATTCATAGAAACAGAATTTCAAGTTAATTAGTCGCAGTCATTGGCCTCTAAACGTGACCATTTGAAAAGTGTGTATTTTATCAACGATATCTTTTCTTTATTTTTTTTAGAGCATCTTTGTCTAACCAAGAGAAGCAGGCAATTCTGCAAATGCTAATTCACTCCACAACTGCAGCATTCAGGACATACCTGCTTCTAGATGATCACTACCGATTGTCTAAATGAATTCCTAAAAATGAAAGCCATTTTCACCTCCTGCAGACCTGCGGAGCAGAGTGGTGATGAGAGCATCTCTTCTTCCTGCCAGTGTCAGTCTCAAGGTCGTAAGTGACAGATGACTTTACTGAGTCCCAGTCAACAAAGGGACAGGCTCATCTGGATGCAGGTGGGCACCTTCTCCCCTCCCCCCAGCAAACACACAAAGGCAACTCAGACCCACGCCTGGTCCAGGGCGTAGATTCCTCTCCTTTCCCCTTTACTTGGAGTCATCCAAGTATAGCCCAGGTTTCCAAACAAGGATGAGTGCCAGAGTCACCTAAGGGACTGTGAAATGGATTCAGACTCGAGTCCTCTTCCGAAGGCGCTGAGTCAGTGCCTGCACAAGCTGGCTGAGTGTTTGCATGTTAAAGTTCCCCCAGGGCTCTCACAGGTGATTTGAGAATCACCAAGATTTTGGAACCACTGCTACTGCCCTGGAGCAGCCCCCACCTCCAGCCCTACCTCTGTGTTCAGTGACTTCAAGCTCAGGTCCTCCTGGAATCCACTCGACAATTATCCAGGCACTATGCTGAACAGAGACAGTGCAGGGAGAATAAACCATACTCTTCCTTTCAGATAATTCTGGGTTGTTTTTTTTTTGGTGGGACTAGTGTTTGAACTCAGGGCTTCACACTTGCAAAGCAGGAGCTGACCACTTGAGCCATGCTTCCAGTCTATTTTTCTCTGGTTATTTTGAAGACAGGGTGTCACTATTTGCCCCGCTGACCTCTAACTGCAATCCTCCTGATCTTAACCTCCCAAACAGCTAGGATTATAGGCATGAACCATTGGTGCCCGGTTTAAGATGATTCTTTAATGAGCGAGTTCGTCTAGGAAAGGGAATTCCGTTCAGGAGATGGATGCTGTAACTGGAAGGACAGGAATGAAGCAGGCTAGTAATGGAAAGAAAAAGCCGCCATGAGACTGGACCCTTCTTAGCAAAAGGTCACTCCATGCTGAACTCCTCTGTTGTCACTAAGCACCTGTTTTGCAAGTTTGAAGCCCTGAGTTCAAACCGAAATCCCACCAAAAAAAAAAAAAACCCACCTCAAACCCCCCCCAAAAATTACTACTACTTAAAATCTGTCTCTCTGTCCAGTTCTTTGTTCGAGAGACTCAAGGATTGTGATACTCTCCACCAGGGTCTCCTGAGGCCACCCACCAGTTACAGGAAGTCCCTACAGGTCTCCAAGGGGAGCCGATGAACTCCACCTTAAAAAGTCTCAGAAAGCTTCACAGAAGGAAATGCTGAATTTGGGATGAAGAGGAGCATATCAGGAACAGCAAGGGTGGGAAGGATGGAGAGGACATTGCATTTCCATTAGAAAGCAGGAAAATAGGTCTAGACTGGCATTATAGGTTTATCGCTTACATCCCACTTCAGAGCTGGTGTTACCTCTTGGTGAAAGGCATAAAATCCTACCTCCTTGTCTCGTATCCAAGGGCCCCTATGACCCAGCCCATCTCTCCATCACCGTCACCTATCACCTCCTAGCCTGTGCTTTGGCCTCAATGGATTATTGACACTTCTTTTATCTTGTCTAATTTAATTTTAATTAATTTATTTTTGGTGGTACTGATGTTTGAACTCAGGGCCTTACACTTGTTAGGCAAACGGTCTACCACTTGAGGCACACCCCAGCCCTCTTTTGTGATGAGTTTTTTCGAGCTAGGGTCTCTCGAACTGTTTTCCCAGCCTGGCTTCGAACCACCATCCTCCTGATCTCTGAGTAGGTAGGATTACAGGTGTGAGTCACCGGCTCCCTGCTTGACTTCTTTTAAAAAGCTGCACTCTCACTTCTCCAAGACTATTCCCACAATTCCTGCCTGCATCGTGTTGCCCACTACCATTTAAAACATTTTCTTCTAAGCCAGCATTGTGGGAGAACTCTGACCCACAATCCCTAGAAACCTGGCCAAAGATCACCATTATCCACACCTAACAGCGCCAGAAGCAAGCCTGCTATTAGACTGGTTTCCTAGCAACAATCTGGTAAAGATGGACAAGCTCTGTGACAGTTGGTCCCAGACAGCTGGGACTTGGTGAACAATGGACAGCTTCCCAGCCTGCTTTTTGTTCCTACTTTCACCTTCAGACCGATCAGGGGAAACCAAACAGGTACCCCTAGACAATCACATAGCCTGCCCCACTTCTAGTGAGCTCCCCCCAGCTTCCCGGCCAGGGCCTCCCATCAGGGCACACCTGAAGCCCTCCCCTTTCCCATGAAAATCTGTCCTACTGCTCTCCCTGCTTTGAGTCTTTGGTTGAACTCAGGACATTGCATTGCTAGGCGGGCACTCTACCACCTGAGCCCTCCACCAGCCTTTTTTGGGTTGGTTATTTTTGAGATAGGGTCTCACCTTATGCCTGGGCGAACATGGACCACAATTCTCCTATTTATGCTTCCCTGTGTAGCTGGGATCCCAGGTGCGTGCCACTGCACTGCCAAGCCCAGTTAAGATGGGGTCTGGTTAACTTTTTTCCCAGGCTGGCCTTGAACTGCAGTCCTCTGGATCTCTGCCTCCCAGGTAGATAGGATTATAGCCTTGAGATACCATGCTTGGCTACTTGGTTATTCTTTGTTTATTTCCATGATTTGCAAAGCTGTTTAAAAAAAGGAGGGAGAGCAGGTATTGTGGTTCAGTCTGTAATGCCAGCTATCTGGGAGGCAGAGATAGAAGGATCTCCGTCTGAGGCCAGCACAGGCCCTGAGTTTGATAAACACTACCAACCTCCTCCCCACAAAAAGCCAAAAACCAAACCAAACACCAAACAAACAAACAAAACCACAAAAAAGAATTGTGTCACTGGTCCCTATGTATTCAGGAAATACTTATTTACAATCCTTTCCTTTACTAAATCAATTCCTTAGTTCCTTACACTGGATACAAAGTGACTCATCTCCACACCAACCTAGAGAGAAATTAGCAGCTGCCCAGGTCCCTGTGTGACTCTTCTAGTCCATTCTGTTGGGTTTTATTCACTGTACCGCTAGGATACATCTGGTTTCTTCACTGGGTCACTAATTGAAGTTACCTAGCTCAGAGTAGCATTTTAAATTACTAGAACCACTTCATTCATTGACCTCAAAGGATATGACAACATGTCACATTTTCAGCTTGTAAGGACTATTATTCTTTTTGGTAGGACACAGAAACCTGCACCCAGCCTTCTCCAGCCTCTGGGACTTCCTGCCTCATGGGTCAGCCTCCTAAAGGTGTCCCTTGTCATCTGCTTCTGCTCTGAAGTCCCAGGTTTCAAATTTTCCAAGGCTTCCAGGAACCCAAATTAAGCTGACAACCTGGAGTCTGAAAGACTCAGGACAGTGTTGTTTTTCTTTTGTGTGTGTTTGTTTTTAATTGGCAATACTGGGGGCTTGAACTCAGGGCCTTATGCTTGCTAGGCAGGCATTCTACTCTCGAGCTGCTCTGCCAGCCCTGTTTTGGGTTGAATATTTTCAAGATAGGGTCTTGAGAACTATTTGCTTGGGCTGGCTTCGAACCTTGGTCCTCCTGATCTCTGCTTCCTGAATAGCTAGGATTACAGGCGGCGTGAACATTGTTCTTTTAAATGAGTTATGTTATTCAAATACACAGTTCTTTTTTTTTTTTTTAAATTTTTTTTTTTCATTTTTCTTTTATTATTCATATGTGCATACAAGGCTTGGTTTATTTCTCCCCCCTGACCCCACCCCCTCCCTTACCACCCACTCCACCCCCTCCCGCTCCCCCCCTCAATACCCAGCAGAAACTATTTTGCCCTTATTTCTAATCTTGTTGTAGAGAGAGTATAAGCAATAATAGGAAGGAACAAGGGGTTTTGCTGGTTGAGATAAGGATAGCTATACAGGGCATTGACTCACATTGATTTCCTGTGCGTGGGTGTTATCTTCTAGGTTAATTCTTTTTAATCTAACCTTTTCTCTAGTTCCTGGTCTCCTTTTCCTATTGGCCTCAGTTGCTTTAAGGTATCTGCTTTAGTTTCTCTGCATTAAGGGCAACAAATGCTAGCTAGTTTTTTAGGTGTCTTACCTATCCTCACCCCTCCCTTGTGTGCTCTCGCTTTTATCATGTGCTCATAGTCCAATCCCCTTGTTGCAAATACACAGTTCTTAAAGACTTCAGTGGCGATTTACTTAACCACAGAATAAAGTCCAGATTTGTGAGCCTGTCCACCAGATCTAGCCAAATTCTACCAGGATGGAGTGGCCCGGGAAAACCGAGCCAGCCATCTGTCTGCAGTTTTTGCTGCCTGCCTCATCCTGAGCTTGGGACGCCTTCCACCCCCCTCATCTGAGTGGGTGGTCATGTCTCTCGATCTTCAAGACCAGAGTCAACAGTGGGAACCGCACACTGCCGAGAGGAAGGAGGCGTTCTGGGCTTTACTCCTTCCCAGCTATGGGATGCTAGGCAAGCCACTGAGTCTTTCTGAATCTGTCTCATTATCAGCAGACTAAGTTTAATAATAATTACCAAATAGGTTTGAGGATTTCAAGAGAAAAATGTTTCTTAAAACACTCCCAGCCTAGTGTTCTCTTTCTTGACACGGCTGGACACACAGGCACGTGTTCTGTGGTGAGTCATTGAGCAGTGCGCATATGCTTGTGCACGTCTCTGTGTGAGCATTGGTGTTGACTAAAAAGTCACTAGCACTTGTCTAAACCAGCTTAGTAGGATCTTAATGGCATTTATAAATATTGGCTCTCTTTCTTCCTTTTCATTTCCTAGCGGAAGGCAGATAACCACAGCGGGGTTGGTTGGGGTTGGCAGATGAAGGAATGACAGATCAATCCTCACAAGTGCTCAAATGAACAGCATTGAGGCACTGGGAGAAATAAAGACGAAATATGGTAGGAATCAGTATGCAAGAAGGTCATGAGTGCGAGGTGGGCTTTATGAAGAATTACTCTGAAAAGCTCCAGAGATTTCAACTATGGTAGGCTTCATCTGAATCAACAATCTAGCTTGGCTATTAAACGCTGTGACCCTCTGCAAAAACAAACATGCAAATAAACCCTAGCTAAACCAGGACAAAACCCAACTCAGTTTTAGGTTTCAGTGGAAATCTAAGGTGCAGGCCCCAGGAGGTGATGCACCCTCTGATCTCAGTCCATCGGACCAGTCTATTTATGTGTGCTCAGCCATGGACGCCTCTGAGGATGGGCCCTAACCTAGGGCCACAGCTAGAGCTCAGGGACTAGGAAGTTAAGAGTGTCTTAAAACCTGGTCATGGCAGCCAGGGATGGTGGTGCATACTGTAATCCTAGTACTCCAGAGGCTGAAGTAGGAGGACCTCGAGTTCAAGGCCAGCCAGGGTTATATACCAAGACTCTGTCACAAACAAAACAACAATAAAACAAAACAAAAAAACCTGCTCAGATGAAGATTTGGAGAACTAAGTCCTAAGAAAGTACTTGGAAGGGTTGGGGGGGTCTTCACACATCGAAGGGGTTTTTGTCAACATTTAGTCTTTGTAATCCAGTAAGGGAAAATTTCAATGGCAGAGGCGCTATGGCTCCACATCTTGGCCATTGTAGATTATGTTTGCATTGGGGTCGGCTGTAAGATCTTAAGACTTCTGTTATGGGTTGAATTGTCCTCCAAAACCACATAGTAAAGTCCTGACACCCCGTACCTATAAAATAACTCCCTTATGTGGAAATAGGGTCTTTTCCCAAATATAATATGATTATATCTATAATCACATTAAGATGAGCTCATTAAGATGGGCTCTAATCCAGTATGACTAGTGTCCCTTTAAGAGGAAAGGAGACACATAGACAGGGAGGAGGCCATGTGGAGACACAGAGGCCCCTCAGGGAAGGCAGCCATTGGTCTCTGTTGGAAACAGGAACGGAGTTATGTAATTGCCAGCCAAGGGTTGCTGGCAACCGCCGGAGCCAGGAAAGGGAGCACAGCCCTGCGGACACCTTGGCTTCAGACTTCCAGCCTCCAGACCTGGGGGAGAAGACACTCCTGTTGTTTGAAGTCACCCAGTTTGTAGCACTTTGTGGCAGCAGCCCTAAGGAACTAAGATACTAAGATCCATTTCCATTCACAGCCTCTGAATCCTGTTAGTCTGATGCAATAGTGAAGGCAGGCCTGCCTCACAGAATTAGCTAGACATATAGACTGATGTGTTTGGCCCTTTTCAGCCACCCCCATGCTGACAGTCTCGACTTTGGTCTCTTGTCCTTGGAGTCTTCCTCAGCAATGCCCATGGGCACAGGACCCTGGGTACACCCTCTGCCACACTGCATCTGTCTCTTCCAGCTCTCTTTACAGGCCTTGTGTTGCCTGGGTGTGCTCCTGAGGGCTGTGGTGGCTCAGGGTGCAGGCTAGGGCCCTTGCTTATAGAAGGGGTCACAGGCATCAGACCCTCTAGCCCAGCATGTATGGGAAAGGCTTTCTGCAAACTACTCAACCATAAATGAGTTTGAGGGACCCATATCATCTGTGAGCTGGGGGATGGCCTGTGTTTGCCACTCAGCTGGGTCTGTAGATAAGGTTGTGACACCGCAGCAGATCATGACATTGTCCAGTCTGGGCACATGCTGAAAGCACTCAGGAAGCAGCTCATTTTTCCTCCCCCTGAAGCTCAGGAATGCTGGTGAGGACTTTGGCGAAGATATGCAAATGATTTGCTTTTCACAAAACAGTAAATCAGGATCTCTGTGTGATTCTTGCCCAAGCCAAGCGGACTGCATGCAGAGCTCCCGTGGGTGCCTGGTTCATCTTCGGGTGGGGGGGGAAGACAGACGGCTGTGTAGGCCGTCCCAGACGGGGAGGGCCTGGGAAGTTTTCTTGATGACAGCAAGTACAACTTGGTCCTCCCTCTGACCTTCTTAAACAGACCTCAGGGAACTGAGGGCTGACTATCCTGCCCGTGTTCTTGATCTAGTTCATACTTCTGCGATCCACCAACAGCTCGACTTGAAGATTGTGTATTGAGAGTTGACTGCGTGCGTGTGTGTGTGTGTGTGTGTGTGTGTGTGTGTGTGTGTGTACAATGGTTTGGAAACCACTCCTTATGATCTGGAGGAATTGTAGTGAGTTAAGTAGTGCTCACCCTCCAAAATTTATGCCCTTGCCTATCCCCTGGAACCTGCGATGTGACCTTATTTGGTAAAAGTGTCTTTGTGTGTGTAATTGAGGTCGAGGATCCTGAGCTGCTATCAGCTGTATAACTGGTGGGCCCTAAGTCCAGTGACAAGTACCCCTCTAAAAGAGAGGAGGAGAAAGGCATGCGAAGACAGAGGCAGAGACTGGAGTGATACAATCACAAGCCAAGGAATTCCTGGAGCCATCAGGGGCTGGAAGATACAAGGGACAGAGTCTCCCCTAGAGCTATCAAAGGGAGGTGGCTCTGTCAATCCACTAATTCCAGATTTCTGACCTCCAGTAGACTTCCGATGTAGCAACCTACCACATTTTCGGTCATTTGTCTCAGCAGCCATGGGAAAGTTTCGAAGCACCCTCAGGTCTGTGACGGTGCCCGTGAGAGGAGACTGTCAATCCCTGAGCCCTCCTCGGGATCTGGCTGTCTTCTGTAACCACCAAAGTTCTTAGTCCTGTGCCAAAAGGAGCATCTTTCTGGAAATCTATCCCAAAGAAATGGCTAAGAGAACATGGAAGGATTTCACTCTAAAAATGTTCAGCACAGTGCTGTTTGGAACAGGAGAGTTTTTCTCACCACAGGGGACCAATTAAATCAGTTACAGTGTAGTCATATGCTTACAGCCATTAAACTAACTAACTAACGACTGGAAAGCTGCTACCATCTACTTGTACAAAAATACATTACTGTGGTCTCATTAAACAATAGAAACATCCATGAATTACGCCTATATACTTAGAAAAATCTAGAGGGGAATGGTAACAGTGGTTTTCCTTGAAAGAGTGGCTTTCTAATGTACTTTTGCTTCTTTATGTTGTCTGTAATTAATATATAATTTATAATAATGATGAAAAACATTCACAATAGTAATAAGAAAAAGTAAAGTCATTTTCTTTGGGGGAAGAAAACACCCTGAAAGGTGTCAGCAGCCACCAAGCAGGGACTATTGTCTTGTGATGTGGAGGACTGATTTAGGGAGACAGGAAGACCTTGCTCCCGGGAAGACAAGAATAATCTAGAAAGCAGGGTAATACTGATCTAGGCACCTGCAGGACTTGTCAGAGCCTTCCACATGCTAATTAACATCATTGTAGACCTCCAAGACACAAACAAGAGCCCGCCCATGTCACTTGCTCGCTGAGCCACGAGCACACGAAAGTACTCCTGCTCTGAGAAGCAGTTTGGGGATATTATTTGACAAAGAAATAGTTCAACTGAGTTAAGGGCAAAGCTACCCAGATATGACATGAGGAAGAATGTTTTCAGTTTATATATTGCTGAGAAAGCCCGGCTACTCTACCCAGTAGGAACAACAGTGAGCTGAAAACCAAGTGCAAGTGCCAGCACCTCCTGACAAAACAAGACGTCTGGCAAGTGTAAACGAGGAGGCTGCTGTTGCTTGGAGCCTTGTGGTTGTTTGGGCGCTGGGTTTTAGAAGGAAGTAGATGTTTTCAAGGGTCCTGAGCACAGTGGAAGTCAGCAGTGATGCTAGGCCTCAGAGAGAGGGAAAAGCCAAGTGAATGAAATATTGACGGTATGAGCCCAGAGTTTGAACAGGGGATGTGCCTGTACAGAAACCTGCCCGGATCTCTTTCCCTGGGTGCTGCTTGGTACCTTTCCTGACAGTGGAGGCCAAATGCTTGCTTTGCTCAGAACAGGTTGCCTCAGCACGCTTTGCAAACTACTGCTCCCACATCAGGGGACGTGTCCAGCCTTGCCAGTCCTGCCCAAACTGACCAGAGAACTAAGTATAGATTTCTCTCTCTCCCGCTCTCCCTCTCTCTCTCTCTCGCTCTCTCTCTTCTCCCTTCCTCTTTCTAGGAATCGAGAGGCATGAATTCAATTTGCAGCTCAGTCCCAGGCTTACAGGGGTTGAGGACAGGCAGGGGCTGGCCATCATTTCTCAGCCTGCACAGGACACAGGGGCCTTTTCCCTTTACCGAGAGGAATGTGAGAGTGCATCCTGCATCAGTAGGACACTCCTGGGTTTTGACTTCCTGCCCTGTGACCAAATGCCCTCTGTTCCCAGCAGAGTTGTGGCCTTTGCCACCTTTCTTCTTCCTGTTGTCTTTTCCTCTGCTGGCTGTCCTTCCTGTCTCTGTTTGAGAGGGGTGTTAGTAGAAGGGACAGCTCCAGGTGCTTTCACAAGGCATCCATCAGTTTTCTACAGCTCTCACTTGATGGTCACCCCCCCTCCCCAATCCTTCCCAGGAGCAGCTGTCCAATTCTGTCCCTGGAAACCCGAGCAGCCTGGTGAGCCAGTGGGCCTGTCTCTCTGCAGATGCAGCTAGAGACTGTTCCCAGCTTCCTGTGCCCCATCTCCTTCAGGCTCCTGCTCTCTCTGTTCCCACACTTCAGACTGCAGGAAGCGCCCCCTCTAACCTGTTCACTTGGAGTCCCCTGCTCCCAACCCAGAAGTCTAGAGAGTCCATGAATCTCCATTTTAGGAAACCCCCAGGGATTGCAATATAGACCCCCTGATTGCACATGGCACACCTGGCTCTGATTTCTCCCCCTCCCCCCAGACAGATCTCAACCCTATTTATTTTATGGCCATCACAGTTCTCACTATGTCTTTTTCATTCCCAATGCAACTGGTTGGATGAAGCCCAAGTCCTTAGTCTGCAATTTATAAATAAGATGTCATTATAAGTGATTGTCCAAACTCAGATGTTCTGCCCCAGTAACAATTCCATGGAGAAGGAGGTGCCACTTAGCTGATCTGCACACATTCCCACCCTCTGTGACTGCCCCATGTCTCTTCAGCCTCCTCTAAAGAAGGCCTGTCTGGAGTCCTCCAGCCCCCACCACTACCACAGATCCCAGCACCTGACCACTGGGAATTCCTTTAATGTGCCCCCCTTGGGTTGGAGCATCCTGCTCCATGCTCCCTGTGATTGCTTGCTTCCTGGTCTCTCTGTTTTCCCACTAGGCTGGGACTTAAATTTTATTCTCTTCCCTACTTAGAATTCAACAGAAAAGAAGGCCAAGACAATCAATCACTCAACACAAGTTTTTCTCCTAAAACAATGGACACAAAGCCATGAATGACTCCCCAAAGCTCATCAAGGAACACTTAACTGAGCACCCACTTCCAGCTCCCCTGCGGAGTCCTGGACGTACTAGTCCTGGGTGCTCTCTTTCCAGTTCTGAGCTCCTCCTCTCTAAGGCCTGTGCATAAAGACAGGAAGTCGCGCAGGGCTACCTCAACTGAAATTCTCTCCAACTTTGGTTTCTAGATTGAAGGAAGAGGCTGCATGACCTTAGACACCATTCACAGATTGGTGGCACACAAAAATGACCACAATTCTATAGTTTAGATGTTGAATGTCCTCCAAAGGCCCATATGCTAAAGGCTTGGTCCCTAGGGTGGTGCTATTGGTGGAACCTTTGGGAAGTGGGGCCTAACAGAAGGTCCCGAGATCATCAGGTTGTGCCCTTAAGGACACTGTGTGGCTCTAGCTCCTCCTCCTCTCTCTTCGGTCCTGGCTTGTGATGTAAGTGGTTTTGTTTTACTGTGTGCTCCTTGCCAAAGGCCCAAAGCAACAAGGCCAGTTGATCCTGGACTGGAACCCGTGAGCTCATATCAGTCTTTCTCTCTATAAGTTGGTCACTTCATGTATCGTTTGTGGTATAGTTGTAGAAAACTGACTAGCACAAGCAAAATGGACAAGGCCTGGACCACACGACATAGCATCACTGCTAAGCACCAAGAAAGTACTCATCGAACTACTGCCTCGATACTATGGTCCCAGGCTGCATCTCTAGCTGGGGACCTGTGTGGTGAGTCACCAGCAGGTCAGGAGACGCCTCTTGGTCAGGCTGATCAGAGGCACAGCCTGTAGGCGGATCCCTTGTCTCTGGGTTTCAGGCTGCTGCAGAAAAACATCTGGAACTTTCAGGCCAGATGGAAACAGCCTTAGGTTTGGACAATGGCCATGCTCAAGTTCTGTCCTAGCCAGAACAATCTTGACCTTCATCTTGGGACAAAATAAAAAGAAATATAGCAGGAGGAGCTGGCATGGTAAGAAGAGCCATGTTGAGATTGCATATCTGGCTTCTTCTTGGGAGTTTACGAAGATGAAAGGGATTTGGTTTTAAACTTTCTCTTAGGGACCTGATGTTCCGTGTGACTCACTGTCAATGAGTAATTATGGGTTGCCTGATTAGTACCTGGCACACACTTCTTCCAGTGAGAAAGTGGAAACCCCACTTAGTGGATGAGCAGAGTAGAGAACACTGCTGCTTCAGCTGACTTTGCCCCAGTCTCCCTGTCTTCTATCTTTTTGGTTGTAACCAAATCAGAAATCTGTATGAGGAAGGAACTTTCTAGGTGAGGTGGGATATTTACCATGTAAAGAAGGTGATAAAAGGCAGGCGAAGGACTGTGAGCATCTTTGTGGGCGATTCTGTGATTCTAAAGCCCCTTTAGGTGTGGGGGCTTCTGAAAAAGTCTAGTGCCCATCTGTCTGATACCTCTCCCCCTGGACAGCTGGCTCTGTCAGGCACTGGGCTAGGCACTGGGGGTCCTTCTGGGAACAGGACAGATCCTCTCCCAGCCATCTCATTGCTGCCATCTTGGCCAGGGAGAGACAGACATTAAAAATCTCTCCACACTGTCATCGCAGACCTGGGCCTCTGTTCTCCTGCTAGTATCTCTCCCAAAAGATGGCTGATGGCACTGGCCTCAGACAAGAGCTGCCTGAGGAAGAGGTGGTGACCGAGGTCCTAACTCTGCCAATCTGGGTGGCACCGTGACCCTGAAATAGGGATGGATCACTGGGGTTCTGTAAAAGACTGTTGCCATCCTTCCCCTGGCTGACACCCCTCACCATGGCCCTTCAGCCTGGATGTTCCTTCTAGAAGCCTTTCCTCCTGTTTAGGTCTGGGTTGGCTGCACTGTCTGCTGCCCTTTGGTCCCCTTGTCACCTGTCACTTCCCTGGGCATACTGTGCTCTAACTACCCTCCTGCTAGCTTCACAAGGCAGGACAGACAGTCCCTGTTATGTTCAGCTTAGTGCAGGGCCTGGCTCGTGAGAGTCACTCAGTAAATATCAGTTCCACAGAAAGAAGAGGAAGAAAAGGAGAGAGGAAGAGCCGGGGACTTGGCGGGGACAGTAGGGGAGATGGAAGTGGGGGTAAAGGAAGAGAAAGGAGGATGGAGAAGGAAGTGGGGGAAGAGGGCGAAGGAAGATAGGAGTTCCCCAGTGATCTGCTTGACTTTGGGCAATTTCATTCAACATGATTTCTGGAATTTCTTTTTTTTCATGGGACCCCAGTCAGTTCCACAGGAACTCCAGCTTCCTGTTTCTCCTGCAGTCTCTCCCGATTGTGTTCGTGCCTATGGTGATGGGATACAGCCAAGAGGCCATAGCAAGATCTAGCGCATGCTGTTTGGACGTCACCCCCCAACTTACCCCAAACTCTAAGCTTTTCTTTATGAGTTTTTCAGCCTCAGACATTTTGCAACATAAAATGGACTAATACGGTTACTCACACTTTCAGTATATGATATTAATTGAAAAAAGCAAAATGCAAGACGTTCTATCCCACCCCCCCCCCACAAAACGTTCTTTTTGTGGGTTGTTTTTTTTTTGGCAGTATGGGATTTGAACTCAGGTCCTTGTGCTTGCTAGGCAAGCACTCCACTTCTTGAGATAAACGTCTAATCCACAAAATAACCTTAATGTACTACTGAAAGTTATTACTTATCCTTTTCTTAGTTTATTTTAATTAATTAATTAATTTTGGTGGCATTGAGGTTTGAACTCAGGGCCTCATGAAAACCACTTGGCCGCATCCAGGTCCTTTTGCTTTTTTTTTTTTTTCCCACACTAATTACCCAGGCCAACCTCAGACTTTTCTGCCTCCCACGGAGGTGGGATTACAGCTGTGTGCCACCATGCCTGGTCAGGAAAGATTTATTTTGACGCACAGTTGGGTTTCAGTCCCTGATTTTAGGCTGGTGGTAGGGCAGAAACACCATGGAGGAGGACATGGTGGAGGAAACCTGTTCACTTCATGGGAGCCAGGAGGCAAAGAGAGAGCACCTGAGCTAGCGAGCTTCCTCCTTCTTCCCTTTTTATTTCATCCGGGCCTCCAGCCTACTGGATGGCGCCGTCCACATTTGGGGCATCTTCCCCCATAGTCAATCCTCTCTGGAAACACCCTCACAGACACACCTAGGCCTCTCTCAATCCAGTTCAGATCAACCACCCCACAAAGCATGGTGTCAAAAGCAGTGTGCTGCACTTCAACCCTTCCTCCTCTTCTCGTTGAGTCACAATTGTCACCAATTCCCGAGGCTGTAAGAGCCCCGTGGGCAGAGGCCATCTCTGTCTGCACTCCAGTGCAAGCCCAGTACCTGGTGCAGTGTCTTCGTCTCAACTAATGTTTAAGGAATGGATTTGTGGTGCGGAGGGAGGAGCACTCTGTTAGAGTCCGATGTCCGCGTGGAAGTCATCTGGAGCACTGGCATGTTCATGCGTGAAGAATGGTGAGTGCACATGTATGTAGCCTTGGGCTGTGTGCAAAGCCCTTTTGCAGACGTGTTGTCTGGTCTTCACACTCGAGAGGAAAGCTGAGCCCCGAAAAAATCAAGTTCTGTGTCAAGTTCACAGGACTACTAACTGGCCTGCCAGAAGCCGAGTTTCTTTGCTACTGTTGGGCTTTGGGGCTTTTTGTGTTTTCAACAAACAGAGTTTGATGGAACACAGTCCTTCCTCAACAACTCAACCAAGTCTATTGTGAAACAAATGTCAGTGAGGAAAAAAATCATATTTTTCTTTCAAAATGATAAAAAAGATACACCAAAAATAAGAGAGTAAAGTTCCAATTTACTATAAGAAAAGCCAAATGAAGCCCCACCCTTAGCTAAAAGCTAGTGTGTAACTAAATGTATAACTTTTGCTTAAATAAAGTGACCCCTTTGCCAGGCACCAGTGGCTCACGCCTATAATCCCAGCTACTCGGGAGGCAGAGATCAGAGGATCACGGTTCAAAGCCAGCTTGGGCAAATAGTTTGAGAGACCCTATGTCAAAAAAATCCTTCACAATAAAGGGCTGGTGGACTGACTCAAGGTGAAGGCCCTAAATTCAAGTCCCAGTACCACAATAAATAAATAAGCAAATAATAAAAATAAAAACAAAGTGGCCCTGAGATGCACAGATTGGATTATTCCCAATTATAACTATTCATCAGATTTTAAACATTTCTGCTTTTCTGTTTCCTACTAAGGACAAAGTCCCCTCATAGGTAACTTTTTCTATTAGGCTACCCTGAGGCCTGTTTTTTATAGGCCATGAGCTAAGAGTAGTTAATAACTTAAAGACTTGCAATAAAGACAGAGAAAGCTATGGAGATTAGCATGGGAGCTGCACAGTCAAAAACATTTACTGAAAAGTTTTACTGAGCCCTGATCTGTATTCAAATATATGGACATTGATATCCATATCCTCAGGCCAGAAAGGCTAGCATTTATCTGTTTATTCATTTTTTTCCCTCCCTCATCCCTCAGATAGGTTTTTTGGGAGCTGTTTTGGGTTTTTTTTTTTGTTTTTTGGTCTTCTTTTGCTACTGGAGTTTGAACTCGGGCCTCACACTCGAGCCACGCTCCCAGTCCTTTTTTGCTTTATTTTTTTCAGGTGGTTTTGAGTTTTTCTCCCCAGGGGCCAGCTGGACCACCATCCTCCTACCTATGCCTCCTGAGAGGTGTGTGCCGCCATGCCTGGCTTTTTTGATTGAGATGGGGTCTTGTGAACCACCCTCCCAGCCTCACACCTCAATCCTCCCAGTGTCTCCTGCCCGAGTAGCTAGGATTACAGAAAGAATTCTCGCCCAAAGTTTCCAGCACACTTCTGCAAAATAAGCCCCTGTAAGTGTAACCACAGCATCCGTGCATGGCACGAAGACAGCATGATGGTCTACTGCATTCATAAAACCGTGATGAGAGAAGGGTCTCGAACTCAGGTTTTTGTGTATTCTAGGCAAGAGCTCTACCACTGAGCTACATCCCCAACCCTTGATTTTTGAGACACGGTCTTGCATAGCTCAGGCTGGCTTCAGACTCTCAATCCTCCTGCCTCAGCTTCCAGAGCACTGGGATTACAGGCGTGATCAGCACGTTAGGCACTTTATTTCCCTTTATCAATTTTCCAGTAACTCCTTGATGGTCTGTGTGATATTAGCTACAGAAGAATCAATGAAAAGTAAGTCTTAAGTGGCTGCTTCTGTGATCTGTTGTCTACAATTTGTTTCTGATTTTAAGTACCCCATTGGTCTCTGGAGGAAATTGAGTCGTGTTCTAGTGGCCATCCCTGTCATCCTCCTCTGAGATTTGAAAATGGCCTTCAGGCTCTCAATGAAAGCTGAGGAGCCAAAGGGCTGGAAGAGGAATGGGGCAGGGCCGGAGGGAGCCAAGGCAAGTGGAAGAGACAAGTTTTCTCCTGGCTCTGCTTTGCCCGAAGACTCTCACCCAGTCTGATATATTTGAAGGGGGGTGGTGGGGGCAGAAGAAAGTGTTAGGCAACTGAGAAAAACAACCCAATAGACCCTTGGCCAGGTGGCCAGATTACAGGAGTGAAGACATCAGGTGTTCCCCAGAACGGGTCCCTGAGACACTGGCCAGCCAAGCTGAGTGACCCTCCCTGACCCTGCAGACAACTGTGGAGTGACTGCCCCTCCTGCCCTCCACAGGATAAGGAGGGTTGATTTCTTACAGATGCTGCCCCAGTAACACTGCCTGAGCCGGGCTACAACTCTGATGCGCCCCGTTAATGCCTGCACTCTGGCTGGCTGCAAATGGTTCTTCATTGCCAGGAGGAGGAAGAGAAACAGGTTGAAGTTCAAGAGCCAGATGAATGATTCGCTTCAAGCGAATTCTTTCAAGGTGAGTGAGAGAAAAACGAGCTCTGTGGGTGTCTGTACTGGCAGCCCTCCACTCATGCTTCCAGTCAACCTTGGTCAAAATGGTGGGATTTGAACTTAGGACCTCACACTTGCTAGGCAGGTGCTCTATCGCTTGAGCCAAACTTCCAGCTCTTTTTTGCTTTTGTTATTTTTCAGATAGGGTCCCTGGCTGACCTCAGCCCGTGATCCTCTACCTATGCCTCCCTATGACTGGGATCACAGGTGTACTCCACCTTACCTGGTTCAGAGGAGGTTCTTGAATCTTAGCTCCAAACTTTCTCAAAATTTTCTTTGAAAGCACTCATAACGAACCACAGTTACCCTCTCTTGATGCATCCTGATTTATGATTTGTAAATACACAAGCATCCCTAAAAGGATGTGTTGAAAACACACATTTCTAGCCGAGAGCCGTGGCTCATGCCTAGAATCCTAACTACTCAGGAGTTGATTGGGAAGGCCGTGGTTCAAGGCCAGCCTGGGCATTAAGTTCAAGAGACCCCATCTCAACCCGGTCCATACCTGTTTCCAGCTATGTGGGGAAGCAAAAATAGGGAGACTGTAGTCCAGGCCAGCCTGCAAGACTCTATCTCAAAAATTAACCAGAAATAGAAAGGGCTGGAGGTATGCATGGCTCAGATGTTAGAGTTCGAACCCCTGAGTTCAATCTTTACTGCCAAAAAAAAAAATACTTTTAACTAGAGGAAAGGTTAGATCAAAAAGAATTAACCTAGGAGGTAACACACACGCACAGGAAATTAATGTGAGTCAACTCCCTGTATAGCTATCCTTATCTCAACCAGCAAAATCCCTTGTTCCTTCCTATTATTGCTTATACTCTATCTACGACAAAATTAGAGATAAGGGCAAAATAGTTTCTGCCAGGTAGTGAGGAGGTGGGGGGGAGAGGGAGGGGGCGGAGTGGGTGGTAAGGGAGGGGGTGGGGGCAGGAGGGAGAAATGACCCAAGCCTTGTATGCACATATGAATAATAAAACAATAAAAAAAATAAAACTAAGAAAATGTCATCGTCCTGTTTCCCTGCTTTTCAGAAGAGCAGGAAACTATTGTAAATAAACCATTATAAATGTCCCTAAAAAAAAAAACTTTTACATTTCTTAAAATTTGAATGTAATCACTACACCTTTAGCCCCATTATTGCACTTTCTAGCTTTCACGAGTGTTAAATGTAGCTTTGTAACTTTCAAAATAAACAAAGTAAGCCAGTGTCAGTGGCTCACGCCTGTAATCCTAGCTACTCGGGAGGCAGAGATCAGAAGGATTGCCGTTTGAAGCCAGCCTTGGCAAATAGTTCACAAGACCCTATCTCAAAAAAATCTATCACAAAAAAAAAAGGGCTGGTGGAGTGACTCCAGTGGTAGAGCACCTCCTAGCAAGCATGAGGCCTTGAGTTCAAACCTCAGTACTGCCAAAAAATAAAAATAAGCAAAGTTGAAAAAATCAAAAGAGGAAAATTAAAAAATTAAACAAAACCAAAGAAAAAAATACTCAAAAAAACCCCCAAACACTCTCTTTCCAAGTAAAGTCACATTCACAGGTACTGGGGGTTAATACTTTAGCATACAAATTTGGGTATGTGAGGGGTGGGAGTCGGGAGGAACACCAGTCAACTCATAAACGGAGATAGAGGATTTGGAATTATCACTGAAGGAAATGGGGAAGAGCTCACCACAAACAAGTCAAAGTTAAACATTGAGGGTCCAGCTGAGATTTGAAGTAAAAATAAATAAATAAATAAAAATAACTGGAATAGGGGCCAGGTGCTGTGGTTCACCCCTGTAATCCAAGCTACTCAAGAAGTGGAGATTGGGAGGACCAAGGTTTGATCCCGGGCAAATAGTACAAGACCCTATTGAAAAAGTAACTATAGCAAAAAAAAAAGGGCTTAAGTGGTAAAATGCCTGCCTGGCAAGTGAGGTCCTGAGCTCAAACCCCAGTACTGCCCTCTACCCGCCCCCCAAAAAAACCACACACAAACAAAACAAAACAAAACAAAACAAAAAAAAAAAAACCCTGAAATTTATCGAGCAGCTACTTACTATTTGCCAAACTCAAGCATTTTTGGCGTATCTCACTTAATCCTCCCAATAGCCTCACGAGTACTACTGATTTCGCCTTTATAAGGAGTGTGAAGTGTACAGCTCACCCAGCTGAACAGTGTCACCCAGCTTCGCCCAGCACCCTGTGTGCCTGGTGGCTGCAGGTGTGTGGGCTGAGATGCTGCAAAGGAGGACAAGAAGTAAGAGACAAAGGTTTCTTCATCTGCTCGGAAGACCCAGGTGGTGCCGTCCCTCGAACTTCCGGAGGTGATGGGAACGTTTTATAATTTGTGCTGCCCATTACAGTAGCGCATGGGCTTTTACTGAAATTTAAGCGGCCATGCATTGCAGGTGGCCACTGTCTAGCATGGATTCCACAGATCTGTGCGGCAACTTGGGCCTTGGCAATCCCGTGACAATCTACCTGGAGGAGCTTTTGGTGGGTCCCAGTCCTGTGGCCCTCAGAAGAGAAGACAAAGCCACGGGACAATGTGAGCATGGGGACAGAGGGTGCAGGATGTGACCAGGCCAGAGTGCTTGGGGCCACCAGAGTTAAAGGAGACAGGAAGGACTGTCCCCCTGAGGGCTCAGAGCAAGCAGGGCCCTGCCAACGCCTCCAGCTGTGACCTCAGAACTGGGAGAAAACACAGGTTTGCTGTTTTAAGCTGCTGAGGGTGTAGTGTTTTCTCACAGCAGCCCTGGGAAGCAGGGACACTCATGCACTTGGTGACAACAAAGATGGTCTGTCTGTTGTGTATTCTCAATATTTCACGCCCCCCTCTAGCAATCCCTGCCCCAACCCCAACTCGTCTACACCACGGCCATCCTTCCAGCTGCTCTCCAGTCTCACAGCTGGGAGCACGAGGCGTTTTACTTGTCGCTCAGCTTATTCTTCAGTTCATAAATGCTCTGTCCCTCTGGCCCCTTCCATTAGTCCCCATCCAGGGCAGTCAGTCCTTTGCCTCCTCAACCTTCCACCCAGCTCCGGCCAAAGCCATCCGCCAGCATCACCTGCTGGGACCTAATAGCTGTTTTCCTGGGGCACCTGCTTTTGACATCCATGCCCTTCTTGTCTTCCTCAGCGTCTGGAGACATCTGCTTTGCTTGGCTTCCTCTGCTGATTTGTCTCATGAGCAATTCATTCACATCCATAGCTATGTTTTATTTTATGTATTTATTTATTTATTTATTTTGGTGGTACTGGGGTTTGAACTCAGGGCCTCACGTTTGCTAGGCAGGTGTTCTACCGCTTAAGCCACTCTGTCAGTTCCATTTTTTATTTTATTATTTATTTGTTTAATTTATTTTTGACATACTGGGGCTGGAACTCAGGGCCTTCACCTTGAGCCACTCCACCAGTCCAATTTTTTGTGATAGGGTTTTTTTCGAGATAAGGTCTCATGGAACTATTTGCCTGGGCTGGCTTTGAACTGCATTCCTCCTGATCTCTGCGTTGCCTCCTGAGTAGCTAGGATTACAGGCATGAGCCACTGGCACCCAGCTTTTTTTTTTTTTTTTTGAGGCAGGGTCTCACTATGTAGCCCAAGCTGGCCTCAAATTCACATCCTCCTGCCTCAGCCTCCTGAGTGTGGAGATTACAGGTGTGGGCCACCATTCCCTGTCACATCCATGGTTTTACAACTTCATTTATGGAACAAGGTAGAACAGAGACATGGAAAGAAACTGGACAAAGCAGCCCTTCCTTGGGACTTTTCAAACATGTGAGCCAATGACTTCCCTTTGTTATTTAAAATAGTTTGAGCTGGTGCCAGGAGCTGGCACCTGTATTTCTAGCTAATTGGAGGCTGAGAATGGGAGGTTCACAGTTCTAGGCCAACCTGGGCAAAAATCTCATGAGATCCCGTCTCAAGCAATAAAAGCTGGGTGTGTGGCACAAACCTGTCCCAGGCTACGTGGAGGCTGAGATTGGGAGAACTGCAGACCAAGGCCAGCCTAGACAAAAAAAAAAAAAAAAAGTTTGTGAGACCCCAGTCTCAAAGAGAAAAAAGAAAAACCACATCTGGGCATGGTGGCACACGCCTGTCAGTCCAGCAATGGAGGGCAGTTTGGAACAGGAGGACTGTGGTCTAGATCGTCTCCAAAAGAAGCAGAGCAAGAAGGGCTGAAGGCGAGGCTCAAGCGGTAAAGCGCCTGCCTAGAAGGAAGAAGCTCTGAGTTCAAACCCCAGTTCCTTCCCACACCTCCCAAAAGAGGCAAGATAGTTGAAGCTGTGGGCTGGGGGTGTAGATCAGTGGTGGGGCGCTTGCCTCCCATGCACACAGCCCTGGAGTCCACCGGCAGCATGAAGACTACTCCAGTGGGTCTTTCTGTCTGTGGTGGCTGCATGTTACTTGGTTTAGTGAGCAGTGTAGTTCCTGCTGTGTTCTAAATATCACACAGAACCCTCTCCCTGCCTTTCCAGTCACTTTTTCATTCTTTCAACTCTTAAAGGGAGGAAGCTTTTTTTTCTTTCTTTCTTTCTTTTTTTTTTTTTGTGGGACTGGAGTTTGAACTCAGGGCTTCTTGCTTGCAAAGCAGGCTTTCTACCACTTGAGCCACACTTCCAGTCCATTTTGCTCCAGTTATTTTGGAGATGAGATCTCAAGAATTATTTGCCCTGGCTACCCTCGAACCTCCATCCACTGGAGGAGGCATTTTTTTTTTTTAAAGCTACTGTCCTGCAACTCCCACAAACTTTTTATTCCATTCTTCCTTTTGGTCAACAGGAGGAACGCTATGTAAGTGATTCTCTAGAGAATAAGGCAGATCTGCTTTAAGGTAGCAATGTTCAGTCCCTAAGACAGGTGATAAGATGAGGAAAAATCCAAAATGCCATTTCTGTATCGCTCTGCTCCTCGTGTGCTGGGAGATTCCTGTGGTTCCTGCAACTGACTACCACAAACCTGGTGACTTAAAATGACAGAAATGCATTCTCTTAGAGTTGCAGAGGCCAGAAGGCTGAAAGTGAGCTGCCACCTGGGGCATGCTCGCTTCTTCTGGATGTCCCCTCTTCTGATTCCTTTCACAGCCTGTGTGTCTCTGTGTTTTCTCCTCTCTGCCTCTTATAAGGACCATGTTACTGGATTTGGATCCAAGCTAGTTAATCCCAGATGATTTCATGTCCAGATCCTTAATTTAAGGACATCGTCACAGACCTTCCAAATAAGGTCACATCCACAGGTTCCAGGTGGACATATTTTTTCGGGGGGGGGGAGGGAGACACTATTCAACTCTACCAGGCACTCTATTAAACAAATGTCCTCCAAGGACTCTGGATCACCCCTTGTCATTTATTGAGTGGCTTACCCTAAATCTTGCCTCCTTTCCCCATCTGCCCTTCTCTGGTCCACTCCCTGGGAAGCATAAAATGACATTTCTGCAAAGTGACTCTGATCACCTGCCCCCCTGCTTAAAAAAACAAGCTTCAAAGAGTGCGTTGCATCAGGACAGTACTTCTGAACCTTCCAGAAAATAATGTTGTAATGGAAATATTTCCCAGCTTTCAAGCTATAGAGAATTTGCTCCAATTTGTAGATTAGAGCAATTTAAACTCATTCATCTGGGCCTAACCTCCCACTCTGATGCCTGGATTAGAGAACTAATGTCAGGGCTCCAGATTCTACCCAGATGCTTTATCTAGTTGGATGCCAACTAAATACACACACTTGGTTAAGTGAATCTAGAAACTCCACAATCCCTCAGAGGAAACAAGCTTCCAAATGTTTCACATGGTCAACTAGTTCCTTTAAATGCCAGCATGAGCTAATTTTCTTAAGTTTCCCACACTTCATCACAGATTGAAGTTTAGAACTCTCACTGTCCACGAGCTAATACAAGAAGAAGAAAAAGTTAGTCTGGGACTCAGCCCGATGTACTGGAGGGAGACTGCCAATCTGCTGTATTTCTGCAAGTGTACAAAGTCACTTGCAGAAAATGAGCAATACTTTGTGAAGATAGCACAACAGTCCTTGTAAAATACTAATCATCAAGGGTGCACCGGAAGTCACCTGTTGGACCCTTAGATTTCCAAAATTGCTAAGGTTGGGTGTGTAGCTCAGTGGTACAGTGCTTGTCTGGTGTGCATAAGGCCCTGGGTTGATCTCCAGTACCGTATGATTTCCAAAATCACTTAACAAACAAAACTCCCAGTGACTCATGAGCCTTCCCTATTGAAAAATATATCATATTAAAAAAAATCTAATGGGCTGGGTGTGGTGGTTCATAGCTGTAATCCCAGCTACTCGGGCTGTAGAGGCAAAAGGATTGTGGTTTGAGACCAGCCAGGGTACAGTTAGCAGCAGATCCTATCTGAAAAACAGACTAAAAACAAGCCTAGCAAGTGCAAAGCCCCGAGTTCAAGCCCAGCACCGTCTAGTTGTGTCTCTAAAGCCTAGACAATAATTGAGGCAGAAAGTCTGAAAGCTGGGCTGGGGATGTAGCTCAGTGGTGGTAGAGACTTTCCTGGCATACACGAGGCCCTGGGTTTGATCACCAGCTCTGCAAAAAAGAAAAGCAAGTCTCTGAGTCATCACCAAGTTGATTCTTTCTCATTGAGCCTGTCTAAGAGCAGCTGGCCCCCCGGCAAAACCATGACCTCCCCTGGAACTGGGTTCTTTATAAATTGCAGCTGGCTTTTGTTCTAATTTTAAGTCTGTTGAGATAGCACATGACAGAAATTTAATTCAACCTAGACATAGCATTTCTATTGACTCAGTAAGGGAAAGGTTTAGGAAATGGCTTGGCTTTAGTCGGGACTGAATCCGGGGACTGAGCTTAATGTTGTCAGGACATGGCTCCTTTGTTCACCTTTCACTCTTCTGTCTTTTCTGTCGGCTCCACTCTTTCGTGCCCCTCTTCACGTGGTACCTGGCAGCTCAGGCTGACGTCCTCCAGCTGAGCAACCTCAGTGGAAAAACCAGTGCTGTCGATCCTTAGTAGCCACAGGAACGGGTTCCAGGACACCCCAGCACACCGACATCTGCGGACACGCAAGTGCCTTGCACAGAAGGTGGAGAATTTGCATAGAACCGGTGCACATCCTTCCATAAACCTTGAATCATCTCTAGATTGTAATAGCAACTCCAATGTCAGGGCCATGCAAACAGATTACACCATATTGCTTAGGGAATGACGGCAAGTGAAAAGGCCCGTGGGTGTTGTACAGATGCAATGCTTCTGAATATTTCCCATCCATGGTTGGTTGGATTTGTCAATGTGGAACCCCTGGATGCAAAGGGCTGACTGTACTTGTTTCCTCCAAAACCTCTCCCCACCCCCACCAAAGTGTCAGCATTGGCTATACTTGTCCTGGTTCCCTTGCATTTCCATCCTTAACCAGTGCTAGTGACTGGCAGACCTGGGTCACTCGCTCATGCTGGAGGCAGCGAGTGGACAGCCACTCAAGTGGAGAGATGTGGTTCCCTGGAGGATCATTTTGGTGGTGTTTCTAGGAGAGGGAGATTGGATACTGACAGGCAAAAGCAAAACGTCTACCACACACGGTAACGTGAGGCAGCAGTATGCAGAAGAAAATAATGAGAGAACTGCAAATAGACACACACACACACACACACACACACACACACACACACACACACACATATATATATATATATACTTTTGTTTTTTCTTTTGGCAGTACTTGGGTTTGAACTCAGGGCCTTATGCTTGCCAGGCAGGCACTTTACCACTTAAGCCACTCCGCCAGCCCTGTTTTGTGTTGGGGTCCTGCAAACCATTGCCAGGCTGGCTTTGAACCAGGAGCCTCCTGACCTCTGCCTCCCTAGTAACTAGGATTATAGGCGTGAGACTCTGGTGCCTGGCAGAACTGCCTATATTTTTTATTGTTTGGTGGCCCAAAGGGAAGGAATTCATTTTTTTTTTTTTTTGCTGAGCTGGGGGTTGAACCCAGGGCCTTGTGCACGCTTGTGCATGTTAGGTGCACACTCTACCCAGAGCCATCTCCTCAGCTCTACTTTTTTTCCTCCAGAAGGATCAGATAAGAGCCTATGAGCAAGTGTTGTAAGTCCTGACTGCAGAGACCTTAGTCACATGCAGTGTGAACTCAGATCATCATGCGCTTCCAAAGGAGGACCAGGTGAGGATGATCACATCTGATGAAATATATTTTGTTTTTTTATAAGAAGACACAGGCTGGGCACCAGTGGCTGATGCCTGTAATCCTAGCTACTTCGGAGGCAGAGATCAGGAGGATCACAGTCTGGGGCCACAGCAGGCAAATAGTTTGAGAGACTCCCATCTCCAAAATAACCAGAGCAAAATGGATTGGAGGTGTGTGCTTCAACCCATCCAGTACCTGTTTTGCAAGCACAAAGCCCTAAATTCAAACTCCAGTCCACCCAAAAAAATAAATAAATAAAAAATAAAAAAAGACACAGGTTCTGACCTTTATCAGATGCCCATACGAGGCTCTGAAGACACCAGGTCATGCTAGTCCAGCTTATTAGTGGTGGATGTAGCCCATCAGGTTCTCCTGTGCATCTGCTCTCGTGTCTGTTCTTTTTTTAAAATATGGAACACTTCACGAATTTGTGTGTCATCCTTACACAGGGGCCATGCTAATGTCTGTACTTTTCCAATTTTAGTATATGTGCTGCTGAAGAGAGCATGGTTGGTCTGTTTGGAAAGACCCCGAATCCCCTCCCTCTCACTGCATTGGGTTCGACCTTCATGGGGTCCCTTGCAACCATCTGCAGCCTGGGGCAGACTGGCGAAGTAAACCTTTGACACTTCTGGGTTTGCTTTTCCTTCTCTAGAAAGAAGCAACTACGGAGCACTGATTTACTGAGCACTTTTCTCTGTGTTTTGAAAGCTGTGTTCCCTGGGCTACATACTAAGCCTAAAATACCCCTCCCCTACGCCATCTTCAAACACCTATTCATAGGCTTACTGCAGATTTTTTTTTTTTTTGGTGGTACTGAGGTTTGAACTCAGGGCACTGCATTTGCTAGGCTCTACCACTTGAGCCACATTGCCAGCCCTGTGTGCTTTGGTTATTTTTGAGATAAGAGTTCTTGCCTTTTTTGGATGGGCCTGGACTGTGATCCTCCTATTTGGTCTTCCCTGCATAGCTTGGACAAAAGGCACACACCACATGCCCAGCCACTGGTTGAGATGGAGTCTTAGGCACTTTTTTGCTTGGGTTGGCCTCGAACCTTGATCCTCTTGAACTCTGCCTCTTGAAATAGCCAGGATTACAGGTTTGAGCCACTGTGTCCAGTCATTACTGGAGAAATCTAAGAGAGGACATTTTAATTGAAAGCTATCCTCAAATCTGTCAATCATTGATTGACCAAATTTCTTTCACACTTTTTCTTAATAGTTAATCAGTCCCACTTAAGCCATTCCTTGGAGAGGGAAGTTGCTATTTGGAGAGGGTAGTTGCTATGTGGAGATTCTCCAGCCCATCACCACCGAACACTTTCTCTCAGGAGCAAGTTCACATCCACTTTGATCTATAGTTGCTCTCTCTCCCTCCCTCCCTTTCTCTCCTCTCTCTCACTCTCACCTGCCTCTTCTTACAGCACCAACTCATATTTTGAGGAACCTCTTTTCAGCAGATGGGGTTTGCACTTCCTAAGATTCGTGGGTGTCCCTGATGAGCCTAAGGCTCGCCATCCTGGTTTCAGATCAGAAATGAGGCAGGTTTCTGGAATGCTTACGTGGTTTCTGTATAAACAGTTCCCAAGTCATGTATCAGCCTGACAAAGTGGAGACCCAGGGGTGTTTCAGGAAGGAAAAACCCAGCGTTAGTAGAAAGGATTGAAGCCTGTGTCCAGTCATGCCGAGGTGTGTATATGCAATAGATGAGAGTTTAAATAAAGCGACCCAAGGGTCAAGGATCAAATGACCTACAGGTCATAGTTGGAGGTCCAAGTGTAAGTCCTAGCTGTGAGGGCACCTTCAGAAGGGTCAGGTGGGAGGATGGGTTCCTCATCTTGTCTGTGCACCTGCACTACAGGTTCCCAGGCAGATGGGCACCTCAGGACATGGTTTCCAGGGGGACGTCTGCTCCTGCCACTTTCATCCTGGGGAACTGTAGTTCAAAGAGATGCATGAGTGCCCCAAGTCACACAAAGCCCTTGTTTCGGAGGCCAGGAATACCTGTGACCATCTGACCTAGTCCAGGTGACAACTTAAAGCTGCTTCATAGGACCCATTGACTCAGGCCTCTCCCCCAAGCCCTTTCCCCTTCCATGAGTCACCAGGCTTACCTATAAACTTTCATCAGATTCTTAGAGACATCTGACAGGTCCCCCTCACTCCTCTGAGTATCTCAAACTTCTGAAGCATAGTGTGACCATCAGTCAAGTTTTCCAGAAAACAAGGGGCATAATTTGCTCAGTGATTTTGGTTTATGCCAAGGGTGAGGTGAAGCCATTAATGTCAGACAGTGGGATCAAAGTATTCTATTCAAGTGATACACTAAAAAAGTCCAAGAAGAAACAGTAGGAGGGAAGCATGGGGCATAAACAAGATAAAAGCTTTATCAATTTCATAGTACTAAACTGAGCACTATAGCCAGTGCCTATAATCCCACCTAATTGGGAGGCATAGATGGGGAGGATCGTGGTTTCAGGCCAACCTGTGCAAAAAGTTAGACCCCCATCTCTGCAAATAGCTGGGTGTGGTGGTTCATGTCTGCAATCCCAACTATGGGGGAAGAAGAAATAGCACGGAGGTTCTGGGCAAGCCTAGGAAAATGACTTGAGACCCTATCTGAAAATTAACTAAAGCAAAAGGGAGTGGGGGGCGTGCCTCAAATCGTAGAGTCCATTTCTAGCAAGCTTGACGCCCCAAGTTCAAACCCCAGCACCACTAAAAACAAAACAACCAAATAAAAACCACAGTCCAGGGTTAAGTAAATGTAATTTTAAAGTAAGCCGCTTTATATGGTGTGTGTATCAGTACAAACACAAAACTGCATAGCAAATGAATATTTTAATACCTATAGCTATTGTTGGATGCTGGTACTGTTTGGGTCCTAGCTGTCTTTATAATTAGCCAAGAACAAAAATGCAGAGAGCCAGGCACCGGTGGCTCATGCCTGTAATCCTAGCTACTCAGGAGGTAAAGATTAGGAGGATCGCAGTTTGAAGCCAGCCCTATCTCAAAAAACTCTTCACAAAAATAGAGTTGCTGGAGTAGCTCAAGGTGAAGGCCCTGAGTTCAGACCCTTGGCCCAACTGGACCACCATAATTAGCTCTGGATTGGTTGCCTGCCTCTAGTCCATCCTCTCCAAGCACAGTCTTCGCTGAAAACACTTCTCTGGCTAGAAAAGGGTCCACACTTTCAGTGTTACCATAGGATCTCTGAAATCTGGCCTTTCTATTTCTGACCCAATCTTCTCCCATGTCACCAGACACCAAATATTACCCTCTTGATCTGTATTATGCTTCCTTGATATATATATATATATATTTTTTTTGGTGGGGGCGGCACTGGGCTTTGAACTCAGGGCCTCACACTTGTTAGGCAGGCGCTCTACCACCTGAGCCACCCCGCCAGCCCTCCCCTCTTGATCTCTTAGGACACACCTTAGATCCTCTCGTCCAGGAAGTTGTGTACCAGGGAGCGCACCATGCAGAAGTCAGCTGTAGAGTGGAGCTGGGAGGGAGGGTTGTGTTTTCCAAAGAAGGTCATGCCTGGCCTGCAGACAGAGCCCACATCATGTGCTCTTCCCATGGGAGCGTGGGGTGTCCCCGCTCTGAGACTGGGTGCAGCCTGATCAGTGGATTTGGTGGACACAATGGTCTGTGACTTCCAGTGCAGTCTGCCACCAAAGGTGTTTTTCCAGACTTTCTGCTGTTGCTGAGAAGGCTCCTGTTATTTGCATGTCTCTGAGCGCTTCTCATGTGTGCTGAGCTCTTCTCTGTCGGGCATGCCGTGTAGCGCTGGTCACTTCTTGCTTAAGCGTCTTCATGCTATTTTCAGTCTGTCACTATCTCTAGAAGGTGATCGCCCAACTTGGCTGCATGTTCCAAAGCTTTATCCGTTGGTCTGGACAACGATTTGCTCCATTAAAGATCCCTCAGTGCTACACAATGTCTTCACATGGATGTTCCAAGGTTGTTTTTTTAAAATCCAATTCCTAGGTTGATTTTCAATGATTTTTGTCAACAATGGTAAGTACTCCGTGGTTTATTGTGTCCCAGGCTGCCCAGGCTTAGTTGTTCTTCTGCTGTCTCTTCTTGCTTTTCTTCCTCCTTCTCTGGTTGAGTGTCTCCGGATGGCACGTCTGCTGTGCTCTTTGCTAAAGCCTTGATTATTGATGAGGTTTAGGGAGACAGAAAAAAATAATGGTAGCTTCATCACCTAACTGTCAGCTAGCTGATGTCTGTTTCACAGCCTGGCTGCTCAGGAGAGCAGACTTTTTTTTGTGGCACTGGAGTTTGAACTTGGCCTTTGCTTGCTCTGCAGATGCTCTACACTTGCATCACTCCGCCAGCCCTTTTTTGTGTTGGGTATTTTTGAGATAGGGTCTCACAAACTGTCTCCCCAGGCTGACTTCAAACTGTGATGCTTCTGATCTCTGCCTCCTGAGTAGTTAGGATTATAGGTGAGAGCCACAGGCGCCTAGCCACTAGCGCCTAGCTAAGATCATACTCTTTTTAGCATTTCTCTCTTGCATTATAAGATCCAGCTATATCACTGCACTGTAAAACTTCCTGTCCCCGAGTTGGGTGTATGGCTCATGACCGTCATCCCAAGCTACACAGGAGGCTGAGATCAGGAGTATCTCAGCTTGACCAGCCTGGGCAAAAAAGTTTGAAAGACCCCAACTCAAGAAGCTTGGTATGGTGACACAGGCCTGTCATCCCAGTTACTATAGTAGGTATTAAATAGTAGGATTGAGGTCCAGGCTGGTCTGGGCAAAAAACAAGATCCTGTTTCCAAAATAGCCAGAGGAAAAAGGGTTGGAGGTGTGCCTCAAGTGACAGAGCACCTGCCTGGCAAGGGCAAAGCCCGGAGTTCAAACCCTAGTAAAAAAACCCAAAACTTCCCCCCGTTGGCTGAACTCCTGTGAAGCAAAAGCTGGACAGGCTGAGAGGTGTGTTAATGGGAGAAAACCTAGTAACTCTCTCTTTGGAGCCAGGTCTTCTTCACTGGACGACTTCCTGTCAGGTGTGACACCTGTAAAACTGGGAGCCAATCCAAGCTCAGCCAGTGGCCGAGTCACTGTATGTTACTAGGGTTCTGTTGGGATGTGTCTGGTCTTGCAAGGTGGTGCCTCCCAGGAGTCAAAGTACCAATGATAAGAACAAAAGAATCCTATCAGAGACTCTAGTTCCATTTGTTCACAGCTGTGATTGGCAGCTGCCTGGACCAGTGTTTGTCCTGCTTCCAAAGGAGCCACCAATCAGCAGGCTTAGCTTCAACACTGGGGGTGGTCCGGAAAGCTTCAGGTCCTTCCTCAACTCCAAGGACCAGGCTGCACTTGGCCTTTCAGCTAGGCTCTACTGTCTTATTTTGGCATTGTTATTGCTTCTTAATCTTTTTAGAATGATTTAAAAAATCTCAATCATCCATTAAAAAACTGAATCTTGTTATGATAATGATGTTGTGAATAGTAGGTTAAGCATGAACGCTTACTGTGTGACAGGCACTGTGGTGAGTGTGTTACACTTATGACATGTTTTATCTTCACAAACAGCCCTATGAACCAATCATTGCTATTGCATGGTGTGGAACTAAGGCATTTCGAGGACAAACAACTTCCGTAAGTCCTTGTTGAGGTAGGAAGCAGAGAACTGGGTTGGAGGTCAGGCTACCCGGCTCTGCTACTTTACCTGGACCCATTCTCCCCCCAGGAGGGCATTTCTTGGTTATGCCAGCTAAATCCTAAAGACATTCAAAATTGGAGCAGGGCTGGGGTTGTAGCATGTGCAAGGGCTTAGGTTTGAATTCCAGAACCACACACATACAAATAAGTGTCATTACAATGCCTATTTACTTATTTTGAGACAGGGTCTCCGTATATAGCTCAGTCTGGCCTTGAACTTGAGATCTTCCGCTTCAGCCTCCCAAGCGCTGGCATTACAGGTGTATGCCACCATGCTGGGCTAGCAATGGCATCCTTGCCAATGTATATTTAATCTCATAAAATATAAATAAGAAATAATTGAACTGCTATGGAAATTGCATTAAAAATTCACCTGAATTAGAGTGAATCAAATTGATTGCAATTCAATGATTAGAGCTTTCTGCACACCTACCAAGCACTCTATCACTGAGCTACAGCCCCAGCCCGGGATCCTGTGCTCTTGAGGTGATATTTGAAACACATGCTGAAGAACTACTCAGCTTCCATGAGCAGTTTTTTTGGGAAGACACTGGGCCTAGACATGGGACCTCCTTGGTCACACAGGCTCTGAGTGGGAGGCTGGTTGCCGTGTGCAGTGTTAAAAGTTCCTGTGCCTGCACAGGCTGGAGACAGGGTGGCACTAGCCATCTGTCCTGGTTACTAGGATGTGTGCAGACCGCGCAGCCTGAAAGGTCACTCATGGCTTACTCCATGCTTTATTAACTAGGGCTGACAACCATCAGCCCAGAGATGTCTTCCCTCCCTTTGGTCTGTTCCACCTCCCTCCCTGAAGCTGGACTGGTCCTGATCCAAGGACTCTAGGGACTTTTGGAGTGTTCATTCCCTGGGCACAGGTTGATCCCCAGTCAGGCACCCACATTGAGTGCAGGCAAAAGTGTCACTTATGGGAACTTGGGCATGTCCCCTCACCTAAGTCCTGATTACTACACAATGGAACGAGACAGAAGAAGCACATGCCTTCTCCCTAAGATTAAATAAAATAATCTGTGCAAATGTTTGGGCTGGCTCCTGGTGGACAGGAATCTTTCAGTAAATGTTAACTGTTATAAAGATATTAATAAACAGGAGCCCATCCCCACAGGCTTCTTTCTCACTGTCAGTGTCCCCATCCTGTGAGCCTCATTTAAGCTGCTCCTTGGTGAGGCTGGTCCCCCATCTATCTTGACTGGCAGCTGGATGGGCGGCTTGGAACAGAAACTGCCCACCACTGCCAGCATCTGCACAGGTGAGGGACATCTGCCCAAGTCTTCTCCCACTTCAAAATCTGCTAAGAGCTGGGCACCAGGGGCTCACGCCTGTAATCCTAGCTACTCAGGAGGCAGAGATCAGGATTATGGTTTGAAGCCAGCATGGGCAAATAGTTCCTTGAGACCCTATCTCAATAAAGCCCTTCACAAAAAAGGGCTGGTGGAATGGCTCAAGGTGTAGACCCTGATTTCAAGCCCCAGTACCGCAATAAATAAACAAATAATAAATCTGCTAAGAGCTGAACTCTGCATGTTTGATTTGTCCTGAAGGATCAATCAGCATCTTTTTTTGTTTTTGGTGGGACTGGGGTTTGAACTCAGGGCTTCATGCTTGATCAGTATCACCAACTAACTTTGGGCTTTTCACTTTCAGGTTGTCTATTGACTTTGCTAGGTTTGAATGGAGTTTCTTTTTGCTGTGCATAAATGGGAACATATCGAGGTGGGGAAAAGTGGTGGGGGGAGGGGAGCTTTGGAGGGATATCATATTCTTTTACCTTTACAACCTGTTGTGTTGTAACCCTCCAGCTTTTGTTAAAAACAGGAGGACCAAAAGCCATTTGTCGTTCAGCAATTGCTAAGAATGTAAAAAATTTGTATGTATATATGTATGTATATGTTACATATGTGTTGTTTTTAATTGACACATAGTAACTGAACATATTTATAGGTATAATGTGAAATTTCAATAGATACAATGTGTAATAGTCAGGGGGGGTGATTAACAGATGTGTCACCTTAGGCCATTAACATTTCTTTGCGCTGGGAACATTCTGAAATATGCAATTAGTGGGCATTGACCATGATTATCCTAGGGTGCTTCTGCAGATCCGCTGCTTGCTGGCTTTGCAGAGACGCCAGGTCCAGGCTGGGGCGGTGGAATTCTGCACAGGCGCTGTGATGTCTCTGCGCTGGGCTCACGGTTCTGGGAGGATCGCAGAGGCTCATGCGTGTTCTTCCTTTTTTTCATGTCGGCCAAGGCCCCATCTGTCACGGCTGCTTCGCTGAGCTCAGAGTTGTCAGAAACCAGAACCCACTGCAAATTGATGTCTCCCTGCACAAGCCTGGCTCTTACGGCTGTGCCAGCCCCTTCCTCCACCATCCCTCCCCACCCCTCTCTGCAGGTCCCTCCCACCTCTTCACCTCCCCCCTTCCTTGGCTCCCTGCCTACTAATTTTTCAGCACTTAAGTGGATGTTTAGTCCATCTGTAGTTTCTTGTAGATGATTCTGTCCCTGTCACTTCTGTTTATATGTATTTACAGTTAGTGCAATTATCTGTACTAATGACAAGCTAGGTGACATGAATAATTTAAAAATAATTCACTTTTGGCTTTAGAATGCATTTCTGTGCTCACATTTGAGTTGAGTGGGTGTTTGAGATTCTGGGAATTCAAATATCCAACTGAATCCTAGTGAAGGCCCAGTGTAAAATGGCTGGAGGGACTGGGAAGTCATGCAGCCTGTCTTTTCCCCGGGACCCTGGGAAACTCCACCATGAAGGTGGTACAGTTGGCTCGTTCTAAGCCCAGGAGAGCGTCCATAGTCCTCCGCGGTGCCTGCCCCTTGCTCTTTGTCTGGTACACATTGTCTCTATCAAGGGCGAGGTCATCAGGAGGCTGACTTAGAGGAAAATCACCAAGGCTCATCAATTAATCTGAGGAAGAAAAATTTCTAATTGTAATTGCCAAATGCACACTCGTTAAATGGGTCTGCTCACAGCACACGCCCAGATGAAACCAGCCTGGTGGTGTTAAGAAGTTGTGTCTGCACCCTCTTTCCTTGGAAAATACGTAAGTAACATGATGTATGGCTGAAAATATTAACTGCCTTTTAGCTCGCAGGGTCCTTTCGCATAAACAGAGATGCCCACACAGGACTCAGTAAACACATGCCATTCACGCTGATGTGCTGGGCAAAGGTTTGTGGCCCTGACCGTGCAGCAAGAAATATTTAAGTTGAGCTGATTTGTTTCATAAACAAGCTAACCTCAAGCTCAGTTGGAGCAATTCCACTGCTCTCCTCTGAGCTCGGCTGAGGCTGAGCCAAAGCAGAGGGGCACAGGCTGTTTTTGGACCAAATCTGCATTTAATCTCAGCTCAGTCAGGGGATGAGTATGGTTTGACAAAGTATCTGAAAGTTCAGATTTTTAAAACATTGCAGGAGAGTGAAACACAAACCCAGGATGTTAAAAAGAAGGGAGGCTGAACCCCAAGCGTGATTTTATGCAAATGAACTCAAAGCCTGGCTAGAGCCCCCAGGATGGGCAAGAATAACGCTGCTTGTAGCAACGGTCAGCCCCATCCTAAATGGCTAAATGGCTTCTCAGACCATTTTAGGAGACCCCTCCCCAAGACTTGCTCATCAGGCCTTGCCTGAGTAGAGACTCCACCCTTCCTGGATTAGTAGACAATGTCCTGGATGGGAGATACGGAACTCGATGACTCCATCCCACCTTCACTGTGTGTCTTCTTAGGAGGTCATGTGTGCTTGGCGAAGTCACATAAGAATTCAGCTTGGGTGTGGGGGGCTTGGGGCATTGGGGTCAGTGCCACGAAAACAACTTGGCTCTGAAGGAATGTGAGTGAACAGTGCTGAATGGGGACACATGTCATGGAGGTGACATCAGCTGGAAGATTAGCTGCCAGCGCTCATTTGTCTTCTCAAGGAGCATTTGCTTAGCACCTTCTCTATGTTTGGCACAGTGGTGATACAGAAGTGGAGGTTAGATTAATTCTTAAATTTTAGTATGCAGAAGAATCTAGAGTCCCAGAATCAACACCAGACTCGGACAGATTACAGAAGTGGACACGAAGCGCTTCATTTTTTTTATTTGGTGTTTGTTTCTGTGGTACTGGGCTTCGAACTCAGGGCCTCTCACTTGCTAGGCAGGCACTCTATCACTTGAGCCGCCACTCCAGACAGAAGGCTTCATTTTTAACAAGCATTTCAGCTCGTTCTAATGAAGATGGTCCTGGGCCAGATTTCACAACCTGTATGGATTCTAAAGCCTGATGTATGTAAAACCTAGCCGAAATCTCTGGAGACCTGCTACTGCCCAGAGAGGCTGTCTGTGTTCAACTAGCTTACATAGGTTTAGCTTAGCTCCAATACGCTGGACATGACCAGTTGGTCTGCCCCATGGAAAGTGTCTATTGTCTCTGAAACATGGCACCCATAGCCTCAGGCTCAGGAAAGTAATGCTAACCTTGGCCATTCTTTGCATCTGGAGAGGATGACTAAGTAGCACAAAAGAATAAGGACCGACTTACCTAGGACCATGACCGTTCTTTTATTTTCTGGTGTCAATGGATTTTGAACTCAGGGCCTCAGGCTTGCTAGATAGGTATTCTACCACTTGAGCCCTTTGTGCTTTAGTTATTTTTCAGGTAGGGTCTTGTGTTTCTTTTTGCCTGAGGCTGGCCTCAGGTCAGGATCCTTTTATCTAGAGCTCCCCACGCAGCTGGCATGACAGTCACACACTGCCATGCCTGGCTTATTGAGATGAGATGTCTCTAACTTCTGCTCAGGCTGGTCTTAAACCACAAATCTTCCTGATCTCTGCTTCCTGAGTAGCTGGAATTACAGGTGTGTGCAGCTGTGTCTGGCTTCTTGTTTCATTCTGAAGGCTCACTACATGGTCCCACCCCAACTTGTGGAGTATTTTCTCCATCCTTTTTGGTTCAGGACACTCATCTGTTTAAATTTTATTGTTTTTAGATTTACTCACATGTGTATACATTATTGCCCCCCCCCTTAAGGATGGCCTAGCGGTCATCAAGAATGGTGCCTTAGGGCTGGGGAGGTGGCTCAGTGGTCATTTGGTCATTTAGCTGTAGCCTCAGCCTACAGCTGCCAAGCAGTGGCCCTCTGGCCTTTCAGGAATGGATGCTGGCTATTTAGCTTTTTCTCATCTACAGTGTCCAGTGGCCGCTGACAAGGCCTGTGGACACTGTCTTGCTCTTAGGAAATCCATGGGCTCTGGCAGAAACCAAATCAACTACATGACCAACAGCTAGATCTGAAAAGAAATGTCTCTCTTCATAGTTCTCAAGTGTGATTTGGAGTTAGTGAGCATCGTACCACACATAGGTTGCAGGCCATGCAATCTGCCCCACGATTTCTTAACCTTATTATTTACGTATATAAATAGTTTCTTCCGTCACGAACTAGAACTTTTGCTTGTGAAACTTCCATCAGCGTACAATCAATACCAAGTGTCCCCCTAGAAGTCCTCCAATTCGCTCAATTATGACACAAAGGATTTAGTGTTAACACAAATGCCTCAAGTCAGAGGGCCCGGTTCCCTTCAGACACTGTCACAAGTGGGCTGAGATACGCTTAATGAATGGACAGATGGATAAATTCACTCAGAAAATGTTTATTGACTAGCTACTGCTTTCCAGCCCACTATTCTGTGGGTTGGGAATACAGTGAAGAATACCCCAAAAAGGTGTTCCCTTCCGTCATGGGACTTGCATGTCTTCTTAAAATATTCTGCTTCACACATGGGAGTTGCCCCCAAAACGCTTGTGAAATGAATGAATGAGTGAATGAATGAACAAAATAGAAGATTAAAATGTTACTTAACAATGGTTAAGATCCTTTACCATGGAAATCATACAGTAAAACCTGTAATTTTATGGAAATGGCATTACTGCTATCCCAAGCTTAGAGTTCCCAAATTTCAGATGGAAGCTGACACCCTGTGTGGGCTGGGGATTGGGGCAGTTCGAGTAAGGACTCAGTTGTTGGGTGCTGTCTAAAGCCACCCAGGGAAGTCCAGTCTAAAGCAGGGCAGGGGCTCTGGATCTGGCCCAGGAGGGAGCTGCCAACCAAGCTGCACACTGACACAGCTCTCTGCAGTGTCCAGAGTTGCTTCTAAACCGTTGAAGTCAGTCTGGTGAGACTGGTGATGGGACAAAGCAAGAATCTTGATTACATCCAGCCCAGCTGCCCTGGAGCAGAGACCTTCGGGAAGTACAGATGTAGAGGTAGCAGCTCAGAACCAGGATGTAGGCTGCTAGCATTTCATCTGGTCCAGAGGGTCAGAACCTTTCGGTGTGCCATGGATCCCCTGGGACGGACTGGTGGCGCCCATGTACCCTTTCTAGAACAATGTTTTTAAATGCTAAAGTGAAACACATGTGATTGGAAGCAAACCAATGATAGTGGATGGGATAGTGAAAAGGCGACCAAATTTTGTGACAGCAATACTTATGTGCCTCAGTTCACACTCGAGGCAAGGAAAGCGGCAGGTCAGTAACTCCCACGACCTTGAGGTAGTGACTGAGTATCTGCAGAAACATAATGAATGTTAAAGTACCTCGATGTCTACGGCGATGAAGATGTAGCTACTGCTAACGCTACTGTGCTGTGTTGGTGACATTTACAATGCAGGGAGATGCTAAATTATAGTTCAAAGTTAGTGGAAATAAAGGTGGTGAATGTTTCCTATTCAAGTTCATAGAACCCTGACTTCTAGCCCATCTTCCCTTGTTTGAAGTATGGCTATAAGAGCCTTTTGGGGTCTGTCTACAGTTGCATTAGAATTAAGGCACTATATGAAGATCGTTTTTTTTTTTTTTTTGGCAGTACTGGAGTTTGAACTGAGGACCTTGTGCTTACTAGGTAGGCACTCTACCACTTGAGCCATGCCCCCTAGCCCTTCGCACTTTAGTTATTTTTCACATTGGGTCTCGAGATTTTGCTCAGGCTGATCTTGGACTGCAGTTCTCCAATCTCTGCCTCCTGAGTACTGAGTAGCTGGGATTACAGACATGCACCACCATGCATATCTGCATATCAGAGCATATGTATGCATTACAAGTTTCTATTAAATGCTATAAAAATGCACTTCATTGATTTTACTCCCTTGTGCATACAAAAGCATATGAAAATATGTGTTTGTAGATTTTTCTGGAATAAATAAGGTTAATATACCATCTTGTTTTCAGGCATGTGTACATTAAGATAAAATTTAAACTGGCTGGGTGCCAGTGGCTCACAGCTATAATCCTAGTTACTCAAGAGGCAGAGGATTGAGGTTGGAAGCCAGCCTGGGCGCATAGTTCATGAGACCCTACCTCAAAAAAACCATCACAAAAAAAACGGCTGGTGGAGTGGCTCAAGGTGTAGGCCTTGAGTTCAAACCCCAGTGCCAAAAAAAAAAAAAAAAAGAAATTAAACTCTGGTTTAGCTCAGATGGGAAGTAACTAGGACTCCTTAAATACCTATTATGAAGCATTGCTTTAATGAAGTCAGCACATTCTATTTAAAACAAAATAATATGGGCACAAATAGGGTCAGGTGTGGTGGTGCATGCCTGTAATCTCAGCACTAGGAAGACTGAGGCAAGAGGATCAAGAATCAGAGTCCAGTTTGGGCTACCCAGTGAAGCTGTGCCTCAAAAAAACATATTAATTGGAGTGATTGGTACAGCCTAGGGGTAGAACACAGACTTGCTAGCATGTCAGAGGCTCTGGGTTCTATCCTCAGTACCTGAGCGTATTCTTGAATGGACTGCCCTGCTACTTCACTTCCCTGGTTCCTCTCGTGCTTGTCATCAGCTGATCCCTGCACTGGGCTCTTTGTGGGTCTCCCACAGAAGGTTCTCTGGTCTGCGACTTCACCTCTGCAGGGCTTGCTACTGTTGGGTGTCAGGCAGAGAGGTAGGGTGACCTCTCACTTGTGCCCCGGTGGGTGGCGGGAGCCCCTCACCACTCCTATACACCTCAGTCACAGAGGCAGAGAGAAATTGGGGTCTGCTTGCTTGGGAAGATTCCTAACTTCAACCCTCCAGGTCAAAGTTTACCTTTCCTTAACTTCTAACACTGTGGACTCAGGAGAGATGGTCGCTATCCAGCTCCTCCCAGGCCTCCCCAAAATATTACAGTTGCCCTTGGTATCTCTGGGAGGTTGGTTCCATACTCCTCAACCATACCAAAATTCGAGGATGTTTAAGTCCCTCATACAAAGTGGCATAGTTTTTACTTTGGTAGCTCAACTGGAATGACACTGAGATTAGCATGGCAGCTGTGTAAAAATGATGTACAAATTCTTGAAACGGATCACATTAAAAAGAAAAAGTTTTGGGTGGGGACGGGGTTGAGGGGGAGAAATAATGGGGGTGATGTAATTAATGAACAATGTAAGTAAATTGGAATTGTCACTATGAATCCCCCCGTATAAGGAATATATCCTAATTTAAAAAAAAGTTGCATTGCATCTGCATATAACCCACAAACTTCCAACAGACTTTCAAGTATCCCAAGGTTTCTTACACCTACCGTGGTATAAACGCCATGTAGCTGGTGTCCTTCTGAATTGTTTTGGAAACAGGGATAAAAAAAAAAAAGTCTGGACATGCTTAATACACACATTTTTTTCCCCTGAATATTATCAGTGGGCAGTTGGTTGAATTCATGGATGCGGAACCCAGGGATATGGAGGGTAGGCTGTCTTCTCTGTCCACCACGACCTCAAGTCATCAGGAGTTAGTTAGGGACCTTCCTTCTTGGTGGGATGGGCACAGTAACAGGAGTGAGTTCCCCCAATAGGGCAGCAAATGAGAAGGCAATCCAGGGAGACAACTAGAGGAGCTGAAACGAGCTGCACATGGGAAAAATCTAGAGCCCACACAGCACCTGTGGTACAGGTCCTTCCAAAGGGAGCCCTGAAAAGGTCCCCCCCACAGAGGGACAAGAAGCTCTCGCTCTGTGGACTTCAACAGCTGCCTGTGAAACCACGAGAAAAGAAGTCCCTGGCCTTTTGAGTAGAGGTTTCTAAAATGTTTTTACCTAAAACATTTTCAGAAATAGAAAATGAAATTTTAAGCAAAGCCTTAAATCATAAGAACATGAACACCACAGAAAGTGACAGCCTAAAAAAAAATCAGTTCACAATGAGACACCTTCTTTCTGAGTGTGTCTATGGAAAACACACTGATGGCGAACAGCCACCATCAAATAGATTTATACCTTGAAAATGCTAGCTAGCTGGATATTTGGAGAGATGCATACCAAATGAAGGGCAAGAACAAGGAGGGACATGCTAGAATTGCCGAGAGAAATTATTCTTGGGACAGGCAGCGTTTGAGTGGGAGGCCTTTCAGCTATCTGTGTTTTGGAACAAACCAGATTGTGCCTAAAGACATATTACGGGTTGAGCAAGGTCACTGGAGCGGAGAGTGGACCCTGCAGGATGTGCCCATGGGTCGTTCAGGATATTTATGGTCACTCTTTTACTTATACTGCTGAGAGGACAATCACTTCTTGTTTGTTCCTGAATCCTTGCTTTTGTTCTAACTTTTACGTAATATTACATTATTATAGGAAAAAACGGACACCAAGAAAGGTCAGGAACTCCGGGGAGGGTAAAATAGACCACAGAACATTCTCTATTATGAATTGAAGGTTGAGCAAAAGGAAAAACATTTGCCAAACACCTGACCTTTCAGAGCTATTTTTCCTACCCCTATGGGCCTTGGAAAGTTGAACGGCCACCGAGACTCGTCACGGGGGGAAGAACCACTTGTTTTAGGTAAGTGATGTAAATTTCACTGGCCCCAAAAAGTAGCTATGGAGAGACAACACACTTTTTTCCAAGAGGCCTGACTATGCCACGACGGTCGCAAGAGCTCACAGTTGCCCAGCTATTTCTGTGTGTGATTTGTCCCCCACATGGAAGAAGCTCTGATGGTATTCACAATTTTTCAGGAAATCGGTGTCAGGTAGCGACCCCGGCCAGCTTCACCTCCACAGTGAGGTCCAGAGAGCAGCTGTGTGTGGAGCTGACAACTTGCTGGCTGGTTTCCTAGATATGTATTTGTTTTCAAAGACTAAATAACGGTATAGCTCAGTGGCAGAGCACTTGCCTAGTGTGTGCGAGGCCCTGAGTTCCACCCCACAACGCTGCAAATAAAGACAGCACATTAAAGTCCATAGTGGAAAAATGTCACCTTTTACTTCACACGCTGGTAATCTGACAGTCCCCACAAAATAAACATCTAAAGTAGAAATAGTGTAAACTCTGCAGAAACAGAAAATAAATTACTTTCTTTCCATGTGGTGGAGGTCCTTTAGCTGAACGCTACGCTAGGTTCTGACAGAATTGGTCCTGAATGAAGAAGCGATCTTTGGTCTAGTTCACCCTTTCTCTGACATTTCATAACAAGTGTGTTCCAGTTCATTCTCTTCTCCAACTGTGGCAAAAAGGCGAGGGGCCACTTGTGTACAACGAGCCTGAAAAGACAGACAGAAAATGCATTAGAGGTTTAAGAACAGCTTTTTCCTTGGCTGAGTGTGCATGCCACCTGAGCCACACCCCCAGCCCTCCTTTGCTGTTAAATGTTGCAGTTCTAAAGTTGGGGCCAGAAGAAAAGTCAAGTGCAGAGAAGTGACTATATTCCCAAGACAAGGCCCGGGTCCCAGTCTGGAAGGGCTTCCTTCTGAAAGGTGAGAATCAGTCAGCACGGCCCCTGACCTTCCCAAGACATTCCAAAGTTTCCAGGACTTCCAGATTTGGGATCTGTAACCTGCATTCACATCCTGTGAATGTGTAGGATATTAGACTAAGAATCCCACAGTGGGCTGGCAGAGTGGCTCAAATGATAGACGGGCATGAGGTTCCGAGTTCAAACCCCAGTAACATTCCGCCCCCCCGCCCCCCCAAAAAAGAAAAAAAAAAACCCAAGAAGAATCCCACTGCCTGGGATTTCTGTTCCTCTTTTATAATGGGTACAGACAGCAGGATCTGAAGATGCACATGGGACAACACAGAAGTGAGTGGACCTGGGACTTTCTCTCTTTTTTTTTTTTTTTTTTTTGGGACCGAGGTTTGAACACAGACTCAGGGTCATGCCTTTGCTAGACAGGTGCTCTACTGCTTGAGCCACGCACCCAGTCCCTGACCTGAGACTTTTTGTTGTTAAAGCTTTGTTGCTTTCTCTCAAAGAAAATTAAGATGCCTTAATCTTAATTAGATCTCGAATCTTGCAATCTTTTAGAAAGTGATCAGACCACATTTAAAAACATCGAGCAAGCAAAACACCTAAGTCCCAGAAGAAAATATGTTCACACTCCAGGAAAGATGTCGGGGCATGTCTGTGGCCTTTCATCTGAATTCATACATGGAAGGATTTATCTGTGGGCCAAGAGGGTTCACTTGGCTGAAATCAGGCGAGTCGGCCTCCCACAGATAACTGAGAGGTCTGGTGGCAGGAGGATGCTTGATCAGTTCAAGCACAGAAGACAGGGATTGGGGGAGGGTGTCGAGGAACTTCAAATACTCCCCTAACATCAGATTCCCAGCCAGGGGAGTAACAGAAAACAGAAGTACTACAGCATAATAAACACAAACAGAAGGAAACCATTTGAAATGGTAAGAAGGGAGGTTTGCCAGTGTAGCTCTTGTCCCTGTCTTAGACACGAGGTCAGCTTCACTTCAGTGCTTAGGATCCTAGGCACAGGGGCCAGTGAGTCCTGGGGATAAATCGGGGTGCTGGGCAGAGGAGGGGGGCTGGCAATGCCCCTCAGCTGGCAAGACTTCCCTGCTGCAGAGGTGGGGAGCTGTTGATTAGCCATAGTGTCTTTGTGGCCTACGGTTTTGTGTATAAAGGGGTTTAAGAGTCTGTGCACCCATATATATATATTTGGACTGGTATCTGAACTCAGGGCTTTGTACTTGCAAAGCAGGTGCTCTACTGCTTGAGCCACATCTCCAGTCCATTTCGCTCTGGTTATTTTGGAGATGAACTGTTTGCCCAGGCTGGCCTCAAACTATGATCCTCCCAATCTGAACCTTCCAGGTAGCTAGGATTACAGGCATGAACCACTGGTGCCCAGCTACAGACACACACACACACACACACAGACATACATGTGAAAGGGTCTTGCTATGTAGCTTAGGCTAGCCTTGGGATCCTCCAGCCACTGCCTCCTGAGTGCTGAGATTATAGGAGTGCACCATTATACCTAGCTGTGTTCCCATATTTTAAGGAAACTCGAAGGGTTGGTACAAGTATACAAAGTCCAATTATACATGAAAAAAAAAGAAAATCAAACTCAGTAACTAAGGAGAGAAGTAAAATGGAATTGTTTATTCAGTCAGAAAATATTTTGGAAGACAGAATATATAATTTTCTTTCATGCTAGAGACTGGATCCGGGGCCTTGCACATGCTAGGAAAGTGCTCTACCACTGAGCTACATCCTCAGCCCAGAATATATGAAATATTCTATTTCAGTATAAGAAAGCTAAGAAATCAAAATGTGCCCAGCTTCAAAACATCTCATTGTAGATGGAAGAGTGAATGCTCACTTTTTTGTAGTTGCCAGTGAGGGTGATTTAAGTTGTGTGTGGGCTTCCAATCTATTTGTCCTTGCCTGGGAACAGCAAAAGGAGAGGGACGTGTTCTGCCCAGGATGGCTTCTGCCCTTATTTTTTGGTGACACTGGGACTTGAACTTAGGGCGTCATGCTTGCTGAGCAGCTACTCTACCACTTGAACCACTTTGCCAGCTCTTTTTTGGGTTGGGTATTTTCAAGATAGGTTCTTGTGAACTATGCCCAGGCTGGTTTTGAACCACAATCCTCCTATCTCTGCCTCCTGAGTAGTCAGGATTACAGGGGTGAGCCATCTGTGCCTGGTGAGGATCCCCTTCCTGACCAAAATGGTGATTGTGCAATTTTTGAGCTGATGTGTGAAAAGACAAAGTTTTAAGACACAAATCACAGAGTCCTGGTGCTCTCTCCTGACACCTTGAATCTTGTGGCGTGTAAGCTGGGGTCCATCAGACCCTGTCAACAAAACAACTGGCCATCCTACTTGAGATTCACTTGTGGTTATTACGTATTTTTGAAAATTTCTGCCCTAAAGGCAGCTTAGGGGAGAAATAAGCTGGTATTTTGCTTCTTTCCATGTATGCAATTCTAGAAAGGTAATTCTTTGGTAAATAGTTAATGTTTATAGCACGACAAGAATAAATTTGATTGAGTACTGACCAGAAGGAGGTAAGGGAGAACCTGGACTCTTATTGTGGGCTCATTTGAATGAGCCCTGGAAAGGCTCAGAAATGTGATTGAGTTTCAGAATAAGAAACCAGAAAGGGGATTGACACCCACCCCCCTAAATCTAGTCACCTTCGAACAAAAGACTGAATGGCAGGTCTGATTTCATTGGGACAAAAACTTGTTTTAATTAATTCTATTTAGTGATGTCCAAAAGAATGACTCATGCGCCTATTCTAGCAATGGTGAAAGTGTACAGGAAAGTCTTGGGAGCGAGTTCTGGTGACTTCTTGGATTTCACATTCTCATTTAGTTCACGCAATTTCCTAGAAGGACAGCGAGAGAGGCAGGAAAGAGGAAGGGGAGGAAGGAAAGCAGTCATGAGCCACACATGCTCTTCCCACATCGGGCACGTACGTCTCCACCATGCTCCCGGGAGGACCATAAGTGTGCTGTTCTTACCCTGAGGGACAGAACCATCTGCAGTCACGTTCCAGCGACAGCAAAGTGAGACAGACATTTCCTTTTCTGATGCCCAAACTAGTCCAAGCTGTCCACCGGCCAAAAGGTAGCACTTTTATTTCCTGCATTTTGAGTGGCACAAGTCTCTGACTGTTAGCAGAAGTGGCCCCTGGTTGCCACAAGTGAGAGGCACAGGAAACAGAAAGAACATTTGCTGTACTGCTATATCAAGAAGTCACCAAGGGGACATTTGTTTTGTAGTGTGACTTTATCTCAGGACGCCAGATGCATTTTCAATTGTTTGAACAGGGTCAAATGATGAGTTCTGAACCACTACCCAGAACATCTACAGTAGTATTTAGCAATTTACAAAGAAAAAGCTTTGGCCAATGACAAATGCCATTCAAGTGAGAATTAAGTAACAGATAGTGCTCTTTACACTGACTAAAAAGAACTCTGACAATGTCATTGCTTTTAATAACCAAATAATTATCTTTAGTTCATAAGAAAAAAAACTACACCCTAATCTACTCAACTATTTGGTATTTTTCAGTGTAAGTCCAAGTGGCCTGTGACTGAAATTAGGACTTCCTGTGGTTTGAGGCATCAAAATCTGGGTTGAATTTGACTTTGTGGTCATTAGCTGTCCAACTTGAGCAGGTTGTTGGCCTTTCTGGGGCAGTGTTTTCCCAGCTGTGAAGTAAAAATGCCAATTATCTCCCTGGGTTGATGTTAGCACCACAGTGACAGGGGAGGCAAAACATCCCATGGTGGTGGTGAAAAGGGAGGCAGCGCTGTGCAGTGGTTTGCCCTGCAGTCCAGTGGTCAGGGCCAACCCTCCAGAAGCCTCTGTGGCCTATGGGACAACACTTGTGTCTAGGGGAGCTGTGACCACCTGTGTGAGGGACTCAGAGCAGGGCCAGGCATGTGAGAGGTAAGTACCAAAGCCCAGAGTCTTGACCACCGCCTCCTGCTCCATCTTCAGATAAAATCTGCAGGAAGTACTTCTTAAGGAACACAGAAATCATAAGTAATACAGGTTCAAGTGCAGGCATTAGTACAGCAAAGGTGACATCCCTCGGATGACTGAGTTTTAGCTGCAATCACGAAGGTATAATTTGGGTTCATATGACCTGCTTCGAGAGCAAATGACGATTGACCAAAAAGCTGGAAAAACACTATTCAATAGAAATGGGAGAATTGTATACATTGTTCTGAAGACAATTGACAAATGACACTAATGTCCCATACAGGATCCCTGACATGAAAAGAGATTAGTTAGGACAAAGGTCAGTTTTCAGTTGAAAAGGAATGATATTGTTATTTTCCCAAGGCCTCCAATGAGAAATCCAAGACACTCACAACAGAGCCACAACAAAAGACCAAAACAATGCTGTTACCAAAGCTCCAGCTTATGGGTTTCTTTGTGACACTAGTCACCCGATTTCATTTGCTGGAGTTTTCTTTTTTAGAAAAGATGAAGATAAAACACCTGGTTGTGGCTAAAAAAGTTAAAAGAGTGCTCACTTCTTAGCAACAAAAACATATAAACACCAAAGACCACCTCACAGCACAAAACGAGTGACTTTGTTTTAGTGTGATTTCATTTAAGTGGTTCCCTCCCTTTTCTCATCCTAGCCTAGGGCTTCTGTGCTTTAGTAAAAAAGACTTAGGGGAAAAAAAGCCTTCCATGTTGACTCCTGGGGTGAAGCCATGGCAACGGGACTCTGCAGACTTAGACCCCAACTCAGAGATGCTGAAGGGTCCGTAGGTAGAGCAAGCTCATCTGAAGGCCCCGAGCAAAATGACGGCAAGAGGTGGGGGCTCCAGGCTGAGGAACAGGAGCGAGTGGGGAGAAGGAATTGGGGGAGTTTAGGGAAGGACTGCACCCTGAGAACAGGGTGAGTATATCTGACAGATGAGATGGGGAAGGTAGGCCCCAGTCTTTGAAACTTGTGACTGGGCATTTTCTGGGAGGAGGACTGGGAGTGTGGTCATTTCCTTCATGACAGGCAGTAAGAACAAAGGCCACCAGGTGTGTGGCTACAGCACGAGGGGAGGCCAGAAGCCCTAGTCTGGGTGGCCTGAGAATCTGAGTCAAGATCCCCTTCTCAAACTGTGGGGACCATAAGCCATCAAGTATCCTAGTTTCTGCTGTCTTGTCCCTCCCGTGCCTCGTGGGGTCCCAGAGTGGGAAGGACTGCCCATGTGGACATGTCTCTCTAGCAGCAGGAGAGCCCAATACTTGTAGACTTGTGTCCCCCAAATGAAATGCTGGAGTCCAAACCCTGGGCACCAGTGGCAGTGAACTGATTCAGAGATAAGGTCGTTTGCAGCTGAGGTCATTAGAGTGGATCTGAATCCAATATGGCTGGTGTCCTGACAAGAAGAGAAGGCCATGTGAAGACAGATACACCCAGGGAGGACAGCAGGTGACCACAGAAGCAGAGGCAGAGGCTGCAGTGATGCAGCTGCAAAGTGGGAGTGTCCTGTGGCATGGAACCTGCTTGCCTGACACCTTGACTCTGACCTTCTAACCTCCAGGACTGTAGTACGTTGTTACGGCAACCCTTGGCAAGGAACACGTCAAGACTGACCTCACCACGGTTCTAACTCTGTATGGTAGCAGCTAGGAAATTCCTCTTTTAAATGACAGCAGATACTGTTTTTTCTTTCAGTACTGGAGATCAAACCCAGGGCCCTGTGTATGCTAGGCAAACACCTAGTCACTGAGCTACATCTCCACACTCAGATATTGGATTTAATTCTGGAACAAGGACAATTACTTTGCAGGGCACCTTTGTTACAATGCCAGAGTTGGCACCATTTGACTTTCACAGGACTCAAATCCAGTTACACTGACAGTCTGTTGACTGACCATCTAACTGCATGTACCCATCCAAGAGAGTACCCAAGTCACAGCAGCCATTTGGAAGAAACTTGTAGTAACTAAAGAAGGAAATTACTTATCTGGTCACTTTTTACCAAGTATCAGAAAAACAAACAAATTAAAAAAGCATTTGAAATGGGGGGGAAAAAAGGAAGAAACAATAAAGACACAGCTTACCTGGATTGGGTCCTGTGAAGGCCTTGTTCCATTAGAACAAACCTTTAACTTGCTCTGTTTCTGTATCAAGGTCAATGTCATAAAAACAGGGCCGAGTGGGCAGCCCAGGCATCGTGCTCATCTGGAGGAGAGAAGAAAGCACTGTGTCAGCGCTCAAGGAGCACCCTGAGGGCAGTGAATGTGGGGCCATATGACAAAGCTACCAATGGAATAGTCTGTCATAGCCCACCCACCACCTGTACCACAGGGTTGTTGACATACTACTTCTACAGACCTGAAAGTTCAACTCTCCGCTAGTCACTCTTAGCTGATGAGTGGCCAAGGCTGACAAAGGCAGGGTGTGATTTGTGTGGTTCCTGGAGTCAGGTCTGTCTGAATCAGAACGTGCCTTTTGGTCATTCTGTCTTAAAATTGGGAGGCAAAACTACCCGGAGTACAAGATATCTTTCCTCTATTTCAACTCATTTATTATTTTTTTTGTTTGTTTTCTTAAAGTACTGGGGATTGAACCCTGGGCCCCGTGCATGCTAGATAGTGCTCTACCACTGGACTATACCCAGTCCTCAACTTCTTTCTTTCAAGTGGGAGAATAAGGAGTTTAATCAGACAATTCCCATGTCCTTTTCCAAAGACAGGATCATACTTCCAAGAATCAGGCCGGCTTGTTTGGGAGGAGCCACAGCAGACAGAAAGCACAAAATCCGAAGAGCCAAGAGACTCCCTGACCTGTGAGTAAACAGCCCTCGCCAATAAATCCACTTTGAAAATAAAACTCCTCCTGCCAAGCAAACACACTATAGAGTTATGTTAACAAGACCTTGTATACACACCCTAAATTCTCTACCAAGAAAAAACTGTTACAAATGACTGGAGCCCCCAGACAAGACTCAATATAGGAAATAAAAGAACCCAGAGAGCCTTGGGAGTTGACCTCTGGGCACACACCAAGGGTCAGTGGGGCTCTGTGTTGACTTATCTGTGTGCCTGAGGAAGCCTTCAGCCTAAAATAACTAATGAGTCTCTAAATTGTTCTTGCTTGTCATGAGGCAGTAATGGATTCTTTTACAAAGGCCAAAAACATGGGCTCTCCACCTTCATCACCCTGATTTTTACTATGGTGAACCTTCCAAATACTTAGTGATGGTGGGTGAACCTTATTTTGAAAAAACCATGAGTTCTAGCAATAGCCTTTATGACCACATGTTAAAGACCAGTAAAGACAAAATGGCCATATATTTAAGAAGCAAAAGAAAAAACAGCTAGGTGTGATGGTACACACCTGTAATCCCAGCTACTATGGGGGTGGAGACTGGAAGGATCAAGGTTCAAGACAGCTCAGGCAAGATGTTGGCATGATCTCAACACATAAGTTGGATGCTGGGCGTGGTGGCTTGTGTCTGAATTCCAGTTATGTAATAGGCGTAGTAGGAAGACCATGGTCCAAGGAGAGCCCTGGCAAAAATGCAAGACTCTGAAAAATAAATAAGCTACCAAAGGGCTAGGGGCATGGCTCGAGTGGTAGAGCACCTGCCTAGCAAGTGTGAGGCCCTGAGTTCAAACCCCAGTACCACAAAAAAAAAGACAGACTATTCTTGATATGTACGGAAAAATGATTATGAGTTCTGTCTCATAAGTAGTTTTAATTTCTACTTAACCAAAATATCACTGTGATTAATGTTATTGTGTTTGTGAAATAATCCATTTTCTGACTTCTCCTTAAACCTACTTACTTTTTTTACTGCTCTGATAGCATTTCTATGCACACTTATTTCTTCCTACACTTCATGATCTGATATCTTTCTCTCTCCTGACAGGTGGCTGATAAGTGTACCCAGCCACAAGTCATCTGTGCTTAACTTCTGCCTTTCCTTGTGGAGGTCCTGAGCCACTACTGGTGTCAGCTGGCTGAACTCATGAATCATTGGTTTGCTCGGACTCTTTGAAAAAAATTTTTTTATCGTGCCTCAATTTACCCTTCAAATACAACATTATGATAGGATTTAAGTAAATAAGATGTTCTTTTTAATGACAGAACTAAAAAAATCCAACAGCTTTATTAAGAGGGTACTTTTTGAATTGTTAATATAGTGTCTGGCAATGTCAGGCCCTTAATAAATATTTTTAAATAGATGGGTAAACATGGAGGGTAGTTAGAGAAAGAACACAGACACACAAAAAGTTTGTGTCTTGGGGATTAGGCCTTTTCTTTCTCTTCCTTCCCTTTTCCCTTTGGATGTGGCGGACAGTATTGGTTAGAGAAATGGTCATTGAGGTGGTCATTTGAGTAACACTGAGATGAAGCGTGAGAAGTGACCCCGTGAAATGTCAAGTGACTGCGGGAAAGGAGTGATATTAAAGTCATCATAGTGAAAACAGATAGTGCAAGGGGGATTTCTATTTGTTTCACACAGTAGTGATGGAATGTTCTGGAACTGTTTTCCTGAGCAGTTGGTACCATCTCCCGCACTGAAAAGGAGACATGCACTTGGTGGTGAGGGCTGGGTGCACAATGTGATCTCCTTGCAGAGTTCAGGTCCTTCGTGTTGTCCGACCAGCCCCCACTATGATGCCCTTGGGTGCCTGGACTGCAGGAAGGGACACAGCAGTGGTTCGTGCAACTCAGCAACCTTGGCTCAGGACTCCCTGTGAGGACACCAAGGTGGTCAGCACCTGGTCCCTGCTTCCAGGGGCAGAGACCACATAGAGTGGACCCTGGGACTTGGGGCAAGCCATGCTTTACGTTTTAGCTTTAAAAGGCACCGCAGGGGCTGCAGGCGTGGCTCAAGTGGTAGAGCACTAGCAAGCATGAGGCCCTGGGTTACCTCCCCAGTCCCACAAAACAAAAAGAAACAACAAACAAAAGCCTTACAAAACAGTTCAGCATAGAAGCTGCAAAGGCCCTCTTCTAACACTGCTTCCTAGAAGTAAGCGCAGTTAACAATTTCTGTAAACTCCGGGCAATTTTCTATTCCTGTATACACAACGTGGCTGTATGTTGTGTATGCCTACAGATATGTACAGAAACTGGAAAATTCCACATGCATAGTTCTGGAATTTGCTTTGCAGGGAGATTACAAACTAAAATTGGTACATGGGGTAGTTTCTAAACAAGAGAAGGCGGCTGGAGGTGGGGGAGGCAACAAGAACTGTCACGGCCGCGCACCTGCGCACGCGGGCGCGGGATGCCTGGCTCTGCCATGGGCACGTTCTGTGCGTAAAGCAAGTAGGCTTGCTTCTTGGAGAATGAGACCGGCTAGAGGGACAGACAGATGTGAACTAGGAGGATCTGACTGCCCGGATGTAGACGGAGGAAAGGAAGAAGTTCCACTTTACGATTTTAGTCTTGAGTTCAACTTTAATCGTTGTTTACGATATCCACACCTCCCACTCGGGAACGCTCCTTTCCAAACTACATCTGAAAAACCAGCCAGAGCGGTGAGTACAGCGTAAGACTACGAAACCAAGTATTTCTAAAACGATACAAAGACTTCCCTACCTGGAGGCTTTCCATAGCGGAACACGCACCTAGGACCGTGCAGGACCTGTACACCCTCCACATGTCCTCCCCCCCACAAAAAAACCAAACCAAAACAAGCAAACAAACAAACAAACAAAAAAAACCCAAAGAAAAAACCCTACATTGGCAATTTCACTTTGGCTGCTAATCCTAGAGGTCTGCAAAGGACAGTTCTAAAGCACAGCCACCATTGCTAGAACAGTCATTTACATTCGAGTCTCTATTCATTCCCCCAAGATACTTAAAGGTCACCAGGACAGCCATGAAGTTGTTTACGGGTCATTTTTCATTTTCCCAGTGGAGTGCCATGGAGCGACTTCCCGCCTTTTTTCCTCATTGAGGAAAGCTGTGGACAGGCTCCCTGCTCCCACCTATGGGGGGTGGAGATGGCTCAGGGCCTGGGCCAACCAAGTGCACCCAAGTGCACAGCTGCAGGTGGATCTCTACAGTCTTGGGGGTGGGGTGTGTGTGTGGGGGGGGAGGGTAACAGGTATGAGTTCAGAAGTGGGGTGGTGGAAAGGGCGGGGCCAGCCAGGTGAGGCCTGGTCCTGACTCTTGTCTACTGCAGTTCCACTGAGCAGGATATTTACCTGTGTGTACAGCAGGAGTGTAACAATGCCTACATTTTGGAGTCTATTTCAAAATTCAAATGAGATAAAGTGAGAAAAGCTTATTCCTCAATACTTACTGTGTTATTTTATTATAGAATTACCCGGGTGGAATGAGAGGAAGTTATTTATGATAGAAACGGAAACAGGAAACTCAAAGGCAAATCCGTTTGCTGACTAACCTGTTTCTCTTAGGGAAAAGGGGGTTCATTAGTTTTATGGGACAGTTCCCTAGTTTTCCCAGCTCTACAAATACCTTAAAAAGTCATACTTGCAGCTGGGGGCCAGTGGCTTACACCTGTAATCCTAGCTACTTGGGAGGATCCTGGTTTGAAGCCAATCTGGGCAAAAAGTTAGTGAGACCCCTCATTTCAACCAACAGCTGGGTGCAATAGTGCGTGCCTGACATCCCAAGCTACATGGGAGGCTGGGATGAGGAGGCTCATGGTTCCAGGCCAACCCAGGCAAAAAAATTTCCTGAGATTCCATCTCAACTGAGAAAAGCTGGGCGTGGTGGTGCATTCCTATCATCCCAGTGACAGCAGAAGTCATAAATCAGAGGATGGAGGACCAGGATAGCCTAGGCAAGAAGTGAGACCCTCTCTTCAAAATAACCAGAGCAAAAGAGGTCGGGAGGAGTGGAGAAGGGTGTGTGGCTCAAGTTGCAGAACACCTGCCGAGCAAGCATGAAGCCCTGAGTTCAAAACCCACTACCACAAACCCTCCCCACTGAAAAACAAAACAAACCACACCAAAAAAGTCCCACTCAGCTGGGGTGTAGCTCTGTGGCAGACTGTGTGCTCAACACACAGGAGACCCTAAGTGATCCCCAGCACCAAACAGACCAAACCCGACTTAACCTAACCACACTGTAGCTCCTATGGTGATCAAATCAAGACTGAAGGCCAAAGTATTCAAGTAAGCGGGGCCAGCTGTCATGGAGGACAGACTGTGGTCAGAGAGACCTCCAGAAGCGTGCCTATAACCTAACACCAGGCACGATTCTACACTGAGCTGCAGCATTCAGGAAAGGAAGAGGAGCTGCATGACCAGATGTGCACTTGGACTCCCTGAGTGCACTTCGCTCCTGGTATTCTGCAGCATGTTCATCTGTTGGCCACTTGACCGGCAGGTGGCATACCATGAGACTCCACTAGCTTTAGTGAAACAAGACAATAATAGGTTTCCTTGTTCTGAAACTCAATATTAAGGAATGAGATTCTGGTTTCTGAGAAGCTTCTCCCCTGATAATTAACTGATGTTCTGGCATGGGTTTTACCCAAGGTCCTCCAGGCAGTTAAATCATCCTCCTTTTACTCCTTTAATGAGAGAGAAGAGGGAAGAAAAGCAGCAGAAGGAACGGTGCTTGTCAGGTACTTTAGTATCTGAAAGAAGCCTAACTATGCCACTTAGAAAGGCTTATATAGCCACCCCATCTCATGTCAAGAGCAGACAAAGGGGGCATAGCTACTACTGCCTGGGGTGCACGCCTGGCTGTTTCTCCCTCTTGTCCTCTCCTGGTGCCTCCTTACTGCTTTAACTGGCTTCCTTCTCACCTGCAGCTATGCTGCCGGGGCCACAGAGCTGGACCACCTTCCTTTGAATAACCGCCAGAGGTGGAAGACAGAGAAAACTGTGGACTCGCATCTTCAAGTCAGTCAGAAACCACCCTCCCTCTTTCTGTTTCTCAGACACATATACAATATATTTTAAAAGGAGAGAGACTGGAGGGTTAGCTCAGCGGCAGAGTTCATGCTTAGCACAAGGACCAGGGTTCAATTCTTAACAGCAACCCGGAAAAAACTAAACACACTAAAAGAGTAAGATGATCAATTCATTTTTTAAATTTAAGTTTTGCCAAAACAAATGTGTTCCCAAAGGTTTACTGCAAAAAGTGCCATTTCCCTGGCCACCGGTTCCCTACCCAATAGCACTGCTACCTGAGAGGCAGCCACTGTCAGCACTTTCCTTCCTCCTTTGCTGCTCTGCCTTGATTCTGCAGCTCGGGATGCTCTCTTCTGGCTTTCTAACACAGAAGATCAGGATTTAGCTCCACACCCAACTCCTCAGGCTCACCCCTTATCCCACCTCCCAACTACAGAGCTAGCATGGTTTTCTGCAAGCTCAGGATTTATTAGGACTAGGTAAATACCCGCCGTGTGGGATACGGTGTTCTTACATATTTACTATATTGCTTTTCGTACACACTTCCCTTTCTCCTGGAGTTAATAACTGTGCCATGTCTTCATTCATGTGGCTTTCTACACAGCCACCATCCACATGCCATCACGCTCTGGGAGAACTCTTAGCCATCTCCTTGTGTGCTGAAGGTCAAGATTAGTTTTCCTTGGAGCCACCCACCTTCATTCTGAAGGGCTACTAAACAAAACCTGTGATTCCCTTCCCCTGTGTTGTGCTGCACATATCCCATGGTGACCCAATCAGCCCCTTCCCTTGAGGGGAGGTGAGACCTGGGACCTGTTTCTAACCAACAGCGAATGGCACAAGTGATGATGTCACTCCTGTGCCACATCGCGGTTCCCGAGACATGCTAAAAGTGGTGGGATGTCACCCTGTCATAGCAGATTCAAGAGAAAACCTTTCCCCCTGCTGACTTTCAGCAAATAAACTGGCATGCAGGGACAGGGCCTGGAAGGGGGTCGTGGCAAAAGGCCACATGTGGTCTTTTGGACCTGGGGGTATGTGACAGTCAGCAAAAAGATGGCTTCTAAGACCTAACACTCCAGAGAACTGGATTCCACAATTAACCCTGTGAGGTTCAAAAGGCCACTACTCAGCTGGACGATGACAAGGCAGCCAGGCTGTGCTCAGCCCCCAGCCCACAGAAGCTGAGGGAATCCACTCGTGTTGTGTTAAACCACTAAATCTGTGGCTTACCTGGTCACACAGCAGGGAAAAGGACAATCCATGCACACGTCCGACTCTTGCACAACCTACCTCCTCTGGCGGTTTCTTGGGGGAAGGGCATGGAGGTGAATCTTCTAGAATGTCTATCGGGAAGACACTGCTGGCCGCAGGCTCACCTCCCCTTGCGTGGCTGGGAAGGTGATGCCATTCTCACTCTGGATTACTTGAGCACAGTCCTCCGTTTCCCTCTAAAAGCTGGACTATCCTCTCGTTTCCCAGCTGCTCCTGTTTATTTTATGATGAAGTGCACTGGTGCTGAGTTCTAGGGCCCCACTTTGGTGATGGCCCCTTCAAATTAGAAGTCTTTCACTTTTCTCCGTGTGGGGGTTTTTCCTTTGATAATTTCTTGCCCTCAGGTTTCTTAGTTCTATCTTACTGGAATTCTGATTACTTGGCTGTTAGGCTTCTGCATGGATCCTCTAATCTTTGACATTTCTCCTCTTGCCTTTCTACTTTCTGCCACTTTATTTTTGAACAAATTGCATCACCATCATCATTCTGGTGGCACTGGGTTTTAAACTCAGGGCTCCACACTTGGTGGGTAGGCAAGCTATCACTGGGGCCACTTCCCCTCTAAACCTTTTTTGCTTTACTTATTTTTTGGATAGGGTCTCACATTTATGCCCAGGCTTGCTGGGACCACAATCCTATTTATGCTTTCCAAGTAGCTGGGATGACAGGCATGCCATCATGCCTGGCTTATTTGTTGAGATGGGGTCTTGCTAACTTTTTGCCTGGGCCAGCCTCCAACCACAATCCTCCTGATCTCTGCCTCCTGAGCATCTGGGATCAAACTGCATTATGTAGCAGTTTTACTGAGGCAACCCTGAAAACTAATAAACTGCACCTACCAAAGTAGAAAGCTAACTGCATGCTATTAGACATATTAAAAAGGTGCTACTGACCTGGGGATGTAGCTCAGGGGTAGTGCCCCAGCCTAGCATGCACAAGACCCTGGATTTGATCCCCAGTGGGTGCACACACACATTTAGGGTTGCTACTGACGTTACTTGTTGGCACGTGAGAGGTGCTCACTTAACTTTTTGGGTTTTTTTGCAGTACTGGGGACGGAAGCCAGGTACTCATGTATGCCAGGTAAGTGCTCTACGAATGAGCTACACCCCCAGCCTGCACGTTTAACTTTTGAAGAAACCACCAAACTATCTTCCAAAGGGGCTGTACCATTACAAATTCCTACAAGCAGAGTGTGAGCAGTTCCGTTGTTCCATACCCTCACTTATGTCTGGTATCATCAACTTTTTAAATTATACGCAGCCTCCTAGCGATGTACTGGTATCCACCGTGGTTTTAATCTGCATTTAATTACTAACGATGGAACATATTGTTATGTGCTTATCACCTTCTATTGTCTTGAATGAAGTGTCTATTCAAATCTTTTACACCCTTTAAAAAAGAATTATATTTTCTCACTGAGTTTGAAGAGTTCTTTTTGTATTCTGGATACATGTCCTTATCAGATAGGCAAACGTCTCCTCTTGCTCTGAAGCTCATTTAGTTCCCAAATATTTGGAGTTTTTCCAGATGTCTTTCAGTGTGGATCTCTGATTTAATTCCATTGTGGTTAGAGAACATATTTTGTGTGATTTGAATCCTTTAAAATTTGTTGAGACTTATTTTGTAGCCCAGAATATGGTCTATCTTGGCAAATGTTCTGTGTACATTTGCAAAGAATGTGTGCTTTGCTGTTGTTGGGTGGAGCAATCTATTCGTGCCAATTAGGTCAAGTTCGATTGTGGTAGTACTGGATGTTCTAGTCTTCTATGTCTTCATTGATTTTACTCTAATTGTTCTCAAAGGTTTAAAAATTTCCATTTGTTGATGTGTCTATTTCCCCTTGCAGGTTTTGTTCCCCTTTACATATGTTTAAGCTATGTTATTTTATCTACGAACACAGGATTATGTCTGCTGATAAACAGACATGTTATATTATTTTTATTATCATTATGAAACAACCCTTTTTATTTTTGCTACTAGTTTTTGCTCTAGTTCTACTTTGATATTAGTGACACTCCAGCTGTCTAGTGACCAGTATGACCGTCCTCCCACCCATTCAGCTTTAGCCTACAGTTCTTCCCCCTTATATGCAATCTCTCTTTCACCATAGTCCAAAAATACAGTAAAATACACATAAAAATATTTTAGAAATGTGAAAGAGACCACATTCACAAAACTTTTACTGAAGTATATTACTATAATGAATTGCTGTAATTGTTTTATCATTGGTCATTGTTGTTAATTTCTTGTGCATAATTTATAAACTTTAGCATAGGTATACCTGTATAAGAAAAAACATAACCTATAAGGTTAGGTACCATCCAAAGTTTCAGACACCCACTCAGGGACTTGAACCACATACCCCTGCTTATAAAGGGGGACTATTGTATTTGTCTTTATATTTCAAGTGGGTTTTTTGGGCTGGTGGGGTGGCTCAAGTGGTAGAGCCTAGCAAGTGTGAGGCCCTGAGTTTAAATCCTAGTACTACACAAAAAACAAACAAAGTGGGTTTCTTGTTAAAAGATGGAGCTGAATCTTACTTTTCTTCTTTTCTTTAGGCAGTCTGACAATCTCTGCATTTTAGTGGGGGATTTAGACCATTTACACTTAATGGGATTATGGATATAGCTGTGTTTAAATCTACTATTTTGCCATTCTTTTTTGCATTCTTCTGTCTGTTCTTTGTCCCTTTCCCTTCCCTTCTTCCTTCTTTGGATTGAATTTCTTGTTTTTGTTTTTTGAGATAGGGTCTTACTATGTAATTCAGGGTGACTTCAAACTCCCTTCGGAGCCCAGGGTGTCTTGGAACTTGCGATCTTCTTGCCTCAGTCTCCCAAGTGCTGAAGTTGCAAGTTTGTGCCACCACACTTGAAAAAAAATTTCCTCCCCTTTTCTGGGGTTTGAACTCAGGGCCTTGATTTTGCTAGGCAGGTGCTCTACTACTTGAGCTACTCCACCAGCCCTTTTTTGTGTATTTTCAAGATAGGGCCTCATGAACCATTTTCTGGGGCTGGCTTCAATCCGTGAACTGCGATCCTCCTGATGTCTGCCTCCGGAGTAGCTAGGATTACAGATGTGTGCCACTGGTGCCCAGCTAGTGATTTCCTTAGTATTTATAGAATATACCTTTGACTTTTCACAGACTACCTTCAAATGGTACTATATTACCTCACATACAGTATAAGAATCTTAAGAATATATACGTCCATTTTTCTCTTCCTAGACTTTGTTCTATTGTTCTTTGTTCTAATTGTGTCTATGTATTATAAACTCCACACTACATTTCTATTATTTTTGCTTTATACAGTAATGTATCTTTTTTTTTTTTGAGTGGGACTGGAATTTGAACTCAGGGTTTCATGCTTGCAAAGCAGGAATTCTATTGTTTAAGCCATACCTCTAGTCCTATACAGTAATTTATCTCTTACATAATAAGAGCAAGTCCCTACATTTACCCAGATTGTTACTATATCTAGTGCTCTTTATTCCTTTGAGCAGATTCAGGTTCCCACCTGGTGTCATGCTCTTTCTACTGGGAGACTTCAATATCTTTTCTATTTTGGGTTAACTAGTGATGAATTCTTTCAGCTTCTACTTGTCTAAAAATGTCTATTTCACTATTGCTTTTCAAAGTTTTTTTTTTTTTTTAATTTTAAATACTTTCAGGTTGAAATCTTTTACTACCTTAAAGACATGGACCCACTATCTCCTGGTCACTATCACTTCCAACAAGAAATCAGATGTCAATTTATCCTCGATTCGCTGTACATATGCATCCTTTATCCTCTGGCTACTTTTAAGATTTTTCTCTTTATCACTGACCTTTTAAAATCTATTTTGTGGTGTTGGAAACTGCCAGCTCCTACTGTTGGCTTTAAATAATTTAGGCTAAGTTGTGTCTTGGTGCAAGTTTCTTCATGTTTTTGTGCTGGAGGTCTGGTGACTTTCTGGAATGTATAGGTTTATTCTTCTCATCAGATTTGGAAACATTTTGGCTATTGTTTCTCCAGGTGTTTTCTTTCTACTCCTCCTTCCTCTCAAGTGGAGCTCAAATTATAGTGCCTTTGTCCTAAAGCTACCCACGTGCTCTCCATTGACTTTATTCTCTCCAGGTTTCATTTTGAGTATTTTTTTTTTTACTGTCAGGTCTTCAAGTTAACTAATATTTTTCCACTGCAATGTCTAGTTTGCCATTACTTAATTTTATTTCATTCTGGATATTGTATTCTCACCTCTGATTTGTCTTTTTAAACATATTCTTTCTCTCTCCTTAACAGTTAAATCTTTCCCTCAGCTACTTTCTTTGTTTATTGGCAGGCGAGGGGAGCACTGGGGTTTGAACTCAGGGTCTAGTGCTTCTTAGGCAAGCACTCTTACCACTTACGCCACTCCACCAGCCCTACTGTGTGAAGGGTATTTTTCGAGTTAGGGTCTTGGGAACTATCTGCCTGGGGCTGGCTTTAAGCCTATGATCTCTGCTTCTGAGCAGTTAGGATTATAGGTGCGAGCCACCAGCCCCTGGCATCCCTCAGTGTTTTGAAACAGACAGCTGTCTCAATACCTGTTTTTTATGCCTCTATTAGTTCTGTGTAATTAATGGGCTACTTTTGATTGGCTTTCCCTCATAGGTGGCATTTTCCTGCTGCTTTGCATGTCTGGTGATTTTTTTATTGGATGTCAGACATTTAATCTCTTGGGTGCTGGATAGTTTTGCATTTTTAAATCTGTCCAGCAGTTCAACTTAATTATTTAACTTTCCTTCTTTTATTTTTTAAAATTTTAAAAATTACATTATTGTTGTACTGGGGGTACATTGTGACATTTACAAAAGTTCTTACGATATATCATAGTTGAATTCACCCCTCCATCGTTCTCTTTTATCGCCCCTCCCTATCCTTAGAATACTTTCAACAGCTCTCATTTTTCCATTCACATGCATGACAACATAGTACTTCCACCACATTCATCTCCTACACCCTTTCCTTCTATCCTCCCCCTCTCACCACGACCAGCCCCCAGACAGGACCTGTTTTACCTTCCTGTCTTCATTTTTATTTTCGTAAAGATTTTTACATTTTGTTCTGGGGTAGTTTAGTTACTCAGGCACAATTTGATTTTTTTTGGGGGGGGTGATTTCCTTTTAAGCTTTGTTGGAAGGAACTAGAGCTAAGTTTACTCTAGGATTAATTTTATCCCTACTACCAAGGGAGGTTCTTTGTAGTATTCAAACTAGTATCCCTGAATTATCAGATTTTCATTCTAGGTGTTAGAGACAGGCACCTCTATCTGGCTCTGTGTGGTAGTCACATACTGTTCCCTGTAAATCTTTTGCGTGAACCTTCCCCTGGTTTCTGGCAGTCTCCACACACACACACTGCCCAGTACTTACTTGCCCAGGAAGACCCTGTGGACATCTGCACAGCTGTCTCTCTGATACTCTGTGCTGTGAACTCTAGCTGCCTCCTGGCTGAGTCACCTTTCTCTGGGTTCCCTGTCCCTGCACACTAGTTTGGAATCTTTCTCCGGGTTGTAGGCTGGGATGACTGTAGGGCTTGCTTGCTTCCTATTTCTCAAGGATCACTGTCCCCTGCTGCCTGATGTCCAATGCCTGGAATAATGCTTCTCATATATTTGTCCAGTCTCTTAAATGCTTTGAGTAGGAGGGTGGATCTAGACTTGTTATTCCACCTTCCCCAGAATGCCGCCCATCTCTCACTGGGTGAGACAACATCATCTTATAAATGGCCATGTGTATTTTATAGGCTGGTGGAAGTTTTTAAGATTATTATTATTCCATACACTCTACCTAATTAAAGAGCAATGTTAGAGCTGGGGACACAGCTCAAGTGGTAGAGTGCCTACCTGGCAAGCAGAAGGCTCTGTGTTCAATGTCTAGGATGGAAAAAAAAATCCCAAAACAAGCTGGAGGCATGATCAAGGCTCTGAGTTCAAACTCTAGTATCACCCAAAGCAAGCAAACAAACAATAAAGCCGATTTTTCTAAAGAGCACTGTTACCAGGTGAGGTGGCTCATGCCTGAAATACCAACTATATGCACCAAAGAACAAGAAGGTTACAGTTCCAGGTCAGCCAAGGTAACAATTTAGTGAGACCCCATCTCATCCAACAAGCCAGGCAGTGTGCACCTGTGATCTCAGGAACTTTGGAGAGGGCTTGTAGTCCGAGACTGGCCAGGGCAAAAACACAAGACCACAAGAACCCTATCTGAAAAACAATCTAAAAGCAAAAATGGCTGGAAGCATGGCTCAAGTGCCTGGCAAGAACAAGTCCTATTGCCAAAAAAAAAAAAAAAAAAAAAAAAGAAAAAAAAAAAAGATGCTGTGGAAAACATTGTGTAATTATGTATAATTATAGAATGTGATTTTAAGAAAGTAGTTCAATGCAGGTATTTCCCCAGTTCCTCATTATAACAGTTAAGAAATGGGGACCACTATTTTGAGTTTTTGTTCCCATTTCCAGTGTGGGGTTCAAGAAATTTTCTCTCTCTCTTTACCCTGATCCCCTTGCTCTCACTCTAGAGAAAATCAGCTTTCAGTCTGTTGAAAGTGTAATGTTTCATAATAAACTTTACTGTTACTTTCACTGAAAAAAAAAAAAAAAAAGAAAGTAGTTCAAGAATAAAACTGTATTAATAAGGCCCAATACCATGAGCTTAAAATTAAATCATTCTTAAGCTTAGGGTCAAGTTTTCAATCATCTATTAACATATAAAACAAATACAGAAAAAACCCACCTTTTATAAAAAAAAAAAGTTTGCAAGCTGGACACTGGTGGCTCATACCTGTAATTCTTGCTACTTGGGAGCTGAGATCAGGAGGATCATGGTTCGAGGCCAGCTCAGGCAAATAGTTGGCAAGACCCCAAATGACAACAGCAAAATGGACTGGAGGTGTGGCTCAAGCAGTAGAGCACCTGCTTTGTAGGGGTGAAGCACTGAGTTCAAAGCCCAGTCCCACCAAAATATTTTTTTTGAATATTAAAAAAGTTTGCAATCTTTAAAAGGGGACGTGAGAAATTCTGTACTTCTAATGCAAATTAATATATATATAAATTTAAAAATAAATTAAATTTGTAGTAATAAATAGGAAATGGTCAGGGATGTAGCTCAGCAGTAGAGCACTTGCCCAGCATTCACTCAGGCCTGCGCTGGATCCTCAACACTTCAAACACAAAACAACTCCCCCCCCCCCAACCTAACAAAAACCAAACAAACTCTTCTTGTTTGAAAAGAGTAGGAAATAAGGCCACACACATTTTCTGCTTGGGTTTATAAGCTAATAATGATAGTGATAATAATAAGATATTAATAAAGAGGATTATTAGCAGTGACTGAGTTACTGCTCAGTTATCTGCTTTTCTTAAATAAAACAAGCCAGTCTTCCCTGAACGTTTATTCTCTTGGCAGGGCAGCTCCTTCATTGCTTTGTTACTGACAAAAGCTGCAAGAACTATTTGAAGTTCAATGTGCCTCCCTCTGCTGCCCTCTCAGTGACCTTGGTGAATGAAAGCTTCCCATGATGGCACATTCCCAAAGAAATATGTGGCTCAGGCATCTGACAGGCGTCTGAGTAATTCCCTCCCATGCTGAAGTACAGCAAGGCCACCAGTCCTTAGCTATTTTCCCACAGAAATCAGGCCACCGAAAGTGGCATCTTCTGTGTAACACACATGACCAGTGTGGGTGTGCCTTAAGACAGGGAGCACTTCTGTTGCTCACGTGGCAGCTGCCACTTTCGGACGTGAGGTCATAAAGTAGCATCCAATTTTAACTCACTTTTACTTCCTCTTCCTTCATTCCCCAAGCCCTCAACCATTGTACCCACTGTAATGTAATTTTCTGTAAGCCTATTATAAATTCGGTGTTCCCACAAACGTTGAATTTCCAAGCACCTCTACTAGACGTTTTGACTACGAATGACATCTACTTCCTTCCCTGTTCTAGCTTAGACTTGAGGGAAAGTGACCTGAGCAGGGCTGAGTTCCAGCCTGGCCAGGGCTTCTTTGCCAGCTGCCTCCCCTCCCTGAAGTCAACGGGGATTTCCAACGGGAAGGATCAGGAATGACGATCTGCTTTAGGAAACAGCATTCTTAGCCCTCTTCATCTCATTCCCAGCAAGTACTTGGGGACACAGAGGAAGTAAAAATAGTTTCCAGTAGGGAGGAGGTTAGAGGTTCCTGAGGCGGGTTTGTTCGTTTAGTACCAAAATGAGGCTGCACGAACCTCACTCATCTAGATCAGGGGTTGGCAAACTCAGGTTGGCATAACAAACCTAGCCAGCTGCCTATTTTTCTGTGGCATTGTTGGGGGGTGAGTGTGAGGGGTTGAAGCCCTTGAGCTTGCTAGGTAAGTACTCTACCATGCCCACAGTGCCTTCTATTTTTATAAATAAAGTTTTATTAGAATACAATTGTTTGCGCATTACACTACCTATGGCTGCCTTTGTACTGTCATAGAAGAGCTGGGTTAGGACAGACGCCACAGGGACCAGTAGGTCTGGTCTGCTAGACTACTATCTGACCCTTTATCGAAAATGTTTGTCGACCTCTGTTGTAAAATACAGTGTTACAGACAAAAGGGTTCAATAAAAACCAAGACAGCAGAAGAACGTGAGAAGAATATGGGTAGTCCACAACTTTTCTAGAGTTGCCAAAGTCAGTTTACAGCCAGCAAAATGTCGATGTTCAACACCCACTAAAACGAGAGGTGATAGTCATAGGGTTTGAGTCAAAAGTACTGGTTAACACAATATATATCTTCCAAAAGCAAAGGTAAAGGCTATTAACTTGGCACAATCTCAGTATTTTAGGGGAGGGCTGGGAGACTCCTTTTTGGGTTAAAAGCTATTTAAATATGTAACAGTACTTTATAGTATTTTTACTTAGAAGCTACTCCTGCTTACTATATTCTAGCTACTTATAACTTATTTTGTAGAATATAATTCATAAGGGCTAATTTACAAATCTGAGGTAGAAGTTTTCTTCAGACTGCAGCCTCCCCTGAGTTTTTGGAGACTTGTTTTCTTCTCTTATAGGGCATATACAACCTTCTGGGCCACAGGGGATAAGCCTGGTAATTTCTCTGTCACCTGTAGGCTGAAGGAATGACCTTCTTGCTAGGAATCAAGCCAGAGCCAGGTCCTCTGTGTCAATGTAAATAAAAGCATCCCATTTTGGATGACATTTAGGAAGTGGACCTGAATAGGACAAATAGCTTCTATAGCATGTCTGAGGCATCTCGAGATTTATTGAGTGATTACAGTCACAGAACTCTGAAAAGGCGGTTGGAGTGATCTCATACATGTCTCCTATACCTAGCCCTTTGTCATATGGGATTGTCTGGCAAGTGACTCTGATTGACTCTGAGATGAGGGGGAGTGATCCTGGACTGGCTGGAACACAGGCAAGGACATATGATGCTGATAAAAGCAATGCTAGGACTTGCTGGGAGAAGGGAAGCAGGGGACGTTGTGGTTTAACTAATAACAGGAAGGGTGCTTCCAAAGATGAACCATCAAGGTTGCAAATCCAGGGCAGAGGAGTGGTGAGGGATATAGCACAAAGTGAGACTCTCCATTTGGTGTCTGTATTTAGTTCTGTCACCAACAGACAGGATACAAGAGCCCTCTACCCACTGAGCCCTCAAAGAAAGTGTGGGGAGCAGATTAAGAGAAGCCTATGAGAACTTGACATAAGCATAGCTGTGCTCAGCTCAGGCTGAGTTTGGCATGGCCCCAGCTGCAGAAGACAGCCGAGTGGCAAAATGCAGCACAGCTGCTTTTTCTAAGTTGTTTACATTCAGAGAAGTAGGAATGCAAGTTCCTCTTGTTACAATGTCACGACCCTCCCAGAGAACTGCTGCTCCACCTCCTTGTTTACCACTATATATAAAAGACTCGCTGAAGGAGGACCGGGATTTTGATTGGTGGCTGCGGCCTACTTGTGAGGCTGCTGCGAGAATGCCGAGATATGCTAGAGATTAAAGAAAACATGGGGCAGAGCGAGTCTAAGGAAAGAGACTTTAAAGAATAGAAAAGAAGCAAGGTTTTAAAGAATAGTAAAGAAGTGAGGCCTTAAAGAATAGAGAAGAAAAGAAGCAAAGTAAAATAAGAGTTAATAGAGAGAAGAAGTAATGAGGCTGTTGTGCATCTCCATCCGAGCGCCCAGCACACCTGGCCCCAACTTTCTGCATGTCTGTCTTGCCTTTCCTGACTGTACAAGGTGAAGGGTTAGAGGCTCCCTGGTCCATTGAGAGAGTGAGAGAGACAGAGACAGAGAGGACAATAAGTGTCTATTTAAAAGCTGTGTGACCTTTTCATATCTAAGTTTTCATATCTAAGAATGAAGCCACAGCCACAAAGTCATGAGGTAGAGGAAGATGAACTTACAAGTACTCACTGCATTCCATCTTCTTGCCCACGACCTGCCTTCCCCAGCCTCCCAGTCTGAATTCCTCATCTTTCACCAAGACTGCCCCAAATTATGACTGATGTGCGGGCTTCCATAAAGTGATACCATAGTTTTAGCTGTTTCCAAAAATTTAATGAAGTCAGGCAAACTGGCACAAGTCCATAGAGAAGAAATCAAAGCTGAATGCCATGATCAGTGCTTCAAAGAAGCTGAACAAAGTTCAAAGGAACTGCAGCTGTGGACAAGTATTGCTGCCACTCCTAGGAGTACTGGTGATTCCATCAGTGAATGTGCCACTGTTGACAATGCTACGTGTGGGTAACATGGTGAAGCCCTTGCCCACTTAAGAAAGTTCATGAATTTACTACCCCTTCTGTTCTAGCAAGTTTAACTGTCTTAGGATGAGGGGTTAAGTTAAAATATTCAACTCATATCCAGCTTAAGAAAGTTCCATCAAATAAGCTTTTGAAAAATGATTGGGCTGTATACTCAGAATATTTAGTCTCTTGGGACTGATGGATGGAAACATGAAAAGTCCAAAGAAGTACTGCAGAAAAACAGAGGTCAGAGAGTGGGCAGGGAGCATATGTATGTTGTAACTGAACTCAGTTCCAGAGGAACCTGACCCACAACAGCTATTCGGGGCCATAGGAAATGCCTCAGATCTGGAAGATCTGGTAGCCATGTCCAAGAACAAAAAGTGAAAACACAATCCTGGAAAATCCTGAAGTGTCTCCATCTCCACCACCGGTAGGATCTTAGTTCAAGTTCCTTTCACTGGTCACCGGGTAAAAGGCATGGGTGCCCTGCAGAATCCCAGTGTGGCCAGGCAGGCGTGCCTCTGTTGCTACAGATAGGGGGACCAGAATAAACTTTTCTTTGTCATCTTTAGATGTCATCAAAACACAGTACTGCTATTAGATCTGCACTCTAACTGTAATTTTGGTTTGTTTATCCAGAAGTCTCCTCTGCTGCCCAGGACCTAAATCAGAATAGTGTTATCTGGTTAGCATTACTCATCTCTTTTATGTAGCCATGCCTGAGTAAAAACTCGTTATTCAAATGTGACTTTCAAGTCCTCTCCTTTGAGCCCCGAGTAAAAGCGACAAAAGTGCTATCAAGAGTAACCATCCACTGCTTTATATACACCAGAAGTCCACGTGAAAAAAACCACGGGATACTTCAGAGTTCATTGGTTCCTCCAGACATTAGCAGAAAAGAAAGGAATTAATGGTGATGCCAAAATGGCGAGCTGCACTGCTGTTCAAGTTCTCAGAGAAGAGTCAATTGTACCATGAGCCGAGAGACTCAGTCCGGGTCTGCGCTATATATGAGAGTATGCATCCCTGTCGTTAGGTAATATGCTCCCTATTGCCTATGAACACAACGAAAATTACGGAACGACCTGTGAAGTTTTCAAATGGTCAAACTGATACAATTTGATTTTAGAATAATCAAATGGATGTGCTTTTAACACCAATATGGAGCATAAAGACCACACACATTGCTTTAACGATCTACATAAGATAAGCAATTATAGGAATTCTGTGGCATAAGATGAGAAAGCTAAATTTTGAGAGGCCCCAGGTTGGGGGGAACTAAGGTATTGTAGAAAGATTGCTACCCAGCTATTGACTCTCTGCAAGAGCCAGCAATGGACTAAGAACAGTTCTCCTGTGGTTTGTCTTAAGCCAAAACTTTAACAAGACCCAGTGCTATCTAAGGTTTTTGAGCATGAGGACTTCTGTTTGAAGTAGAAAAGGAATTCTCATGGGGCAAAAGCCACACAACATGAAACACATAACAAGAAGGGAGTACTGTAAACTTATTTATGAATCTTAAACATTCCAACATCCCTCTATGATGACACAAAGAGCTACTGTCTGGGCAGTGGCCACTGGTCTCCTGTGACCATGGAGGTCACTCTATTTGGAACAAGGAGTCACCTTCAGACAGACCACAGTGATGCTTTGGGACCGGGCCCTTGGGGGGATCTTGAATTCTGGTATGCAGGGGTGAAAAGCAGGTTCCTCTTCCTCTAGATAGTGAGTCTAGAGTCTGGGGTGGGCCATTGGGATACAGGCAGAGGGCATCACGCCCTGGGGAGCTGGGTGAACAAATGGAGAGTGGAAGCCAGAAGCCTGAGTCCAGCAGTGGCTAAGGCCACACTAAGTATGAAGTTTCATGTTATCTGGGTCAGTTTTGCCTAAGTGTGAGTTGAGTTACTCTTACTTTTACCCACATCTGAGTTCTGACGACAGTGAGCACAAGGCCTCACTTGCCAGGAAGGACTCCATTGCAACCCCTGTCTAGGTTTGGAGAGGAGAGTTTCTGGTCAAGGGCTGGCAGGAGGCAGGAGAATGGTGACAGGCAGCCTGGGGTGAGAAACAAGGGCAGCCTGAGCCCTTCCAGGCCTTTCCTTCTGACAGGAAAGATGGCCAGCACAGCTACGCTTATCTGCTTGCTGGAAGAGTGCATCTTTTGCTGACGTGCCCTCAGCTCTGAGCAGGAGTGGCATTTCAGATTCTTCTAAATCAAGTGACATCATAGGCACAAAGCTGTGAAAAGATTTAAGAACACTAACACGTTCTTCAAGATGACCAAACATTTGCTGCCTTGAAAAGTCATAGGTTATGATTTAATATTTTAAGAATTTTGGGGAATAGTGATTATTAAACCAATCTTTGCTAAATTGGAAAAAAAAAAGCACCCTATTTCCGAGAAGTTAAAAATAATTTAACACTTAAAAGATATTTGTCAGGAATTTAAAAGACAGTGTAGAGACAGTTTAAGATTCATGACACAAAGGAAACTTCTTTGGAAACAGGCTTTGTAAGTGAAATCAGAGTCTTCCAGAAGACAACTCCTCAAAGTACTCTTTTTGCCAAGAATTAGCCTATTTTCATTCTTTGATTTTCCAGGACTCTAAAATACCATATTTTTAAGACAAACAATTTGATTTTGTTTTTTGAGAAACCCTCAAGCTGCATGAGTTCATCCAGGAGTGGCCTGGTCCCAGTGGAACGATTCATGACAGTTACACTGAATGTCTTAAAATTCTGAGTAGCATCTGTAGACAAAATGGGCACGTCCGGAAATGCTTAGAACTTCCTTCAACTACAACATACTGTGCTTTATTTAAATCTTAAAAAAAAAAAATCCAACCAAAAAACAACAACAAAAAACCAAACATACTTCAGATCTCTGGGTTTAAAGGTGCATTTTCAAACACTTCATTAACTTCCAACTTGAGGCCAGAAAATATAATCCGACAGCTGGAGCTACTTCCCCCACCCCGTTCCTGACATTTGGATGTTTAATTATTCTATTCGCTTAACTGTCTAAATATATTTGCATAAGTTTGCAGCAGTATCAGATGGAAGCCTTCATGAATTTGTCAATATTATTTTTGGCTAGCTTAATGGAAAGGAAACATGTTATACTAAGAGCACACAAATTTGAACAGAGAAATAAACAAATTGCCCTTGCATCTGCATAAGCCATATTTGTTGGTTAAGTTGAAAAGAAAGACGGGCGTTTAACTAGATTACTCATCTTACAAAATATTCAGCCCTTTCCCGATCCTCGGCTGCACAGCACCAATTAATCATGTTTGAAAGCTGAAAGAACAAAGACTGTTTAGATGACAAACGAGGCAGAAAATGAAGCTGAGATAGGAATAAGGATTCAAGGGGGGTATTTTTTTTAATATATATTTTGAGACTATACAAATGACCTGAAACTTGTTTTAAAATTTACATTCTACTATAAAGTTTGACTTGCATGTATTTCATGAGATCCCCTGAGACAACTTAGAATAATGCAAGCTATGGCCAATTATTATTAAAGGTGGGCTGTACAACCATAAAAAAAAAAAAGCACCCAATCCAGCCCTAAAAAGGCTAAGGTGGACACAGGAGAAGGTCACCTTTTTTTTGGTAACAGGATTTTGCTACATTGCCCACGCTGGCCTCAAGTGATCCTCCTGCTTCAGCCTCTTGAGTAGCTAGGACTACAGGTATGTACCACAGTGCCCACCTTTAGAAGGTCACTTCTTCAGGTAGTAAAGTTAACTTCAAATACCAAAGCCAAATGCCAGGTGTTGAGTGAAATGGACACCTAACAGAACAAATGCCATCTTTTTTTTTTTTTAGTATTTCCCCATTCATGTTACAGGCCATCCAAGAATGAAATCCAAGGCTGAATAAATATGCAGCAATTTCATTTAATAGTTTTCAAGCTCCATTAAATCCTTCACCAGAGCTTCAGGAAGACAATGAATTGCTTTGTGTTTGACTCACTCTCCCTTCCCGTATACAAGGAGTCACTGCCCCCAACACACCCCTAATATGTAAGTTGTGTCATCAATCTCTTCCTGGGTCTTAGAATAAAAGTAACTTGAGGGCAAAGACTTGGCCACACTTATTTTTTATTCCTAGTGGCTAACAAGGGCCTGGAAACAAGAGGAGTTGGACAGACATGAGTAAAAAGGAGAGAAACATCTTAATCATCTGTTGCCCTTTGACAATCAAGGTCAAATGAATATGAATGGTTGTCTTCCTGCCCAGAATCACAACTCATTCCAAATCTCGCTGTTGTACACATGATCACCACATTAACAGAAGCTAGCAACCTCCTCTCCCGCCTTGATGTTTTGTTAACTGCTTCCTTTCTGTCTCCCATCAGCTGGTGAATTTGTTCTTGTCCTTTATCACCTGGCTCAGGTGACCCCATTCCCAACCAGACTTCCCAGCCCTCAATGCTATCTGTTCCCATGAACTCCTGGAACATGTCAGCTTCCTTTTGCCCCAGTTGTCTACATTTGTACTGTGTCCTTTTGTAGCTGGTGTACTCCTTGAGGCAAGGTCCAGGCCTTTGTTGTTTCTGTGGCCTAGTTCACACCACTCCTCAGTGAACACTGAATAGGTTTATCAAAAATCATGTTGTACAGTGATGCATTCATTAAGCTGGAGGTCTGTGTCCCTGAAGAAAGAGGGCCAGTCATTTCGGGGGGTAGGGGTAGGGGAATGGGGGGGTGGGATCTCTGTCTCCTGGACTCTTGGTGAAAACAATAAAATCTCATTCTCTATTGCTCCCTTTCCTAAATTCTGGGTGGTCCCATGCCTTATGCCTTCTGTGTCCATATCCCTCACCAAGACAACCTACTGAATACTTTCCTTCTTTTTTTTTTCCGGTGGTACTGGGGTTTGAACTCAGGGCTTTCCGCTTGCTAGGCAGGCGCTCTACCACTTGAGCCACTCCTCCCCTGAATTCTTTACTGTGTCGACATTTACAGAGTTGTTTCCTGCAGATTTTTCTGGGTTCCTTCCCACAAATTCAGTGCTGCTCATCTTAGATATGCTCTTGCCGACCTTGGCCTGCTCTGTCCTTTGCTTAAATCCTACGTCTTGCCTCAAGTGTCTATTGTGCCCTCCCTGCTATACAGGAAGGGCTGCAGTCTGGAACCAGGCAAAGCCAAAATCCATTGAAAGCATCAACTTACCCGTAAATAAAATGGATGACTCCCCAGTGCATTATGTAATATGCTGAGGATGAAGCCCCGCTAGGCAAGTCAAGACAGCTGCGCAAGCGCCGTCCAGCAGCCGCTGGGTGGAGGGCGAGGGCCCTGCAGCACTGCGCATGCTCCATGCATGGCTCTGGGAAACCAACACCTAAGAGCTTTCAGGAGCGAAACACGAGCAGAGAGCCCCAACACCAGGGCAGTACCCAATGGATTTTATAGTATTTGAATTCTTTGGTAATTGTCATTTCTCATTAAAAAAAAAATTGAAAAAGAACATTTAAAAATTTTATATTGGGATTTTATAAAAATGCTAATCACATCCAGTTTAGAATTATAGAAGCTTGGAGCTAAAAGGGAGGACATCATCCCACCCAGGGGTGAGGGGACCTGCTGTATAGGTGTGAGGTATAAGCTCCACTCCCGTTGCCTGGATTCCTCTTCAGTGCACTCCCCACTGCTCCACCCTGATCTTCCCTGAGGTGCTGTCTCAGTTCCATTAAAATCTAAGTTCCCTTAGAAGCTTGGTGACAGGCAAACTGGTGCACTGCAACCCAGGTTAAAGAGGTAAAGCAACGATGGTTCACACAGGCAGGTATCCCCGACTAATAGGCACAAGTCTGCAGGACTCATTTGGCCAGGCCAGGCTGAGACATCCAGGTGGGGACAGGGAGGCTCCAAAGGAGGAGTCAAGGATGTGCCCGAGCCACCACTCCCCCTTCTTACTGGGCAAATTCCATCTATTCCCCTAAGTGGTAATTTTCAGGATTCAGCATATCCTGAGGTCAAATGCGTGTCAGTAGGCTAATTAGTATCTACCACACTGGAAGATTTGCAAGGGTATAATGGAACTAATGATTCTGGCTGGCTGTCACCACTAGGTCATCCTTAAAGTAAAGTAAAATAAAACATTTCTGTAACATGGACCAACAACCAGCCATCTCCGAAGGTCAGAGATGCAGTCTCCACCAGGACACAAGGGCCCCACACTTGCTATTGTGTTCTGAACCTGAGTGCCACTCTGACTGGCTGAGGAGTCCCCTATACTAGGTCTTCCATCTTTCATATTGCTCCAAAGGGACAAGCTGTTTCTACTGCATTACAATATCAAGGAGGGAAATCAGCTCTGCTCTTATATGTATGGAAAAGAAGCAAGGGAAAAGGCCAAACCCTACCATAAATATAGCACAGGTTGTCCCTGAACACTGATGAAACCAAGAGTCTGTGTACTGCTTTCCTAAAAGGTTGGAATATTCCCTGGGGTATTTTAACTGAGAAGGAACAGATGACAGTGCCATCTTATTTGTGTGTGTGTGTGTGTGTGTGTGTGTGTGTGTGGTTTTTTCGTGGGGGGCAAGCATTCTAAGGTGGTACCATCATTCATACTTCACTCCTCATCTTTTGTATGTCTCTCCCAGAAAGGGGGAAGTTTTCAGCAAAGAAATCTGTTTATCTAAATCTATCTATCTAAAACTAAAGTTTAAAAATTAGACGGACAGAATCAATATCACAGAAAAGCCCATAAGACACAGCCCATAATTTGGAGATGTAGACTGCAAAAGAGGCACATAGGAGCAAAAGAGGAGAGCCTAGGAGCAAAAGAGGAGAGCCTAGGAGCACTCCTCTGAGCTCTGACCAGAAGGGATGCCATGTGAAAGGACAGTGCCCTGCAGCAGCATGTCACAAGCTTCTTCCATATAGCACCAGTGTCTCTCAAAAGACAACGAGGGCACAATGAAAATGGATATATCCCTAAAAGAAATTCCACCCAGTGTAAGTGCACAGCTCCCTAAAGTGCAGCGTGGTCTAGAGACAAAAACTAGGTGATCAGACAGAGAGCTGCAGTTCTTCCAATTATTGTTCAGAAATCCCCTTGCTAAAGGGACCTGTGATAAAAGTCAGGCAGACAACAGTTCAAAGTCATATTCTCTGGTCATGGCATGACTGCATCTACCCCACCCCACTGATGGAACATGTTCCTGTGCCTGGCAGATCAATCACTTGGCAAAAGTTACTGGTCAACTAGAAAAACTGGAACAAAATCTCAACCAGAGCAACAGAGCTTTCAGGCAATAAGGGTTTGGAGTAGCTCAGTTGAGCTGGCTAGCAGAACAGAAGGAGCTTCCGATAGCTCACAGGATGTGAAGCAAGAGCAAGTAACTGCACGAGATGCAAGGCTTTTGATGCTTTTTCTGGGGAGGCAGTGCAGGAGTTGAATCCTGGCTCTGTCACCTTCTAGCTCTGTGACCAGGGCAAGTCACTTAACCTGTCTGTGCATTTGTCTGAAGGGGCCCTGGAAGCATGAAATGAGTTAATACCTAAAACTCGCTCAGAACCCTGCCTGACACCTGGAAAGTGCTCAATAAATGTTAGCTCTGATTAGTTTCAAGTTCGTCATTACGGTTTATTTAAGCATCCTTTTACTTCTGCTCACTTTTCTATGTTTTTTTTTTTTTTTTTTTTGGGCAGTGCTGAGGATTGAACCCAGGGAACCTTGTATGCCAAGATTCTATCAGTGAGCTACACCTCACCTCATCTCTGCATCTTTACATTGTTGACTTTAGTCTATGAAATCGCATTTCCCCACACATAACAGTTACTGCTCCAGCTCACCAACCACTATCAACACATAATTGCTATGTATATGGAGACAATTGTTCTGATCTGAACTATCCTAGACATAACTGTCTTTACCGTCCTTACAAAGAGCTCCTTCCCTTTTGGATTAAATATTACATAAAGGGAAAAATAACTAATTACTTTATGACTAGAAAGATGTCAGCTCATGTGCTCAATAAAGAAGATACAGGAGAGGTAAAAGGAAGAAAATGAGAATGGGTGACCTGTGAGGATTACTGAACTGTTGCAGGCAGGCTTTTGTTTTTACAGTAATGACAGCAGGGAGGAGGGGGCCAGGGATGTCAGAGCACATGGTGGGGGACTTGTGCACTTCAGATGAACTAGACTACTTCATCACCGTCCTCAGCTTGAATTTGTAATCACAGAAGTGCTGGGGAAGGATTTATGAGCATGTGCTTTTAGTACTGTAGCAGTTTCCCATCAGGGTTTTACTCTCCAAATAGAAGTCTGAAGTTCTAATTCGTACACTTTATTTTATTATTCCTCACAAAAACCTCTGTTCTTTTTCCAGTGATGTGGTTGTAGCCATCTTTTTTTTTCTTCCTGAAATATGTTCTACTCCAAAGGCACAAGATTCTACTTTATGCCTGCCTCAAATGACAACTAAAAATACTCCCAAGAAGCTGAATGGATGTTGGAATCCCTTTTCTTGGGTGGTGTGTTTTTTCCCTGCCAAAATTTTCCACCCCCAAATAAGAGCACGTTCTACTCCTTATGACAAACTTCAGGGTTAAAATAACCTCCAGCTGTCAAAACAGCTTGGAGAAAAAAGTCACTTAGGATGATCATAAAGAAGAAAGAACTTATGGCTAGCCATGTCATGATTTTTATCCATCTGAAAGGCATTGTCAACTACCCTGTTTTTAAACAGCACGAGGATGAGTGAGTAATTTGCTAAATTCATTAGGTATTAACTTGGGAGGGAACACCTATGACGTGATGGGCTTGGGAACGTCACTGACCAACCTTAGCCTGACAACTGACCTTTTGTAGAGGATTCCTTGTGAGAAGCACTATAAATCAGGTCAGAACTAAAACTGGTCTTGTTTTTTGACAGAGTCTTGTTATGTAGCTCAGACTGGCCTCAAATTCTTGATCATCCTGTCCTGGAATTATAGGCTTGTATCACCACGCCTGGTAAAATGTGACTCTTCATATGAGCGCTGCACTTGGGATTTACACTTCTCTTCACCTCTCCATGTGATCTGATGACTTTGATGACAAAGCTGCTTTGCTACTTGGGCTTTACATCAACCAAACCATAAGACAGAGAGCAGAGATGGTAGAAATCCAAGTTAGTGGTCCCAGTGGCCTTAAGATAACTGACAGCAGCAAGTAAGTTGAGAGCAAAGGATTACAATGGGTCAGAAATACTTGTACAAGTCAGGCAAAGAATGCGCAGAGCCTCAAGCCATTTCCCCATTTATTTGCTGGACAATTCTACTTATTTATGTAGTATAGTTTGAAACAACTTTAAAGGCGTCTGACTTATAACAAATAACAGCTCTTAAGGACTAGATGGATACGGAAATAGTATTTTAACCTCCCACCCTACCCAGGTGTTCCCATGGGGGGATCTGTGCAGGGAGGATTGGCTAATTATCCCCAATGCCCCCAGGGGCTGGCCTGCACACCTGCAGACTGCCATCATATAGATGGCTGTGAATAGTACACCTGGGTGTTGGCCATGGACTTCTGATGGCTAACCCCCACTGCCGTTCCGCCATGCTTGTGGTCACTCCTGCCTACGACACCCCTGCATCTTCCCATAAGCACTGCTCTGTCATTTATCTCTGAGTGCTTCTGGGGAGGTCCTGGGCAAGGATAAGTGACCAACTCTCTGTGTCCCTTTGCATCCTGGCACCTGGAAGCACCTTGTCTGCTTCCCTGACACTAAGCTTCCAGGGTGAGCATTGGGTCCTTCAGACTGGGCTACCTCAGTGCATGTTAGTTTTAGCCCTGGTTTCTTTCTTGAATTCCAGAAATGAGTTTCTAACTATCTGAAGGACCTCTGGACATGGAAGTCAAACAGGTACCTCAACCAACATGGCCGCCCACCAACAATCATCTTACGGCAAGTTGGATGCCTTTAGTCTTCTGCTCCACATCTGGGTCCTCAGCGGTCACCCGGCTCCTTCCTCAGATTTCATCACTTGTCAGTTCCAATGTTTCCACTTCATCTCCCAGTCCCACTCATCTCCTCCTTTGGCCCTATTGCAGCTCAGGTCTCCCAACCTCAGTCCTTCCCTCCTCTGCCAGGTGGTCCTCTGCCCAGACTCTCAAATGCCCCAGTACAGTCATCCTTTAGACATCTCAAGCCCTTCAGCCAGCCTTCCCATCTATCTCACCTTACTGTGGTCTTTGCCATCAAACTTCGCTATCATTACTTTGAGGGTCTATCACACTTACTTACATCTTTCTTTTGGCAAGCAGGCTGCACTACCTGTATTTGCACAGTATTTCAGATGTTTATGCCTTATTTATCCAACATCTTGCTGCCTCCTGAGGGCGACAGGCTTTAATGCACTATATGTCTCAAGGCTCGGCACACACAGCAGTGTGAATGCATGCTGACTGACCTGCTGGAAATAAAATATTAATAGGTTTAAAATCTAAGTTATTCTTGGGCAGAGATCTCACAAGCTTTAATACTAGCATACTAGACTCTCCTTTATCACTTCTCACTGACTATGCTTACAGGGCTGGTATAGGAGTAATGAACTAAACTTTTTTTTTTTCTTCTTCTTCTTTTGTGGAATTGGGGTTTGAACTCAGGGCATACACCTTGAGCCACTCCACCAACCCTTTTCTGTGATGGGTTTTTTTGAGATGGGTTCTCTCGAACTATTTACCTGGGCTGGTTTCGATCTTCCTGATCTCTGCCTCCTGAGTAGTTAGGATTACAGGTGTGAGCCACTGGCACCAGGCTTTAGCTAATCATCATGAAGCATTTGAGAGGATGTCTGGCCTGAGTTAAGAACAGGCTATGATGATGTGGTGATGGCAACCTAAAACAAGGACTGCAATATATCGTCATAAAACACGAGCGATCAGTTTCCATACAAAGGGTTGTAATGTGAGTGATCCAATTTGGTGAGTGTGGTATATTACAAAATACAGCCAGCCCTTGGTATCTGCAGGGGATTGGTTCCAAGACTGCTATCCCAACCCTCCACTGATAGACATCAAAATTCACAGACGCTCAAGTCCTTATGTAAAATGGTGTTGTATTGTATATAAAATGACTGGAGTGTGAACTCAGGGCTTCTTGCTTGCAAATCAGGCACTTTACTGCTCAGGTCATATCTCCAGTCCAAACTGTTTTAACCAAGTTTTTTTTTTTTTTTTTGGCGGCACTAGCGTTTGAACTTAGGGCCTCACTCTTGCTAGGTAGGCGCTCATACTGCTTAAGCCACTATGCCAGCTTTTTGTGATGGATTTTCTTTGAGATAGGGTCTTATGAACTATTTGCCCGGGGCTGTCTTCAAACCTCAATCCTCCTAATCTCTGCCTCCTAAGTAGCTAGGATGACAGGCGTGAGCCACTGGTGCCTTGCTAACCAAGTACTTCTGATCCATGGTTGGTTGAACCCATATAGGGCCTGTATTTTGTCACTGCCCCCAGGTTCCAGTCCCTGGACTCCTAAAACCTTGGGATCTCCAGGCAACAGGAGTGTCTTTTGTTATGCATAATGAGCTCCTGTGGTAACAAGTTGAGTTTATGTTATGAGGAGACAAGGTTGGACCTCATAGACTGCTTGAGGATTGGGCTAGTCCCAAGAAAACCAAATGCACATATAACCAAGTCCCAATAATGAATTGAAAATTTTTTCTGTCATGAGTTTTATCCCTTCCGAGATAAAACTTAAAAAACAAAAGAAATCCTTTCTTTTGAAACTTCCTTAGGGACAGCCTGACTGGACACTTGGTCACTTTCCTCTAGGTGACAGCTCTGATGCCTGGCTACCTTGGTAACAATTATTTTGAGCTTTTAAAAAAGGCATTTTGAGGAAGCCTGTCTGGCTCAAATTGGTGAAACCCTGACTCTCCCCCACCCCCCCAGCATGCTAACGAGCAGGAGTCCTGTCAAAAGCCAGGAAGTCTACGCATACACACACCATCCTCATGCCGTCCATCTCCAGTTACTTTTCCCCACACCCCAGACAACTCTGCTTTTGAACCCTAAGGGGTTGTGAATTCTCACTCTGGGCCTTCCATGGATTTGACACAATTCTTTCACTGATCATTTGATCCAACTCAAATTATATCCTTAAATCTATTTTAAACTTATTTTCTGATTTTATACCAGTGAGTATAGCCAGTTCTAATTAAACATTCTGAATTTGCAATGAGACCCAGAAAAGGGTATGTGATAACCAATTCTCTCCAAAGCAATCTATCACAAATATCTTCCTTTCGTCTGATGTGTGTGTGATTTAATGGACACACATAGGATCAGGCCTGCAAACTTCCATGAGTTCTAGACACTATCAGTTAATTTAACCACACATTACAATTCCTTTTTTGGGGAAGGGGGCAGTATTGGGGTTTGAACTCTGAGCCTCTTTTCCTCTTTATCATTTGAGCAAAGTACCCAGCCCTTTTGCTCTTGTTTTTCAGATGGGGCCTCAAGCTAACTTTGCCCAGGCTGGCCTCAAACCATGATCCTCCAGCCTCTACAGCCTCTTTCTGTGTAGCTGGGACCACAGACAAGCACCACCACACCCAGTCCCTACAATTTCAGTTTTGAAGGATTAAGTTTTCTTTAAAGTATAGCTCTGTTTTTATTCATCCTTACCACTAAACCCTCAAATTGACTCTGATGGTGGCCTGGTTATTTAAATTTGCAAAACTGGTATTTTGGTTAGCATTAATTTTATTTCCTTTGCATAAATTACTTCTGATTATTTATATATATATACATATATATACACATATATACATATTATATATATACATATATATACACACACACACACACACATATATATATATATGTACGTATATATGTGTGTATATATATATATATATATATATATATATATATATATATATATACCTCCTGGCACAGACTGGGGTATCAAAGTGTCGTGAGCATCACAAAAATGCACAGAATAAAGACAAACTCCATGAATGCCATATGATTTTATGGGTGCCTTTCAGAAATTCTGAACTAGATGTTTTTTCCTTTGGCCATACTGGGGATTGAACTCAGGGCCTGTGCTTGCTAGGTAGGCGCTCTACCACTTGAGCCACACCCCAGTCCTTTTTGCTTTATTTTTCAGGTAGGGTCTCACATTTTTGCCCATGGCCGATCTTAGACCTAATCCTCCTGCCTTCGTTTCCCGTGCAGGTGGGATTAGAGATATGTATGACCATGCCCTGAACTGGGAGATATCTTTGCTGCCATTTTTATTCTAAGAATCCAAATCAAAAATGGGGGAAAGGAAACAAATGGGCTGTAGATGGAAGCAGAAGAGAAATGAGTCAACTGAATCAATCCCTGGAAGAAAACCATAGATTGATGCTGACTATAGGGCTGGTTAGGCCCCCTTTTTTTATGTATGCAGAAAATAAGAAAGACCAAACCAACACATGGGGAAAATGACAAGGATTAATAATTTAACTCAAGCCTAAGAATACTGACAACAATAATACCCTGGGTGAGGCTGTTTCATGTTAAGTTATTTTATATTTATGCTAAAAATAGATTTGCATCAAACTAGCAGAGGAAAGATCTTTTCCACAGATGGGTTGGATCTAGGTAACCTTGCGTGCCAGAGAGAAGAGACATCATTTTCATAAGCTTTTTACTCATGTCAGTCTGATAGTTTCTGGAACTGACGATGATTTGGGTCACCTTCCTCTCCGCTGGACATGCCATCCTGAAAAGACAGGAATGACTCTCTTTCCCTCTGGACACAACATTTGTCACTTTCCCTGGAGGAAGGCGTGGTTCCCCAGCAAGTGAGCCGCCTGCTTCAGGGACACAGTGATAAGAGGAAGCAGCCTGGGCTGCACTTGGGGGAAAGCAGGAAATTCTGATGTCGAGATAAGGAATAGGAAACCACAGGAGCTCAGCTGCAGACAAGGACACAAACATGGTGAAGCCACAGCCACGCTTGTTTGCTTTCAAAGTCACTGTGGAGATTATAGGTACCAGGCCAAATCACAGCCAAGGAGCAAGGTAGATAGATAGAAGGTCTTCCCTAGAGACTTTTGTTTATTTGTGTCTGTGTGGTGCTGTTGTGGGGGGGATACAGGACATGCAGAGAGTGAGGGAGAGAGGAGCAGGTGGACCTGTAGGCGCTGTCGGCTCCTGATGGACACTTTGGGCCAATGGAGTCTCACCTGGTCTCACACCTTGGCAAGCTCTTTGCTGTATTACTGCTTGTATGTCTCACTTGGAGAGTGAATGTTTAATTTTCTCACTCTGTGACTGGCCACAAATCCTTGGAAAATGTGAGGAGTCATGCACTTGATTTAAACCCACAAGGTCTGAATGGATTCACCTTCATGCCTAATAGAGTGGAGCAAGTGTGCAACCACGCACCCCAAGTAGAGGGGGAGCCGTACCCCACGGACTTGAAAGAACTTCATCACTGACCTGAATCACACCCAGCAGGCAGTTCACATTCCCTGCATACTATTACAGGAGAGGGAGCAGGAGGCGAAACAAAGCCAGCTGACCTGAACGTGAGAAAGCACAAATGGCAACATCTCCACAGGGTGGAGTCCAAGCCCAAGCCTCTCCACCCAGTGCTGGCTGGGATGACATCACCTAGTTCCCAAACACACACCAGCAGTTTCCTGCTTTCCCGGGCCCAGCCAGGCAATGACGTCAGGGGTGCACCTGGGTAGAGATGTGGCCAGGTCAGGTCACCCAGAGAGGAGACAAAGGTGCCACCAAGTTGAATAAACTATTTGCTTTACTGTTGATTTTTCAGTTTCTTGCCTCTGGACAGACTTCATGCTGTGATGAGTTCATTCTGGGGCAATCTTGATGGGAGAAAAGTGTGTGCACGTGCACACTGCCTCTGACCACCCTCTGCCCCAGACAGCAGAGCACATGTAGGGGGCAAAGGGAAGAGGTTGCAAGAACTTGGAGAAGGCGCCATGCAGAGATAACATGGGAAGGTCCTGGAGTGCTGGCACCTCTCTGTTACCCTGCCACAGCATGTCCCTCCTCATGTGTCTGGGAGATGGATCATATTCTATTCCTCTACAGTTCCAGTAGCTCTTCCACCCCCAGAAGTACCCTACAATGGTAGTGATCTCATGCAAATGATGCAGGACTGCTTAATCCCTTCTGGGTGAACCTACAGGTCATTCAACCCCAACATTTCAACCCAGATTATTGTCATAAATAGCCATCGTGGTAAAATTTTATAACCCATGGTGGTTCATAAAAAAAAAAAAAAAAAAAAAATTGTATTCTAAGTTCTTCCAGAGCCTCACTCACAGCCCCAGAGCAACGTCAAAGGAAAACAGTCACACTAAAAACCAACTTCAAATGCACATCTGTTAAGAATTCAAACTTGGTGGGATACCTCTCCACGCCAACTGTTTTTGAAAACTCATCACTGTTTGAAGAAAGCCCTGGGAGAGAAAAGGGGTCCCTCGTTCTCTTTCTACTCCAAATAGAAAGCCAAGATAAGAGCCAGGGTAATTAACACAGAAAAATCTAGCATTTCCTTTGTAGAATCTGGGGTGAGCATACACTAGACAGAGCTAGACACAGCACACGCGGGAGCATATTTCTCATAGGAACATTCCAGTGCTTTTTCCTTTCTTTGGTGTTTGAACACAGCAGGACACCTGCTGGACAGGCAGAACAGGCAAGGTGACAGCACTCAGCCCAATCCCAGGTGCTGGGAATGAGCCTGACTCTCTTGCAACTGTTTGGCCAGAGATAAATATTTTTCTAAGAACTTATGGTCTATTGTTTCCTCATTTATTGTATCTTCATGCTATGAAAGTACCACACAAGGAAAAGCAAAGAGAAGAAAAAAGTGCTGGTGCTGTCTTTCTGGTCTTTTTCTATATGGAATATAACTTACTTTCCGAAAACATCACTTCATGCACTTTGCTTCACGTACATAAAATATTATTTTTATGTTACAACATTTGTGTTAAATCATTAAACAGGCTTCGTTAGTTACAGAAACATAAAGTCAATATCAAAACAATGTCATTGGGCTGGGATATAGCTCAGTGGTAGAGAGCTTGCCTAGCGTGTGCAGGGTCTTGGGTTTGATCCCCAGCAATGTAAAAAACCAACAGCCACACAAAACCTCCCCAAAACAACATGACATAAGACAAAGACCACTTACTAAATTTTTTCTTTTGGCACTTTTTTTTTTTTGAGAAGTTTTATAAGCTATACACTATTAGGTTTAATGGACACTATATACCACCAGCTTTGAGAGAATTGTGGAAATATGCTGTAATTTGTAGACTATTGTGTTGAAAAAAAAGAATGGCCTGCCCTTTTCTCCCCACCACAAAAATGTGCAGTGAGTGGCATTGCGCTGGTCAAGAATCTTGCACCGTTTTGTAGTTTTCACTAATATACTAGAAAGAATATTTAAGTTTAATGTCACTCAACAGCAGCAAGAATACACAGGAAGCTTCAGATCTCTGTGGAGCAAGTATCGTTTTATCAGATTGCATTGGTCAGCACTAATTAAACCACTAACCAAGTAGCATGTGACATTCAATGATAGAAAAAAATGTGACCCATAAGTAAAAATGGGAAGCCAATCTGGAGGGGAAAAGCTGAACCCAGCCACGTTTCTCCATGTCATCATCATATCCAACCGTGGTGGAGGTGCTTATTACTGGAGAAGGACCTTGCCTGGGTTGGGAGTCTTTGCTTTTGCACCTATACAGTAGCAAGGGGGAGGGAGGAGTTCTCTGCTTCTCTTGGGACCTACAAAGAGGGGATATGTCCCTTTGGTATAAAGTTCCTGGCATTCCATCCTTGTCTGGCTTTTTTCTTTGTGGCACTAGGATTTGAACTCAGGGCATTATGATTACTAGGCAGGTGCTCTACCACTCGAGCCACTCCATCATTCCTTTTTGGTAATGGATTGTTTTCAAGATAGGGGTGAACTATTCGCCTGGGGCTGGCTTCAAACCTTGATCCTCCTGGTCTCTGCCTCTTGAGTAGCTAGGATTACAGGTGTGAGCCACCAGTGCCAGGTTCTCGTTGGGTTTTATTTACCAGTCTCTCTCAGGCCTGCGAGGGCAGGACCAGGTCTTGCTCATTCCCGTGATGTTTGTGTCCTCGGACACAGAGGTACTGAGCAATGATCCGCTGAGTCAAGGAATGAAAGAATGTTACAGAAGAATGCAGAGCTTTTCCGACGATGGTCTCAGTTGGGACATCCTTTTTGGAGTGGGTAGATGGCTATGTCTCGAAAGGGCACTCTAATAAGCACACGTGGACTGACTCAGCACTACAGTGATTTATTCTGCTAGAATTTTCCCACCTGCAGGAGCCAAGTCCCCCAGTGCCCCCATTCCCTTTCCCCTGGGTCATCTCAGCAGGAAATTACTACCCGGTCTCTCATGGGGGTGATGAATGCTAGGAGCATTTCAGCAGCCTGTGGCAGGGCCCAGAATGGGATGAAGGAAAAGTAAATACCAGCCCTTATTAGGAGATCCTGGCCTCTGTGGGTGCATTTGCCAGTTCCCCACGCAGCTTCCTGTCCTGTCATAGAAAGTGGCCCTCGGGCTACTGCCTCCAAGTGAAGGTGTCCTGACTTCCAGGAACTTGTGTAGTCAGGAGCTTCCTTCCTCACTCCCACACCCGATTGTTTTGGGAGGGTTTCACCACAGTGCACTGACACTCACTGTGTCCCGGTGTGTGGCTACAGGAAGCACTCCTGGGTGTCGTGAAGTGAGATAATGACACAGAGGGCTGGCTTCAGGAAATCCCCAAGAGCTGTGGCCGCTCTTCCTGGGCATTTCTCACATTCATCTGTGGACGAGTCACAAGTCAGAGCATGAGGCCAGGGACAGGCAGAGAGCCACGTGTGCAGGCAGGAGCCACGGTCGAGTGACTCTGGGTTTTCCAGAACAGTGTTGGTCTTTACCTGGCAGTGGATGTGGTGGCCTTAAGTGGAGTGTGAGGAGATTTTTAGTTTTTTTTAGTGATCCCCAAAACTTTAAATTAATTGTGATTTTTTGTTCAATGACTACTAAAGGCTCAGAAATGAAACAGGTCATCAGTCAGATTCGTAATGTTGGCAGTAGACAGGGGGCACCTGGACCAGAGCTCCCCACACACTGAGCACAGGGCCTCCCCCACACTGGACGAATGAATGAATGGATGAGCGAATGAATGAATGAATGAATGAATGAACTTGTTGGGTGAACTGCAGGATCTGCAATGTGCACAGGGCAGGACAGGGCAGATTCTGAACAAGGCTACCCTTCTTCTTGGTAATGCCCCTAAGGCCCGCTCTAATGGGGACCTCATCACCCCTCGTCTCTCTTGCTGGTCCAGCGTCTCTGGGCCTCACTACCTGGCAGTCCTCTTACTGCTAAGCTAAGGCTTTGGCCAGCTGAGGCCCAGAAGTGACATAGCCATTCTAAGGCATATAAAACAAGCTTTCCTTAGTACCCACTTTTTCCTTTTTCTCTCTTTTCTTGAGACAGGGTCTCACTACATTGCCCATGCTAGCCTTGAACTCCTGGGCCTGAGAGAATATCTCAGCTCAGCCCAAGTAGCTGGGAACACAGGTGCACACCACTGTGCTCTGCCTATTTTTGTTAATTAAGTATATTTGAATTACACGCAACAAAATTCATTCTTTTAAAATGTGGGAGTCTATGAGTTTGGACAAAAGTCTACAGTTATGGGCCCACCACCACAATCAAAATATACCACTGAATACTTCTATTTCCCAGAAGGCTCGCTCATGCCCCTTTGCAGTGATACCCATCTCCTGGCACCAGTGACCTGAACTGCACATGGAACATGTCACTCCTATTCACATCCTTCTCCCTGGAAACTTACAGAGCCAGCTTGTGTGATGGTTCCCTGCACTCTTCTAGCAGTGGTTTTGCTCGTTCCTTCTTCCCCCTGGCCCCCACTACTCCTGCTCCACAGATGACTGTGCAGACAGGTGTTTCTTGGGGCCTCCCCCTTTACTCTCTTCTCACTGCTTTCATGCTACCCTTCTCTCTGCCCTCCTTTAACACCTTCCTTATATTCTTAAAACTCACAAGGTCATCCTCCTGTCCCTTGCTTCTGAGTGTTGCATCTGTATTTCTAGTGAAGGCACAGGCTATTCCAGACATCCCATTAGCCCTTCAAATTCTGTGCCAAAGCCAGACTCATTCCTGCTCCTGCCTTCCTCTCGGACTCATTCCTGGTCCTTTACACAATCAACAGTATCATCACCCTGAGGCACCAAGCTGGAATACTCCCTTTCGTGTCCTCACTGTAGATAGCCAGTCACTTTCAAAATATGTCTCAGAGCCAGGTGTGGTGGTACACACCTGTAATCCCAGCGCTAATGAGGCTGAGACAGGATTGTGAGTTCAAGGCAAGTGTAGAGATGGCTGACCTGATCACCTCTGGCCCCAGCCAATTGAACTTGTCTCCTTTTCTCTCTTTAAACACTCTCCACATTAGAATGACTTTCCTAAAATACGAATCAGACCACATTCTTCTCCTTCTTACTAGGAAAACCCCACCCTCTACAGGCTCTCAGCGTGTCTGGCAGGAAAGTCAACTTCCTTGAGATGACATTTGATATCCCCAACAATCAGGTCCTGTTCTGCTATCCCCTCCCATTTCTCAGCCTCCTACCCCTGTCGACTCTAGTGGCACAGTCCACCCCAGGACAGAGACACATGCGCTTTTGTGCCTTTGAGTTAAACATCACCACTTTGCCATTCCCTTTAGGTGGTCCTTCTTCTTCTTCTTCTTTATTTTTTTTGGTGGGACTGGGGTTTGAACTCAGGATTTTGTGCTTGCAAAGCAGGCTCTCTACTTCTTGAGTCACACCTCCAGTCCCCTCTTCCACTCTCCCTTCCTGGGCAGAGATAGCCAGTGCTTTTGGGCTCTGAGCACATTCCCAGACTAGCATGCTCCAGACACCCATGTGCTCTCACACCTCTGCTGCGTACACCTGCTCCTCTCGGAATCTGTGAGTCTCACGTGCATCGAGAATTCAAAAACTGCTTTCTGAAACATTTCGCCCAGTTCTAGATGAAACGTGTAAATATCAGGGAAATAATTTTTGTCTACCCATTGCTTGTGTGCACAATACAGCCATGACAATGACTTATTACAAAAATTGTTTTTGTTTGTGCTCTCACTAGTTTGCAACAACAGTAATGACGATTTAGAATTTCTTTGCTCTCAACCTACTCCAGTACACCCACAACAGGAAGTCAAATTTAGGCCACTAATGCACACCAAGGGAAGGCTAGCCTCGTAGACTGGAAGGAAGCCCATCATCCTGGATTTTAAGTGCTACAATAAGCCCTTAAAATCTATTTCTCTATTCATCTCCTTCCAAATACATAACCTGAAATAACAATGATTATCTTCAAGCAATGCAGCCCCATCACAACCACGTCAAAAATGGGAACTCATGCAGCGCCTTAATTTTGTCAGCCAGATCCTTCATGATGTGCAGAGGAAGGCAGAGGGTGGGGCGCTGACCCTCCAGCTCATTGGTGGCTGGCCTGGGTAAACAGGTCCATCTTTCTTGCCACAGCACAAGGTCATGACATTTAATGGCAACAGGATGTGAAACAGGGGGAGAGGCACTGAGTCACCGTCCCATGCAAACAACAGCCTAGACCCTTCCATGTCATTCTCTTCTCTGGCCTAGGATGGGCATCGTTTTATGAGTACAAATCCCGAACACAGGAGCTCGAAAACTAAGCACGTGAACCACAATGGCAGACGTAGTTTGGCTTTGTTTTTGATGGAAGTGTGTTTAGAAAAACAGCAAATACTTAATCACTCCCCTAGTGCGGGATTTGCAGAGCTGCACCTATGATGGCTTTAGGCATCAGAACACAGAATGGGAGGGTTTTTGGAGCCTGGTACTCACTCACCGTTCCCACCAAAGGATAAATGAAGCCAGCACCAATGCTGGCCCGGACGTCACTGATAGGCAGGATGAAATCCCTTGGCACCCCTTTTTTCTCAGGTTGGTGAGACAGAGAAAGGTGCGTCTTTGCCATGCAGATGGGCAGATTTCCGAAACCCTGTAAGAAAGGAAAGGTGTTCACTGATATACACGCTAGTCTCCCACGCTTGTTTAATTTGCATTTTATACCATCTCCAGCTATCGTGGGTCGGCTCAGATCCAAGCACGAGCAGTAGCTGCTGTTACCGCTTGTTCATTAAGCACGAAGCTGAGGATGATAAAAACCTGTCTCCATATGGTCACTGTTTACCAGGGTGAGGGGCTACGGTTCATTTTGAAGTTCTCTTTAAGAGAAGGCAGCTTTCCACTGCATGTGTGGGAAAACCAAGGCTATTTTTAGGCACAGCAGCAGGAGCAGCTGTAGACACCACTTTTCACAGCTATTAATATCCCGGACCCAGAAAGGTAATCTGGAGAAACGCTGGTAATGAGGCTCTTAGTCACGTCGTCCACTCACTCTTGGAGTGTGTCAGGAAGCAAAGGACCCTTTGTGCTGGATTATGAATCACAGCTATTTGATCTGTGATTACATTATAATAGGAATCAAGATGAGGTCACTTTTTAAGCCTCTTATTTTTAAGGACCAAAGTCTATGCCTGACCCAGAGTTCCAAAGGTGAAAGGGCAGGAAGTCACATGTGGGGTCTCACAAAAAAGACAGTGTCTCCAAAGCATTCTTGTGATTAAATGGCACACAGCGTTCCTTTGGAGACTGAATTCATTAATTGAAACCACACACTTGGCACACGACTTTTAAGGAATACTCCCTTGGTAGACAGACAAATAAAAGGAATGCAGTCCTCGGAGGTAGCCCGTGTAGGACTTCTCATGGTTCAACCTTCTACATGGAACATTTTAGGTGTCAGCAACTGTGGGAGCATTCTGTTTTTGAAACCCTACCCTTACATTCAGTAAGAATTTTTGCTGAGTGAAAAAAAAAAAAATCGCCATTTCTCTTAGAAATGGTACCCAGAGTTTTGGGTTTTGGAGGCTGGTTAAATACTGAAATAATTTCTGTGATTGGATATAGATTATCATTAATTTTGGCAGTAGATACTCACTGTGGTGGGACACACCTGTAATCCTAGCACTTGGGAGGTGGAGGCAAGTGGATTGCAAGTTTGAGGCCAGCCGGGCTACATAGCAAAACTTTGTCTCAAACCCCCCTCCTCCAAAGAAATATTTAAAAACATGTATCATTACCATATGAGATTATAAGATTAATTAGAATAAATAATAATCTTAAATAGCATTACTAAAAGTTCATGGGAAAAAACTCCCAAACTTCACAACAATGACCTTATTTTTTCTCATTTCACTGCACACGTGGGAAAATTTCACCACAGAACAGCAATTTTTGGAAATCCTTTTATAGAAAGACAAGCTAGGGCTGAGCATGTAAGCTCAGTGGTACAGTGCTCGCCCAGCATGTGTGAGGCTCTGGGTTCTATCTCAAGCACCTCAAAAATAAAAAACCACGCAAGCGCAAGCCCTGGAACTGCTTCTCTGCTATGTTATTGTGTCAAAAAGGCGGGGGCATTCGGGCATACAGTCCTTTTGGTCAGGGTGCTGACCACCATGAAATGAAGTCAGTTGACCACGCCCAGGATAGGACGGAGGACAGGGCCAGCTGGTGCTCACGCTGCTGCCAACTTGCTTTTGCTACTGTCTAGAGGTAGAAGGTGATGGAGCCCTCATCCTCTGCTGACGAGCTAACGGATCACTTGTAGGAAGAGAATACCAGCTGTTCAGCTTTGTATGCGCCACGCCCATTGGCTGGCGTAACCTGGCAGCATTTTTAAGGTAGTGAGAAGCCTGCAGTGAAGAGTGAACACCCCAAGGCATCTAACTTAGACTCCCCAGCTACACAGCAAATGACAGTTTCAGGGTTTGGCAAAGTGGGTGGACAACAGACCCACTCTCACATCTGAACATGGATGCCACCCATATTAGACATCCTTATCGGGGGTGGGGATGCAGCTCAGAGGCAGGGCACTTGACTAGCATTTGTCAGGCCCTAGGTTTGATCCCCAGCACAGCATAAAACAGACACACGTATAATTCAGAAGTCAATGATGCGAATGGAAGTGGATGGATACTCCCACCATGATGTTCTCGGCGTGTGTGACACTGAGGACTGAGCCCAGGGCATTCTATCGTTCGAGCTATTCATGATGATTTAACCATGGTAATACTACCAAGGACATTACTTCGTTTGTTCATCCTTAAGCAGATTAAGCAGAGGTCAGCCTGGAGGCATTCGCTGTCAGTCCTCTTGTCAAGGTCAGTAGTCTGAGATCCCAAAGTGAGTTTTTCCCTTAAAGTACATCTAAGCCAAGTGCTGGTGGCTCATGCCTGCAATCCTAGCTACATGGGAGGCTGAGATCAGGAGGATGGCAGTTTGAGGCTACCCGGGAAAACAGTTCATGATATCCTATCTCTGTCATCCACCAGAGCAAAATGGACTGGAGGTGTGGCTCAATTGGTAGAGAGATTGCTTTGCAAGGACAAAGCCCTGAGTTCAAAACCCCAGTACCATAAAAACAAGAAAAAAGTGCTACATCAATCTATTTTGTTACCTGTTGAGTATAACGATCTATTTTGGATTGTGCCTCAGGAGAGAGTTCAATATCCTTGGCTCCATAGACGGTCTGGGCGATGGTTCTTATCTTTTCTACAATTGGAAGCTGGAGAAACACAAATGACAAAAAACTTTAATCTGGTTGAAGAACTAAGTTAGTGAGACCTTAGATATTGGCTTAAGATTCTGTTCCAGAATCCCTCACCAGCAAGTGCAGCATTCAAAACAAACCCTCTTTCCTACCTCACTCCAGCCACTGAAATGCTCAGATCAGATGTCAATTAGCAAAAAGACACCTCAGATGTTCCGAGTGAGGCTGCCTGTCTAAACCACTGCAGCATTTTTACAAATGGAGCTTATACTGTGTATTTTACTGGTTTTACAGTGAGAACAGCAGTCTTCTAACTCAACAGTTAGTGCTGGTTGGACAGAAGCATGACTACTGGAACCGTACAGCTGTAGAGTGCCTGCCTAGCAAGCGTGATGTCCTTAGTTCAAATCCCAGTACCACTAAAAAAAAAAAAATTTAAAAATTACAATAGCATTACTAAAAAACCAAAGAATAAGTTTTCTTTTTTGGAGCAGGTGGAATGATATTTTACTATAAATGCTGATTGAACATCGTGTTGGAAAAGCAGCTGCTGAATTTGTTATCACGCTGGCAAATTATGAGGGATCATGCAACAAGGGAAAATTCGGAAGACTAGAAACTGGTAAATAAAGTGTGGAGACAGTGTCCCTCATAGCAGATGGAAACCAAATGTGCAAGGGTAAAAACTAAACATGGATTTAACAAACAGACTGGATCAGTAAGGAAGCATACCATGGGCACAGTGATTATTATCATCTTGGATTTATTTGGGTTTGAACTCAGGGTCTCATGCTTGTTAGGCAGGCGCTCTACCACGTAAGAAGCTTCACCAGTCCTTTTTCATGTTGGGTATTTTTTGAGATAGGCTCTTGGGAACTACTTGCCTGGGTGGACTTTGAACCAAGATCCTGCAGATCTCTGGCTCCTGAGTAGCTGGGATTATAGGCGACAGTCACCTGCTCACAGCTACAAAATGATCTTAACTGAAGCAAAGCACTTGACAAAATCATTCCTAATCCTACCGTGGATAGAAAACACGTGGGGGAGTGACACGGCAGGGGATTTATTGCTTGGTGAGTGGCCACTGAAGCGAGTGCCGATGGGCAGATGGATGTCATCCGCCAGGTGGGGCGGGAATCCTGTGAGACTTTGCTGACCAAGAGCCAATTTGCACTTGTGTGACAGTTATCCAACAAAATACTAGTTGCCACTGCCCCGAGCCTGACAGAACCCCAAGCTGCTTTAAATTGTGCCTTGCCTGAGCAGAGTTTGTACCTCTGTAGAGCTGTTCTATGCACTGGCACTTTAATACTGGACATTTCAACAAATAAAAAAGATGAAGGTGCAAGTCATTATCACCTCCACTGAAGACACGAAAAGGGTCTGAAGCAAAGGAGAGAAATACTTTGTTCATGGACAGAGAGACGCATGTCATTCTTGAAATCTATTCTACTTGCTCAATGCAATTCTAATAAAAAGCCCAAGAGACTTTGGGATTTTAGAACATGGCCAATGTTTCTAAAAGTCATGTCACAAATAGGTAAGGTCACTTAAAAAATAAGCAAATCCAGAACAAGGATTCCTTGCCGGGTGTCAATAACACAAAACTATATTAATTAATTTCATGTGACATTGGCATAGGAATGATGAATTAATCAGTGGATTACAAGAATGACCCAGAAAGACACTTCTGTAGGTGTGGGTGCTATGTGGCAGAATGGCACAGATCAGCACAGAGAGAAATCAAAATAGACTCCCACCACACAATACCTCCTGAAAACCCAATATGGGACAAAGGCCTTGATTTGAAATAAAACTCTAACTACTGGAAGAAAGTACTGGTAATGCTATAATCCTAAGGTAGGGAAGAACTTGTTAAGTACAGCAATAATTTAACAAGCCATAAGGAAAAGATTTATAGGTGTGACCACAATAAAACTTCCCAAGTCAGGAGAAGGGAGACTGGGATGGGAGCAGGCACATTTAAGTAGTTGAAAAGTCAAAAGACTACTACTAAAAATGAATTTTTAGGGGTTCTTTTTCTTTTTTCTTTTTGGCAGTACTGGGGTTTGAACTCAGGGCCTCACACTTGGTAGACAGGTGCTCTCCCAATTGAGCTGCTCCAGCAGCTAAAAATGAATTTTTAAAAACCACACAAAAAAGATAATATTTAGTAGTGAGCAAAAGAGTGGCTTGTAACCATAGTAAAAATTATTGGTCTCATTCATTAGTAATCAAGAAAACGCTGATTAAAATGAGGAGAATTCGATTTCATATCCAACAGGTTAGCAAAGCAGTCTTGTCTCGACAGCAAGTCTAACCTTCCCAACACGCACCTAAAGCAAGAAAAGTCTCCAAATCTTCCCCTTCCCACAGCCTGTGACACACAACCTCTGGCTCCAGTACTTAAGCACACAGTAGGTTCACTGCAGCATAAGCAGATAAATCCGTGTATCTTAAACTCCCCATATGTCTTGCTTCTGGGTCCTGCACATAAAGCCACTTGCCCTGTAATTGTCAAAGAGCAACCTCTACAAAGGTCTCAAAAGTCTACCTCAGAGGCTTCCTTCCTCTAGCAATGTCAGTGTTCCCTCCTGTGACGTCAGGACGGCCTTGTGGGGCTCTTCCCTGACCCAGGCTGCCAGCAAACCTCACGCTACCTTGGGGCTACTTGCTGGTGAACTCAAGTGGTAACTGTTCCAGGACCAAACCATGACCCTGAAACCCACTGGATGGCAAGTGGCTTTTAGAAAACACATCCTATAAGAAATTGGGTAAGAGTCTCCTCTGGAAGGGATGTTGCTGGAAAGAAACAACTATTATTTCCCAGAAAGGCAGAATGTGACCCAAGAGATGGAAGTTAGAAGGAAGAAATTTCTAGGCCAGTGTTTAAGGAGGAAATACAAGTAGAGCTGCCTGCTAAGCAGAGGCCTGCGACTCTGGGAGAGTTTAGTGAAGCTAAGCTGGTGTCAGGAAGGATGACACTGATGCTGGAGAAAGAATTATGGCTGGGGTGCCAAGTTGAGGCTGGGCTAGAGTGGTAACTTTGATGCTAAGTTTGAGGGTAAAAGACTCTATGTTTATATTAGCTGAAAAATAACAAAGGGCTACAAACTCTTTGAGGTCAAGGACCGTCTCTTGTTTGCCTGAAGGTTAGATATGGTCCAGTCCTGGAGTACAGAGTAGGCCCTCAGTATATAACTGAACAAGTGAGTGACTATTTCTAAATTTCCTGTTGCCTAAGCATGGGTGCCATGTGGTGTGGAGGTTACAAAAAGCTCAGGTGATGGACTGCCGCAGGAGACAGGACTGCTTTTTTACTTATTCATTTATTTGGTAGTACCAGGGTTTGAACATAGGGCCTCATGCTTGCTATGTGGGCAATCTACCAATTCAATCATTCCCCAGCCCAATGGAAGACTTTTTCTTCCTTCCTTCTTCCCTCCCTCCCTCCCTTCATTCCTTTCTTGGGGGGGCTGTGGTTTGAACTCAGGACTTTGCACTTGCAAAGCAGATGCTCTACCACTTAAGACCCACCTCCAGACCATTTCTTGCTCTGGTTATTTTGGAGATAGGGTCTTGTGAGCTATTTGCCCGAGACGGCCTCCAACCTCAATCCTCTAGATCACAGCTTCCCAAACAGCTGGATTGCAAGGGTGAGCCACCGGCTATCAGAGGACTCTTTTTACACGAACCTCAGACCTCACCATCAGTACAACACCTCACGGGCACTGAAGTGCTTGCTATCAACACCGCATTGAAGTGGCAGTGTCAATAAATAGCTTGTAAGGAGCTAGGAGATCTTTCTGGAAGGGAGAATCTTCCCACCATCAAGCTAGGGCTTTGTCAGGGGAAGTCAACTTTCAGGATCCTGTGCCCCCTCGCAGGGAAGAACAGCTCCTAGGACCCAAGCAATTGTCATGTTGCATCTAGGGTCTGGTCTATGTCCCCTCCACAAAGGGGAGGTGGGGGTTGCCTGGGACAGGAGGGCACAGACAGAACCGGGCTCGTGGTGGTACTTGGGAGTCATGTGACCTCCGAATGTGTTTCCTCACCTCCAGGACAGAAGTGAACAACACTGCAGGTCACTCACCAATGCAAGCACCATGGGACACAAACCTTCAGCAACACTACTGAGCGGGGCGTGGGGTTGAACGAAAGCACCATTTTGTCCAAAGTACAACAGAACAAGACAGATGTTACTACGCATGGCATCTTAAAGGAACGGAATGTGCTCTTCATTGAATTCCAGACTATGCTTCGAAAACAAGGAGTGAAGGCGACCTTTCCATTAAGATAATACTTAAAGACAATTTCACTCAGGAGCAAAGTAATGGCAAATTGGTGGCCCGTGAAGGGATCAGTGAGTGAGTACCTGGCTGAGTCTTATTTTTCAAAAAGAAAATACTTTAAGAAATGTATCTATTCAAAAATTTATTAAAAACTGTAGTAAAATTCACGTAATTTATAATTTACCTGGTTACCCATTTCTTTCTTCTTTTTGGCAGTACTGGGGTTTAAACTCAGGATCTCGCAATTGCTAGGCAGATACTCTACCACTTGAGCCACCCCCAGACTCTATCTAGTAAAACCCAAACTCGTTGAATAGCAACTCTCTATCCCCCACCCCTAGTCCAAACACCCCCTTGTCTGTCTCTATGAGCCCGACTATCTAGGGATCTCAGATAAGTGGAGCCATACATGCCCTTCTGCACCTGACCATGTGTCTCAGCATGAACTTCCTTCTTCAAGGCTGGGTAATATTCCCTGGTAGGCACATACCATATTTTGCTTGGCCATTTATTAATAGACACTTGGGTTGCTTCTACCTTTTGGCTATTGTGAAGACTGCTGCTGTGAACTCATATATAAAAACATCTCTTTGAGATTCAGCTTCCAACTCTTTGGGAATAAGGAAATAGGTATCTTCAGTCGACAACTAAACTATTTTCTTTTCTAATGTCTATTGGAAACTTTTTTGGGAATTTCAAGCAAGTGCCAGGCTGACTTTGTAGCCTATACAATTGTGGTTTTAATTCCTGTAAGAAAACAGCAACACCTACACCTGACTGGGAAACCAAACAGAACCGCACTGTGGCACCAACAGGAAGAGGCCAGCAGCGGACTAGATGCCTGGGGCGGCCTGCGTGTCCCTGTGCTCCACTGACACAGCTGCCCGTTTCCTGGCAGGTGCCCTGATCGAGCTCCTGGCACCGGCACTTCTGAACCCTGGCTTTAGCCTTGCCACCCGTGGAGGTGCTGACGGTGGCTCCCGATGGCTTTGGCGTGTACACTACTGTCTCCTGTGACCCTAAGAGTGTGTCATCTGCAGGCTTAGCCTGGCTCCTGCAGACCGTGCTGAGTAAACAGAGTGCTTCAACCCACAGAGCGGGGCGCCTGGGCCAAGTTCCTCTAGGGATTTCTACTCCACTGCTTCTTTCCCACTCACACGCATGAGTAAATAAATAAAAATGTCTCAGTTAACTATATTTTGGGTTTAGTGTAAAAAATAAAACCTGCCCCGATAAGGCCCCTCCACTGTGTGTAATCTATTTCTATTACGTCAGCAGGCAAGGAGCGTCCTGTTGTCACTCTTTTTGAGTTGAGAAGTGTTCTCTTTGAAAAAAAAAAAAAACAAAAACGCAAGCTTGGTCCATTGATCTTAATCTGAACTTGAGACTGGCTGAATCACTCTGTGGCAAATGACAGTTTTCAGAAAACAAACAAGACAGTAAGACAAATTACGCGTTAATCATGGTTGGCTTTGCCCTGGCTCTGTAAATCCTGACTAATCTGCCTTTCACATCTTTCATCTGGATACGCCCAGGACCTAGCAGAGTGGCTCACACACAGTAGGCCTCCCACAAGTAGGTGCTGCAGAAACAAATAACCACCAGCAGAGCTTTCACCATGGCATGAGGCCTTCACAGACCTTCAGGGATGTGGTGTACAAGAGCTGATGGAGGGGGACAAGGGATGTGACAAACAAGCATGACAGAAGGAACAGAGTGTGCGACCCAGGTTCTGTGTAAACACTGGTGAATCAGGAGATCCCAGATTTTAGGGAAGGCGTGGAGATCAGCAAAAGCTGGCAGGACATCAAAAGGAACTGGCACAGTGCCTTGAAGGAAGGGCAGGAAAGAGTTTGCCAGGCAAAGATGGGAATGTTTACTTCACATGAAGAGAAAGGTACAGCCTGGGACAGAGGGCAGCAAACACCAAGCTTGCTCAGAAAACTGTCATTATCCTATTTGCACAAGGATGCAAAGAATACACAATAAGTGAGTTCACAGAGCCTGGAGTCTACATTAGTGTCTTTGGTTATTTCTTTTCTTTCTTTCTTTCCTTCCTTCCTCCTTCCCTCCCCTCCCTTCTTTCTTTTCTGTTTTTTTTTTTTTTTTTTTTTTTTTTTGGTGGTATTGGGGCTTGAACTCAGGGCCTTCACCTTGAGCAACTCCACCAACTCTATTTTTGTGAAGGGTTTTTTTCGAGATAGAGTCTCACAAACTTTTTGCCTGGGCTGGCTTTGAACTGTGATCCTCCTGATCTCTGCCTCCTTAGTAGTTAGGATTTTAGGCATGAGCCACCGTGCCAGGCTATCTTTGGTCATTTCTAACCTAACTCTGCTAGATCTTCATATTCACCAAGAACATCACTCTACACACAATCTCTGTTAACTCCCTCCCAGATGCTAGAATATCTATTTAGGGAACCAATCCACTCCATAGAACAGAGCTTCCAATGGGACATTCTGTCACACTGCAAATGTTCTACAACTGCTTTTGGGCCCAACAGCCACCTCCTCACGTGGCTGTTAAAGCCTTTGAAATATCTGAAACGTGACCGAGGAACTGAATTCTTAATTTTAGTTCACTTATATTTAAATAACCACCTGTGGTTTGGGGCAGGGCATCTCTAAAAAATTATTCTAGCTAACTGCTGTGCTGTATAAGTCCCTGGCATGCAGCAGGCACACCATAAATGTTAGCTCAGTGACACCAGGAGGTAAGGTAGGTCTTTATTTTTTATTATCCTCATTGTGACCCAGCAGGGAGAAGCAGGTTACTCAGAGAGAATATTCTTCTTGAGAAGGGTCTGGAAATGCTCACCTAAGTTGTTAAATCAAATTATTCAAAGGCCTGGTTTTTGATGAAATAAACTGATCTATAAATTCCAGAAAAGCAGTAACAATCTTTTGTTGTTGTTGTTGGAACTGGAGTTTGAACTCAGGGCCTACACCTTGAGCCACTCCACCAGCCCTGTTTCGTGAATGGTTTTTTCGAGATAGGGTCTTGCAAACTATCTGCATGGGGCTGGCTTTGAACGTCGATCCTCCTGATCTCTGCTGCCTCCTGAGTAGCTAGGATTACAGGTGTAAGCTGTCAGTACCCAGCCTTTTTTTTTTTCTGGTGGTACTGGAATTTGAACTCAGGGCTTCATGTTTGCCAAGCATTCTAGCACATGAGCCCACTCCCAGCAGATAGGGTCTCATGTTTTCACCTAGGGGCAACCAGACCTCTATTTTCCTAGATACAGCATCCCACAGAGCTGGAACCACAGGTATACACCAGCATGTTTGCTGAGATGGGGTCTCCCTAACTTTTTGCCCAGGCTGGCCTCAAACCTCGATCTCCCCCATCTCTGCTTCCTGAATAGCTAGGATTATAGGAGAGAGCCACTGCTCTCTGACCAAATGGTGATTAAAAAGTGGACCAAATACAGTGAACTAAAACCAAGGTTAAAAATGAAGCTACCATGAATATTGAGCATGAAGGCTTTAGCAATGTCTTGACTCACTTGGAGGTCAGAGGCTAACATCAGCAGTACCAAATTCCATGAGAAAAGTCATGAAAATGCTGCATCACACCTTGCTACCAACCCAAATGTGGTCCACGCGACCTCTGAGGTGCTTCGTCGGCTCTGCCCCAGGTCAAGTCATTGGCTGGCATCAGGACACACAGAATGAAAAATCAGTTGAATTCGAGAAGGTTAAATGTTCCTATGCTGTGACAGGGACACAATGTATTCAGACGCCCATAAAATATGTAAAGGAGGATTAATTAATAAACTTGTGGATTGAATAGAGGTCTCTGGGCACAGAGCAAGTACCTCGGTTAGAAGTTTGTATTTCAAATGAAGCATGCAGTTTGGGAACAGCCTTTTCCCGTAATTCAAATCCAAGCATGGCTTGAAAATGTCCATGTTAATTTACTGACCACGCCCCATAGGTTTGCAGTGCAAACGCACCAGCTGGTATCCCAGGAGGAGCTCTGTCATTGTCATTGACAACAGGGCCCCTTATCTCTGACATGAAGCACCTTTGGCTGGAAATCAGCACACCTGACTCAGTGACAGCGTTCACTTCCAGGAGCCTGCTCCCTGAGCATCTACCCCCAAGCAGCACACTAACTCTGGAGACCCCTGGATGAACCTCACTGTCCTAAGGCAACTGCAATGTATGCTGGGAAAAACTGGGGTCTGGGAATGAATAAAAATCTCATTGCTAGAAAATCTGCATCTGTCTCTGAGAAACGATGACAATAAGGAATTCACCTCAGTGATATTTATTACTCTCAAACGACTGCATGATCTACCAACACTCATGCATCCTTTTCTTTCTTTCTTTTTTTTGAGGCAGGGTCTTGTTATACAGCCCAGACTGGCCTTGAACTCTAGATCCTCCTGCCTCTGACTCCCAAGTGCTAGGGGATGAGCTTCCAGGGGAAAAAACTTCTGGTTAAGAGGAAAAGTCTCAAAGAAAAGCAAAGTAAGCTATCACATGAAAGGAAAAAGGAGTAACTTTCTGAAACACTGTAATGACTCCAAACAAGTCCTCCAGACTCTTGAAGACTGGGGTGACTGAGTGTTCCCAGCTCCCAAATCCTAAGGTAGATTTCTCCTTAGAAGTGTTTGGTTATACTTGGTGCCTCAGTGTCTACTCTTGTGATAACATTGAAGAGCATTCTTTAGGTTTGTTTTTAGGTTGAGAAAACGAATGGTCTCCTTAAATGAGATTGCAGTGGTCCTGTCCCATCTAAAAGCAAGTCAGAAAGCCTGCAGATGGATGGAGGGCGGGAAGCAGGCAGCTAATTTGGGGTGCGACTCTGACAAATCCTCATTTTAGATTCTCCCAATCTTAGAGGAAATAATACATTTCTGGAAAGTTCCATCACAGTGTCATTGCATTTTTCATGAATGAAAAGAGCATGCAAACGAACATGTGAGGATCCCTGTGACCCATACAGGTGACACGAACATGTTCTTTTTTCTCATTAGGAGCTGTTTCTACCATGCAGGAAACAGCTGGGACAGCTCTGCCAGACTCACTGCAGGGTGGAGGATGTGCTGAAAGTCAAGTGGTTCTCACATGAAGCTTAGATATGAGACCCAGCCAGGGCCTCATACCTGCTAGGCAAGCACCCTGCCACTGAGCCACAACCCAGCCCAAGAGTCTGGTTTTGATATGCATCCGAGGTTGTCTGCAGCAGGCATGGTCTGTGGGAGCTGAATCATGGGAAGGAGGAATCATGGGAGTCAGGGGGGGAGAGGCTGAAGAGGGCCTTGCATGCAGCTATAGCTCCGCTTGGACGACCAAAGCTCTTTCAAGACTGCCCAGTCGTAAATAAGAAAGCAGAATATTAAAGGCTGAAGGGGAGACAGATTTATGAAGGAGATACTTAACTGACTGGAAAATGTGGGGGGCAGCTTTCTATAGACTATTCCACACAGCTCAGTGCACAGGAAGGGGAGAGGAGGAGGCCCAGGGAAAGGCTGGCAGGACCACCAGGAGGACAGAGCCAGAAAACAGTTGTCTGGGGACAATGACAACAAAAAAGAAGGGGCACACATCTGTTCCCCCCATTAGTGTGAAACATGAAAGACATAAAGAGATGAATACATGTCATTTCAAGTTTTAAAATTGTATTAATTCAGCCCCATATGCATGATGTGACTACACTTAACACTACACAACTGTATGTTTAAAAATGGCTACAGTGACAAGTTTTATGTTATGTACATTTTGCCCACAATAAAAAGCTCACCATCTATCCATTGCTATAAACATAGATGCACAGATTATATATATATGTATGTATGTATGTATTTTTATTTATTTAAAATTAGAGGCTCTGGTGACAAATGCTTTAAGTCTAGTTAAAAGGAAACTCACAAAGCCCCATCACCTGGAATACGTTCAAGTTTGAATCTTTAAAGAAACAGGAGGTAATTTCTCAACAGCCAACAAAACAAAAACAAACAAACAAAACAAACCAAAACACACCCCATGTAAAAAACCACCCCCAAACCCAGGGATGGTGAGAATGTCGCAGCTCAGAAGCCAGCGTGGTTTCAGGGTGTGCTTTGGTCTTCTTTCGCTAGCCCCCACTGTACTTAAGAGAAGCGCCCCATGCAAGTAACAGGAAGGACCTTTGAACAGAAATAAACACTAGCCTGTCTTATGTCAAGGTCACACTGCAAAATGCTTGCAAGGTTAGAGGAAGCACATGGACAGAATTTTCAATCTTACCTCCTGACTTAAACAACATTCTGACTCTGAATTTCAGGACTTTTCAGTGCCATCCCTCTGTGCAAAAATACCTGCTTTTCATCTCACTGATGGCACCAGGAAGGCAAAAGGTCCAAGTCTTGGTTTAATTTGGTGATGCCTTTCTTCATAGTGCACAAGGAACCCAGGTTTCTAAATGGCTGATTTTAACCCACTTAAAGAACCCCATCCCTGCGGTTTGCTGTCACCTTGCATCACAAGAGAATTCTTGAAGGTGAACTCAGAAGGCCCCCTCTCTCTGAAGTGAGTGATGGAGAAGAGCCGACACTGATGGCAGTGTGTCCTGTGAGACACTTCACGAGGTCCCTGTGGTAGCTTGGCGAAGCTGATGTTATGTGTGACTGCACGCTACTGGATGGGGAGTGGAGGCTCAGACAGACTAGGTCGCTTGTCAAATTGATGCCCATAACGGGAGGCCTAGCCAGGGTTCAAGTTCAAGTCCGTGCAACCCCAAAGCTTTAGCCTTTTAATGATAATATGGTACAGTGTCCCCTTGTTATGGGACAAGCCTGTCTCTCCTTCTCACCTACAATGCAGAGGGCTGAGCTCACCCCCCACCTGCTTCCAGGCGGGACTCAGGGAGGTGGTCCTGAAACTGAACGGGAGAGGAACTTCTTACCTAGTCAGGTGTAACTACAGATGAGTGTATCGTGCTGGCACACAGTCTGTGTGCCAGCAGAGAGGGAGGCATGGAGCTGGTCAACAACAGAGATGTCATTGTAAAAAATAAAATCAGAACAGAAAAAGGCAAAGGGAAATTGCTTTAGGGGGAACTTTTAACAGCTTTTTAAAGGGCACTGTAATCACCCTAAAGGGGTGACAGGAAATGATCCACTGTGCTTCAAGTGGAGCTTATTCCTTGCTTTTGATTTATCATTCTTAATTAACTGCAGCCTCTGGCTCCTTAATCAAAAATTGCCTTTTCGAATGAACTACTATTCTGGGTAAAAAGAAATGCAGAATAGTCCTCCAGTGATGGAGCTCCTTAACTCAGCTTTCTATAAATTCAGCAGGGACGCCCAAGTTACAGGGCAAGCTCCTTTCTTGCTTTAAATGCAGGCTGCAAATAGGCAGAGTCTCTGCCCCTCCAGCTATCCTTCTTTCCACTGGGGTCAGAGACTATTCCTTCTTTCTGCACAAAAGCAATCCCTGGCAATATTTTGCATTCTCTCAAATGATTTCAGGTGTTCTTCTGTAACAGAAGACCAGGATGGGGATAGAGCAGGAAATAAGATGTCACCAATACATAGCCAGGCCCTGTCTCCAAAATGATCCTGTGCTGAATACAGGCAATGCTCCAGACCTGCAGCTTCCATGTCTTCCATTCAACCAACATTCAGAAAAAATACTGCCTCTGTGCAGACTTTCTCCCTAACTGTCATTCCCTAAACATCACAGGATAACAATGAGCAACATGGCAGTTACACTGTATTTGGTATCATAAGCAATCTAGTAGGATTTAAAATACAGGAGAAAATGTGCATAGGTTATGAGGTAAATACACCACCATTTCTATAAGGGATCTGAGCATCTGCAGGTCTTGGTATTCTGGGGGTCCTGGAACCAGTCCCACAGATACTAAGGGATGACTGCACATTATTGGCGAGTTGCCTGGCACTCCCATTTTTTCATGTTGAGCATAAAATAAATGTAGCCTTACTGTGGGCGTGGCAGAAGGGCCAATGCTACCCCAGTGGTGGGTGGCTGAGGTGACCTTCTTTTTTGTGCTGTGGTCCAGTAAGGCTGGCCAGTATGTCTACAACACCTGGCATAGTTCTGGCCATTTGACACAAAGCATGTCAAGATGATGGACTGGTTACTTAGCTTGATTTTATAATTTCATATCATATTTATTTATTTTTTACTTTTATCTACCATGAGTTTTATTTGCTGTCAAAGTGACATGAGATCATGTTAGCAGGGAAAGAAATCCCTAATACCACCACACTGGTTGTGACTCCTTAGTGTGTCCTAAGGTTCCTGCCACGCTTAGAAATTGAGACGTTACACTCTCGCCTTGTACGCTGTATCTATATGCAACTATAATTTGTTAATATATGAAATGTAAAAAAAGAACAGGAATTCAGAAAAAAATGAAAATGTCAGTGGAAGGCAAAAGGAAGAATTCCTTGTAGGGTTACTCTGTGTCTATGACACAGAGAAACCTTTGGAAATTCTGCCACTAATTTTCTTTTCCCTGCTACATTCCCCCTGAACCGAGCCTTGTTTTGTGAAGTCATCATTAAAAACTGCCATTGCCACCTGGGGTGGGCCAGTTCACGTCAGATGACAATGGTCCCAGGCACTCACAGCTGATTTGGGAGGTGCTTTCTTCAATTTTTGGTTTGTCTGCTTTTGTTTTTGTTACAAGGTCTTGCTATGTAGCCCAGGCTGGCTGTGAACTTGTGACCCTCCTTATCTCACCCTCTCCAGTGTTGGGATTATAGATATGTACTGCCGTGTCTGGCTTGGAATTACTTGACAATAGTTTGTGTAGAATGGCAGGATTACACCAGGCATTATAGACATGCTGGTGAACTTTCTCTAAACCATGGTACAAAAATACGGTGTCACTTCAGCCGTCTAACACTAGGGTAGCTTTGGGCCCTCAGCCAGGCCCCCTGCATGGCTTCATCTATTTTATGTCAACATCTGCCTGGGAATCCCCAATGAGAACATTCCGACCAGAATGTTTTCTTAATGCTGACCCCAAATCTCCTCTCCAAATCTGGACCACCTGTGAAAGTCAGAATTCATCCCACAGTCTGGCCACAGGGCAGACTTTCCTACGCTGCCATCCCATTCATTTCGTAAGTCCATCCTTCTAGGAACCTTCACTGAGGGCACATGACCTCCCTCACAGCAGGGATTCTATGCTTGCCCTGGCTCTGTCATCATTCTTTTAAGATGAGTCACTTGGTCACTGCTCTCCTCCTCAGACACGTTTTTGAACATGCCTGAGCTCGGAAGAACACAGCCAATGATGAGCTATCATTGTACCTCTTCACCCAGCTGTGTCTCCTTAGAGCTGTGGGACACTGGGCTGGTGACTGCATCTCCTTGTGCTTCAGCAACACCAGATCCTGCCCAGTAGGGACAACAGGACTGAAGAAGTGGACACCTGCTAAGTGCACATGTAGGTGGCACACCTCTGCTGTTGCTGATGTAACTCTAAATTTACAAACACTGTTACTAAGCCCTGTCTTTGCTTTTGCTTTGCTTACACTGTTGACTTCCATGAGCAGGACTGAGGAGTAATGTCACTATCTGTGACATCTGAGAGACAGACCAATAGAACATGTAAGGAAAGTAAGTCCTGGGAACTCAGACTTTGTCTTTAAGGGTCATTGTCTAATGTGTTAAAGAATATACGAGAAAACCATGTAACGGAAAGCAGGGTGGTGAGCAGACACTGTGCACATATGTTCACAGCAGTGTTATTTACAATGACCGTGAGGTGGAAGCAAGCCAGTGTCTGTCAACAAAATGGGGTACAGACATTCAAGGAAATATTCAGCCCTAAAAAGGAAGGAAATTCTGACACGTGTTACAACACTCATGAACCTTATGGCTTGTTAGGAACAAGCCATAGTCACAAAAGACTAATATTGTAAGATTCCACTTACATGAGGTAACAAAATGGTGGAAGTCAAAGACAGAAAGGAGAATGGTGTCTGCCAGGAACTGTGGGGAAGGGACCGGGGAACTGGTAAATGAGTCCCAAGTTTCGGTGTCATACACTGAAAAGAGTTCTGGAGATCGGTGCACGACCATGGAAATGGACTTAACACTGAACAGTGCACTCAAAAATGGCTAACACGATAATGTTATGGAATGTGTGTTCTACCACAATGAAAAAAATAAATAAATATATATACAAGATGCTCAAGAAAACCAGTGAGGAAAGAAGCATGGCCCATGGGGACAAGGAAAATTCCTCCCAAGATTTCCCAAGCTTTGCAAATGGCTCAGAAGCCTCCTCCCTGGACAACCAGTCCCTGCAGGTGTCAGCTGTTGACCCCTGGTGTCCAGAACACCACCTCCACATGGCCTGCTGTTTGGGGGTAGCAGAGAATGGTCTTCAAGAGCCCAGGTTTCAGAGCACTGGGTGGGTCTGCCCTGGACACAGGGACACTGTTGATGGCTTACAGTGTGTGTATTTGAGCGTCAGCTCCCTTCTCTGCAGGGCTGTCATGAGGACTACAAGGCATGATCCATGCAGATAAGCTCTCACACTGGCCTTGTGCAAGACACGACAGCCACCATCACCACTGTGCTCGCTCGTCACTTCTTACCTGAACGTCATACAGGAACTGGAAATGGCTGTTTTTATTCGCAGCTTCTCTCACAGCCTGGGCCAAGTCCACCGACCCTTTTCCCCCAAGTGACCAGTGATAGCAGGGAACAGCATCAAAGGCACCGGCCCGCCTGGCAAGCTCACACACCAAGTCAATCTCTGCGCGGGTGTCCGTCCTGGTGATGAAAGTGATTGTGGTTTTGCATCTGTGTTCACTTAGCCAAGTTTTCAAAGAAAGACTAACCATTTGTACAGAAACTCGCTCCCTAACACTGAATATATTTTAAACATCAAAAGTGGTCACACTGTTTTTAAATAAATCAGACTTAAAGAAAAGCGTAGAAAAAGAATCCTCTACAACACAGTTTAAATATTTCAAGTTGTTAAGGGTTTTTATGGAGAAAATTCCATATTTCCCTTTGATCAATCACAGTCTCTCAGACAAATGCTGGGTGGAATTAAAAAAAAAAAAAGCCAACAAAATGGTAATTCGTATATAAATTTCATTTCCCTAGTAACATTTTGAGAACACACTGGTTAAAATGAAACCAAACCAAACAAACAAATAGAAAGAGCTGAGTATTCTGTGACTTTTAGACAAAGCCAAGAAAGACCAAATACCCCCACGGCATAAATGTAGTCTATAGGGTGGCCCCGAGACAGGACCACACTTAAGAGATGGAACCTAACTCACTTGAAGACATTCAGGGCCACCACAACAGGAACCCCGAAGAGCTGAGCAATCTGAATTTGCTTCTGTAGGTTACAGCAACCGTCAGCCACCAGCTGGATGTTCTGGAAGGAAACCAGGCCCCAGTTAGTGCCTCCTCCAAACTAAACCAGTCTCACCATACTGGCAGGTTTGGCTGACGTCATTCCTTATTCTATTGCCATAGAAACTTTGAAAGAAGACCGTAAGTCACTTTCTGCCTGCGAGAAAGATGGTGTGATCCATTTTCAAAATGGGTCCAATGACATATTTGGTTCTGGAGGCTTTTAACTGTTTCTGCAGAGGAATGGCTGCCAGGAGATGTGTGCCTCCTCCTCAGCCTGCTGGACAAAGGCACAAGGCCGAGGCCCAGGGGTGGTGAGGAGCCCTGCCAAAATACTCCTGGCTTAAATCCCTGGTGCCACCCGTAGGAGCTAGAAGGAACTATTCCCAGTAAATCAGTGCATTTACAGAAGCTGTGTCACTTATAAGCCATATAGCCAACTGCACAGCTTCTGAAAGTCAGTTTTATCTATCCCAAATAAAGACACAGAAGCTGGGCATGTCTGATTCCAGCACTGGCATGACTGAGGCGGGAAGATCTTGAGTTCCATGCCAGCCTGGGTTACACAGTGAGCTTGAGGCCAGCCTGGGGCTGAAAAGTGAGGCCTTGTCTCAAAAAACCTGAGACCAAAACCAAACCAAAAACCACCAAACCAAACCAACCCAACCCAACCCCTCAACACAACAAACAACATCTCCAAAACAAAAAAACCCATGGGTACAACAATTTGTAATTTTCTTTTTGTCCCAGAGACCTTGGTCTCTTGATGGCATGAGGGCTGCCTGGGAATACAGACTAGGAGTCAAGCCTGCACCCATCTTTTCTTGATTTAGGAGTTGAAGTCTAGAGACGTAACTCACCAACAGAGTACTTGTCTAGCAGTTGTAAAGCTCCACATTCCCTCCCCAGCACCATGAAAAGAGGGAGCTGAGTGCTTTTACTCCTTTACCCCGCCCATTTCCTCTCAAGCATTTCTAAGAGGCTGCTTGTGGGAGGCACATTCACTGACTGTCACCTGGAAGCCAGCGATGAAGTAGACTTGAACAACTCTTCACATAAGCAGCTAAATAGTTCCCCTTACCTCCTCGGTATATTCTTTCTTTAGAGGGACACCAGCTGTTACCTAAAATAAGAAGAGACAAAAATTAAGAATAATCCCAGGAAAATGCTTTCATAAGTCATGGGTTTGGGGAAGGTAGCCCTATTTTTAACCAATAGCTGGTATTACTGACTAAACGTTAAGTCTTGTGGGAAACTTCTTAAAAAACGCTGCTGCCTGGGCCCCCTCAGACCGATGAAGTCAGGGTCTCTGGGACTGATGCTAGCTTGAGCCCATGTTGAGAGTTTTCATACAGTTGCCCATTATCCTAACGTAAAATGGAACTAAGAATGTTAATACATGATTTATACAGACCGACAGGGTCATTAGAAAGAAATTGCTATTTTTCTTTTTTGGCTTCGCTTCACACAATACCTTTTGGGGTTGGCAGAGCAGTTTAAAGATGAGCAAGCTGAGGATCCACAGTAAATGAGAGGCAAAACAGGGACCTGAACATGCCAGAGTTCTGAACGCCAATTTAGTTCCTGTCAACAATTCCCCATTGCTTTCCTGCAGCCAGCCTGCTGTGCTTTTTGTGAGACGCACTAGATTCACTTCAATTCACCTAGGATATGATGGTTTTCTTTCCTCTCATTGGAAGAGGTCATGGAAATATTAGAATTCCTTTGTGACAGATGGTTTTTGATAGGATGTAGGAACAGAATAAAGTATTTTCAGATGGGTTTTCCAGAAAGAGCATAGAGTAAAACCTCTCAACTGGAACAACTAAAATGCTGGAATGAAAATAAATTTAGGACCGGGGGTGTAGCTCAGTGGTAGAGCACTTGCTTAGCATGTGTAAAACCCTATGGTCCATCCCCAGCACTGCAAAAAAGAAAGAAAAGAGACAAAAAAGGGAAGAAAAGTGAAAGGAAAGAAATTAAACACCAATGAGCACACATGCTTGTACACAAAGTTCTGCAGAATCCAGTCAAAAAATTGAGCAAAATCCAAATAAAAATTTATATAAAAGCAAAAAGAATAGTATATAAGCAAACTTCAAAAAAAGTAGAGAAACAAGCCAAAAGTTGGTTCTTTAAAACTCTGATAAGACTTCCAAAAAGAAGAGGAATGAAAAAGATTAAAACTTCATATGCTTAGACAGAATTACCAGGTTATCATGACCGACTTTACCAATACTTTTGAAAACATAAAATAAGAGAAATCTGCAGAGGGGTGACTTTTATTAAAACCCACTAAAGAAGAAATAAAAAATCTATCACAGTCTTATCTTCATTAAAAGATTAAATTGATAGTTTAAAAAAACCTACCCTCCCCCCCAAGGGCAACAAGGCTAGGTGGCTTTACAGCTGAATTCTACTAACTTTGTCTTTATTTTTTTCTGGGGCTGGGGGTTGAACTCAGGGCCTCACACTTGCTAGGCAGGTGCTCTACCACTTGAGTCCTCTACTCAACTTTGAATAAACAAATTACTCTAATGTTACACAAACACATAGCCTAGAAACCCCAGTCCCCCACAGAATCCTCTGTTTGTGTGGCTAACATCTGACTCATGCAGATACCAAAATACAACTCAAAACATTAGCAAACCAACTAGCAAAATCCAGTTATTCATAAAAAGATAATATATGTCCAAGTTGGATTTGTTTAAATGTAAGGTTTATTTAATATTTGGAATAATATTTTAAGTAATAGTTTACAAGAGAAAAACCAAATCATCAATGTCTCAAAAGATGAAAAGAACTCTCCATCTATTTATATAATAGTTTGGCAAACTAAGAATAAAAGGTAATGTCAAACTTACTAAGGATCAACAGCAAGGCTGCGTGTCATGGTACATGTCTGTAATCCCAGCTACTTGGAATTTGGAGATTGAGAGGAGAACAGTTTGAAGCCAACCTGTGAAAAACAGGGAGACCTCCATCTCAACTAACAAGCCAGCGTAGTGGTGCACACCTGTGGTCCCAGCTACTGGGAGGCATGGGGTAGGAGGATGGCCATCTAAAAGGCCAGTTCCCAGGCAAAAATGTGAGACCCTACCTAAAAAATAACTGTAGCAAAAAAGTGCTGGGGGCATGGCTTGAGCAGTAGAGTGCCTGCCTAGCAAGCATGAGGCCCTGAGTTCAAACCCTAGTACTGCCAAAAAAGGGGAGAAAGGTGTAAAATTCCATACATTAAATAAAAATCCCAAGAAAGATTCTTTATAGAACTTGAGCTAATTCTAAAATATGTACGGGTTTTGAGTATAGCTCAGTGGTAGAGTGCTTGTCTGGTATATGTGAGGCCCTGGGTTTGATCCCCAGCACCAATAAATAAATAAATGAAATAAAAATAAACAAAACAGATGGAAATGAAAAGAACCAACTGTAGGCCAGGTGCACATGAAGAAACAGAACCAAGTGAGCGTGTCTGTCTGGTGTCCACATGGCACGGGCACAATTACATGTAAACAGGCCAGAGCAGCTGCAGGGAGATCCCAGGAAGACACCTGCACAGGGATGAGAAGCCTTCTCCCGGGGACAAAGCCAGGACACCTAACTACATAGAGCGAGCCACTGGCTTCTCAGCTGAGAAAACTAAAAGCAGACTACCTGCTCCACATGCCGAAAGAGTAACAATGGATGTGGTGGGGCAGCAGGGTGCCCAGACACCTGGTCAAACATTATTCTGGCTGTTTCTGCAAGGGTGTGTTTCTACTGAGATTAACATGTTAACCAGGGGGCTTGGAGTGCAACAGGACTTTATGTCCTCTATAACGTGGGTCAGTCTCAACCAATCGGTTGAAGACGTGATTACAACAACAAGACTGGCCTCCTCCAGCCAAGCAAAGGACAATCTCCCAGCAGACATTCTTCAGACTGGAGCTGCATCAACAGCTCTGCTGGGACTCCATCGTGCTGGGCAGATTATGGACTCGGGGTTCATAATTGTGTGACCCAGTTCCTCATAATAAATCTCTCTCTTCTACACACACACACACATGCACTCTCTCTCTCTCTCTCTCTCTCTCTCTCTCTCTCTCTCACACACACACACACACACACACACACACCCCACTGGCTCTATTTTTCTGAGAACTCTGATTAATTTAATGGATTTAAAGAACTAATTGAGGATATCAGATTTTGTATGGCCCTCCCAAATGATGACTTTGGAAGACAGGGATGCAACGACTGCTGATAAAATGGGCACATTCAAGGGTCACAGGATTTTTCCACTGTACGAAAAGTAAGCCCAATAAAAATAAAAGAGTCATTATTTATATAATGGTATCAAAATGAAACAGAAATTGTAACAGGTCAAAAACATTAATGCAAAGTTAATCCAAGTAAGAAGGAAAGACACTGAGGTGGCAGAATGGAATACAGGATTAGAAGATGAAAGCTCATTGTTACTCACTTACTAAAAACATTTCCTGGACACCGCTATGGCAGGCAGTAGGGGTACAGCACTACTAACACATGGGCCCTAATGTCAAGAACTCTGAATTTGAGTAGGACACACAAATTAGACAATCATAAAACAGTATGAGGCAGAAGGTGCTGCTGGAGCCGGGAGAGGGATGCTTAGCTCCGATGGCCTGACCAATCCTCCCTTTTATTAAACTGTCCACCCGTGCTACAGTTTGGGTCCAAAGTGTCCCCCAAAGGCTGACATGGCGCAGGCTTACCTCACAGAGCGGTGCTACTGGAGGCGGTAGAGCCTTGACAAGGAGACTAACTGGAGGTCTTTACGTCATTGGTGGCGTGCCCTCCAAGGGGATGTGACCCATGCTCCCTCTTCCTCTCTCTTTCATATCCCAGACATAAGCAAGGTGAGGAAGTCTGCTCTAGCACAGGCTCCTGCCATGATGTACTGCCTCGCCACAGGCACAAAACCAAGGCCACCTGACCACCCCCCAAACTGTGAGTCAAAATAAATATTTACTCTGTATGAGGTCTTATGGCAGGCCATTTGTCACGGTAGCAGAAAGCTAACACAACCTGTATCTGTCCCTACTAACCCTGATACAATCGTCACTGCCATAGAACCATGACAAGAGGTGGAAAGAAAACATCACCACTGAAACAGAGCGAAGGGACAAATGGCATTTGACAGTTTATCACACATATCAATATTACAATAAGAAAACTTCAGTTTCTTTATGCCAAAATGATCAACCGATATAAAATTTCTTTTTTCCTCCACTTGGAAACTCTTAAATTGGGGGAAAAAACCCAAATCCTATACTTTTCTGGCTATAAACTGTATACATAGCAGTAAATGTCAAAAGTCTTTTAAAAAGTTAAAATTGTGTTCTCTAAGCAGAGCTCACTAGACGCAATCCAAAGCTGTAAGAGTCACGAGACGAAGTCATAATAAGCAGCCACAGAAAGAAAGTGGTTTTCAGTGAAATCTGATGTGTTGTAACATCGGGGAACCAAAAAACTGTACAAACACTGAACAACCCTCAGCCATCAAAGAGCTCTTCGTGCAGGAACCACAGCCTCTATTGCCCATTGCCATGTGCTGGCCTGAGCATCAGGGATGAGTCTGAAGACCAGAGGGGCTCCGTGATGCTCCCTTCCAAAAGACCATTTAGAAGTCATGTTATGTGTGAGTTAACTGAACCCCAAGTGCCCTGTGGTGGTGATCTGTGAAAAAAGGTTTCAAAGAGGAAATATTCTATGAATATAGAATTTTTAAACCTGTTGAAACCATAAGTATGGGACTAAGGTAGAAAGAAGAAAAGTAGAGGGGATGAACCAGTTTGGCCTATAATCCATATATACATGGAAGTGCCACCAGGAAACTCCCTGTGTAGCTATCTTAAACAAGCAAAAATGTCATTTCCTTTTCTTCTGCAAAATTGGAGAACAGGAGGACGGAACAGGTCCCACGGGGAGGGGTTGGGGGAGGTGGTACCAGTGGGAGGGGGAGGAGGTGGGGAAAGGGTGTGGGAGGGTGAATATGGTACAAGTACTGTGTACACATGTATATAAACAGAAAAAATGAGACTTGTTGAGACTGTTCCAGCAATGGGGTAGGGCAGCATAAAGGAGAATGATGGAGGCTATGAATTAAAGTGTGATATAGTTGATATGTTGTAAGAACTTTTGTAAATGCCACAATGTTCCCCCACCCAACACAACAATAAAAAAGAGAAAAAAAAAGGAAGACATTCTAGAGAACCTGAGGCAAGAAGTAGGCATGAATGTTTCAAACGCTGAACTGTTTTATCTTAACACATATATATCACGTTGTATATCACACACGCACACACACGCATTATTGGGAAGGAAGTGTGGGACTCACACTTGGCCCGCCTCCATGCATTTTCAGAGCTCGCACCGTGGCTACCAGCACGACCGCATTGGGCACCAGGCCAGAAGCTCTGCATTTGATGTTGAAGAATTTCTCCATCCCAATATCAGCCCCAAAGCCAGCTTCAGTCACTGTGGGGAAGCAAGGTGGAAATAGGTTATCATTTTCTAAGAACACAGTAGGTTTGGGCAATCATTACCATTAGTTAATAATGATTCTGGCTGGAAGGAGAGCCCAAATTCCTCTCCACGTCTAGGATACACTGCAGCCTGTGCCTATGCAAGGGGGAACTAACTTCCTCCAGGTTGTGGAAGATGCTGTATTTTGTGACACACCACCAGGCCTAAAGGATTCATTGCCAAAGTCATGAATTTTTTCCCCCAGCACTGTAACTCAAAACAAAGCTTTTCTTAACACAGATGAGATTTGCAACTTTGTAATCAGGCTCTAAATTGTATCAAAGGGCAACGAAAGCACAATAATGATCCTACAGCCTTTCTTACTCTTCATAATATTTAGAATATGGTATTGTATTATTTATTTTAGTGTCACTGTTTCTGTTGAAGGACAAGATTCAAGTTAGTTGAGTGGCTTAAGGATGTTGATTGTGAGTCCTGAGCAAGAAAGCACCTCTATTCCAGAATCACAGATACTCATTTCTCTGCATGTCCCTCCTCCCGCCGTGATAGAAATCGCTGTGGCATGAAGGGAGGTGGCAAACAGAATACTGACATTGTCTTCTGAGACCGTGCTAGACACCTGCCAGTACATCTTCAAACCCAAGGGAGTGCTCCAGGGCCTTGCTACCCATGCACCTGGTAGTTTGTGAGAAAGCTAGGATGGTTGAATCAGAATCTGCATTTTAACAACAACCCCAGGTGTAACAACTGTCCATTACAATTTGGAAAGCACTCTTCTCTAGGAAGAGAGCACTACTGATATAAAAGGTATTTTATATACCTTTTTTATATGTAGGTATTTTATTATACCTATATTTATGAAATATGTACCAATTCCATGTGCATATGCAAAGTGAGCAGCCAAGGCCAGAACTCTGGTACAGACAGGAACTGGTGGCAAAAAATTTTCCAGTTTATAAATAAATAAAAAACATTTGGGAACTGGGGATGCAGCTCAGTGGAGAAGGCTTGCTGAGCCCTGTGTTTACTCTAGCACCACTGCGCACCCACACAAAGAAAAGGAACAAATGAAGGTATTTATCCCTACCATTCACAGGATTTTAACAAAATTAAGAAATTGAAGGGAAAGAAACATAAAATTTCCCATGTACTTTCAAACTAACTCCATCTAATTCTTTTTTCCTTTTAGTACTTTATATGCCTGTGTAAGTTTTTCAGAATAAGTAGAATTCTGTAACCTCTGCCTGTAAAATCATTTTTTTCCTTACTGTGCTACAAATTTTATGATTACACGTCAACTTATCATTTTGCTGAGCTGACGTAGCAAAATTTACAAAATTGCTCTCCCTGTTCAAGAACATTTGGCTGATTTCCAACACAAATAATGCTACAATGAAAATATCAGTGCATGTGAGCTTTAGTTTCTTTCAAATTATATTTGGGGATAAATTCCCAAAGGTGAGGTTATGGAACTAGAGGTTATAAAACATTTTATGACCTCTGATAGGCTTTTGACAAATTACAATAGATTCTCTGAAAATATTCAATTTGGAATAAATATAGCTGCAAGCTATTTTATCCTTTGTTATATTTTCTTTGAACAAACATGGCAGGACAATTTAAAGAAGGACATTCCTTTTTACATTGTATTTTGGAAAATTCTCGTGACTCAGTTAGCAATGGTCAAAACTAGAGATAGCTGAGTGCATGACAGTCCTTGCCATGGAGGAGCAACTGCGTGTTTCATCACACTGATATTGGCGGGCCTGAGAACAGGAGTCATTCAGCTGACTTCTGTCACCAGTCATTATGGAGGGGCTCCCATGCAGGAAAGATGAATGGCTGGCAACTTTGGAATTGCGTAAGACCATCCTGTAGGGATGGGATGCTGAATCCCTCCCCAGCTGTGCTATCCTGGTGAGTTATTTAAGCCACCTGAGCCTCCTTGTTGGGACAATTACCTGAGACACACAGCAATGGTGGGTGGGCATTGCTGCTAATAAAAGTACAGTTCTCCCATGGCCAGAAATCAGACGCAGTTCTTAAGCATCTGCTGAATTCTGCAATGTCCAGGGGTTTTCCTCAGTGGTAGGGACTCAGTCTTAGGGGCCCTATGTTCAAGCACTTCCAGGAAGGAGGTGACAGACTTCCTCTATTCCCGAGAGAACTGCGGGGCAGCACAGGGGTTGGGAGTGGAGGGAAATGCCTGGGAGTTTGGGGGAAAAGTGACAGGGGCAGACAGGATTTTTCCAGGTAAGGAAGTAAGGAGTTAGGTGTGGGGGAAAGAGGGTAGAGGAGAGGGGCAGAGGAAAGAAGGGATTCAAGAAAAGGTTAGTGCAAGAGCAGAAATGGGCTTGTCAGGGAGAGGGAAAAGGAGAGAGGAGGGGAAAGCGTTCACTGTGACTGCAGAAGCCACTACTTCCATCAGCAGGGTGTGCTCTCTGGCCATCAGCGCTGAGAAGGGTTCAAGGAGAAGTCTGAATGAAGCATCTTTTTCAGTGACTCAGTATTGGGAACAGTCATGTAATGTCACCCTACAGTTGGAGGTATGAGGCTGTGTGCATTTTATATATGGGGGTCAACCGAGTGCTTCTGGTTTCTTTCCAAAGAGATGCGTGTTTACATGAGGAGGTACTGTTAGACGTGGAGTCCCTGGGAAGGGGGACCTTATCCAAGAGATTAACATAGCAAGACACATGGAAGGCATTGAATGAATGCGCAAATATTTCCAAACCAAGAGAGGGAGTTGCACGATAGCGACTTCTGGAACACTTCTCACAAATGTGTGTGAACAACACCTTTCATTCATAGTCATTCGATCGCCTTGAAAAGTTGAAAGCTCAAATTGCCTTCAAAAAGCTAGCTCTCCTCTTCCTCAACTCTCGCATGTGGTCACCATGTCCTTCACAGGCTCCCTATTATCTAATGGGGATAAATCCCCAAGGAACTTCCCATAAAAGCCAAGGCCACCCTCATGTAGCATGAGGACCATACACCCCTACCTTTTCCCTCCACACTTACACTTCGGTAACACTGAGCTTCCTGTGGGGCCCCCCACCATGTCACTTACCATCTTCACTCTTTTCTTTCATCTAGAACATTCCTCCCTCCCATCTCTGGTTCTTTAAACCCACTGTCCAAGCCTCAGCTTGATGGGCATTTTCTGGAAGCTTGTCCTGACACCCAGGGAGGCTAGCTACCCTTCCTGCCCTTCTTGCCCTCCTTCTCCCTGTACCTCTCCTAGCCCTCAGGTTTGGTCTCTGTCAGTGCCTGCTGCACGCTAATCAGACTGTTCTCTCTCTCACCTCTAGGGCAGGGACCCTGCCTTACTTTCCAGCACCTAACACTGTCCCTGGCATGAATTACCAGAGCAGGATTCAGGAGCCAGTGATGATGTACAGGTAATGATTCAATGCAGACAGATGCATAAAGCAGAATTTAAAGTAAGGTTAGTCCTCCCTATTATACTCCTCTTTTGTCTTAGGATACTCAAATAGTTTTAACAAAAGGTACAAATGCCATCTCAGATGTCGCCTAAGCTATTTAAGCTAAATTTCATATTTTTGAGAGGCAAATTGAAACGAAATGAAAAAAGTGGTAATAAAGAGGACTTCAGTTAGGAGAAGGAAAACCGGATGCAGTTGTAAAGGTCCAGGACCTCTGGCTTCAAATGCAAAGGAAACACGGAGGCAAATAACGTGCAAAAACCAGATGAAAGTGCCAAGTTCTCCTGCTTTGAAAACTGTTCTGAAATAGTGCGTGTAATCACTTTCATGTTGTTTTCAAATATCAGGCTGCCAAGGAAAACAGAGAGAGCATGAAACAGCAGGCTGGGGTGTAATCAGAATTTATAAGAGTTAAGACCCACTCTGATAAAGCATCATCGTAATCACGAGCGTGTAATCCGAGCTCCTGGAGTGCTGTGCCTCTGTGCCTTAGCACCTCCAGGGTCCTACCTTGTGAGAGGGGACAAGTCACTCCTATTGGCAGGCTCCAGGTCCTATGGACTTCCTGGGAATTTCCAACATATTTGAGCTGAAATAAGCAATGTATTCCCTTATCATACTTGCTTCCCTTAATCAATTTTAAGAGATTAGGCTAAAGAATTATTTAATATGGACTTGTCCTTGAGTCATGAAGCAAATCCAGTTACTATGATTTAGCTTTCCTGAAGAGTAGGTGATATACTTCTGAAAGCTGCATATTTAACCAGGATGTAAGACAATGTTTGCACAAGCCACATGAGTCTTTGTCTTGGCAATTTCTTTTCTTTTGTTCGGCTATTCAGCTTTCACCATGAATGAGAACAGGAAATGCTGATGAATGCTCTCATGTAAGCACAGAAGTTATTAGTGACTGCAGCATGGCTTGATTCAAGCGTCAAAACGCATCACAGTCTCAGAAAGAAGGGTCAGTGGGTCAGAGCTGGAAGACTAACATTTGGACAAATACGGTTAGTGACCGTCACAGGAAACAAGTCTGGGTGCAGAGGGAGGGTGAAAACCAGGCAGCTGGCTGTCCATGATGACCTGCCATGGCAACCAAAATTCTTGTGTAAAAATTTAGCAACAGTGATAACAAAAACACTCAAAAAAACTCCAAAAAAACAAAAAACAAAACACTACTGGCAGGCCTGCGTGGCACCCATGGAGTTCTTCTAGGAGGGAGTTGGTTTTATACAACAGATTACTATATTGGTTTCCTAATTTGCTGTACACAAGAAAACTGCAGTGACAATTAAGACTCAGAAAATATAAATGCATGGAATTCTGGAACGATGAAGAAGCTTAAGAGACAACGTATTCAAACTTCCTCCTAGCTCCTCAATTACCTTCTTGAGATAAGGACAAGGAGTCCACTGTGGTGTCCCCTCTGCTGCTCAGCCCAGAGCTCTCACTATGTCCTCACATGCTCTGTCACCTGGAATTCCATCCCAAAGCACTTTTTGTTAGACGTGGATATCACAGAACTTAGGAAAAACCTTCATTTCCTTTCATTTGATGAACCACTTCTTCCCTGGCCTGACATTTCAGAATCACCTGCAGGCCAGTATCTTCATTTAGTGAAGGATAGGAGATGTCAACACGTGTTTAATGTGACAAAGTGACAAGTGACTGGAAAAGGAACATGGCTCTTGCCTTTCCTTTTCACCTTTTCTTCTTTGAATTTCCTTTGATACTTTAACGTTTTTGTTTTCTTATATGCAGGTACATTTGAATCCCACTCATTTCGTATTTATGCCTGGATGTTCTCGTGCCTTACTCAGCACACTACTGAATCCACTTCTATGGAATCACAGCTATAAACAGTGTTCTCAACCAGAGGTGATTTCCTCACCTCTCCTCCTGCCTCACATTTCGGGATGTCACTGGGCATCCTGTACGGATGCTGCTAACTGTCCTATCATGCACAAGTCAACCACCAGCCCCTTCCTAAAAGCAAACACCATTCTCCCCCACTTGTCAACAGCAATGAGGCTCGGGCACCTGATGTGGATCAAAGGAGCCCTGTACTCTCTAGACACTCCTTCTGTGAATATTATGAATGCATTAGAGGCTGGACTACAAAACTGTCCACACTTTCATGTAGTCACTGCAACCTCATGCTATGAGATCCGAGAATATGAATTATCCTGGTAAAAATTCCACCCAGCACAGTTTTGATGGGCTGCACCGACAGTGGGTCCTAATGCCAAAAGCCACTGTGTCTGTGGCACAAGGAAACATAACCTCTGAAAGCTGTCAAAAAACACAGGGCAGGGGATAGGGAAGAGAGAGCAATAGAGGGGGTTAATCTGAACCACCTACAATATATGCAGGTGTGAAACACCATGGTGTAATCTCTGTGGACAGTTAATATACTCGAATAAAAATGCATATAAAAAACAGTGAGTTCAGTACCACTTGGTAGTTTCAGGTCATGAAAAGTAGTGACCAGGTATCTGAATTAATCCCTTAAGGAAGAAGGGAGAGGTCGGGGAAACCCCACAGTACGGGACAGCACAGGCATGCAGTTGCCATCCTTACTGCTAAGAAGGTTTATGATGGGGACAGGGAAGGCTAGTCTGAGAAACTGAGGCCTACAGAGGAGCCAAAGGTGACATTTATTAAGTATTTTCTACGTGGCAGGCAAATTACTAGAACATTGTCTCATTTCACTCTTCAATACTTGGGAGGTATCTTTCTCCCTTGAGTACTGTTTATGATGCTAAAAAGTTTAATTGTTCCCAAAGTCACAGGGTGATTAAGCTGGACTGAAACCCAGGTCCACATGCCTGCAGTCTCTGCTGACGTCCTCATTCCAGCGATCATGTCAACATGCCAGTATATCCTGCAGCATTTGTCTATACAACTGCTTGGTTGATTTGGCATTCAGTGAAAATCTTAGCACCCTGAATTTCATAGTATTCCAGTCTATTAAAAGTAGCTCTCCATTATTTTGCTGAGCTGACAGGTAAGGGTGTACAGACTTGCACTATGGCCTTGCTGTGAGAACAGAAAGGATGTATATCTCGAATCTTCTCCTAGTGGTTGGTCTATGTGTCAACACAGATGAATCCTGGGTAGTGGCAGAGAGAATTCTGGTGAACAAAGGAAGACCTCAGAGAGAGCAAACTCCAGGGACAGGTCCACTTGCACTGTTTCCCAACACCATGCAGAGACAGGCCACATAGGCAGAGGTGCTGTGGTGTGGCTTCCTGAGAACCGAGTGGTCTCATGGGGCCTAGGAGGTATTTCACACTCTTCCTACTGAGCCATCTGACCCCAACACTTGCCTTTCTGATGAGTGACTCCAACCCCCTGGCATGGACCCTTCAAAAGGACTTCTTGTAAATTGGTGGTGGGGGGGGAATAAAACTGTAGCTTTCATTCAGTCGGCACTTTACTTTCTCATCATAAATCTGAAATAAAATAATCCTTGTACAGAAGAAGCAAGGTGTGTGCGGTTAGGCTTCCTCTGGAACCACTGGGGCTGTAATCCCTGAAAGGTCCTAAAGAAAATGGGAACTAGTCTTGCCACAGTCCCTTTCTGTCCTATATAAACACATCCATTCAGCTGTAGCTAGACTCAGGAAGAGCTGAGTTCAAAGTCACAGAAGCGCATGAATTCTGAACTTGAGCTTGAGGTGGGCTAGTCTTTGAGGATTGTAATTATGTTTTTAGTGACCAGAAGGAGACTAAGTAAATCAGGATGAGTCATTAAATTAACCACTAGGGAAGCTCAGCATTATTGGTACAGCTTAAAAACCAAAATAACATATTGAACTGGATGTTAACTTCGAGGCTCTATCCCATCTGAAGTCTGTGAAATTTTACTAAAAACTAAATCCGTTCTTCTCTCTAGGTTTTGTCTATTTAATCGATATGCTCTTTGGTTTTATTAAATGTAACAGGGTCAGGTTTCCATAGAGACCCAACAGAAGAAGCCACATAGCACGGGTCCTTCTTCACTCTTACCAGTTGTGCTGGCCATTTCTACACACAGCAGAGGAAGGTCAGCAGGGTGTAGAGAGCATGAGAAGCTATTGGGGTGGATTTAAGAAAAGGAAAAGAGAATGTAGCAAAGTGTAAAGAGGACATAGGCCCTCTCAGACACACTTGTGGTGGCACAGTAATAAAAGGTTTGAAAGTACCAATGATGTCACTTGATGTGTTTTGGTAGAAGGACTCAGAATTTCCTCCCTCAGAGAGTCAATTAGTTACTAATTATCTTGTTTTGTAAAATCATTTGACCAAAGGGAAATTTAATTTTAGAAAAAAATGTTCAAATGAAAATCAAATTATACACGTTATTTTTACCTCCCATATGAAATTCTAACGAATTAAATTCAAGAGCCATTATCCAGATGCTTCCGATTATCTTGTAGGGAGCAGGAGATTTTGTACAATGCCTTGACTATAACCAGGGCCTTCACTCCTCAATTTTTAGTCAACAAAGCTGTCCCCAAGTTGTGGCTCAAGGAATTTTGGATGGCTGCACAAGGTGGAGCTCTTCTCTTGCAGCTGCTGAGAAGTGACCCTTAAGAAGTGAACTTGAGACAGAAATGAATTCTGCCAGGCTTGGCTACTAAGACACACTAAGCTAATATAATGGAAAGATGAAATAGATCCCAGGAAGAAAAAATTATAAACGTCAAGAGCAAAATACATTTGTCTTAAAGGAGCGAACAGTAACAAAAAAAGGGCAGTAACTTTTTCTAGGACCATTAATGTAATCCATCAAGAGAAACTCTGAAAACTAAATGGAAACAAAGCAAATATATCAGCATTACTGATTCTATAATTTTTTACAGAAGAAATGAGGACAGAGGGTTAAATGTCAAAGTTGCAAGATTGCCTATACACAGACTCAAACAAGTAGGTAGAGTGTAGACTCTTGACCCATTCATGAGTCATTTAATCAACGTACTAAGCTGCAACTGGCATTAAAAAAAGAAAAACATGCCAGGTGTGGTGGTGCACACCTGTGATCCCAGCACAAGGACAGGAAACACTGGGATCTTATGTTGTTCTGTAAGATTTGGGTGTGGTTCTTGCACACACGCAGTTGTGATATGTCAGGCAACTGTGGATTTCAGGCAAGCACTGAGAGTCTGGCCCAGGTTTCGCCCCCAGTGATCTTTTCTAGCGAGGGAAGAAGTGGGGGGAGGAATGTGGCATGTGTGGTCCTGTCAGCTTGTCACAATGGATACCTGTAACGACTATTCACTACCGCCCCGTTCTGCCCGGCATTGGTACCCATGGTACAGGCAGCTCATTCCAGCACTCACAGTCACTAAATTCACACTGAGGGTCACAAAGCATGTCACACTCTGAAGGACGAAGGAAAACACCTTCCGCTTCTAAGGGCTGATGCCATGCTATTCTCACTAATGCTCTCACAAACCCCCATATTGCAAAAAAAAAAAAAATCAGAGAACAGTCTTGGAAAGAATGAGGGATGAACATATTTTTTCCCTTTGTATGTTTTCCAAAGAAATTATGCTTATAAAACTAATATATTAATAGGAATATAGTATTACTGGAAAATGTAAACAAGTCAGACATCTTCAGCCATTTTCACTGTCATCTATTTTTTGAGTTCTTTCTATTTTTGGTGGTTCTGGGGTTTGAGCTCAGGGTTTACACACTTCCAAGGAAGGCGCTCTCCCACTTGAGCCACGCACCCCGCCCCTCTGGTCATCTCTATACTGCTGACAGAGGACTGATGCCCTTAGATGAAACCTATGTTACAGGGAAAAGTAACAAAGAATCAGGACCAGTTCTCATGTTTCCATCTCACATCAGGACCCATCCCTAAGACCAGAAGGAGCTGAGAGCAAACCTGTTATGATTCTCATTTTTTATAAAGAAGAACAAACACTTAATTTACTACCTTTCCTTTCTTCCTTTGGCATGTCCCCAGCCTGGTCTTACATCCTCATACAAGAGAAATCTGAGCTGGCACCTGTGGCTCACGTCTATAAACCTAGCTACTCAGGAGGCAGAGATCAGGAGGATCGTGGTTCAAAGCCAGCCTGGGCAAATAGTTCTATGAGACCCTATCTCAAAAACACCCTTCACAAAAAAGGGCTGTTGGAATAGCTGAAGGTGTAGACCCCAAGTTCAAGCTCCAGTACCGCAAAAAAAAAGAGAAGTCTCACTTGGAAAAAGCAGCTAAAATATGATTTTCTTAATTACACAGGTAAACGTTAAGCATATGTATTTTATTATTATTTCTATTACCCTGGCAAAAGGCAAACAATAAAAAACAAAGCTTCAGTGTTTGGTGTGGTGATTCACATCTGTAATCCCAGCTATTTAGAAAATCTAAGAGCTGGGAATATAGCTCAGTAGTTTAGTGTTTGCCTTGCATGCATGAGGCCCTAAGTTCAATCCCCAGTATCACAAAAACAAAACAAAACACCTAAGTAGGAGGATAGAGGTCTGAGGCTGGCCCAAGGCAAAAACTTGAGACCCTATCTGAAAAATAATTAAAGCAAAAAAAACCCCACAAAAAATGGGCTGGGGGTGTGGCTCAATTGGTAGAACATCTGGCTAGCAAGTACAAGCATTGAGTTCAAACCCCAGTATCACCAAAACCAAAGATCCATTGTGCCTTGCGGGCTTGCAGAATTTCAGGGAAAAGTATGTGAAGAGCACTTGGGGCTGTCCCCAAGAAAGACCTGAATCTCTACCTGTGTGTTTCATCTTTAAGGTCACAGGAGTCACATGCAAAAGAATTCCTGGTCCTTCCAGTGAACCTAATGCATCACATCGCGTTATCAGTATACCACGAGACGAACATTTTTCAAACAATACTTTATCATATAATATTCCGCTACAATAAGCCAGTATAAGGGATTTCTAAAACCACTCTCTTACTTTCAGAAATGTCCTAGACTTTTTCAAAAATGCTCTTTGATGTGCAGGGCAATAGAAGGTGCCATCTGTCTGGCTCACATCTGTGAGAAGTGTCAAGTCTGGCACAGGCTGTCAAACAGGAAATGGAGACGGTGACACACATGACAAGTCTGGGTCTGAAGACCATCCTGAACTGTGCCATGCTGGCAGTGGATGAGTACCACACCCTTCCATGTAAGGGAGGTCATGGTTGACAGCGACATTTGTGAGATGTCTTAGCTTCTCTTGCAGCTAGGTAGGTCTGTGTGACCAAGGTTATTAAGAAAAAGCAAACACAAATGGCACGTGACTTCCAGGAAGGCTTCTAAAAAGGTGTATGACTGCTTCCTCCTTCCCACTGGTTGGGATATAGCTGTGATGGCCAGGGATTGTGCAACCATTCTGGACCATCAGGTAGCACCAAGCCCCAGATCACCGAGGAGCTGGTCCACCAGCTCTGACTGCCTACTGCGGACTTCTTTTCTGTGAGAGAAAACCAAAGTTCTGTTAGCTTTGGGCCATTTCTTCTCAGCTCTTGTTGTTTGTGGGAGAACCCAGTCCTCATTGATTGATTTGTGAAAATAGAGCCTACTTAGGAACAAAGTTTTTCATTTGGACCAATTCAATTTGCACATGACTGGAACATTATGCACGGCTTTCTTTCTCTGAGCGACATTAACTCTGGGACCAAAGTCAAGGTTACATTTCTAATTGAGAAGAGATGTGAGATTTGCTCAAAATTTTGCTGATTAAAGAGCTGAACCTAGAGGCTGAGATGCGGCCAGAGCTCTCTAACTGATGCTGCTGAGTGCAGCCGAGAACGATGGATCTCATGCCCCAGAGACCAGTTGAAATCACAACACAGCCGGGTGCCAGTGGCCATGCCTGTAACCCCAGCTACTCAGGAGGCGGAGATCAGAGGACTGTGGTTCAAAAGCCAGTCCAGGTGAGACCCTATCTCGAAAAAACCCATCACAAGAAAGGGCTGGTAGAGTGGCTCAAGTGGTAGTGTCTGCCTAGAAAGCATGAGGCCGAGTTCAAACCTCAGTAACACCAAAGCGGGGGGAATGTCCATGCATCAGCTTGGAGCAGCACAAGATGCAAATGTAGGGCTGTGTGTGTGTGTGTGTTCCTGTTTGTCACACTTTAAAACCTATTGTCATTCTAAATTCTATCTCCTCTGTGCATGTGCTGAACAAAGAAGTGGTTTGGGAGACAAATAAACTATTTTTATAGTGTTTTCAATATTTTTAGAAGTTACATCAAGAAATTGTTGCCTGCCCTTGAAAAGTCAGCAATCTACAGTCAACCAAAACATTCGTACAATTTTATAAAACAAACAAAAATGCTAAACAATGTGGGGGAAAATTGCAAAAGAAGGTATGTACTAAGACTTCTGGGGTTTGAAATGCAGAATGTGTGTGTACACAAAGGCCCAAACATATGCAAGATATTTAAGAAGTCATTTGAACATAACTCTTCATCTCAGTGCTGAATCAGGAGTTTTGAGTGGAAGAAAAAGCAGTTTTCACTGGCCCTGGATGACAGGCTACACTGGAACCCTGTTGAGAATTCTCATAGCAGGGGTCATCCCCCCTCTTTGCAGAGAGAAAGTCTCACCCTTGCCTGACTTGCCCAGGCCAACGGCTGCCCACTTCTCTACCATTCATTCCAGGGCATATGCAGAAGTGTGACAGCTATCTGCAAAACCCATCCACACTGCTAGAAAGCAGTGTAAGGCGCCTGCCTGGCCCACCAAAATACAACTATTGATGTTTACATCGAGCTTTTAAAAAACCAAAGACTTGATCACATACTCATTACAGCTGCCAATCTTGGCTATAGCCTCAGTCTCCTAAATTACAGGTCCCAAATTTCCCCCTTTTCTCCTCTGCTCCACAAACAACTCACAAACACTAACATCCAGCCACCAGTGCTTAAATCTTTCTTCTCTCAGAATTTAAGACAGCACAGTGGAGCAAGCTTTTTTCCTCACTCCCTTGTTTGCTCCCTCCTGGTTATTACTGAACCTAACTGGGGGCTATGGGAGATTCAGAAAAGACACAGGACAGACAAACAGTGGGATCAGGTGTGTTGGGCGCTCAGGTGGAGACGCACAACTCTCATTGCTTCTTTTCTCTATCTTTATTCTTTAAGGCCTCACTCCTTTACAGTTCTTTAGGACCTTGCTTAAAACCTCTCTCCTTAGACTTGCTCTGTCCCATGTTTTCTTTTAGCTGTTCTTTAGCATAGTCTCTCAAAGTCTTTGCCCACTTGCACTATCTCTTTAGCTTTTTTAAAGTCTGGTGCTCAGGCTTGCACTGTCCTTTTTAGCTTAGCTTCTCTAAAGCCTATGTATAAAGTTCTCTTTGGCTTTCTTAAAGTCTCAGCCTTCAGGCTTGCTAGCAATTCTCCTTCAGCAATTCTTTTCCCTTCAAACAGTCTCTCACACAAAAAAAGTCTTCTCCATCAGAAAGCCAAAAGAAAAGCCTCAAAGCAAAGGCAAAAAGCCCCAAAACAAAAGCCCAGAGCAAAAGCCCCAAGACAAAAGCCTGGCATCCTCCTTCAGTGAGTCTTTTATATCTAGTGATAAACAGGGTGGAGCAGCAGTTCTCCAGGATGGTGTGACATTGTAACAGGAGAAACCTGCGTTCCTGCATCTCTGTTCTGCATTTCCCTCTCTGTGGCCAGGGCTGTGCCTATGTTGGCCTATAGATAAACATCTTAGGAAGAACACATGAGCTGCATCTCACCTTGCTCATGTCCAGTTCTCAATAGGCTTCTCATAACCCACTCTCCCCAGCACAGAATTGAGGCCTCCCACATACCTCCCTTCTCTCCAAGTGACGACTCTTATGCTGTTGGGCCTTATCCCAATCACGGGTCCATACTTTTTATTCAGATCTGCACAGCATAAATGGAATACAGTATCGTGTTGTGTGTTCTGCAAGTAAGGGCAGCAGACTTTACAGACAGACCCTGGCTTACGGTTTGCCACTTTTCAACTTTACCATGGTGCAAATGTGGTCTGCGTTCAGTAGAAAGGGTACCTAGAAGTGTGGAGTTTGATCTTTTCTCAGCTTACTGAGATGTAGGGTGATCCTGGCAGGCCATGCAGCCAGGTCCCGGCTGAGACTGCCTCATGCTGCGCTGTGCTGGGATAATCAGCAGATAGGGTAGGATGTGCATTTTTGATTTAGGATTGTTAGGGTACAAATGTTAGGGTACCTTTGAGGCTTGCAGCCCACTCAGCCTGAAACTGGCCATGACTAACATGACCCAAGCCACCACTTACTGGAACTAAGGGAGGTGGGACGGTTTCTGGGAATAGGGACTGTTTCTGGTTAATCTTGCTAAAACGGTATGTGAGTCAATGAGTTGAGACACCTGGTGTTTACCAAATTCCTGATAAATAATCTTCAAGTAATCTTGCCCCACCACCAGGATGTGGGTGATATCAGAAATATGTGACCCCAGGGACCATAAAAATTGCTGTGTGACCGTGACTAATGTCTAAAAAAATATAAAAGCAGCCTGAATTTTGTATTCGGGGTCCGTGTTGAAACCCACTGCGTCGGGCAGATACCCGGACCCCAGCTGGCTGGAAATAAACCTCGCTTTGTGGCTTACATTATCGTGAGTGTCTTTTTGTTCCTCTTAGGGGTGGTCAACTTTGGACCCCAACATCTGGAGGTCCCACCGAGATCTCAGCCCCTCCCTGAGAGGAACAAACAGCCTCCGATACCGAGGTTTAACTGGGAAAAGACTGCGGAAAGAGGATTGGCCACCTCCGTTTGGAGGGACTTAGAGTCCCCGTCTGAATTTGGTTGGGAATTCTCATTGAGTGGAAGGAAGGGGTTACAGCCCTGGAGGCTTCACTATTGGAAGTCGTGGGAGACATCCCCGACGGTCAGGAGCCACACCGGCGTCCCCAGTGGACGCCGTTTGGGCGGTCTTCGGGTAAGGATCCAGAGTCTGGTGTGAATGGAATTGCGCCTGTGAGAGTAGTCTGGTTGACTGGCCGGTACTTGTGTATGTTAGAGAGTCCTGTGCAAATTTGTTTGTCTGCTGGAATTGTCTCTCTTGTTCTTTGCTGTCTCCTCTGTCCCTCTCTCCTGATCATCATGGGACAGGCTCAGGTAACTCCTAAGACCCTTCTTCTGAGTCATTTTTCAGAAATCCGCACTAAGGGACACAATTAAGGCATGAAAATTAAGAAAGGTAAGTTTGACACCCTTTGCTCAGCGGAATGGCCAACCTTTAATGTAGGCTGTCCTCCTCAAGGTACCTTCTCCTTGGACACGATTAAAAAGGTCCGAGATGTCATTAATAGACCCGGTCTTCTGGCCACCCTGATCAATATCCCTATGTCCTTATGTGGCAGACTTTAGTAGAAGGCCCCCCTTCCTGGCTGCGGCCATTTATCCATGGAGCACCTACAGACCGGCCCGCAATACTGGCCGTGTCGGGGAACACCCCCACTCCTGTTAATTCCCCTAAGAAGCCTATTCTGCAGAAAGACCCAACTCTCCATCCATCCTTGATAGACTTAGATTGTGAAGTAAATCCCCCACCATATGCCACTGCCGCGCCACTCCAGCCAGAGGCAGATGGCTCCTCTGAGCCTCCCCACTCATCAGCCTCCCCGTCTGCACCCCCACCCCGGCCTCCGGACCAGAGAGGGGACTCAGGCCTCATAGGCAGCGAGAAGAAACCCCAGAGGAGGAGCCCTCCTCCACTTCCACCGGGCCCCCCATCCTCCCGGTGCGGGCCCTGGGTGGTGCTGGTCCCGATGGGGGACGCACCTATCAGTATTGGCCTTTTTCAAGTAGTGACCTGTACAACTGGAAAGCCCAGAATCCTCCTTTTTCTGAGGACCCTAGAGGCCTGACTGATCTGTTCGAGTCCATTTTGCATACTCACAGTCCCACATGGGATGACTGTCAGCAGCTCCTTAGGACCCTATTCACCACCGAAGAACAGGAGCGGATTCTCACTGAAGCCAGAAAGAATGTCCCCGGCAACAATGGACGACCGACCACCCTGCCGAACCTGATTGATGATCGTTTTCCTTTGAACAGACCTGACTGAGACTATGGGGACACAGAAGGTAGGGAGTGTCTCCAGGTCTACCGCCAGACTCTTATGGCAGGCCTCTGGGCGGCAGCACGCCGCCCTACCAATTTGGCTAAGGTAAAGGCAATAATGCAGGGGGAAAATGAAAGCCCAGCCGCATTCCTTGAGCGTCTTTACGATGCATACAGACAGTATACCCCCCTAGACCCACTAGCGGAGGTGAATCAGTCAGCTGTGATAATGTCCTTCATAAACCAGGCTGCCCCTGATATTAGGAAGAAACTATATAAGCAAGAAGGGCTTGGGGAGATGACTACCTGGGATCTGATGAAAGTAGCTGAAAGGGTTTTTAACACCCGAGAAATCCCAGAAGAACGAGAGGATAGAATCAGGAAGGAGAATCAGGAACTATAAGAAAGGATTCGGAAGGAGGACAGGGAACACCAGAGCAAGGAAAACAAGAAACAGCAAAAAGAGATGGCTAAGATATTGCTAGCAGGAGTCCAGGGTCTGGCCGGACCAGCCCCACACGTCCCCGAAGAGATCGACCCAGGCTAGACCAGGGACAATGTGCCTATTGTAAGGAATATGGACACTGGAAGAAGGAATGTCCCAAACTCCAGGGTCGCCCGGGACCAAATAGCAGCCCTAATAATGACACCCGAGTCCTGTTAGCTGGAATGGACAGTAACTAGAGGGCACAGGACTCGGACCCCCTCCCTGAGTCTTGGGTAACCATATATGTTGAGGGGAAGCCCGTGAGATGCATGGTGGACACAGGGGCCCAATATTCAGTCCTTAATAAACCTACTGAGCCACGGTCCCAGAGAATTAGCCTTGTGCAGGGAGCCACAGGATCCAAGGCATATCAATGGACTAGCAAACGTCAGGTGGATTTGGGCCGACATCAGGTGACCCATTCCTTTCTGGTCATTCCTGAATGCCCTGCCCCCCTTCTGGGATGCAATCTGCTAACTAAGGTGAGGGCTCACATTCACTTTGAGCCGGACGATATCAAAGTGACAGATGGACAAGGACAGCCCCTCCAAGTCTTGACCATGTCTCTCGAGGATGAACATCGCTTGTTCTCCTTGCGGGACCCTCCCCCGAAACCTATTGAGTGCTCCCCTGAAATGGCTTATTGGATTCAAACCTACCCCCAGAGCTCAGGGCAGGTAGAAAGAATGAATCGGACCTTAAAGGAGACCTTATCTAAATTAGCCATCGAGACTGGCGGAGACTGGGTGGCCCTCCTACCCTATGCCATCTTCCGGGTTCGAAATTCACCGTATGTAAATGGATTGACACCTTTTGAAATTCTATACGGGGCTCTGCCCCCCATTATTGTCCGAACCCTACCGGACCAAGACCCCAGTACGGCCCCAAATTACTTGGCCAGCTTAAAAGCCCTACAGGAGGTCCAATGTGAAATCTGGCCCATAGTGCACGCCTTGTATGAGACAAAGGACACATCGAACCCGGAACATGGCATCGTCCCAGGGGATTGGGTATGGGTAAAGAGGCACAGAGCCCACACTCTGGAAGAAAGATGGAAGGGCCCTTACATGGTCATTCTGGTTACCCCCACTGCTCTTAAGGTTGACGGCATCAGGCCTTGGGTCCATCACTCCCACGTGCGTCAAGCCAATCATCAGGAACAGAAAGAGGCTAGAGAGTGGACCGCACAGCGGCACCCAGATAACCCATTGAAGCTGAAGCTTTTGCGGCCTCGGGAACATGCAAAATCTTCAGGAGCAGCCATGGATGGGTTGGCTGGTCGCTCTGATCTTGCTCAATGCCCAAAGCAGGAGCCTCGCAGAAACCAACCCTCACCAGCCCTATAAGCAAACCTGGATACTCACCGATGGGGAGACTCATACCACTCTTAACGAGACTACTCGCACTGCCCCCATAGGAACTTGGTGGCCGGAGCCTCAATTCTGCTTCAGAGACATCAATCCTGCCTACAAGTCTACTGCCCCGGAGTCAGCCCGACGTTACGGTTTTTATGCCTGCCCCGGCCACAAAAAGAACAAGGACTGTGGGGGATACAACACTCCTTCTGAAGTCATGGGCATGTGTCACATCCAACGATGGTGAATGGAAGTGGGGGATATCAAAACTAGACCTAGTCAAATGTGCCTTTGTAAATGGGGTACCCTGGGGGCGCAGAATTCTGTCACCCACTCATGAATGCCAGCCCACAAATACAGATAGAATCAAGGTCACCTTCACTGACAGTGGCAAAGAGGAAAAATAGAATCTGGACAAGTTATTAATTTTTATACATTAATTTTTTTGTTGTTTCAGAACTGGGGATGGAAGCCAGGGTCTTGTGCACCTAGGCAAGCGCTCTGCCTCTTGAGCCTCACCCCCAGCGCACACGTCACTCATCTACCCACGTCATCTCCCCTCACTGCTTTCACAGCGATAGAGTAGTAGAACAAAGTAATTTTGTAGTAACTCACGTTAGCATGACAGAGGGACAGTGGTTATTCAACAGGAATTATTCCCGTCTAAGAGCACAATGTTCTCGCTATTCAGGTCGGCGGTGTCTGTCTTTCTATACACTTCTGCACTTCTCTCCCTGCTTGCTCATGTTTTGTCAGATTTGTTCCTACATTTTACAGTTTGCAGGACATGTATAAATAGGATTTTTCCCCATTATACTATCTGCTTATTGATGATTTGAAGGAAAACCATTGACTTTCACATATTAACACCGTACCCAACTGGCAGACTAAAACATTATCACTTAAATTTTCTGTTGATTCTCTTGAATTTTATAGTTATGCAATCACACTATATATAGATAAGGAAAAATTTGTCTCTCTGTTCCCAATATTTATTTATTTCGTGCTGGGGTTTGAGCTCAGGACCTTGCACTTGCTAGACAGGCACTTAAGCCATGCTGTCAGATCTCTTTTGCTTTAGTTAGTTTTTGGATAGGGTCTTGAGTTTTTGTGCAGGCTGGCATCAGATTGTGGTACTCCTACCTATGCCTCCCAAGTAGCTGGATATAACCATGACTGGCTTGATTGAGATTGGGGTGGGGGGGCCTCAACAACTCTTTGGCACATGCTGGCCTTTCCCTTAAGCCTCGATTCTCCTGACCTCTGACTCAAGAGTAGCTGGGATTACAGGAGTGTATCACCAAGCCTGGCACAACATTTATACTTTTTAAAAATTGTTCTTGTTTTATTCCATTGGCTAGGACTTACAAAATAAGATGAGTAGTAGTGGTTTTGATGAGCAGTCCTGTATGTACTATGCGTACCCTGTGGGTTATGCTATCATGATGCTACTTGCTAGTCTCTGGTTTCTAACTTCCTTCAAGTTCTTCGATTGCATAAGGTCTGTCTTTACCATTCCATTTAGATACCTCGGTTGTCTCTCTCTCTCTCTCTCTCTTTTTTTTTTAACTCTACTGTGAACTAGATAACCAAATACTATGCAACTTTCAGAGTACTCCTAAGCCTTGGGTGACCTTCTATTGACATTTGTATTGCAGCACTAATGGTGAGAACATTTATTTAGAGTCCCAGAAGCAAGAGGCCCACACCGTTCAGAGGGCCCTATCAATCTGCTTCCCCCCTTTAACGTCCTGGGGTGGGGGGAGATGTAAAGTGGTTCACAAAAGGATACACTAAATTTTACTTGCTCAGCAATGGCTACTTTTCCAAAATTCTTTGTTCAAAATTCCACCATTTTGCCCAAAAGACCAAAAATCGTATGTTCTCCCTCATATGTGGACATTAGATCAAGGGCAAACACAACAAGGGGATTGGACTATGAGCACATGATAAAAGCGAGAGCACACAAGGGAGGGGTGAGGATAGGTAAGACACCTAAAAAACTAGCTAGCATTTGTTGCCCTTAACGCAGAGAAACTAAAGCAGATACCTTAAAAGCAACTGAGGCCAATAGGAAAAGGGGACCAGGAACTAGAGAAAAGGTTAGATCAAAAAGAATTAACCTAGAAGGTAACACACACTCACAGGAAATCAATGTGAGTCAATGCCCTGTATAGCTATCCTTATCTCAACCAGCAAAACCCCTTGTTCCTTCCTATTATTGCTTATACTCTCTCTACAACAAAATTAGAGATAAGGGCAAAATAGTTTCTGCTGGGTATTGAGGGGGGGGAGCGGGAGGGGGTGGAGTGGGTGGTAAGGGAGGGGGTGGGGGCAGGGGGGAGAAATGAACCAAGCCTAGTATGCACATATGAATAATAAAAGAAAAATGAAAAAAAAAAATAAATAAAAATGACAAGAAAAAAAAAAAAAAGAAATTCTCCAGTTCCATCCATTTACCTGAAAACAACATAATTTTTGTTATTTCTTTTATAAATTTAAAGTTTGGTGTTTCTGGATTTAAAAAAAAAAAAAAATTCCACCATTTTTTGAACAAGCACAGCACAATTCTGCAATTATACCAAACACTGCTAAAGCTGAAAAGCAGCCTCACAGAGCGCAGCGTCCTAAAGGACGGCTTACGTAGGAAAAGATCATCTGACTCCTTTTCAGCGTCCTCGGGTTGAACGTTCTTGGCTCAGATGGAGGAAGAGAGCAGGCACACTGTGATTTTAAATGTTATGGCGTAATGGACGTGGAAAAGATTCCTTACAAAGCTTATGCATTTTGTGTCCTCCAAAGCTCAACCTGAACCTCTGGAACATGTTTGGAAGCTATTCCGTTAATTTCCCAGCAGCCATCTCTGGCTGACAGTGTTTGGACAAGGGACTTATTTGAAGCCCGTGTTTTATGATGATAAGCAGAGCTACATTCTGAGCGCACGGCTTAGAGTACACATAAATCACACTGGGGATGGGCTGCATGACTCACTGCAAAGAAACCTGCGTTTTATGGCACATGGAGAAACGGTCAAGGTCGGGTTAGGCATTCCTTACAGTTCAGAAGGCCTTTCAAAACTTTTTCAGGTTTAACTTCTCTATTTTTTTGAGATGGGAGGTCTCACTCTGTTGCCTAGACTGGACTTGAACTTCTGAACTCAAGCAATCCTGAGTAACTGGGTCACTGTGCTCAGCTTAATTACTTTTCAAATCAATGTACTTAATTACTGCTTCAACAAACCAGATGGCAAACATGCCTTTGCTCACCATAAAAAGCTTAAGGGCTGCTCAGCCTTGTCTACCAGTCAAGAAGTCCCTCAGTTCGCTCAAGTGTCCGTTAGTGTTTGGTTGACACTAGCTGGTCCTGCTGTAATGTGCAGTGCTTAGGGCTGGGTGATGGTGGTAGGGAATGAAAGAGAACATCTGGAGGCAGTAAGCACGGTGGTAAGAGCACAGATTTTGGGGATGAGGACTGGTTCAACTCCCTGTTCACCTTTGAGCAAACTCACTCAGACTGATGCTCGGTTTTCTCACCTAGGAGACAGAGCAAATGCCGTAACAGCTCACAGGGCACTGTAACAATTAAATGAGTCACACACGAACTCTAAGCAGGTGCCCAGCACACAGCAGGTCCTCAAGGAAGGACAACAGACTCTTGTTCCTACCTCAAACCCCAATACCATCACCCCCAGAAGGGTGAATCAGCACCTGCAGGTTCACCGAGAAGCAAAGCTCCTTAGCCTTTTAAGAAGGTCCATCTGCTTGGTGACATCGGCTGGTTTGTGCAGTCCCTGCTTTTCTCAGCATTACTGCACTTCATCCCAGAACAAACCTTCAGGCAGGGATTGGAGAAAATGAGGTTTAGGGAGGTATGTGACCAACCCAAGGTCACAGACAGCACATGTCAGAAAGCAATTCAGACTCAGGTGACTGGCGCCTGCAACCTAATACGCGCCACTGCTCTGAAGAAAACTGTCTCCAGTGTCCTGCTTCTCATTGTGTAATAACAGGAAATGACTAATAAACTGTATTAACACCAGAATAACCCACACCACCTCCCTAACTTAATTCCACCAAAGCTTTGCAAGATTAGGTTCTGAGAGTTATTGGTTCCATGGCGACCTTAAATTAAGAAATCCTGTCCATAGCTTTTCAGTATTTAATGAAGATGTGATATGTCAAAAAGAACACACAATACATCAACACACAGCTCAGGATGGTGAGTACCTTCAAGGAGGAGGTGGGAAGTGGGACCAGAAAGGGCCCGGGAACTCCAGTAGTTCCCCATCCTAGTGCTCCATGGAGAAAAACAGAAACAACAGAAACTGTGCTTCCCATAAGACATCTTCAGCTACTGTTTCACAATAAAGGGAAACAGTTTTGCAATTCCTTGTCTTTTTTTTTTTTTGAGGAACTGGGGATTGAATTTAAGGCCTTGCGCTTGCTAGGCAGGCGCTCTACTACTTGAGCCACTCCTCAGCCCTGTTTTATGTTTTTTCCCCTAAAAACCAATTCTACAAAATTGCTACCACTGTGTGATCCTTTTTCTGTTGAGTCAGGTCCTATGAAATTTTCAGCCTCCATTGTCTTGGGGCTAGGTGGTGGTCCTTCCTCATGTCATGAACACCTCTGGATCAAGTTCACACTTACTGAACAGATTAGTAACCCAGCTGCCTCGAATCCAACAGAGAAACTGAAGGTACTCCACATAAAGAAATTTCACCAAAGAATCTTGTAACAACAGAAGAGAAAACAGACAATGTAGAATTTGACCTTAAAATTACTCTCTTCTCTGTCCTTCCCTTTCCTTCTATTTTCATGCTAGGGGTTGAACCCAAGGTCCACAAGCTAACCCCCAGACCCTAAATTCTTTCTTTTCAAACTTGTAAGGAAACTTTTACGACAAATGGTCAGGCCTAGACCTTAACGGTTCTGAGGATGGACAGAAGGCAGTAAGAACTAAGAGTTTCACTTCTCTGGAAAGACCTCGCACCGCTGCTGGGCTCAGTAGCAACAGTAAAGAGCCAGGGAAACTTTTAAAAGAGTGACTACACGGTTGGCTGCTGGCACCAGCACTGCAAGACCCGGGGGAAGAGGAACAGCAGTCCTGGCTGGGCTCCCCCTGTGGAGGCTTCCCCACCTTTATAAAGGGCTGAATTGAAAGCACCACTGAGGAAGAAAAGATCTCACACACTGTATGAACTAAAGACACACCGCATACAGACCCAAGTTTAAAGGCAATGCAGGGCTACGTGTGAGAGGCAAAATTTTACATAGAAGATTATTGTTATGGTCCCCAAAGTGGAAGTCATCAGAGAAAAAGGGCAGATAAGAGAAGGTACAATAAAATATTAAAAAAGTAAGTGTAGTGATGACAAAGTATTCAAATCTAGACTGTATAAAGGACTTATAATTTAATAAGAAAATGAAAGACAGTAGAATAGAAAGTAGACAATTCTTAAATGCCTAGACACAGTCACAAGTCTGCTTAACTTCACAAGTATAATGGAACACCACTGCACTAACTCAGATTGGCAAGAATGACAACAAAGTCAATAGTACAAATATTGGGAAGAACACAGAGAAATCAGAAATATCATAGAAGACTGGTGGTAATACAGATCGGCACAGCTTTAGAGAATAATTTGGCTTTCTCTATTAAGTTGGTGCTCAGCATACATTTCAACCCCCAAAGTCTCACTCTAAGTACATACCCTAGAAACTCTGTGCACACTCAGAGGCAAGGACAGCACTCACTCTGTCACATTATTTGAAATAGCAGCTACTGGAAGCAATCTTTATATTCACCATAAAAAAAAAAATACACAAAGGGTCAGACACCAATGGCTCATGTCTGTAATCCTAGCTACCGAGGAGGCTGAGATTGGGAGGATCACGGTTTGAAGCCAGCCCTGGCAAATAGTTTGCTAGACCCCCCCATCTCCAAAACAACCAGAGCAAAATGAACTGGAGGTGTGGCTCAAGCAGTAGAGTGCCCCCCGCCCCCAAAAAAAGCACAAAGCTATGCACTCCAAAGGAGCCTACACTGCTGGCAAAACGAGGCTGCTTCTGCAGAACAGAAACACTAACTTATACTTGGTGAGCTATGGCCTACAGGGCACAGCCTGTGTGCAATTTTGTATGGCTCGCAATTTTTTTTTCATATTTAAATGACTAAAAAAATCAGAAGAATAATACCTCATCACACATGAAAATTATATGAAATTCAAATGTCAGGATCCATACATAAAATCTACTGGAAGACAGCCACACTTGTCCAGAATAAATGAGTATTTGTGACAGACTTCGTGATCCACAAAGCGTAAAACATTTTCTTTCTTTTTCCCTTTTTTTAATGTGTGCTAGGGATCTCAAACCCAGGGCCTCACACACGCTAGGCAACTCTCTCCCACTGAGCTACTTCCCCATTCCCTAAAACATTTATCTTGCTGACCTTGTCACAGAACAAAGCATGTACTAACATTTATTAATATGTAAAATTTGAACACATAAAAACTACGAAAAACAGCTGCACATCTGTGGTTCCCAAACTATGTGCTGAGCTGCTGTGAGACACTATGGCAAAGTCAAGGTGAACTTCAGGATTCCTCCCTCCTTCCCTTCCTGGACAGGGTCTTGCTTTGTAGCACAGGCTGGATTTGAACTCATGAGCGGACATTTCACATTTTGGAGGGCAAGACGTAATCCACACTTAATCCACACTGTGCTTGGCCACCGTAAGTTCCTCGAGACTGAGGCAGTTCGCGGTTTCAACAGTAGTGTGACATCAGACGTTTTTGAAGCTAAATCTGAATGGTCGCTGCAGTAAAAATCAAGAACTGTGAGAAAACTGACATCAAGTGGGAACTGAGGCTGGGGTTGTGGACGAGTTCTGAGGTTGAAGAAGCTGTTCAGTGCCCTACAAGGACACATAACCCATTAATGAAGTATGGTGGCTACTTCAGAAGAAAATAATAGTATTTTTGCTTTTCAATTGATTTATATTATTCCTTCAGACAACTGCTAAGTTGTTAGGATGCAAAGACTCATTAAGTTCTTTGAACCTAAGAACTGAATAAACCAAGGCATTAGGTATTTCTTATGGCGTGGAGGGCTGTCGCAAATGATGCTGAGTCACTGAGGGTACCACGAGCAGGGGGTTGAGAACATCTGTTGCAGGTCTTTTGTGGTTACATATGTATATGGTAAAAATACAAATGTAACCCTAGACACGATGACCCCTCAGGTCAGAAGAGTGCCTCCTCTAGAGAAGCAGAGAAAAGAGAGGGATGTGGGGGACGGCATCCGTCTTAGTTCCTTTTCTGTTGCTATCATAGAATATCTGAGCCTGGGGACTGATAAAGAGGTTTATATTTGGGCTCATGGTTCTAGACATCAAAGAGCATGATATCCACATCTGTTCTACTTTTGGTGAGAACCTCATGGTGGAAAACAGAAGGGCGAGTGTAACCTGTGCTAACCAATCCAGTCCTTCAAGAATGGGATCTCCTGCTGGGAATGGTGACACACGCCTGTCATCCTAGCACTTGGGAGATGGAGGCAGAAGAATCTGGAGTTCCAGACCAGTCTGGGCTACAGACCAAGACCTATCTCAACCAACCAACCAACCAACCAACCAACAACCAAACGCCCCAAACAATAAGAACAAAAGAATGAGAAAGATGGCGCTAATCCATACGTGAGATGAGGGCTCCACCCCTAGGACCCAAACACCTCCCACTAAGCTCTGCCTCCCAATACTGGTGCCCTGAGGAACTGAGTTTCACAACAAGGCTGCTGGTGGGGACAAACCATATTTCAGGCACAGCAGTGTTGGGGGGGTGGTCACAGGAACTTCAACCATGTCTCAATTTCTTAATAAAAAATCAAACCAAACCTGAAGCACACATAGCAGCAATGTGTTAACATTTTGACAAAGTTGGGTGGGGGGACCAGTGTTGTTTGTTATTTTAATCTGCTGACTTTCCCAAATAGTGTACAACCAGAACATTTCACTCTTACTTTCTCAAGGGCTGTGGAGCAGCCGTTGGGGGAAAACAGGGCTACTCTCTAGAAAACACGTAAGGTGGGAAGGAGGCCAGTACAGAGAGGGAGAGAGGAATGAGATTTGGCACCAGGCTATAGAAGAGCAACCAGACCCCTGGGGACATCATGGAATGAATGACCTTCCTGTGGACTTAGACTTTCTGGAGGACAGAGGCTAAAAAACACTACCTGTCACCAGCAGTTCTTGAGCTAGCACACAGCCTTCAGCCAGGGTCTCTAATAATTTAGCACTTTCTCATAATTTAACTACAAATACGATGACTCAAGAAAAAAGCTGGAAGTACTGTAGCAAAAGTGGACCCAGGCTGAGCTCAGTGTTTTTAGACAATATCAGCAGGGTGAGGGCCAGAGCATTCAAGCTTTGAGCTGCAAGATCGCTGGAACACACATTTTTGAAAAGGGTGGAGGAAATTATAGCAATGTTTAGTTTGGTCTGATTTTCTTCTACCAAAATGAAGGCGTATTTAAAATTTCATAGCAATAAAAATGGAAATGGAGAAGAAGCCAGTAACTGGGTGTAGCTGCCACCAGAGTCCTCTGAAGCTCAAGAGAGAAGACCTACATCTGGACAGGAGGCAAAGGGGAAAGCAAGATGACCAAAGTCAGAGTGACACCTGCAGTCACCTGTCACCAGCAACTTAATGAGGAGAAAGAAAGTTTAAAGTAGGAGTGCTGTGGTTCGAACGGTCTGTCCCACAACCAAAACTCGTGTTAGAATTTAATGCCCACCGTGAGGCACTACGGAGACGATCCCGATTGATATTGTGGTTAGAGGAGGGGCCTTTGGGAGGTGGCTAGCATTAGACAGTGTCTCAGGATGGAGTCCCCATAGTGGAATACTGCTGTTCTTCTGAGAAGAAAGAGTAGAATACCCACACTCACACACAGCCATCCAGTCTCCTGCCATGTGATGCCTGGCGCTGCCTCGGGACTCTGCCACCAAGAGGTCATCAGCAGATGTGGGCTTTAACCTTAGGCCAGAACTCTTTTCTTTAAAACTTACCCCATCTACAGTACTGTGTTATAGCACCAGAAAATGGACCAAAACGGAGAGAGAAAAAACAAAACAGAAAAAGACAATTCCCCCTAAGCCCTCAAAACAATTCACTACTGTCAGCACACAGTATGACACACTGGCACAGTGCATCATAATTACGTAATTATATCAGTACTCTCTCCCTGACCCCAGTGGTACTGGGGTTCGAACTCAGGGCTTCCTGCTTGCCAGGCAGGAAAGCTACCTCTTGAGCCACTCCTCAAAACCTGGATGTCTGGGTTTTACCCTAAGCCAGACTTGGACTACAGTCCTCTTACCTATGCCACTCTTGTAGCTGGGACCACAGGTGGGTGCCACCATGCCTGGCTTATTGAGATGGGGGTCTCAATAACTTTTTTACCTGGGCTGGCTTCAACTCTTGATTCTCCCAATCTCTGCCTTCCAAAGAGCTGTGATTACAGGCACAAGCCACCACACCTGGCTAATTCGGTACTTTTTTTTTTTTTTGGTGGCACTGGGGTTTGAACTCAGGATTCCATGTTTGCTAGGCAGGAACTCTGCCATTTGGGTCACTCTGTTAGCCCTTTTTGTGTTGGTTATTTCTATGATAGGGTCTTGAGGACTATTTGCCCAGGGCTAGCCTTGAACTGTAATCCTCATGATCTCTGCTTCCTGAGTAGCTAGGATGACAGGCTTGAGCCACTAGCACCCAGCTTAATTCTGTACTCTTCATAAATGTTATCGTCTGCTGTGGACAGGTCACCTGAAACTAATTATTTTTTAATGAGCATGGGTAGGAACCACATAAAGAAAGATGAGAAAATCACAGAAGGCAGAAGAGTCAACTGACCATCCATGGGCACTGGCCCAAGGGTCTTGGGGTCCCATCTCCCACTTACTGTCTGAGAGGGCATGGATGAAGGGAAGAATCTTATAAGCTTCTGTAGCACCATCTGTCAGATAGGGACAATGGACCCCACAGGACTTAGATGGCCTCAGTGCATGCCTGGTGCCCAGGCCAGTTCAGAACAAGGGAGTTTATAATGCAAATATGAACAAGGCTTTGTCTTGGAGCTGCTATGGAATTCCACTCTGATCCTAAAGTCCTAATCCTAAAGTGCTGGAGGCGCAGGCCTGCACGCGTTCTGATTGGATGTTGGTCTGACATTAGGGGCACATGAAGTGTGTGGCTGGGGTCTGGGTAATTCCCTGTAGAGAGCTGGGGACAAAGTAAGCAATTCTATGGCTTCTTGACAGCACTTTTGGAAGATGGTGGTGAATATCAAACATGGATGGGACAGCAAGGCCACCTAAGCACAGATCGTGGGATGGGGGATAAGTCAGATGACCTCCATTAGACTGTAAGACTCACCCCTGTGGTTCTCTGTTTGTCCTGAGTCATGGTGCCCTTGGGGAATCTAATGAGAATTGTGCAGTCTTTCTTCTACTACACAAAATGTCTACAGATCCGTCTTATAAGTCTGTATTTAATTATGGGAGGGGGTTGCAGATTCTCCCTACCCTATAGCCATTCATAGACTCCCTGGTAGCTGTAACCCTCCCTGAAGGATGTCTGGCTAGAAGAATGGGCAAATCCACACTTTCCAGCAAAGCAAGGTCTTCATCCCTAAACTGGAATCAAAACGAATCAAGAAGTTTGGGGGCAGGTGTAGCTCAGAGGTACAGTGCATATTCTGTATGCATGAGGCCACTGATTTGATACCTGGTACCATACATAAACCAATTAAGTGAGTATAAAAAATTTAAAAACCCAAGGTTCACATGTAAGCTTGAAATCCTTACAAATTGCTTAAATATGAGATAACAATAATAAAACCGAGAAAGCTCATGTTCTTTTTAAAAAATAACACTTGATTAGGGTTTGATGCCAAAGAAAAGTTTGCAATTATAGCAGTACATGGAGGAAGACGGTGACTTGAAGAAAACAGCTGTGAAGGTGACCACAGCACTCTCACAAATTCTCATGAAGCATTTCACTCTAGTCTGACAAGTTCATATAGGTAATTAAGTAATTTAATACCACCTTGTTTGAAGACTAAACGGACAAATGATTCCATTACCTGAGAGTAATTATTCTGACTAGACAAAATAATATCTTCTTTGCATGTGCCGGGAAGGAACTAAAAATTAGGCTGAATGCACTGCAGCAAAACCAGTAAAACAGAAAATTCTATCTGGGGCTGGGCATGGCTCAAATGGAAGAGCGCCTGCCTGGTTCAAACCCCAGCAGTATAAAAAACAAAAAAAGCCAGAGAAAATTCTAAGCAATGCTCACCATCTCTTAAAGACCCTTGTTAATCAATGTAATACTTAATCTCCATGGTGTGCCCCGTTCCACTGAGAGTATCTCCTGGCCTGTCTTTCTCACACACAGTGTAATTTACTGGAGGGTAAAATGCGTATCTAATTCATCCTTGACTCCCAGCTCCTAGGGCCTAACGGTTGGTGGTGGCAGAAGCTCGATACATGTGTACTGAAGCATTTCAGAGGATGTAAACGTATTTTCAACCATTTCTGTTCTACACAGAAGTGAAACTGTTATATTTTCTGAATCTTTTGTCCATTGTTCTATTGGATAATTTATTTTTTTTTTCTTATCAATCTATAGACCTTGGTATTTTACCTATCAATCTGAATGCTAATTATTTATTATCTTTGCAAATGTTTTGTCCCAATCTGTCACTTGTCTCTGAACCTTATATTGTTCACCATGTATGATTATTATTATTTTGTTTTTGTGATGCTGGGGATTGAACCCATGGTCTTGTGTATGCTAGGCAAGCATTCCACCACTGAGCTATGTCCCCAGCCCTTGATTTTTTGAGAAAGACCTTTGAAATATAGCCCAGGCTGGCCTTGAACTTGTGGTCCTTCTGCCTCCCTATAGTGCTAGAATCACACAGGCCTGTGTCACCACACCACGCAAATGTGGACTTTCGGATTTTCATATAAGACTAGACACACACTGTTTATTAAAATGGGGCTATTCCCATGACTGAAAATGACAAGAGGAATCATTTTAATAATAAACTCTTTAGGCAGGACCAGATACACCTGAGAGCGAGCATAGATTTCACTCAAGGGCAGGAAATGAATCAGGCCCCAGGGGAGGCTTGATCAGGCAATGGGGCTTGGGGGGCAGGAAACATCTCATGCCCCTTTCTGCTGTTCAACACATGGGATTTGCTATCCATGTCCCAACAGAGCACAGAATCAAACATACTACCTTCATGAGAGCACTACAGAGCCAGTGCCCTATGGTCTGTACGTGTTTATGTAAGTCACATATTTATACGTAATAGAGCATGATTTTTAGACATTGAAGGTAATATAAAAGATATTTGCACACTCATGTTTATAGGAACATTATTCACAATAGCCAAGAGGTGGAAACAACTCTTAATAATCCATTGGGTGGATGGATGGATAGACAAATATGGTAGATAATACAGTGTGTTATTGTTCAGCTTTTAAAAAGAAATTCTGACCCAGGCAACAACATGGCTGAACTTTGATGACATTCTGCTAAGTAAAGTAAGCCCGTCACAGAACAAAGACGACAGACAGGACTTCGTACATGTGAGGTACCTAGAGAAGTCAAATTCATAGAGCCAGAGAACAGAATGGTGGATGCCAGGGGCTGGGAGAAAGAAGGATGAGCGATGTTTAACGAGCACAGAACCAGTCTTTACATGATGAAAGGGGTTTCTGGAGACTGGTTGTTCAACAAAGTGAATGGACTTCACTCCGGACCAGGACATTTCAAAATGGTTATAACAATAAATTTTATGTGATGGGAGACTTTACATATAAAACGTACATATAAATAAAATCAGTTTTTCCCCAAATTAACTAAATAAAAGGAACTTTAAAACTCATTAGTCAGGTATCAATAATAAATAGGGGAATAGCTAGTTATGGTGGTGCATGCCTGTAATACCAACACTTGGGAGGCAGAGGTAAGAGGATCAAGAATTGAAGGCCAGCCCGGGATACATACGTAGCAAGACACTATCTTAATAAAAACAAAACCAAATAAAGGAGGTAGGGGGAACAGACATAATGAGTGGCAAAGAATTATCAGGTGTCTAGACCTGCACAGTCTCAGTTAATACTCTTTTCAAAGAGTATTTCAAAAGCTCCATTTTACAGAGAAGAAAACTGAGGTGCAGAATGGTTAACTTGCCTAAGGCTATATGACTTGAAAGGAGTTCTAGAGCCAGGTACTCTGACTCTACAGCTTACCACGTAAGCCCTCCCAATGTACAAGTTCCCTGGCACCAGAATCTCTCCCACCTACAGCCTCATGGACCAGGAGGGACCAGAGAAATAGCTAGCATCATTCTCTATGCTCATAGGATGTTCTGCCCATCACCTTCTCAGCGGATACTACTCATTAAAGCACTGTAACATCCTGGTGCTCCTTTCATCAACACTACCACTGGGGGCTCTGACCCACAGTTTCTAACTCCAGGTCCACAGCTAGCCATCCTCATCCAACTCTCCCTCTGGTTCACCTTGTCATTCTCCAGGAGAATGCCCATACAGGACACACCCAGAGGTTCGTGGCTTGTCCAAGGTCACACAGAGAGTGAGCCTGCTTTGCATACAGCACCAACATGTCTCTTTAAAGATATTCTGCCATGATGACACATAGTCTATAAATATGAGTTTGACAAAGTAAGGACTGGTCCAGACAGTTCTGTCAGCATAAAACAGAGTGCTTTATTCTAGAAGCTTTTCTTGTAGAGTTGATGCATTAGAACCACTTCACTTTTCAATGCCCGCCCTCCCCCAGCCAAGCCCCCTTGCCATTAGCCCTACAATTGCGTGTGATCAATTGAGCAGATCCATTTAGATGGCATGTTTAGCCACCCCTGAAGTGGATTTGGTACCGGAGTAGCAAAGTACACAATTGCTACATTATACAGAGCTTTGAGTAATGGAATCACATAAATCCTCACTTGATCTGCATTTCCTGTCTGCAAGGAATTCTTAAAATGGCCTTAATAACCCGGAATGAACTTTGCAATGTTTCAGCAGGAAAGCGCAGAGTTAGGTTTTTCTGTCTGGCAGATTTTTTTTTTTTTCCCCTAGCAAAATAACTCACTTCTGAGCTTGGCACAAGACTGATGAGAGCGTGAGGTAACTGCTGGGCTCCATTCTGGGTGTCATGTGAGAATCTGCCATCATAACCCCTCAGATTTAACAAAGGTGCTCTTTCGTGAATCCTTGTTTGTTTTCTGCTTTCTCATAGGCTTACCATCGTGGGTAACACTGGGGCTGGCACCAACTAAGCAAACTCTATGGCAAGTGCTTCTTTGTGTTAGTGGCAAAAAGGTTGCAATCCTACCAAAAAAATTTCCAAGTCTACCTTTTGTAATCTCCCCTTAATTAAGTTACAAAAACACACTAGGATTCCAGGAAGAGAAATGGATTTCAATTTGTCAGCTCTACTATTAATACAAACTTTGGCTCACAGTGAGTGAGCACTTTCTTCTACTGAGTTATATATGCCCTCAACAGTACACTCCATGAGCTAGGGGCTTGGTGTATTTTGCTTACCACTGGATTGCCAGTTCTGAGGAATATTTTTGTGTATGGTTGGTTCTGAACAAACATTAGTTGAATGACTAAATAAACTCACTTAGTTTTCATAATAAGCCTGTATGAACATCATCAACACTATTTTACTGAAGAGAAAAACTAAGGCTCAGTGTTAATTAAAATGTATCCAAGGTCATAACTCACAAGTGTTATAGCTTATGTTCAAACATATGTGTACCTTACTTTAGAATCTATGCTTTGACTACAGCATAATTTTATTAGTAGAGATAGACCTTAGGCCTTTTCCAGTACTGAGACCATCATGTAAGATAGATCTAAAAGAATCTATTTCACTTCAACACTCAATCTAGTTGCTACCTTTTAGATTTCATCAATGTTCTACAATACAAGATGAAAAGAAATGACTTACCTACAAATCCTTCTTCACCAACCAGTTTGAGGGCAATTTTATCAGCTAGCACGGAAGAGTTACCATGAGCAATGTTAGCAAAGGGGCCTGCATGCACAAATACGGGTGTCCCCTACAGAAGAAGAACAAATTAAAACCAAAGACAAATGCAAGCATGGAAACCAAGATCAATTTGAGACACACAGGGTGGAACAGGCTGTTAGTCTTTTAAAGTCTGCTTCCATTTGTACTGTATATTCAACACATACTACCTCTCAAAGACAGTTAAGACACCCCGATTCACTCAAAAGATCAAATTTCTTATGTATTCTAGGAAAGCATTATTCTGCATTTAATGCTGAACTAGGGACAGAACCATTATGATTTTCATAAGCTATTTTTAGCAGCCTCACTGACCAAGAAATAAACTCTGCTTATTTCTCATTATTCTATATTTTATATATATGTTAAAACAATGGAATTAGACCCCAAGAGTCTCTTCAATTTTTGTTCCCACTGGAGGGATGACTCAAATGGTAGAGTGCCTGCCCAGAAAGTATGAAACCCTGAGTTCTAACCCAAGTATCACCAAAACAGACAAAGAAAAAAACAAAACAAAAAACAAAGGAGGAGGCAGAGAAGAAGAAAAATTAGTTAATTCAAGAAAAACCTTAAGTAAGCATAAATATCAGTACAACTCATGAACCTGGGGAATCATTGCAGGCCAATTACACAAAGATTAAATTTAGGCTGTCACAATAAAATTTCTTATTATTAAAAGTTCTCTTTAAGTCTTTCTCACTGTTTAACTATCTTACTTGTTAGAAAACTTAACTATTAAGATAACAAAAGCAGAGGGAAACTTCACTCATAGTAAAATGTTAAGAGTAATTCTTAGTTATAAAGAGGAAAACAAAAATCACTGAAGGAATTATCAAAAGCAATTAATAATTTAAACAAAACCTGTCAATATATCCAATTTTTAATGTCACTGCTATACTGTTTCCTTTACCATTATTAGTGACAATAGACTTTAGCTGTATATAAAAAGAATTTAGCCTCCTGAATTAAAATGTGCAGGTTTTAGCCTGAGCCCAGCCAGGGCCACTGGGGTCTGTACAGGAAGGCTTCGCTCCACCTGTGAAAATACAGGCTGTCCCTCCAGTGACAAGGTAGGCAGGGAGCGAGGTGGGGAGCCATGCGGAGGGCTGGGAACCATGGAAAATTCCTGTGAACCATGACAGGCTATTAGCTCCATGTGGCTCAGAGATGATGAAGCTGAACAAAGTCAGGAAGAAAGTTAGTGAAAGAAAAATAAGAGTAAAAAAAGAGAGTCTCTCAAACCCACTCTGTGACCAGTTTATTTACTTTTCCTTCCAAAGTCCTTGCGTGTGAAAATAAGATAGAGCCCTGGGAAGGTCACAGGGACATGTGCAAATGAAGCCAGGACTACAAAACCCAGGAACACGTGTTTACAGTCATGTATGTATGTATGTCTCGTGTCTACATCTGCAGCTTCCCAACTACCTGTAGCCTCTTACTTCTATCTAAATAAACTTTTCCAGTGCTCAGATGAAAGCATTCTATAAAGGCCTGGAAGTCTCTAGCGCCTTCTATCTTCCTACCTATGGCAATCTAGAGTGTGATGGTGAAGTGTGATGAGGACAAGGTCACAGGCCACGTCCCTCGATGGGCAGCTGGCTTAACTCCTTTTCAGACTGCAACCTTCACCACTGCCATCTGTCTGAGAAGCACCAGGCCCTGGACTCCAGGGCATGCAGGTGACAGGGTGGGGCTGAATCAGCACATAAATCATATCCCTGAGATAATCACTCCAAGCTGCTACTAGATCCAAAGCATTGTCTTAGTTTAAAAAGGGGAAGGACTTTCATCTTTTTATAGAGCCTTTCTTACTTTCCAGGCTACATAATCTAACCCATTAGCAAAAGTGTTTTCTGATTTAAATTTTTATTTTTAATCAACAAATAACGATCGCGTATCTTTACGGGACACATTGTTCTGGAATTTCTGTGCATCATGGAAAGATGGTGCTGTTGTTTGGATCTTGGTTCCAGCTTGGGCCCCACTGGAAGTTGGTGAAACCCTTAAGTGTTTCACCACTTAAGAGTGAAGCATTCTAGAGTTTTAAGTCCTGGAAAGTGTATTCTTGAAGGGGATTGTGGGAACCTGGTCTCTTTCTTGCTTCGTGTCCTGGCCAAGGGATAAGCAGCTTTGCTCTGTCACATACTCCCATCATGACGTACGGCCTCACCACAAACCCAAAAGCAATGGGGTCAACTGGGCATGGACTGAACCCTCCAAAACTGTGAGCCAAAATAAACCTTCTCCCTTTGTAAGCTGATTGTGTTACATGTTTGTTATAGGAGCAGAAAGCTAACACAGGTCATACCAAGCTCATTACTGTAATTTCCACCTCACCCTTTTTTTTGTAGAGAACCTGTAATAATCTATTCTCCCAGCCATTTTGAAATATACAATACGGAATTATTAACTATGGTCACCTGTTGTACAATGGATCTTCCTGCCTAACTAGAACTTTGTACCATTCCGTCAGCTTTTCTCTGTTCCCTCCACCCCCAGCCTCTGGGAACCATCTTTCTGTTCTCTACTTCACTTTCCACAGTTTCACAGCTGGAAGCCACAGGGCCAGTTAGTGTGAGAGCAAGAAGAGGCCAACCTCTTCTTCACCAGAGAGACCAACTGCACAGGAGGGCTAAGGGATGCTTCAAAACCACGTGGCAGATCAACAACCAAATCAAGATCAGAGCCCTGTCAACAGTTCCCAAGACCCCAGCTCCAAAATCACCAAAGCAAAATGGACTGGAGGTGTGGTTCAAATGGTACAGTGCCTGCTTTGCAATCACAAAGCCCTGATTTGAAATCCCAGTCTCCCCATCCCCCCAAAAAATCAGAGCCCTGGCTTTGAAACTCCCAGGACAAAGTCTGAGAGGAAAAATTATTAAATCACTGTGAGACATTCAAACCAGATGCACACACATTCAACAACAGAGATTGCTGTAAAGGACTGCGCTTTGCGCTTGCTAGGCAGGCACTCCCCCTTGAGCAACACAGCCCTAAGAGCCATACTTTGAGATAAACACATTGTCTGAAACAAAAGAGCAACAAAATCCAAAAAAAACTATGACTAATTCGAAGGTATAAAAGTATTTATTTCGAGCTCAGAACACTTAGGAAAGCAATGCAGGAAGTAAGTATCTTGGCTTCTCGGGATGACAAAGCTATAACAGACCTTCCAGACATTTAATAAGCTGAGCGCTTCAATCGGTTGGTTACTCATCAGAGCTCCTACCAGAGCACTGTCCAAAAGAACTTTCTGCCATGCCATCCAATAGTAGAGTCACTAGCCACGTGTGGCTACTGAGCACTTAAAATGTGGCTAGCAATTTTTTAAAAACAAATTAATGTGAAAATTGAAATGCGACTAAAATGACTGAAAAACTGAAAATTTAATTTAATTTAGATTGAAACAACCATGAGCAGCTTGTGGCCACAACACGCACAGGACACTCTAGGTGATGCATTTGTCATTATTGTATACGGCTAATATGTCAGATTTTTTTGAGATCATTCCAGCTCTCTCTTGAGTTGATTAAGTCTTCCATGGGGTTCTTAGCCTGGCTCTCTATAAGGCTCACCTAGGGTACCCAGGGGCCTTATTGCCCTCCTGCCTGGCACCCAGAGGTCTGGTTTACTTGGTTTGGGGTGGAGCCTGGCATCACCCAGTCTCCTGAAATCTTCCTGAGAGTTTCCAAGGAGCAGCTAGGACAGCTAGGATTGGGAAGTGCTGGGCTCCTGGCAGCTGGTAGAGGGAGCTCTTCACAGCCTCCTGAGGGAACAATCAAGTGTTTTCACAAACTATTACTGATGCAGAATTCGTGTCACTGCTGCCTGGCATAGTCTAGCTGAGTTCCCATGCAATTCTTTTTTTTTTTGAAGTACTGTGGTTTGAATTCAAGGCCTCGTGCTTACTAGGCAACTTCTCTATTACTTGGGCCATGCTCACAGTCCAATAAGCAAATACTTTAACTGAATACTGTATTTTATCTTTGAAACAAATCCCATTACTTCTGGTGGCATATCTCAGAGCTCCTATGCATACTGATGAAGTGGTCAGGGTGAGAGGACTCAAGCCACAGTGGTGAGGGCTGCAGGTCCCCAACCCTCCTCAGCTCTTGGATGCCTTCAAGACCCACCCTCACTGGGCACCATTAGCTGTCTGGTGTCCCCATTTCTGCCACACTGGCTGGTGTCTGGCTCTTGCTTTCTCTGACCAAGCCCTTCAGATCGCAAAGCACCTTTCTATCCAGGGGTCTCCACACTAAACGTCTCCCTCTGCCTGGGTTGCACTTCCTCAAGGCACATGTACCTCACTGTCTCAGTTTACCCACATCTCTGTCTAGGAATTTTTTGGGGACTAGGCATGAACCCTGGACTGGGCTATAATGGAGTTTGCACAACCTCTCATGTAAAAGTTTGCACAGCCTCTTCTACCATATTTTTCCCAATACCTGGTGTCTTAACCTTTGTTCTCACATCTCCTTGAAGAATACAACCTGCTGTGTCCGCGTACCAGCCCCTTGATGCAAAACTAGATAAAGTGCCAGAACTGTTAGGAGACTCCCTGATGCCAGATTAATCAATACCTTAGATAAGGTGTCCTGCGTGCCTTGATGATTCCAGAACTGATGTGCTGTAATTAAGCTTCATTAGCCTTAGGACAATTAGCCCACCAAACCTCATTCCTTTCACCTTGCATCAAGAATTGTTAAAGCTTGATTTTTACCTGAGTGTTTTCCTTGTACTGACCTCTGAAATAAACACTCTGGCTCAGGTAGGCGCTCACGTTTCCTATCAGGAATGTGCAGCCCTCCCGATCCCAGCTTTCTGCTTTATGTTTTATAGCTGTATGTCTGTGTGTGTCTTATTTCTCATTCTGCACACTCTTAGTCAGGTTCAAGCAGCATTCCCACGCAGGTCACAGGCAGTACTGCTTGAGCACACAGGCAGGCAGCACACAGATGCAAATTCCATGCCACTCCGTCCCCTCTGAATTTTCTCTTCAGCCCTTGCCACCAACTGACATGCCATGTCCTTCTTTGCAGTCTGCCTCCCCCAGCACAGAGGAGGCTTCAAGAGGGTAGGGACGCTGTACCATTCCCTCCTGTGTCCTTAGCACCTGCTATACTAACTGGCCCATGTAATGTGCTAAATCAGAACTTAGTCTTCACGGTAGCACTGCTGGGTTAGTTGTTGCTATGTTACCACGGAACATGGAGGAGAACTGAGGCTGGGCTATTAAATAATTTGCCCCAGGTTACGGCTGTAAATGGCAGAGCATCTATTCAAGCTCGGATACAGCCGCTGGATTAAGTAAATAGATATTCCACTTGTTTTTCTGCCACGGTCCCCCAAAATATTTGCCCTCTGGTCACCTCTACCTGTTCTTCCACTGAGCCTTGAGGACAAATGGCCACTGACAGTGCCAACTTTCTCCCAACACCATGGCCAGTAGCATCTGGAAGGGACTCAGCAACTGGTCACTGTGCAGTATTTACACTGAGGTAACTGGCAAGTGCTACAGATAAGGGACTCCCCACCCCCCCAAACACCCCCAGGGATCTGCCCATAAAAACACTTGCCAGTACTGCACTCTCTTCCCTACTCCATCCTCCCCTCCCCTCCAGTTGTCTCTTTGTTCAACCCAGCCCAGACCCTGTCTTCTTGTTTGGGCCCAAATCCTGGGAGCCCGTTAGCTAGATGGAAGGGATTAGACAATCCCTAAATCAAATGAGTACAATTAGTGACTAGGAAACCAGATTAAGATGGATGTATCTTGATTACAAAATTTCATTTCAGTAAAGAAAAGAAAAATTTCAACGTGTGTGTACAAGAGTACACACAACTACCACTATAAAAGTGAAGGACAGCATACTTTCCTAGAAAACGTTTCTTGGCATTTATTGTATTTTACTTGGAAAAAACAAATCCAAAACCTAATGAATGTGACAAAAGAGAAAGATGTGAGTGTGGCCTGTACAGTCTTCTGAAAGATAAATATTGACTTTCTAAGCTTCTACTCTGGTCAGTTTAAGCCAGAATCATACCCAAGAATCTATAAATTCACTTTTAACTTATTTTTCAGATGATCAAGAAAAGGTTATGAAGCCACTTGCCAGGCTCACACTGGCTGGAAATGTCAGTGACACACAGACGATCCCTCTCAGGCAAACACTGTAAGCAATTACCATAAAAAGAAAAGCACTTACTTCTAGGGTCTGCATCAGATTTGGTTTTATTGCATCTTTCATCAACACCGTCAAGGCGCCTGTCACCCCCTACAGGACAGAAAAAAGCACTTCAATTACTGGCAACGGTTAATCACACAGCTCTCTCTCCAGCCTGCTTCCTGGATGGGCATCATCATGGTGAGGCCATGGGGGACACAGCTGTGGCCTCTCTCCACTTCTCCCCTACCAGGGCCAAGAATGGATGGCAGCCAGCCTAAGATGCAGACGGCGTGGGGAGCCTCTCTTCTTCTCAAACCTCCCTTGACGGCATTTAAGAGGCTTCCCACAAAAAGAGCTTATAATCCACCTAAGTGTTGTCTGGCGACTTAGGCAGATTATTCTTTCATTGCCAGTCTTCACCACTGCCCACCGCTCCCACCACTACCATGGCTGTTACAGAGCAGGAATGGAGGGAGGTCAAGGGAAACAGGTTTCTGGTTCCAGGAAGCTGCTCTCCCATAGATGGGATGGCACTTGAAAAGTGGCTGCACTTTTCATGCTTGTATATTCTCTCTCTGTCCCTCTCTCGGAAGGCTGCCTCCTCCCAATCCTATGATGATTCCCTTTAAGTGCCCTTTAGAGAGAAGGAAGAGGGTGACCTAAGAACTAGAGGGAAAACTGTGCCAAAGATTACCAAGAGGCTACTTTTTTTTTTAAATGACATTCCCTTCTTCCTTTCTTCCTTCCTTCCTCCCTCCCTCCCGCCTTCCTGCCTTTCTTCTTACCTTTCTTTCTTCCTGTTTTTTAAAAAGAAAAATCCCTTTTCTCTTGCTAAAGACTGAGGTTTTCCACGTTACTGTTATTGGGAGGCCGTGACATAAGCAAGTGTCTGTGAAAGCATCTCGGACCACAGACCTGCTCCATTCAGAACCTGGGCTACCATGTCACTGATGACACCTCAGACTGGACAGACAGGGGGTGGAGTCTGGACATCCTCATGGCTTTCCCCCTCTACTACCACTGACTATGAAATGCTTTCTTCCTGTGATCACTCAAGATTTATAAAGAAGCCCAATTCATTTTCAGCCTTACTATACAGAATACATACAGTCAGAAACGTAACTACTATTATAAATACAGGAAGAGCTCGACTGTGAAAGCTACAGGATGGGAAGAACTGAAAGAAATTCTCCCTCTTTTCCTATCAGGTGGACAGGGCAGACCTCTGCCTCTTTCTTGCACGCCACTGTAGCTAACAGTCCCAAGGTAATCAAGCCAGATCCAAAGACGTAAGGAGGAAAGAAGGTGGTCCTGTCTACTCAGGCGTGTCTCCATCTGCTTACTTCCCACGGCATACCTCAGCTCAACTGCTGCGCCTTCTTACACCTCAGTGTCACCAACCCCATGCAGAGAGCCTCCCCCACGGAGGGAGCCCTGTGGCTGCCATTGATGTGTGACAGTCTACCCCGACAGCGCAGTACTGGCCTTCCACACCCTTTGTCTATAGTGAGGAGGACAGCCTGGACACTCTTCCAGGGTATATGAGAATCATACATCTGGAAAAAACATTATTTACTTTTTTTGACAGTACTGGAGTTTGAACTCGGGGCTTTGCATTTGCTAGGCAGGTGCTCCACCACTTCAGCTATGCCTCCAGCCCTTTTTGCATAAATGTCATTTTTCAGATAGGATCTTGTTTTTTGCCCAGGCTGGCCTGGACTACAATCATCCTATTTTATGCTTCCCGTCATAGCTTAGGATGACAGGTGTGTATCACTCCACCAGCCCTTTTTTGAGAAGGGCTTTTTTGAGATAGGGTCTCACGGAACTATTTGCCCAGGCTGGCTTCGAACTGTGATCCTCCTGATCGCTGCCTCCTAAGCAGCTAGTTTTGCAGGTGTGAGCCCCTGGCGCCTGGCTGCAAAAACCCTCTCTTGACCAATGGCTGGGTGGAGTGGTGTCTGCCTGCCATTCCAGCTACACAGGGGGATCACGGTCCAGGCTGGCCTGAGCACAAAGCGAGACCCTACTTCAAAAAATAATCAACCCTAAGAGGGTTGGCAGACTGGCTCAAGGGGTAGAGCACCTGCCTAACAAGCTCGAAGCACTGAGTTCCACCCCTGGTAATGTCAAAAAGTAAAAAGCTAAGATGGAGCTGGAAGTGCAGCTCAGTGACAGAGCTTGTGTTCAGCGTGTGCAAAGCCCTGAGTCTGATCCCCAGTACTGGAAAAAAAAATGGGGTATAGGGGGTTGAGGGGTGTGAATAGGTGCTTAGCAAATTAGCATATGAACTAAAATAGGCAGTGGTGCCCTGGGCCCCACAAAGCTTTGCAGGAAGTATCCCTCCATCCCACAGAGGAGCTGGCCGGGAGGCTGACAGAGGGAAATGGGGTGTCTCATGCTTTTGCCTGGGCTAGCCTTGGACTGTGATCCTTTTACTTCCATTTCCAATGTGTCTGGGATTATAAGCACAACACACCACGCCCAGCTTGCTTTTTGACACTGGTCTTGCTAACTTTTTTTTGGCCTAGGCTGGTCTTGAACCGTGGTCTTCCCATCTCTGCCTCCCCAGTAGCTGGGATTATAGGAATGTACCACCATGCCTGGCCCAGAACACAAAATTTTAAAAAGTCACTAACGGCAGGGGATGATCCCACCCCACCCCAGCCAGAAATAGGGATCAAGACTGGCAAGAAAGGCATAAAGTTAATGAAATAAATTTCATGTGTTTGGTTGTAGCCAGGTATAAAACAGTGATAAAGTGCTCATGAGGTAAGAAACTGTAAGGCAAACAACCAGGCCTGAGAAATGGGTGTAGGAAATTCTCTGAAACCCCACCCCCCCATACAAAGTGCCAAGAGGGGCCCAAGTAACACTCACCAAGTCCTCTGCTGTTACGGGTTGCCCATTCTTGTCACTGGCCACCACCATTCTTCCCAGACGCTCCTTCATGTCCGCAAGGCTGTCAGTCAGGGCCAGCACTGCCATGATCTCGCTGGCCACTGCAATGTCAAACTGTGCCTGCACCAGCAAAGCAAGGGCAGTGGTCAGGGGCAGTGCCCTTGGGCTGGCCATTCCGGCCATTCCCCCAGGGAGACGATTTCAGCAGTGACGTGACCACAGGCTGCCCTCAGCGGGTCATGTTCACACCCGCAGCACAGGGCCTGTGCTTGGTGAGGTCAGGGCACCCTCGATAGGTGACCACACTGTCCACTGTGCTCTGCTGAGCAGCAGTCAGCTGGGCAAGTCCCCTTAAACCCCCTCATGACACCACGTGTATGCTACTGTAGTCTGTCTCAGTTAGTGACCATTAATGTCAATACCTGTCTGATGTGTCTTAGCCACCAGGCTACAATGCCAGGAAGTCAAGGCCCACATGGAGGCGTTGCTTCTGTGTTTTTTTTTTTTTTCTTTTTTTAATTAATTAACTCTTGGGTTTTGAGTCAGGTTCTCAGTATACAGCCCACACTGGCCTCAAATTCTTGAGCCTCCTGCTTCAGCCTCCCAAGTAGTTTGGGATTATAGATATGCTCCACCATGCTCGGCATGAAGGTTCACTTCTGATCCCCAAAAGAGAGGACAGTGTGATACCCAGCAAGCACTCAAGACAAACTGACTGAACTAATGAGTAGCCTATTGGCTACCTCTGTCAAGGAGGCTGCGTTTGTCTGTCCAGCAAAGAGATGAAGAGCAGATGGTGGGAGAGGACGGTTCCACTGCTTCCTGCGTGAGGCCAGTTTCAGAGTTAGATCTCAGCATGGCCATCAAAGGGTAGCACAGAATCCATTTTCAGTTGCTCCCGAGGCCACATCAGATCTTAAGGCTCCCAGGAACGAAAGCTAGAGAGCAGCGACTTTCTGTGAAAAGTTCCCAGGACTGCCTGCTCCCCTCCTCTGACTCTGCCTCCAGGTTGCACAAAGTCCAGGGGGAACCGAAAGGGCCACAGGAACGTGGACTTCCCCAAGTCGTAATTCAGCCACCAGGGAAGCTGCTCTGGACAAAACCACCTCGCTAAGCTCCAGCTGAATTCTCCTGCTCCCAAGGGGAGTGCAAGCCAGACACTGTCAAGGTCACAGGGAGAGTGGAGGTGCCCTGGGGGGATCGCCTCATGAGACTTTTATTATCCACCTCCGTCACTGACAAGGGAGGAAATGAAGGAAGGAGGAGTTTTTTGGCTCCTTCCTGGTTCAGACTGCTTTAGCCATTGATGTAGTAAAAGGTTATTACCTGAAAGCCAACACAACTCGTTCTAAACCTAAGTGATTTTTCACTGTGTGGGACCTAGGACTCTCTGCCCCCATTCCAGTATAAACAATGCATGGAGGAAATGGCAGAAACTATTGAGATTTTCCTGTATGCACCATGAGACTAGAAAGTTTTACAGTATTAACCGTGTAAACAAATGTACAACTCATAATGCATACACAGCCCTGGGGTTTGAACTCAGGGCCTCACACTTGCTAGGCAGAAGCTCTTATTGCTTAAGCCACACTGCTAACCCAAACTGGATCAACTTAAAGATCACACTTATTCACTTTATTGAACTGCACGATATGCATAGTAGAGGATTGCTCATATTGGCTCTGCAAAAGAAAATATTTCAAAATAGTATCAAGGGACAAATGAGAGTTTTACTATTTATCATATTATCACAAATTTAATCAAGGGACCATACGTAATGCTGTCAAGTATGTGAATTGATTTAACTTTCCTGGAAGATAATGTAGAATTTTATAAAACTATGCCTCTGGGAACATATTATCTCCCAAGTACACACACAAACACGCATGTCTATCTGTGACGGCTTGCTTAGGATAGCTCAATGCTGTACATGCCACACCCTCCATCCATTAGCAAGGGACTGGTGAGTCCTGATGGCACACCTAGGAGACATTATGCAGCCACTAAAAATGACCACGGACATCTACCTTTATTGACTTAAGACGCTCTCTAGAGTCTTATGATTGAAAAAAGCAGTTACAGTTCTTTAATACCATTTTTTTTATATAAAAAAATGCTTCAAACAAGGCAAGATAGAATTGTGGGCAAGTTACTTAGCATACCATCCCCCTCTCCCATGTGCAGCTCAGGTTTACTCAGGGTTAGGAATTAAGCCTGCTGGTGTATGCGTGTGTGACAGGCCTAGTGACACAGGCGTGTGGCAGACATCCACGCAGCCAGCATTAATCCTCCATCTCCCGATTTACGCTTACACTGTAAAAGCGTGCAGAGGAAGGCGAAAGGCGTGAGGATATGCCTTTTCTTTCCCACGGATTGGAACAGTCTTTCTTTTCTAATCCCGGCACTTGTACACGGATAGAGTTACAGGTGGATGCAAGCGCTGGCCTTTTGTTAACATAAACAGGATTACGTTATCTGTATTTTACTTCAATTTTTTTTTAAATGTTCTTTTTTTTAAAAAAGTTTTCTCTTTACTATTAGTATGAGAGCTGTCATTCTACCTGTATAGACTGTGATGTTCAGCTCCACGTGACACAGAGGATGCCTCAAATATATATCACTGTCCCTACTGACAGACACTTGGCTAATCTCAAATTTTCACTGTTACAAACCAGGCTGCAATTTTATAGCCTTATATATAGATTTTTTTTTTTTTTTAAGGAGAGGGGTGGCATAAACAAATATTCTGTCTCCTCCATAATAATTTTAGTCCTGAAGTAGTAATTGTTGGGTTGTTTCAAGCTTTAAGATTTACAAGCTGTCAGCCAAAAAGGCCTTGCCAATTTCTACCCCTACCACACCCTGTAAGTCTCCATTTCCTTGCAACTTTGCTACCATTTGTTAGTCTACTTATGTTTTGATGAGCTTGTAGGAAAACAGTACTTGTTATTTTAATTTAGTTTTATGAATACCTTTTCATGTTGTCATTTTATTTCTGTATCTGTAACTTATCTTTTACTTATTCAGCAAATACTTAGCAAACTCATCCTACTCCCGTGTAAACTCAGTTCTGTTCTGAGCACTTAGACTGCGTGGCAGTTCTGACCTGCCTCCAGACCTGATTCCAGACAAGGCCAGCAGTGACTAGGAAAGGAAACACTGGTGCCCTATAAAGTTGTCATATCAGCAGCAGAGGGTGAGGATCAACACGAAATGCATGGTGTGTGCGCAGGGTGGAAGTCCAGCAGGCCAGGCCAGGCCAGGCCTCTGCAGTCTTAAACAAGGGGGAGGGGAGGGAAGGGGAAGGGGAAGGGAGGGGAGGGAAGGGGAAGGGAAGGGAGGGGAGGGAAGGGGAAGGGGAAGGGAAGGGAGGGGAGGGAAGGGGAAGGGGAAGGGAGGGGAGGGAAGGGGAAGGGAAGGGAGGGGAGGGAAGGGGAAGGAAGGAGAGAGGAGGGAAGGGGAAGGGAAGGGAGGGGAGGGAAGGGGAAGGGAAGGGAGGGGAGGGAAGGGGAAGGAAGGAGAGAGGAGGGAAGGGGAAGGGAAGGGAGGGGAGGGAAGGGGAAGGGAAGGGAGGGGAGGGAAGGGGAGGAGAGAGGAGGGAGGGGAGGAGAGAGGAGGGAAGGGGAAGGGAAGGGAGAGGAGGGAAGGGGAGGGGAGGAGAGAGGAGGGAAGGGGAAGGGAGGAGAGAGGAGGGAAGGGGAAGAGGAGAGGGGAGGGAAGGGGAAGAGGAGAGGGGAGGGAAGGGGAAGAGGAGAGGGGAGGGAAGGGGAAGAGGAGGGAAGGGGAAGGGAAGGGAGGGGAGGGAAGGGGAAGGGAAGGGCTACCATGAGAGCAATAGCTGGGTGCTCATTGCTGGACACTCTTTTTGTTTGGGACCCTGATTCTTGTCAGGTGTGCTTCCAAATTATTACCGGCCTTTTAATGGCTATTTGTTTGGTTTGCTTGAGGTGCTGGTTCAAGACCAAGGGCCTTGCATGTACACCAATGATCTACCAAAGAACTACACCCTCAGCTCTTTTTGCTTTTAAGGCAGGGTCTTACTATGCAGCCCAGGCTGGTCTTGAACTGGGGCTCCTCCTGCCTCAGAATCCCCTAGTGCTAGGATTTTAGATGGGCACCTCCGTGCTGGGTTTAGTCATTTTTTGGCAGCACTGGGGAATAAACTCAGAGCCTCGTGCTTGCTAGAGAGGTGCTCTTACCACTTGAGCCACTCCACCAGCACTGGGCTTAGTCTTGTAATGTTTTTGTGTCACTTTTTTATACTTTGTTATCTCTATATTACCTATTCTTTCTCTTTATAGTTTCTGCATGTGTATCAGTGACAGTGAACACACACGGCACTGACAAGGTCTGACACTCCACAGCCAGCTTCTTTTCTGTTTTCTTGTTTTCTACTTTCACTACCAATGTGTTTAATGTCAGTGTTGTTGTTTTTCTCTTTCTGTTGAGGGATTTAGGATAAAAAATCATTCGTCCGGACTCTGAACCAATTTCCCCAAGGCCACCTGGCATTTGGAGCTGCTGAGAGTTCTATTTCTTTGTGACTAATCAGGAGCTTTTCCATTTGGCAGCTCTTACGACTTTCATGTTCTGAAATTTCGACCTGAAGGATCTTCTGGGCATCTTTCTTCACTCACCCTGCTTGCACTCGTCTTTGAATGTGGAGACTCATGTGTTCCTTCGGCTAAAGACATTTTCTCTGTATTACCTCCTTAGATTCCTTTCCCTTCCTTCTTTTTCCTGCTAAGCTGTTTAGACACCTCCAAGAACTGCTAGGTGTGTGTTTCCTATCACCCAAGTTTTTCTTTTGTACTTTCTCTCTCTCTTCTTTGGGAACTGTGCTGTCAGAGGGCGTTTCTTGGTTTAGATGTGCCTCTCTGGGGCACTCAGCCTCTGTCTGGGTTTTTACTTTCACAACCAAAGTTTCATTTACAAGATCTTAACACACTTTTTGAAGCAACACTCAATTCTCACTCACTGGACATGACAGTTCTCTTAGCCCTCAAGGACAGTGACACCTCTTTTTCTCTTTCTGTGGTGCCGGGAATTGAACTCAGGGCCTTGAGCTTGGCAAGCACTGTACAACTTGAGCCATGTCCAACTCTTTTCCTTTTAGTTTCTCAGATACGGTCTTGTAATTCGCCCTAGCTAGGCGTACACAGAGATCCTCTCAATCTCAGCCTACCAAGTAGCTGGTATTATAGGCATGTACCACCACACCCCGCTCCCTTAGGTGACTTCTAAGAATTGCACAAAGAGCAGGCTCTGACCTGGGATCATACACCTCCTCTTAAAGACTGTCCACCAATCTACCATTTTGTTTCTTGGTAAGTAAGCTTTACCAGTCTTTGAGCTATATGTTCTTTTCTCTTCCTCCTCCTCCTTTTCTCTCTTTTATTTTTTTTTTCTGTGGTGCTGGGGATGGAACTTGCTCTTCCACTGAGCTATGCCCCAGCCTTATGTGTTTCTTTAAACGTGTGACAATTCCTGGCTCTACAGCTCCTGCTCACTTGGTTAAGGGCATGATTTCACACAACCCACTCTGCCCGCCAATGTTCAGAGTCAGCTAATGTGGTGCTTGACTGCCACACTGGAGCAGCTCACAGGACCACTGATAATCCTGTGGGTCCTCTCTGCAAATGACAAAAGGCTGCCTGCTCTACAAGAAAGGGTCACATTATGCTGGTTTTCTGTGAGCTGGCCATTTCTCACTGCCACCTGCCAAACAAGAGCATGGCATATGCAGAGGTCTGTGACTGTACTGAGTGGCTCCCTTGAGATTGAGTGGCAATGCTGTCACTGGTGTAGGAACCACACTAAGGCCCCCAGGCTGAGACACATATATGTACAGGCTCTGGGTGGGCACAAAGACTGCAGGACGTTCCCATCCACTGCCTTCAAGGAACCATCCCCAACCACTAACCCTTTGGAGTGTGGTGTGAGCACCAGGGTATCTCTTGCCTCTGAATTTGGAGCCCGTCCACCATCCCATATTTTGGGCTGTCTTCTCATCAATTCAATTCACACTCTCTTCCTGCCTTCCAGAAACTTTCTAAACTTTCCAGCAACAACTGCCTTTCAGCACAGACACTGACTGTGAAGTCCACTGTGTGTAAGCACCAAGGCTTGGAGTGGGAAGGGCAGTGCTTGGGCTTCCTTCATCTTCCCGATTCAAACCCCACATTCACTTTATTTTAAAATTATAGTTGTTTTATAAATACTCATTATACGGGGGGGAGGGTTTGCAGTGACAATTCCGATCAGTTTTATATTGTACATCAGTTACACTGCACCCATCAGCTCTCCCCCTCAACCCCCTCCACTCACATTCGCTTTTTAATCCAAAGAATTCCAGAGATTCCAAGATGGCAGCTAGAGGGAAGAAGCAGAAAGTGTGCCTCCTAAAGTGAAAGCTTGGAGAGAGGCTGGAGATACACCTTGCAGGCAAGGCCACCAAGAAGAGGCAAAACTTTGACCCCTCCACACCTCCAGCCTGCGCAGAGCATCTCCACTTCACATTGAATGGAGAAACCAGGAGGGTCCCCGGGCCACCAGACACCCACGCCCAGATGGCTTGGGAAGATGCGGACAAGGAGAGCTAAGAGGTATGCAGTACTCCCACAGATGACCCTGGGCCAGATCAGCATAGCCCCCTGGACAGACTGACCCCCACCCGGGGAAATAAGAGAAACTGAGTAATAAGCAATAAGAACAATAAAGACATGTAGCAAAGAGGGTGGGGTGCCCTGAGCGCTGAGGAGGAGGGGAGGGGAATCCCGCCCAGAACTGTAAATAAACAAGCCGGGCCTGGCCGGACAGGGCAGGAGTGCCCAGCAACCACAAGCGGGAAAGCTTGTGAGAGTGGCAGAGGGAGGAAAACTCCACAGGAGAGTGGGGAAGACCCACCTCCCACGTGAGCTGTAAACAAACATGCCGACCGGCAGGAGCAGCAGCACATGCCCAGCAACCAGGAGCAGGAAAGCTTGTAAAAGCGACAGTTCCCATGTGAACTGTAAATAAACATGCAGGCCTGAGCACGTGGGTGCAGTGTCACCTTTCCCAGTGTGCTTGGAAAGGGGAAAGCTTGTAGCAGAGGCTCCCGCACAGGAGAACTCTGAGTAAACAAAACCTGCGGGGCCAGGTGAGTGCTAAGCTCACCCCTGAGATCTGCATAAATAAAGCCTCCAGCAACAGCAGGCTGACAGCAGCGGGCAGGCAAGCCACAGCCACAGATAGCCATACACAGACCTGTCTCCAGACTCTTTTTTTTCTCTCTCCCTACCTTTGATGAGAAAACAACCGAACTACACCTGCATGCTGAAAAACTTACTGAAACTGTATTGCATTTGAACTTGGGACACTTTGTGGGTTTTTTTTTGTGTGTGTGTGTTTCCCCTTTGATGAGACAACTACAGAACAACATCTGAGGCACCATCTCTAGGATTGGAGGCTGAGGGACGAGCACCAAAATTATTAAGACTGAAACTTCATTGCATTTGAACTTGGAGGCTTTTATTTTTTTATTTTGTTTTTATTTATATATATATATATATATATATATATATATATATATATATATATATATATATATAGATCTTTTCTTTCATTTACTTATTTTTTATTTTTATTCTTACCTTTATTCTTTTTATTTTTTATTTTCAATCCTCTGTCTCTCTAATGCCTTTTCAGCTTATGGTTGATTAGTACACTGTCTCTCCCTGTTTATATCTTTGAAACTTTTTTTGTTTGTTTCTTTGGTTTTTTTTTTCTACTTGATTATTTGTTTTTCCCTTTTCCTTTAACTTCTTTGCTTTCCAACCCCTCTCACCCTTCCATTCTAAATATCATTAGTACTATTATTACAAGCCAGAAAATACTTAATTGCACACAGTACAGGGACAGTACCAACACCAAAGGCAATGATGGAAAGACAGAAAAACCAGGGAAACCAATTTCCCCACAGCAAAAAATTAGTACAGGAACCAGAGGGAAATGAAGAAAGCAGATACTCAGATCGGACTCCAACAAAATGAAGATAAACTATGCCAAAGAACCCAATGAAGCCAATAAGGATAATTTAAAAGAAGACATACTACAGGTACTCAATGAGAATTTTATAGAGATGAACCAAAATGTACAAGAGACACTCAAGAAATTCCAAGACAACAAAAATAGAGAATCTGAAAAAGCAAAAGAAGAAATAAAGGAAACCATAGAAGCATCGTATAAACATCAAAGTGAAACAGAGAACACGATGAATAAACAGATAAATGAACTCAGGACAAAAATACACAACATTAAAGAGGAAACCACCCAGGATATGGAAAACCTCAGAAAAAAGAACGAAACAGAATTGCAAATCAAAACAGAAGGCCAATCCAGCAGAATACAACAAACTGAAGACAGAATCTCAGAACTCGAAGATGAAATGGTAATTAAAGGAAAAACTGAAGAACTATTAATTAAACAACTCAAGACCTGTGAAAAGAAAATGCAAGAAACTCACCGACTCCATCAAAGACCAAACTTGAGAATCATGGGCATCAAAGAAGGAGAAGAGGTGCAAGCGAAGGGAATGCGTAATATATTCAACAAAATAGTAATGGAAAATTTCCCAAATCTAGAGAGAGATATTCCCATACAGATGCAAGAGGCCTCCAGAACACCAAACAGACCAGATCAAAATAGAACTACCCCACAACATATCATCATAAAACAACAAGTTCAGAAACTAGGGAAAGAATATTGAAGGCTGTAAGAGAGAAAAAACAAATAACATACAAAGGTAAACCATCAAAATCACAGCAGACTGCTGAAAAGAAACATTAAAAGCAAGAAGAGCGTGGGGTGAGATCTTCCCGGCACTGAATGAAAATAACTTCAACTCCAGGATACTCTACCCAGCAAAACTATCATTCAAAATAGATGGAGCAATAAAAGTCTTCCATGATAAGCAGAAACTAAAACAATATGTGACCACAAAGCCACCACTACAAAAGATTCTTCAAGGGATTCTGCACGCAGAAAGTGAAACCCAACATAACTATGAAAGGACAGGCAGCACCAAACTACAGGAAAAGAAAAAGCAAGACAGTAGAGAGTAACCTCAACTTGGGTACACACAATCAAACCTTCAAACAACTAAGACAACTAAATGACAGGAATCACCACATACCTATCAGTACTAACACTTAATGTTAACGGACTTAATTCACCCATCAAAAGGCACCGCTTGACAAAATGGATTAAAAAGGAAGATCCAACAATTTGTTGCTTACAGGCGACCCATCTCACTGACAGAAATAAGCATAGGCTTAGGATGAAAGGCTGGAAGAAGATTTACCAAGCCAGTGGCCCCCCAAAACAAGCAGGAGTAGCAATACTTATCTCTGACAAAGTAGAATTCAAACCTACATTGATCAAACAAGATAAAGAAGGACATTCCATACTAATAAAAGGGGAAACAGACCAAAAGGAAATAATAATCATCAATCTGTATGCACCCAATGTCAACGCACCCAATTTCATCAAACATACCCTGAAAGACCTAAAAACATATATTAACTCCAACACAGTGGTTGTGGGAGACTTTAACACCCCATTATCATCAACAGGTCATCCAAACAAAAAATCAATAAAAAATCCAAGATCTAAAATATACAATAGATCAAATGGACATAGTTGATGTCTACAGAACATTTCATCCAACTTCTACACAATACACATTCTTCTCAGCAGCCCATAGAACCTTCTCCAAAACAGATCATATCCTAGGGCATAAAGCAAGTCTCAGCAAATATAATAGAAATTATACTATGCATACTATCTGATCACAATGAAATAAAACTAGAACTCAACAACAAAAGTAAAGACAAAAAACACGCAAACAGCTGGAAACTAAATAACTCATTACTTAATGCAAAATGGGTCATTGATGAAATAAAACAGGAAATTAAAAAGTTCCTGGAAGTCAATGAAAATGAAAACACAACCTACTGGAACCTATGGGACACAGCAAAGGCAGTCCTGAGAGGAAAGTTTATAGCCATGAGTGCATACGTTAAAAAGACTGAAAGATTCCAAATCAATGACCTAATGATACATCGCAAACTCCTAGAAAAACAAGAAGCAAATCCCAAAACAAATCGAAGGAGAGAATAAAAATAAGAGCTGAAATCAACGAAATAGAAACCAAAAAAACCATACAAAGAATTAATGAAACAAAATGTTGGTTCTTTGAAAAAGTAAACAAGATCAACAGACCCCTGGCAAACCTGACTAAAATGAGGAGAGAAAAAACCCAAATTAGTAGAATCAGGAATGCAAAAGGGGAGATAACAACAGACACCATGGAAGTCCAGGAAATCATCAGAGACTACTTCGAGAACCTATATTCAAATAAATTTGAAAATCTTAAAGAAATGGACAGATTTCTAGATACATGTGATCATCTAAAACTGAACCAAGAGGAAATTAATCACCTGAATAGATCTATAACACAAAATGAAATTGAAGCAGCAATCAAGAGTCTCCCCAAAAAGAAAAGTCCAGGACCTCATGGATTCTCTGCTGAATTCTATCAGACCTTTAAAGAAGAACTGATACCAACCCTCCTTAAACTGTTCCATGAAATAGAAAGGGAAGGAAAACTGCCTAACACATTTTATGAAGCCAGTATTACACTTATCCCAAAACCAGGCAAAGACACCTCCAAAAAGGAGAACTATTGGCCAATCTCCTTAATGAACATTGATGCAAAAATCTGCAACAAAATAATGGCAAACTGAATTCAGCAACACACCAAAAAGATTATTCACCATGACCAAGTAGGCTTCATCCCAGGAATGCAAGGGTGGTTCAACATATGAAAATCAATAAACATAATAAACCACATAAACAGAAGCAAAGACAAAAACCACTTGATCATCTCAATAGATGCAGAAAAAGCCTTTGATAAGATCCAACACCATTTCATGATAAAAGCTCTAAGAAAACTAGGAATAGAAGGAAAGTTCCTCAACATTATAAAAGCTATATATGACAAACCTACACACAGCATTATACTTAATGGAGAAAAACTGAAACCATTCCCTCTAAAATCAGGAACCAGACAAGGATGCCCACTATCTCCACTCCTATTCAACATAGTACTGGAATTCCTAGCCAGAGCAATTAGGCAAGAAGGAATAAAAGGAATACAAATAGGTAAAGAAACTGTCAAAATATCCCTATTTGCAGACGACATGATCCTATACCTTAAAGACCCAAAAACCTCTATTCAGAAGCTTCTAGACATCATCAATAGCTACAGCAAGGTAGCAGGACATAAAATCAACATAGAAAAATCATTAGCATTTCTATACACTAATAATGAACAAATTGAAAAAGAATATATGAAAACAATTCCATTTACAATAGCCTCAAAAAAAAAATCAAATACCTAGGTGTAAACCTAACAAAAGATGTGAACGACCTCTACAAGGAAAACTATAAACTTCTGAGGAAAGAGATTGAGGAAGACTATAGAAAGTGGAGAGATCTCCCATGCTCATGGATTGGTAGAATCAACATAGTAAAGATGTCGATACTCCCTAAAGTAATCTACATGTTTAATGCAATTCCCACTAAAATTCCAATGACATTCACTAAAGAGATTGACAAATCTACCGTGAAATTTATACGGAAATACAAGAGACCTCGAATAGCCAAGGCAATGCTCAGTCAAAAGAATAATGCTGGAGGTATCACAATACCTGACTTCAAACTATATTACAAAGTAATATGATAAAAACAGCATGGTACTGGCACAAAAACAGACACGAAGACCAGTAGAACAGAATAGAGGACCCAGATATGAAGCCAGACAAGTATAACCAACTTGTCTTTGACAAAGGAGCTAAAAATATACGATGGAGAAATAACAGCCTCTTCAACAAAAACTGCTCGGAAAACTGGTTAGCAGTCTGCAAAAAACTGAAACTAGATCCACGTATATCACCCTATACCAAGATTAACTCAAAATGGATCAAGGATCTTAATATCAGACCACAAACTCTAAAGCTGATACAGGAAAGAGTAGGAAATACTCTGGAGTTAGTAGGTATAGGCAAGAACTTTCTCAATGGATCCCCAGCAGCACAGCAACTAAGAGATAGCATAGATAAATGGGACCTCATAAAGCTAAAAAGCTTCTGTTTATCAAAAGAAATGGTCTCTAAACTGAAGAGAACACCCACAGAGTGGGAGAAAATATTTTTCAGCTACACATCAGACAAAGGACTGATAACCAGAATATATAGGGAACTTAAAAAACTAAATTCTCCCAAAACTAATGAACCAATAAAGAAATGGGCAAGTGAACTAAACAGAACTTTCTCAAAAGAAGAAATTCAAATGGCCAAAAAACATATGAAAAAATGCTCACCATCTCTAGCAATAAAGGAAATGCAAATCAAAACCATACTAAGATTCCACCTCACCCCTGTTAGAATAGCCACCATTAGCAACACCACTAACAGGTGTTGGCGAGGATGTGGGGAAAAAGGAACCCTCTTACACTGTTGGTGGGAATGTAGACTAGTACAACCACTCTGGAAAAAAATTTGGAGGCTACTTAAAAAGCTAAACATTGATCTACCATTTGATCCAGCAATACCACTCTTGGGGATATACCCAAAAGACTGTGACACAGGTTACTCCAGAGGCACCTGCACACCCATGTTTATTGCAGCACTATTCACAATAGCCAAGTTATGGAAACAGCCAAGATGCCCCACTACTGACGAATGGATTAAGAAAATGTGGTATCTATACACAATGGAATTTTATGCAGCCATGAAGAACAATGAAATGTTATCATTCGCTGGTAAATGGATGGAATTGGAGAACATCATTCTGAGTGAGGTTAGCCTGGCCCAAAAGACCAAAAATCGTACGTTCTCCCTCATATGTGGACATTAGATCAAGGGCAAACACAACAATGGGATTGGACTTTGAGCACATGATAAAAGCGAGAGCACACAAGGGAGGGGTGAGGATAGGTAAGACATCTAAAAAATTAGCTAGCATTTGTTGCCCTTAACACAGAGAAACTAAAGCAGATACCTTAAAAGCAACTGAGGCCAATAGAGAAGGGGACCAGGAACTAGAGAAAAGGTTAGATCAAAAAGAATTAACCTAGAAGGTAACACACACGCACAGGAAATTAATGCGAGTCAACTCCCTGTATAGCTATCCTTATCTCAACCAGCAAAAACCCTTGTTCCGTCCTATTATGACTTATACTCTCTCTTCAACAAAATTAGAGATAAGGGCAAAATAGTTTCTGCCAGGTATTGAGGGGGTGGGGGGGAGAGGGAGGGGGCGGAGTGGGTGGTAAGGGAGGGGGTGGGGGCAGGGGGGAGAAATGACCCAAGCCTTGTATACACATATGAATAATAAAACAATAAAAATTTAAAAAACGAAAAAGAAAAAGAATTCTAAAATGTCCAAAAGTCCATCTGGTATGAAGATTAGTGATTACAGTAAAAGTGACTCTTCTTTTTCTTCACTAATAAAAACTTAACGTAAAGGCCATTAATCTTAAACTGTAGTTTAATCTTAAACATACTTTATTACAAAAAGAAAAAAAGAAAACCTTAGAGGGTTGTTGTTGTGCCTGGCTAAAACATTGTGGAAGGGATTCATACCCCTCAGCCTCAGCACTACTGACCCACAGCAGAGACCCGTTAAGATGAAAACAGCTCATAATTTCTCTCCCACATGCTGCTTTTGGGTAAGAAGCCATTCTCCTTTGAAAAACTCCCCAGGCTATTAAGCCTAATAAGTAGGTGTTTGAAATATGTCTTTCACTTTTCTGTTATGCAGATGTAGCACTAAGTGGTGGGTTTCCTATAAAATATGCAAGGACTTATATTGAAAGGCCGCCCTGGAGTGGCTCTTCCCAGAAACAACTGGGAACACACGGGAAAAGGGAGGTAGGAAGACACAGACTGTTCCTGCTTCTGGTGCTTCCCCCGCCTGGACAGCCAAGGACAATGGTGGGAAAGCCACTGGCACAGCAGCTAAGGGTTGAACACAGAAAAGCCGAGGGTGGCCAACCCGAGGAGGAGAACAGTCATTGCAGGAAGAAAGCGTCACCTACCTGCCGGGAGCATCCCTTCTCCGTGCTCGCCTGCCCAATGGTTATTTTTCGTAGAAAGCGGTCATTGGTGTCCACCACTGGAAGAAAACAGATTACTCATTCAATCGACAAATGTGACTGGTCACGCAGGCCAATGCTGAGGAAGTAGCAGAAAACAAGGGAAAGGGGCTGGCTTCTTCCCTTGAGGAGCCCAGCAAACAAGAAAATCTGTGCTAGTGGTGAGACCTTAGGAAGCCAAGTACACAGAGTGCGTCAGGATAGGCAGCAAGGAAAAGGACTTGTGAAAGGGCAATGGTCTACACCGACAGCCAAGTAACAAGAAGTCAATCCAGCTTCTCAAAAGTTAATTCTGTAATCACCTGGTAATTCCACTCCTCTGCATCACTCGAAATGAGTGAAGGCAGGAACTTGGACAGGTATTTCTACACCATGGCCACAGCAGTGCTAGTCACTGCAGCAACTAACGTGCCCAGCACCATAGGACTGGACATGCCACATCATGTATGTACACATGTAGTATTATGGAATACTACGCTGCCATAGAAAGGAAGAACATTTTGATATATGTTACAGCATGGATAAGTGATAGAAATAAGCATAGTTAAGGAAGACAGACACAGAAGCACAAATACCACGTGATCCCACATAAGTGGGGTACCTAAAATAGGCAAATTCCTGGAGGCAGAAAATAGAAGAGTGGTGTCCAGGGGCAGAGAGGGAGTTACATTCTAATGGGCACAGCATGTTCTCTGAGGATGACGGGGCTTTGGTTGTAAGCAGCGGTGACGGAACAGTCACTGTGACAGTAAAACGCCATCAGCACAGAGATGGTTTAAATGGTGACTTTTGTGCTTTGCATACAAATTAGTAATGGAGAGAAAAGCTGTTTGTCATTAGAGCAGGCACAATTCTTGCTTGTTTGAATTGCACTGGTTCAGATTTTTGTTCGTGGAAAACTAGGTTTCGTTTAGTAAAAATCAAATTCACAATGCCAAGGAACGAAGCCAGAAGGACAGACTTTCCTTATTTATGTGGCTTCAAATAACAAGCTATTCACAATGACAACAGAGATCCAGCTTATTAATGTATAATGTGGTACTGATGACAGCAGTGACAGGAATTATGTATTTGGGGACAAAGAGTGTCTGTGGAGGAAGGGTGTTAATGTTTCTTGACATCCGGGCACTAGCGGACCTCTCCCCTCTCTGCCCTCTATTGTTCCCTGACTCGGCACACACTCCAGACACTAACGGCCTCACCTAACACACACGGCCTCTTTGTGTTTTCTAAGACACAGGCAGGACATCTGCAGAACGAGAGGCCGGCTCCTCAGGATTACTGTTTGTGACTGCTTTTATTCCCCAGATGCATGAAGCCACCTTCTTTCCTGATGTGGAGTACATACAACCTTGGCACCAGACTGAACCGCTCTTTTTATCAAATTTCTCTGAAGTCAACAATGGACCAGCTTTTATTTAGCAAAGAGAAAGCAAGCAAAAGAATAAGGCTAAAAAGATAAACTCTACAGCGTCGTTTCAGTCCACCAGGATTTGACATGCAGAGGAGGTGTGAGAAGTACCTGTGATGTATGATCCCATTACAAGGGTTACACTCTATCTAGGGCGAAGGCAGAAAAGCCTACTCTGCACGTCCTCAATTCATCTACAGGGCAGTTCTACTTTTCACGTTAGTTCATGGTTATCAGAGCCACGCTAATTATCCAATGTCAGTCCACGTTCCTCTGACCCAGGTGGCTTGTCCACAGTGACACAGTTTTCTGCATTTAGTGTTTTTAACAGTAACACAATTCTAGTATTTCTCTGGAATAATTTTTAAAGTTGTCACTTCCATTAAAATTTATTTGTGACCACAGACTCCTTCTGTCCTTTCAGAGAGAATCCAAAGGCATGTTGGCCCTACATGGAAAGGGGCATGACCTCTACTTGTGATGGCTGCCTAGGATGGAGCACCATCGCAAGTGTGGAAGAACACCAACTCGTGTAAAAATTTCTTCGTAATTCTTGTTCTCATTCTAGAGATGACCCACTTTCAGTTTATGGAAAGTGTATTCCTTTCCCAATAAACTTTACCATCACTTTTACTACAAAAAGTTTTTTCTCTCTCTCTTAGCATAGTCACATGCCTGGCTTAAAACATAGCAATTTTCCCCTGCATAATTTTTCTTGTGCTAGTAGACTTCCAAAATAGTTTTGAAGAGTAACACAAACTCAGACATGCCCCAAAAAGGTTGGCTACACGTTTTGGACAGAATGACATTTTAATAATTTTCCTAGTTATAAAAAGTTTTCTAGAAAAAGTAGGCTCTTCAATAAAATGTTGCAAATACTTATGTCAATTGTTAAAAATGCATGTTTAAGTTGTGGTTCACTCAAAACGGAATAATCTAGAGCCATTTCAAGATGGCCATCCTGGGTGGGGGTAAAGGTGGATGGGAGAACATTTGTTGTGCAGCATGCTTGAGATCCTGGATTTGATTTCAGCACCATTGAAAGTAAATAAATGCATAAATAAAATGACCATTACAACAAGGAGCCAACAAAATAGAAAATGCTTATGATAAAAATCAAAGAAGATATAAAATCGATATACATAAATCATACCAGAGCTATATGGAAATACTAGATGCACCAAAAACTATGAATAATAGTGTTATTAGCATGCCAAGATGCTTCTTATTCTTCTGACACATTTCCAAAATCTCTGTAACGTTATCACTCGTGTGTGTGAGCGCACGCATGCGTGTGTGGAACGCAGGGAGGGGCTCTGCTTGCCAGGCATGTGCTCTACCCCTTCAGCCACACTCCCAGACAGCTACTTCTTATTATTTTTTGCAGTACTGGGGTTTGAACTCAGGGCTTCTTGCTTTGCTAGGCAGGCACTCTATAGCTTGAACCATGCCTCCAATCCAGTCACTACTTATTTTTAAATGAAAAATACATTCACGATAGTGTCTAAGGAAATTTTCACTTAGTTCAGAAGACAAAGACCACAGAGAAACTACATAATAGAGTGTAGCCGTGACGGTGTCTCAGGGTCTTTTGGCAAGTGCTTTTGAATCTGCAAAGGATGTGCAGTGGTGTCCCTTGTGAGGGGGCTGATGTTACACTGCAAAAGTTCGGCATCCAGAATCCAGGACTCTGTGTCAACATGACAGCATACACGGACAATCCCACAGCACAAAACTTTGTGTCATATGCAGCATTATTTAAAATGTCGTATAAGATGCTTCAGGCCATGTGCATAAGGTGTTCTGACTTGGGTGTCATTCCCAAGACATCTCACTGTGTATATATACGCAAATCTCCCCAGTCGAAAAACTTCTGAAATCTGAAACACCTCTGGTCCCAGGCATTTCAGATGAGGGATACTCAACCTGCTTCCATCGTAAAGATGAATGAACTGAGTGGGCAGTTGTGCGGCTCGCACTTGGTAGAGGTAAGATTGGGTCTCTGGGCTTTGCCTGCATCTCACGGTCTGTGAGAAGACACTCAACTCCAGGCTGAGTGGACTCCCAGGACGGCAGCCTAAGGAGGGGGTGAGGCTGGACTTGACCTGGAAGAGCAAGACCAGCAGAAAGAGGTGGCAGGGATGGCTGAGCAAGGACAGGCACAAGGAGGCCCTCCTGAACAGACAGCAGACAGAAGCTATGCTGTGGTGGTCGGAGAGCCAGGCTGTGTAAGGATGACTTCATCACACAGGAGGGGACAGTATCTCTGTGATAAGAGCCTACTGAAGTAGGGAGGGAAATGGAAGCAGGAGAAAGTACTGGAAAGTGACTGTTACCTGATAAGTAGGTTCTGAAAGAGCATGTGACTTGCAGCAGTGGCAGAGGCGATCCAGGGGGCAGGGTGGGCGATGGGAAGAGACAGTCACAGCTGACAGGCATGGTGCACAAGAGGGAGCTACCCAGAAATCTGCCTGTCCCGTCTGAAGCATCAGAGGGACACATGGTCAATGGCTGGAGTCACCCACAGACCTAGGGGGAAACTCAGCACTTGAAGTACAAACGGGAGAGCTGCTTAGAGCTCGTGGGAAAGAGTGAGAGGAAGAAATTAGGGCAGTGGGCAAAGGTGAGAGGAGAAGGAAGGGGAGACGTGGCTTTAAAAAATGTCTTTAGATGGCATGGTGGCTCACACCTGTAATCCTAGCTACTCGGGAGGTGGAGATTGGGAGGAATGTGGTTTGAGGTTAGCCAAGGGAAGAGGTTCGAGAGACCCCATCTTAAGCTATAAAAGCTTCTTGTGGTTGTCTGCTCCTGTCATTCCAGCTCTGCAGGAAGTGTAAAATAGGATATCGGAGAAATGGGGGGAAAGCCCTAGCAAGCTTAGGGCCTTGAGTTCAAATCCCAGTCTACTAAGAAATAAAATTTTTTAAATGCAGAGAGAAGAGGCCATGGAGGAAAGAAACAGAAGAGAATTAAAGCAATCTTCCTTGGACTTTAGGAGGGAGGGAGTGGCTGGGCTTGAGCAGGGGAAGTGGTTGGTATAAGCAACAGGCCATGGCAGAGAGAGAAGATGGCAGTGCTGGACGTAGAAGGGGGATCAAAACCCAGGCTGGGCTTCAGCCTCGAGCACCCCCCACTTGGGCCCTTAGCACACTGCAAGGTCCCAGCACCCACCTCTCTGCCATGTGATGGTGGAGGGGTCGATGTTGAGCCGGGCGAATTTACTCACTTCCTCTTCTGTCAGTGCACTCGGATCTGTCTTGTTTATCCCCAGTTTCTAGTGATTAAGAAAAAAAAATGAGGTAAGTATGGGAAAGAAGAGAAACCACAAGGTAACCAAAACTATGCCTCTTACTCTGCTTCCCCCATAATTAGTAAAGTCTCTCAAGATCAAACTTTATTTTGAGTAAATTATAGATTAGGTCAAATCATACAAACTATTGTTTCAGTCCAAACGTCTCCTACAAGTGGAAGACACTGAAATTCTGTAAGATGCCCGTGAAGTGACAGAGCTGAAAGTGGGGTTCAGCTAGCAATGCTCAGTGGACACCTGGACACCCTTGAATCGGGTGAGGTGCTCAAAGGGACATAACTGCTGTCCACTAAATTGATGCCTTAGTGCACTGGGTCTTTTCAAACACAAATACCAACGGCTCAAGTAATGTATATATTTAAATCTCAAAACAAGACAAAAGAATCTAAATTCCTAACGCATTTGTTTCTGTAAGGAAAACACCCTAAGAAAGTGGGCTTTGGCCAGGTGTGGTGGTACATGCTTATAATCCTAGAACTTTGGAGGCTGAGGCAGGAGAATTGCAAGTTTGGACCCTATTTCCAGAGGGAAAAAAGTAAAGAAGCTCCAGGAAATAGAAACTGGACAGGATGGAATTACTCACTGTTCTCAACAAACAGAACTTGGTAACAACTTGGTAACAACTAAGGGAGGGAATTTTTTCTTTTTTTGGCAGCGGGGGGTGAGGGGGGTGCCCAAGGGCGGGTGGCGGACTGAGACAGGGTCTTGCTATGTAGCCTAGGCTGGTCTTGAACTTGAGATTCTCCTGCTTCAGCCTCTTGAGTACTGGGATTACATGTATGAGCCACCATACCTGGCTAAGGGGGTGAATCTTTAAAAATCACTTAATACCAACTAGTGGTTGTAAGTTACAGCATGACGGGTTATACTTTAGTCCCTGACAAAGACCTAGGGGAAGTGATACAATTAGTAGGACAGAACAGCAAATAGCATGGGCAAGAATTAAGATGGCTTTCTAAAGTGCAAGTGCAGCGTCCCCCTGCAATGGACACTGAGGTTGATGGATTTTCCAGGTTATCTTATCATTTCTGAGAAATTTAGAACTTATGAAAATACTTCTCTTCGGGAAGAGAAGGGTGCATACAGATTGTGTCTGTTAGTCGATTAGGGCACTTATGGCTTAGCAAAGCTATCTTCATTTCACACACAAGATCAAGTCCTAAAAGAGTTAATCACTTCTTCACCTGGCTCTCCACTCTAGGGTCCAGACTTAGGCATCTAATACAGTGCTCTGTCTGACATATTCTCCAGTCTCTTTAGAGTTTAATACCCAAAAGAGTATCTGAAAACCAAAATCAAGTCAAGTTCAAAATTTCGGGTTTTGGCAATCCTGATGTGTTTCAAGGATATTTTCTTTTTGAATAACCTCTAACTGGAAACTTACCTTCAGCCGAGCAAGTTGAATTTCTGAAAATTCTCTGACACCATTCACTAAAGGAACCAGCCGATTATACAGAGCCTAAGAAAATGACAAAGTTCATTATATTTATAACCAAGCAGGCCCTCCTAAAATTTAGAGGCTAATATAAACCATGTAGACTTTGATTCTATCATCTTAATAAAAATGACGAAAGCTGAAGTCACGCAATTGCCGAGAGCTTGCATAAATGTATTTCTTGCTCTGCGGCCTTACAACTGACAAGCTAAATACTTATCTGGCTTATGTTCCAAGGACTCATTAGGGGATTACTTTCCGTGGAGAAAATCAGAAGCCTTGTTTTAAAATATGCCAGAAAGTACCCTTCTCATCCATGCCTGTGTCAGTGAGAAACTAGCACCAGGAACTCTGCTGCTCTCCGTTGTTAGCCCTTGGACAGCAAACCAGTGAGGCCCAGCAGCTCTCTAAGGCACATCTAAGGTGGTGCATACAGATGCAATCCCAAAAACAATCCTGGTCAACCTCCTCCAGTATAGACCAGAGGCCGGATTTAGGACTAGAATGAAGAGAACGGTCTATCGGGTAGCTTTAAGACTGAAGAGCCATCTCCAGTAACACCTGGCTTAAATCATAGAACATAATTTTCTCAACAACTTGGCAGTGTTAAAACCATTTGAGAATCTAATCAAGAAATGAAGACATAGATAAAATACACATTTTTTTAAAAGCAGTACTGGGATTTGAACAAGGCCTAACGCTTGCTAGGCAAGAGTTCTATCGTTTGAGTCCTGCCCCAACCCTTACTGCTTTTAGTTTATCTTTCAGACAGGGCCTCCAGTTTTTGCCCAGGCTAGGTGAGGACCTCTGTCTTCCATACCGATTACAGGTATACCCTACCACCTGGCTTGTTTTTTCACAGAAAGCTTGCTAACTTTTTTTTTTTTTTTTGCCCCAGCTGACCTTGAACAGTGGTCCTAGTTCTGCCTCCTGAGTGGTGTGCACCACCATGCCTGGCCCTAAAATTCACAAACTTTTAAGTAAAATTTCAGAGGGCTCATAGACTCTAAAAGTCTTTTTCTATAAACTCTTTAAGGACCCAGGAATTACAGGGTAAGATTCCCCCAAATGTTCAAGAAGGAATCCTTCTTACCTTATCTGTTTGAGTGTTTTCATGCAAGATCCTCGTGTCAATGGCAGCAGCCAGCAAGTTATTGGCAGCAGTGATGGCGTGGATGTCCCCGGTCAAGTGCAGGTTGAACTGTTAAGTGAAACGCAGTATCTTTCTATTTGTTTCCCCCAGCCGTGGCAGTATTCAAGGACTGCCTGAATCAATACAGCAATACGCTAACAATATATCTTTATAATGAGCTGGGTCCACAAAATGGCCCAAATCAGAAAATCGATGTCATGGTTCTCTACATGACATCAAAGAACCCCTGGGCAGTCTCACATGGCAAATCCCTCCATTCTCGGGTTAAGGCGAAACGTGCAAAGGACTTAACCATTGGTTTCTTATTTGGGTTCCTTCGCTTCCACTCACTTGACTCATCTGCACTGCTTGATGATTTAGAAAACAGTCCTGTATCAAACATACTTTGGAGCAAGAGAAGGCTTAAACAGTCACAATGGAGTGACAAAATATTTCTGAAATGTTCCACTTCCCTATGCGCAAAGGATCATTAGTTTAGAAGCAACACACTCACACATTTCTAATCCAAAAATCTGAAATGTTCCAGAATCAGAAATGTTTTGAGTACCAACATGACACCACATGAGGGAAACTCCATGCCATGAAACTGCATTTCATGAACAAAATTATTTCAAAATGTAAAATTATGCTCAGGCCACATGACCATTAGGTTACATCACACCACCCCTGGTTTTCCATTTTAACAAATGATTCCATTGATTTGATCAACCCAGAACCTTGGACTCACGTCTCATCTGTAAACAGCAGCACTCAAGCCTTAGATTGTCACCCTTTTCTCCATCCTTACTGCCACCTCTGTCCCCTGGGCCACCCGGCAGTCTCCTCATTAGACTCGTAGCAATCAGATGAGGCTGACATGGGTGTTTTCTTCACACATAGGCCAGAGGAACTTTGTGAAACCTGACCTGTATCCTGTTACTATCTTGTGAGGTCACTCCTGGGCAAGACAGCTCAGGACCTGATCTATGAGACTGGAGCACAGAGCAGAACAGATGAGAACGGGTCACTGGTGAGAAAAGTCACACCGAGTGGCGTTTGCATAATCCATACACAGCTCCCACTGTCAATACCTGGCTTTGACACCACCTGAGTTAAGAAAATGCTTTTGGTTTTCTGAGTCATTAGGGCTTTGGGACCATGGATGTTGACTGTGGGCTGTATGAGGGAGAGCCACAGATGTTAAGATGGGCAACACAGTGACCATCGACGTGTATCTCTTGGCCTTACCTCCTCCATGGGGATGACTTGGGCATATCCACCACCTGCAGCTCCTCCTAAATAAAGAGCAAATAGCACTGCAGTGAGTCACCAGTCACAGACACACAGGATGGACAGAGCCCTTGAGGCACAGCTCCCCACACCCAACAGGCATGCTCTTATGTCCAAGGTGAAATTCCAACAGGAGCGAGAAACTTAGCTGCTCCACCCAAGAACAGAAATAAAACAAATAAACAAAAGTCTACACTGTTTCCAACTATGTAATTCCATCTCTTTGTTTAAAACACAAATGTAGTTAGGCACTGTCATGCCATAGTCTTCCATAGTCCCAGCACTGGGAAGACTGAGGGAGGAGGATTGCAAACTCCAGGCCAGTCTAGGGTACAAAGTAAGACTCTGTCTCAGGAAAAAAAAGAAAAAACTCTAACATCTATCTTAGGATATAATATCGTTTTGTTAATTTATCATTGGGTCTATGTACTCACACTTCATCTGAATCACACACGCATTGAAGTATCAAAAAATATTATTAAAAATTCACCTGTAAGCTAGGCACCAGTGGCTCACGACCGTAATCCTAGCTACTCAGGAGGCAGAGATCAGGAAGACAGAGGTTCAAAGCCAGTCTGGGGGAATAGCTCAAGAGACCCTATCTCAAAAATTCCCATCATAAAAAAGGGCTGATGGAGTGGGTCAAGGTGTAGCCCCTGAGTTCAAGCCCTAGTACCGCAAAAAAAAAAAAAAGAAAAAAAAAATCACTTCAAATTCTAAACTTCAGTCCATTTATTTTAGGTAATACTAGGGAAGATTTGTCAGGCTGCTTAGCCCTCAAAACGCTAGGTTATTATATTAAAAAGGCTCATCTCATCCACTTGCTCATCATTTTACAATTTACCCTTTCTATGTTTCTCATGTGAGCCTCACCCACAAGGTACCATAGCCTTCCTGCCCTTTCACAGACACAGCTCAGAGAGCTTCTGACTGGCTACGGGTCACACAGCGGGAAGAGATACAGCTGTGACTGAAACTTCAACCTCCTCTCTCCAAGCCTGTTGTTCATCTAGGACACAGTGTATGAACCTCCATGAGTTATCAGCACTTAATGAGTTAGGAGTTACTAATATTTATAACAGTAATATAAATATAATATGGTTAAAAACCATGAACTGCCAAGAACACACAGTAATTGCAGTAATCAGTGCTATTGTAGAGTGAGCTAAGGGGTGACTTCACGATAAATCAATGCAGAGGAGTAATGCATGGGGCAGGAGCCAGACCCCAGCCCCGCCACAGCCAGAGAGGAATTTCATCACAACTCCATGCACAGCCAGCCCAGCTCCAAAGCAGCTCAGTCCCTACACAGCAACCCCCTTGAGCTGAGACCTGGGGGTCAGCCTCAGGGGCGTCTCAGTGTTTACAAGAAAGTCCTGCCACCATGGCTGGGATGATAAAACACCAATATGATCAAGGGCAGAGTTTTAAAATCACTTGGCCAAGGAGGCAGAGATGAGGCAGAAGACTGTGCTTGAGGAAGGGGGCCTGAGCACAGAGCCAAGGAACGGCTTTGGGGGCTCACTGAAGAGCCTTTCACTCCCTTGCGTATGCTTTATGCTTCGCTCTCAGGAGGATCAATTTGGTGACCGCTGCGCATCCAACGGTTGTGTGGAGAGGGATGCAAGACACCAGTTGTTCTGAAAAATTTTGACTCCATCTGCATGGAGGACATTCTTTTTAAATTTTTCTGTCCCCAATTTTGCTCTGACAGGTAGACTAAGTAAAGTACCTTTCACTCCAAAAGTGGGTCCTTGGGAAGGCTGTCTCAGGCAGGCGAAGGAGTTGACATTCATGTGGGCAGTGAGTGCCTGCACCAGCCCAATGGTGACCGTGCTCTTCCCTTCTCCAAGGGGGGTGGGCGTGATCCTGACAGTGGGAGGCACAGAGGAGGTAACTTTTGTCATATTTCCAAGACAACCTAGGCAAAACCAACCTAAGACATCATAACCAAATCAGAGGATGCTGATAAGAGAACAAACTACTCCCAAATCTACTCAGTAATGCCACTTCCTGGATCTTCACCATTCAGTTCACATCCAAGCCAAAGGCAAGACGGAGACAGACAGACAGACAGACAGACACACACACACACACACGACCAGACAGGGAAAGTTATTGGGCAGTGGTGCTAATAATTTTATCTATTTCTGGACTAGAGATGTGGCTCAAGTGACAGAGTGCCTGCCTAGCAAGTGCAAAGCCCTGAGTTCAAATCCGAATACTGCTAAAACAGTAACAACAAAAATCACCCATTTCAAGAAATGGCATGGAACCAGCCATCAAATGATTTAAATTTCTAAGCTGATGCTATATTTTGCTAGTGAGTACCTTGGCGTTCCAGAGTCATTTATTTGGGCACAGTACTTCAGCGTCCTCAAGTGAATAAGGCACGGCTAAACTCTCAGGATTAGAGGGATCCTGGAGTTCCCACGAATCCATCTCCTTCCGGATGTCCCTTCCCAGGACTGGTCCCCACCATGCTGAACAGATGGAGAGGAACGTGTTCCCCTCAAGTGGTTCACTCATTCCCGGCAGCTTTTATAGTTAGGAAGTTCTTTGTCCTAAGGGAGAGAGGCCTACATTCCTGTTGCTTCCTGTCTTGGAGTCCTGACCATCATCCTAAATCCCTTCTCATAAAACAGCCCTTCAAGTACAGGAAAAGAGTGAGTCCGAGCTCTCTGCCCACTGAGGAGGAAAGCCCTGCTCTGGGGACTTAGGTTGACTACATGCTGCAAAGACACGTGTTGGCAGGTTCACAACATCATCACACATTACACGATAACACTTCCAGTCAGATCCCATAATATTGTTCGTTAGTATACAATAGCCATCATTAAAATTTTTAAATACAATAACCTGGGCTTACAATAGGTTTTTTGTGAGTTAGGTGATAAGAGCCAGGATGGCTAGGCTACTCAGCCTCAACAAATCTGGTGATAGGGTTTTCTCACTTCCGTAATCTGGGGATGTGACCATAGAGGAATTCATGTCATGGTCCCCACTATCTCAGACCACCCCTGTGACCATTACTCATGCAGCCAATCCAGTACAACCATGAGTCAGGTGCTACGCTATACTGGGACACAGTGACAATCAAGTCAGCCTGCCTCACTGCCCTCCCAGGGCTCTTAGTTGATGGGAGATGTGGATAAGTCAGCAATTGCAATACATGCGACAAACACCAAGATGGGGATACAGGGCATTCGAACTGCATCATGAGAGCACAGGGAAGAAAGATCTAACTAGATCTGGAATATCAATGAAGGCTTCCCGGAGAAGTAGCATCTAAGCTGAGACCTAAATGGGTACACGTTGGCCACATAAAGTTGAGTGTGTGTTTTGGGGAATTAACTGGCCAGCCACTATGTTTCATATCAATGGGATTAATTATTGGTCTCCCAATTTAATAGATAAGGAAACCAAGCCAGAGCGAGTTCAAGGAACTCGCTCAAGACCACACAACTAGTAAGCAATAAAGCTGGGAATGAAACACAGGCAGGTGTAGGTTATTTCTATAGATGAAAACTAAGTACATTAGCAACTGAAAGTGTGCGTAGGTGAGATCACCCAAGGAGAGCAAGAAAATCAATGGTTGGTTGCATACCTTTTGCTTTAAGGCACCATGAGAAGAGACCAAAAGGAATTTAAGAAGGAGCAATCTAAAGGAACTGAGCCCCAGAGAAGAAGGTAGGGTGACACAGGAGTATCCTGGCAGGAAGCCAAGAGGCCAAGGAAGAGAGCAACTAAAGATGAGGGAAATCACTGGCCACTGAGTTCTGGGGCAGGGTGAGGACCAAGAAGGGCCAGTGGATTTAGTGACCAGGAGGTCACTGGTGAGCACTGCACTGAGCCAGTTCAAATACCACTTGGTGAAATAAACTTCAAACTCCCAAGCCATGCAAATGAAGATGGCTTATCTGACACCTCTGCATCTGTCCAAATAGCAGTCTGGCTGCTCAAGAGTTACACAAGGTGTAAGTCAACTTTCTACTTTTTACATACAACATAAAAGCAGTTAAAATCCCACAGACATCACAATTTATGTGATATCAAGCACGGTTCAGTGTGAGAACCTCACAGAGCAAAGGAACCAGTGGGTTACTTTGTGATACACGAACTGCTTTTTCTTTCCCAGGGATATGTAGGCAGAGCAGAAGGAGACACCAAGGCAGACACACCCTGTGATGACCTCTTCCAAACTGCAGCCAGAGCTCCAGTTCTTAATTAGAAACACAGGACTGCTCACACACAATCCAGGGAAATCAGAAAGTAGGAAGTATTTACTGGCAACAATAAAAGAGAAGCAACAATAAAAATTTATGTCACCCTACTCCTGCATTTGATATCAAAATTTGGTTTAATTCTTCTCCCATATCTTTAGCTCAGGTTCCAAATCAACAAGCTGCTTTCAAAAAAGAACAAGCACCAGGTTCATCTAAGTTCTTTTTCTATTCCATTTATTTATCTATTTATTCGTGGTGGTAATGAGGTTTGAACTCAGGAACTCACGCTTGCTAGGCAGGTGCTCTACCACTCGAGCCACACTGCCAGCCCTCTTTTTCTATTTCTGACAACTTAGTCTATGGAGATGTAACTGTGATTTCTGTTTAACGTACTCAGCGTCTCCAAGCACATTTATGTACTCCCCCAAGTATCAACCCCATACATTTATCATGTGATTTTTATGACTTTTCAGATGACATAAGGGTTCTGACAGGTCTGTCTTGTCTCTTGGCCAAAGCTTGCTGAGGTGAAGGACAACACCCATTCTCAATGCATTCTTATCACCTGTCCAAGGCACATTTGACGGTGTAATTAATGATGCCTTTGATCAGACAAGTGTTGTTTATTGTCAACTACAGTAAAAATTTGTCAAAATACTTCTGTAACAATTTGGACACAATCCGAAAGTACTTTACCATTTGCTCAAAAGTCAAAGAGATCGTTGACACAGAGACCAGGGGTGAGACAGTCTTTCTGAAAATCCAGAGTACCTTGCTGAGCAGCCATGGTCTAACTATGAACCCCAAAACCACATGTTTGGGGCTGGGGACACAGCTCAGTGGTTTAGCTTTGCCTCGCATGCATGAGGCCCTGAGTTCAATCCCCAGTACCACCAAAAAACCCCCCAAAACACGACATGCTCAAGCCACATATGAATCAGTACCATTCACCCCAGACATCTTTAGGATTTGGAGGGTTTTTAAAGCCTTTCACTATCTAACAATAAACTCCATAGGCCATTTGGTTGTGTTTCCCATTACACTTGACCAAGGTAAATAGTTCAAAGGCCCTGTTGGTAGCGGTTTCTTCAAAATCCCTTTGTTCTAGTCTGTGAGAAGTACAAATAAAAGAAAAACTCACAAATGCTGAGTTGCTTAAGGTAGAAAGGCAAAATCTTTAAGACGTCTATAGGGTTATTTTTGCACTACACCAAAATAATGAGTTAAAATATTTAAAAAAATCAAGTCAGGTGTCTGGCATTCTGCAGGGGAAAAAAAAAAGGTGAAGTGACATGAGTGACCTTAATGTGTCTTCAGTGTGAAATTCAGTCTATTCACAGACCAGTTTGGGCTTTTTTTTTTAAGCTCTCTGTCCAAGCAATTGGAAGAAATTCGAGAATCTTCTGCATGGAAATTGGTGCCGGCCCAGTGGAGACCAAGTGCACACTCATAATAACCAGCAGCTGCGCTCTGGTCAGGCTCTCAAACAAGATTCCTTTTCACTAGTGTAACTGGGAAAATATGTAAAACTCAAGAGCCCCTAAGATTCCTTTGGCAGCCTTCCCTGAACAATTCGCGATACTTTTCCTTTTGTCAGGGGAGGCAAATAAAGTGATGTGTAGGTGGAAATACCACGTGACGTGTAGCTGACGATATACAGATGATTCCCACTGAAAAAGAAATCCGACAGTCTGAAGAATGGCTTCTTCAAATGAATTAATCTGTTCCGCATTTGGGTTACTAATGATATAAGTTTTGTTTTTTAAATCTTGCTCTTTATTTTAAACCCTCTGTTGATATATTTAAGTCACACTTACGCACGATTCAGTGTACAACAATACACAGTGTACTGTGATTTGGATTTACTGAAAATTTTCTTGGGTATGTGACTTCTTCTCAAGCATGGGGAAATAGCTATGGTTCAGAGTTCAGGGGAAAAGGCAGGACACAAAGTGACATTTCTAGCATGATCTTAAAAGTGAGAGAATGATGGATACATAGGTAAAATTCTAGATGGAAACAGAAAAAACATTCAACACTCTTGAGTAAGAAGGGATTGAGTTTTTGCCTTATTTTTTTTATGTTAGATTTCGATATCAATAGCCAATATTGTTTTCAGAATGAAAAGACTTTCTGAAAAAGGAACTTGATGGAGGGTTCATTTATATTTTTGAAAAAGTGCATATGAGTGGATGTGATTTCCCTTAAAGTTTTTGCGGTATTGGGATTTAAATTCAGGGCCTTGTGCTTGCTAGGCAGGAGCTCTACCACTTGAGCCATGCCCCCGACCCATCCCTTAACTTTTAACCCAAATAAAAGTAAAAATATAGAGGTGAATATTAACTCAAATTTACTTTCTTTTTTAGATTATAAATAAAATATCTGTGCTTTGAAACTGACTGATCTCAGTCATCCAGCTCTAAAAGGATTTAACACATTTAAAAATGTATCACTTATAATATGGACAGCATGGAGTCTGTTTATTTTTCCCTTAGAGAATAGAGTATGATACACATTTTCTAGAAACCTTCAAGCTCTGCTATAACTAAGTATAGATCACAAAATGGAGCCTTTGGAGGAGGGCTGTCAATGCAATTGAAATGAAGACCACTTAATTTTTGTTCCCTCTAGGGTCTCTGGTAAGTAAGAGACCTTAAAACACAATTTCAGAAAAAAAGAACTATTGATCTTTTGCTGCCAAATCCCTACTTGAGAACTCAGCTTTGATTTTCATTTCTATTTACAACATGAGCAGCTGACTCGAGCTCAGATACATGTGCCCAGGCCAGCAGAGGGCCAGTGTGGAGCACTGCTCTACTAGGACAGGTCGACATTTGGTGGTCTCAGTCCGCTCTGCTAGCTCACATGTCTAGCATGTGGCCAGGCCGTGATGGTTTGACTACAAGTTTGGAACCTAATAACAATCATCATAGCTTTTGCTCTGGAAGTATCAATTCTGTGTTCCCAGTTCAAGGCAGGGCCATGTCTAGATTTGTGTTTTTACTTCCAATGTACAGAAAACCAAAAGAGAGTAAATCACAGCCACTTCACAAGAAAAAGTGCCTCAGGTCTTCTTTATACTCAGACATCTTCCTGAGTTCTCTTTAAATCCTCCAGTATTAAACAATTATTTTTTTTCCAGCAGTGGGGATAGAATCCAAGTTCTACTCATGCTAGCAAGTGCTCTATCACCTGTCCCAATTCTCCAGCCTTAAACAGTGAGAAAACTCACAAAAGATTACCTAAAGCCTGGAAAAAGGTAGCAAATCCACCCATGAGATGCTTTTGAACATCTTAACATCCAAGAGCATGTTTATTCATTGCAAGCAAACTTACATCAAGCTTACTTTCATAAAATCAGCCCACACTAGAAGGATGCACCAGAGGCCCAGGAGGCAGAAATGACTATGCTTCCTGCCAAGTAGCTGGCTGCTTTTGAGACACCAGAGGGTGTCTGCAGGGAGGGTCAACATCTTCCTTCAGGTGCTCAGTTATGGGGATATTAGGGCTGGGGTCCTAGGTTGGAAAGGAACTTGAGAGTCCAAAGGCAGTGAGCCTGGGAGCCCCAGAAGGAATGTTTAAGCCACAGGCAACTGAGGGGCTACACCAAATTATTTGGAAGAAGGAAAAAATGATGTCTGCACTGAACATGTACAGAATTTGTTTTGGTCATTATTCTCTAGACAATGTAGTGAGTATTTGCATAGCATTAACACTGTAGTAGGTATTGTAAGTAATGCATGATAAGGATAGTCAGTATACAGGAGGATGTGGGTAGGTTATATGCAAATACCACATCATTTTTGTAGAAGGGACTTGGACATCAGCAGATTACAGTGTCTGCCATGGTCCTGGAACCAACCCGCTGCCAGATACTAAGGCCCACCGGTGGTGAACGCCATACAGGGATCTTCCCTAAGGAGAGGGTTGGACAAACACACAAACACGCCTTTTCCCAAGGTGGTTCATCTTCACACTGCTTATACTGGCCCAAAACTGAGAATGATTTAGATGGCCATCAGGATAGGATTAGTCTAATATGAAACTTCCCTATGACACTTTCAAGCCGTCTGCCTGTTAAGAAAAATCAGAAACATGCTACACTATCAACGGTGAGCCTTGGCAGTGCCTCTTCATGGAGTTGGAGGTGCTTGGAAAATGTGAAGAACAGAGCCCACGTCATCCCAGGCATTCTCACTCTGCCCACCCTGGATGTGAGCACAGGGATGCTTGTCATATAATCCTGAAAACAGCCATGGTTCCACATTCACCCACAGGACTGCCGGAAGAAGGCCTCTGACATGGCACTCATGGTGTGATCCCACTTTCTGCAGGGTCAGCGGGGTCGGGGTGGGCCTAACATGAGCAGCTGTCTCCTTTGGGTGGGTGGGAGAATTTAGGGTCTTCCACTCTCCAGTTTACTTGCTGTATTTCTGGAATATTTTTACACTGAGACTGAATTTTTTTAAAAAAAATAACCATCAAACGGGAGGAAAGAAAAGACATGAGGAGTATTCTGTAAAAGCAAAGTTAACTGTGGGTCAAGTCCAGTTTTAAGAAATGTTTCTGCCTAACGAAGGCGTTTTGGGCCTCAAGGCTTGGCTTGGGTCTCACAGGCAAAGAGTCAGCGTAATGAAATGTCAGAGCAACACAGGAATTCATGAGGTCTCTCGCTGTTCCCTTAGGTCATGTAGAATAAATAGTTCAAATCCCTTGTTTTCCATCATCTTGTCAGCTGGTGAATGTATTTTCCCTTTTTTAAAAAAGGGGGAAAAAAAGCAATTGCTTTTCATAAAATACGAATTTCTTTCATAAAATAACCAATGTTAGTTTTGAAATGCAAGAAAAGGGAAAAGAAATCGTAGATTTTTCTAACATAAGTACATGAAAAAGAAACCCAGGATATTAATGAGAAAATATAAGTTTCACACCATTATCCATACATTCGTCATTAAACTATTATTTCTAAGAAGGACACAGAACGAACAAAAAAAACCCCAAACCCCCCCAGTTCAAAATAATGGGCTTACAATTCTTATTTTGACTTCTGTCATGAACAACTAAATTACAAAGCTCAGGGAGATGAGTGCTGCTCACCACACAACATGACATGAGAAGCAAAGGTGACGGTACTGGATTCGCAACTTGTTATACCTTAGATTTCATAGAAGGGACTAATTTGTTCTGTACTGTAAAAAACAAAAACCAACAACAAAAAAACCCCATCTTGTGCCAAATGCAGGAATGCCAAGTGAAATGGACAAAATAGTATCAAATTTGAGAACAGGATGCACATGAGGGGTATTGAGGACAGAAATAAACGTGGAAGACAGTTTTGTAAACCCATCTCCTCAGTGGAGAAGATTTTAAATGTAGCCTTACCCAGCAACTATGACGTATTTCCCATCTGCTTGATCCTTTAACCTTTCCAGGAGAGACAGACGCACTTTGGCTTTGCTTTTGCCATACGTTTCAATTTCATCTGCAAGCAGTCCTATCTCCTTGGCAAGGACAGCCACAGCTTTTGGAGTCTGTCCTCTGGAAATCTCAATATCACTGGAGGGAAAGAAACACAAAAGCAGCAAAGTCTTCGCAGCTTAGGTGGTCACTGCTAGAATGAAAAACAGCCATAAGCCCCGCCAACGATTAAATCCACACCATTGCCTTCTTGTCCTCTCTCCCAGGCAGGATGAAGCACATGAACGTGCATGAGAAAGTGTGCTTTTTAGGAGATGTGAACCAGGGTGCTAACACTGTGTCAGGCACAAGGATAGATGTGCCCTGTGTCACAGGGAGAGGGCACTGTGTATTCCCATACGGTCAAGGGCGAGTCCATTACAGAGCACAGCGCTCCAGATGGACCAGTGAACAGGGTCACTGCACAATGCTCTCCTAGTAGGCTGGCCACATGTGCCTCGTGGCTAGTCAACAAGGTGGAAAAGCTGTTCTGTTTACCTCCGTTCATCCTTTCCCTCTCCTTATGTCCAGTCCAAAACCATATTTCACAATATTTTATGAATTATGTAACTGTTGGTGCAAGGACCCTGGACCCAACGGTCAAGTTCAGAATGAGGAGTGCCAAGTACACTGGGTACCTAATTTAACTTCAATTCTACTGCAAGGTGAATATGTGGCTGCAGGTCTTATCGAGTATTTCCAACACCAGCGTGTACAGGCATACCTCTTATTGGGGGCATGATGTCCACCTATCTGACTGACCACTGTCTGAGTGAGAAGTGGGAGGCACACTTACTCCCAGCAGTAGGGCTAACCTGGAACCTTGAGAGTCTTGAGCAAGGAGAATTGGTGTCGAGGAACTGCTCTTGATGGTCACACCAGAGAGGACAGCCACTCCCCAAGTCTCCATGGAGCACTTATGGTTAGCACTGTGGTCTCTGCTGTGAGTAGCAGACCACTCCCTCTGTGACAAGTGATCCCTTGGGTCTGATTTTTCTCTGTGGTTGCAGTGGACAATCTACTCAGTCAAAATTCTCCTTTATGACACTGCAGCGCTCTGAGCGTGGTGCAGGAGGTAACAGAACATGCACACCAGAGGACGTCAGAGAAGCCAGGGGAAGGGAGACACCTCGGGTGGTGAGGACTGAGCTCTGGGCTTGCCACAGGCCTCCTAGCACAGGCCTTTCTAGAGCTCTCTCACGTCCCTCTTTCTAGAATCATGCTTCATTTTACCTTCTTGACTGTATCTGTTTTTTCTGTTTTCTTCTTCTTATCATCTCCTGATGAAGAATCTAATGTTTGGTTTTTTCTTTTATTAACTTGGCGATATTTATATATGTGCTTACAATGTATCTTAGATTCACCCCCTCTGTCATTCTCTCTTCCCCTTCTTAGAACAATTTCAATAGGCTTCAATTTTCTGTTTTCATATTTGAATACAAATACACCCACCATATTTACCTTCATTTACCTTTCCTTATGCGCCCCCCACCAATAATACCCACCCCTGGAAAAGTCTTGTTTTACACCCCTGTCCCTCTTTTTTTGTTTGTTCTGGCACTGGGTTTTGAACTCAGGACCTACACCTTGAGCCACTCTACCAACCATTTTTGTGAAGGGGTTTTTGAGATAGGGTCTTGCGAACTATTTGCCCAGGCTGGCTTCGAACTGCAATCCTCCTGATCTCTGCTTCCTCAGTAGCTAGGATTACATGCATGAGTCACCAGCACCTGGCTCTTCATTTTCTTTCTTTCTTTCTTTTTTTTTTAAAGTGTATATTGCTAGTCCAAGAGGTTTTTGCCTTGGCATTTCTGACACCATTACTTACTCTTTTTTGGTGGAAGAGCCTAAACTTGGAGAATTTCCACAGTTTTCTCTTTGCTTACTAAAGAGTCGCAGTGATTTTTTTTTTTTTTGGATAGGGTCTTCCTATGTATATGAATTCCAGGCTGGACTTGAATTTTGAATTTTCAAATCTTGCTGAGCACTGGGATTACAAGTGTGCACTACCACACCGAGGGTCATTTTGAGTTTTTAAGTCATTTATAAACTACTCAGCCTGCTTTTCTTTTCCCCAGTGGCTCTAGAAATCAAATCTGGTTGAACTAAGCCACCCCTTTTACAAGTAGCATTCACTTTGACAGACCCTAGTACACAATTTGATGGTATCTATTTAAATTTTTTTAGCTTTCTATGTACAATTTATTGATTTACTTGTAAAAACTAAGGACCTATGATATACATAACTTCAAAAAGCAAGATATTTTATGAATCAGATTGTACAATTACAGGGATGACATTACAAAGAATAACATCCCTCATTGGAATTTACATGCTGATAAACACAGGAAGACTAAGAGGGGGGATAAAAACAGCGTGGTGGGTACGATCGAGTCACAGTGGTCAGCTGACCATCCAAGGGAATGGAGGCCAACTCTTAAGCAACTGCTTATCAGGTGAAAAGCTAGCCAATTACTGGCTAAATTTATATTAATAGACACAGTGTCATTTGACACTGTGTGATCTGGAATTGCTGGATGGATCACCTGGAGGTGCCATGGCAGTACGCACTTCTGGATACAGTGGTGAGGCCAATTCACTGGGACAGACACACGGATGACTCAGGAGTCTGGAAAATGCCTGTTTTTAGCTCTAATGTCTAACTAATTACCTTAAATCAAATGCTGAGATTATATCCTGCAATTTGCATCTTCAAATTTATGCAAAGGGAGTATGCAGCTTAGACCTCATTAGACACCACTGTGATGAAAACGCCTCATCGAGTCCTACACCAGGCAATATGAAGAAAGCTGAGTGCAGCCCCAACACGGACTGACAGGCACCTGGCTTGCTTGGTCTCTCACCCCCCAAGGTACAAGGCTACTGCTGCTGTGACAAGCAGGTTCCAAACACTGCATTATCATATCTGTCAAATCAAAAGCCACTGCTTAGATTAGAACCATTGCTGCCACGTCATATAGGACACGTCACTGAAATGAAACCCAATACTGTGCATTCTTAGAACTGATGGGATGTGGTAAACATGGCCACCACAATTTAATTTTTCAGATTCATGATAGAGAAAAATTGTACGGCAATTGGATGATTAGAGAAAGTTATCCACCACCAAAATCAAAATAGCACGAGCGTGGCCCCATGCAGGGGCTAAGTGAGACTCTGGTGCAAGGCCGCCAGTGTGCAGAGCCCCGTGTTACCTTGGTACTGGGGAGAGAGGCTGTAGCTTCAAGCAGTGCAGCTGCCACCTCCTGTGCTGCTGTTCACGGAGCCACCGCCTTCCACTGCTTACCATGTTCTTCAGGAGGGAGGGAGAAAAAGGGGGCACAGAAGTGAGAGCAACACAGAATGCACTTAAGCAAAATGGATCATAAAGTCAGACATCAGCCGAAGGAATATTAGCGACCATTTTATTTACATGTAGTCGGGCTTGTGGGGTTTGCTGAAAAAGGAAAATGTGAACTGAACTATGTGCACCATTAAACTAGCTTAAGTGTTCACAAAAGACATCAGTTGTGCAGATAGTGTTGTAACGAGTAGATTCCTCACCTCTATTAGAAAGGAAAAATGATGGAAATTATGGTGTGAAAGGTCAGTTTGGATGTCCAGCATTCAAAATGTGCAGCACCACTTAAAATACCATTCTGGCTGGCCAAGTAGCTCAAGCTTATAATGCCAGATTGGGAGGACAGCAGTTCAAAAAACTTGCGAGACCCCATCTAAACCAATGGTTGGGCATGGTGGTATATGGCTGTTATCCGAACTGCATGTGAAAGCACAAATAGGGGGGACTGTGGTCCAGGCCAGGTCTGGGCATAAAGTGAGACCCTATCTCAAAACTAGCCAATGCGAAAAGGGCTGGGGGTGTGGCTCAAATACCACAGTACCTGTGTAGCAAGCACAAAGCCCTGAATTCAACTTCTAGTATTACCAAAAAATAAATTAAAAAACAATAGTATCCTTTGAAGTTTATAGAAATGAATAAGCATGTGAATTACTGAATAGTGATATATGTGCTCGTGCATGTGTATAAAATATACGTGAAATCAAATAAGTACAAATAAGCTTTGGCTTTAGTTGTAATGTAACTTATAATCCTTAGCAAAGCATAAAGATTTTGTATTACTTTGTGCGTAAGAAAGAATGACCTAAAGCGTGCTTGTGTTTAGTTCTGCTGCGGCAGCAGTGAGAGCTTCTGGTTTCCCCATTGTCGTTAGTGCTGGGGTCAGCAGCACCATCCCTGTGCTCCCAGCACCATGACAGCACTCAGGTTACCAAGTGAAGAGTTTGGGGGTGGGCGGGTGCTTGAGCTTAGGTCCCATAGATGATGGTGACTCAAAAATATCTATTAGGAGGTGAGCCCAATTCTCTTTCCCTTGAATGTGAACTTCTAGCAAACAGGAAATCAGGAAGTGTCATTGTGTGCATCAGAGACTAGGCCATAAAACACACTGCGGCCTCCTCTTGGCTCTCCCCTTGGATCACTCACTCTGGGGAAGGTTAGCCACCTCACTGTGAGCCACCCCATATGGAGAGGTCCAGGGGAGAAGGAGCTAGGACACTGTGCCAAGTGCCAACAGCCATGTGTGGGCGCCATCTTGGAAGCCAATCCTCCACCTCTAGGCAAGCCTTCAGATGACTGAAACTCTGGCTGGCCAGTGTCTTGGTTTCAACCTCTGGAGAGGCTGAGTCAGAGTCGTGCAGCTAATGGGCTCCCAAGTCTCTGACCCCCAGGGCCTGTGAGACGACGGAGGCTCAATGCTTTCAGCTGCTGTGTTTGGGGATGCTGGGATTTCAGAGACCCTGGTTTGGCTCCTGCCCCTTATATGCCACATAATCATGGGCAAACAATTTCATTTTTCTCGACCCATTTCCTCATTTATCAAATGGGCTTCACACCAGGTTTATGAAGAGTTTACCACAGTACCTGGCAAACAGAAAACACCTGCAACATGTTAGCAGCTCTTATTAAGACCTCCAAACTGAAACCTCTCAAATAGCTCTGTCAAACAAACCTGAATCCGCAGAGCTGCAGCAAGAAGGCTCACATCACCTTCTGCAATGAGTCCACTCCCATGCACCCAGGGAGAACCACCTCTCAGCTTCCCTGCAAGAAACATAAGGGGGAAGGGGGGGAGACTTTCAGCTTACTGTCATTTAGAATCTTAGAACCAATTACTCCTTGGAAAAACCCAGCATACTGCAAAGCGGTCTCATTTTTCACCCAACAAGTTAGGAGATCAGGGATACAGCCTTAGGTTGTGCTCGGACCTGTTTTGTACTTTAAATCAGAGAAATGTTTACTTAAGCTACTCACCTTAGCTAGGCAGAGGTGTGATCTAACAAAGCACACTGTGCTTGGGGAAATCCTATCTCACCCCTAACCAGAGAGAAACATCTAGGCACACAGTCTCTTCAAACAACCACAAGTAGCATATCGTGATTTTTTAAAATATGGAATTAGTTGGACATGGTGGTCCACACCTGTAATTCTGGCACTTGGAAGGCAGAGGCAGGAGGATCATGAGTTCGAGGTCAGCCTGGGCTAGACAATGAGACCCGCTTTCCCCTAAAAAAGGCTCTAATAGATAAAAACACAAGTTATTCAAGAAAATTCACAGTGAACATTTGCAACACTCAGTGTGCAGGCAGACCTCAGGGTTAAACCTGGATTAAAATCATGCCTCCCCCTCTTACTAGCCATTCTGACTGGGCCTTGTAGGTAGTGTGGGTAAAATCAACCTCAAAGAATTTTGTGAAACAAAGGGAGGTGTTGTATGTGAAATGCCTGTTGTACAGTGTATATGTTTAAACTACTAGAGCAAAGACACAGCTTGGAAGAAAAGGACAAGGATCTGTGTCCCATGGCCTAATGCGCCAGAAACACTTGGTGGTTTTTGACCCAAGGAGGCCTTCGTGTTATTTGAAGGACCTGTATCTTTTACTGATTAATACATGAGAAATGGGTGCAATTTTGCTTGTCAACAGGAGTTATTAAGAAAGGGAATAAAAAACACATGTATGTCGTCGGGCCCTGGTTGCTCACACCTTGTAATCCTAGGTACTCAGGAGGCCGAGATCAGGACTGTGACCCACTCAAGCAAATAGTTCAAAAATAACCGCCCACGCACAAAAAAAGGGCTGGCAGAGTGGTTCAACTGGTAGAGCGCCTGCCTCACAAGCATGAGGCCCTGAGTTCAAAACCCAGTACCACAAAAAAAGAAAAAAAAATGCACAGAACAAGTCCAGCCACATGCTATGAAAGATCAGGTTTTCTTTGATTATTGAAAAAAATCTGTCATAAAAGTCATATGACCAATTTTCCATCAAAACCAAGAAGTTACATTTTAGAATATTAACTTTTAGGGATTATCTGGTGCTACATTTTGGATCTGGAGTGTCCCTCGAAGACCCATGTATAAGGGGCCAGCCTATGGTGCTATTGGGCAGTGGTGGAATCTTTCCAAGGTGGGACCTCGTGGGAGGACGTTAGGTCACTGGAGGAGTGCCCTTGAAGGACATATTGAGAAGTCAGCCCCTTCCTCTTCCTGTTTCCTGATGGACACGAAGTGAACAAGCTCCTCTGACATGTGCTCCCACCATGGTGCCCTGTGCGTCACAGGCCCAAAGCAACAGGGCTCAGTGACCATGGACTGGAACCTCTGATACCATGATCCAAAATAAGTCTTTCCTGCTTTTAGTTGATTTTCTCAGGTATTTAGTCACAGAAACAGAAAGCAGGCTCACACACCTGGTTTTCAACATGAGGCACTGGTAAGAATTCCACCTTGCCTCCTTTAGTTAGCATTTAAAAATTATAAAAAGTAAACACACGCAAACTGCTCTAGGTTTCATCCTCCCTTAGAAGAAAGAAGTGTTCTTAATGGCAAGTTTTTTGAATTAAAGAAACTATTTTCTTCTTTCTGTGGACCACTCTGCTCTTAAATCATCCACTTTGCTGACAACACGTTGCACAAAACACTTTAGAGTAGGTGTCTTGTGATGTTTTATTGTCAAATGTATTAATGGTATTAGAAAATCATAACCCCAAGTATTGTTTAAAGATTAGCAATGCTGCAGTTTTATAACTCATATCTAAGCAAAAGGCAAAAGTCAGAGAATGAGAGAGATTTGTTTTGTTTTGTTTTAACCACTAGAGACCTGAGCTTAAAATCTTGTCCAACTACTATAGAAAAGGAATATGCCTTCCTCATTCTTCTGCATTTAAGTGATAGAGAAATAAGACAAAGTGGGAGCTGGTATCAATTAATAAATGGACATTATCAAAACATAAGCACAAATACTCAAGTGAGGAAAGAGTTATTTCACCTACACAGTTACATATTGAATTACTCCTATAACTTCAGGCACTTGAACAACATACAGCTCAGCAAAAGTGAGAGTATGCTGTTTTGAACAGAGTATGCTGTTTTGGTATGTCTAAACTATGCCACAAACAATTTCAACAAGCATGATGAGCCACCGGGGAGGCTGGCATGAACCACACAAGACAGCAGGCAGTATACACAACACCCTCTTCTTCTTCCAGCCCACAATACAAGGAAACAGATCCATGCAAGCAAAAAAGGTGCCCCAAGTGGACCAGAAATCGTGCGAAATTTGTGAAAGAGAGTAGCAGGTATGGTTGGACTGAGACATCCCAATGTTAACAGAGACCCATGACTAGGTAAAACCTTCTCTTCCTCATGGACCCTGCAGAAGTTCAAAGCTCAGAGTCAATAGATACCAAAAGTAAATGTGGACAAAGCAGTGGGCCTCAGGGAACCAGAGGATGCTCACTAGCAGCCGGTCAAGCCGACTGTGCACACAGTGCTGACTTCGGTTTTGTTGTTTTTGGCTTGGATGGGGGTTTGAACTCAAGGCTTCACACTTGAGCTATGCACCCACCCCAAGTCCATTTTGCTCTGGTTATTTTGGAGATGAGGGGGGAGGGTCTCACAAACATTTTGCCTGGGCTGGACTTGAACTTTGATCCTCCTGATCTCAGCCTCCCAAGTAGCTAGGACTACAGGTGTGAGCCACCAGTGCTTGGCTGCCTTTGGGATTTTATGTACAGTGAACTATGGCTTGCTACTTGCAAAGTTAACTTTTGGCTTATTAAAAACCATGCAATTACAAACAACAACAAAGACTCAAAGACACACCGCAAAACCCCCAATCTCTTAATTATTTATACGCACACACATATACACATACTTTAAACCTTACAAGAATCTTATAGGACCCAGTGCTTTTCTTTTTGAAGAACTGGATATCTGAATTTCAGTAATGCGTTTGGTATGATATTATTTTCTTTTCCTTCTACTAGAATCATAGTTAAATTTAATGATGTTTTAATGGAACCATGTAAAATGGTTATCTGGAGGTGATGGGGTCCCCGATATTATTTTCATTTTTGTCTGTTTACTCACCTATATTCTGCAGATTAGCTATCATGAGCACTGAATTGCTTTTGTAGTAGCAATTAATGTAATATTGACACGAATCTAAACTGCTGATTCTAGAGAATTTGAATCAATGAACACTGGGAACTCAGCAAATCAGGAATACGCTCAGGAAATTTTAAGGCAAAAGGGACCTGAGAGAGGAAATCATTATTTCACCCCCCTGCTGGTGTAAAGGCAGGACTCCACCTGGACGCTGTCTGCAGTCTGGGCCTTGCAACCCTCCAGGTACCAGAGTGGAACAGGGGTCCTGTTCCCAACCATGGATGGGTCTTTTCACTTCCCACTAAACACTCTCATTTAACTCACAGTTCCTCCAGGGACAAGTCAATGAATCACTGTAAAAGATACATTTATAAATCATTTTATGATAACCAAATTTTCTGCAATAAGAAAATTTACGGCTAACATGTTATTCTGTCAGAGCCCCTTCCCTAACATGAGCTGCTTTGAGACCACCCTGGGAAGTCTGCCAGCACAATAAGTGAAACAGGAGGGCCACAGAAAATCCCCCCTTCTCCCCACCCTACATCTTCTTCCTGCTGCAGCATTCGGCTCAGGTTTTAGGCAGGCTAGCCAGGGGTACTCTAACACAACTGACTCTCAGATGTGCTTTCCCTTCTAAGTGGCAAGTTATTCCAAAAAATGTACGTCATGTTTCAAAATTAGGAAGAGCTAAAAACTGGAAATTACTATAGATAAAACCTTGAAAAAACCCAAACAACAACCAGTGATGAGCTGCCCCCTTGAATAAATCAATCAAAGCCCACCCCCAAGTGACAGCGTACCGCCGTTTAAAAACCACACAATGGAAGACATGAAGAAAGGAGTACCATTAAATTATTACTATCGACTTACACAGCAGCCCTTCGGGAACTGCTGAAACCAAACTAGGAAGGAATCGATTACAGGGCATCTAAGTGGCTCACACCCTGTTAAAGAGTAAATAATCTAAATATATGGGATTTGAGATCTCAGTAAAATTTGAAATGGAAAACTGGGACTGTATCTCAGGGACAGAGCTAAATCATCCAGAATTTATAGGAAAAAAGAAAGTTGGGGATGTAGCCTTAGGGGTAGAGCACTTGCCTACTATGCCCAAGGCCTGCAGTTCAATCCCCAGCACTGCCAAAAAAAGGAAAACCAGTCATACACACAATGGATTTTTAAAAAATCATAAGCAAATAGCCTTACTTTTTTTTTTTTTCCTGGCAGTACTAGGGACTGAACTCAATACCTTGCATTTGCCAGGCAGACATTCTCTACCACTTGACCCACACCCCTAGCCCTTTTTGCATTAGTTATGTTTGAGACAGGGTCTCATTTTATGCTCAGGTTAGCCCGAACCATGATCCTCCTATTTGCACATCACTGGGATGACAGGAGTACACCACTGTGTCCAGTTATTCATTAAATGAAATGGGGGTCTCATTAACTTTTTGCCCAGGCTGACCTTGATCCTCCTGATCTCCACTTTGCAAGTAGCTAGGATTACAGGATTGAGCCACCACACCCAGCCAATTATCCTTACTTTATTTCAAATGTATTTGGATGGCTAAGTGACATGTATGTCCAATTCTTTAAAGCTACCTTCTTACATTTTCACAATTTCACTGGACTTCTCCCTTCATTGGGACGATTTTCACACACACACGCATCCTGCTGTGGAGAATCTGAGTTGTTTTGTGGGCGGTGAAGGAGGGAGTGGAGGTAATGGAGTTGTTTTGTGTGCCGTGAGGGAGGAAGGAGAGGTAATGGGTCAACACTTACTGGCAGCTATGATGAAAGAAGCTCTGCACCTGATATATCACTCTTTTTTTCCTCCCAACATTTTATTTATCTACAAGGAGAATGAGGATCAGAGAGCTTACACCATTTCCTTGAAGACACACAGCCTATAGGTACAATGCAACTAAGAGTGTAAAAAACCCAATTCTCTTCTCTTTGAGACAGGTAATCCTAACTCTAAAATTGATACCCTTTCCACCACATCATACTGTAAAGAGAACCATACAAGGGAAGGGCCACAGTCCCTCAGGATCCCCTAGTTCATTACCACAAGCCCCGTCATTGGCTTATGGTCCTCCCACTACACACTACACAGGGCTACATCAGTTTAAGTGATGCTGCAAACTCCTCTGAACCACAAGGTGGCTTTTAATCCTGTTTTCTGGACCTGAGACATATGGTCAACTTCTGTCGTCCTGCCAGGTACATCCATCCATCAACAAGAGCCAACACTGGAGGACAGACGATCTCACTCTTTAGCAAGCGAGGCATTGTAAGACCACAGCACACTTCTTTCAATAAAAATAATTAAAAATTAAAAGTAGTTAATTGTATAGGTAGAAAACAGAATTTTGATGTTTCTGTTTCTAAAATCTATACCGTGAACTCCTGCTAGAGTGGATGGAACAGACTGAACACATTGGGTCGTTTTCTGAGCGTGACTTCTGGGGCATCAGTCATCAGGAAAAGTTCTCCCAGGATCAGGTATTCAATAAACACATCTCTGCAGAACTACCTCATCATAAATCACCATTGTCCTCTCTGCTTTTACAGAGGGCAGGGTGGTGGTGGAGGAACCCTGCATCACTATAAGAACAAGAATGAAATTTCACTATAAAACTCACCTTCACCCAGCCATGAGCATATTAAAAATTCTTCTGGCCTTTAAACAAAAGCACTCTCTTTAAAAAAAAAAAAAAAAAGTTCCCAAAAGTCTACATATTTGCTTAAAGTAGCAAGATTATGAAGAGCAGACAGGAAGGAAACCTTTCTTTAACTTATTCGTAAGTTTTCACATCGTCCAAGTTGCTAAAATGAAACCTTTGACCATTTCGAAATGGAATGCTATCGTGACAAATGGCACTTGGAAAGGGGTCAACCATGTAATCAAGCACAGCTGCCCTGTGATCCCTGTGTTTAAGTGGGGGTCAAGTTCAAGGGAAGACTTTTACTACAGCCAGAGTACAACTCTGAGACCACGTTTACTTGCTCATTTAACATGCGATGCTTACTGAGTGCTAACTATGGTATCAGGCACTATTTTGGAGTGGACCAAGATCAACAAGAAAAAAAACCCAACAAAACAAATTTACTACAATAGGCCCAGATAAATTTAAAATAAGCTAGGTTTAATTAGTTTACTTCTAGAATTATCAAAATATAACGTTTGGACACTGTGCAAGGTGGTACGTGCTTGTGATCTCATCACTCAGAAGATGGAAACAGGAGGATCTTGAGTTTGAGGCCAACCTTTGCTACACAGGGAGACCCTGCCTCAAAAAAACAAAACTAACTAAATAAATATAGACAGACAGACAATGCTTTGATATTTCATGTCTCCTAAGAGAGCTATGACATTGAAACAAAGTTTTTAAGAATACCTTTCCCTGAAATAAGGGTCCTAAAAAGAAACATCTAAAGTAAGGGAGTTTCATAAAATAAAATATTTGTCACTTTCATGTCAGTCACTAGAAGCCAGAAGGAACGCTTCGTTGTGAGTGGGGGAGCGAAGCCACCCCCTTTGACATCTCAGCTTTTCTCTGCTCACAACATGGACCAGTATCAGGAAACGCCAGAGACAGGTGTGTCAACATTCAAGTCTCCTGTGCACTATACTGACAACAGCCAGCATCTTAGGAACACACTCCCTTCTAAACCACCAAGGTTGCCATTCCCCCCGACAGTCCCACCTGCCTTAGTCAGTGGCCCCCCGACCCATGTGAAGACATTTACCTGACAGGAAGTCATGGAAGCAATGGAGAACAGTGGTTCCTGGCTGGATCCACTCAGGCGGGATCTCTTCCGGCTTAGGAGAACCTAAGACCACAATGTCAGCCTCCTGAAGCTAAAAAGAAAAAAAGTAAAATGACACTTTTAACCTGTAGCATAAAGACATGACCGATTACTTATGTCAGATGACGTCAAAGAAACAGATAAAACCCAAAGATCCAGAGTTTGGCTCCAAACTGCACTCATGGATGGAATGGCCTGACTTGTTCCTTTCAAGCAGGCATGAGGACAAACAGAACATGGCTACCACATCCTACAGAGAAAGAAAATGGGGACTTTACATCGTCTTCAGGACGGTCACTCCACCTTATTTGCTGTGAGAGTGTTTTCACCACCACACCACCAAGTGCAGTATCAGGATACAGGGTGAGGGGACTTTACTGCTGGTCACAGAAGACAAAAAGAGAGTGTACAGGTGGCACTCTGATTCATGAATTGGCTTAGAAAACCAGGGCTGAGGTGGTGAAGCCATGTGAGGATCTGGCAAGCACAGTACTGGCCAGGACAATAGTACTCTCAAAAGGAGACTTGTATGGGGCTTCTGCCGTATTCACAGAAAGCCTGTTGGGAGCTAGAGAGAGAATCTCATCTTACAAGAAGCCCTGTTAGCCTCTTGTCCAACTGCATGCTCTCTCACTGTCTTCCTGAGAGAGAGAAAAGTACGTAAGCACTACTACACCCCACGCAGCAAGGCCATCCTGTCTGTATTTTGATAAGGCAGCACTGGTGGACAAGGCTGGTAGGAGGGTTCCCTCTAGAAGCTAGAAGTAGGCCAACAGGTTGTCTCTGATCTCACAAGAATGACCATCTGTCCAGGTACCACAAACCACCAGATGATGTGGAAGGAATGTCTAACGAATGTTAGACCCTTAGGAAAACAGCTGCCATTGCACACGTCACCAGGTGCCCCCAGTTTCACACCAATGAACACCCCACAACATGAGATCGGTGCTGCTACGCTAAGTAGACAAGAAAGCTGCGGCTCGTGGAGCTTAATGACCTGGATGATTGGTCCCACTTCTCATGGTGCCTCCAATCTGGGCGGCACCTGTGAGGTAGAGAGAGGGTTGCTGCCGGCCCTTCACTCTCCAGCACTGATCAGCCTTCCCTTGCTGTTTCCTTTTGACATCACTGCCCACAACTGTCTGCAGAGCTCCTGGGCTCAAACAGATAAAGGAATGGAGGACAAAGCTCTCCCCACTACCACACCAAAGCACAAACGCCTCCACAGGTTCTCCAGGTTCCCAAAGATCTCGGGGAAGAACACATTCGCTCCTCCACCTGAGAATTCTTGCTACCTGGGCAAGAAGATATGTCCGCTGGTATCTTTTAGCAATGTTGGAACAAGAGACAGTAAAGAGGGGACACAGATCCAGGACAGTCCCACCTGGCTTATGAACAAAGGAGACAAGATGGAGGATAGCTCTGAGCTCCCCTAACAGAACGGGAACCAGGATAACAATTTAAATGCATGTCTTTTCATTGGGCCAAGGAAACAAACTTTTAAAAGGAAACACCCCGAAATATTCGATGAATTGGATCACACAAACAGGAAAAGGCGCCACTGCTTTTCTGCACCTTATGTTATTACGGCACAGGAAGCAGAAGACCACACTGAATAGCAGTGCACTGCATCTGAGAATCAATCACGTTCAGCAGAGAAGAGAGCTCCGACTGAGACATTTGCCCAAGTAACCACCCTTCTTCACTACAGGGCCGTAGCGCTGCTAAACGGCACCAAGACGTGTGCAGTCAATATCCCCAGCGATCTGATCTGTTCAAATTGCACTTGATCTCTCCAGGCGGATCTGAAAAGCAATTAGACTTTTGGGTGATGTTATGTTTAAAGGAAAAAGTGTTCTGCTGGGAAGACGATATTAAACATCTGGTTAAAAAATAACTTCTTCATTTACATAAACGACAGCCGTAAATTCAACCACAGCAATCCTCAGGAGGTGCAAATGTTTAAGACTCGCTGCAGATCAGCAGATAAGAAACGTCATTTTGTTAGACCTTTCATGCACAATAGTAACAAAACAGAACACGTTAAAGCACCTATAAAAAAGAGCTCCCTGGGAGTAATGCTGAGAGGTTCATTTTGGAAAAAGCCAAGGGTCACAGGTTCCCACAGGTCCCCCAAGAACACTCAGGTTCCTACACGTGGTGCCTTTGATACAACCTGTTCTTTTCATTACCTATAAATCTTGGGAATCCCATTCTGGCCCCTCAGCTCCGTACCCACACACAACTGTAAAGTGGACTGTGTTAATAAGCAACCTGGGTCCAACGAGTCCCACAGAAAAAAGACAAAAATCCCTTCCCTCAGCAACGTATTGTAGATGCTAATTCTCTCTGGAAAAGAAAAGTGGTAGATGCTTAAATCAATAAATAACCCTCAGAAGACGAGGGAAGATTTTAATGAGCTCAAATTCAAGGAGAATTATCATCTCACTGGCTGTTCCTGCTTTCTTCTTCCCACATGGGAAAAGCCCTGGCCAAAGCTTGGCTTGAAACTTTACCTCCTAACAAAATATTGCTTTCTCTGTGGAGATTGGAGTAGGGTGGCTTAAAGAGGCCCGCCCACTCCCCAGGCAGAGGACCAAATGTTAAAGCAATAGCGAGCAGATATACAACATCGAGTGGGGAGCGTGGGGGGAGCGGTGTGTAGATAACGTGCAAACTTTTCTTCAAGTGGGTGACTCTTAAGGGAAGACTATGAGGAGAGAGGGCAGACGCCATATGGAAAGTGTGTGGGATGCTCCACTTCTGCATCTAGCAAATACAATGCACTGAAGAAGATTTTAACTAGAGCAAGAATAAGCCCAACTCTTGCCTGGAAGAGTGTGTTTTGGCAAGGTCTTAGATAAGAGATTTGTATACACAACAAAGGCTGGATAGGTTAAAAAAAAAATACACACAGTTGAAGGATATATTTATTTATTTAATTTATTTTGTAGAGCTATGGTTTCTGCTACAGGAGGCTTGTGAAACCTGCTTCCGCATCCTTTGTTACCAACACGGCCAAGAAAACAAGTTCAAAATGAACAATGTTACTTTCTCCACCAAAGGTGTGCTTTTAAAATGATAGCAAACTAAATGAAATTCAACATTCTTTAGTGAAAAATCCTCATTCACTGACTTTTCTTTCTTGAGCGCCAGGAGACACTGAAGTAGCTGAGGGTCTTAAGAAAGAATCCAGTCCTTGCCTGGGAGATTTTAGAGCTGGGATCATTAAGATGGGCGCACAGGACAAACCACTGACACACAAGGAAGAAAACAGGAAGCATCTGACTTCGACTTATTTTTCTCCTACATCTTGGAAAGTAAGCTTTACTAGCTTTTAACATCTGGATGGACTGGAGATTCTTGATCAGCCCCTGGGTGTTGGCCAACCAAATGTCACACACATAGTACAGAGGAGTCCTGAGGGAAGGGTGAGGCCCACCACACCCACGTGGCCCCCTCACTTGATCCTTCACTTCCAGTGAACTGGAACATGCTGTGTGTTTGTGAGCCCAGTTCAACGGCTCTGTGGATATTAAGTTCAAGTGTACATGAAAATCCTATGTAACCTGAATACTCCTGGACTATCTCATGGCAAAGTCCTAAAAAGAATTTGAATCCTTCCCGTCCTTTCTTCCTCCCTTCCCTTTCTTTCCTCTTCTCCCCTCCTCTTTTAGAAAAATGTCACTTTGTTTTATAAAGTGTGAAAATTTTTCAATTTGCTGACGTTTTCTTTTCTTAGAGGAGTGTTTCCTGAATTGTTTGGCTCCTTGGTTATTGTCCACAGGACTCTGAGAAGTCACAGGAATATGCAGGCACAAACTTATTGTGGAAGGGGACTGTATGTCATGGGGCAGAGCCCTATGACCCTGGAGGCCACTTGGACAGAGCCTGGGGAGAATGACCTCTCCAGGTGTCCATGTTACATTGACTTCTCTTAATCACACACAGTGGTGGTCAGACTGCCCTTCACTGGATGATTGTCTTCCCACGATGAAATGTGTTTTAGGAAGATTCCTAGGGAGCCTGGACTGAGAAGGCTAGACACCCAGAGGAGGTGTCTAGCAGGGGGCTGGACACACAGGTCTGGAGCTGAGCTTGGTCAGGGAGCATGGGGGAGCCAGCTGGCATTCATCCACATACAGATGGAAGTTAAAAACAGAAGCCAAGCTAAGATTTCCATAGGAAAACAAACAGAGTGGAAAGACTAAGACTAAAGTGCAGCCTTGGGTAACACTGATAAATGGAAAGGAAAAGCAAAGGACAGGAACATGGTGTGGCCCAGGAGTTAGGAAGAGCAAGAAGAAGCATGTTCCTGCAGCTATGGGAAAGGAGTGTGGTCAACAGGCTTCCAAGACATCCAGGGGTCCAAAAGATAAAAGTGAAAAATAAAAACAAGAGCAAGGGGTGTGGCTCAAGTGGTAGACCACCTGCCTAGAAAGCACAAGTCTCTGAGTTCAACCCCCCACCCACCCACCCAAAAAAAGCAAGAAATACATTTTGGCACTTAAGAATTCATTGGTGACTTTGGCATAGCCACCAGGCCTGGCATAGTCTTTCAACTTGAACAGAATGTGCTGCCTGCTATGGATACTTCACTCAGGTGGAAGTTTTCATTAGCAGAGTGCCTGTTTATTCATGTGGGTTTTGAACTTAGAATATCTAACATTTTATTTGAAATGAACTGAGCATCTATCTACCATAATATCATCACTCTATCTATGCACCAACATCCACTTTTCCCTGCAATATTAAGCATACCACCGAATAGGAACACTGAAATAACTGTGATCCTCTACAGCGTCAAACCACTCAGATGGTTTCATTCAGATGCTGTAAGAGTTTGGCAAGATAAGCGGAAGAGAGTTACAGCAAAAGGTATTTCCCCCACTCTGTGCCTACCCAGTGATCTCACCCTGGGAGAACTATGTTCCTTTCACAAATTGAGTGTATTTCTTTCTTTTTTCATTCTCATTTGTGATCAGCAAAACAGATTATTGGCTTTTAAAATTATGAGACTTCTCTTTGGGTTATTTCATAAACCAGAAGAATGACAAGCCAAATAGACAGCCGAGGAATTAGGATTACAGCATGGACCTACCAAATTTCCCTGCCAAAGGATAATAAATGACCTTCCTTTCCCTCAGCGTTTCCAAGTTCAGGTCTTACTTCATCATCTCACTTTATGTATAAGAAAAGTGTGTCAAAGACCTCAGCTGTATCCAAGATGTTATGAAAGACGGTCAATCTCTGTTAAAGTGATCTTGATACTTCCAAGTTATGACAGATGGTAAAAGGAAAACAATCCCAAAGCTCGTAATGGATATATTTTGAATGATTCACAAAAATAATCTCTTACCTCACACTCCAGGAAAAAATAAAATTAAGATATACGAGGGAGAGAGTGGAAGAGAGATGGAGAGTGAGAGAGGAGAGAGAGAGAGAGAGAGAGAGCACATACATGAAGGAATTTCCCTTCATATGACAAGGGCTCAGAGTCATGGAGCACAAAAATGAAGAAATACTCCTATTATAGTCCCCAGAGCATCAATAAGAAGCTGCACTTTGAAAAGGGGTGACAGGCTTCAGGATGCACGCTCACGCTGCTCACAGCAGCCTTTAACACAGACAGCGTGCACCAATGTGGCTGTGGAAAGTGTAGCTCTGTGTGTCCTGACGTTTACTAAGCTCTCCAGTTCTGACCTCACTTTGCATATCTACAGATTGGGTTTCTGCATTCCACTTCTTGGAGGAGCTCTCCAGCCCTGCCCTCCGCTGTTCCCCCAGGAGGAGAGAAATCAAGCGCAGGGGAAGGACAGTACAGGTGGCGCCATGCCACCTGGATTCAGGTCCACACTCTGCTCCTTATCAGTGATGGTTAGGGCCCAGGCTCTCTCGTGAGCTTAATGCTGGTTTTCAGAGTTGCAATATGCGTAACACATGGGAAAGTCTGGGAATGAACTCTCCATGTGTGCAGAGGTACTTTATGGTCACTCCCATTAAAATATCTAATTCCACATCCTCACAAAGTATTCCCATTGAAGTTGGAATGAAAAACTCCGAGACGTGCGAGTGGCCTGCAGCTCATGTTTCTAGCCTGCTCTGCAAAATACAGCCTGGAGCCCTTCCGCCAGGGCTGGTGACAGCTCTCTGTTGCTCAATCTAAACTTTATTTCCCCACCTGTCCCCTGATGACTATGATGACGTATTTGTGGTTGGCCACCGGTGACTGCAAGGTAGCACGGACTGCATGAAGGCTGAACTGAACCACAATTCAGAGATGAACTGCAGCAATACAGTTCCATTTTATTATTTCTTAAACTGACACCACCGCCCCATGAGTCACTTCTAATGTGATATGTACGACAGAACACAGATCAGGTTCAAGACAACTCTTGAATGTTTGTGACATAACTCACTAGGAGCGGAATCAGAATACATAAGGCACCGGAAGGGCATCTGAGGAGGAGGAAATGGAGAGAAAGGTGGAGACAGATGTATTTCCACTCACATATCTGATACAGGCACAATATACTAGCTGGATGTGGTGACATGTCTGTAATCCCAGCCACTTGGGAGATGGAAGCAGGAGGATTAAGAGTTCAAGTCCAGCCTGGGCAAACTAGAGAACCTCAGAAACAAAATACAAAAAAGTGCAAAAATAAAAGGGCTGGTGGGCATGGTAAAACATTTGCCCACCATGTGTGAGGCCCTGGGTTCAATTCCTAGTACCACACACAAAAAGAGACCAGTATGGTATTTTTCTTGAATTCCAGTTAGTTTCTCAGTTTGACTCTTGTGCCATCTAAGACTAGTGAGTCTGTTCACTCAGCAGCTCCACTTGATGTCATACAGTTTCCATACATTCTCTCCCAGGTCCTTTTTCTCAACACTGCTAAATATAATAGCCTGGTATTTTAACTTTCAAAGTTCTAAACAGCTCCTCCTCTAGTATTGGTAAGTAATGCACTGATTGGATAAAGGAAGAGTGAAAAGAATAGGCGCCAATGTCCAAATGCACCTACAGGCCATAAATATCTAAAAACCTGCCAAAGGGGCTGGCAGAGTGGCTCAAATGTTACAGCACCTGCCTAGAAAGCATAAGACCCTGAGTTCAAGCTCCAGTGCCACCAAAAAAAAAAAAAAAAATTATAAAAGTCTTTGTGGTGACAAAACCCTGCCAAAGAAAGCTCAGGGACTGACATTACTCACATCCACTGAACTACACACTACCCAGATGCTCATTTACCACAAGACTGGTGTCCAAGAGGGCGTGAGGCTGTTTTCTCCATCCCACTCATCACAGGCAGTGGAGAGGAGTCACAGTGATGAGGCCGTCTTGCGTGTCCACACAACTGACCAGGTGCCTACCTTAGTCTCCTCAAAGGGCGCACACCATCCTTTCTGGAGGGGGAGCCTGAGCACTGGTGACAAGGCCACAGTGGGTCTCCCTGAGCTTGCTTCTCTCACAAGGATCTCTCTGGGATCCATGAACCAGAACAGCACTGAACTCAGCACAATGGCTTGGGCCTTGGTTTCTCTGGGTTTCCACACCTGAGTTGGGAGGAGCTTTTGGTTTTAAATTTTAGAGATGAGACTTTCTGGAATAAGAGCCGATTTGCACAATGGCTGACAACAGTGGCTGCAGTCCACCTCCATTAATCTTTAGTTGTGTGATCTCTGGGAAGTCCCTTCTCCGAGTCTGTTTCCTCACCTGCAGCACGGGGACAGTGACAGTCCAATCTAATGGGGTACGTGTGTTGAATCATTAAGATAACATGAGTAAGGACAGTGCCTGGCCCACAGGAACCAGGTAAGTTAGTGACCATAACTACGGCATGCACTAATAACGTAGTCTCTGCTGTAAGCCTCGCCTGCCACCCACTATCCTGTCCACTTGAAAAGCTAGGCGATCCCTGTCTCTGTCCTCGTCCTTTCATACATATAACAAACACATTCAGTTTTCCACTTCACTTTTTAAAGCCATTTATAGATCATGCTGTGTGCTAAATTTAAACTTTGTGATAACGTAGCTTTGCTCAAAAAACCCACACACTTTGATCCTTCAAATGTGAAATGTCCCTATTTTTCCCTCTTCTGTTAGTACTGGTTTTGAAGGTCTCTCTGCTCAAGGTGGAGAAATGAGATCCTCTGAGAAAAACAAAATAAACCATTCTCTTATTTCTAGGTTATTCTGCGTGCAGCTGGGGTTTACCTGATTCGTCCCAGCTGGAGGCCGTTTAAGTCTCGTCCTTCAGCTGTGCCTTAACCATGGTTCAATGGAGCCTGACAAGGGAGCAGAGCCCTGCGGCGCCTTCAAGCTCTTTGAGGAGAGGGGGGCCACTCAGCCTTGTTAGTACCAAGTGCAAAACGTCCTCTCACCCCAGATGGTTCTGGCATCAAGGTAAAGCCGAGGTTAAGGAAGAGGGTACCTCCAAACCTACTAATGGCTCTCTCTTCACTGACAGCCCCTGGGAGGCTGAGTGTGGGGGCCTGCATTTGTGTGGAGCAAGGTGAGGGAAGGGGGTGGGTTCCCCAGCCCAACCCTAAACCACTAGACCCAGTGCTATGGCCTACTGACGCCTGATGCCCCATAGCACATGGCTAAACTGTACAAATGTCCAGACATTCCTCCTCTCCCCAACTCTAGGATACCCACAGAAATGCATAACGCACCTCAAAGCCTGGAAGCGGTGCATAGAAACAAAGCAGGAAACTCATTCTTGATTTCCAGTGAAACACTCCAATGGGCGTAAGAGCTAAAGCTACTGAACACAGATGTCTACTCTGTTTTCTGTAGAATTCCAGGAAGGCAACTCTCAGGTCTTCATGCTTAGGCTCCCTGAGGACTTTAGGGAAAAATAATATGCATACCAGTCCATTTTCTGTTACTAAATGAAATACTTAAGACTAGAGACTTTGTGAACAAAAGAGGTTTATCTGGCTCATACTTTTGGAGGTTCCAGAGCTTGGTGTTGGCTTCTGCTCAGCTCTGGTGAAGTCTCATGGCAGACGGCATCACATCGATCGATAGAAGTACATCCAATGACACAGCGAGACAGGAAGCCAGAGAGTGGGCAGGAGCTGGTAATGACCTCCCACTAGGACCCACCTCTTAACTGAACACTAAGCTTGTAATAGATGAGGACTTGGGGGGGGACACACTCAAACTGTAGCAGCATTCAAAGAATTCCCAGATTTAGACAGGCAGATTGAGAAAGGACCCATTTCTATTTAACTGAATCAGCGTAACTGAAGTCCCCAGCAGACACATTCTGAAGTGGCTGGCCTCCTGGTGTCCATCATGTGAGTCACAGGAAGGACGAGGTCCACAGTTTTAGAGCTCTGCGCTACATTCCTTAACATTGAACAAACTCTTACTGGGGACCAGAGAGTGAGTCTAGACTGGCCAAAGCTGGGCACCCCCTCTGGTCAGCACTTCCTCTTTCTGGGACATTGTCTTCTAGTATTTTGCTTTTCGCTTGGGTTCCTCGGTCAACATACAGTTTGGAGACCTCACCAGTAAGACAGACACTCTTGCCTGTCCCCACTCTATACAGTGGAAGCACGTTTACCAGGCTTCCAGTGAAGGACCTTATGCCACGCTATTTTATACGTTTATCTACTCAGGCTTCATTTACCTAATTGATCCGCACAATTATTTATTTTCATTCTCACTACAGTCCCATGAGCTAATGATCCTTGTCCCACTCATGAGAAAACAGGCTCAGAGCAGGTAAACAGCAGCCAGGACCTGAACCCAAAATCGAGGCTACATTGCTCAAAGGACACGAGTTGTGCCCGACTCTAAACCTTTAAAGGCACTTCCTACTGCTTGTAGTAACTGCCCGGCAGCTGGAAGGTCATCTCAGGCCTGTAAGGTAAGGCTACCTGTATCTTAGTAGGCAGCAGAGAGGCCTCTAGGGTTATATAGTCTCACCCTGATGCCCAAACCCCTCACTCCCTCAACTTTGGAAATCGCAGTAAAACATCTGATGGAGGTGGGGGGGTGGGGGGAGTGCTAACTCCATGTCAGGTACAAACACAATCATATTCTGCATAACGACTCTTCAGTCAATGACAGGCCACATATACACAACAGCGCTCCCATAAGATTTTACTGACTCGTAATGCTGTGGTCATCTCACTTTATGAGGTTCACACAATGACATCACCTAATGACACATTTCTCAGGAAGGATCCCACCACGAAATGGTGCATTACTGTGCACACATAAGCAATGCTTTTCAAAGACCACAACTTTCTACTTTGTAGCCACATTCCTTTGCTTGTATTCTTCCTTCTCCAGCTCCTTTATCATGGCTGGTAACAAATTAAATGCTATAATCTCAAAGTGCTCATTAAACAGGACAATTTTCTTTTACATATATACTTCCAGCATTTTCCAGTGAAGCTTTTCGAAGCGAAAGGAAAACAGGAACAGAACCTGTCCCTGTCAGATGCCCAAGGGCACCGGCACATGCCCAGGAGCTCTTTGTACCACTGTGACCCCAGAGGGAGGATGCAGAGTAGTTTGGACCACCTGTTACCACTGATTCAATAAAGGTGATAGTTCCTGCTAAGACAAATGGCCAGGGTTGTCTTCCCCAATTTCCCTTAAACACAGGAAGAGTGTCAATTTCAATGTGAGGCAAAGGTATGGATGCAGGCATAACAGGTTTGTGACTGCAGAAATGCTAGCAGCCAGCATGGGAATCAGAAAATCACAGGTTGTGATATGTGGCAGGATGGCAGCCTGGTGTATGCAGAGGTACTTATGTGCCAGGTAGAGGCCAAAAAACACTTCAAGGATAAGTAGAGGGAGCCCCAACGCTTTCTCCCTGTTTTTACCCTCAAAGATGAAGCAATAAGAAGAATGAAAGCTGACAGCTCCTAGGATGCACAATGGCACCATTGTAAGCCTAAGGGCTTAGGAAGAAAGTGTTCATCAATTTTTAAAGAAAGCCTTCTTGTGTAAGTGAAATCAGCAATGTTCCCCAATTTCTAGATTCTCTAGAAAATCATGCCACTTAATCCTTCTCAACATTAGGATGAGCTTCATCCCAAATACAGAGCCCAGATGATTTATATCCACAATAAAAAAAAGTACTCTGAAAAATGTCTTTGTTTCTCAAAAATACAGATACAGCAAGCACAAGTATCTGTGACAGCTGTGAAAACATTCAACTGCCAATGAGGCCCTCTCGTTCCACCAGCTGCTCAGTGCTGAGCTCAGTGCTCAGGCCAAGGTTTATTTTCCTCTTCCAAATTGAAAATTCTAGGCTCTAAAGTAAAAAATAGGGGCTGTAGCTTAGTGACTGACTGCTTGCCAAGCAATCACAAGGTCCTGGGTTTGGTCATTAGCACCACAAAAAAGGGGAGGGGGAGCTAGAGAGAGGGAGGAAGGGAAGAAGGGTATAGAGTTCTTGAATTTTCTTGAGTACACTGCCACCATGCGGTGACTACTAAAAACACACACAGGTTCCTAACTTGCAAGACCACATTCCCCAGCTGTCTGAAGACCTTGCATCAGTTGGATCCACCTGGCAGAGCTGTAACTTGCTCTTCATTTCCACCCTCTCACAACACATGAGGAATGTGTATTTTTAGATCTTGTTCTGCATACAGTAGCTCTCCACCCCCACCACCCTTATCCCAGGGGACACATTCCAGGAGTCTCAGGGGATGCCCAAAGCCATGGGTTACACTGAACTTTATTATTTTGGCTCTGGTTATTTTTGAGACAGGTTTTGCTGTTTGCCCAGGCTGGTCTGGACTGAGATATACTTAGGTTTATTCTTTCCTACACAGCTGGGATGACAGGAATACACCCCACCACACCCAGCTTTTTTTGCCCAGGCTGGTCTAGAACCTGATCCTTCTGATCTCAGCCTCCCACAGTTTTGAATGATATGCAGGTGCCATTGCACCCTGGCTGTTGAGATGGGGTCTCTTGAACTTTTTGCCCAGGCTGGCCTTGAATCTCAATCCTTCCAATAGCCTCCCAAATAACTAGGATTACAGGCCTGAGCCACCACACTCAGCTAGTTTACAGTTCACTCAGCTAGTTTACAGTTTCTTTGAAAGCTTTTTGTCATATTGGAATTGGTAGCATCGCTACTCTTATGCTTTGGGGCCAATATTAAGTAAAATAAAGGTCAATTGAATACAAGCAGCGGTACCACCAATCACCTTCAATCTAATAGCCAAGAAGGCTTCTAAGTGACTAATGCATTCACACACTGTGAGTACAATGACAGACGATCCACATCCAGGGCAGGACAAAGGGGGAAGGTGCAAGACCATCCTGCCGGGCACCGGTGGCTCATGCCTATAATCCTAGCTATTCAGGAGGCAGAGACCAGGTGTTCGAAGCCAGACTGGGCAAATAATTTGTGAGATCCTATCTCCAAAAACCCATCACAAAAAATAACTGGGCTGGTAGAGTGGCTCAAGGTGAAGGCTTTGAGTTCAAGCCACAGTACAGCAAAAGAAAAAAGTGAGCGAATGAGTTGCTTATTTCAGAAGTTTCCACTGAGTATTGTCAGACCCCAGCTGATCTCAAGAAGGGAAGCTGTGGAACACGGATTTGCTAATAATGGGAACTACTGAAACTTATCACACTTAATGTGCACGTATTATTTAATCTCACTTTGAAATTTGTCAGCTGCATTGTTATTTTCTGAAATAGAAAAATGTTATGAAATACTTCAGACAAGAAACTACAAAAGTATAACACACCTGGATGCCCACTGCCCAGTTTAAAAACGAACAGGTCTGTGGTTCCATGCCTCTGACCTTAAATAAATGCTTTAAGCTAAAGAGGCCAAAACTCTCTCTTAAGATACAAAACTCCAACAATATCGGTAAGCTTTTAAAAATTATTTTAAATTATTAATAAAATTTTGTTTATAAATGATCCCCAAGTGTCAGGTATCAGCTCCTTATTTTCTCCTGGATTTACAAAATAATTTTTTCTCAGTTGAACATGGTCAACCCCCCCCCCCCAAAACCTGTTTTGATCAAGGTTTTCAACGTTGCTAAGTTGTGATGCTGCAGTATGCTGACAATCACTATTTAAGTGTTGATGGGGGTGGGGGGTGGCTCAACTGGTAGAGCATCTGCCTACGAAGTGCCAGGACCTGTGTTCAAATCCAAGTACTACCAAAGGGGGGTTAGAATTAAGTGCTGACGGTTTATTTTGTGCCCTAGTTTTTACACTACCAATATTTGCGAGGAGTGATAATAGCTTATAAAGGAGAAGCAAATATTTCATTGACACAAAACCTTTGAAAAAAGCAGGAAGTATAAGAAATATAACACATCAAATATTAAAATGAATTACAAGATCAATTTTTATTATTCACTGAATCCTAATTAGAAGGCAGTCAATCTGCTCAGTGGACTCATCAATTCTCCTACTTTTTATAGATTGCTTAGGCCTTTTATGTCGTGCCAGTCATATCACTCATTACTAACCAATAGATGATCCGGTGTCTTGTTTCCAATCAATATGAATTTTTTTCCTTTCTTTTTTCTTATACTATTGTGTTGTCTAAAAATTCCAGTACAATGACAATTAGGAGTACTAGCAACAGATACCCTGATCCTTCCCAATTTTAAATGTTTGTAATCTTTCCACTATTAAGGGAGGTATTTGTTATAAATTTTGGTTGATGTTTTACTACTTTAAGAAATTCCTTTAAATACCTAGTTTAAAAGGATTTTTTTTTTTAAGGAAAAATCATACTACTAGACTTTATTAAATGATTTTTCTCTATTACAGTAAGAATATAATTTTTAATCTGATAATAAGGTAATAGATTTTCTGATCTAAATTCCCATGGCATTCCTAAAAGAAACCCAACTTTTTTTTTGGTGGTACTGGGGTTTGAACTCAGGGTCTCATGCTTGTTAGGCAGGTACTCTTACCACTTGAGCCACTCCACCAGTACGGTTTTCTAAGACTTTTGTTATGATTATTTCATTTACATTCATAGGTGAAATTATTGGTCAGTTACTTTTTCTTTAGCACCCTGTCCTTGTCTGGTTTTGGCATTCATGAAAGAGTTTAAGATATGTTCCCTCCCTTTCCACTAGCTGGAAGAAAGCTTAAATTAGAAAAATCTTCTTTCTTTGGTAGAACTTATTTGAAAAATAACTGTCATCTTTCCTCGTTTGCTCGCTTGATGAGAAGACTGGTTCAATGTCATTAATGGGTATATGTCTAAAAAATTTTACCTAAGTCCACTTGGGAAGTTACATGTTTCTAAGAAAGTCTTCATTTCATACAAACTTTCAAACTTACAAGCATTATATTATAGATGGCATTTTTTTTTCTTTAAATAACTTTTATTTCTGTGATTATATCTCCTTGTTCTTTATTGTCATCATTGTGTTCTCTTGTTTCCTCTTACTTTGGCTAGTTGTGTGTCTTTTTCCTAGTCTTTCTCAAGAACCAACTGGGGGCTTTGTTGATAGTCTCTCACATACATTTATTTTCAATCTCATTGACATTTAACTTTTTATTATTTTCATCCTTTGAGATTTTTCTATGGTTCTTTTTCTACCTTCTTAAGTGAAATGCCTAGCTCATGTATCTCCAGCCTTTCTTTCTGCCTGGCCTAAGCACTTGCCACATGACACTTACCTTGCTTTCAAGCTGAGACGTTTTCCACGGGGAACTCATCGTCAGGGACCCTCTTCTCTGGAACAGACACTGTAGGGCAGCTTCCAAGGATCCGTGAGCCCCAATCACCAACACCTTCTTCCCATCTAAGCTGACACCTACCAACCAACAACAGTTCAATGTTATAGTCAAACTTCACATCTTTCCCCAAATAGCTTTTACTGAAGGAAAAATGGCCTTTAAAACTTGGCTTCCTCAGCAACACGCTACAGTGACTATGAGCTAGGGATGAGGGGATAATTAACCAAAACTCTTTTCGTACTCTTTAGGCTCCAATTCGTATTGATTTATTTCTACAATGCATTCATATATTTTACTAGCCACAATTTACCTTTCTTTGAGAATTTTCTGGTAAAGTGGCCCAGAACTATCATCTCAATAATCCATATGGAAGAAGAACACTGTATAAATGGATTATCTCTGAATTTTACTTAATGGTTACTGACCTAAGGGTATATCCTGACAGTTAAACTTTTCACAAAACTGTGCTGCGTATTTTTGGAATTTTTGCCTGGCTGTTCCATGCTCGGGGTGGAGGTGGGGCATCTGCCTCTCTTCTATTCAAATTGAGGTAGAGAAAAATTAGTTGAACTATTATGTTCTTAGCTAGAAAGCCCTACATGTATTAGACACTTAGTAGTAATTTGCTCATTAAATGTAATAATCAAGAAAGATAAATTCTCTTATTTTTCACTGGCATAAAAATGCAAGATCAAAAGGAGAATGACGGAAATTAAGTAATGACTACTGAGAAAGACACTGCTCTTTAATTGACCTCAATCTAGGTGTCTGAATTCTACATGACATCTAATGGCTTCCTTACAGTCTTGAGTTAAGACTTATCTATACCTACGGAATGACAGATTCCAGAAGCTGAAACTTAAGACATGTTTCACTGTGGTCATTTTGACTGCTTCATGAGCAAATTTGAGAATGTTTAAAACAGGCTATCATTCATCTTTACCCATTTCCCTTTTAAATTATAGCCAATCTTACTAGAAAATGTTCTATTCATTCATTTCTGCTTCCCAAACTAAAAGATGAGAAAAGTAAAGTCAACACTAAATATTACTTTGGTACTTCAATGAGAGTCTTCTAGAAACAAATCCATATTTTAAAAATACATACACAGCAATAAATAGAAAATAGAAACTTCTGAAGGGGCATCATACCTGATTTTTCAGTAAGTTCAATCGTGGCTCTGGCGACAGGTGAAACAAAGCACTCATGGGCGTCGCCGCGCACCAGCTTCCCCAGATTGATATCTGTCACCCTGAATCAGAAAGGAAGGAAGGAAGCAGGAATTGAAAGCCATTCAATGATAATTCACTTGTATTCATCTCCGATACCATCCATGCAATGTCTGACAGATAGGCTCTGATAAACAAGAATTAACAGGCGGCAGGGAAGACAGGCCTTTAGCCTTGTAGCGCATCCCCTCTGCTCACGCCCTACCGAGGGAGCTCTGGTTCTGCACGCGCATCAAGACACAGCACAAGGCGTGCAAGGCTTTCTGTTGAACTCCAGCAACTGCAGGAAGCATCTTCAGTGGCTTAAAAGGAAATGGTGGCCCCCAAACTTTACTCTCAGTCCACTCTCAGAACCCAGAACTGAGCCTACAAACTGGAGTGACCCAGTAAGACTTGGGATTCACAGGTCAGACCCCCACTTGACCTCGGTATTTATCTTCTTGGGAAATCAAGGGGAAAAAAAAATGAGACATCACGTATTTCAATGACCTCTGTGCCTTTCCACATTCAAATTTAGGACAAAACATTCAATAACGGTGTAGCCTAAGCCAATGGTCCCAACCCAGATTAGTAACAAATGAAGACGTTTAAAAAGTTTTCATAATTCTCTACTTTTATGAAAAGATTTCAAACTATCCCCTGTTATGTTCAGGTTCTGGAAGCTTTCTCATGGATTTGTTCTTCTCCTGTTATAGAGAATCTACGGTAGGACTGGGGACTTTTGGGACAGTGGCAGGTGGGGGGGGCGCTGAAGCCAGGGCTGCACGCACGCTAAGCACACTCTCCTACCCCGGCCACTGCTTTTGAACCTGTGTCTGGGGTCTACCCCACGTCATGACAAAAGGACAGAGCGGAAGAAGCCTGGGTGGCTAACGAGGTGGCAAATTCTCCATCAAGAAACACCAGACCAGGAGTCTAACTTTATAAATATGCTCGTTACCTTGAAGCCCTAAATACGTTGTGTTCCTTTTAGCCATATTACAAAATACTTCCATATTTCCACACAGGAAGATGGAGGTTTTAGTCCTCAGGAAACAGGCCGATTCCCCCTTGTCCACTGGAGGCATCTGTGTCCTATGAAACTCACGTCATACATAATGGGAACCAGAGACCAACGTCGGACAGAGAGCCCAACGCTTACGACTCCCACCCCAGCCTCAAACTTCACAAAAATCCTGTGTCGTGAAGAAAAGAATTTGTTTTGTTTTTCTCAACTGGTTTGAGGCTAAGAGAGAATATGGAACGGCTGGGAAACAGGTCTCAGGTGTCTGGGAGAATTACCCAGAAAAACGATTCAGAGAGGAGAGCTGGTCAGTCTATAAAACCAGAACTTATTAAATGAACAGGACAAGTGTTTCTCCAAGATAAAGAACTTCTGCACACAGAAGCTTCGGCGTCTCACACTCCTGAGGTACTCTAAATGATTCCTTTCAGCTAATTACTGACATGGTTGCAAAAATTAGTATTTACAACTCCCCTCCCCAAAACAAAAAAACCCCACAGTAGTCTGTTATTTACCAATACAGGTTGATTCTTTTCTTTTGTATTTCTTACCCATCCACATCTTTTTCTGGTTTTAAAGCATTGAGTACTTTGTTGCTAAATGAGTCTTCAGAGATCTGAAGGGCAAGGCCATGTACTCTGGTGTCTTCGTTAATCTTCAAGATTTCATTTATAATCTAAAGAGAACAAAATCAGTTTTGTGAAAATAAGAATCGAGAAGTTTATATAAGAATAGGTTCAGAGCCGAGTACAGTGGCTCACGCTGCCTATAATTCTAACTATTTGGGAGGTAGAGATTGGGAGGATCACAGTTGGAGGCCAGCACAGGCAAAAGTTCACAAGACCCCGTCTCAACCAATAAAAAGCTGGGTGTGTTGGTGCATGCCTGTCATCCTAGCTACCCAGGTAGGTTAGGAGGATCATGGTCCAGTTTGGCCTGGGCCAAAACAGTAAGACCCTATTTAAAAAAAAAAAACTTAAAGCAAAGAGAGCTGGGACGTTGCTCAAGTAATAAAGCACTTGCCTAGCAAGAATGAGGACCAAAGTCGACTCAGTACAGTGTAAACAAACAAAAAAATCATTAAAAAGTATCTGTTTTGAAGACAAACTCAAAAGCACAATGAAGAAGTCTATTCCCTCTTTTTATCATGTTTGTAAAAGCTCAAAAGAAGCTTGGCTCAATTTTTTAGTGACTTCATAGTTTTTTATCATTCTGTTCTGTGCCAGAAAATAACAAAACAAAACCAGGACTCAACAGTTATTAAGGTTTAGAGAGACGAAAGATAATTATCTGTCAACAATCATATTTTAACCCAAACACACTGCCTGCTTTCCAGGAGGGCGGGAAGCATGAGTCCCAAGCACTCCAAGCTGGCCCAGCTAAGCCTGAGCACTGCAAACATCAGGTGTTCACCAACAGCTTCTTAACCACAGCCTCCAACAGCCACTGAGGCCCTCGGGGTCACACTTTCCAGAGTGACAAACTGGAAGCCTTTCCAAAGGCTTATGACAGTTAAAATGTAGCACACATGGATCCTGATCCATTCTGCTTAACAGAACTATTGGCTCATGAGTAAGAAGGTTCCAGCTTGTGCTTATGGATCTCACTTGGAGGAGGTACATTTTTGTTTCATTTCCTAGTAAAAATCACTACAGTGATTTTGGTGTACCAAATCGAGAATTTTTTTTTCCATTTATTCAGCATGTTTTTATTCAATGAATATGTTCCGAGCACCTATTTTACCTATTTTGTACCGATTTTTTTTTTTGGCAGTACTGGGAGTTGCAGTCAGGGCGCAGTGCTTGCTAGACAAGTACCCCACCACCTGAGCCACTAAGCCTGTACTAGTTCTAATTAAGGAAATTTAGCTAGCTATAAATGAAAGTGCCCTCGTAAACCTGATGATTCTAACGGGGAGGCACAACCCCTCCCCCACCAAATATTAATATTATTATAAGCCTGAAAGTGATCACTGATGTGAAGAAAAACAAAGTGGGTTATCGGTGGTGGATAGGGGTGCTCTGGAGCCGGGACATCTAAGCAGAGCTCAGAATGAAGTGAGGGGACCATCTTTACCTGTACCTAGGATTTGGATGAAGCAACAAAAATTTTAAAAAATCTTAATAAATTAAGATATTCTTTTTCAACATAGTAATACCATATTAGTTTATTTTTATCAGAATTTCACCAAAGAAAAATAGGAGTAAAGGGAGGGTTAGAGGTTAGGATGGGGAGGGGGTTTAGAGTTTAGGTTAGGGAAGAAATCATTTCTTGTCAAAAAATAAGCCAGGAGGGGAGTGGTGGTGCACACCTGTAATCCCAGCACTTGGAGGCTGAAGCAGGAAGATAGGAAGTTGGAGTGGAGCCTGGGCTACAGAGTTCCAGCCAACCCAGAATACACAGTGAATCCCTGTCCTATAAAAAGCAAAATCAAAAGTCCCAGCTCTCCCAAGGCAGAGGCAGGAGGATCTCTAGTCTGAGGCCAGCCTGTGCTGGCCCAATCTCAAAAAAAAAAAAAAAAAGAAAAAAGAAAAAAAAGTCAAGGCCAATCAAAACAACATAAAAAACCCACAAATTGTACTGCAGAAATTTCTTTGCATTCTGCTAATGCTGGTGTTAATATTTGTTACATGAAAAAGTGGTGTAAGCTACTTGTCCAATATTCAGTTTCCCTCTTTCTTAGGAAGAAACCCTTGGTTTTTTAGCTGTGAGAATAAATGGTCTAAGGCCCCCTGGTATACAGACTACATTTCCCAGCTTCCATTGCAGTGTGGCCAGGCAATGAGGATGGAGTCAACAGAATTGGAGCAGAATTATGACTTATAGGAAACATCCTTAAGGGGAAGAGGGAGGAGGCCTGTCTTCATTCTTCCCTTCCATTTCTACTGACAATGCTGAACTTTATCTGGGCCCTGTGATCCTGGAAAAGAAGGAAGGTTAAGAAGCCTCACCCCTCTCCACCCCCCAACCTCTGTGTACTTCAAAGAATTGCCTTTCCCAATCAGACCTAGATGGGACTCACAGTCTATACAGGACACAGGCAAGATATAGACTACAAAAGCCCACTGTCTCATATCAATGATTGGCTGAACTGCTTGCTCCCAAAGACTAGAGAACAAAATGCTGAGTGCGGTTTTTTTGGTTTTAGGGGGTTTTTTTGGTGGTACTAGGGATAGAACTCAGCGCCCCATGCTTGCTAGGCAAGCATTCTACCACTTGAGCCACTCCCCAAAATGCTTGTTATCCACTCTGGTTAAGCTTCTCTCCCTCCAGATCCCTGAACCTTGGGTCAATCCTTAGTCCCGGGAGCACATAGCACCTCCCGTGAACAGGCTGGCCTAAGGGACAAAGTCTCTGATCCCATCAAGTGACCCTTTCACCTCTTTCCTCACACCCTTCTTTCTACCCTTGTTTATTCTTCCCTACAGAAGAAAAACCCTGTCCACCTAGTCCTGGAGAGGACTCAGGATTGTAGTCAGTGCATTCTTCCTACCGCAATACAACTAGTTCCCTCTTACACAGTTCTACTTTCCAAGGTTTCGGTTACTCTGTCAACTGCAGGATAAAGAAGAACTCAAGGGAAAGTTTCAAAAATGAACTATTTTAAGTTGTGCACCACTCTGAGAAATTTAATGGAAGCTGACATGACTCATCGCCTTGTCCAGGGTGATCACACTGTATTTGTTATCTGCCCCTTAGTCACTTGATCGCTATCTGGGTTATCAGATCAACACAAGCAGTTTCACAGTGCTTGTGTTCAAGTAACTTTTACTTTTACTTAATGATGGCCCCGAAGCACATGGATAATGATGTTGGCAATTCAGCCTAAGGGAAGTCATAATTATTATATGTGTGTGTGTGTGTGTGTGTGTGCGTGTGTGTGTGTGTGTGATGTGTGTGCTAATATATATCTTCCACTACACAGTGAGTCCCTGTCTCATAAAGTCCCAGTACTCACAGACAGAGGCAGGAGGGTGTGTGTGTGTGTGTGTGTGTGTGTGTGCATTTACACATAAATGCATATATATATATATATATATATATATATATATATATATATATATATATATATATACATATATGGTCTAGTACTATCTGTGGTTTCAGGCCTCTACTGGGTATTTTGGGACTTAGCCTCCTTGACAAAGGGGGAACCACAGTAAACCACCCCCCTTCCCCTGTGGCAACAGTCCCTTTTTGTTCCTTACAATGATACTTTTGAAAACCTCTCCTTAATGTGGGTGTGACAGATAAGAGTAGATGCCATCTTGGACTAGGAGGAAAACCACAGAGATGGTGAAGTGGGAAGCAGCAGCTGAGTTTCTAATGACTTTGTGATGCTTTCAGCCAGGGACTGCCATGTTCTAAACCTTGTTCATGTGTAAGAAAATAAACTCTGCTATGTAAGATTCTGTTACTTGAGGTGTTCATGAATCCTACCCTACTCCTCACTACCACAGCCAGCCAGAGGAAAGCTAACCAAAGAAGGGAAAGGCCCAGCAGTGACACCATAGTGTGTAGTACAGCCTTGCCATGACTGCTGACAGGGACCACATTGAAATGACAGAAGGGAAGGCTGCTGGCAGAAACAACTAGACCACATGGAACAGCAGTAAAGGGAAACCCATGGGTATTTTATATCAAAATGCCAAGGAAGGAGTCCCAAAATGTTAGCCTAGAAAAGACCCTGAAGAGATCTTGTTCTGTTCCTTTATTGTGTCAATAAGGCCACTGTGACCCAGAGACACCAAAGGAATGGTCCAGGACCAAAAACCTGTCAGGACAGAGCAAGATCGGAGCCACATTTCCAGATACCTATAGTCCAACAATTTCACTAAATGACACTGCCGTGACAGCTGAATAAATAGCCACAACCACAATGTCGTCCTAACTCAAGTCTTCAGCTAAACATACAGGAAGGAAGAGAGAGACCAGGGAGCAAAGTGGACTCTTCCTCCCTGGAAAGTCAGCCACAAGAAAAGGCTACACCTGTTCCCACCAAAAAGGAGATGCCCCCAGGCCTACAGAACCTGAGGAGGAAAGAAAAACAAGGGCTGGAAGAAATTACCTCATTCTCCCCGCTGTCTGGAGGAAGACAGATGTGCGTGATGTTCAGACCAGCCTGCAAAGGGACACAAGGTTCTCTGTCACAACAAGAGAATACAGTGGTAAGAATTATAATGAACTTTTAAAAAAGTCACCAATCCTCACCTCCTCAGCCAAATTCTGGTTAATTTCCTGCATCAAGTTGTCATCACCAGCCTAAGGAGAGAGAACAAAACCGCTCGAGAATATCTGGACAAGGCACAGATCAGAACACAGGAACAGGATTATGTGATGACAGACTATGTAAGATGATATGGCAAGTACAGAAAAAACAAATCTTGTTGCTTGTAAAAAGAAAGTAATTGTTAGTATTTATGAACATACTAATCTCTCAGGCTTTCAAATGGTGTCATTTAAAAAATAACATATATATTACAGGACAAATAAGAAGGACATCAGTACATACATAGCCAGCATCCCTCTCACACAAGGACAAAGACAGGAAGAGTTTGGAAGGTTTTTGAAAGTCAAAGAGTAAGCAGGTTCCTGGGAAGCCCAGATTCTCAAACTATTTCCCCTTTTAGTGCGCTAACTTGCCTTTCTGTGTGAGGGGTTTTGGGGTTCAGACCCCAAAGAATGTAAGTACCACGAGAACAGCTGTACAATCTCAAAAAACATGGCACTGAGAGACCTGCAGGCTGTCGTTCTGATGCACTAGTGGCCAAGCCATCACCGCAGGAGTCCAACTGCTGGGCCATATCAGCTTCCAGACTTGGCTCACCTCATTATTCCCGGCACCTGCCCCTGCCCGAGTTTGCCAATGACGACAGCAAGCGTGCCAAGTATAGCTTGGCACTAAGGGGCTGCAGCAAAAACTGTGGATGGAAGGCAGAGCCCTCTGACACAGTGATGACTTTTGGCACACAGGCTGCACAAGATAGAGTGAAAAGGTTACCAAGCACCCAGAGTCACCTAGCATCTGTCTTCCACAGAAACAAAAAGGAGCATTCCCTCTATCACCTTCAAGTCACATCTGATAAGCATCTAGAAGCACACGGGGGCTGTCTCATATCCCGTATAACATGATTTATATGGGTGCCCCTCACTCTCAGAAAGGAAGACTGAAGCAGGCCAATAGCTAACTGGCACAAGCAAATGGTCAAAGACAGAAAAGAACAGGGCTTCCAACTGAGCCCTCTCTCTTTGATAAGAAATGCAGCTGGTCTTTTACATGTAATTATTTTTCTAAATTGAAAGGCATCTTAAAACAGGAGGGCTACACCATGTTCTTGGCTTACCTGAATAATAGCAAGAACCGGCTTAAAGGTAGGGTTTTTTTCTTGCAACAAACTCAGAACTTCTTTTGAATTGTGAATGACTTCTCTACATACAGAAAGAAAAAAACAACATAGTTACTTCTTTGTTCATGAGTAGAAAGGATGGACACAACATATCCTTTTACCAAGTTCACTACTATAAGTGAAAATAGACAACAAAAGGAAGAGTAGTGAACAGTGACATTAAGAAACACTAAATGTATGACAATCTGATCTTTAAAATATGCAGAGGGAAACAAGCCATTTAGGTAACAGTAAATTCCCAGAGGTGAATTTTCTTTGGTTTTTTCCAAGTTTACTACAATAAAATCTCCGGGTTTTTATTTTAATTAGTTCCACCATACTCTCCCAGTCCCTCCAAATTGAATTTGGGATCTGGGGGAAAGAAAACAAATACAGGTAGGGAAGAGGATGGTGAGGATGGGGTTGGGGAGAGAGCTTTCAGGCTGAACTCCAGATCCCAGAGTTTCAAGGAGGAAGGTGAAGGAAGAGGAACCGGAGGGGAAGAGAAGTTGAGGAGGGAGCACATGGGAATTTGGTGACTCTCTACAGGCCTCTTTAGGAAGACAGTTCTCACTGTTGGGGACAACTTGGTCTGTGTGTTGGTCTCCTACAGCACAACAGGGGTCACCTTCCCCATGGAGCCCTGGAGATGAGAGATGCCAGTCCAGGGTTGCAGACCTACATAAGTGTGGCAGGAAACAGGCCCTTTCTGGAGCCTTTTGAATGAGTGATTTCAGAAGTCACCTTCACCAACATCAATCACCTACTCGAAATGTCCTTGCTAGCATGTGAACCATGGCAGTCTGTCCCTCTCCTCTCCAAACCCCTCTTCCATAGTCAGTTCCCAACTTCTATGTTAAAACCTTTTTTCTTTTTGGCAGTGCTGGGTATTGAACCAAAGGGCCTCACACATACCAGATAAGCATCTACCATTAAGCCACACCCTTAGTCCCAGACCATCTGTAAATGTTGTTTTTGGTTTCTGAGAGGTTCTTAACATCTTTAAAAAAATGCAAGAGGAAGGAATTCCAGCCAGGTCCTACCAGCAGTAAGTCACCAAGAGCAAAAAGTTTCCCAACTTTCAGAGCAGTAGTTAAGAAATGCGACCAGAGGGCACTGTGTGCTGAGGGAGGTGCTTAAGGAACCTTGGAAACACACAGCTGATACTAGACCAGCCTTCCTACTGTCACAAGGTCTAGAACATGCAGACTCAGTGGATGGGCAGGCAACTGCGTACAACCTGCATTTGTTTGCTTGTGGTTTAAACACTTGACATAAAACAACTTAATCCCCACTGAAGTAGCTGCATTATTGTGCCGAATGGACAAGACCATATGGGAACATTTATAAAGCACCTTATTAAATACCACGTGTCCAGTGATGGGCGACAAGGTCTTCAGCCTGACAGGGCTGCTAATCCAGGCCAGGCTGGGTCCCAGCTTTTGCCTGGTGTGTGTAGGCACTGGAGAGTGGGCCCCACGCAGTTCATGGCAGAAATAAAAGTTTGATTCGGCATGCTGGGGGAGGGGCCCAGGAAGGGGACTCCTTAAACAAGCATCCGGATAGTTCTGGAACAAGGACAGTGGACATACAGACAGACCCGGCACTCAGGCCTTTCATTTTCCAGTGTGGGCAGTTTACTTTGTCTCTACGGACACAGCCTTCTCATCTGTAAACAGGTGTATTCCTTGACTTTTGTCTTTTAAGTGGACATACTTTTTTTTCTTTGCCTCAGAGCTTCCCTTGAAAACTAAAAACACTCATACTAATAGAAAACATCAATCTTGCCCACCTTCAATAATATCTATTGAAGTGTTCAATATCGAACACTTCAACAGATAAGTCACCAACAGGTTAAAGAATCAGACTTTAAAAATAGCTGGGGCAGGGGGAAGGGCAGGCACGGTAGTTCACATCTATAATCCCAGCACTTGGGTGGCAGAGGCTAAAGAACTGTGGCCAGCCTGGGCTGCACAGTGAGACCCTGTCTCACAAAACCAAAAGTAATAACAAATAAAATCACTGAGGGGACAATGGTTTGATGGACAGTATGGGTGAATAAGAGGCTCAACATTGTAACCAAACAAAATTGGCTCCTGTGGGGCGCACCAGTACCACAGGTATGTTTCCTTCTTTAAGGTTACTCATGATCCCAGGGTAAGGAGCTAAACCAGCAAGAGAAAAGTTACCAGGCCCAAGAATCTAAAAAGTAGCACAAATGTTTCTAATCAGAGATTTCCTTGCCCTCAGGGGAGGAAAACAGCCTTGTTAATTCCATCCTGACCACAGACACTGAGGAGCAATGGGTGTCCAGCCAGGGGGCTGCAGTGTGTAGCTAGAACTCAGAATTCTATTATTAAAGATAGTTTAATAAGAGCGTCAGCCATCATCACCAGCTTCATTCTGATTCCTGTTAATTACACTGGCTGTGCCTACTGTGAAACCACCGCTCATGCCATCTCCTGATGGCTGGCTGGGCAAAAGCAAATTAGCTGGGCACAAAGCTGCCTTGTTCTATGGCCACATTCCTTATCCTCCCACAGGACCAGTGTGACCACGCCCGAGTTTGGGAGGACTGAAAGCTACCAGCATAGCTGTCCTGAGTGCTGAGTCTGTTCATCAACAATAGGCTACTTTCAACTTCTCAGACTGTTGAAAATGCAAAAGAGGTAGTACCCTTCTAGAAAAAGTGACAATTTCCAAAGCAGTCTCCTCAAAGACAGTCACTGCAGATCAGAGAAACAAGTTCAGGGTAAAAGCAGTACGGAGTTTAACCCACCACACTGGCAATTAGTCGATGTAGTCAATGTGACAGGAACAGCAAAAACTAGTTCTTCCGCTTTTGTGATAACAGAATTCTGAGTTTCAGCTGCACAGGCCATCATGTGACTGGCTTCTAGCCAATAGAAGGCAGGAAGGACCATGCACCAGCAACCCAGCCCCTCTTCTCTCTCACTGGCTGGGCAGTGGTGAGACCAGAGCAATGGGTCTTTTACCCAGAGTTGGAGCATTGAGTAGCCATCCTGGGGATCCCTGCATTCCCTGGACTCTCTCCACTGGACAGTAAAGTTATGGTACTTTGGGTATTGCTATGGTTTGAATATTTCCCCAAAGCTCGTGAGTTAGACACTTAATCCCCAATGCAACAGTGTTGAGATGGGAACTCTAAGAGATTCCAGTCCTTAACGCCGTTATCCTTTCCTGATGCAAAGGATGAGTTTGCACCCCATCTCTGCCTTCAGATGGTATGGCGCAGGTCCTCCCCAGACACCAGCACCTTGACATGGATTTCCCAACCTCCAGACCTGTGAGAAATAAATTTCTATTGTTTACAAATTACCCAGCCTGTGGTAGCAGCACAAACTGGACAAAGACAGGCAGTATTAAAGCAGACTGGTCCACTTCCTACTTCATGGATGAGCTGATCTAAGCGTTTAAATACAATGATTTCACTTATGGCATACCATCAAATCTACACCATTGTTTTATGAACCAATAAAAAAACAATGATGCTAGTTAAACTACAGCACATTCTTTTCTTAACACAGTGCTTATTCTGTAAGTATTGACAGAATTTTTAGACTATTTAGACTTATTTTGCCATAAGCCACTCCTATATAAACAGTGCGAGGAAAATATAAACGAAGTATTCCAGAGCTTCATACTCAGGAAGTGACTTGAGTAGAACGAATTTTTGTTGTTTTTCAATGTTTTTTGTGCTTTTCACTGTCACTCTGTGTTATAAGACTGTTGGTCGATCATGTCATATTAGTCACCTTCCATTATTCTAACAAAATACCTGAGATACTTTTTTTCCCCCTGTTATGGTTTTTAATCAGGGCCTTGGACTTGCTAGGCAGACGCTCCTCCACTTAAGCTATGCCACCAGCCCTTATTTGCTGTAGTGATTTTTCAGATGGGGGGGTCTAGTGTTTTTGCTCCAACTGGCCTTGGACTTTGATCCTCCCAATCTCCATCCCCTGAGTGGCTGGGTCACAGGTATGTGCCACTGCTCCTGGCCCTTAACCATAATTCTAAGAAGCAGACTCATTGATACACGCTTTTTCCTGGTGTAGAACAGGAGCTGGCAAACTATGACCCTCTAACCACGAAGGGATCTTACCTTTAAAAATGGTTAGAAAAAAATAAGACTATTTCACAGCATTTGGAAATTACACGAAATTCAAATTTCAGTGTTCGTAAATGCCGAATTTCATTTAAAAACTCTAGAAATTAGTTGTTATGAAAGTACCTACATAATTTTTTTTTTTAATTTTGCCTCTAAGTCCACACTACCCCCAAAATATTTAGCATCTGGCCCACTGCACCAGAAGTTTACAGCCCTAGTTTAGGATATCATAAAGGAACCAGTCCACATTTGTTGAAGACTTAGTGTGTGACAGTTCCCAGGTTAGTTTTTGGTGGTCTCTTGAGATAAGTACTGTCACCCTCTCCATTCTCCTGAGGTAGTTGTTTGGAGAGAACACTAAAGAGGGATCTAGAAGCCCCCTATTGAGCACTACTCTTTTTGAGGTGTGGTGGCACTGAGGGTTGAACCCAGGGCCTTGTGCCCGACAGGCCCATGCTCCAGCAGCGGAACCACACCCTCAGCCTTCGGTCTACCTCCTCTCTAAGGCGCTCATGGCTTTCAGCATCTGGGTCTGGTGGTACAGTGCCTGTCATCCCAGCACCCAAAAGGCTGATTTGAGAGGCTGTGGTGGGAGACTGAGGCAGGAGATCTCCATCGTGAGGCCAGCACGGGCTACACAGCAAGACCCTGTCTAAATAATAGTAATAATAATATGACCTGGCTCCCTGCCTTATATGTTCCCATCTGTGTTGGAGTGACCTGGCAGTCCGATTTAAGAGAGAAATAATTTTTTAAAAACCCCACAAACATGCATGAATAAGACCTCCGGATAACCGTGACTCATGTATTCACTGACCATTTCACAAGGCTAGAATGATGAAGAAGAGACACTGGCCAGGTGGTTGAGACAAACACGAAATGAACAAATAAAGGTACAACCAATGCCAGGAAGAAAACAAAAACAGGATGATGGGTGCTGGTTTTGCTTCCCACATTGTCTTCAGACCCTAACCCACTAAAATAATGCTCGGCTGTATGCTGGTTAAAATCTAGTGACCCAAAATAAATCCAACGTTCAAAAAGGTCGATATGATCTAAGTAAAGTGCCTCTTACAACTCATCAGTCACATCACAGTCTCAGACGTCACGGAGGAGGAGCTGACGTCACGGAGCGGAGGGTGGGGGGGAGGGCACAGACGCAAGGCGGAGGGCAATGGCTTTTAGAATGAAAGCTACAAGGGACACGGAGGAGGTGAACGGAGGAGGGGCAGCTGGTCCAGACAGACAGCATTCTGGGACTGGGTCCTAATCCTAGCGGGGAGGGAATCGGGACAGGGCAATCCCGCCACCGCCGGGTGGATCCGGAGCGCGTCGCTCTGCACCGTCTGGGACCCAGTGGTTCCACTTCTCCACGAGGAGCCTGATCAGGGCTCTTCCTTCTTGGTCTCCCACTCGGGACGAGGAGGCCGCGGTCCCAGGGGGTGGGATGGGAGTGACTGCACGGCTCGTCCCTGAGCGGGGCAGCTTCAGCGGTCCCCGGAGAGGCGCCCGGGGCTGCGGGTGCGGTCCCTCCTCCTGGGCCGCACCGCCCCTTTCCTGTCCGGGCCGCGCCGGCGCCGTAACATCAGAGCCGGCGGCTGGTGGCGCACGTGGAGCGGGGCGTGCGGTCCGTGCGCGCGGCGCCGGCCGGAGATGCCCGCGCCCGCCGAATCCCGATTCCTAGGCCGTGCTTGTCCTCCGCCTGCTGGCTTCCCCCGCACACTGCCCAGAGTCCCGAGCAAGTTGGCACCAAGCACTCGCCGCCCCCGATCTGCAACGCGCCCCGCCTTCCCTATGCCCAGGGTCCTGGCCTCCGCTTTGGGGAGCTGGACGCGGGCCAGGCCCGACACTCACCTGACGATGGAGTCCCGCGCGGAGGGCGCCGGGCTGCCGGGACCGCTGCTGCTCCAGGCCTGGCCATTCTGCAGCCGTCCCTGCCCGCGCAGGCCCTCCGGAACCCCGCCACCGCCACCGCCGCTGCTGGCGCGACAGGGTGCGCGGAGATGGCGCGGCAGACCCGGGGTCCGCGGCGGGCGGCCGAGCTGGCGCAGCACGAGCGGCAGGCGCGCGCTCATGGTGCGGGGGCGGGGGGGGAGCGCGGGGCGCAGGTCCTCCTGCCACGCCCAGATGCGGCTACCGAGCGCGGGGCCGATCGGGGTGCCGTCCCTCTTGAGGGTGGTGGGTCCGGCGCCAGAGAGAGCCGAGCCGGCCAGTAACGGACCAGCGGCAGGAAGGAGCGGGCTCTTCCTCCTAGAGGAGCGGGGGCCCCTAGCGGGCACTGCACCTAGTGGCCGTGACGTTGGGAGGGCGGGGGCCCGCGGGACGCGAGGCTGCTCGTCAGAGTTGCCTGGAAGTCAAGGGTAGGCTTCTGGCGCTTTCATGGGCTGCAGGAAATTTGGTTCGCGGCTGAGTCAGAGGAGGTGGGGCTCAGCTCCGGCCCCAAGGTTGCACAGCCTCAGGATGCTGGCTTTACCCCCGCGCTGCGGATGGCAGCTCACTTCCGGCCGGAGCTGAGGTTGAGGCTCTGCACCAGGGTAGCTGGGAGGCCGTGGATGTATTGTTCTGGAGGTGGCCTCAGGACACGGGTGGGTGAGCCCGTAATCTTGGGCAGATTACTTAACTCTCCCGTGGACCTTCCCTGTCTCGTCAACCAGATTCCTTATAACCTCACAAGGATAGGAGTTTCCAAATAAAGTGGGATTGACAGTATAATTTTGTAAATTCCAAGTAAAGTGGGAGTAAGATTGTAACTTTTAATTTCTGTGTCAGGTAGGAATGAAACCTTCGAGTCAGAGACACTTGGTTCTCGGCGTGCTAAGCACCACACAGGGTTTGGAAAGAGGCCTCATTTAATCTCCACAGATGGAAGGAGTTGAGTACTAGCATCTTAATTTCCAACCACGGGAAACTGGTGCCAGAGAAGGCAGCTGGTTTATTGGTAGAGCTGGAGTTTGCCTGACTGCAATGATGTCAGTAATCTCACGCCATGATCTGTACTTTGCATTGTAGGATGCTTGCTCCATCTGACATGCCATGACTTTGTAGGTTCAAGAATAGCTGATATTTTCACAACGCTGTGAGGTAGGTATACCACCGTTTTACAAATGAACAAATGGACAGAAGTCCATTTGTGCACATGAAAAATTCTTGAATCGCTGGTAAAATCTTGACCAGGTCTCATAACCCCTAAATCTCAAATGGGGACATTCATAAGCAGACACTTTCTGAGCACTACCGAGCACCAACCACTGCTCCCAGAGTTTCGTATTACCTAGTCCCTGCTCCCTGGAAGTCCCGAGTAGTAACTCCAGCAGACCAGGGCTGCATCAGTCATGCTTTAAAAGGCTCTAGAGACCAGCATTGTGTGATCCCATGTACATGAAATGCCCAGAATATGCAAATCTAGAAACAGGAAGTGCACAAATGACACAGCTGGGGAGCCTGTGGCTGTTTTTTGAGGTAATGAAAATGTTCTAAAATTGCAATGGCTATAAAACTATGAATAGTCTAAAACCCATTGAAATGTGCAAGTTAAGTGGGTGAAGCATAGATGAATGCTATCTAGAAAATTTCCCAATACTTAGAAATTAAAATATTTCTAAGTAATCCATGATTTAATGAATAACTCAAGGAAAATTATAAAATATAATGAAAATGAAAACAGCTTATATTAAAGTGTGGAGAATATAGGCAAAGAAGCATTTAGAGGGGTGTTTATAGCATCCAATAAAAGGGTTACTGCATGGTTCCACTTGTACCAGGTACCTAGTCCTAATTTTCAGAGACAAAGTAAAATGGAGATTTCCTGGGGCTGGGGGCCAGTGGTTAGGGTGCAATGAAGAGTAGTTGTTTAGTCACTGAATTATACACTTAAAATGGTTAAGATGGTAAATTTTGTGTTATACACATTTTGCCACAATTAAAAAAAAAAATCAAGAGGAGGAGGAGGTAAAAGAGGTAAGAGAAAAGAAATACCTCAAATCAATGGCCTAAGTTGCTACAGGCACTTTCTATTGTTTGCAGTAGAAAACTCTGTTGTCTGGTACTGTGGCCTAAGTGAATAGAGGTGAAGGTCACCTGTGGTTAGCAAGTCAAGAAAGGGAGAGACCAGGAAGTTGGATTGGTTGTCCATCAAAATACTGGAGTAACTGAGGATAATGGTTGTGTGTAGGGATGGTGAGCATATGGTGTGATGCCATGTGCCAACTCCTTCACTAAAACAGCCAGTGGATGATAGCAGTCAGACAGCACAGTCAGGTAGGTGTGCACTGGAAATGGCCTGAATTTCCATGCGGTAGCTTGCTCATGAGGACAGGTGTGCTATCTCCTTTTAAGATTGGCATTCTGAAGCTCTGCTGCCTGCTGGGCTTAACAACGCTCTTTTTCTCAGACCTGCCGGTGCTGGCGAAACCCAGGCAGGCTACCTTGCTAGCTTGCAAGCAGGCAAACTCCCTTCACAGTTCTGGACAGTCATTTCTGAGCAGAGTGTTGAGGATCAAGAACGTCTTCTCCCGAAAAACAGGGGAGGAGCTTTGCAGGCAGACTGGTGGGGAGTGTCATTCATGTTATGCTGACTTCCATCAGGAGGATGGAACATGGCGGGGAGGAGGGAAGACAGTGGTCAGGTGACTAGTTAGGAAGCTGTGGTAGTTCCCAGAAAAAGACTGTACTGTGGATAAGGCGCCCCAGGGGCATGTACAAGGTCAGAGGAAATGACATCAGATGTGGGCAACTTGAGGAAGTCCTGCACTAGAGACCGTGTTTTAAAAGACAATAGTGTTGGGTCTGGAGACAGATGAGTGGGTATCCCCTCCCCCATGGAGAGCAGTGTCATTCCTGCATCCTAAAGAAGAGATACTGGGTCTCCTAAATCTGCCATGCGGCTGATAAAATGCTCTCAAGGTTGTTCCCCCCCCCCAATAAGGGGCAAACAGACCAGCTCATCTAAGAAAGCCCACAAATCCACGGCCAATGAGAAAAACCCACCTAATCCAGAGTTAGAACGTCCATAAAAGCCCCAGCCTTCACCTTTGCAGTGAGCCACTGGCTTCCGGGCTCCACTGCAGTGCTCTAGCTGTAGCCTTTCCTTTCTCTCTAAGAAATCCTACTTCTTATACCGGCTTTGGCTCTTCACTCAGCTGCCTCATGAACCAGTTCTCTGGTCCGTGAAGGCAAGGGTTCTGGACCCCGGCACGTAACAATATGAATAGTAGTTTACACCTTGTATGAATTCCTATCAGTAAAGGAGGGTGGGGTGGAGACTGTCTGATCTCACATGCCTGCATCTTTGGAGGGTTGTAGAGACCAGGCAGATAGGATTCACTAATGACGTGACCCAGGTGGAAAGTTTCCCCAAGAAGCAATGTGTTCTGCACACTTTCTGTGACACACATTCATTTTATCTTAGGGCCTTTACTTTCTGTCTAAAGCATCTGTGTTTGAACACTGCTTTAAATCTGCCAACCAAGTGCATAACAGATTGAAGGAACCACCCCTGGAAAGATCACCTTTGAGGTTGATTTTTACCTCTAGGACCCCTCCCCTAGATCTCACAACATTGTCCCACCAGAATCCAACCCCAAGTAGGCCACATTTCTCTTTTGTTTTCTTTGAAAGAAGCTGGAAATTTGGAATTAAATGTTTCAACCTTTTAAAAATCGCCTAAGCCAGATTCAGGCTATGGGCCTGCAGTGTACAGCTTGTGATTTAACTGGCGTATAGAAAAAGGAATCTGCCGATGCCATGACCTTGTGTGGGGAGCCAGCTGTGCATGCTATGCAAACAGGATACTGGGGGACTTGGTTCACCCATAGAGCAGAAATTCTGATTGCTATCCAAGCCCTGTTCTTTTATGTTGCACTGAATAACGTGGTTACGGAACTAATGAGGTGGAACTGCCTATTACTTGTCCTTTCCCATGTGTGATGTGTGTCAACAAGCCATTGTCAGAAAGCTTTGGTGTTCTCATAGATATGGGAAAGGGGACTTTGCTCGCACAATTACAAAGCAGTCAAGTTTGCCTCCTGCACCCAATAGCTCAGTGCGCTGGACCTCCACCTCACCTGACTTCGTGCTCACACCTGGTGCTAGTTTGCTCTCAGCTCTCTTCCCATCCCCAGAAGCATTACCAGGAAAGACATCTGGTATAAATGGAACTCTGAGGAGAGTTGAGAATCCCACCCTTGTGCCCCTGTGGATACCTGACTTAAAAGTTACCGGGAATTTGCAGTCGAGGTCTCCAGAATTCCATCAGCCTAGAAATGGAAACAAGGCAGAGACTTTTCAAAATGCCACCTCGATCCACCCCATAGGACACTTTAAAAAGCTGGAAAGACATTGGATTGCTGAGGGTGTTGTAAGTTTTTAAAAGCAACATAGTTGACTCCATCATCTCTTACTTGAATGTGTTTTTCTCATGCTTTTGGCTCAAACAAGATTTTTTTAACTTTGCATATTTGATCATTAAACAAAACTATTGCTCAGCACTGGACAGAGCCCATAGAAGCATTTCCAGCTCAAAAGGATCAAATCACACAATTGTTACACGTGGCTAAGTTTTAGAATATTCTTCTAAAAGAGAACTTTTGATCATCAGCAAAAGAGCTTTCAAATAGTGAAGGGGGCGCCGTTTCTCGCGCTCCCTCCCTTGCTGGAGACAGGTTTTTCTCTCTTGGTCCTTGGTTATTACTGGACCTAACTGGACTTACTAGAGGTGACTGGAGATTTTAGAAAGATACTGATAGACAAAGAAATTTGGGGTCAGGTGTGTCGTACGCCCGGTTGGAGATACACAACCCTCATCGCTTCTTTTCTCTATCTTGATTCTTTAAGGCCTTGCTCCTTGTAGTTCTTTAAAACCTTGCTTAAAACCTCCTTCCTTAGACTCAGACTGTCCCATGTTTGCTTTCAGTTTATCTTTATCTTAATCGCTCTTTTGCCCCCAGGCTTGCACTGTCCCATCTCTCTTTAGCTCTCTCAAAGCCTCGGTGCTCAAACTTGCAGATAGCCACCCTGCAACCTGCATATGCATAACTGTTAAGGTCTCGTCATTGGACTTGCACTGTGCACTGTCCCATGTTCTCTTTGGCTTTTCTTAACTTTAGCTTTTCTAAGGCCTATGTATGAAGTTCTTTCTCAGCTTTGCTTTCTGAAGCCTATGTTAAAGTTCTCTGCAAACTTTCTATCAACACCTTTAGCATTTTCCCCTTCAAAGACCTTCCCACACCAAAAAGCTCAAAGTAAAACCCCTCTGCCTCCTTCAGGGGTCTTTTATTGCAGCAAACAGGGTGGAGCCTCGGGGAGTGGTGTGAACAGGAGAAACCTGCGTTCCTGCTTCTCTGAACACAATTTAGGAGATGCAGCTGTTCTGCCTTTCCCTGTTTTGTGGCCGAGGGCCACAACTCCACAATGTCTTTGGAATCCCATGCTGTAAACTACTTGTAGGGAACATGAGAAGCTAAATATGAATGTATGCTTGTCTTCAGACCTTCTTTTAAAATGAAAAATACTGAAATGCATACTGCAGAAAGCTCCAGACTTATATCTATGGCAAAGTTGAAGTTAAAATAAAGACACACTGATACATGTAAATTAGCAAAGAGTCGTAGCAGTTTCTTTTACTGTAATCCCATTTCTGGGTGAAAAACTTGAGCAAGGTTATGACTGCCCAGCTAGAGAGAGAGGTGTCAGAGAGGATGTCAGAGCTCTTGCAATATTTTAACATTTGCTCTTCAAAGAAGAGATTTGAAAAAAATTACATCAAAAGACAACTTAATATTTTAAGATTCTTTTCTTTTTCCTAAGGATTTATGTATGTAATTTACACAGGGTATGGTTTTTCCACTGCTGTTGGTTTTTCTAAATTGAACTCATGACTTATAGCACATCAAGATAAAGCAAGTCTGAGGCCTCTTCAATGTGACACCTATTACAATAAAACATTTTTTTTTTAAATAGACTTCACAACCTTTTTTATTATTTTTTTTGCTGGCACTGGGGTTTGAACTAAAAGCCTCACACTTGCTAGGCAGGCACTCTACCACTTAAGCCACTCCACCAGTCCCAGTAAAAAACAGTTTAAAGAAAAAATATAAAGCTAGTTTTCTCCATGTGAGGTAAATGAGACAATCCAACTTTCATCATATTGGAATGCAGATTTATGTTTATATTTGGAAATGAAATGGCTTTAAAAAGTGTCCAATTATCAATCTATATACTGTCCATAAATGTTTATATCAGTTGCTTTTTCCCTATAAGTTTTTACGTATCAAAGAAAACTCAAGTCGTGAAGCTATATGAAATAACCTTAATTTGTGCCAAACCTTGTTTTTGATTCAATAATAAAGCAATGAAAAGGATGTCTTCTGTTACTAACATTTTTAAGGTAATTTAGTGATTGACCTAACTTAGCCTCCAAAGTTAAAAAAAAAAAATTAAGGTAATTTAGTGATTGACCTAACTTAGTTTCCTAAATTAAAAAATAAAAAAAGCTGGATGCCAATGGTTCACATCTGTAATCCTAGCTACTCGGGAGGCAGAGATCAGGAGGATCAAGGTTCAAAGCTAGCCCAGGCAAACAGTTCAAGAGACTCTATCTCGGAAAATACCCAATACAAAAAAAGAGCTGGCAGAGTGGCTCAAGTGGTAGAGCCCCTCCCTATCAAGCATGAGGGCCCCCCCCACCAAAAAAAGAAAAGTACCAGACACCAAATTCAGTATTTCAGAAGTAATCCAAAGATATGGAAAAATGGCACTAAGATGCAGTTTACCATTGCTACCCTGACGTAGTGTGGAAAAATCTTGATGTTATGGAATAAACACATTAATTCACACTATAATTTACTTTGAACTTTACAAACTTTATTAAATAATGGACATTACTAACTTTCATTATCTTATATACAGTATTTAAACTATGTTTTCCTAGATGCATTTCCCCCCACAAAGAATAGAGTAGGTGAAAAGTGAACTTATAAAAAACAATTAAACCTTCAGTACAGGAACGTAATAAGAAATTTTAAGTACATATACCATTTCCCCAATATATACACCCCCACCCTACCTCCAAAAGCAACTATTTTCAACAAAAACACTTAAATGTAACTCTGAGGAAAAATACAAAGATGATTATATATATATATATTTATATACACACACAGCTCTCAAAATCTGCATCCCGTCCCACAGAAGTGATCTATAAAGCTACAGATTTGTCCTAGAACCTAAATGATGAAACACGTCCATCTTCTTGCAGCAGGTGTGTTCCTATAGAAGACGGGGAGGTTATGAAGAATTAAATTCTGAGACTCAGACACAACAGTAATATGGACTACATGGAATCTGGGTCATACAGACTACAAAAGAAATAATGAAAAACTTCATTCCTGGACAAGTGTGCGGTAGCTTTTTTTTTTTTTTAATAGGCAATACTAATAATTTACATCTCTCTCAGGTCTAAGAACATACTTTCTGTGCTGCTTGGCCTTGGACACTGCTTGATCTTGAAAGTTCTCACATTTAAATGAAAGAAGGAATGTTTCCAAACCCATCCTATTCAATAGGAACTTTTTTTTCTCCTTTTGCGGTGCTTGGGATGAACTGCAAGGGTGTGATGCAGGCTAGGGAAGTGCTACGCCACTGAGCTACGCACCCGGCACTAGGAGTTTGTTTGATGAAGAAGAGATTTTGGAGAACAAGAAAACTTGGATTATTTTTTTGTTATTTAAAATAAAACAAATTCCTTGGGTCCCTATCTGTAAAATAGGGATGGTCAGATTTTGCTTCTAGTTAAGAAAAGGGGACAGGAATCGTGAGGTGTCATTGATTTTGTATCGTTGCTTACCTTTAAATGTAAAGCCCGGGTCTCTTCCCTACACATATTGTCATATCTTTTAAAGTGGAATTGAATGGTTTTTCATTAGAATAAATAGAAAATAACATGGAAACTGAGAGGGAGGTGAAGGGCAGGTGAATGCACACCTGCTTAACATGACAAGGCAGGGGAGCACCAGGAGAAAATATTCTAGCTGCGTTAATGGTGTCTTCACTAAAATAGAATATTTTCCTACAGTAGCAATAAATTTGCCTTCCTGTTTCTCTTTAGTTTCTTTGATTTTGCTTTTTACTCTTTTTGTCTTTTGTTTCTGCCCATAAGGAGTAGATTATTGTATAATATCTCAAAGAAATGCTGTGTCAAGACCATAATTATAACATAGAGGATGTAATTAGTCGGAACCTAGTAACCAAAGGCTCCTTTTGATTTTTTTGGCAGTACTGGGGTTTGAACTCAGGGTCTTGCACTTTCTAGGCAAGCTTGCTACCACTTTGAGCCTTGTTTCAAATGAAAACGAGAAGCAGATACAGGATCCCACATTGTGTATTGTTTAGAAAATAAACTCTTGCTCCATCCCTGTAGTCAATGACACCTCACGCTAGGATCAGGTAAGACATTCAGCAGTCCAAAACTCATGAAGTTGCCTGTGAAAAGGGTGGCTTTGAAGTGGTTCATCAGGTTTTCTTTGCTTTGTAAGAGGTAAGCACACACAATGGTATCATGGGGCGATTTGGTTTGCTGTGGGGTTTTCCTCTTCAGCTGTAATATGAAAAAACCATCAAATTGTTGCCAGGAGTCTTTCCTCTCTTCTAATATTTAAATCAGTTTGCATTTTATTGAACTTGGTTTTAAGCCATGAAGGACATTCATTTCACCCCGAATTCACAACTGGATGAGCGGCACTTTCTCTGGGCGTTGTCTAGAAACACAGGAAAGGTTTTTGCTTCTAGCAAATGGACATTAGTGCTACAGTTTAACTTTCAATACTCACACAGTTTCTTCACTGAAATGAAACGCTGTAGGAATAGCAGCATAGAAACCCTAAAATAGGCACAGAGGCTACATTGCACTTAGAGATCTCTGGCTGAAGTTATTTTAGGGTCTTGCCACAAATATAACAAAATGTAGCCTGTAAGCAGAATTCCTTAAACAGCTTTAGTTTCTTTTCCTTTTAAAAGGTGTCAAAGAGTCTCCTTGTTGTCTTTGAGTCATAGATAAAACCACTCCCGGCTTCTGGATAACACAAGAGTTTACTGCATGTCATAAAGTATGGGCACTATTGCCAGGATATGGAAAAGAAATGCCACAGCCAGCATGTTAAAAAAGGCCCAAGAAATTTCAAGTAAGATTGACTCACATAAAACATGAGGACAATTGGCACCAGAAAAGATACTGTTAGATCCTGACACTTGCTGTAAAAGAAAGTATATTTTACAACTCTGGTTATTACAAAATTGCTTTAATGTGGGTACATAGAAAACACCTCATCAGTATCTGTAATTTATAAGTGAATTCAGGCAGCTCTTCAGAAGATCAGGCAAAGCTGCTTGAACTAAGACACTGAAATTTTTCCCTTAGAGACTGGACAATATTTTGTTGATTGGGTGATGGCCCCCTCCAAAGATAGTCATTCAGCTTGTCAGAATCATAGGCTGTCAAGTAAGGTGAGAGCCCAACTTTGCTGTTCACTGGCTTTTTTGGAGTGCATTGAGTATTCAAAGAGCAAGGCGTGCTGCTGCTGCAGATGCTGTCTGAGAAGTCAGCATCTGTCATCTTTGAGAGAGATTTTCTTTCACGGCTCTGGGAGAGCTCCAGCTCTACCTCATCTTCTTCTGACTTTATTTCCACATAGTCATCTTCATCTCCTTCGGTCTCTTTGAAATTGGAAAAATAGTTCTGTGTTGCTGTTTGGGCGTTTAAGGGTAAATTTCTATTTACAACCAGAACTTTCTGTGAGTCTTGGAGGGTGAGGTCAGAGCATTTTTTGGTGCCCTGCTGGCATGAGTTAGCCAGACCTGGCAGCAAAACCTGGTGGCTCTCAGACCTGGAATTTTTGTTTAAAGACAGCAGCTGCTTCTTGCCCATGTCACTGGGGTAGTTGATGGAGTCCAACGATTTGTTGATCAAGATTGATGAAGATGACTGGGACCTGTTATAAGGCTGAGGTTTAGCACCGAGTCCTTTCCGACCCAGCGAGTTGTAAAGATGGCCCTGGTAGGAATTCTCTTTGTGGGGCTGATTCACAACCACACTGCATCTCTGCATGGAGCCCAGCAGCGGGTCAGAGACCTGAAGAGAAGGGACAGAGCAAGCTGCAGACAATTGTCTTGGAGTTCTTTTTGCACTCATCTCTAAGGTGGCATAGTTTGACCTCAAGTCTTGCTCGGGCCGGGGACAGAAATCTGCTAACTCGCCATTGCTGTAGGTTGAATGCCAAAGCCAGTCCTCACCACCATGTTGGATCTGGGAAGGTGACGCAGCCCTGAGCAGGGTGGGTTGTTGTGTGCTAGCCCAGCCATCCTTCTGAATCTTAAGGGGTGTTTCCCTGAACACAATCTGGTCATACAGTTGGGAATACTCAGCAATCCTGGCACCTAGAAGGCAAATATTTCAGCAATAAGTATGCATAAGGATTATTTCAACATGAAGATTAAATGTAAGAGCACAATTCTAACCAATATTAAAAATAAAAAACCTTAAGACAGTAGACAGGACTCTTATGCAAAGTTTGATGGTGAGTAATCACTGAACTTAAAGCAACATGAATTAATGAAACAACCCCCAGATTAATAAAAATAGAAACACCACTGCAAAGTTTATTTAATTTGACCTAATTTGCATAATTGTATCTCAGCAGCAGGTCTGCAAGTGTCCATATTATGTAATGAAAAGTTCTCGAGTGCCTTTCAAACATGAAATGGTGTTCATGCTGAAAACAAGCATCTTAAAACAAGAACATCAGCACTTAAGTTCTGATCGATAAAAAAGTAGCTGATGTCACTAAAAGCAGCAGGACACAGTGCACAATGCAGTGGCCACTGCTGGCTTCTCACCACTCTTCTCTGCTGTCAAGTTTTCCTACAGGAGTTGGCTCTGGAAGCTGTTCCTGCACTCCAGACAACGTTCCATTGCCACGGTCCAGAGAGCCATGGTCTACAGGAAGTCCTCCCCTCCAGGACTTCCAAACCACATGTATCAACTAATTCACATCTCCTATCCCGGCCTCAAGAACCAAGCTCTTAAGTGTGTACCTCCAAGCCATAAAGGATGAACCACTTGTGCATATATACTCGACTCGGAAATAGGACTTGACAGTTATTATCACAAAAACGTTTTCCCTTAAAATTAAACCATGTGAGGTCATTTCCCCCTTGTCCCGGTTCTACATACAGACACTTATTTCTAAAGATATTAACTGAACCATGAAATAGAATACTCTTTTGGGTCAACAATGATTTAAGAGAGAAAGCCAAGAGATGTCAAGTTTAAGAACAGTCCCCTTCTTTGAACCAGGGACTGACATGACCCTAGAATCAAAGTACTACATGCATCCTGTGCATCACTCAGATCTCTGAAGGAAACCTAGTCCATCTATGACAACCAACAAATGACATTATGTCTTCTTTTTCATCTTTAAGCTAGTTATATGTTCAGTAACTGTTATTAGTAAATTGCCCTTTGAATTTAAACTAAATATTCAGTTGATTTTCTGTCATTTCTTCTGAGTCTGCCTTCTTTGAAGATAGAAACAACTAGCTGCTGTTGTGTGCTCCTCAACTACAGCCCCTGCGTTCCCTACACCCCAGCTCCCTGCAATCCAGACAAATAGTCTGTTCAGCTTCTCATTAATTATAGAGCTCATATTCAGATCCTTTGGATTTTTAACTCCAAATTCCTCAGAAGGATGAACAATGTTCTTTTAGAAAGTTCTAGGAACAAAAACTTGGGAAATTCCATCTTGAATGGTTTTCTCAATACCAATAAAGATTTATTAAGACTTTTAGAGGAAGCAGGTGAAAGTCTTCTTGGACACCAGTGTCCTGTTTAGCCATCCTCATTAATTATAAAACCCAGACGAAGACAGATAGTTCTGTCTGCCCTGAACCTGATACCACACCTGAGTTAGGATAGCTCTGAACTTTCTCAAGGTTCCCAAAAAGATGACAATTTTGGGGAAAACAGAACTAAGTAAAAATTCAGCCAAAGTATTCCAGGATCAAAATTTAACCATACAGTCTTGTAAGAATAATCAGCCTTTAACTTTGGCCTAGCTAATATTTAAAAAATATCCCTAGTACTTCTCATGCTTTTTTCTTCTTTCTCTTGCTCTGCTCTTCCTTTGCTTATCAAATCTTACTCATATCTCAAGATTCTCTAAAAGCCCTATTCTACCTTGAATCCTTTTCTGATTTTTTTAAAGTCTCATATGTGTACATACAACACACACATACAATTGTGTCCCTACTTGTTTTTCATATATTAATTACTGTAGCTAGTCTATGTGAGTTTTTGATGTTGGTGAACAGTGGTGTGTATTTTGTTCAACTCCTTACGAAGCACCAACCATAGTTCTGGACAGAAATTGGTATCAACAATACAGCATTACCAAAATAATTTTTCATTCCTGTCTTTTGTTTAAAGTATAGTGTTAAAAACGGATGGGGTTTTCCTGAGACCATGTCACTGAGTGGAAAGATAGTTTAGAAATCAGGACACAACAGGAAAGGGGAAGCAGGAAGACCGCCTTGGATTAAAATACTTCCTATTGATAACTCAGAATGGGCACATTCATCTTTTGGTAACCAAGAGTTGACCACTTATAAATGTTGAATAAAAAGTATCTTACTAGGAAACAATATATTGTGCTTTTTTTTTTGGTCTTATCTTGACCACCTAAGAGAGTCTGTAACTTGCATGATCCTGATGTGAATAAGCGAGGCTTACAGAGCACCAACTGTGATTAAATAGATCCTGTTAGCCAGATGCACAGGAAACAGTCAGCCTAAGTCAGCTTCTCTAGCCTAGAAAGCTGGGTCGAGGTCCCCCATTTCCTCAGTTCTGTATCAACAGTCTGTATAGACCAGGTTTATTATAAATTTATGTGACAATCTCAGGGCTGGCTCTGGTCCATTCCCTGTTCTGAAGGTTGAAAAGTTGGAGCTCTTATGATTCCAGATACAATTGACAGTAATCCTTACAAGGAAAATATCCAACAGGCTGTTTTCAAGACAGGGGATTAAAAAAATCTATGTTTCTGATGTTGTCTGTGATGTAGACAAATGAATAAAATTGTGCCTTCCCTACTTTACACAAGGAAGAACATTTCTCAACTTTGAATGGAGGTTTCTACCTTGTGAAATAGCACCCAAAACACAGGAACCCAAAGGCCTCCTTGGTCTCAAAGACTGTCAGGAGGGCGGGTGGACTGAATAAGATGGCAAACATGCTACTACAGGCTCTAAGACTAGACCTGGTTGGGTGATCTATAGGCGGGAATCTGACCCGGGGCCTGTAGACCCTGGGGAGAGAGTTCAATAAAGGTGCTGGAGAGTGTCAGCAGATGAATAGGACGCTCCTCCTTCCGCACAACACCGAGAGCAAGCTCCAGGCAAAGAGGCAAGGCCCACACGCAGAAGTCTGGAGAATCGGTCCATTCGATTATGACGTCCTGTGCCCAGATAAACAAGAAAGAGAAAAGGAGTCATCATGTCAACTGATTGAAAGTCTCGTGGGCACAGGAAGTGGTCTCAATCACCCAGATGGAGGAGGTGTGGATCTAATTTGCCAGGTCCGAGAGACGGCAGACCCTACAGACATGCTCCTGCCACCTGGCAGGGGAAGACTATACTCTCAGATGATGCCTTGGGGGAGATCTCCTCTTTGTTGGAGAGGATGTCAGTAGTAGCCCACAATGTCAAGAAAGGACCCAGATGCAAAGCCGAGAAAAGATCCCATGGGATCTCAAGAAGGAGAACAAACCAAAAGTGAAAAGAAGCAAAAGAAAACCCCAATGAGAAAGCACTTATTGTTTAAAAAGTGAGTAAAAAGACCTTTGCAGGTGGTTGTAAGTCCCAGTTGCTTAGTACTGAAGGGCTTGCTTCAGTGAAGAGTGGTTTTGTATCTTAATGGATGGCACAGATCCCAAACACCTAGCCTTGGATATTAGACTACTTCTGTTGAAATGATGGCCCGCTGGCAAGATCTGCCATCATCAGAAACCTTAGTATTACATTGTCTCCGGTTCTGAGAAGCTCCATACTCAGCCAGTGGTTGCAATTACCAATCTATGCAGTTTAAACCCATCTGTGCCTCCCTCAACAACCATCCTGCAGCTCACATCACTTCTTCTAAGTAGAACAGCAAGCAGCTTGATAACACTAACATTGCAAAAGGGACACAAATTACTTTTAGTACATTATTGCAAGGAGAAAAATAAATTCCATTCAGTCTGTCTCACATTCATACAAAAATCACTTAGCCCTTATCTTACGAAAAGAGAACTTAGAGAGTCTGTAAGGCCCTTCAAGCATGAATTCCAACCTCTACTTCCCTATCTGGTAGGAAATCTTACTGAAGATTAAAGCTTTGACAATCCTTAAATACTCCCAAACTTAAAAATCCCCTACAATTCTTATCATGGAACTTGTGATTTCATTTAGGATTTAGATATCTGCTTCTTACTCTGATTTCCATGGAGATAAATCAATTTCAAAGAAAGATGGTTAGTGGCACCCATGTGTGTAAGTTAACTACATCGACATGTCCAAATGTGCTGGCCCTGTTGATACCGGGCCATGTGGTTTTTACTCTTTTTTTTTGAGACAGGGTCTCACTATATATCCCAGGCTGGGCTTGCATTTGCAATCCTCCTAAACTAAGGCTCCTGACTGCTAGGATCACAGACATGTGCCACCATGCCTGGCTCGGTTTGTACTTTTAATTGGAAAACTGACTTCTACCTTTTCATATTGAGGTAATCCTTTGTCAAAAAATCCAAGGTATGACTTCTTAACATGTGATGGGCTTAGATGTGACAGAAGCACATGACTGTCATGTAAGAAGACCCCAAGAGGTGACAGTTCTCATCTGTGAAGATTTTCAGTTCCAGACATAGAGATTTCTGGGGTTAGGCCTGGGAATCTGCACCCCTAAGCTTTTCCCCTGAGATCAGTGTTACATTCTGTCCTTCAAAAAAGTCAAGCCATGGGCCTCTGACTCCAATACCCCTGGATCTTACCAACACCACACCTGAGATACTAGTTAGGCCCTGCAAAGGAGCTCTGACTGAAGAATTCAGCTTTTGGGGGGACATAAGTGAGAATACCAGATGAGATGGTATCAAATGCATTGCAGAGGTATTTAAAAAAAACAAGTGGTAGTTCAAATATGACAGAACTGAGTTGTAGTGTGGACAGCTAAGAAAAGTGCAAAAACGAGTCTTTTTGCCTTTGTTAGAAGTAGGTACTTTTGTGGGGGCTCTGTGGCAAGGAGCCCGCCCCCCTGCATTCTGTATACTTCCTTGCCTTAAAAGTTTTCAGGAGTCCTTTCTCCCCCAACACAATGGTGACGCACAGGGAAAAGTCTAGGTATTACAAGTTAAAACCTATTGCTTTTCCCCCACTCTTTAGCTTTCCTTAGAGAAAAATGTTCTCTAAAAAATATGGAATCTCTTGTGACAATATTACATTTATTACAAAACCCATGAGGCCAAATCACACTACCACTTGCCTAACTAAATGGAGGTGGGTAACAGTGGCCTAGTGGCCTGGGAGGTAGGGATGCTTGAATGACACTGTTCTCACAGGTGTGTCCACTTTCAGTACAGTTCCTGCTGCCTGACTTTTAGAGAGGAAGGAAAGTGGGGGAGATGGACGTACCAATGGCAGGCCCTCCTTGCTTCTTCTCTTCCAGGATGGCTGCCAGGTCTTTGTGCACGGGTTTGTGGTGCTGAGTGGCCAGCGGCTGCTCCAACTCTGGACTTCTTACTTTTAGAAGTTGATTTGCCTTCTTGATCTTTTGGCTGTATTGCCTCGCCATCATGAAGACTCTGCTCCTTGTTCTATCTGTGACATCCATCCCTGGGTCAGGGTTGTCTGGGTCTGTTTGGGGCAGACTGCTGCTGGTCAGGTCATAGGGACTGTCCAAGGGAGGCAACTCGCTGGCCAGAGAGAGTCGGTTCAGACTCACGAAGGAGCCTTCTGCAGAAATCAGGTCTTCCTCCAGAGACACGTTGGCTTGACTGGCTCTGACCACCCTGCTTTTCATAGGCGTGAGGAAAGCCTGGCTCTCAGGAAGGGACAGCGTAGACGTGGAATGCCCTGCATTTCTGCTTGGCTCAGGGGCATTGTCAGCATGCATTCTGTCTTGCACGTCATCTTTGCTAACAGGAAATGCTGCGAGAAGCCGATCTCGAGCTTTGTCTTCGTTTTTCTTGATATAATTTTCTAGATCATTCCAAATTTCATCTACCTCTTCAGACAGTTTATCAGACAGAGCCTTATCCGCTATGGACAAGTTACAGCTTGGAGAGTCATATAGCAAACTCAAGTAGTCGTTATCAGAGGACCCCTGATGGCAAGGGGTGTCGTCCTCACTGAACTGGAGGCTGTCCTGGGAGACAAAGGGCCTGAGGCTGTCACAGCATGTGAAGTCAGTTTCCAGGCCCAGGAAGGTGCCCCTCTTGGGCTGCTTTAGGCTGTTGCACTTGAACCCCAGGGATGGTGGGTCAGGGAGCCCAATGGTGTCATAGATGTTCTCCTCGGCCTGGAGCTCACCTGTGCTTTGGTTGGGTAACTCTTGGCCAACGAGGGCTCCATCTCTTTGGGGGCGTAGAGAATTTGTACTGTGGCCAGCTTGCCTCTTTGAGAAGGCTAACTCTGGGGTGCTCTTAGGGCGAACAGAGTCCCTGGCTGATTTGGGGGGAGTGGATCCAGCCTCTTCACGCTTAGCAACCATTAGCCTGACATCCTCATAACTTATGTTATCATAGACGTGGTCTATGTCATCGATCGTCAGTTCTATTGATGACCCAAAGGGAGTCAGTCCTTCCTGTCCTTCCATTTGAGGACCATTCTGCAGCTCTCTCCGGGGGCTGTATTGGGAGCCATCATTGTCCCTAATTCTTGTTTCAGGAGGACACATGTTGCTCTCACCAGCACTGCTGGCCCGCCGGACAGTCCTGTGACCAGAGCGGGAGGTCCCTGTGCACTCAATCTCTCCCAGATGCCAGCTGCAAGGGCGACTTGAGGTGCTCTCTTCACACAGCCCGGCAGGGCTCAGATCTGAGGAGGAAAAGGATGGCACGAACATCTGGTAGTCATCTTCGTCATCCTCATTCTCCTGGGGGGGCCGGCGGCTAGGAAACAAGGCCTGCCTAATCTGGTGATCCGTCCAGATGTTCCTGATGGCACCGCCCTGGCGAAGCACGCTGATGATGGCAGAACCGCTTGGCTGGCTACCCCTCTGGGCAGGAGAAGGCCCTGCGGAAGCTAGCTGGGATGAACCCTCCTCTCTGGGAACCTGAGGATGACACAATATCTGAGACTTGCAGTGTCACCGACTTAGCCATCTCTCCTGTACTCACACGTTACCCCTGACCGAAGACTTAAAGAAAATGGTCACTGTGAGTGATTTTAACAGAGTTGAAAAGCACTTCAGATTTTTGAAAAGGAGGCAGAAAGGACTCAAGGGATTCTCTTGCCACAGCCTCCCGAGTAGCTGGGATGCCAGGCATGTGCCACGGTGCCTGGCTTAGGACCACGATTTTAGAAGGAGCTCTTTGTCCTCATGACTGAGACTAATGTTTGAGAAGGGACTGTACTGTACTCAGGAGACAAGGACTTTGGCCTTCCACAAACAGAGGCACACTGATTGCAAAGTGGGACGGACCACGCTACTTCCTGCAGGGATTACTTGCTTGGGTGATATGTGGGGCCAACAGATGGACAGACAGTTGCCTTGGTTCAAAGAGACCAAGGGCGGGAGGCAAGGGGGAAGTTGATAAGGATGAACCCTCCCTTAAATCAAATGTAAATAGTTAAAAATGTAAAATAAGTACGAAATTGCCAAAATGCGAAGTAACTACTGACACCTGACATACAGGCTGGGGATGAAAGCAACTGGAAGGGTACAAAGATGAAAGGTGAGACGTGTGCGGGGCGCTTACCTGCTGGATGTCTTGCACTGTCCCTGAAAAATAAAAGGGTTTTTCAAGCTTGAGAATTAAGAAGCATCTTGAACACAGGCAAGTGCTAATATTTTAATAGGACTTGTACACTTTGTGCTAGCAGCCAAGTTCAAGACACTCCTTGGCCCCTTGCACCTAATTTTCTGATGTCTCCAATTACTCCATTATCTGGCATACGGGAGCTGAGTCTCAAGTGTCTTCTGTCTTTCTGTTAAAAAGTTCCAGAAGCTGCCTAACACGTGCTGTGCCTGAACCATGAAAATCACATGAACCTAGGTTTCCAGATTTGCAGACATTTTACTGATTTCAACAGAAAGGTTTCTCAGCAGCCTCTTTGAAGAAGAGGCTAAGAACTGTGAGGACATTTACACAACCTTATAGACACTATTCGAGGCACCCCGATTGTGTGTGTCTCATCTTTATTTTTCTTTATTTTTTGGTGGTACTGGGGTTTGAACTCAGGGCCTACATCTTAAGCCACTCCACCAGCCTTTTTCTGTGATGGTTTTTTTTTTTTTTTTTTTTGAGATAGGGTCTCATGAACTCTTTGCCCAGGCTGGCTTTGAACTGTGATCCTCCTGATCTCTGCCTCCTGAGTAGCTAGGATTATAGGTGTGCGCCACCAGCACTGGGCACATATTTAAAAGTTGTTTGATTATGGAAGCAAGTGAAGAGCTTCTCTTCTCACGGATTCTTCCCCCTGATGTGACCACAGCGAGCAGTCTGATGTCTATCTTTCCCGATTGCACACACACTGTCCCCAGCCCACCACAACACAGCCAGTGCTGCTGCTTTTTAAACAAAGATGCAAAATGCAACACAGCATTTTCTGCTAACTACATGGACACTGCTGTCAACAGAGACCTACTTCTTTCTTTTTAACAGCAGTAAAATATTCCATTTTACATTTGTGCGTATAGATATACCATAACTTATTTAAGCCGTTTCCACTACATGGGCACTTTCTGTGGTACTCAATTACAAATTCTGCAAAGAGCTCAAACATATATAGATGTATCCACAGACGGGTGACTTTTATATTGGCCTAAAGGTGAAATTATTGGGTCGAGGACAAATGACCCCTTTAAACCAAATGAGAATCATTAAATTTTGCTTCTGAAAGGTTGCCCAAATTTTCTATCCTGCCAGGAGCTCTGCAGTGTCTACTTTCTGCATTTTTTCTTCTCGTTCATAGCTCCCTCCCCATTTATCTTATTTATTATTTGATTTTTGTGGTACTAGACTTTGAACTCAGGGTGTGCATTTGCTGGGCAAGTACTTTACTACTCAAGCCCCCTCCCCGCCCCCCCAAAGCTTTCTGCTTACTTCGTTTTTGGATAAAGTCTCAAATTTTTGCCTGGGTTTGGCCTCAGGCCATAATTCTCCTACTGATAGTTGAGATGACAGGCATGTACCACCAAGCTCGGCTTATTGGTTGAGATGAGGGTCTCACTAACTTTTTGCTTGGGCTGGCCTTGGATCATGATTCTCCCCATTTCTGCCTCCTGAATAGCTGGGATTACAGATGTGAGCCACTGTGCCTGGCTCATTAATCTCATTCAAATGAATACTTTTTCCATTCAAAAATTTTATTGGCAGTTTGTGTTTCTTTTGTGTATTATAGGGTCTTTTGTTTCTTTTGTGGTGTGGAATTTCTTTATATGTTAAGGACATTAGTCTTTTTTAAGCCTATCAGACACACTGCAAAAAATTTTCACCAAACTCATCAATCTATAATTCATCTGCTATTTATTTTTTTGCGTATGGTTTGACTTGAACAAGAATGAAAAATGCAAATATGTTTTGTGACTTACCACTAGTCTTCAAAACTTTATGTGATCTTGAAGAAGGTTCTGGGAGAAAAATAAAACCAGTATCATTTGCAAAACTACCTCAAAATTTTTTTTAGTTAATAAATTAGTAGGTTTTTTTTAATTTTTAGTTGTACTAGGGTTTGAACTCTATCACTCAAGCCACATCCCCAACCATTTCTGCTTTAGTTATTTTTTGATAGGATCTTTTGCTTTTTGCTCAGATTGACCTCAGAACGTGATCTTCCTGTGTGGTTTGGATTACAGATATGATTACCACACCCAGCTTATTTGTAAAGATGGGGTCTTGCTTTTTTCACCAACTGGCCCAAACCATGATCCTGCTGATCTCTGCCTCCTGAGTAGCTGGGATTACAGGCGTAAGCACCAGCGCCCGGCCTCCAGGCTCTATTGAGCTTTACGTTTTGGTGACAACATCTTACTCACCAGATTTTCTTCTCAGCCGATACGGCACTGAACCCTCTTTAGGGCCACAGGATGCTTTGGTCTCCCCGTCAGGACTGTAGCAGAAGCCGGGATGGTCTGTAAAGAAGCCGAGCACAGGATGAGGAGCAGCGAGAGGCCTTGTCCTCATCCTCTGCCGATCACTCTGTGGGGCGGTCACGATCATGACTGTTAGAATTCTTGCTGCATCACCAGCAAGTGACCGACTTTCAGATCATCAACAGGGATGTTTCGGGGGAGGGGAGAAGGGGAACCCTCGTTGGTGGGGCTTTGGTTTTGGTAGAGGAGGCGAAGGGCAAAGCTGACCCGAGGTGCACCTGACACTGATGGTTGATGCAGAAACCAGACACATGGCGAGTCACCAGGGACTCCCAGATGAACCAGGAGGATCAGTGTAGAAACAGTCGCCATGTCAGGACGGGGGTTGTTAATATCTGCATCTCATTACACCTGAGTGTTCAGCTGCTGCTTTCTTACAAATGACATCTTGTAAACTTTGGGTATGGGTTGACCTTGACATGTCAAACCATGTTAAGGAAACAAAACTTACGAATGGCGTCCATTTCAAGTATTGCTTGCTTGGCCTGAAAGAGAAAGTGTAGCTGTAATTACAAGTTTTATTTTTTCTTCTTTAAACTACCAGCTCTAAAACTGATCTTATCCCACCTGAATAAATAGTTTTAAAAGCTCTAACCACCCCCCCCAACCCTCAGTGTTTCTTTTATGCTTTAACACATAGTTCAGGGGACTCAAACAGTTGGGTCCCCTCTAATCCTAGCTACTTGGGAGGTTGAGATCGGGAGGATCGTGATTCGAGGCCAGCTTGAGCAAATAGTTTGAGAGACCATATATCCAGAATAACCAAAATGGGCTGGAGGTGTGGCTCAAGCAGTAAAGTGCCTGCTTTGCAAGTGTGAAGCCCTGAGTTCAAACCCCAGTCCCAACAAACAATAAAAAACCCTAAAAGCAAAAGTATGAGGTCCTGACTTCAATTCCCAGCATGTCAAAAAAAATTTTTTCTTTTACTCCTACTTTGCTGCAATCTGTGACATCACAGGAAAAATATTTGGGCTGAGTGACAATCATATTTATTAAAAAAAAAAAATCCAGGAGGCTTCAACAGTCACCTTAGTTTGGATGAAGCAAATGCTGAGGTTTTGCTCTGCTGCTCTTTCCACTGTACATTTGTTTTGGAACTGCAGAGTATTAGTTGGGGTTAATTTCAAATGCAAATGATGGCTCAATTTCTGGCAAGTGCATTTCTAGAACCATGCTAGTATATGACACGCAAAAGTGCTTCCCTTTTCCTTTATTCTAAATTAACTTGGAAAGGGTTCACTTTATATGCGCTGGGACACAGGCCACTTCCAAGACAAAGTAATCTAGAGCAAAGTCCCGGCCCCCCATCTCGTCAGGTAATTTCAAAGAAGTGCTGTTCCCACGCTTTCCACCAGGTGTCAGCCAAGGCCCATCGTGGGATTAAATGGGAGGCAGAGGAACTCCTCAATTTCTAGCAGCTGTGTTGCTGTCCTTACCAGTGCCACACTTTGGAGGTTCAAAGTGCCCCACTATGCATTGCTTTGATTTCATAGAAATAAATACATTTAAAAAGATTTAAGAAAACAATTTAAAAGACAGTCTTGACAGGATTAAACAGTCAATTGAATAATCCTGTTTAAGTAATACAGGAAATTATTGTAACATTTTTATCACAAGTGGGAAAAATGTTGTTAAGAAGCTCTTTGAAGCCAGAAAGACCTGGGTTTGAAACTGGATTTGGTTATGTTGTAGTTGTAAAACTCAGCCAGTTTACTTGTCTCTGTTTTCATTTCTCTAAAACTGGAAGAACAAGACCTGCCTGACTCCTAAAAGTGCTTGTAGAGGGTAAAATAAGAATAAAAGGACATAGCACAGTGTGGTATGTGCCCAATAAATTGTTGCTTTAAAAAAACAACTTTTAGTAACTATGGGTTTTTTGGCAGTACTGGTATTTGAACTCAGGGCCTTATGCTTGCTGGGCAGGTGCTCTACCACTTTAACCACTCCACCAACCCTTAAAAAAAAAACAACTTTTAGATTCTAGATGGATCGGTAACCTGGGTGAAAGGCATAAAGGGAATCCATGACGGATCCACACACTTGGTGCAGGAGGAAGAGGACAGGTGTTTAAGCTAGTCTCCTTTGTAACACACTGTCATTGTCTTCCAGAAGCTCTTTAAGCAATTTTGATTCTCCCAGGAGACCTGAAAACAATGGGTGGGGCATATCAAACACACCATGCCACCGCTCAGAAGGGCATTCTGGGGCACCAGGCCAGCAACCCACAATCAACCACGAAGGAAAGACAATGGCCGCAGCCCTGAGCTCCCTCACCTCTCCCAGCTCCCTGCCAATGGCATTAGCTCCTTTTCAGCCCAAGCACACACCTCTGCACGTTCACTTCCTGAGTGCCAAGTCACTGCTGGAGCTCCTGGGAGTAGCCTTGAGCTTTGCACAACACACAGAGTCATGACACACTCGCCCCTTTCTCAGAGCTCCCTGGCCTGGTTTTCCAACCTGATTTCTCAAAATAGTGGTCCCACTTTCTGCTCACCTCCTCCTCCAGCCCATCACAGACCAACAGACCATTCCACCAATCACATAGATGTCCACTCACCTCCCGACCCCACACCTTGCCCACTTTCTCTCTAATAACCTTTTCCTCCCCTCTAAAGCAGCCACATGTCACCAGGGCCACCCTAGACCTTGATCACACTAGAATGTCCCCAACTCTCAGACAGAACTCCACAGTCACTTCTTCAACTTCCGATTCTGTGTTTCCATCTTTCCAGCTTGAATTCCCAGTTGGTCTCCTTTCCACTCAGCCTGGAAGTCATGCTCAGTCACTGCAGCTCTGGCCTCATGAGTGTGCACCTTTCCTTTCTTCTCCCCCCACCCCCACTCCAATCCCCAACCCAGAGGCGCCCCATACACCATGGTCCCCAACACCAGCCTTCATGTTCCTGAGCAGAGTCTGCAATGACACCATCATTACCAATTCACAGTGGCAGCTGCAGGTGGTCTTTGGTGCCTTTTAGGAAGAGTCTGAGTCATTTCTAGTGACTTAGTCCGTTTTCTTTAGTGTGAGTCTGACCCTCCATCTTCCCTAGGACACCAACCCTGTCTCTGCTGTAGCCCAGCAGAAGACTTCATCCCCCATGAGTGACCCCAACCTTTCATCCTTCCCAAGGCCTCCTCCACCTTCCTGTCCCTTCTATCTTCTGCCCCACTCAGGGAAGCCATTTCCAGCCCTTTCCAAGACTAACTCCTGTTCATGTGCTTATGGCCCAGGTCTCACTCCAAGGAACATCCTTCATCCTGGTCTGTCTTCTGCTTCCTTCTCCCAGCAGCCCACGTTCCCTCATGGTATTTTTGGGCGAGATAGAAAGTCTTGCTTTGATTTGGTCTCTCCCCAAACTATCGCCTTTTTTCTTTTCTGAACTTGGTGGAAGGAAGGAAGTCCCTATCCAGCCTGCTCCACACCTCCCCCTTGTCCTTCAACTCACTGCAACACCTTCTTAGTTGTCAAATCTGAAATCTGCTTTTCTATTTGATCTTTTTTTGACATCTGCAAGACTGCTTCTCCTTCCCTCTTTGTGAGATGGGCCCTTCCTTTGTCAGCCCTGCCCTTCTCTTGTTTTCTTGTCACTACCTTGGCCCTTCTTTCTTTGGCTGGTCTCCAATCCCTCTGCTCTTGCATGTCAGTTGGGGTGATTCCCAGGGGTCCTTCTTTCCTTTATACATTTTTGTGGGCCATCCTGTCAGATCTTAGGGCTTCCATCACCATCTCTCTTGATCCCTAGTTTACAGAACCTGAATTTCCACCTGTCGCCAGCCTACCAGCTGCAACCCTGTCCCACCTAACCGGTTCCTTGGCAGCCGGTCTGGGAACTCCCAGCACTGGGCTCTGGGTGCAGCTCCTGATTCATGCTGAATTGTAGTGGGCAATATCTTGTTCCCTCTGCCTGGGTGACACGTCTTGTATCTGCTCCCCATGTCGCTGGGCTCTATGGCCCCTTTTCTCTTACCATCACCCTCCCCATGCATCCAGACCCCCCATAGGTTGACTGGCTGCTTCCCACCTTCCCAGCCTCCTCTCATACCCTGAGAACTTGGCTCTCCCATCCAGGCACAGTGTGTGCTCCCCATAACTCCTCTTTTTGTTTACACTATTCTCCCTTTTCCTTTCCCTCCACTTCAAAGGAACATTCCTCATCCTTCCAGAATGAAGTAAAAGGCATTTTCCTTCCTCTCTGCCCGCCCCCGCAACCGAATTGGACACTCTGTCCCCTGTGACACCTGCTCACAGTGCTAGGATTTCCCCATATTGAGCAAATAGTTCAAGGGTGACGCCACCAGCTCCTTCCACTGTAAATTCCTTCCTGGCCAAGCCCAGGTCTGGTTCCCCTCCATTCCCACAGCATTCTGCACAGAAGATTCTGAGGACTTCTCAAACTCTCTTTTCTCTTGATTCTCTAGAAGTTTCCTTAGGAATTTTTTCTTTGATTCCCCAAAGGAAAAGCAACACTATTAACACCACTACCACCACCACCTTGGCTGAGTCTACCACATGTGTGAATCTCTCCAACACAAATCTCGGGTGCAGTGGTCCCTTACTGATCAGCCTCCACGATGCTGTTTTGAGGCTGAGCCCTGTGGCCTTCGGGCTGCCTCACTAGGACTTGCCTTCTTTCCTGTGTTACTGTCACCAACTTCACTCCCTGTCTTAGCTGTCTTACCTTAGCTGGAATCTTCGCAGCGTGGTTCTCCAGGATGAGCCTCTTCAGGTGCAGAACCCAGAGTCGTTTGTCTTGCTGGGATTTTGCCTGTGGGGGCAGGTTTGGACAGTGAGACATCAGGCCACTCACACTCTCTTTAGCTCTTGGATACGACAGGCGAGAGGTGTCCCCATCATTCAGAAGAGGAGACCTGTGTTACCTGCACTGTGTGCTGTAGCTTGGGGTTCTTGTAGTGGAAGACACTGAAACTGAGTGGCTCTTTGGGTATCACCTCCACAAGCATGAGGTTGCCACACTGCAGCAGAGACAGCAGAGGTGAGACGGGCTCAGGAGAGAAGGGAACAGGCCACCCCCTCGTCCCTGCCCACCACCGGTGTTCAGGCCTACCAGGATGTGAGCTTTGTACGTGAACGTGTCATCTCTCTTCTTCGTGATGAGAAGCAGTCTGTCCAGGAGGAAGAGCGTCCGCTCGTTCTTGGCCCGCTGGATACGGAAGGTTCCCTCGAGCACCAGCTCTCCATAGCTGGTCAGGTCTGGGCCCTTCCAGTTGGTGAGCAAGCTCTGTATCTCCTGAGAGAGGGAATGTCCCACGAGATTAAAGAGGAGGTCAACAGCAAGGCACCAAGGACTTGGTGACCCATCATGGAGCCTCATGGATGGCAACAGATGGTCTGACATAAGTCTGTTTATAGGTGACATCTCTCAAGCGTTTTCAGAAATGAATCAAATTATTAGTTCTTGATTACTTTTTTTCATTTTTAAATTATCCCTGTACTGTGATTGGCAGCAGCAGGAGCTACACCTTCCAAAAGTGGGGTCAAGAGATCACCAGTATGGGATCTTCTCGGGCAGGTGTCCTTCCCTGACATTTTCACCCCTCTTCTTTGGATGAAAATCTGCACAGTGGTTGACTTGAAAACTGTCTTCTAGAAACTTCGATAAATGGCCCAGCATTTATCAACAGATTCTGAGGAATTAGGGCTCACCAGGTTAGTGCTGGGTGGGACCTCAGCTCACCTCTCATCTGACTGTCTTAGTTTAAAGATGAGCAAACGAAAATAATGAGCCTGAGAAGCACAGCTCAAGACAAACTGCAGAGGATCTGGTCCAGCCTCCCAATCCCTTCACTGAGTCCTCTGCCCTTTGGCCACACTTACACTCTCTCACAGTTCTGCCTGACCTAGTGAGAGAGGGAAGAGAGGCTCAAAAAGTCTCTAAGTAGGTTAGAGGAAGTTTCTTTCAACAAAAATTACTAATTTGTAATTCATATAAAACAAGACCTTGGCAGACTCAAAATTTTAATTCAGCCTTCAAAAGGGCTGTGTGCAAACTGTCTTAAATAGCCACACTAAGCAATGATCACTGTTACTGATGTCCTGGCCTTTTTTCAGGGAGAACCATGGCGAGGACCATGAATGAAGTGTGACACTGGTGCAGCAGCCTGGATATTTGATTGAGAGAATGATAACACATCAGTCCATATGCATCCCTGCCAGGCCCGGGCACCTTGCCGTGGGCTCACCTGTAAGCGGACGGCGTGCTCGTGTTTCCGCTTCATGTCGTTGATGTGCCAGGCCACCCGCTGCATCGTGTCTATAGCATCGAGCACCACATCGTAGCCTTCTGTATCCTTGTCCAGGTGATTCTCTATTTCCTTTAGAAAGTAAAAGCAACTCATTATTTTCTATTTTATCTCATGACACCTTTATGATGCGCTCCTCAATTTTTATTTTTGCTTGTTTATTTGCATAGTACCATCATTCCTTATTTTTGAGGAAACTTACCAGAAATGCCTGCCACAAAAGATGGGACTAGAACCAGGGCTAGGAATAATGATAGATTAGAGTTGTAGGATGAGGATAAACTGTGCAGTGAGTCTCTTGGATATTTTATAGGTACAATAGATATTATCCTCAGGATAACAGATAACAGAGCTAGAGCTCTGAGCAAGCCTACGGCCAGTGAAACATAGCTGTCAGTGATACAGCTCTCACTCTTATAAGATCAAAACCACACTTTTTCTCTCAGAGGAAGCAAAATGTGTCACACAGGACTTAATGTGTAACAGATCCGAAAATATAGTGCACATTACCTTAAAAAATAACTCTGTAGGATTGGGAGCGGAGCTCAGTGGTAGAGCACAGCTTAGCAAATGCACCACTGTGGGTTTGATCCTCAGCACCAAAAAGAAGGGACACACACACACACCCCTCTACAGCAAGTGCATTCATGTTTTAAAGCCTAAATGAAGTTCACTTAAGACAGCCCGTCAGAGCACTGAGAGCTTCTAGGCAAGGGGGTCAAGCACTCGATTCTCTGATGGCCAAAGGAGGTGACATTAGCACTCATCTTAGCATGGAGTACCCAGTCCCAGGTCAGGGAGAGCGGGATACAACCTTTACTTTAGTTTATTTATTTTTGTGGTACGGGGCTTGAACTCAGGGCCTTCACCTTGAGCCACTCCACCAGCCCTTTTTTGGTTTTTGTGATGGTTTATTTCAAGATAGGGTCTTATGAGGTATTTGTCTTGGCTGGCTTTGAACCTTGATCCTCCTGATCTCTGCCTCCTGAGTAGCTAGGATTACAGGTGTGCACCAAGCGCCCAGCTTCTATTTTAATTCTTTAGAGCACATAAGACTCCCATCCCTGGACTCTTCAAGAATGTTAGGATGGAGACTCTTTTTCTTTTCTTTTGTTGTGTTTTCTGAGACAGGGTGTGACTATGTAAACCAGTTGACCTGGACTCATGTGTACCCCATGCTGGCCTCACACTCATGATCCTCCTGTTTTAGCCTCCTGATTGCTGGGATTACAGGTGTGCACCACCACACCCAGTGAGACTATTCTTTTGATTCTTTATCTTCTCCACACTGCCTAACAAACAAGTGGGCTGTCAATAAATGCTTTTTCTTCCCTTTGTGATACTAGGGATCAAACCTAAGGGCTCAAAAGTGCTCTACTACTGAGCTACTCCCCTAATCCCAGTAAGTACTTATTAATTTGAAGCTATATTTTTATACAAATAAAAATAAGAGTAATCCTATGCAAGTGTAGTCAGTGCTCCATATCTGTGGATTCCTTACTCATGGAGTCAACCAACTGCAGACTGAAGATACATGTGAATTGTGTCTGCGCTCATCATGTACATACTTTTTTCCTTATTGTTATTCCATGAACAATATGGCATAACAACTATTCACAGAGCAACTCCCACTGTGTCAGTTGTCATAACTAAGCTACTGATGATTTAATGTGCTTGGGAGGATGGGCATAAATTATATGCAAGTTCTCTGTTTTCTATAAGGACTTGAGATTTTGGTATCTTCAAGGGTCCTACTTTTTAAATACTCTGAAGATACCAAGGGCTGATTACCTCTAAAACAGTAAGAAACTAATCACCAGGCCATTTCTATGACATTTTTTCGTGTATAAGAAGCTTATGGTGTAATCTATGGAGAATGAAGTCCATTATTATAGAACAACACTTTGTAAATACTCATTTACTTTTATTGAGCATTCAAGTTTTTCATCCACCTAGAAACTGGAGGGGAATTTACATATTTTTTTCCCCAATCAGACTCAGCTTCTGAAAGGCCTTGTGAAACCATGCCACTAAATTAACAAGTTCAGGATAAACAGAAAATTTTAAAAATTAATAATTTCTTCCTTGACCATCAATTCTGTCCATCAGTAAAAAGACTGGAAATGTGTAGGGAGTATTCCTGTGAGATTTTTCATGGTGAGCTGTACAATTTGAACAGATGCAAATGAGAGAGAGAGACAGTTCTCTACGTCAACTATAAAGCAAGAATACTTCAAAGGCAACCGGAAGTTAGTTTGGGGTTAATCCATTTGTTGCTTCTTTTCCTTTATTGGTAGCCCTAGTTCAGTGGGTAAGTCTGTTTTTCCTGTCAACTAACTCTTTGTAAGGATCTTGACTTATTATCTCCCAGGCTTACCTGAGATCTTAGACTTTTCTTTTTGATTGGTCCCTTATTATCTAGAACACTGTAATAAATCCTTGGATGTCATATTAACATAATTTGGAAAGATCTGTCCTGGAATAAATATTACTTATTTAAGAATTATTTGGATACTCATTTAGCAAACTTAGCCCACTAAATCTAAAGGTCACCAGAATCAACTTAAAAGTTAAAATCTCCAATGTGACTTCATAGGACCTAAGATCCTGCAAAAGTGAGCTACCTCAGGCAAGGAGTCAAGGGGAAGAAATTTCTGGTAAAGTTAGATGGAAAACATTCTTAAAATATTAAGTGTATGTATGAACTGAGCAAACCTGGAATGACCATCCAAGTCAGAAATCTAGAGTCATCAGAGGGACCAGGCATGTTGACAGAGAGGAGCTCTGGATTAAAATCTCTCTAAGAAAATATTCTTAATGTAGTATAAAAACAACAAATGACAAACATTTGCTCACTTTTATTGAGTCCCTGTGAACCACAGAGAATGTGAACCCCTGAAAGGATTTGCCTCAGACCCTGTCTCCAAACACCCTGCTCCACTGTTGCAAAAACAAAAAACCCAAAATCACCTGTTGCAAAAGTAAGCAAATCCTACTCACAGAAGCAAATTACCTTCAAGAAAACTGTTTCCCTTTTTATCAACTTCCTTAGAGGAGAAGAAATGAGAATTTGAAAGCTACAAGTAACTGTTGAATTTTGCAGTTGTGATGGAAAATACCAGAAATGGAAGCAATTGGGAAGTGAAGCTAAGCCCATCTCCATCTCATTCACCAGGCTGCTATCTGCCCTCTTCCTTTCCAGTCCTCTCTTGGCTCTTATACAAGAGCCAACCTATGACAGATAGCTTCCATCCCAACTGCCTACTGAATCAGGGATTCATGGAAATAAAATAAAACATGAAAAAACAAAGACTAAAACCTGTTTTCCATTTAGATAAAACTGTCCCCGACCAGAGCAAGGCACCCCCAACCCTATCACTGTTTGAACTAAAATGAATCTTTTGACTTGACTTGGCTGTTACACTGGGGTTGCAGGCCTGGCACAGAAATCTCTCTAATTCTTCAAAGCAGATCAGTGGGTTGTAAAATAGGAGCGTAGAAAAAGCTTCCATATGTCACAGCTTGTTCTGGCATTTTCCCCCCAAACTTAATCCACACACACACAACCCCCCTCCCCTGGAAAGCTCCAAGGGCGGCCGGGACTCACATGCAGAAGGAGGTGGTACTTGAGGATCCGTTGCACTGGCTTCAGGAGGTAGGACCCCAGGGGCAGCGAGTGCCTCAGCGCTTCCTGGCGCTCCCGGAAGAATTTGACCAGCATCTTGTTCCTCATGCACTCAGTGAGCACTGCCACCGACCTGCAGAGGGGCAGACGGTTATTAGTTATTCATTTTTATTGCTATGCAATGTTTGACATGGGTATGCCCTACAACAAGTAGGATAGCCACAGAGCCGAAGTGGCCAGTGGAGGAAGGGACTTGCACCTCTTCGCAGTGAAATCACTGGGGCATGACTGGCCACGGTGAGCCAGCCCAGCTGATATTGCCAGCCAGGATGCACAGGGGGAAGAAAAATCAGACGGGCTGCGACACCGGGCACTTGTGATCTGTTAAATAGGGCGGCAGAGGAACCTCGGGTCACAGAGCAAAGTGTTCAGAGACAAGGGAGCACCTTTCTTATTCTCTGTGAATCTGAAGAGCCTGACATGCCTCCTTCATCATGAACACCTTGTAAGCCTCTCTGCCGGCACAGTTTTCTTTAAAGACAGACTTAAAATCAAAAATAAAAACCACTCCAGCAAAGTTTGACTCTCCTCTCTGGGAGTGATCATGCCTTACTTCATGTGGCGTTAGTTATTCTATTACACATTACTCAGTTCATTTTACATTAACTTACATTTATTTGATTATTCCTAGATCTCTCTTAGTAAGTCAGAAAATCTTTTTGGGCAGTACTGAGATTTGAACTCAGGGCCTCATGCTTGTTAGGCAGGTGCTCTATCACTTGAGCCCCTCCCCTAGCCCTTTAGTTATTTTTCAGATAGAGTCTTGTGGTCTTGGCCAAGCCAGCCAAAACTACCTGTGCCTCCCTTGAAGTTGGGATTACAGGCACACACCATGCCCAACGTGTTGGTTGAGATGGGGAGTTTCACTAACTCTTCCCCCCAGGCTGGCCTTGAAACTTGATTCTTGCAATCTCCACCTCGCAAGGAGCTGTGATCCCAGGTGTGTACCACTATGCCAAGCAGAAAATCTGAACTGGCAATTTCGGAAGTTTATATTAAGAAGTTATTTCTCAAGCCGTATGCTTACAATGAGACACACACAGACACGATCTCCCAAACACGCCTCTGTGTTGGTTCTGAGGCTGGTAACTGGGTCAGCACTTTGTCGAAGCTTTCAGAGTTTGAATGTTTTTTTCCCTTCGATGATGAAGAGGTTTGTGGAGAAGCTGCAGGCTGTTCTGTGAATCCTCTTAATTCGGAGGGTGCTGTGTCAGTTGGGTTTTGGCTGAAGGACCATGGGGTTTTGTTGGGGCATTTTTCAACTTCCAGGTGGCTTCAGCATTGAGGTGGAAACAAATATTATAGGACAGAAAATTGCTAAAGTGAACCCTGCTGAAGTATGGGTGTATCTACAGATGGGTGGTCAGCACTCAAGTATGCATACGGACTTTCTCCTCCTCTTTTTTTTTTTTTTAACTTTTTTGTGGTACTGGGGATCAAACCCAGGGTCTTGTACATGCTAGGCAAATACTTAACGACTGAAATACATCCCCAGCTGCCACCACCACCTCCTCCTCCCCCTCCTCCTTTTTTAAAGAGAAACGTGGGAAAAGCGTGGCTAGCCATCAACTAAATCTGCATGGCACAAAATCCTGGCCACTGTTTAGAGGACAATGGGAAGTATTTGTCACCAGTAAGTCTGAGCCTCTGGCTTCATGGTTTTTTTTTTTATTATTCAAACCAGCTTTCTGGGGCTTCTTCTGAATGGCAGGGGCATAGGCCCCACTGTACTACCACAGTGGTTCAGGGTTCAGCCTGCTGGCTTTTCTCCTGTGTGGATCTCACCACCCGCTGTATCCTGCTAAGACTGGCTCCAGAGTGTGTAAACTCTCCCCAGTTCTCTTTCTGGCTGGTCCCTGAGATAACTCAAGCCTGCTAATCATGTGGGGGGGAGGGTGGGGAGAAAAATAAAAAGGCCTGGAATCACAACGCTTCAGGACATTATAAAGACTCAGTAGTGTGTGGCTTGAAGTTAGAGAAGCCTTGGGTTCATATCATTGCTGGGACGTTCACCAAGCGTGTGACCTTTGGGGAGTCAAGTTGCATATGGGGCCCTCAGCTGGTCATCCACAACTGGGGATGGGGTGGGGTGGCGATGAGTTTGCACTGGTTGAGAACCTTTCAGGTGCCAGGCATTGGGTAGGTGTTCTGCCTTTCTTTACTCCCTCACTATTTCTGTATGGCTCTGAAAGTTAAGTTCATCATTTTGTATTTACAGCATTTACACAGTGTTTAGGAATCAATAAGTACCCAATAAATGTCTTTTGGAGGAAAAGGAAAAGTCTACAATGGTGGCCCAATGTCTTGGGCTCTTGCTGAGGTGTCACTATGTTATCATCCAGACCATTCCCTAAACTGCCTCTGCCACCTCTGTCCGTGTAAGCAAAGTGAGGCAATGATCCCGGGGGAGAAGGTGGGCCCCCTTTTCTCACGAGCTTTCCTTTCTGAGCTCCGTAAAACTTGCGCAGCTCATAAAACTTCCCAGCAAAATCAGAACTTATTTTCTACCCTGCTGGATTGGAGATAACTAGTCATCTTTTTGTCTCTTTCAATATCTTACACAATTTTTCCCTGCACTGGCTCTGGCTCTGCAGGGAGCCCCAAAGCCCAAAGGGATTGTCCTAGATCTGGGTCCCCCACAGTCTGTTCTTAGCAAGTTTCACATTTCTCACACAATTCACCACAATGACAGGCACAGAACACCCAGGAACCCAGGCACTGGATCTGCTGGTTGAAACAGTATGGAACTGATGATGGAAAGTGCTCCCTGTCCTCCCTGAGTCACACGTACCTTGGGTAGTTAGTGCAATACTGGGTGTAAATATGGAACTCTTCACTCTGCAAGGAAACAAGAGAGACTTTTAGAGACAAAAAAGCACAGACATCAACATTCATTCAAAAATAATAAAAGAAAGAACATTCAGACCTTTAAATTTATATCTCAACCACATTGGCCTGTCTCCTGAGCCCCTGTGGTGGTCATCTGTCCACACCTCAAACTCAAATACACTTGAACTCATTTCAGTCCAACAAGCATTTACTGAGCACTTGCTTTGTTCCAGGAAAACAGAAGACAAATAGAGGACAAAAATAAAGTTTCTTTCTTTCTTTTTGGTGGTACTTGGGTTGAACTGAGGATCTCACGATTATTAGGCAGGTGCTCCAGCATTTGAGCCACCTCCCCAGCACCCCAAGGTGCTCCGGGTCTTCCTGTGGACATGCAGCACAGAGCGAGATAGAAGTGAGCAGTAGGAAATACGCTGGTGTTTGCGTAAGGCACTCTCAAGGTCATGCTCGCGTGCCTCTTGCCCCCTTGTCCTTCTTACCCTTTTCGCTGCCATAGCTAACGCACCTGCTCTGAGGCTGAATTCAGGCTGTAGCTCTTCCAGGGAGTCTTCCTTGAGCTCTGGGGCTGATCCACTGCTCCCCCTCTGCCCTTCCACTCCCTCCAGCATCTAGTACCGAGCTCTCTGGGAGCACTGACCAAATTATAGTGAATGTGTCTGTTTATCACAGGTCCCAGGGCCACACTGCCCTCTCCTGGCTCACGATATTTGTGGGACTGCTGAACTGCCTCTTTGACATCCTCCCCATGCACACATCTAGCATAGCAGCAAACTGCCCTGGATGCCTGACCAGCAAAGGAGAGGTGCTTGCGTTCTGCTTTGACATATCCCCACGCCCCGAAACCTCTGCGTTTCCAAGGCTGCCTTAGTCTCAGTTGTCTGGTCATATGACCTGACGTTGGGAAATATTACACTGCCCATTCAAAGGTAATTCTTAAGAAGGTAGAAACCTACCTTCCACACAAATATAAAGTGAACAGTGTCATAAAATGAAGAATGCAGTCTTGTATAACAACAAGAAGAAAACGCATCTGAATAGTATTTTACCTGCTGTTTCCCTAGTTTGTCTTTAATTTCCCTATCTCAACATACAAGAGGATCAAGAGAAATAAACTGGCTTTTTCTATGGGAATGGGAAGAAAGAAGTGAACGGCCTGTGGGATGGAATTCATTTGCACTTCTGTAGCCAAGAGCCACTTGCATTGCTGTCAGTATCTACAAGTGACAGAGATGAGGAAGGTGCCAAGGCCTCACCGAATTATGAACTATGTGACTGGGCAGAACAGGCAGGAAAACACTTAGCTTTCTATTGGAGATGTACCCAGTAGTCCTTTTGGTGGTTCCCTACACTGCCAGGGAAAGCGATCCATCTATGTGTAGGTGAAGTGTAAAAGCTAGGCTTTTAAACTTTTAATTATAAGACCATCAGTCAGAACACATAACTTAAGGCCCAGGAATTACTAGTGCTTGCAAAACATAACTGGAATTACATTTTCTCCAGTGTCTTTTTCCCTTTTGTAAATTAGTTGTTGAAGAGATCAGATGGATTTCCTGCATGGCCACGGTCTCGGTAGTGCTGGTGACATCGCTGTGCTCTGCTTTTTGTTCCCTGTCCACTGTACTCCTGGGGGTTAATAGAGGCTTGCTCAGATTTAGGTTCCATAATTCACAAAATATACACCTCAGGTTGTGCTGCACTTCCATCTACATGAAGTCTGGGTGTCTTTTCATGATGCCTAGATCTATCAATTTGTTAGGGTGAAAATGGGGATTTTCTAATTCTATTGTTCCTTTTTTCTCTTTTTGTGATACTGGGGTTTTGAACCCAGGGCCTCATGATTGCTAGGAAGGCACTCTACCACCTGAGCCACTCCACCAGTCCTGCCTGTTATTCCTTCCTTGCTTATAAGTCAGCGTGTTTCTAAAAAGGAACTCCTTACATTAACTATTGATTTGCGTTGCAGCATGTGGTCTGTATAGGAAAGGCAGGATAAAGGCTTGATCCTTTCCCTTGATTTGCAATAATGCACTGGTCCCAAGCATACTGCAAAGGAGATGAATTTGGTTGTTTAATGTCACTGCAAATTCATAAATACATACATACTTAATAGGTTTGAATTGTTTCAGTTGATTATCTTTACTGATGTTCAAATTATCCCACTTTGGCCAGTATGAGCCTCTTTCTGAGCATTCCAGCCTGACCTGTTGTCGTCTCTGGTAGCTTCTGTGTTTGAGACCTTCTGGAGCATCCTGTGCACTTCCTACCCCACACACATTCTTCCCGAGCCCGGACCCTTGGGTAGGAAACGGGATTGGGAGACACTGTAATCTGGGAATCAGGGATGCTCTTGTCACTGGGTTAATCCTTATTTTCAAGGCTTTTCAATGGACAGAGTTAGGAATATGGTATTTTTAAAGGATAAAATACAACCTTCATCCATTCTAAGTCACAAATCTGAAAATCCAAAATGTCCAAACTTTGAAACTTCCTGAAAACCACCATGATACTAAAAGTGGAAAATTCCACACCTGACTCTATGGGCTAGGTGTCAGTCAAGACACAGGTGCACTAAAGCACTATGTAAAATTATCCGCAGGCTAGGTGCGTAAGGTGAGTAAGAAGGAAACATGGAATTGCATGTTTAGACTTGGGTTCCATTTCCAAGATAATGCCTTATGTGTATGAAAATTTCTAAAATTTGAAAAAAAAAATCTGAAATCTGAATTGCTGGTCCTAACCATTTCAGATATGGGAGAGTCAACCTGTAACTCAGATTCAGGACTACAGAATTTTGAACTGTCTCAATCGGTCCTGGGCGTGTATGTCCTTTCTCCGAGCAGTTTCAGTGGTCAGTGACACCAATGTACATGCTTCTTTACTTCATCTCCCAGCACGCTCAATAATTTCAGAATAGCGATATCACCTCGAACAGTGTCTCATCCTTACAACAGCTAAAGGAGGATTTGCTGTACTTTATCCACAGCGTATTTTCAAATTGATGAATCCCCTTTGCATAGTTATGTCATCAAGTGCATGACACACTTACATTTAATTTTACTTTCAATATCTGGATGCTGCTTTAAGCCTTCATTTTATAATTATATAAAATATTAAAGATTGTTTCAAAGTCAACTCTACAAAGAAATATATATTCACAGAAGCCTAATTTTTTTCCATTCTAGGCTATTCCTTCCTTTCTCCTATTTTGAATGTTATAAGTTATCCTTTAAAAAAAAAAACATAGACAAGCCAGGTGCCAGTGGCTCACGCCTGTAATCCTAGCTACTCAGTAGGCAGAGATCAGGAGGATTGAGGTTCAAAGCCAGCTCAGGCAAATAGTTCCACAAGACTCTATCTCAGAAAAAAAAAAAGAACACTTCACAAAAAAAGGCTGGTGGAGTGGCTCAAGGTGTAGGTCCTGAGTTCAAGCCCCAGTACTGCAAAACAAAAAACAAACAAACAAAAAAGCCATATCTTCCCTCCCTTTCCTAGGGATTCCCAGACTTGAGCATGTATCAGAATCACCTGGAGGGCTTGTTAAAACCCAGATTTCTGGGTCCACCCATCAGAGTTTGGTTCTGTTGGTCTGGGCGGGAATTTAAGATTTTGCATTGTTAACAAGTGATACTGACGTTGCAGGTCCACAGCCCACACTTTGAGAAGCAGAGAGCTCCGTGCACTTTTGTGAGCCTCGCCACCCAGCAGCGTACAGAGCTAGTCCTTATTTGTGTTTCCTGTGTCACAGGGCTCCACTATGCGAACAGGCCATGGATGATCCCGCCAGCTTCGGGTTTAGGGAAAGGTTAGCCATTCCTTATCTTTTGGAGTAACAAATATTACTTGCAGTTATGTTTGTTTTCTAGTACTGGGGTTTGAACTCAGGACCTTGCACTTGCCATGCAGGTGCTCTGCCCTTTGAGCCCAGGAGTAACAAGTATTACTGTCAAGAACAGCATCATATTTGTAGAATTCTTGTCAATTTAACCTTGGAATACATTTCCAGAAGCAGGTGGTAGGTGACAGTAAATTCAGATGTTAGATCTAGTCAAATTCCTCTCCCTAGGATCAGTGTCATTTTGTTCTCCCACACTAGGGAGAGCCTCTGTTTCCCCGTGGCCTCACCAACATAAGCCAAGTACCAACTTTTCAAGCATAGTAGTTAAAAAAACATTCTAAATTGCTTGTCAACTTTTAAGCATTGGGACGGTGTAAATATAGTGATTTTTGGATTCTCCTGAAAAAAAGTTGTAGGACCCACAGGCCCTGGGCCTTCAGTTCATAGCACAAATGCATTTGTGAGCACCTCCACGCTGTGGTTTCTACCTGGCCCCTCCACACACCGAGTTCATCTGTTGGCCCCGCAAGCCAGTCCTGGCTCCAGGGATGAGAAAGGCAAAGTGACTCATCTGAGGTCCTTTAGGAAATGACCATTAGGCTGGAGCTCTCCCCAGATTTGCTCACATTTGTTTCTTGTTCTTTCCTGCCTCTTGCTGGATTCAGCCTGGGACTGAACAATATGGGGCTGCCTTTCCCAAGCAAACTGTTGATTGATTGATTGATTGATTGCAGTACTGGGGATGGAACCCAGAGCACTGCACATACTAGGCAAGTACTCTACCACTGAGTTACATCCCCAGCTCCTTTCCTTACACTTTGGGATTTATAGAACATCAGAAATGCCAAATTAAAAATAATGGCCTCCATGAAATGTTGTTTCAATTGTGTTGTAGAGTTGACTGATGAGGCCTCAAGACTGCGGCCCATTTGCATTTTGTCACATCATGGTTCTATTTCTACCATAGAGTTTTGATTTTAATCAGCTGTATATCCTCAATAGGAAATCAAGTGTAGGTTTGATCTTAGATTTGTAAAGCACCGTGGACCTTATAAATACTGGCATTACACAAAAATCAATAGCCCATAGGTCTGTTAAGACTTAAATGTCATGTAAAAATCTTTTTTATGTGTACTTGGAAGAATTTATTTTATAAATTAGAAAAAACAGGCACTGCCTTCTAGTTATTCAACTCTTTCAAATTATAATTAAGAGGATCTAGAAATGAGATACTTAATTATGAAAGAGCAAATAGAAGATGGTGAGGGCTGACCAATGCACCTGATGAGGAAGCCACCATGAGGAAATCTATAAGATTTTAGGGCTGCTTCTGCTGCACAGTCTTCCACTCCCTCACACGCTCAGATCCCTGGGAAGTTTTGTGGGATGCTAGGCTTTGACTATAGGTAGCATATGGAGAAGGTGACATTGACTTGGGTTTACTCTCATGATAGGAATATCCAATAGCAAGCAGACTTTGTGAGGGTAATTCCAGTACATGGGCAGGATGTGTGCATGCATGCATATGTGCACGTGTGTGCTGGTGTATGTACACCTGAGTGGGTGTCTGTTCAACTGGACTCTAAAAGGAGAAAGGCACTCACTGTGTCCCTCTTCCACATTCCCACCCAGGCTCAGCCCTGCTCACAGTCAAAGGAGTGTGAGGGTAGAGGTGAAGGCAGGAAACACAGTCGGCCCTTCCAGGTCTTTCCAGCGCTCTGAGAGCAGTGTTCATGACAGCAGGCATGGCTTGTCCAGTAGGGGACTTTTATTTCAGTCCCTCAAAAGAACGGCCAGCTCCTGTGAGCAGTAGGTAAGAAGCAACGGTATTCTACTCTTGTAAGAATTTCCTTCACCTTACACATAACCACAAAAGCAAGCCAGGTCAGGACTTAGGTCAGTGGTGGGGCACCTGCCTAGCATGTGCAAGGCCCTGGGTTCAATCCCCAGCACTGAAAAAAATGCACAAAAAAAGGAGAAGAGTCAGTCAGGTCAAAGATGAATCACTGTGTAAGCCCCAGTGATTCAGATAAAAGCAGGAGTCAACTGCCGGCTTTACTGCTTTCACTAATGACCTCTCAATTAAAGCAATTTTCCACTCCTCCTGGAGCAGAGCAGCTGGTGGTTCAGAAAGCGTAACCCCTTCTAAATTTCAGGGTGCTGAGTGAGGAGCCGCTTATGCAGAACCAAGCGCTCCCTCCAGACAAGTGCTGAAGCTGCTCTTCTAATTAAACTTGGCAATATTACAATGAAAAATAAGATTTGGGAGTTGGCAGGGAGGCACATAAACAAACTTTTATGTGAATAATTAAGCCTGAGCTGGAACATCTTTAATCAGCCTGGGATTACAGTTACCAGTAAAAGCCAAACGTTTCCGAAAGCTTGGATGTTGTTTATGTTCTGTGGTTATTTTGACATATCTTCTTGGATATTCTTGGCCTATCGTTTTACCATTTCTTTCTCTTTTTCAGATTCCTCCCCTTTAGGAGAATCAGTTAGACAGGTTGTGAAAAGACTTTGCAGGTTGTGGAAAGACTTTGTGGGTGTAAGCATGTGTGCACAAACATTTTCCATGTGAACACACACAACCGTATGCAAAGTCTGTAGAGGTGTGTACAAGTCAATGAATTGCCTTTGAGGAACTTCAATAAAACCCACAGTGTTAGCATGTTTGGATTCAAAGCCATCCGGATGGATCTGCAGCCTTAAAAATGACCGTGTAGAGCAAGTCAGGGGACAGGTCAGGCTAGGATGACATCCTTGGTCTATGTTGGATGGATGGGGGGAGCCAGGAACTCTAAATGAGTTGCTAATTCATGGTTGGTCCCAAAGCATCATCATGAAATTTGCTTAGGACTTTTGTCCATTTCAAACCTTCATGCAATTGTAGAAACCACAATTTCTGCTACAGGCTTATCAAACAAAAGCTATTGAATTTTTTAAGAGAAATCTAAACAAGATAGGATTGTTATCTCTACCAGGTAGCATGTTGGCAAAGTTATGTAGGCAAAGACTGCGGGTACATTGCAGAACACTAACTCCTTCCAAGGTCAGGGCACGACTCACTGCCGCCTGAGTTTTAAAAGTCAAATCCATTCCTTGTATTTTCCTAAACCATCCATGAAGCTTAAGAGAAATCAAGAGTGCATTTTTAAGATGCAGGAAATCAAATTTGCTTCTCTTTATTCCCCAACAGACACCAGGCTAGCATATCTATCATCAAATAAAATATTTAGGTTCCAATAGAGTTCTGTAACAGGGACAGTAGCACTTACCCATATTTATTTCTCTAATATGGTTCTACTCAGGATTTTTCCTTTTCCAAACTTAACATCTTTCCTAGGAGAGCATTACTTTATCAACTGCTGCAGAAGTTCTAGGATAACTACTAAGTTACCATCTTCCCCTTCCCAGTCACAGTGTATATTTCTCTTTGCTACTGAAACAAAAACAAAAACTCAGACAGAGGTTAGTGGCTAACTTCATCCAATATGGAACAAACTAGCTATTCTAACTATAAAGTAAAAACAATCTAGGTAATCCATGTGCCCAGAAAAATGAACCTTGCTTACCTTTGACACAAAGCATTCTGCTATGGCCACAGGATCATTGTCACAGTTTTCCAAATCTTGTAGAAGTTCACTAATAAAAGAACAATAGCCAGGAAGTATTAGACTGTAGTCTTCTGATTAAGGACATTTAATATTAAAGGTTCAAACATTTCTAATGACATTTACAAAGAATCATAAAACTGAGGGTCTATTGTCACTGTATACACAGCCTAGATAAGGGACTTGTCCAAGGTCAGGGTAGAGTAGGGATCTGAACAGAGTTTGACCAGTAAGTCTCCCACTGGATAAGTCCTGCCTACCATTTAAGTTTTCTGGGCATTTGTCATCAGTCGTGGGAATGCTCACACATAATCACTCGTCAAATAGCTGCCTAAGTACAGGTGCAGAGCAGGACACTAAGAACACACCAGTGAGCAAATGACATGTGGTCTTTATCTCACAGGGTGCCCAAAGCAATGGAAGAGTGAATCACACTATACCTTAAAATGAGCAACAGAGATGGTGCTTTCTTAAAGGAAAGATACTCCAGGGTAGGAAATAGCTCTCTTCAAACATAAATTCCCATTAGCTTTTAGTAGTGGTGTCATTATTTTAAGTAACTGGATAATATTTCATTGTGTGGCTGAACCATAATTCACTTAACCAATCTCTGTCTGTTGGATCAAATTTAATAAGTAGAGTTTCTGAATCAAAGGATATTCTCAGTGTAAACGTTAGTGTGTTTCAAAATTGTATGCATTATAAATCATATGAATGTATATTTTAATAGTTAAGTGTTCATTTTAATGCATATATTGCATGTTTAATAAAAAGTTAGGCAGCTCTATGGGAACTATAATAGAGAGTTTCCTCCTTTGTGCTTCCTAAGGCCTCTGTCAAGCTGCCAGCCATCTCTACTTAAGCAGGTCCCCATTTCCTTTTTTTTTAATTTTTATTTTATTCATATGTGCATACAATGTTTGGGTCATTTCTCCCCCCTTCCCCCACCCCCTCTCTACCCGGTAGAAACTATTTTGCCCTCATCTCTAATTTTGTTGAAGAGAGAGTATAAGCAATAATAGGAAAGAACAAGGGCTTTTGCTAGTTGAGATAAGGATAGCTATACAGGGAGTTGACTCGCATTGATTTGCAGGTCCCCATTTCTAAGTGCCCGGATCGTGTGTTTTCGTTAGTCTTCAGCTTTAGCTATCATTACTTCTTAACTTCCCCAAGCCTTCCTCCTGCCACTGTCTCAACCACTTCTATGTTGTGATCTGACTAGACTAAATGCTCAAACTTACATTTTTTTTTTAGTAGGGTCTCACTAACTTTACCCAAGCCACTAACTCCTGCCTCTGCCTCATGAATAGCTGGGATTAGAGCTAGGATTACAGGCCTGCCTGCACCTGCCACTCCTGGCTAAGAATTGACAGTTTGGTTTTTTTTTCTTATGGCATACCAGGGTTTGAACTCAGGGCCTACACCTTGAGCCATTCCACCAGCCCTTTTAATTATTATTTTTTTATTTCATTGTTTTTACATTTACTTTCATATGTATACATTATTTGGGACACCTCTTACTCCCTCACCAACTGCTGGGTAGAGCCGCTTCCGTTCTCTTGTTTTCTGACTTTGTTGAAGAGAAAACATAAGCGATAATAAGAAGACATACCGTTTTTACTAGTTGAGATAAGGATAGCTATACAGAGAGATTCCTAGCATTGCTTCCATGCACAAGTGTATTACAACCCAAATTGATTCATCTCTACCTGACCTCTTCACTACTTCCTGGTCCTGTTCTTGAAGACTGGAAATATTCTTCCCAGCACAGCTTTGTGTCATAGTTTCCTTTCTAATACAACCAGGTTTTCCTTAGAGTAGTTAACATTTCTCTCTCCTCTCTCCTCTCTCTCTCTCTCTCTCTCTCTCTTTTACTTTGTTTTCAAAGTAAAGAACACTAATTTGTTCTCAAACTGTTTGCCAGGAGTATAAATCTCACTGCACTGTGTCCAAACATCAGATAACCCATGGTTGCATGTCTTTCCTCCTTCCTCCTCTGTGTGCTGCTCCGTCCTGCATGGGCTGCTCTCCAAGCTGCCGGGTGGGCTCAACACCCTCCTGATGACGGTCTTGGCTCATTGCCTATGTTGGAAGCCTTGCTTCTCAGATACCATTCCCCACCTTTGGGAGATTACAACCCTCCATAGGTTTCTGGGTAAGGGTAAGAGGAGGTCAGTTTTCCGAGGTGCTTCCTCTTTCAAAACACTCTCCCTTCCACTGGCTGATAACTTCAGTGGACAAAGAATTCTTGGTTGGAAGTCATTTCCTCTGAGGATTCAGGGAAACTTAGAATTCCAATGTTGCTATCCAGAGTGCAAAACCATTCTGATCCAAGGTCTGTGTGATCTCTTCAGTTGTGTTTTAAATTCTGGAAGCTTTTAGAACTTTGTCTTTGCTAATATAGTTCCGAAAGTTTGTGATGGTAGGCTTTGAGGTGCATATCTGTTCATACACTGAGAAAATTTGAAAATTTGGAAACCGATCTTGAATTCCAAGTGTAGTCTAGTGACCCTTCCTTTGAGAGGTGCATAGGACACATTTCATAAAAATACTGAGATGTTCACATTTACTCCCTTGAGACTGCAGCAAACTGTCCTAAAGGTGTAGATACAGTGAATGGTGAGTGGGAGCGGATGGCAGAATCCTGCTGTCTCTAGGAAGTCAGAAAGTTGTTCTGTAAAAATGTAAAACAACTCCAAAACAAACAAAAGTATAGTGAATCAAGTAGCAAAACCATTTGCCTAAAAATGTGTGTGTCATTATTGTTATTATTCCATATATTGATATTTTTAACAATTTCTTAGTTTTTCAGCATGGTAAACACAATGAAACAGAAGCAATCTCTGGGGTCCTTAATCATGTAAGATCCAGCACCAATGTTACATGTTAACCACCTAAGACCCTGGACTAAAGAGTCTAGCAGCTCTGGTTTTGAATTTTGTCTTTGATGTTTCCTTCTCTGCTTCTTTTCTCTGCTTGACCATTTTGGCTTCAGCCATTTGTGGGGGTTTCTCAAATACCTGGGGACCTTCACTTGTCCTCTCATATTTGAAGTGACACCTGGCCATGCTAAGCATAAGCCAAAGAGACAGAGTTTGTCACGTGGTAAGCCTCACTGTCAGGCAGTGGTTCTCAAACTTTTTAGTGTCAGGAGCTGTTTATATTCTTAAATGTTCTTTATGTGGATTACATCTATTTATATGCACTCTGTCAGAAGTTAAAACTGAATAATTAAAAAAAATTTACCCATATACTTAATATAGTCAATAAATGTTCATATAAATACCTTTTTTTAAAAAAACAATTTTTATAAAAAAAGTTAGCAAGAAGAGGAGCACTTTTACATTTTTGCAAATCTTTAATGTCTAAATTCATAGAATACTAATCGATTCCCCTACTTCTGAATTCAATCTGCTGTGAGGCGAAGCACATGAGGGAAAAATCCAAATGCACACGGACACAGTGTTAGAAGAGGGAGGAGTATTTCAATGGCCTTCATTGATAAGGATAGATATTCTTTTTGATATTCCACTGGAACACCGAAAGTGGTGATTTGGTAAAGATATGTTGGAGTCTAAAACCACAGCAATGGACTGCACCATAACTTTGAAATCCACTTTGAAAGGATCATTTAGGACAGTTCTAATTTCAAATATTCTTCCCAATTAGGACAGTTCTAATTTCAAATATTCTTCCCAATATGCTCATGAAAACACCTCCTTTTAAAGCTTATTCTTAATTTGGAAAATGTAGTTCTAATATTTTGTAGCATTATCATTTATAGAAAGATGGGTGTGACTAGATAGTGATGAAATCTAATCTTACTGGAGGAATATGATTGAAGAAAAAGAATAGCTAATAAACAACATTTTGGGGCTAGTGTTTTCATCACTGGGGATGGAAGGCTCTGGCTGTAGGTTTTGTGCTTGGGGCTCTCAGTATAAATCCTTTTTCTGAGAAGATAAGAATTTTGAGCAGACTGCATCTTGCTACTTCTTCTCAGGGGTTAACAGAGAGATTCCTTGACAATATTTAAGTCTCTATGTTCTAAATTTATTCTTATCATCCCTCCCCCAAGCATTAATTTATCTCCAGAGTGGAGTTTCTGGGAGGAGGAAGTATCTCCAGGCTTGTCCAGCCTCTAGGTGTACCTCACCTGGAAATGAAAGACTGGCATTCATCACTCAAGTACACAGAGCTGGAAGGGGACTCAGACACCTGCCAGTCCAATCCCTGACTTTAGGGTGAGAAAAAAGCATGGCCTGGTAAAGAGGAAGTAGTTTATTTTAGGTCACACATCACACTAATGGCATAGCTGTAGATAGCATGAAAGCTCATTAAGCCCAGCCCTGCACTCGATTAGAAACACATCTACTGAACGATCATTTCCTGATAAGACTCCAGAAAGCTGGGGCAAGACTCTGCATCTTAATGTCTTCAAAGTAGCACCTTGAGGGCTGGGATGTAGCTCGGTGGTACAGCGCTTGCCTAGCATGCGTGAGGCCCTGGGTTTGATCCCAGCACCAAAAAAGAAAAGACAAAAAAAAAAAAAAAAAAAACCTCTCCCCAAAGTAGCACCTTGATAGTAATTTCTAGAACAGGTTGAACACAATAAGAATGGGAACAGTGGGGTGTCTCTCCTGCTCTTTCACTGGGGTCATCATCCCAACGAAAAGAAACCTTCCCACCTGCCCATCAACAAACAATGACTGAAAGATTCCCACGTCAAGCAGCATCACAGGCTTACGCCCTGATCACAGGTCACAAATATTCATAGATAAGTCACACAGCACAAGAGAGCACTGTGATAGCAACTGAGGCTGGGTGGAGGTTGTAAATGCTTGAGATTTCGTGGAAGGTCCTCTGAGGTGGTGATATTTGCTTACAGGGGGAGTTGGAGAAGACAGTTATTTAAGAAATGAGATTGCAAGTCCAAGAAAGAATAAGCTTGGTGTATCCTTGTGTGAGGTGTAGAAAGGAAGCCATTGTAGCTGGAGTTTGGCAACAGAAAGCTGGACGACAACTAAGTATAAGAAGTACTGTGGATCACAGCTGGGGCCAGAATGCAGCAGACCAGCATGAAGGTACTCCATAGGTCAGAGACAGGAGTCTTTTAGAATTACAGCCTGATAGGGTGAGACTACAGATTTGTAACAGTGTACCACTGCACATGCATGTTAGGATGGAGTGACTCAGGGATTAAGTTGTGTATTCAAGCTAAAATTAGTCATCTTGTCTTCAGGGTTTGGGTATTTTATCTTCCCTGAGTAATTACTCTAAATATCTCTTTCTTTTTGAGTAAGACCATAAAAAAGAAAATGGTGAGTTTTCCTACTTGAACTGAGATCCCTTCCTTAGATGAGCAAGTAAAGGAAACTGTTCTCTTTTACAAAGTGTAGTACATGTGAGATTTTCTTTGACCACTGATGGAACTTGCAGGCGGGTGACAACCTTGAAGGTCTTACTGCTTTACACTGAATGAGGATAAGGAATGGGCTTCTCCCCTTCTGGTCGGCAAGGACTCTAAACTGACTTCTTTTTCTCACAGCCTAAATGGGTCATTTGAACTCGTTGCACCCACAGAGACACATGTGCACGTGGGAATGGAAAATGGTCTGTTAGGTCTGTTAGTGGTGGGTAAAACCTACCACTGTGAAGAGGTTGGAGACATTTGGGCGTATGAAAATGCTCCACCTCCCTTTGTCTTATATGACATTATTTGTCTCCCATGGTTTACTTTCTAGATTACATTCTGAGAAAGAAAAGTATGGGTCAAGGAATGTTATCTTGACACATATGTAACCTGCTCTATAAAGGTTTCACTTGCTCCTCAAGCAAAATTAACTGGACGGTCTTCAGAGCTGTTGAAGTATGTTGATTCTATGACTTCCTGCTACTGTTGTACAATGGTGTCATTATTTCTACACTGCTAGACCTAGCCCAAAGATTCACCCACAATAACGACTCAACATAGGTATACTGAATACTGAAAAAAAAAAGACATTTTCCCCTTCTCATCTTTAGAGGAAGGAAGAGAGCTTTGATGATTTTAATCTGCTAAGAAACAAACATAAACATTTATTTTGGAGCAATGGAGCAATGGTCTTTATTCACTCTTCATCCTTTTTTTTTCTTTCTTCTTGTGATACTAGGTTTGAAGTTATGGCTTTGTACTTGCTAGGCAGGTGCTCTACTGCTTTGAGCCACAACTCTTGTCCTTTTCTTCTGGTTATTTTGGAGATAAGGTTTTTCTTTTTGTCCTGGCCAGCCTGGACTGGGATCCTTCTAGTTTAGGCTTCTTACTGTTGCTTGGATGACAGGTATGCACCACTGTGCCCAGCTTTTTTCCACTAAGATGGGGGTCTCACAAACTATTTTGCCTAGCTGGCCTGGAACTATGCTCTTCCTGATCTCAGCCTCCATGTAGCGTGGGATGACAGGTGCACGCCACTGCTCCCAGTTATTTGTTGCGATGCGGCTTCATGAACTTTATTTTTGCCAGGGATGGCCTTGAACCACACTGTAATCCTAATGATCTCTGCCTCCCAGGTAGCTGAAATTGAAGGCATGAGCCACTGGTGCCCAGCCTATTCTTCATTCTTAAAGAAAGACTGAAGTTACAGTTTGGATAACTTTTCTGTATTCCAACAGAGGGATGATGTTTATTTAATAATAATAATTTTTAAAAGGGCTTGGGGCATGGCTGAAGTGGTAGAATGCCTGCCTGGCAAACTTGAGACTCTGAGTTTAAATCTTAGTACAGCAAAAAAAGAGAAAAAAGTGACATTTGTTTTTCAGTTGGCAATAAAAAGAACTTTTGAAGTTTACAAGGCTGGTTCAAATGAAAACAGTGGTTTATTTTGACTAACCCAGTTTCCTGACCATTTGGAGACTTATTCCAGACACCAGGCCAGAGACTGAAATTTCTAGGGTAGCATAGAGATTACAGAGAAAGAGATTTGGCCACTGAAAACAAAAATGAACTCTCAATTGTATTCCAAAACATTTCATGGTGGAAATTTTGTGAAATAGCAATTCAAATCTCATCATATTTGAAAGCTGAAAAAAAGACAGTAAGAGAAAGTAGCTGGGTGCTCATGCCTGTAATTCTAGCTACTCAGGAGGCAGAGATCAGGAAGATCACAGTTCGAAGCCAGCCCAAGAAAATAGTGAGACTCTGTCTTGAAAAACTCCTTCACAAAAATAGGGCTGGTGGGGTGGCTCAAGGTAAAGGCCCTGAGTTCAAACCCCTGTACCACAAAGAAAAGCTAGATGAATGTAGTGATTGAGAAATTGTAATACATTATAAACATTATTAAAGGACACTCTACTTTTTTTTGTTGGTGGGACTGGGGTTTGAGCTCTGGGCTTCGTACTTGCAAAGAAGACGCTCTACCATTTGAGCCACACCTCCCGTCTTAAAGGATGTTTTAAAAGGTGGATTGAAGAGATAAATATATGTCTATGCTTGGGTGACTCAGCATTGTAAAGATGTCAATTCTGACAAAACTAATTTATACTTTCAATGCAATTTCAATAAAAATCCCAACAATGTGCTTCATGAAACGTGACAAACTAATTTTTAAAAAAAGTCACTTGTCAGGACAGAGTCAGGAAAAGCTAAGCCAGTGTTGAAAAAGAGCAAAGCAGACTTAATAAATAAGCAATGTTTTGTAGACAAAGCTGGATAAACAGACTAATGAAGAAAGGATACACAGCCCAGACCCCACCCACAGGCCCAGGTGAACTCTGCTCACAAGGGATGTGGAACTGCAAACCAGTCTGGAAGGTTGCACACCTCAGTGGCAACAAGACCACTGGTAGCCAGATGAAGTAAGAATGTGGGTCTCCTAACATTCGCCAAACTGTATTCAGTGTTAGAAAGATAAAGACAAATATGGGCAACAAAATTTTAGGAGTTTTTGGAAAAAAAAAAAAAAGTAGAGTTGCGTTCATGACCTGAGTTTGGCAGATAATTTGAACTCCCAGGCAGGCACTCTACCACTTGAGGCACGACCCTAGCACTTGGGAGATAATTTTTAAATACAACACAAAATCTTCAGACTATAGGAAGTATATTTTGAGTTGTCAAACCTCTAAATTATACAACTTGTTTGCAAAGAAACCATAATTAAAGTTAAAAGAGATGTCTGATATTAGGAGATATACGTAACTCACATAATCCACAAAGATCTCCAGCCAGAATTCATCAACAACTGTTATACAACGAGGGAAAAAAAATCCCAACAGGAAAACAGACAATGGGTATGAGCCAGAAAAATCACAGAAGATATTCAAGAAAGCAAAGACGCTCACTCTTAATGCAGTTGGCACACTGCAAATTGGCACCCCACGGAGCATCCCATTGCTGCTAAACGCAGAAGAGCTATCAATATCAGAAACGATGCTGAGTGAAAAAAATCTCTAAGAGAGTCATACCACTTATACCAGATTTGAAATAAGTGAAAGCACACAACATGTTTTAAATAAATACATATATAGTAATGGCCAAGAAAAAACCAGAAGACAAGGACCCCCCCTAAAAAAACAAACAAACAAACAAAAACCCTGGTTCTTAGGTAATAGGGACAGTGGTGCACTGAGCCAGGTTATACTGGTTTTCCAGAAACAATCTTGCACCTGTCTTCCTAATTCATCTTCAGTGATTCTTAAGAGTCTTGAATCCACTGTGGCAGGAATGTTTACAACATAGAAATCAGCAAACTGTAATTTCAGATGTCTCCTATCCTCATCCCACGTTGAGACCTGGTTACCAGCACATCCATCCATGCTATTGAGGAAGGGCTTGAAGTGGCTTCAATATTACTCGTAAAGTCTCTATGCTTCAAGAAATGTCTGAAGCAAACGTGGCACAGAAAAGGCTTTGATACAGTCGGTGTGTATCAGCTTCCTCTCTGCTTTTCTGTAATTGGGAAATTTAACCTCAGTGTCCCTCATCCCATATGCTTGGGAACAGAAGTGGTTTTGGCTTTCAGATGTTTTTGGATTTGAGGATATTTGTGTACACATATATACATAATGAAATATCTGGGGACCAGATCCAAGTCTAAGTACAAAATCCATTTGTTTTGTCTACACCATATACATGGAGTCTAAGGGCATCTGACACGTTATTTTTACTGCATCTTTGTTTTACCAGGGACACATCACATGAGGTCAGATAGGAAATTTTCTACTTTGTCATGTTAGTGCCCAAAACATTTCAGATTATGGAGCATTTTGGATTTTGGATTTCCAGATCAGGGATGCTCAACCTGTATTTCTTTAAAAAGAAGCCTAGTCAGCTGAATTTTTCAAGCCAGGATAAAATGCATTCTTTTGCCGTCTAATTCTGGAAAGTTAAGTCTTGTTTATGGGAGCACAATATCAATGTATTGTGTTGAAAAGCCTGAACCTGAACTGATCAAGCCCTGACATTGATTTGCCAAAAAGCTGTATCTTGGAAATCAACTGACACAAAGTATATGCTACAAGATTCAAAAGCAGCATTGACATAAAAAGTCACATGAATGCTTTTACTTAACCAAATACAAGCTTTTGCCTAACAGGAGCTCTAAAAATTTAGATATGAGGTTTAAGAGAAAGGAAGTAGAAATAAAACAGTATAGATAATTCAATGGCAAAAGTTAAAGGAGATATTTTTGAAAGCGGTTAAAGATATTAGTGATGTGACAAAAGTAAATAATCAAAGCGGACCAGACTGGATTTCCAGCCCTATGTCTTTGAGCATGGGACTTTCCTTCTCTGTAAAATGTGTGTAGAGTGTATAATAGCCTCATGTATGATAGAATAATGTACAATAGCACTGGGCTCATGACAGGATTAAATGAGGAAATGTATGAACAGGGAAAGTGCAAATGTGATCTCACAGAGACAAGCATGAACAAGGTCATTTGTAATCGTATCACCGCATCAATGTTCCATGTATGTGTCACCCTCAGGGTACTCACTCCCTCTGACTCAGGTATATTTTAGACAGGTCTGACTTCCCGGGTCAATGAACATCCAATAGAAAAGAACAGAGAATGGGTTCAGAAACATAAAAGTCTTCCCAATCATCCAACTTTCACAGGCTGAATCACGTCTGGCTAACTCATTTTTATTTCTCTTTAAATTAGGAGACACAAGAACATTTAAGTTCCATGGAATACATCCCTCCACAGTCAGCCACACTTCATGAACATGGCTTCAAAAGCAGGCTCCAGTCTGGCAGGAGGGCACATGGCAGAATGCCTGGGATTTGGAGCCAGCGGGCCCCAGACGGTGCACATGAGGTGACAATGTACCTAAGGTCCTCTGGCCTCTGGCATGAAGGACATGCTCTGTATCTACTTATTACCATCGACTTACAGCCAAAGCATAGGGCCCTAGGCCAGAGGCCTCCCCGCATGTAGCCCTGTTGCCCTTTCCTGGGGTATAGGGTCATTAGCGGGCTATGGTGCAAAGCCACACAAGGGCTCAAGGGATTTTATCACCAGTGACTGCTAAATGGGACCCTAAATAAACACAGCCCATCACTAATGAACATGGGGGGCTCTGGACTCTCTCCGCCTTTTTATCATTGTGTTTATATAGACAGTGCTTCTCCACCATGCTGCATATTACACACATTTGAGGACCTTTGAAAAGCTCGGATGCCCCAGTCCTACCCAGGACCAATGAGTCAGGATTTCTGGTAGGAGGATCCAAAAGCTTCCCAACTGATTCCAGTGTGTGGTCCAGGTGGAGAATCATGGACTCGATACACGAACTGGTTTTTAATCTACAGAGTGGCAAAGAAACCCTGATGCAGCACTGGCGTGTCCTACATCCTGGACTTTCAGAATCAAAGGATGAATCAATTCAACTCTGAGAACCTGTCTGCTGAACGCCAGGCTGGTGCTAGGGGACAGGGACTCAAAGTAGTGAAGGAGATGGGAATTGTGCCCTCTAGGGTCCCACCTTTGTGAGCTTAGGAAGCAAAGAGGGTAGAATTGGTCTTGCATCACAGTTGAGTTACAAAAGGGCAGAGCAGGGTGCAATATTTGGTGGGGTTTTTTGTTTGTTTTGGTGGGACTGAGGTTTGAACTCAGTGCTTTGCACATACAAAGTAGGCACTCTACCACTTCAGTCATAGCTCCAGTCCATTTTGCTCTGGTCATTTTAGAATTGGAATCTTGTGAACTATTTGACTGGGCTGGCCTTGAACTCCGATCCTCTGAATTGCAACCTCCCTCCCAAGTAACTAGGATTACAAGTGTGAGCCACCAGAGCCTGACTGAGGGTACAATTTTATAATGGTATTTTACTCTAACACAATCCACGTCATGACTGGCAACATTTCAGTGCTTGCTCTGCTCTGGCCCCTTTAAGTGTGTCAGCTCAGTGAGCTTCACCAGGGCCACCAGGGCTCCCTAGTATTCCCACTCATTCAATCAGAGAACGCATGCATGTCTCCTACGGGCTACAAGCTATTTTAGACCCAGGGACAGTAACAAAACAACCAATCCCTGTCTTGCTAGAGGGTTCTGTGAGTGGGGTGGAGAAAGAAGCAGCAGATGTGATCCAACAGTCCATCACAGCGCCATGATGGGCGCCATGGGAGAAAGTACAGGAGGTGGGTGTGTGTGCGTGTGGAGGCTGGCAAGACTCACCTAGAAGGTAAGGTTTGAGCAGAGACTTGAAGTGAGGGAGTCAGGATTCTATTTAGGTTTAAGACTCTCCCACAGACACAGCTTAGCTGGGATACAAATCCTTGTATGCTGAACACCAGCAGCCATGCTCTTGGTCTGCCTACAAATTTGTCTTCCCAGAGATTTCACAATCTGTTATAAAAACTTACTCATTCCTATCTCATTTATCTCCTGTCTTGTTTACTAGTGTGATTTTCTAGCCTAGTGCCTCCTACCTCCTAGATATCTAATACTTGTCTGAGTTAAATTACTTGAAACGATTAATTATTAAGTAATTAAATGGAATTAGCATATTTATAACTTATAGGATTTACTGTGTTTATTGTATCCAGTCTACTCCCTAGGCAGAAATAAATGGATAGGAAATCCAGTGTAGGTGGGAGTGCTAGAAACCATGCAAGCATGTATACTGGATGTCCTCTTATGTCCTGTTGTGGAAAAAGATTTGACTGTCCCACCAGGGCGAGTAGATTTCTTCTCTGAGCCAGGAGGATGGAGAGGGATCGAATACTGACCAAATGTGAGAACCGTATAGGAAACAAGGAAGCTTCCAGCTAGAAAACATAATGGTGCCATGGCCCATAGGAATGCATAAAGCTTAGCTGGGGGTTGGTAGCACACACCTGTAATCTCAGCACTCAGGAGACCGAGTGGTCTCAAAACAACAAGTACAAGGCTTAGTCAGGGATCACGGTAAAGTTTTCGTAAGCTGCGTCCATTTCAGTGAAATTCTTAACGTTCCCATGCGAGAACAATCTTTTAGTATCAACTCACCTATTGAAGTGGTAGATATCCTGTATGTTTCCAAAAAGGGCGGATCTGTCTTCAGTTCCCAGGGGAAGTTTTGTTTGGTCCCTGATGCAGTCAAGGTAATCCTGTGAAGTCAACAAGAAAGATGCCTTCAACATTCCTGACCTTTTCCAAGTCATCTTTAATTATGAGAGATGAAAAGTTCATCTCAATTTCAAATAATTATGACACTAATGTGCTCATTACCTCTCCCACAAGAGCAGAGTTGCTCTCTCATTAATGACTACAATATTTATCTATTTATAGAGTTTTAGTGAGAAGAAAGAGTATGGTATAAAGTCTGTACCCCCCAAATGTGTCGGAGTTCCCTTGAGTGGGCAGTGATTAGAGCCACCCACAATGTTGGCATGAACGTCACCCCCCGTTTTCGTGGCTAATTTTTATGATGAAAACTGATTCCAAAATTCATGTGGCAGGCCACAGAAACAAAAATCCTGAGATGTGACAAAATTGTCTTAAACATAACCTTTGAGTCACAAAGATATCAGTTGTTAAAGCATGGAACCAAATTGTCCCTCAAATACAAATTTACTATTTTGTTTTTACAAAAGCACATAATTCAGTTCTGCTGTGTGATAGACTATATTAATAAGCCATGGAGAAACTGAAATAATTTTACACGTTTTAAGATAGAAACAGCCCTCAAACATATCTAGCATGTGCTCAGAGCCACAGTGGGTAAGTTGATGGCTAAACTGCCATGAGAAGACTGAGAAAGATCTGAAGCACTTGTGTGCTAAAGAGTTCCTCACTGAGCCTTCCTCCCTCCCAGCAGGGCTGGAGAAAGAACTCAGTAGGGGACAAGAATACAATAAAGAAAAAAGTGAGAACAGCTGAAATAACGTAAAATAAAAAAGAAATGCAACCCCCTGCCCAGAGCTGTACAAGGCAGCATGGCTGCCTCCCAAAGGTAACATGGGGAGGGGAAGCCTGACTGCGGGTCCCGTCCATGACCACATCCCACGTGCAATGGCAATCACGGCAGCATTCAGATGCAATGAGCCAAAGGTGAGGCTGAGAATGTTCCCTACACTTCTCCTCCTCACATTCCTTCAATAAAAGGCAAAGCCTTCATTAGTAACGTTCGCTCGTACGCAGCACGTCTCACAGGGCATCAAACACCTTTCCACTATATTTCTCTCATACTAAAAAATAAACAAAACCTACCACATATGAACCAATGCTTGCAAAACTAGATTCACATGCGTGCTTGGCAGTAAAAGCCCACAATGGCAAAGCCAGTTGTCCTTACTGTACATAAAGGCAATGACAAGGAGTTTGTGCACCTGCACAGGAAACAGAGCTAGGGCTCAAGGCAGAGAAGCTAAGGAAGGGGAGAACTGAAGTAAAAGCAGATTTTGAACAACACATAAAACCTTCACTTCCTTAAAAAATATTCATCAATATTTCTGTTACATTTCCCATAGTACAAAGGATGGACTAACACTCAGCCTGCTATCAGTGCTTACAGTTGATAATGGCTTAATACTTCACTGGACATTTTAAAAGGATATTTACATGCAAACTTAAGGTGGTAAAACGAAAGAAGGTGGACAGGCATGATCCACACCGAGACAGCACGCTGAGAGGTGGATTTGAGACAGTGTGTGACGCCGCTTTCACCTGGCTGGCTGCAGACGCTCTGTGCTGTGGCTTTAAGACAATGGACAATCCTTTTTCTCACTTGCAGAAACCCAAGACTACATTTTTCACTTGAGAGAAAGACTGAGTTAAAGAGCTTGAAGAACTTCATCTGGGGTTATAGACAAAGAAGCATGGCCCCCTTCCAGCAAATGATGGCCCATCTCCAATGGAAAGAGTTTCAAATCTTCAGAGTCCATGATACAGACCTTTAGGAGTCCAAATATTTGGAGGTCACTCTAGATAATAGATCAAAGTCATCTGGCCACAATTTGTTCTCTCTACTCATCATAATCCAGTCTTTTAAATATGATACTTTACCCTTGAACCAGTTACTGAACTCTTAATGTGCCACACTGGCCGCTGTAAACAGCTAAGGCCAAAACGAGAGGTCTGAAGCTCGGGGGTAAAAGCTCATTCTGTGCTCAAAACAACGGAGCAAGGAGACCACTGAAATTTATTAGTGCCTGCATTCCATTATTAATTTTATTGGCATGTCAGAACCTGTTGGTTACCCTGCTGTTCCCAATGAAGGATCAATTAAAACTTTAGCACTGAAAATAAGTATTCTCTGAGAGGATCAAAGGGGAAGGAGAGGACAGCAAGATACATTCAAAAAAGAAAAAGCCTTTCCACTATTGGAGTAGTTTTAAAATTTCCTTTCAAGTATTTATCTGTTAATTAGTTTATGTCCTTAAGCTCCCACCAATATAAGATTTGTACATGACTGTCCTACTCCCATTAACTTTTCATTTCCTGAACCGTTGTCGTTGGAAATATCCAAGTAGAGCCCAACTTGATGCTATCAAAGTGTGGTAAATGGGAAGGAACCAGTTTGCAAATTATTTGTTTCTAATCTCTAATAAGATAAGCACAGAAATGGAGACTAAGTATGTACTTGTATTTGATGTGTCTTACTCTTTTTTGTTTGAATTTTTCTAGTAATTCATTTTTTTATCCTATTTTACAAAAGCATCTGAGTGTCACAGGTTGGAGAAAAATACACGTGTCTGTGCATGCACACATACACACACAAGCACACGTACACTGTCCCTAACTGTAGAGATCTGGAAAATCCCTTGTCTAGATAACAGTCCACAAGGGCACAGTAGACCTCTCTACTTTTCTACACCATACAAAGTTCTATAGAGATTCCCTGGACAGAAGGCAAATTCAGGGACCATGGAAACTTATCTTATTTCTGTAAGATGCCCTGAAAGAATTTAATCACCCCTCCATCCCTGGTTTTTCTCTCAAATCACATTTCAAATGTGCTTGCCTGGTTAGCATGGTAATGAAGAAAAACCATAACAAGAAAAAGAGTTCTTTACAATGAGAGTGTCTATCATCTATCTACACTTTATATACTTCCTCCCTTCCACGCTCCTCTGGCTTGCACATACTCCCATCGTAGAAACAAAATGAAAAGGGGAAGGTTTCTGTTCCCAAGTCCTCTTGCTCATATCTCAGAATTGTACCTGGTGGCTGTAAAGTTGGTGCCTTTTGGTCTAGCTGCTGTTAGTGCTTCCACGTTGATAGAGCGATTGAATTTTTTTTTGGGAGGGGCGGATTTTCCATTTTTCCAATTCCTGTCTTTTCCAGAAAGTAGTCACCTGCGATGTATTACATTTGGGATGCCACTGGAACTAGAATGACTTACACGTATGTATCGATTTACAGCTTAAAAGCACAGTCACATTCATTCCTACAACCACCACGGCCCTTTCTGAGGACATAAGAATGGGTGCCAAGTTCTGTTTTTACAAACTAGGAATATAAAAAAATGAATCACATATGAACCCTTGCTCCAAGGAGCTCCCTGACTAGCTGAAAAGACAAGTATAAACAAACAGGTCCCATCCAGTGGTCTGGCCACAGGACTGATAAATATTCAGTGTCAGGTGAGGTCCACACATAAAGGGCCATGTGATCAGATCCAGGAAGAAGAGGAGCTGGGGGGTAAGCTGACTCTCTGAGGATGAGTAGGGGTTTTAAATACAGAGAAAAGAAGGAGACCACAGCACTCAGGAGGATAAAGATGAGAAAACAGGCACATGGTGACAAAAAGTCAGGACCCTGACAGGAGTGGCCATGGACTGATTCAGGATGAGAGGATGTCAGAAGGTGACCCTGGGGATGGAACAGCTGTGGGAGGCTTCTTCTTATCATGAAGGTGGTGGCAGTTGCTGATGGATGTAATGTGATCAGAAATCATCCCAGCATCAGTAGACAACAGAAGAATATCAGAGGACAGCAATGCAGGACAGCACAGACCAAGGCCTGAACCTGAGTTCAGTGGAGAGGAGGGATATTTGATGAGACAAAGAGAATGAGAGAAAGGAGCAAGTCCAGGGCAAAAGCCACCGTTTAAGCAACTGGTCGACCATGCTGGCTTCAGGAGCACGATGTCTGGGGCACCCCTCTCTTCTCTGACTTTGCACCCTGAAGGAGTGGGTGAGTTAAAAGGCAGTGAGTGCACAGGACCCTCCGTCTTCTGAGGGCCACGATGGAGAGACAGCTGGGCTGTGCTCCCTGGAACCCATTGGTGAGCTTTCCCACTCTCTCCTCCAGTGCTCTCCAGAGTCACTCTCAGAGGTGATTATGGTTAATGGTGTGGTGTCTGGGCTTCCACACTGTGTCCTAGGAGGAGGGTGAGTATATCTGTCAAAATGACATTCTACGTTTGATTCACAATTTTATTTTTTCCAAATGTGTGTAAACATGTATAACTCCTGTAGGTAAATACAGTTCTTTCTTATTGCTTATAATGGCTTCACTTTATTAAATATATTATTATAATGTATTTAATAAAGATTCAGGCACATATTTATGAAGGAGAAAGGGGATGCTCAGAAACAATGATAATATGATCCCTGTCCTCTAGGTACCCACTGCAAGTGAGCAAGGGAGAAAAACACTTAAAAGCAACAAGTTTCAGAATAACGACTTAAGTGCACTAAGAATCATTTAGAGTGCTGTGAAAGTACAGAAGAGTACTTTCAAATAAGTCACGCACAGGGCTATGGTAACAATTCCTGCCATGGCCAGCCATCAAGTAGCCCAAGTCTAATCTGCAAACCAATCTCTCCTTTCTTTCCAGATCCACATCTACAGAGAGGAAAGTACAGCCAGAGAAATGGGAACCAGGGTGTCGCCCTCATCCATCAGGCTGGATACAAGAGCTCTCTTTGTGGGGACAACTTTTCTCTGAGTCTGTATCATGTAGACCCCACACCACAGAATGGGGCTAGACACAGGAGGTATAAGGAACACTTCAAAGTTTTTTTGCCAATATCATTGAAGGGAGGGGGAGGAGGAGGAAAAGGAGAATAAAGAGAGGAGGGAAGTGGGGAAAGAAAGATGGGGGAAGAGAAAGAGTGAGTAGAAAGAAAAATAGAAGTAATGACAAAGGGAGGAAGAAGAAGTAAGAGGGAGAAGGGAGAGAAAAAAAGGGAGGAGAGAGGGGGAGGGAAAAAGGAAGAAGGGGGTGGAGCGCAAGCCTGCCTGTCACTGAAGCAGCTGTCACTGCGAGGACATCAGTTTTCACTTCAAGTTTTCCTGATTTATCATTTTGAGGCTGATCCTATGGCTCTGAGATGTTTTTGGAAAGAATAGTAAACTGGAAGGTTTCACCCCACTTACCTTCTAGACTACTTTCCACTCATGAAACTTCAGTTAAAAAATGTCAGGAATGGCTTTCCTGTAAAGCTGGGACAATTGATACTTGTGCTCCTTCAGTCCATTGTCTCTGGACTTCCTTTGACAGAAGGTTGCTAAGGAGCTCCTCACAGAGAGGACAGGGGGACAGCAAGACCTGGAAGGGCCCGGACAGGGCAGCTTTTCCCAGAAAGAGAAACTTGGGGACAAGGTGGGAAAACAGGAATTTTGTTAAAAACAGAAATGTGGAGTAGAAAGAAATACATCTTGACTTGGAAATGAGTGGGAATATTTGTTTGGGTTCCCCCTAAATGTTTCTTTAAGCAGAAAACATTTATGAACTGGGAGTTTACAGTAACCTAATGATATTCACAAGATTTTAAGAAACAAGATTAGCATCAACATATTAATGTGTAGATTTATTTATTTGCTTATTTATTTGAAACAGGGTCTTGCAAAATTGCCCAGGCTGGCCTTGAACTCTCAATCTTCCCACCTCAGCCACCTCAGTAGCTGGAATTATAGGCCTTATATGAAGTTCTTGAAGCCCAGGGTATCCATCTTTTCCTGCACTTCTGATAGTCATTATAGACACCAATTGCCTTTATTTAATTTACTTCATGTTGATATCATTTATTTACTTTCATACTGACATACACAAATATAATAAAATTTGAAGAATGTTATCAAAATTGAAGCTTGGTACAAATAAAACACTAAAAGAATCTCATATTTTCCTTTTCATTAAAAAAAATTAGAAAAGTTCTTACAAGAGGTCTTTCTTTTCTTTTTTATGATGGGGTCTTGCTAGCCTAGGCTACCCTGGAACTGGAGATTCTCCTGCCTAAGCCTCACGAGTACGGGGATTACAGTATGCCTACAAGAGTTCTTTTGTAATAACACAGCAGGATTTATGATTTGGTTAAAAATTATGCTTAAGACAACATTCTTGTATGCAAACATTCTTCTTAAAACAGGAGGTCGGCATGGCCATGGAGCCCTGCTGTACAGTGAAATATCTTCCCTCCCCATTTGCAACCCACCATTCCTTTTTTATTATTTTATTCATATGTGTGTACAAGGCTTGGGTCATTTCTCCCCCACCCCTCCCTTACCACCACCCCGCCCCCTCCATCTCCCCCCATCCCCTCGATACCCAGCAGGAACTATTTTGCCCTTATTTCTAATCTTGTTGAAGAGAGAGTATAAGCAATAATAGGAAGGAACAAGGGTTTTTGCTGGTTGAGATAAGGATAGCTATACAGGGCATTGACTCACATTGATTTCCTGTGCATGTGTGTTACCTTGTAGGTTAATTCTTTTTGATCTCACCTTGTCTCTAGTTCCTGGTCCCCTTTTCCTATTGGCCTCAGTTGCTTTAAGGTATCTGCTTTAGTTTCTCTGCATTGAGGGCAACAAATGCTATCTAGTTTTTTCGGTGTCTTACCTGTCCTCATACCTCCCTTGTGTGCTCTCGCTTTTATCATGTGCTCAAAGTCCAATCCCCTTGTTGTGTTTGCCCTTGATCTAATGTCCGCATATGAGGGAGAACATACGATTTTTGGTCTTTTGGGCCAGGCTAACCTCACTCAGAATGATGTTTTCCAATTTTCCAATTCCATCCATTTACCAGCGAATGATAACATTTTGTTCTTCTTCATGGCTGCATAAAATTCCATTGTGTATAGATACCACATCTTGGCTGTTTCCATAACTTGGCTATTGTGAATAGTGCCACAATAAACACGGGTGTGCAGGTGCCTCTGGAGTAACCTGTGTCACAGTCTTTTGGGTAGATCCCCAAGAGTGGTATTGCTGGATCAAATGGTAGATCAATATTTAGCTTTTTAAGTAGCCTCCAAATTTTTTTCCTGAGTGGTTGTACTAGTTTACATTCCCACCAACAGTGTAAGAGGGTTCCTTTTTCCCCACATCCTCGCCAACACCTGTTGTTAGTGGTGTTGCTAATGGTGGCTATTCTAACAGGGGTGAGGTGGAATCTTAGTGTGGTTTTAATTTGCATTTCCTTTATTGCTAGAGATGGTGAGCATTTTTTCATGTGTTTTTTGGCCATTTGAATTTCTTCTTTTGAGAAAGTTCTGTTTAGTTCACTTGCCCATTTCTTTATTGGTTCATTAGTTTTGGGAGAATTTAGTTTTTTAAGTTCCCTATATATTCTGGTTATCAGTCCTTTGTCTGATGTATAGTTGGCAAATATTTTCTCCCACTCTGTGGGTGTTCTCTTCAGTTTAGAGACCATTTCTTTTGATGAACAGAAGCTTTTTAGCTTTATGAGGTCCCATTTATCTATGCTATCTCTTAGTTGCTGTGCATCTGGGGTTTCGTTGAGAAAGTTCTTACCTATACCTACTAACTCCAGAGTATTTCCTACTCTTTCCTGTATCAACTTTAGAGTTTGTGGTCTGATATTAAGATCCTTGATCCATTTTGAGTTAATCTTGGTATAGGGTGGTATACATGGATCTAGTCTCAGTTTGGAGACTGGTTTGCAGACTGCTAACCAGTTTTCCCAGCAGTTTTTGTTGAAGAGGCTGCTATTTCTCCATTGTATATTTTTAGCTCCTTTGTCAAAGACAAGTTGGTTATAGTTGTGTGGATTCATATCTGGGTCCTCTGTTCTGTTCCACTGGTCTTCATGTCTGTTTTTGTGCCAGTATGTGGTGGGTATTTTCAAGATAGGGTCTCACAACTGTGTGTCTGGGCTGGCTTCAAACAGCGTTCCTCCTGATCTCTGCTTCCTGAGTAGTTAGGCTTACAGGTGTGAGTCACTGGCGCCCGGCCTATATGTGCTTTTTCAGTATATTTAAATACAACATGTTTAAAAGTTTTCAAAATGGGTATTTACCAGAATCACCTGGAGCAAAGCACTAGTCCAGGCTCCCAGTGGGCACAGGTAAGACAGATGCTACATAAAATTTTATAAAATTTGAAGGAGGCCATTGTTTGGGACTAGTTCCCTGAATTAGGCCCCAGCAGACCAGACTAGACCAGCATGGTGTCACTCATGCTAGGAACCAGTTTTCAAAAAAAAAAAAAACCCCAAGAGATTCATAGCAACCAATCCGAAGTGGCCACCTTACCTAGGCAGGCATGATAAGGAAGTCCCCTCTGTCTTAAATCTACAAGGAAAGTAACTTGGAAAACATTTGCTTTTTGTTCTGTTTCTGCTTTGCTCAGCCCTTTCTGTCTAAAAAGCCAGCCTCCTCTGCTTGACTCTTCGGAGCACTCATTCTCTTTGATAGAAAGAATTGTGAATTCTAGAATTGTGAACAAAAGCCCATTAAGAGCGCCAATGTAAATTTGCTGTAATTTTGTCTTTCACCACAGGTAAGTGGCAGAAGTTTGTTAACTGCTCTCTTAAGAGCAATCCTTCAGTGGGCCCTCTCTCCTTTCTGCCATCTTTTTATCCTTTGCTCCTCATCTGGGTAACTTTACATAGCATATTTTTTTAATTGCTTTTTTCTCCCCCATTCCCTAGCCAGTAAGGAAGCAGACGCATATAATTAGATGTGGCTACAGTCAATCCTAAAAGTAGGAAACAGAGATGCCCAATGGTGGTAGAGGGGTGCAATGCATAGTGATGCTTTAGGTACCTGAAAATGAGAAACTGATTTATCTCAATTACAATCAGAGTACCGCTGGTGTAATTTGAATCATGGTAATTAAGGAAAATTAAATAAAGCCTAAAGGTATTTTTATACTGTGGGAAAAAATAAATGATAGGTTAAATAAATGCACAGTATTAGATAATCTGAGTTTTAACTCCTCCTCATTGTTATTTATCCCTGTCATTATTTTAAGGTTTATTGTCAGGCACTGAGCTCCCTGTGTTATATGCCATTTTGCACCCTAGCAGGTGGGTTCCATTATTAATACCTTTTTACTGGAAGCTTAGCTAGGTTTCAGCACTCTTCTATGGTCACAAGAGAATAAACGACTCAAGTCATGTTCAAACCAGGCTGGAGACCACGGCCTGGCCGTTGAAACGCTACAATCTTGCTCAAAGGCTTTAGACTTAACAAGTCCCCCTAAACATGGGGGAGGAGTGCTGAGGGTTGATTCTAGGGGTTAGGTGTCAGGTAGGAGCCTACCAAGTGCACCTGCTCTTGGTGCATCTATCAGGCCCCTCCCAGGTGCAGCACCTGAATCAGCATAAGTGTCATATACATCCACCTGGCTATCTGTTTCCATCCATCATCAGCTTTCAACCATCTCTCATCTCCCTCTCAAATCTGGCTCCTATCCTGCTCCCACATCCTCCTTCTTCCTTACAAACATGGCTGTCTCTCCTTCAAAATATTCCATTTGCCCTGCCAGCCAACCCCCCGTTGGTCACCTGGGCCTTCTTTACAGACATGGTTCTACGTACCTCTTCCCATGGCAACACACTTCTTCTACAAACCAGCAGTGAAGAACCATCACAAATGAATTATTTTAGTTTTTGGCTCTGCACTATTTCTATTTTTCACTTTTTAAGTTTTTTTTGTGGCACTGGGGATTAAACCCAGGGCCTCCCACATGCTAGGCAAGTGTTCTACTATTTGAGCCATGCCTCAGTCATTTCTGTTTGTATTTTGTTTTTGAGACAGGGTCTTACTAACTTTGGCCAGGCTGGCCTCAAAGTTGAGGTCTTCCTGCCTCTGTTTTTCAAGTAGCCGGGGGTACAGGCATGCACCACCATGCCTGGCCAGTATGCAGTATCTTTCTTTTTTGGGGGGCGGTGCTGGCATTTGAACTCGGAGCCTCAAACTTGCTAGCAGGCGCTCTACCACTTGAGCCACTCTGCCAGCCCATGCACTATCTTTAAGCATCAGAAAATAGCCATGTGAAAAAAATGGTCATGTGACTAGAGCCTGGAATGTCGAGTATTTGAAGGCTGGAGAGTCAGGAGTTGCTCTGGAATAAAGACAGATCCAAAGTGAAGAGAGAAACAGCAGCTCTACAGGCTCAGCTCATCAGAGGGAGAAGATGGCGCACCGAAGTGGAAATGCACGTGGAGGCTCAGGACCTAGATTGGCGGATGGGTGATTGTGTTTTGCCTCACGTGGGAGCAGTGTTCCTATTAAGTATCTTAGAGTAACTTCAGGCACACACTCTTGTGTACAACAGACAGTCCAGAGGTTTCCTGGGGTGGTCTGACTTCCTCCACGAGCTCTGCGTGTCACTTCCACACATTGATGGTGTAAAAGCCTTCACTAAACACTAAAATGGATGTTGATTTGTGCAACAAAAATATTGTCAGTGCACAAATCATATCACAATCCACATCCACCTGGGGCCCTTAACTGCAGAGGTCCAGAGTTTTGAAATAAGGATACCAAGTAACAGCGCATCCAAACAGATACAGCTTGTACATGTACACCTTACCAACTACTGTGTGCTTCACCTAACCACGTGTTAACTATGTGACTGACTGAATAAACTGCGACAGTTCCCCATCTATTTTCAGAAACTGAGAGTAATATAGATAATTCTTACAGGAAGTAAGTAGTCTGTCTATTGTGGGTACTCAAACAGTGTCCATCTGATGAATAAGAAACAAGGCTTTAAAAACAAAAGCCTCTCATGTGATTTGGTTAAATTTCTTGGAATTCCAACCCTGAAGCAAAATAAAGTTTCAACCAACCAAAAGAGGCAGGGGCTACCTGGACAGTATTGACTAGAAAGAAGAAAAGCTGGAAGATGCTAGCACAACTTCCTGTTTACTGAGACACACAAATTGATAATGACCTCAAGGTCAAGCTATTCCACTTGCAAACTGCAATGCGATGAGGTTGTGTATATTAAAATAAAGAATGTACGTGAGGACCCGCCTCTTCATGGGCAGTTTTTCAAAGGGAAGGAGTGTGAAAACACTCTGGCAGCATTCGATAATTAATTCCTGCTAAATATGGAAAAACACAGGCCAAATTACTCCATTCCTGTACCCAGAACAGTGGGGAGCCCCAAGGACACATCTGATTGCCTCTGTCCTTATGCCATTGATTTCAGCGCAGTAAAATCTCAACCGGAAGTTACTTTCTCATGCAGCTAACGTCATGTTTGCCATTGATCTGCAGGACAGGCAGAGGCGCCCAGCAGAGGGTCAGGTAGGAGTGGGGGTGGAGGGGTCATTTCTTAGTAATGCAGGTGTACCAAAATGATGGGATGCCCCTCAGAAACTTATTGGGCCAGGGACACATTAAAAGATTTCCTTTTGTCATACTTTCATGGGGGTCTAGCTCCAAGGGGTGAAATGTGTAATTTGGGGAAGATTTTTTTTTTCCTCCTTCTTAAATCTAAACCATGTCGTGATCATGTTGCTACCCAGAACTGAAAGAGACAGCGTGATGGTGACAGAGACAGCATGAGAACAGGAGCGACTATGCTCATAGACGAGATTTTCGTAAGTGACTTTTCAAGAGATTCTATGAATTTGCCAGGCATGGGGTACGCACCGCACCTGTCATCCCAGTTACTGCGGAAACAGAGGTAGGAGGATTCCAGGTGAAAGTGTGACCCTAAGAGAGAAAGGACTGAGGCAAGTATGAGACCCCAGGTTCGATCTTCAATCCTCAGTACTGCCCAGAGGGAGGGAGGGAGAGAGAGACAGATGTTATATGAATTTCTGCAGCAGCAGTCTGTGCCGTGACAGTGTCCCCATGCCTTTCCACCTGCTACAAATGCACTGTCCCAGGTCAGCAGATTCGTTTGAAGACAGCACAGAGCACTGGAGACAGCCACCCTTCAAGAGTTTTCCCCACATGGGGGGATCTGATCCTTCCCACCCCCCTTTCAGGGGTTCAGGTGCCCTGTGAGCGGTTACATTTGTAATTCCATGACAAAGGAAGCTAGGGCAGTGGTCAGGCAGAGCTAGAAAACCTCTCTGCAGCTCCACTTCCCTCAGAATGAGTCAACCACGGGTGGGGCCTGTGCTTTGGCTACTGTGGTTGATGTTTGCAGAACAGATTCCTGGAGACTGTCACCGGGGTGAAGCAGAGCAGGGAAGGCTGGGGTTAAGGAGGCCCACTGAGCTCTCTGTTGTCTGTTTCTCTCTCTCTCTGAGGAAGGAGTGGCATAGAATCCTAACTCAGCCAGTGTAACTCTTGCATTCCCTCCTCCCTCCTCTCTCTTTCAGGGACAGTGTTTTTACACCACTACCTCTTAAAGATGACAAAGGTCCCTAAAGTAGGCACGCCAACTCCCCCCAACCCTCAGAACTCCTGCCTCTGCTCAAGAAAAGAACTGCTTTTCTAATCAAAAGTACATTAACTCTGACCCCTGCTCTCTGGGCATCTGTGTTTGCAGCACCATTGTCCAGGCCCTAAACAGACCCAGGTGAGTGATTTATCCCCACTTTGCTTTGTGGAACAGAGGACAAAAGCAGCTCAGCTTGGATTGTGGCCCAGCACAACCCCCCTGGCTGAGTCCCAGTTCTTCTGAAAGGAGGACTGCTACTGCAAACCCCTTCCAACACAAAGGGGCACATGCATCTTGTTGATGCAGACAGAAAAAGGACTTTTTTTTTTTTCCCAAAAGAAAATACTTTGAAGGAATGGCTCTCTGCACCCCCCCACCCCGCCACACACCAAGTGTCCTGTAGACAGCACGTGGGGAAAACCGAAGGGTGATTTTTGCCTCAGTGTGATTTTTGTCATTTGGAATGGCAGATTTAGGCTGTAGCTTCTCTCTGTCATTTGTAACTTACTTTCTGGGTGGGCTTCTTTATATGAATTTAATGAAACAAAGAATTTTAAGCTATAGAACGTTTGCCTTGGGTTGGTGAGATCCTTCCAACTTCTCATCATCTCTGTATTGTTTTCATAAACCCCTCCCCTTACAGAACAGATCCGCTACTTTTAACAAGGTGTCATGTCACTTTTGTGCAGGGTCAGTTATTGCATAAGAATTTCTCCTAAGTATTAAATCTTCATTCTAACTAACCTCTGGTGAGCTACAATGTGGAGGAACCTTGGAAACACACTAAGTAGAGTGAGCAAAGCACAAAAGGCCAAATGCTGCCTGATTCCGCTTACCTGAGGGACCAGGAATGGGTGAGTTTGCAGAGACAGGAAGCAGACTGGAGGTTGGGGGTGGGGAGAAGCATGGTGGAGGGAGTTACTGTTTAATGGGTTCAGCATTTCTGTTGGGGATGATGAAAAGTTCTGGAAATGAACAATGGTGATGATTGCACGATATTGAGTGTACTTCATGCTGCTCAATTGTGGTTAAATTATTAAGTTATGTCTAGTTTGCCATCATAAAAAAAGCATTTAAAAAGTTAATTAAAGAGAGTGCCTGTCTAGCAAGCATGAGTCCCTGAGTTCAACCCTCCGTACCACCAAAAAAACAAAAAAGAAAGTGAACTATAAACTCTCCTTGTTTTTGAAGTCACACATCAACCAACATATCTGAGCTGCCACAGCTAACATTTCCTGCAATCCAGGCCTAGTAGAAAGGATTTTACTTATGCTCTGGCCCATAATTCACAAGTAAATTCACCAGGGTTACTTTGCAGCCATTCTACATGGCCTTCCATTAGTTGTTAGAGGAAGGGGCTCTTTTCTCTGACTCCTTGGGGTTGTCATAGCCTCCTCATCCCACCCCCTCTATTTGGTGTAGGCTAGGAAACCAAATAATTGAGCTTATTTTAAACGTGTAGTGTAAATAGGCTCTCAGTGAGAGCTTGGGCCTCTTCGTGAGTAAAGACACAGGGTTTACTGTTTGGTGTTTGAAATATCTATTTTGGCAGCTCAAAGGAGGCACTTATTTCCTGGCCGCATTCTTGAGAGCTGAGGCTGGTGGGGACGTGATCGCCAGTCATCTGTAGATTGAGGCCTTCTGAATTAGACTCATTTATAGCAGAGGAGGCTGAGGTCAGACTGGTTATTTGTCCCTAGGCACACAGCTGACTGTCAGCATGGAACTGGAGTCCAGACCAGAGCTCTGTCCATTTAAATCAACACCAGCTCAACTCAGTCCAAATCAAAAGTCTGAAAAAAATAATTCATTCCACCATGGCAGCCTTTCTTTATATTAGGAATGAATTCCAACTACATGTAGGTATGCCTGAGCACTAAAAACTGCACCAAGCTATAACATGGCCTTTTTAAATTATAAAGTTAAAACAATTTTCTTATATAATACCTCAACATACATTAGCAAGCAGCACAATATTATGATACTCTAAAACCCATCAGAAATTATTGGCCATTTCCAAATAATGCCAATTATATAAATAATAATTAGGCAAAAATAATGCCTCTCATTTGAGTGTTTACACATGCCTAGCTCTGTGCAAAGCACTTTACATGGAAGATCTTATTTAATTTTCACAGCAATCCTCTTATTCCCACTTTACATGTTAAAAACTCCCAAAGCTTAGAATTCTTAGTAACTTGTCCCAGATCAAATGGCAAAGCCATCGGAGATTTTCAAACCCGTGCTTTTTATTGTTTCGTTACATTCCACAGGGATGAGAAAGGTAATTTGTGCTGTCTTTAAAAGTCTGTTGTTTGCTTTATAACAAAGGAAAAACCGTCCTGCTGGGCAGTGGATCTCAGCGTTGAATGCCTGGTGGGATCTGGGGAGCTTTAAGGAAACTATCCCAGCCCCATAGACGGGATTCCAGCAGCCCAGAGTAAAGCTTAGGGCCGGGCTCTGGGAGCTCCCAGCAGTCTCTGCCTCAGAAAAATCCCCAAGCAGATTTCTCAAATGATAGCCTTTAATTACTCAAATAATGCCCCTTTGAACCTGTTTATGAGGGCTTAATAGCCCAGGAATAAATCTAGTTGATGACCAGTTAATTGTTTCTCATAAGAGATCACTATTATGTTTTATTAATTCCTATTTTTAAAGTAGGAATTTTCTCCATTGTGGACTTTTTTACCCAAAGTCAGCTTTGAACATTCTAGATAATAATTTTGAACATGAGTAAATTTACATATTCTGTCACTAATCCTCTTGTCTTTTTTCTGTTTCATACAGGACCTGGGACCAGAAGTAGCTCTTACATCAGAACAGAGGTGGACAAAATACGTTCCTGAAGTAACCACTGGTCTGTCAATGATCACATTTAGACAAACCCAGAAAAGATCTGTCCTTGCAGGAGAGTGGGAGAGAATTTCTCCCCCTGCAAGAGGCTACCTATACTGGAATTAGGGGGAGAGGGCAAGTTCCAGATTGCTTTAGATTTATCCCAAGAAAGAAACAACGTTAATTGTTGCAGATTCCGCCCCTCCTCTCCCTTTCAGCTCAGCTCTGGTTTTGTCTGTACAATGGGGACACTAGAGGAAGATGGAGTGACAAGCTTTTCATTTCACTTGTGCCCATACTCCATTTCATCTTTGTCAATGGCTGAGACATATAGAACCGGGCAAGAAAAGTAATGTTCCTAGAAAATTTCATTCACAAGTATTTATGAAACCCATCTTAATTAGCTTAAGAGGCACCTGATAAAAGGCTTTTCATTTTTTCCAGGGTGTAGGGTACATCCTGGCACTGCTAATACTTAGCTGCGGGTCTGGAGCTTCAGCAGCTGTCACCTGTCAAGGGTTTTTGCTGGGTCAGGTCCATGCTAAGCATGCAACAGGCCTTAATTTACCTAATCCACAGGTGCCCTAGGAGGTGCACAATGTCTCCCCCATTTTAAGATAAAGAAAGCACAAGTTTCAGAGTAATTGTCCAAAGTCAAAGGTAGCAAGTGACAGACAGAGCTAGGATTTGTCCCCAGATGGAGCAATCACCGACTCTCTGGATCTCTGTTCCCTCATTATAAAACTGACAGCTGCAAATATTTATAGCTAAGTGTTCGGCAAATATTTACTGGTGCCTATTAAGTGCCAGATATAGTGCTGAGTGGTAGGAATAGAAAACCTGCATATAAAAATTCATAAAGTATAAAACATATATAAACCCTCCTTGCTCTTTCAGAATGGAGAGTGAGACCTAACTGAACTATTTTCCATTCTAAAATTTGGTGTGATTCTTTAAAAAAAGAAAAAAATCCCATGCGATTAGAAGCAACCTAAGTTTGCATCAACAGATAAATGGATAAACACAATGTGGTATTTACACACCATGGAATATTACCTAGCCTGTAAAAAGGAAGGAAAATTGACCTACCATGGATGAGCCTTGAAGACATTGCTCAGTGAAACAAGCCAGACACAGTTACTATATGATTGCTCTTATGTGGGGCACCCAGAGCAGTCAAATTTGGACTGACAGGAAGTAGAATGGTGGTGTCTGAGGCTGAAGGAAGGGAATGTTGTTATTGTTCAATGGTTGAGTTGCAATGATACTCTTAAACTACACACCTAACAGCAGGCAAAATGGCAACTTCTGCATATTTCATCATTTAAAAGTGATTTTTAAAACCCTATGCAAGATGCTGAATAGAATAATGTCACTCCTCTTAAGTGGCAACATAATTTTCAAGAACAGGTCAAACTGAAAACAGAAATGACCAGCGAACTACTAAATGACAAGTCACTCACTAGGCAAGTTGCCTTTTCCTTCTCTTGGTGTTAGGGTGCAGAGCTGCTTGGACACTCCCACCACGTCTAGGTTTGTCCCATGACCTGGGTAAATGCTCCTCTGCCATCGATGTCACAAGGTGCAAAGAACACCTTTTCTTTGGAAGACATTTCTGGCCACAGGAAACTTCTCCCAGTTGCAGGTTGGCTTGTTTAGAACATAATTTCCTGAATTCTATAATTTTCTGCCCACTCGGTATAATTGAATATTCAAGAAGGCACACATCCAAAAACAGCAGGATTCTTCTAACCCAACTGAAAGGACCTGTTTTAGCAAATCTTCAATAGAATTTTGCCCCCAGGCAGTCTTTGAAACTTATTAGCAGCTCTTTAGCCAACAGTAATCATGGCTATTCAGTTGCTGCAGTTAACTGAAGTTTTTGTAATGCCTTTTTGTTCAAAGTCAAAACTTTGCCTTAAAAAGCAAAGTCTTATAGTATGGGAAGGGACCTTTTATTTGCAGGCATTTATAAAGTGCCTAATCATGCAAATAAAATGCACAGTTATTTGATGAATACACAGCGCCCATCAAAGGACACTTAGACTGCCCAGTGCTGAGTTTGCAAGTACAGGTGCAAAGTATTCTACTTTTAACATCAAAAACATGCTGGTATATTAAGTCTCCTTGGTGTGCCAAGAATTTCATAGACAGCAAATGTTATAAATGTTATAACATGTTATAAATGTTATAAATGTTATAAATGTTTGCACAAGAGTATTTGACCAACTTAGGCAAATCCTTGAGTAAAAGAACAATTTCTTATAAGTACTTATATTTATTAGTGACAAGGTTAATTTTCATAAATGAGTCAACTTGAAATACGTTTTGTAAACTTGGTGGGACTAGGGTTTGAACTCAGGGCTTTTCACTTGCAAAGCAGGTGTTCTATCACCGTAGTTTCACCTCCAGTCTATTTTGCTCTGGTTATTTTGGAGATGGGGTCTCCTGAACTATTTGTCTCAGCTGGCCTCCAACAGCAATCCTCCTGATCTCAGCCTTCCAAGTAGTTAGGGTTATAGGCCTGAGCCATAGGTGCCTAGCACACTTGAAATACTTTTAAGTTAATAGTTTTCTTATAAGATGGAAATAAGGAATGCCTTAAGGATACCCATGGTAGTCTTTATTAGTCTTATTCAACATTAATGGCAAAGGTATTCTTGAATCTTCTAGTTTGAAAAGACGGGATGGTCAGACCTCTTTGTCATGAGTCCTGATACTCTAGTGAATAAGTTCAGACAGTTATGATACAACATTTGTACAGAAAACATGATTTGTTACCAAACAATGCTAGGGAACAATTTGAACTCCACTCAGATTTCTGAATTTTTCCTTTGCTTATGCGAGATTTCATCCGCAAGACACACTAGGCACATGCAAAAATTGCACCCAGTTTCAGAGAGCAGTATAGGAACCCAGAAATGCAGCTACCACTCACCAGCAGCTCCTCCCTCCCTGAGTGGTCAGGAGCCACACCGTGCTCTCCAACTCACAACTCTCCACCAGTCAGGAGCCCTCCTGCTCACAGGCCACAGTCCTGTCGAGCCTCCACTCTAATTTTTCTTGCTTTCCTCTTAGTCTATCTTGTATTTTCTTCTCTGTTTTCTTTCTCTTATGTTTCTTATCTCTTGCCTCCCTTTATTCTTTTCTTCTCACACAGAGTGGTGGGTGTGGGAACCTGGTGGCCTCTGCAAGCAACTTCAGATGTTTTTTTTTAAGGCAAAATGTCATATTTACTATAGTATGCATGTATTTCTTACCACTTAATGTGTAAAACTGTGCCTCCATCTTCATTAGATTCCTATCTATTTTTATGGGTCACTGATAAGGTTTTGAGTGCTGTGCTCAGTACCTCATTTTTCCATAAGCCCTATTTCCCCACAAGTGATTTTGTACAGTGAGTGACTTTAGGGAACACATATGTCATGTTACAACAGAACCAATGGTAGCACTTTGAGACTCAGATTTTTTTGGGGGTATTAGACATTTGATAGAGAAGTAAAAGCAATCCATATCTATAATCAATTGTAAAATCATGCCCCCAGGATTCAAAGCCTGACTCAGAACCACCAACGCCCTGGGTAGCCCTAGACTGATCTCAACTACTCATCAAGAAGCAAGTCAGGATTATCAGGAACTCAAGGGTGACCTTTTCATCATCTGGGATTTAGTATTTCTTAGGGAGACTCCAGAATCTTATTACATCTATAATTTATTTTTCCAATTGCTGATTATCATATTATTGCCACCAAGTTCTTAGTAATTTGAAAACCATACCCTGGTAAAGGTTAGCAGTGCAAGTAAACTATTCCATCAGTGGTAAATTTATTTTCTAAAAGGTCACCACTGAAAAGATGAAAGTTGACCTGACTTTCTTATGGAAATGCATACACAGTGATGCTGGTTGATTTGAGGGGTGGGCAAGGCTTAACAATACACTGAAACAATTTTAACATTGGTCCTTGCTACTGTCTCAGAAAGTGCCCATACATCTCACTGTGGTGTCTCGCAGTAGCCACAGAAATGTGTTTAAAAGGGCAGACCAGTAGAGAGGAAGGCGTTCAACTTTCTTATAAACTTTATCAATGTGGTACAAACCTTGAAGCTTCCAAAGATAGATTTATTAAGCATTTAATGGTTGACAGCATTTATTAGTTCATTCTTCTCCTTGATTTTCTTCCACTCACCAGGTTTCCAGATAAGCATGATCTCAGCCCATAGGGTGTCAAATCATTTCAAAGAATCTTCCTGCAGATTAGGTGCAGAACAAGTAGAAACCCAAAAGTAGGGAGGTGGAATGATGGAAGGAAGGGGAGAGAAAAGGGGTGATGGAGACATATAAGAAGGCACAGAGAGTAGTAAGAAGATACAATGGTTCTGAATCTGCTCAAATCCCTAAAGGAAGTACTCATTTAAAACCTTCCATGGAGCGGGGCACTAGTGGCTCATGCCTGCAATCCTAGCTGCTTGGGAAGCTGAGATTAGGAGGATCACAATTCAAGGCCAGTTCTTGGGACACCCCTCCCATCTCCAAAGTAACCAGAGCAAAATGGACTGAGGTGTGGTTCAAGTGGTAGAGCATCTGCTTTACAAGTGCAAAGCCTGGAGTTCAAATCCCAGTCCTACCAAAAAACAAAAACAAAAACAAAACAAAACCATTCTATGGGGTTATTTAGTGGAGAGTAACTGAAATCTCAGTGGGTAAGCATTATCAAAATATTCCTTGCTTTGTTCCTTATTTATTGGTTTTATTTGGAGGGATGAAGTGGAGGATGCAATGGTATAGGTTTTCTAATGGGAATGTCTCAATATGCAATGCATGGTAGACTGCCAGATGTTCACAAAAACATTACGTACCTTCTTTGGGCACACAGCTGGACAGACTACATCTCCCAGCTTCCCTTAGAGTTCAGTGTGACCACATGACAAAATTGTCATCAATTAGGACTGGGGGGGCTCAAGTGAAGTCCTCATTTAAAACCCCAGTACTGTGGAAAAGAGAGTGAGAGAGAGAGAGAGAGAGAGATTTTCTCATCAACGGTTTGAAGAAAGAACATGTGTCACTTGTATGTCGATGAGAACCCTTCCTCCCCATGTGGCTGCATGTCTCCTTTCCCTGCAAGGCTAAGATGATGAAGACCTCAGCAACCATGGAAGCCACACGTTGAAGCGGGCAGAGCCTTGTCAGCTTGGCTCCCTGAATGACCACGTGGAGTCATTCACAAAGGACTGTCACAGGAAGAAGAAAGGGGCTGTGTTGACTAAGCCACTAGATTTGGGAGTCTACTTGTTACTGCGGCTTAGCCCACGCTTGCTAATATACTTTGTGTTCCAAATCTTTAGAGTAGCAGTTTTCAACCAGAAGCCATTTTGTGGCCTCCATCCCCCTGCCCGAGGGGGAAGTGGGCAATGTCTAGAGGCATTTTGGGTTGCTTCAAGTGGGGATGGTGGTTGTTGGATTAGCATTAGTGGGTAGAGGCCAGGTTTGCTGCTAAAGATTCTGCAACGCACATGACTTCCCCCACAACCAAGGATGACCTGTTCCAAAATGTCCATGGTGCCTCTGGAGCCTGCTGGACAGAGCCTGGGAGGAGAGCCAGAGGCACTGAATCTGGTTCAGAGAGATTCGTGGGAACAGGGCAGCACAGCAGTAAAAGGAGCGGCCTTTAGACCAAGATCTGAATTCCAGTCTCAGTTCTACCACTCGCCATTTATGTGACCTTGACCAAGTTACTTTACTCTCCGCGTATCCAATATTCTCATGCTAAAACAGGAACTGCGATCCCTCCCCACGATGGGATTATGAGGATACAGTGCTGCATCCGAATCCAGTGCTTGGTGTGTGGTAAGTACTCAAATATTAGTTGCTGCTAATGTTATTTTTTCAGTGCTTTTGTTGTTACTGAAATTGTAGTTCTAGAAACTTTAGAAGTGGTAGCTAAATAATATGCTTACTGCAGTTGGGATTCTATTGAGGTGACAAGAATGGTTATAAAATTTTAGGTGTCACAAGATACTCACTGCCTACCATGCTCCCAGGAGAATCAAACCAAGGTAGCCACTGAAAATGATTTTCCTAAGTTTGACTCAAGCTCGGACTCCTAAGATTTGGAGCAGATAACCTCAGCTAGCATTGGTCATGAGCACACATGAACCCACGCCTACAGCCAACAGCTACTTCAGCTGAGCAACCTGCAAACCTCAGCTTGCTCTGCCATTTCCAAATGCTGTCCACCTGAACTGTTTTCATTGGTCATTAGCAATCAGTCAGAAGGCATTTCTACAATATTCCAGTGGGCAAACCATTAGGAAGGGAATATGAGAAGCCAGTTCCTTGCCTGTCCCCTGGCATCAGTTGGAAGGGAGTAGAACAGAGGACCGCTCAGCATTGCTCTGTGTTGTGACCTTCTAAGTTTGTGCTGCTGTTGGTGAAGTGGTGAGAGATGAGAGTGAGGCGTGTTGGGGAAGAAGGGATCCTAATAAAAATGACAACAAAAGCAATAATGAAAGGCGATGAAAGAATAAACCATCCTATGCCCAGTGATGAGATGTACCACTCAAGGAATAACTTCTACAAAAGCAGGAAACCATAACGTTTGCTTCTAAATTATCAAAGCTTTCAAATGGTTTTAAGAAAGATTTCACTCACCCATTATGATAAAAGCTCTCAGAGGACAAAATAGACACATTCACATAAAAGTACCCAAATGCCACGTAAAAGAAAAGACGCATTCAATTATGTCAAGTGGTACAGCGCAAGTCCTTAATGAAATCCACCCATGTAACAAGTCCTCATTAAAAACAATTTCTGTCAAGTTTTACACTCTAGTGTGGAACACAATTTTTTTTAACCTTATTAGTCAAAAAAACTTTCATCTAAATGAGCCTCATAAAAACATCAGCATGATAAAACGCTATTTAAACTGGTGAGAGAGGACCAAGTGAGGACACAGCAGAGAAAGGACAATAAAATCTGTGACAATCTCCCCTCCTGACAGTCTTCCCTCTCCTAGCCTGACCTTTCTCTTTTTGGAAGAAGTGGGGGTCAGATGGCTGGTCCAGGGAATAGCCCCGCCCATCATCCCCCACCCAGTCATTGGAATTTGGCTATGAGGAAAGTGGCACACATACTGCCCTTCCCACACCCATGATTCTGTCTCCCACAGGATCAATGGGAACCACCCCGGATCTCAGCAGTGTTGTCCTGAAGGGAAGGGTGCCCAGAACAAAAGCCAACTCAGATTCCACCTGTCTCAGTCAGACACCACACAAGACCCAGAGCTGAGCGCTGAGAACGAGTGTGTTGTGAGCTTGCTGCACAGACTCTCCAGGCCCTTTCAATCTGCACAAACTGGGAGAAGGCCTGCTCCCCAAGTGCAGGACAGGTGTCCTCCCCACTACTGTGGTGCCACCAAAACTCAGAGGAGCCTCTTTTCAAGCTATGGCAGCCAGCCAGAACAGCTTTCCAGGGTCTCAAGACTAGATGTCCACCTACCCAGATACCTCCACACAGTCACTCAATACGAAAAGCAGCGGGGGGTGGGGGAGTGGGGATGGGGAGGGTGGAGGTCACCATTTGAATCCTCCTTCAGTCCCAGCTTGTAGTAATGCTGAATTCGCTTCCAGCAGAGACATGCTGAAACTCCGGCAATTGAAATTTTGGACATCAAGACTGTAACACACTTTGTAGATAATGGGGCTTGAAAAGAATTTTAGGCCTCTAGTATATGATAGAAAAACTAAAAGTACAGCTTATTATTTTATCCACTTTTCCCACTAAATATACATGTCTTCCACATCCCAAAAGATGTCTTAATTTATTGTGTCAGAGTTCAAAGATGCCATTTTTAGTGGGAATGTAACTTCCAGTTCTACAGCATTATTTAACATTATGGACTATCTTAAAACTTCACTGAAAGGGTGAAAGAGGTCATGGACTCTGTCTGAGACCCAATCTTAGGAAGCCGCTCAAAGACTCTTTTACAGATCATTTAGAAGATTAAAGAAACCCACCCTGCCAGGAGAGCCCTTGCTCAGTCAATGGGAGTCCCATTAAACATGAAAGAGACCCTTAAGGTCTGCTCTCGGAAGAATTTCCATCTCCCCAGGTGTCACTGCCTATCTTACTTCTAACTGCTTTCTTAGCTATCACCTCATTTCATCAGTGAGTGCTCCTAGGAGTCAATGTATAAATATGGAAATAACAGCCCTATTATTCCTGTGGGTATGGGTGACAGTCAAGATCTTACCCACCCCACAATGTCAAGTGCACAAAAAAAATTACCTAGGCCATTGGGACCATTTGGCAAAGGAGCAGAGGAGAGAATAGAGTAGCCATGGCAGGGGGACAGGGATCCAGAGATAAGGGTCTGGGGAGGAAGGCAAGCAATGAAGAGAGATAGGAATGAGAACATCATTTTTAAATTAAATTATCTGAAAACATTAGGGATTAATTTCTGAATCCCCAATTGGCAAGGCCAAGAAAAAAGTCTATATATTTGGGATTATTTTAAGACACTGTCTCCACATATGGGAAAGAAAACACATGACTTTCTTTGCATGTGTAACCAACACCTTGGAGTCCCACTGCCTCACTACGGTTAGAAAGAACTCTTCTCAGAAATAAGCTACTCTGATATATGGGTCCATGTTGATTATGTCAAATCATGCTAAAACAGTGTGTATATCAATGCTCTTTCACAAAATGTTAGTTTACAATTCCTAAAAATGAAATCTAAACCTGAGCTCAGGTTTATATGGCACATAGATAAAATGTGCCACTTACGGTGAAATTAATTAAACTGGGAATGTTATTGACTGATGTCAGTTAACTGAGATTAAATAAAGCAACGTGTACGAAGACAAAAATTGTACTACTGCAGAAAGGAAAATGACTTATTAGTTATGCCTAAATAATAACACTGGTTTTTTTCTCCCAGAAATAATTTTTGCTTAGAAAAAGCCAACTAAGGGAAATCTGTCCTGTAGGTATGGTAATAACTTATTGTATAGGTTGTAAACAAGCAGTCCTTTTTCCAAGTTAAAAGTCTTCCTTTGGAAAATGGGTGATATTTGAGAATTCACTTAGAGAATTATGAAAACAAATTAGAAACAGATCAAGCAAAATAGATTTCAGAGGAACTGATATACACAAGTCTTTGTTGGGTAAAGTTGGGAGATGGTGGGAAAATAATTGGTTACTCTTCATAAAGAACTTGATAAAATGGGTGGAACTATTCTATTAGACCATTCTATTAAATTTTGACCTCCCTCCCTTTCACCTTCTCCCCCTCTCCCTCCCTCCACTTCCATCCTACCTTAACTTTATTGTTGTGGGAATGAAACCCAGGGCCTCACACATGCTAGCTAGCATGCGCTCTAGCACTGAGATACACCACCAGCTCCTAAGTTTTGATCCTGGGATGTCACATAATGATAGGAGGTCTAAAAACACTCCAAAGTTTACTTTCTTTCTTTTAATGGGCATGTAAAAAAGTGAATGAGGTACCATGGGACATTTCAGTACAAGCATACAGTGTGGAATGTTCAAATCAGGAAAGGCATATCTCCTCAAACATTTATCATTTCTTTATAGTGAAAACACTCAAAAATCCCTTCTTCTAGATTCTTAAATACAGTGTGTTTTCATCATCTGTGGTCAGATTTCAAAGTTTTCCAGGTGGGGCACGTAACACAGCATTCTAGTGACTTCTGGAACAAAGGAAATCTACTTCTTACCTGGTACCCCCTCTACATTTGGCCTCTTCTTCCCCTACAGTCCTCCGCCCCACATACTCCTCTACCTCCCTCTGTCTAGGTTCTGCCTCAGTTTCAGTGGATTTGTTAGAAATAATCCAATTTCATTCAAAACAATAAAATCAGAATTACCAATTAAAACCTTTTTCCCCTAATTAAATTTCTGCTGTTGGGAACTGGCTAACCTGATTATTTTGGGAAAAGATGTTTGGTAAAGCATGGTGACCACTCTCAACCAGCAAATTCAGAGGTGCTGGCGAATTCTGTTTATTAATTGCCTACCAGGTACCAGGCACTGCTGTATGTAGTTTCAGGTGCTATTTAATCTAATTCTAAGAATCTTTTGAGGCAGGTACTATTTTTAGTCTCATCTCAGAGTTGATATGTGACACAAATTTGTAGATTAAAACCGGCATCAGCAGACTATGGTCCTTGGGCTAAGCAGGGGCCTACAGATTTGCTGGAATTCCAGGTTTATTGGTTTATAGTGTCCATTGCTGTTTTGGGGTTACTGTGGCTGAACTGGGGACTATGACCCTGAGGCCTAGAAGGCCTACACTGTTTACTATCTGACCCTATATAGAAAATCTCAGCAACCCTAGTGCAATCCATGGCTAACTCATGATCCAGAAACATGGTGAGAACATTTGGACAGCTTCAACTAGCACATATACTGAAAAGTCCTTAGGGGGAAAAAAAAATCTGTTTTCTTTCATTAAGAAAGAAACCGTATTTCTTAGGTTTCAGACCTTATTTCTTCTCTTCCAAGGTTTATCAACCAGCATCAGGAGGAAAAAAAAGAGTCTTCAAGGAATACTGTTCAGTAACTAAAAAAGTTCCTCTCTTAGTAAGGTGAGCTTTCATTAGATGGAAAAGTTTCTAAGAAAATAGCATATACAAAAGACAGCCTTAATAACCACAAGTTTCCTGAGAAGTAAAATTTTTGGCTGCTTCACAGGTATTTCTTCTCAAGTACAAATGACATCATTGCTGCAATTTTTAAACATTGGCTTATTTTTTTCTACATTTGGTACCACAGATTGTTTTGGTTGAGCATCAATTGACTTTTCTATTTTTACTGGAAAGTTATGTCATGACTATTTTTAGGAGACAGTGTCTGGTTCTGTCACTTATGGAACTCAATACATGGTCATGTTTAGGATTTTTGAAAGCTGTAAGAATACATGTCTTTGGAGGAGAATGTGCTCATCAGCAAATGTTCTGTATTATGAAACACATCTTAGATTGAAAGTCTAAAACAGCCTAAGTCTAAAACAGTTACTAACAAGTGAATAAATTCAGTATCATACTAGGAAGCAAAATGAGTATATCTTTATAACATATAGATTTGCTCCTGACATAATACTATTCTTAACCATAAATTGAGAAAGAGCTCCACTGCTCATTCTGGCTTTATCCTCAAAAGCCTACTTAGAAATCAAAATCAAATTAATAACTAAATTTCCAGAAGATGTGAGCTGGAACCTGAGCTACACTCAATTCCCATAAAATAATTTATGCACATAATTAATAAATTACAATAATTTATGCAAAAACAATTTATGATAAATTGTTTGCATAAAAGTGATTAGAAAAAGAAATACTGAAGTTGAGACAAAAAAAAACCCATGGTTTTTCTTCTACCTCTCACTCCCTTCACTCAAACTTCAGTCAATACAGGCTGAGCACAGAACAGTGACTCTAGGCTTGTTCGGGCATTAGAGTCACTGGGGTGTCTTCGCCAGTTCCACTGTGCAGGCCACACTCCAGGTCAGTGGACTTAGTTTCTGAGATGGGCAGGTTATCAGTAGTTTAGAAATTCCTGGACACCAGTAGACAACTGTGATTATAGTAAAAACAGCTGATGGGTTCAGTTGGCTACACCTGACTATTCAGATGAATTGGTGACACTTATTCACCAGGAAGCTTGCAGTTCTACCCCATCCTCATCAGCTCTGCCATCTTGAAAGCACTCTGAGACTTCTGCTGTGGGTTTATTAACACAACATACAGGTACCTGCATGGTATCATCATTCTTGCTCCTGATACATGATTAATTAGGGCAAATAAAAAGAGATGTTAACTCAGCAAGCATGGCCCTAGGTTTTGCTCAACTGCTCTATTTTGCAAGCCTAGGTCTCCTGCTTGATGAATTTGAAAAAGCAAAGGTTGCCTTACCTCCACGATGCTTTTTAAATCTTGTACGTAAGTCCTTTCGGTCTCCAGAATTTCCTGCACAACTCTATCCACATAGAGGAGCTTGGGACTGGTGGCCAAGTCCTCGGTTGTTTTGGGAGTGCCACTCACATCCACTCTCCATGGAGCCCTGGACTGCTGCTCAGTGCCCTCATCCATGGTCTGTGGTCCAGTAGGGTTGTCCCTCTGCAGCTCACTGTTGGAAAAAGGCCGGGCTGGAACCAGCTCCAGTTTGATGGCCCCTGCTTCCTTATCCTGGTGAAACAAGCCCAAGTGGCTATTTGAAACCAAGGTCATTCTGCTGCCGAAGGAACCATGACTGTCCCTGGAAGAGGCTGAGGATGAGGTGGAGCCAAAGCTGACAGGTCGGTCACTGTCAGAGAGCTCCATGGTCTTCAGTTCTAGGGATCGGGAACTTTTGTCTGTGGTCTTGGGATCAGGAACTTTGGTTATAGCTGACGGCACTTCAGGATGTAACCGGTGCCCATCTACATGTGTTGCAGAAAATAAATAAAGAGGACACAATCAGCAAGGTGAGCGAGAATTTCATCAAACAGAAAATTAAAGGAGGTCAAAACCCAGCCCAACTGTGTTCAGTCAGTAACAAACAGGCGGCAGGTTATTTATAGAAGGAAAGGTAGACTGAGGTACACAATGAAGGGGAGTCTGCTGGAATGCAGAATCTTAGGCTCTGCCCCAGACCTGCTGACCTTGAATCTGCACCTCTAACAAATCCCAATGGGACCAGTAAACACATTCAAATTTAAGGAGCACAACATCTGGTGACAGTCTCCAAGTGTGACCACCTGGAGTGACTCACGTATGCAGATTAGTCCAGATTTACTAAATTAAGGACCAGGCAATCAGGACAGGAGGAACCTGTTACAATAACAAGCACCACAGTGGTTCTTATGAACTTGAAAAGGAGCTTGCGCGGTTCTCATGGAATTTTGAGAAAACTTGCTCTAGATTGTAAGTCTTCCCCCTAATTCGACAGTGTCTTAAGTAAGGCTCCTGGGAACACACTGCGCTTCCCTTGTACCCAGCATTAAACTGAGGGTAGCAGGGACGATAATTTTCTAATATTGGGCACAAAATAAAAATAGTAAAACCAACCCCACTTGAAAGGTACCATCTCACCTCAGCATTTCTCTAAATCTCTTCTTAAAAATGGACATGCCATTTGTGGGATTTTGATTATAACATTCTAGAAGTCAAGCTATGAAATGGCAGTGTAACTATATAATAAATATGGGAACTAAATTATGAGAAAAATCAGGAACGGGTTACTAACACTTATAAGAGCATAAAGTAAGGCTATTCACCAAGTCAAAAGGTCATTCAATACCCATGGCACTTGAAAATTATTCTGGGTCCAAAAAGGCCCTACATGAGAATTAAATTTTCAGAAGTTATTTTTTTGACACACTCAAAGCTCCAAACTTCACTTGTGAGGCAGGATCAACATTTTCCCCCTTAATAACGAGATGCCAGGTTTACAGAACAATAGGCCTCGGGGTAAAGAATGTGATTAACGACCATTTGGTTAGGCGACCTTACTACCAAAATCTACGATTAAGGGTTTTGTTAGAAAAATGAAGAAGTGAAACATGTTTGGAAGGTTAAATTATGACAAAAACAGTTATAAGAATATAGATTAATGATCATTTTTCAATAGGAATATGAACTTGTTTTGACTCTATAATAAAGATTAAACAGCTGGCACCAATATTTTTAGAATCTAAAGAACCCAAAAAGTGTGTCAACATACTGACTTTTTCTATATTCTCTTCATGGCAAATATTTGGGCAAATTTATAAAGCAACTAGTAAGATTATGACTATACAATAAAGGAACTCACCCTGGCTTAACAAGAAGGAATGGTAGGAGGTGAGCATGACTACTGCCACATGGTGTAAGTTTCCTGCAAGTTCTTTAAGCTTTCGCCATATTCTGTTTGTGCAATAACACTATGGCCTATAAACATGGATTGGTTAGTAGTTAAAATGCACTTGACCTAAAAAGCTTGATTCAACTTGAGTGTGGCAAAAATCCAAAGAAGCAGTCATGCTTGCAGTAGAGCACATTTGCCTACTCAGGACTGGAGTTAAGAAAGTCCTGGGTACATCAAAATAGGAGCAGGTGCAACCAGTGACAGTGACCGAAACAGTGACCTTGAGGTTGAGCTCACTGTAAGGATTGGCTATTACCTTGGGAAGAAGATGGGGCTTCTTTAAGGTCCCAAGGGTCTAATGAGGCTGTGATTCAGGACCAAACATAAGCTGGATATACTCAATACAAAAGGCCAGGGCATCTGGAGGACTGGATCAAACAACCCAACCCTACAGGTTTGGATATGCTGGTCTATAGAGCAAGTTCTAACTTCCTAACTAGGCAAGAATCAATCTTTTCTGGTCTAGAAACTGTATTTAACACAGTTACCTAACACTTGGCGCTGTATTGTTATCAGGGCTATGAAAATGAATACAACAGACAGACCATTTCTTATTTCTTTTCTCTATGTTCACTCTAAGGTAACCAATGCTTGGCCTGAGGGCTTAAAGAGGAATAACAAAGTGTTTAGAGGAGTCCATGTTGGGTGGCTGGGGATGGTAGTATTTTAAAAATACTTTCAAATGTGGGAAAAAGTAGGATATGAAACTCAGGTCACTGGGGTCCTCTCATGGACAAATCTTAAATAGCAATGTGAATTGGGCACTGTTCCTTCCCTGTGCTTGAGGCCACCAGAACCAGCGGAATCTGTCAGGTTGCCAATTGGGCACTTTCTCAAAGAGAATATTGCAGATATTTGGTATGCGTAGCATTTAGCCAAGTTTACTGCCCCAAACTGAATACCCTCCAAGATTACCAATGACAGAAGTAAGACATTTAAAGTCAGGTCATATAATAGCATGTAATACGAAACTACATTTGCTAATGGATCACAATTTTAAGTGACTCATTGCTTGGAAGGTAATTATAGTTTTCTCATATAAGGAAATGTACCTCATAAAAACTGTCTAGTCTTGTTCTCACCTCCCTCAAAATAATTTAAGATTTCCACCCTGTCTGGATACAACTAACTCACCAGTTATTAATATCTATCTCTAGAGTTGTGCCACTTTGTACAGTAGCCACTGGCCACATATGGCTATCAGGGACTTGAAATGTGGCCAGTCCACATTGAGAAGGGCTGTCAGTGTGATATACACACTGGATTTCAATATCTTAATGTGAAACAAAAATTATAAAATACCCCATTGATTATTCTTACGTTAATTACATGTTGGAATAATATTTTGGGATACTGGGTTAAATATCTTCTTAAAATTATTTTCACCAGTATCATTTTACTTTTATTATTATATGTGGCTACTAGAAAACTAAAAATTACGTATGTGGTTCCTATCTATTTTAGTTGGGCAATGCTGATATAGAGTTGTTCTAGGTAAATTATATTCTTTAAGATGTAAATTTACCTCCTTATCAATCTTTGTTCACAGAATAGAGTGCAGAGAGGCATACAACTTAGTTTGTCCTTTCTAACAATGCTATTTGTTAACATAAATATGATGGTGAATTAGAAGAAATAGTGTGGGACAGAATTGCTGGCGAGTAGGAATTCTGATTTTCCATGATGAGCTAAACCCCCATGAAGACTTTGGAATAAGAAAGCTTTTTCTTCTGCCTTGAGTGAAACGTTAACATTTGTGTGATTTGCTTCTTTCTTTAATTTCTCTCTCTTCCCAAATCCCACACAGAGGGCTAAGAATAGAATAATTTCTGAGAGCTTCTTGTCCAAGCATGGCTAATGGCCCACCTCAGGTGGATCATTTGAAACAAACCCTGAAACAAGCTGGTTCTACCCAACTAGGTCATGGTCAATCTGTTCTTTGGTAGGCCTGGAGATGGTGGAGGTGGAAGTACCTAAGCAGGGTCTTGAAGGCTCAGTGATTCTTAGAACTAGAAGTATCAGTTAGCCTGAAAGCTACCAGCATTTACTTCTTGTGCCATTCTCAATAAAAGGACAGGCTTTCGTGCATTTTACTTCAGACAAGCCCCTGTGTGGCTTTGGAGCAAAAGAGCTCTAATTCCCTGGCTTCTCTTTGCTTGCTCTCCAAACTCCCTTTATTTTAATTGTTCTCCTTTGGAATGTCACTGCCAGAATCGAAAGCAACACTTCTTGGCTCTAACTTGCTTCTCTGGCTGACTTAGGTTTGATGTGTAACTTCCTTTCCATGGCTTTGTGTGCCCAGGTTTACACCTGCAAGGGGGACTTGATGGTTCCACAGTCTACAAGTCCCTGGTCACAACTCCTGAGGAGAACCTTCCAAGGCAAGGCAGAAACTCTTCTCTCTGTGAGGGGGTAGAGGAAAGACGAGAATGTCCAAATTCTGTGTGTTGCGATTGTTGGCATCAACTGCTAGTCTGTGTTCCTTGGCAGAACAACCACGGAAATCCAGAGAATGTGTTGTGCTCAATAGCAATGAATAACTAAAACGATGTCCTTCCTTATTATACCATCTGTGAATTGCTCAAAGACCAAAGACGGGAAAGCAACAGAGAGGATACAGTGTAAGCAAGAATTTACTGTATCAGCCAGCAAAGTTCATTTAATATAGAGCTAGTCTTTGCCAGAACCTCAAAATTGTAAAGAACTGACTTCATGATTTAAAAAAAATTAAGAGTCAAAGTTAAGAAATACACATTTTTATATTTCAAAAACAAAACCAACTATTGGAGAAGTGTCTTTTTCTTCCACCTACTTCTGAGATGGTGGCTAACTCAATAGTTAAAAGCCATCAGAAAACAACACGGATTTTACTTCTTGGTTTTTAAACATAACTTGATTTTTTTAAAGGCAGGATCAGGACTGGCATTCTGGCTGCTCTTTAATGTTCAGCGTATTCAGATCAGGAACATGATTCTCACCTGTTGCTTTTTGGTGATGAAGCGGGAAATCGTGCTACCTCCTATAATAATAAGTTAATAATAAATTCTTGGTTTTAACCAATGTGCTATAATTGTAAAAGCTGTTAACCTTAGGGGATCCCAGATCAAGGGCCTATGGGAACTCTGCACTATTTTTCTGACTTTTCTATAAATTTAAATTAGTCCTCCAGGTGAAGTGGTTCTGCCTGTAATTCCAGCTACTTATGAGGCAGATATCAGGAGGTTCAAGGGAGCAGGAGTGGGATGGGGTATGGTGTGGTGGGGGTAGAGATCTCATATCGACAAATAAACTGGGCTTGGTGATGCATGCCTGTGGTCTCAGCTAGGAGGGAGGTATGGGTAGGAAGATCATGGCCCAAGGTTGGCACAGAACAAAAACTTGAGACCCTACCTGAAAAATTACAGCACAAAAAGGGCTGGGAGCATGGCTCAAGTGGTAGAGTGCCTGCCTAGGAAGCACGAGGCCCTAAGTTCAAACTCCAGTACTGAAAAAAAAATGCAAAATAAGTAGTTCAAAACTTTTTAAATTTTTTATTTGCTTTGAGATATGATTGACACGCAAAATTTGTGCGTAGTGCGTGCAACTTGGTGAGTTTGGAGGTAAGTACACACCCGAGAGCCATCACCACACTCCATGCCATCAGTGTATCACTTCGTTACTTTGAAAGAAAATCCACTCTCTTAGCAAGCTTTCAGATTCATGTACAGTATTGTTAATGGCAGGCACTGTGCTGTGCAGTAGATCTCTGGGACTTATTCATCTTGCCAAACTGAAAAATCTGTATTTTTGATTGACACCACTCTGCCTTCTCCCTCTCCATAGTCCTCAACAACTGCCATTCTCCATTCTCTTCTCGTAGGAGTTCGACTGGCTTAGGTTCCACATGTAAGTAGTATCATCTAGCTTTTGTCCTGCTGTGTCTGGCTTATTTCACTTAGCATAATGCCACCTGGACTCATCAATGTTGTCACAAGTGACAGGATTTCCATTTTTGGCTGAATAATAGTCCATTTTATGTATGAACCACATTTTCTTATATCTAAACGCAAAAGAATGAAAATGGACCCTTGCCACCCACCATACACAAGAATAAACCCAAAACAAACCCTTAAATGTAAGACCTGAAACCATAAAAATTCTAGAAGAAAACATGGGGGAAAAGTCTTGATAGTGACATGGCAATGATTTCTTGACTATGACACCAAAAGCACAAGCAACAAAAGCAACAATCGACATACTGGACTACAAACCCCAAGGCTTCTGCACGCATAGAAATGATGGACAAAGTGAAAAAAGCAGTCTATGGAATGAATAGGAGAAAATATTTACAAGCCTTATCTTTGATAAAGGCTTAATATCCAAAACATATAAAGAATTTAACAACTCTAACAAAAAAACCAAGTAATTCAATTCAAGAACAGGTAGAGGAGCAAAATAGATATTTGTCCATGGATGACATAGGGCTAGCCAGCAGGTATATGAAAAGGAGTTTAACATTACTAAAAGAAAGGAAATTGCATTACCATTTAAGACTCAGTACAGCAAGTATATGTACAAGAAGATGGAGAATAAAAAAGATATTTTGCCAAATGCTTTTGTTCAAACAAGGTGAGGGGATGACAGAGGAACAAAGACTCCTCTAAGTGATAAAAGTCTCACCTTACATACTCAAGGCTATGATATTTGCAAATGGGACGTTTGGGAGGTGAGCAGGTCATTAGGGCTCCATGAGATTAGTGCATTTCTATAGGAGGCCAAAGGAAGACTGCTTCCCATTCCTGCTCTGCAAGGACACCCAGAAGTTTCCATCCAGGAAGAACAGGACTCACCAGACTCCAAACCTGCTGGAGCCTTGATCCTGGACTTCCCAACATTTAGGATTATGAGCAATAAATTTCTGTTGTTTCTAAGTTATCCAGTCTAAGGTATTTTGTTATAGTAGCAATAATGTACTGGGATAAAAACCAGTGGAAACTAGGGTGCAATTGCTACTTCAGTTGAACAGGGATTTCTGAAGTAGATGGCTAATATGGCTAATGTGTTAGGTAAACTGTCTTAGCTAGGTGGTGTCTGCCCCCAGTGTGGTTTAAAAGGGGTGGGGGGGGGCGGAAGGGGATTCCTAAACCTTGCATGTAAATGTAGCTGTTTTTACTTTAATTGTATGCTTGTTTTGTGCTTCAGTGAGAGAGAGGAGGAGCTTGTGGGCCTACTGAGGGGACTCACCAGGGGACTGCTAATAGTCTACCAAAATCACTCTCTCTTTTCCTTAGTGCAGTTGGGCACATTTCCCAGCATCTTTTGCCTTTAGATATGGCTATGTGGCCACATTTTCAACAATATTTCTCAATATAGTAGACACCTTTTCTCTTCACACTGGAACCCAGATGTGTCAGGGGCCCAGCCTCAGACAGAAGAATGGCACCAATGCCTCCAGTATGGCAGAACTGGAAGACAGATGGACCCTGGCAGTCACTGGGGCTGGACATCCCTGGAGCCATGGCATGAAAAGATCTTGTCTCCTAAAGCATGGCACAGGAGGAAGCTCGTGGGGACACTTGGTATATGCAGAGGGCACTCAGGGACCCCAGCTGTTCCAGCTCCTGCCGCTGGAGTGTTCCCAGCCCAGGCTGCAGACCTGTGGGTGAGAAGCTTTCAGAAGACCCAGCCCTGCCATAATTGATGGCAACTGTATGACGGTCCCTGAACCAGAGCCACCTGGCAAAGCACCTCCCAAACTCCTGACTCACAAAATGCTGAGAGACCACGGGTGATTGTTGCTGCTTCAGGCCACTGAGATTTAGAGGGATTTGTTGTGCAGCAAGAGATAACCCAGTCTCCGTATCAGATCAGCCTTCCATAATACAACCACTAAAACTCTACATTAAAATTATCCTCAAAACCACCCCCAAAACAAACTCAAGCCAGGTATGGTGGCTCACACCTGTGATCCCAGCAGTTGGGAAGATATGGCAGGAGGATCTCGAGTTTGAGGCCAGATTGGGCTACAGAATGAGACCCTGTCTCAAAAAAACAAAACAAAACTCAACCAACCAACCAATCAAAAAACTCAAAAGCGCACCCATTGTTTCCTAACTTTAAAACAATTTTTATAAATGGGGGAGGGGAGAAAGAAACCTAGAGAGGTTAGGTACATAGGTGCTCAGAGTTGAACTGTGACCCAGGGGCAATGGTTTCTGATTTCTGGCCCATTATTCATTGTATTTGGGTATAGATTAATAAAAGAGCCTGACAGAACGGGAGCTTAGAGATCAGGAAATGAACTCAGCCAAACCTACCTGTCTTGAGTTCATTGTGCCATGTGCCCAAAGAGCCGACACTATGTGTATCCACACACACACAGACGAGTGAATAGATCCCTAACCAGAGGACAGAGCAGAAATTCAATCACGACACAGTACTCTCTTCAGGTCAGAGGATGTGCGTGTTTGCCCTGGCTCTGCATCATGAGGTTGACCTTGACTTTCAATTTCCTTGCCTGTATGTGAGGCAGCCAGAGTAGAGGACTTTCCCAGGTCCCATCCAACCTTCAGGATGTGAGTCCAACCACCAGCAGATCACTGGCTGACCCAGCAGTGCTCACTGTTGGCTGAAGTCACAGCACAAGTAGCAGCTCCATCATAGTGATATTTCTTCCACATCCCACTAATCTCAGGTCTTGGATGAGGAAATCTATCACTACTTTGCCAAAAGTCTAAAAGAACCCTCTATTTTTCATTTAGGTTAAAAAATAACCTGGCCCAGGTTCACATAGAACAGCACCTTCCTGCTAGTGTGAAGATATTGGTCTCAAGGTAGTAACCAAACAATAATAGCTACATACACAGGCTCCATCTGCATTGAACACACTCCTCTCCAGAAACATCTCTGCACAGTGGGGAGGGAGGCATTAAACAAACAGCATTTTCTTAAAGAAAAAGGAGGAGGAAGAAGAGGAGAATTCCAAGTGACTAACAATAGCACTGAGTAAATAAATCTGTCCACAAAATACATTAAACATTTTCTCCAAGAAAAAGGAGGAGGAAGAGAAATTGAAGTGTCTAACAACACTTCTGGAAGGTACCATGTAAAACGATTAAATGTCATGTGCTCTCAAATCCTTAAAGGCACAGGAAACACCTTACACATAAGTAAAATGAGTGCTTTAATAAACTTGTACAATGTAATCCCAACTTTGGGTTTTTAGATACTGCTACTTTATTAGCCACCTTAGAAAAAAGATTGAAAGGATATATATAAGATAGTAACACTCATTTTACCAAGTAGACTGGATAAATTTTTGCACTGATTTTTATCTATAAATATCTCTTTTCTTTAACAATGCTACTTTTATAACCTGACAATGTTACTTAAGGAAATTAAAATCACAACCACCATTTGCATCAAATATTTAAATACTTTAAATGAAAGTAATTCATTTTTATATTCAATGGGATAAAATAAAGCTTTGCCTCTTCTTTCATGAATGTCAGTTTCATTAAATTCAAATAAGACAGCATAAGATCAGATTCCATAGACAACAAATGTAAGTCATTCCTTCTTCTCCCCAGTCCTTATTCCCAGCAAAAGTCCTCCTACCAATGAACATGCAAAAGGGGAACTATTTACCTAGTCGATTTGGGTCACCACTAGACTCAGAATAAATGTCGTCACTGCTGTCGCTAAGCAGAAAATTTGCAAACATTTCTTTTGCTCCTCCAGCCCAGCCTGTGTGAACGTCAGAAAGAAACTTATTAAAATGCTAAGCACTCAAGGCAGGATTTTAGATTCCTCCCCAGCGGGGAGTCTCGGCTCTCTAGCTATTTCAACCTTAACTTTAAGGAAAGATCAAAGCAAAAGAAGAGAAAAGCGATTTAGAACAGACTGCAGCTCAGATGGAGGGAAAGTCATCAAGACGGATTCCATGCACAGACAACTCTTCAGGCAATCACACTAGTGCAGCCTAGCTCCTGTCCTCACAGTGCTGCTGAACCCCCGCGACAGGCTCCCCGCTGCTCCCAGAGGAACAACGCAAGCTGGCCAGCCTGGGCTTTTTTGGGAACATTCCCCTTACCATCTACCTGAGCCCTGCCAAGGCTGCGGCACCGTCCACCTTCCGCTGATGCGGTGACCTCACCCGGAGCTCGGTCAGGTAGAGCGAGCTGCCTTTGCCAGTCTGTGCAGCGCCTTCCGTGGAAATATTGCATGAGTCAGCTTCTATCTCTCAAACCCGCCACACAAAGACTCTGCAAAAACCTGATCTGCAACTTTCTCCCTGCCTTTCCCCCTAGTGTGCAGACCACAGACTTCAGCATCACTAAGAGTCTTAAATGAAACATGACATCATTCAATTGAAAAAAAGGACAATAGACACCACTGTGCGTAACTGGAAAATGCACACTTCACTGAGCAACAGCCTACGACTTCCATTCTTTTGTGAACATCAAATGCAACACACACTTGCCTAAAGCTGCCCGGCTTTACCATCCTGGCTCTGGCCCCTGTTCTCCTTAAGCTCCATGGTAAAATAAGCTAGCTCTTTGGAGCTCGGATATTTTCAAGTTCACTTCCTGAATTATGAGCTTGTTTCAAAGCAAATGGACACATCATTCACATAAGTTTTAAAGGGATATTTGGGCGTGAGGATGGGGTACTGCTTAACAGCCAGTTGAAGGGACTTTGGATAATTAGTTTCTGCTAACAAGACAATATAGTTCTAAGTAAGTGAATTATACAAGAATACATTGAAGTTTGACAAAAGTTTAAAAACAAAATCTATCCAAGGGCAAATGTGTTATAAACTTATAAAAATCAAAACTTATAAACACTTCTTAAAAAAACCCAAATGATTTTGTATTTATAACTAATAAGCAGTAAAGACAGAAAGATTTAATTCTTGCACTTTAGTAAAGCACACTTCAAATAATTTGGTATTTTTGATTTCCCTAAGGCCACCTGTCCTTAAAATGTAACAGTCTATTTTTGTAGAACGATTCAAAAGGTTTCTCTTTGAAAAGGATATGGGGTTCTTTAAATGAAGATCTCCAGAAGTACAAAAATGAGATTAAAAAAAAATACCACTGCACCACGGAACTAAAATTCAAAATATGGATTTTGTCCATGTATAGACACCCAAAACTCAGCTATTTCAAAGGATTAAAATCCTTCAAATAGAAGTTCCATTTAAAGCATTTGTTTGTGGTTATAGATAATAACACAGCAGATCATCTTTAATATAGCTGTTTCTGTCATTCCTGGTAAGAGATTTAGAACTAACAACATAATAGGGTAATTTGTTTTAATACCTATTTCCTTTCAAATGAGGCTGATCATATACATGGAGACTTCAATCAGTCCCGTGGTTGGAAATGTATGACAGCTCGTTGGAATCACGTCTCCACCACAACGTAGCCAGTTTGATAGAAATCACTAATCCAGGATGGTAAAAGGCAGTCTGAGCAAAGGGTCCCTCTGTGCTGTGGACAGCTTCTTACTCCTCCATTCTGATCTCCACAGGGACCTCTTGGGCACACCTTCCTTCTGCTGGCCATGGTCAACCCCAGTCTTTCAAGCTCACACCCAGTTTGCACAACCACCTTGCCCCCAACTCTTCCCATTGGTCGAACAGCTTTCTATTACACCGGAGTAAGAACAGCAGGGTTTTATATTTAACTATTTTCTAATTTTCTCTTCCTACTCTGAATGGTCAGTGTGAGGGACAGGGAACTTGAACTGAGACTGTAAATTCTTGTGGAAGATACAAAGATCTAGACCCTTGGATGGAGTGGAAGTATGGAAGCTCCTGGCTTCTTGGCTCGTGTATTTTCTCAGATATCCACTTGGTTACTTTTATCTTCCAATAGAATGTTACTGACCTTGGATTTTTTTTCCCTATCAAGGAGCATGTATTTAAAAGGCCATCTCTGAGAGATGCTGCATATGTTACAAGGAAACAAGAACAGCAAACAAAAAACAGCTTTGTGTGTGGCTGGTAGGCAGCTCGCTAAACTTACCCACTAGACAAGTGGCAGTCATGAAGGCCAGTTTTGAGGTAGCAACGCAGACCATATTTCTCCAATGGGACAGTATTTGCTAGTTCGTGCATGATTCTTATTTTAGCAAGATCAGCTTGTGTAAGTAAAGGCCTCTCATGTCATTTGCAAATACTCTGCATCCACAAACAGCAAGAGGTTAAAATATTTTGAATCATAGTTTTTAAATTACAAGGTTTTTCAGAGTAGGATACTCTGCACACACACACACACACACACACTCTTTATGCCTTTATATTTATTCCAGTACCACAGATTTATGAAATGAATTAACATATATACAGTGCTTGAGGCCAGGAGGAGGGATAACGCACAGAGCAGAAAGGAAGAGAAGAGGGAGGAAACCCTCAAGGTTCTTTCACGCCTGTGAGCAGGAGCCTCTTGCCCCTCAGCGCCCTGTTATTTTCTTAGGGCTGTGCTGCCCTTGCCCTCTACAGAGGCTTTGCATTCCTGTCCTTCCCCTATCCCCTCTCGCACCCCCATAATATCAGCAAATAAGTTATATAGCAAGAAGTGGCAAGGACACCAGCTCTTGTGGCTTTCATGTGTCAGAAGACTTTTGCTCCATGCACAGAAGTCAGTGACAAGACAGTAGAGCACCTCCAAGAACTGTCATCCATCCAATTCACTGGTGAGGGGATATGGGATAGTCACAGGTAAATGCACGTGCCTGTCTTGTTACAGAATGAAGACACCTTTACTGGAAAGCTGCTTTTTAAAATTCTCTTTCAGCCCTGGTTATCAATCAGGAGGTGGTGGTTCTTTTCATAGTGCCCCCACCTGTCATGGGGACTCAAGGCATAGACATGTCTATAGCAGCCAGCATGCATGCCAGTGAAGAAGGACAGCAGAGGCTATCAGGTGGTCTAACTGGAAGAGCACCAGAAAATCCTGCCATTAAAAAAAAAAAATCCCTTCCCAGAAGTCTGCCATTAGGCTTGGAATCCCTTGATAGACTGAAGATCCCTCATCTAAAACGCTTGGGGCCAGAAGACTTTCAGATTGTGGATTTTTTGGTATTTATATATATTTGCATATGCATAATGAGATACCATGGGCAGGGGACCCAAGTATGTTTCATATAGACCTATGCACATAGCCTGAAGACAATTTTATACAATATTTGTAGCAATTTTGCTCATGAACAAGTTTCATGGTCTGGAATTTTCCTTTTGTGCACCGTGTTAGCACTTAACATGTGTCAGATTTTGGCGTATTTTGGATTTTGGAGCAATTTAGATGTCAGATTAGGAATACATAGCCTGTATTAGAACGCAGGTCTTTTTGGTTTAAGGGAAAAGTCACCAGTTAACACCCAAATATCCCCTGGGAAGGGTTATGGAGTCATTGCCACTGTACTAAGAATGAGCCCATCCATCCTTCCAAGGAACTGTCAGAGACTTTAGGAAAGAGACCACAGTGGGCTTGTGCAGTGTGCTGGGGACAATGAGAGGCAGAAGTGAAGACAGCACCGTTGCAGGGACGAGCAAGGCCTGGCTGAACTGGGACACTTTGCTAAGTGGGCAGCCAGGCAGCAGCTGGAAGAAGCTGGACTATAAGCAGTCTAAGAACGGCCTGGAGCGAGGAGCAAGGGCAAAGGCGCGGTCCTGCACCCCAGGAAGATTCAGCTTCCTGTAATTGATGCTTGGTGAGGCAGATTGGAAAAGAGTCTTACATTTTTTAGATATAACAGCACCAGAAATTGTAAGGGGCATTTCAAAACATATTTTATATGTGAAGCCTAACAATTTGAGCGCTGAGGAGGTATGGGAGGAGAACCTTATTTATTTTTGTGATTTTTAGGTATTTCTGTTGTGACACATTTTTGAGACAACTGAATCAAAACCAACTATGTTTTGATGCACAGGCCGCACAGGCCATCACGAAGCATCTTCTTTCTCTTTAGAGACAGAGTCTTGCTATGTAGCCCAGATTGGCTTCAAACTTGTGATTCTTCGGCTTGGCCCTCCTGAGTGCTGGGATTATAGACATGTACCACCACACCTGGCAAAACATTCTTAATGTATTTTTACTCTTAGAACTTTTTCTTTGGGGAAAAAAAAGGGCATGACATTACATTTTCCAAGGGTATACCATAGAATAAATGTGACAAACATTGAAGTGAATTGCATGCCAAAAAAGTGCCACATATCTTCATTTAAGTCCCTTTAAAGGACACATTGACCTTCCTCCTGACTATGAGCAGTAATGTACGAAGACCTTTCTGCATTGCAGTTCTTTATTAAAAATCCATATGCACTCTGCCCACTCTGCAGCAAGAAAACGTCACAAGTGCAAATCTGCTACGCTATTGTTACAGGAACCAAACTCTACACTTAGTCAAATGAAAAGGCCAAACAACGTGGCGTTTCTCTTTCTAAGGGGCTATTTTCAAAGTGAAATGATTTTAATAGCAAGTGCATTTGTTTTCACAAATTTCAAAAGTACAGAAGGTCTAAAACAGAGCAGACAAAGGCACTCAAATACAGACAAGTTAAATGAGAGTATTGTGTTTGTTCTGGACTACTAGATTAACAATAGAGACCAAAATACTCGTTCCCCATACTCAAATCATCTAGCTGAAAACCTAGCTTCTCACCCCTGCACTAAATCCCAGTACTGCAGCATGGTCGCAAGAATTTTAGAAAACAAACACACAAAGCCTATCGTTTCTTAGCACACTGTTTTTTGCAGCCCCTTTCCCCCTTTCCCTTGCAATCAAGTTATGATTTAACTAACCTGTCTATCATATACCCACCACCAGCCAGCCATACTGTGACCAGAGGCTGCCTCAAAGGATGCTTGTCCGGGGACTCTCCCATCTCACTCTGCTCAGGCATTCCTCCTTGGTTTCATGTCTCTGCATCTTGAACAATCACTAGCTCTATTTTTTTTTTTCACTCTGTTCTTTTATTTGGGTATTTGTTTTTATTTTCCAGAGCAATGAAATGAAGTCCTAGTTATGTCTGAACTGAACAATTTTTAGATATGGAGCAAGCAACTATGTTACAAATAGCTCTTGCTTTCCATCATCTATCTGTCCCATCTTTAAGGATACCACTGGAGGACTTGCTGTGCTAAGCACAATGAACAAATTATCCCTGGAGAATGCAGTAGGCTTCCAGACACATTTTTCTCCAGGAGATAACACACATCAAATCCATTCATAACTATAGGCATTCAGCACAATCTATACTTTGGAAAATACTAAAAAAATGTACTTGAACTTGCAGAAGAGGCTTGGGTGCTCTGTTGGAATCCTGCAGCAGTATTTTCCAAAATACTAATTAAAACAAGAATCTCTGACAGTGTCAGAGTAACAACCATTTTCACATCCTGGCAGAGGAGACACCCCCCATTTGCCAGTCTTTCCTCCTCCTTTCCCACACAGCTCCTTGATGCACTGGGGTGAGGGGGAGGGCTCAGCTCCACTGGCTGCCCTCACCCCTTCATCCCTTCGGTAGACCCAGCCATGGTGGGTTCAGAAACAATTCTCCAGGGCAGCAGAGGCGAGGGTGCAAGCTTGCAGGGAGACACAGACCAGCTGTTTGGAGCAAATTGAAGTCAGTCTCTGAATGGTTCAGAACCTCATCATCAGCAATCACCATCCCTTGGATCATCAGGATCTGTCTTCCTCCCGCACACCCCACGTGACCGTCAACATCACAGGGTTGATAGCTTAGCTGCTAAGATGATGGCCCATAAACAAATGAATTTATCTCAGCCCATATAATTTCTAGAACTGAAGTAGGGTGGCTGGAGCATATCTTCATTTGGCCTCCTGCACTAGATCATGGAGTCCATTGCATTCAGGCAGAAATTCTTAGAAGGCTGAATACAGATGCCACTCTAGGAAAGCAGAAGTTACTCCTCAGTGAGTTGAGATCACATCTTCCTTTCTGGGATTTTTATTTTAAACTAAAGAAGACAGTAACAGCTGCTGCTCTTAACACATGTTTCAATGATCTGAAAGGCCCACCTGTTGGTACCGATCTTTGCCATTCAGAACTCTGGCACACAGCCACAACACAGCCCCCTTCTCTTGGCCTTGCCACCATTCACACTAACTGGCCCTCACCTACCCAGGATGCACTGAGTCCCACAGTTCACACTGGGAACAGCAAATGGATACGGATTGTCCCTTCTTAGAGCAGAATTGAATAACCCTCAAATAAAGAATGACAAGTGTGACACTGCGAATCTAAACTACCAAGACGTGTGTACAATAAACATTTGCTCTATTTTCCTCATCTGTCTCTCCTCCTCTCTAGCTGCCCTTCACATAATATTGAAAGTGGAGAGAAACTTCCTACTGACAGCAATGCCAAGTGAAGGCAGGTGGCCGTCGTGTGCATTTCCCGTGGCAATCTCAGGGGGTAAGCCCGGCTAGTCTCATCTTTCATCCTATATTTAATTACTCGGGATCCAAGCTTAGAGTCAAACGTGCTGAAAGTTTTTGTGAGTTTAAGCCCTTGCCTAATTCCCAGTTCCCACAGAGGCACATGAAGTAACTTGTTTATGTGAACAGAACAAAGCAAAGGAAAAAGAGCTCTCTGTTCCATGGCAGGTTTATCTTAATTTGGTCATGAAACAAGTGTAACCGAATTTATTTTGGTTTATTCTGAATTAAAAAATTATCAAATCCTTTATAAGAGAATCTGAGAAAGATGAGAAGAAGAAAAGGCGAAATTACAAATCCTAGTAGTTGATGAGGTAGGATCGGTGGGTGAGTTCTTTCAGCAGCATTTCGATGGTGTCTATGGGTATTCCCAACAGCCATATTCAGGTATCAAGATCAATGAAATGAAAAGTTTATTGGAGACTATTCCAAGTCACTCCTGATCCACCCCCACCTTTCCCAGCCCTGTTTTGTCCCCAGGTGGGCTCACCCTGCTCCTTTGCTGGCTGTCATCCAGGTAGGTTGGGCTAATAGGATGCACCAAGAGTGTGAGGCAAGAAGAGAGAGAAGCAAGGGCACCTCTTCCAGTCAATCCCTGTGGACCAGGCTCTGCGTTCAGCAGCAGCTGCTCTGAGGAAGCCCTCCCTGGGATCCTTGACACTATTTTGTGCCCTGATTCTTTGGAGGTCCCTGTGGGTTGCCTCAGTGACCACAGGCACCATCCTCCCACTGTTGCTGTCTCTCTGGCTTCACTTCCCTGGCTGGTTCCCTTGGCCACACCTGCCCCTTTCATGAAAGAGCCCTCATTAAAACCTTTCCGAGAGCCAGCTGAGCTAAATCAGGGTCTTCCCATTCTTGCTAACTCTAGAATCTTTAGTCTGAAAAGCAGATGGCACTTTGACTTGATGTGCTTTTGCAGAATGCTGTCCCCTGGTTTTTAGTGTGTGGTATAATGCCAAATGTTAGCTTGATTTATTAACTTGTTTGATTCAGGTCAATGAAATGAACACTTTATTGGAGCCTATTCCAAGTCACACACATATTTCACATTTGCTATTTGTTGATACATTCATTTGTTCAATACTTATTCAGTGGATACCATGTGCCAGGCACTGCATTAGGCACTAAAAACACCGCAGTGAATAAAGCAGTAAAAATTCCTGTCTGCAATCCTATCTACTTGAGAAGCGGAGATCAGGAAGATCATGGTTTGAGGCCAGCCCAAACAGTTCACAAGACTCCATCTCAAGCAATAGCTGGGTGCAATAGGTTCACCTGTTATCCCAGCCGTGAAGAGGCTAATATTGGAAAGATCATAGTTCCAGGCCAGCCTAGGCAAAAAAAGTAGCAAGACCCCCATCTCAATGGCAAGAAAAACTAGGCATGGTGGTGCTCACCTGATATCCCAGCTACAGTAGGAAGCATAAGATAGAAGGCTCTTGTTACAGATTGAGACAGGCAAAAAGCAAGACCCTATACCCAAAAAGGGCAAAAAAGAGCTGGAGGTATGGCTCAAGCACTGCAGCAAGTGCAAAGTCCTGAGTTCAAACTCCAGTACCACCATAAAAAAAAAAAATTCTGCCTTCGTGAAGGCTATTGTTTAGCAGATGGACCAAAATCCCATGATAGAGCTCATTGATCATGGAAAGATACCTCGGGGTGTTTTGATCTAACTCCTTTTCTGGTGTTTGGCTGACTTCACCAATGTGTGCAGGCTGTGCCTGGATTCTGTGAGGTACTGGGCATTCCATCCCTGCTTGGGTAACTCGTCCACTTGGAGGCAGTTCTAGTAAAGTCCTTTCTGTCATTTGGCTAAAGTTCACCACCACAGCAATTCCCACGAGAAATCACCTCCACCGTGATTCCTTAATTATCTGAGATGTGCTGGGAGGTTTCCATGCACATTCTCCTTTTCTTTCAATATTTACTGAGTAATTACCCTGAAGGCAGAGCTAGTGCAATGTCCAGGGGAGAGTTGTTCTTGTGGCTGTGGGAACATGGGACAATACTCAGAAATGATGTCACCTTCTCGGTGTGTCTCAAGATTTTGTGTTCCTGCTACTCCCACCAAAGTGTTTTCAGAGTGTTCACACTCTTCATGCCAACTTACTACTGTAAAAATATTGAGAAGACCCCAGTTTTAGAGAACATTTTCTGGGAAGTAAATGTGCTTCTTCCTCCCCCCAAGTCACACCCTGAGAAAGAGCCAGCACTCTGTCCACGAAAGGCCTGAGCTTGGCCAGAGAGACAGACACAGAAAGACCATCCGAGCAGGTGACAGACACCTTAGGAGATGTGCTCGAGGCAGGGGAGGCCCAGGTGCTAAGGAAACGTGGAAAAGGACCAGGCCTGGATTGGGTCACCTGGGAAGGCTTTTCTGAGGAAGGATGTGTGCAGTGACACTGGAGGCTGAGAAGAAGTAGCGAGGCAGAGTCAGGTGGAGAGAAAGTCCATCCATTCTGCTCTACTCCCTGCAGACACGGACTGTTGTATACCTGGCATTATGTCCTTGGTGGCTACCCAACCTAGATTGCTCCTGGTTTGCAACTACACCGCTGCCCACCACAATTAATAACTGCGTTTACTGCAGCAGTGCCTCTCCCAGAAAGGGTCTTCACTTCCTTCTCCATGCTGGCATGGCACTATCCTTTAATTTGCATATGTCAGTCTTCTCTATCTTCAGCCCTTTTCCTCCTTTACACACTGAGCAGAACAGCTGGGGCAGTAACCATGACTCTGTTCTTGCCCAGTCACTTGGAGGGGTCCTTATAAAATATGGTCACAGACAATCACAATGTAAACTTCTCTGCCAGCATTTCCATCTAGAAACAATCGGATTAAAATGAACAAAAATGGGACCACAAAAAGACTGGGGAGAAGAGTTGCTGTTCACTTTACTGAGCTTGTCTTGAGGCTTCTAAGGCCTTCATGAACTGACTGCGTATATCCAATTGGTCACCTTTCCTAAGGGACTGAAGCCATGGACAACTGTGCAGTTCCCAGTATGTCTCCAAACATAGCCATCTGCTTAGGAATCCATACAGATTGAGACATTAACACAGTGGTGAGCTGCTGTCAGAGGACTCAGGTGGCGTGTTTGCCCAGTGACTTCTGGCTATCATCCTCGTGATCCAGTAATAACAACCATCCTCAAGAAAGCCAGTGTCACCACCATGAAATGACGCGTGGAAAGGACACAAGATGCAGGGTTGAGCTATGTGGCGTCTCAGCTCGATTGGATACTTCTGTCACCTTGGCCAAGTTGCTAACCTCTCTGGGTTCCAGATTAGTAAGATGAGGGCTCTGGAGTCTCTGACATTAAGAATGCTTTCCAAATGTATGAATTAAAGCTTCTGTGATTTCAGGTGATGTGCCTACATTGGTGGTCTCCTCTGAGGCTCTCAGACAACCTTAGGATGTTAAATATGGTCCCTCTATCATAGTCAGATAACCACGAAGTGAGGTGTGAACCAGAAGCATGTGGCCTTTGTAAAGGGAAACTGAACTCCCAAAGGTGGCAGAGTTTGTGACAGACATACCACCCACCTATCATCAATAGGAAAACTCCCTATAAAACTTTTCTACATCCTATGACAGTAATGGCTAGCATTCAGGTAATGCTTTTTACTTAGTCAGTAATGTCATCTCCACTTTCTGCAAAGGTAATAGAGTGTGAAATGGCTCATTTTACTACAGGGGTATTGTCATAATTTGTGGCTGCCTTTCAACTAAGTACCTCCCTAATACACACTTGGAAGAGTGGAAACACAGAACCTGAGCAAAAATTATGTTCCTATAATACACAGATAAAGAAGTATGGTTGGTTCTCAATCACGCCAGGGGTTCTTATTCACTCAGTATACATTCAGTTATGGTGACTGGAGCAAATGCACCGTAATGAGGTGTCCTGAGGTGCTTCCACTGAGATTTGATGGGACTAAGGGTTCTTTGTAGCTGTCTCCAACCGAGCTCACTTGCTTTAACTGACTGACTGATTGACTTACAAGTGGCCTGGTTAGGATGGCTCCTGGAAGAAGAATTCTAACAATATCTAAGACTGGCATTCAGTATTTTGTGTGTGTGGGGGGGGGAGGGCGTGAGGGCAGACACAGGTTCTATTTGGGGAACTGAGGGTGGGGCGGGGGGTGGGATCCATCTTATAGGAATGAAAGACTTGATGACCTGGGAGAAGTGAGGGGAAGGAAGTCTGGCATGATGGAGAGAATGAGCAAACGTGGCTAGGGTCAGGGAAGCATTTGGTTCTGATTTGGCACATGGCATACACTCAGGCTGGCTTCACTCTTAGCTAACCTGGAAGCCTGTGAGTGTCCCACAAAAAGAAGGCACTGGTGGCTTAAAATAAATTTTAAAAAAGCAGGAAATATATCAATAGTAAAATCTCAGTCAACTTAGCTGTCGGAGCTTTTTATTTAATGGAAGAGCAGAGGGACCTTTACCCACGAAAAGAAGAGAGGTGAGTTTCAGCAGCCCAGGGTAGGGTCCGGTGAACCCCCTGAGAACTCTTCAGGGAGTTTGGAAACTCAGGGCCTGGGCCCCCAGAGGCACTGCTTGGGTATAAGGAGGGGGGTGAGGTCCTGTCCTTATGCTGTTGTTAAGTGACAACTGAAGTGGCAAAGTTTGGTCTTTTAAAGTGATTTCATGTGTACCCATAAAGCATGTATCTCCATAGGACCTAGGATGAGTCAAAGACTCCCTGAGAAGCTATGACGTGAAGCAGGACAGCCTGCAGACCTATTATTTGATCAATACTGGGTTGAAATTTCTTTGAATTGATGACCCGTGTTTTAAAAAAATTCAGTTTCTTTTTTTTTGCATGGAGAGAGGGTGCCAGAAAACACTATAAACTTGTTAACACTAGTTTAACATCCGTAGTCAGTGGCAATGGTGGACTACGCTAGCCTGCTTCACCCTGGCAAAATTTCCAGTTTGCAGTCCCTACTGCTCTCTCGAGAATTACACTCGCCTGCTTCTCACCTATACAAGATCTGCCTGGCCCTGAGGTGTGTGACTGTGGATTATACACTGGGTACTACACTGTGTGGTAGGTTAGCAATCCTAGAAACTGACCAACCACATGAGCTGGTAACATCAATTTATTTCTCTTCTATGTATAAGTCCTATGAAAATAAAACAGAAAAAACTAAAATTATGGCTGGATGTCATGGCTCAAGCCTGTAGCTACTTGGGAAGTGGAGATGATTTGAGGCCAGCCTAGGCAAAAAGTTTGTGAGACCCCATTTCAACTGATCAAAGCAGGGCATGGTGGTCACTCCTGTAATCCTAGGCAGATCTCAGCTGAACATAAAGTAAAACCTATCTCCAAAATAAAGCAAAAAGGGCTGAGGATGTGGCTCAAGTGGTAGAACCCCTGCTCAGCAAGCAGGAGACCCAGAGTTCAACCCCCAGTACTTCCCCATCCTCCCCCATAAAACCCTACAATTGTTTGTTACAAATATAGGTTAGGGTGAAAAAAGCCGTAAGACCAATCTTCCCCCCCCATGGAATGATTTGGTGAGGAAGAATATGAACTGTAGGTGAGGAAAATGTTAGTTCTTGCTTTCATTCTTCCACTGTTTTATGAATCAATCTCTTATCATACTAGCTCTTTTACAAACCTACATTTCAATAAAATGTTAGCGTTAACTCAGGGTTTCTGTGAAAGAATAAAGATAGAAGAAGCAGTTTAACTGGTAATTCTGCCACACCAAATGCCCAGAGAACTGGTGCCCATCAAAGATCTCAGCACAGCAAGCCAAAACCACAGCCCCCAAAGAAGGACACACTGAATTGGCTGGTGACACCTGTGGGTCCCGCCATGTATACCCACCCTTACAGAGGTACTGAAGAGAAGGTTTGTTTTTTGATGCTTTTCTGAAAAATAAGGCAAGATCCACCCTGTATAAATGCCAAATTTTACATGTCCTATTCCTACTGTCATAAAACATTAGTTTTATTGTACTCCTTAAAAACAGTGGGACATCAGTTAAGACAGAGTTGGAGAGTCCAGTCTAGTGCCATTAAAATAAACAAGAACTGAAAAGTGGGTTTTGGGAAAGGATAAAAGAGGAACAAGCACCCCTCCCCGCCACTTGGGAGAGCATTTGTGAAATCCAGTCATTTAAGATGGCTGGAGGCACTCATTCATCAGCATTTTTCCTAGAAAGGGGGAAAGCCCCATCCTGTCCCCCATTCCAGTGTTTATTTCTTTCTGAACCCTGGAGATAAAAATTTTAATACGCAGAGGCCTCTGAGAGGATTTGCAGGCGTACTCTTTCTGCAGAGGGACCCTCTGATATGTGATCTCTTCCCTCAGGAGCACAGGAGGAGGGAATGGGTGAGGGGGCCAGAAAAACAAAAGCAACCACTCTCCTCTAATCCTGACGTGGAAGAAAAAGCAGAAAGCTAAAAGCTTCCCCCAGGGAAAAAGCCACTCCAGACTGTGATGGATCGAGAGCCTAACCAACTTCAGACCACTTAGCGCGCTCACGTGTCTCTTCACAATCCCCAGGTTTGCTTATGCGGCCACAAGGCTGCAGCACACCCGCCCTGTGAGCCTGGGCAGGACTGCAGCAAGAGCCAGGAAGCCCCATTTGGTGCCCACAAGCAAAGGCTGCTCCAGAGCCTCTGTGGGCAGCTCCCTCTCCATGGCTCTCTGGAAATCCCCCCAGGAAAGAGAGTGATAGAGGCTAGGGGGTTCTTTTTCCTTCTGCATGGATAAATCTCATCTATGATTTTATTTTTAAAGAGTTCCTCTCAAGATGAGCTAAACCTCTCACAACTTATGAAAACAGATTCTCATGGCATATCTTCCAAATATCCTTTGCATTCCATTCTATTGTACACATTGAGATTTTAATCTACTTAGACATTTTATTACAGTTATTACAATAGTGCTGTAACCCAAATGCTTGACTAATGAAATGCAATGTTTGGTACACACTCGAAACCAGCCTTCTCCAGGTGTGATCTAACCCCTTCTAAATCACTGCTATTGACTGAATTGTGCCCACTCCCTTTGTACATCAAAGCCCTAATACCCAGGGAAGTATTCAAAATTCAAGGAAGCCATAAGGGTGGGGCCGTAGTGCACCAGGACTGCGGTCCTTATAAGAAGAGGAAGAGACAGCAGAGATCTCATTCTCTCTCTGGGCAAAAGGCCAGATAAGAACACAGGTAGAACGCAGCCATCTGTAAGTCAGGAAGAGACCAACCCTATTATGCACTTGATCTGAGAATTCCAACCACAAGAACTGTAAGAAAATAAATGTCTGATGCTCATGCCAGCCAGTCTGTGGTATCTTGTTATGGCAGCCCAAACTGACTAACCACCACTGCTATGGTCTGAATGTTTGTGTCCACCCCTAAGTCATATGTTGAAATCTAATCCCCAATGGTATTAACAGGTGGGGATCTGGGGAAGTGATAAGGTCATGAGGACTCACCTTTGTGCATGGGATTAATGCCCTTATAAGGAAAGCTTGAGAGCTCTTTTGCCCTTCCACCATGTGAGAGTATAAGCCAGAGTTGCCATCTGTGAAGCAGAAAGCAAGCCTTCACAAGACATGAAATTGAATACCACTTTGATCCTGGACTCCTGGCCTCCAGAACTGGGAGCAGTGTACTTTTATTGTTTATAAATTATCCAGTCTGTGGCATTTTGTTATAGCAGCCTGAATAGACTACGGCAATCACCATCAGCTAGATTTTCAATAAGTAAACAGATCTCTGGGCCCTGCCCAAGAACACTAAATCAAAATCATAGGGATGGATGGGTCTAGGAATAAGCACTGATAACCAAATTCTTTGGTGATTTTTGTCCATGGTTTAGGTTGAGGACTATTACTTTGGGAACCTCCTCCTCTCCATAAACCCACTCTCAGCTTTCCTCTGTTTCATCATCCCAAAAGGAAAGGTTTTGATGGAGTCAATGAAAAAGAAAAACTTCAGGCACTTAAAATTAGGTATCCCCCTCAAAGGAAAAAAGGGTTCTAAATAGAACTAGTATGGAATTATGTGGGGGTCCAGGATATGGCAGGATATGTCTCTAGATTGGGTTTGTTCTTTAGGCCCACATGAGATGCTGCCCTTAGAAGGACCAGTGTGTGAATCTGAGGTCACAGATAATTAAGAGTGCCCCTGGGCTGGGACCATGGGGGTCAGGCAGGGGTTTTACACCTTGGATCCTGGCCATCTCCTTCCTCACTTGAAGGAATCAACTAGCATTCAATTTCAACATCCTTACAGGTGAGTGATGGAGCTGCATCATCAGCCATTGACAGTCCTTCTAACTGTGAGATTCAAGGGCCAATGGAAAGTAACCATTTGCTCTGGTTGCCCAAACTCCTCACGGGAAGGAAAATCCACGCTTCACCAGTGACGGTTCTGTACAGCAGCCACACTGAGGACACTTGAAATTAATTTCGTTAGATTTTCAGAGATACTAATAGGATAAAAGCAAATTCAAAGTCACCAAGTACTTTCAACTATGCGAAAATACCACATAAAACCTTCCAGTCTTCAACTATGACACTATTAAGCAGTGATCAAGCAGTGTTTTAAAATCAGCCTTTTGTTTTTCTCTTAAAGTGACTTAAAAGTGTGGCCAGGATTGACAGCCACAGCTATGCTGCAAGAATGTTACTGCACCTCTAAAGTAAGGTAAAACTTAACAAAAAAAGAACTTTTTTTAGATTGATGTTTTTATATTACAGGAAGTAGTTCTTCAACAGGACTTTCTAATGGAGAGGGTAAAGTTATATTTGAAGTATTAAGGGAGTTAAGCGCTAAATATAATCTGTGTATCCTAACCTGCTTTCATTTGGAATAAAGCTATGAGGAAGAGGTAGGTAAGGGGGGGAAGTCAGAAGGACTTTATTCTGAGACCAAACACTGGGTAGCTGGCAACTTGGTATCTCTTCAGTAGCCGTTTCTCATTTAAAGATCTGTGCAGACAGAGGGACAATGATGAAGATCAAAACACAGGGTGGAGATAAGGTTTTTTTGGTTTTCACAGGTGCCAGTGAGACAGGTATTGTGTTTTTCTTTTGTTTTGTTGGTGGTACAGGGATTTGAACTAAGGCGCTCTACCACTTGAACCAAGCCCCTGGCCCAAGAAAAGTATTGTTGCTGGAGAGAGGTTTCCAGCGCCCTTTGTGCCAGGACTTGTGATGATGAGTACGTTCTGCAGTTGTGTTTTTAAAGTAGGAAAGATGTCATGCTTCACTTGGTGGAAACTTGGTTCTATATTTAAAAACTATAACAGCTCACCTAGTGATGTTAACAAGTGTGTAACAGAGTGATACACCTGGCTTCAGATCTTGGGCCTCTGACTTACTGTACAATCATGGACTCTGACTTTAGTCAATGTTAAGTTCAGGAAATCACCTTATTTCTTGGGGTTACCTTTTGATTTTATAAAGTACCTATCCTGGTGTATGCATGGATATGTAATCTTTACCAGACTAGAAATTCTGCGGTATCAGCCAAACTGAAAAAGCTGGACCTAACACACACTCAAGTGTATTAGTTACCTTCCTATTCCAGTTGTACAACTGTCAAATTATTAAAAGAACCCCAATCCAGACAAGCCTAAACTCACCATATTCATGGTGCTCTAGATACAACATGGAACCAATCACAGGCCTGACGTGCATCCCCCTTGCTAAACAGTCAATGCCTTCCAGAAGAATCATTGCTTAGTCCTCAAACATTCAGCTTCCTTGCCATCTGCAGACCTGCCACCATGTTAGGCCTTCTGAGGGCTTGGAAGTTTTGACACTATTCATTTGGTATCTTATTTTTTTAGCAAGTAGTTAATAGGATATTTCAAATATAGTCCAAGTAGGAGAAATAAAGCCGTATAAACTACAATTCCCAATTCTCAAACTTCCAGCCTGTGTCAGGGAGAGAAGGAGCTATTACCTACTAGCTAATGTGTACTTTCTAAATATCAGGCACTGGTCTGTGCGCTTTAGGCTAATTCCTCCTTTTATTTATTGGTGTATTCATTTATTTGTTACTGGGGATTGAACCCGGGACCTCCTACTCTACTACCTCTCAACCCTTTGGTTTTTAGTTTGTTTTTTTAGATATTTTTGCCCTGCTGGCCTTGGAAAAAGAGTCACCCTAGGTCATGTGGCCAGACTCTCAGACCTGAACTGCTATCAGAGGCCCCTGGAGTGCTGGTTCGAGCACTGACTGTTGGGCCACACCCTTGGGTCTCTGTTTTTGGGGTGGGGTGGGGAGCCTAAGAAGTGCTAACGAGTTCCCAGATGGTTGATGTCATGATCTTGGGTACATACTTTGAGAACCAATGATCTACTCAGGCCCTGGCATCTTTCAGTAGATGGTAGATGCCAGCTATTCTCACAGGGAGGGGAGGGCTGAACAGACTGTCAGCCTGAGAGAACCAGCCAGTGCCAACCGGGGCAGCTCTCCCTCTGTCAACTGAGCTGTCCCTCTGAGATGCGTGGAAAGCTTTCCCCTGGCACATCCCCCTTGATTCCTTGCACCACTGGGATTTCATGAAGACCCTTCGCATCTTCTCAGCACACAGCCCATGTGAAACAACAGGGACCTGCTCACTGCCAAGGACAAATATTTTTCTCACTGTGAGTTATTTACGGAAAATTGTGATCTAAAATTTGATCAATGCTCACCATCCCAGGAGTGAGCAAAAGGAGCAGGGGCCATGGATAATAGCCAGTATTTATCCTCAGCACAGAAGGACAATTAGATGATTTCAAAGTTTTCCTTTATTTATGTTAAAAATCAAAAGGAAATTTTTGTTTATTTGTTTAACTAAGAGGCTCCATTGCTTTCATTAAGATCCCCAGCAGAGTAAACTATTTTGAAAGCAGGGGCACTGTTAATTACTGTTTAAACTTGCCACATTTACAACTGCTTAGCTTTTGTGGCCTCTTGGGGTGTTCTGAGGCCTTGGTGACTTAATGAGCGTGAGGCATGACTGAACCTGGCACGTACTAAGTGTTCACAGAGTGTCTGCAAGCTTTCAATGATACAACTGCTGTTACCCAGCAGGGCCCACAGCTTGGACACCTGCATGGGAAAAAGGTAGGAGCTAAATGGTGTGACCTGAGTTGACTAGACAGACCTCATCATCAAAAATCTCTCAAGAGGATTAAGAGAAGCAATTATGGAGCACCGACACCTACAAGGCAATTAGCTGTTACACAGGCAAAAAACTCTCAGGACTGGATGGTCCTGAGGTCATCATTTCATAACGACTCAAAGCATCTTTATTTGAATATCTGCAGGCACCAAAGACCTCTGGGTTCTACAGGATAGTTACCTTTTGCTGTTTTTGTTTAACACTTTTGTTGTGAAATAAGTATAAATTCATAGGGCATTGCAAAGACCAAAGAAAGGTGCAAGGGACCTCCTATACCCCATATTGAGTTTCTCCAAAGGTAACAGCTGGCAGAGATATAGTACAACAACTGACACTGAGCTGGGTCCAGTCCCCAGAGCACATTCAGATTCCACCTGTTATATTTTGGTTGTGAAGAAATCAAAAGGAAATTTAATGGTCACAAACATGATCAGAGCCAGGCGCCAGTGGCTCACACCTGCAATCCTAACTATTCAGGAGGCAAAGATCAGGAGGATCGTGGTTGGAAGCCAGCTCCAGGCAAATGGTTGGTGAGACTCTAGCTTGAAAAAAAAAATCACAAAAAAGGACTGGTAGAGTGGCTCAAGTGATAAGAGTGTCTGCCTAGCAAGTGTGAGGCCCTGAGTTCAAACCCCAGTGCCACAAAACAAACAAACAAAAACCAAACCGATCACCAGTTTCATTTCATCTAATGTTGAAATTTCCCTTTGTATCAGCCTTGAGGATAAGCAAATAGGTTGTATAAATAAGACTCCATAAAAATAACTTAAATTTTTTTCAGAGATTGAGCTTAATAATGATCAAATCAGTTTTCAAATCATTTATATGTACAATACCTATCCATGAAGTCACTTAGCCTCTTTTAAAGTAAGAGATAGAAATGAGAATAAAGATATAAAATAAGAGGTAGACCCTAAGATATGACCTACATAGATCCTAACCAACCTAGCCTCTTCCCAAAACATACCATGTGCATAATTTCTGGAAAAGATTAAATGAAGAGGTTTAGAATGAACTGTGTCACCAGGCCTACAGTGGCACTTGGAGGTGTTGTCTTTTGTTACACTTGTCCAAATAATCTTTTGCAGCTCCCAATAGTGTATATGTGACACATTAGTTTACCAATTTATGAATGGTATCTAAGACATTCTTCCTTGAGCATACTGTTTCCATATGTGTATATATCATTTTCATAATATATAATATAATAATAATATATAATCAGCTTAAGGAGTCAAATCATTAACATGCTAACAACTTCTTTTACAAAATTGACATAACATGATCAAAACTGATAGTTTTCAAAATTGTTAGCACATCAGATAGTTCCCATCGATCTCTTTGCTTGATGACTTAGCCAGCATTTGGTCTTTAACCAGTAACACTTTTTTAAAAATTAGAAAACAAAAGCCATCAGCTGAGCAAAATGTGTGGAGCAGGTCCTAGGAAGCAGTTCCTTCAGGTATATGACAAAGGCCTAGAATTATTTTCCTAAGAAGTAGGAATGTGGGGACGTGTGCCATTCTTCTCCACAAGAAAGCTCTCTGGTATTGGGAAACAAAACACAGCCTTTCTCCTCTGCACAGTAGGGGACTGTCTGAGCCCTCTCCCTCCAGTGAGGCTGGCCAGAGTAAACAGATGTCTCAATAGGTGGAGAAGCCAACTCTAGTCCAACTGTCCACAGAGCTGATGTCCCCCACTGGGGTCATCTGAATTCCCAATGACCAAGCAGAACCTCTGCAAAAGGTCTCTCCTCCCAGGGCCAGCCCTAGGCAAGATTCAGAAATAAGAGAAGCTTGTCCAGGACCATATCCTGCCACCTCCCCAGTCCCTAGGTTCCTCACTCATGTCACAGTTGAGTATCCTGGAATCAACCCTGTTCTCTGTCCCCACTTGGAGCTTCCTTCTTCAAAGGCAGCAGATGCCTAAGCTAGGCCACCATGCAAAGACACTGCCAGAACATGATGGAGAGCACTCAAGACTCAAGACCAAGACAGCAGCAAGCCTGGGTCCAAGGTCAGCATCCTCTTCACTGCCCACATCGTGGCCAAGCTGCGCAGCGGCCTCCGTAATTGCAATCTCACTACATTTCTTTAAGCTCGAGAATTTACAAATTGTTTGCAATGGTCCTTAACCTTTCAGAATCAACTCATCACATAAATTCCTTCTATTTTAGTCCCTGGAGAAATTTTAAAATATTCATATATTTAAAAGTACTTCTCATAGTTACATGGTTAATAAGTTAATCTTTAGCAAAATGTAGCTCTTGCTTACATTAATTCTCTCATCTATCTCTATCTATCTCTACAATCATCTATCTATCTATCTGTCTATCAAGGAATTCAATAAAACTAAGGAATTTCTCACTGGTCAAAGCATAATTTTTCATGCCTTCTTGCTAGTTCTAGAGTGATTTCATGATTGACATATAAGGAAGTCTTCTATTTAGTAGATCTCAGGTAAAGAGACAAGCCCCTCTGAAAACAGCTTAAGTTTGATTTCTGAAACCACCGATCCACCATGAGGGACTCAGTTTCATGCACACAATACTTCTAAAGAATACTCACTTGGAGACATTTTTCCCTCTCCTCAGATGACTTCTTTTCTTTGTGTGTGTGGGGGGGACAGGGTAGTACTGGGGCATAGATGATTTATTATATCTCTGGACCTAAGAGGCCCTGATAAAATTATGTTAATGAATCAGTTGTTCATTTTCCAACTTCTGGGTCACTTAAGATTCCTTTTTACACTTTGCATAGAGATGCTCTTGTCCCAAACACACCCACAGTCAGGTCACTGGGGCTGAAGAAAACCCAGCACTGCATCCAGTACTCATTCATTCACAGTGAAGGCTAAAAGTGTGCATGTATATGTGTGTGTACATGCATGTGCATGTGTGTGTGATCAGATATTCAAAGTGTTTGCAGCAAGACTGAGGTTCTAACTGGCATCCTATGATTTCAAAATAAAACGTGCAGATTTTATTCCAGAGCTGGCATCCTGCTATCTCTGCAGGTCTTAAAGTGGCCCAGGGCTTCAGAAGAGGGGGAAGACAATGGCAGAGAGCGCCACACTCTTCCCTGTCTATGGAATTAGTCCTGGCTTCTAGGTTTTCCTACAAATTCCTGCTAGACCTCCTAGGACCTTCCATTCAAGGTGACAAAGAAATGGTTTAAAGAATATATGGACTTCTAGAAATATTTACAGAAGGAAGACATGCTAAAATATTCCCTGTCAACTGAGTCCTTCCCACCACACGCCTTGATTTATAGCCAGGGTTTTGTACATCATCTTAGGCCATAATTCACCTGGACATTACCTCAGGTTCACTTGGCTTGTTGTAAAAATAATCAAGGAAATAACAAATTCACATTTTAAGGTAAATATTCTGAATTTGAATTATTTTTATGGTCACATCCACCCTTTCTTCCTGACAGGGGTGACTTAAATAAATATACTTAGTCACTTTACAGATTTTTATGCACAAAATTCCCCTCTGTTCAGGGAGGGTATATTAATGCTTAAGAAAGCATCAGTGACCAGATATATAGTTCATAATGCAGAGTTTACAGTTGGCCATCTAGAAAACAATAATAATGAATAAGCCATGTTTGTTAGACACCGCCGTAAGCACTTGCTATTGCAGACAGTCATCCAGTCTTCATAAGAACTCCACTGTCCCCTTTATGAAGATGGGCAAGGTGAGGCTTAGGCACACTAGGTAACAAGTCCAAGGTTACACAACAGGTAACCTACTGCCGGTACTTCAGCATGTCAAGGACATTCTGTGCATGGAAGAGATACTGTAGCCTCAGCTGCCAGTCTGTGGGACACAGATGTATCTCTAATAATTCTACAACCTTATCTGAAACTAAAGCCAGCTAATGGCAACTCAGCGTCAAAGTACATTGTACACATCGATCACAATGAAACCCCCTGTACTAGCAATGTATGCAATAAAAAGGAACAAAATATTCACAGGACAGTGTGCTGTACTTGGACCTTTCCAGAATTTTTTCAAAATTATGAAATATGGAAAATGACATTTCCTGAGCTAAATTCAAGTTCCAGAAGCATAAAGCATTGAGTACTCTTTTTGTAAAGGAAATGGAAACCAGGATTGATTTTCAAGTTGGACAAACACTGTTCTTTGGAACAGAAACTTGTTGCTGAATCTTACCATGGAGCAAAAGACTTATAAACTCATGAAAAAACAAGGTTCACATGGAGACAAAAACATAACAGGAACTCCAATGTGGAGGCTGACAGATGCTGTATATCATCCCAACTCCAGTGTCAAACCAGGGATAAAGCAGCAATGATTCTAGTATTCCAGAGGAATGTTGATGCTGAGGATTTAAACTGTGGTTTTATAAAAATTTACTAGCATAGGAGGCAGATAGAAATAATGACTTGTGTACTGTGTGAGACCCTGGGTGTATTCCCCAGCATCTAGCTCTCTCCCTCCCTCCTCTCTCTCTGTCTCTGTCTCTGTCTCTCTCTCTCTCTCTCTCTCTCACACACACACACACACACACACACACACACAAATGATGACTTACAAGGGTAAGGCAGTTCCAGGTATAAGGAAGTTTCTAGAAAACAGAAATCAGTCATGAGGATTACATAATACATTAACTAATAATGTTAGTAAACACTTGTGAGTGCTACATTCTAATTTAAGCTTTTCCTTTTTAAAATGAACTCATTTAATTCTCACAACAACCCTAAAAGGCAGGCATTAGTACCATCCCCATTTTATACAATAACTTTCACAGTCACACAACTTGGTGAAACTGGTATTTGAACCCAGACAAGCTAACTCGGGGGCTGAGATTTCGAACACTGCAAGATCCCCTGGAGCAAGGACAGGCACTGGCCCACCTAAGCGCACTAATGATGGACAGAAAGCAGGAGTTCTGCTGCGTTGGTTTGGCAAAGGCCCTTCTAGTCTGGACCTGTGATGCCTTGTCCGAATGGTTCCCAGTCTAGAAAAAGATCCAAAGCCCCGGGGCTGACCATCTGGAGCATAGAGATGATGTGAGGAGCAGTAACTATGCACAAAGCCTGCTCCCTCTGGCTGGGAATGACTCCCAACTCTCACGTGCCATGGCATCATGCTCTCTGCAAGTGCCTCTCTTCCCATTTACCTTGTCTCTCCAGCTAGTCACAAGGTCTCTGAGACCAGAGCTGGGCCACTTATGACTCTGGGTCCCCCTCATGGCTGTGCACACAGCAGATGCTCTGCAGATGCTGTCATGTGGTTTCTGAGTGTAACAGTGTGGACTGTGGATGCTTCCCATAGGGAGGGGCTGAGCAGCAAACTGGCTCTTGGAGGAAGTGATGGGTGAGCATGTTTAGAGAAGGGGTAAGAAGGCAGCCAGGTGTGGTGAACACAGCTAGACAAAAGGGATGGAACACACAGGGGTATTGGCCAAAACCAAGGAATGGTGATGCAATGTGACCAAAGAGAGGGTAGCTACTGGGGCAGGACCTTGGAGTCTCTCTCCCAGGAATTCAGAGGGATTCCATAGCAATTTGGATCCATGGCTGATATAACAAGGAAGAAGGAGCCCGCCCAGGGCTTTGCTGACACGAGTATTCAAGTCTTGGAGACAGAATGATTGCAGAGATATGCCAGAAGTTGAGAAGCAATTTCCAGGAAGCAGAGGAGACAGGGACTAAGTCACAATTTAGTGTTTTTTTTTTTAGACACGCTGAACAGCAGACCACTGGTATATAAATGTCAACATGTTTATACTGTTCTGATCACACATGTAGAAACAGGAAGACTTATAGAGTGGCAGTGAAACACCCATATACCCCTGCCCTTCATCCAGCAAGTTCTGAGGAGGCTTCTACAAGCTTCTCAGTCCCTTGTGAACGGGACCACTCTTTTGTCCTGAGCCCAGAGTGAGGAAGAACAATGGAGCAGAGAAGGCCACGTGCAAGGGCTCGGTGATCAGTAGCAGAGGCTAAAGTGGACAATATTGAGGGCGGAATCCTGTCTCCAGTAATCGTGATTACTCATTCGATCTCAGACAAAGTGTTGAATTGCTTCGGTCCCAGTTGTTTCATGTGTAAAATGGGGACTTATCACAGATGGCTAAGAGGATTAAGCAAGATAACGTGTATAAAGCATTTACCCCAGTGTTCTGACATGCAGTTTGATGTTCTAAATTGTACTTCTTAGATTCTGCATCTAAGTGGTGTAAATTAGCCACATAGTCAAGTTAGCAGCCTAGATTATTTCCATCTTCCCATAATCCAGAGCCCAGGCTCTGAAACACCTCTTTCCCTAACCCCTACACTTCAAGTCAGTACTTCCACTGTCCTAAATCAACTAAGGGCCAGGTACCAGACAACTAGGAACAGCCCCTATGACCCAAGGCCCACTGGAATCATTCACACTAGTCTGTCCTGAGATGTCTGTCTATCCTGCTTTGCCTTTTGCATGAAAGGCCCAATGAAGGCCATGGCCAAAGTCATTCTGGCAGACAGACACTAATGTCTCCATGGGGCTCTGCGTGGGGTGGGGTGGCCCCTCCTCTTGGGAAATTTAATAAAAATTCTCCATTCAATGTTAGCATCTATAGGTTATTACTCAGTCACCTCCATAAATTAAAATTCCATGGATAATAAACATAGTCAGAATACCATCTACTTAGAGACTCAGTTAACTCTACAACCATCCTTTCTCTCTGTTTCGACTTTCCTTAGTTTTTGCCTGAATCACTGCAGTAAGATCCTTATTGTGATTTGCTAAATCCAGTCTCTTGCTCTCTCATGCCATCTGTTTATCACACACCTTCTAGTACTCTGGATGAAGGATGCTCTGCCAGGAAAGCGTGATAGAGTTCCCAAGTTCTACAGATCAAGTTCAAGGGCTTTATCTTGGGTTTTAGGCTGTCTAAATTCTGACCTGGAACTGCAGCTGTGATGCAAAACCCAACGTTTCCCATGAATGCCACGTGTGTTTCCCACCCCTCTGCCTTTGCTCATTAGTACCCGTCCTCTGTAATAGTGTGGAAATCAACCTCACACTTGGGTGATAGCCCTGATAGAATAACTAAATTAATGTCAAATCTTCTATTTGATTTAGAACCGTCCTTCATGAGTTAAAGAAGACTGACAGTATGACAAGAACCAGTATTTACCTTCTATTAGCCCTAATTTCAGAGTTGAAACTAATCTCAATGGTTTGGAGAGCCTAATTAAAATCCTACTTCCTTGGGAAACTCTGTACTGTTTGTTAAAATGAATCATTTCCTCCTCAGATAGTTATTGAGTACTTATTTAATTCTGCTTATTCATATTACAGCGGACTCTTGGTATCTGCAGGCCTATGGCTCCAAGGTGTCCACCATTGAGGAAAAACCACCCATGCTCAGGTTGCAGAGTTCAGAGCTGTACTGAGCACGCTTGATTCTTTTTTCTGGTAACACCACCCAACCTCAGCTAAAGACATACCGCCTTCCAACAAATTTCCTTTGTCACTTCACTTAAAAGCGTTCACTTTTACTTTGCTTTTGGGCATCATTTGCTTTTGGGGAGGCATACTGTATTTTCACTAAATTAAGGACAGGGAAACCCTCGGCAGATCACGCAAAGACTTAAACACAACTGAGGATAATGCAGGACTAGAGCGTCTCTGCATCCTCTGAGCTGTGCCGTTGCTTGCAGGAATTTAAATTTTTGTTTTTGAAGCTTCCTTGGATTTTTAAATTTATTATTACTATTATTATTTTTTTTCTTTTTTCACTGTGTTTGGTCAAAAATGTGTGCAATAAATCTGTTTGCTTTCTCCAGGTCATGAATACTTTTTATGAGGTCAAGGATAAGCCTTAGGAATTCTTTTCTTTCCAAAACACCCATTGACTTTACACATAGCTAGCTGCTCAGTGAATATTTATTGACTCTGAGCCCCATGATTATTCTAATTAAAATAAGGTGGTCTTCCCAAATGGTAATTACATAGTTAATTATAAGGACATATGGGAAAAGAGTTATATAGTTAAGCTTTAACTAACTAAAGTAAGTATAGGTCAAAGTGGGAGTCTATTAAATTCTAACAGAAAACAGTGATAAAGTAAATTATTTTAAAACATTGTTGTCATATGTAGGCATTACTATTCACTATAAAACGAGGCTAATTTTATTTTTTGGTTTACAAAGATAAAATTCTTTAGTATATAAGCAAATCAAACACCAAGTTTTGGTTGCACAGTTTCTATCTTCATTCTATCCATTGGGAAATCACTCGCCACATATGGGAAAAGGTTAAAAATTCCAGTTGGGATTTGCAGATGCCTCACTAGGCTCCCCCAAACTGCTCCCAGGCAGGAAAAGGGCCACAGGATCCAGATCCATCCCTGGCCCGTGGTTCCTCTGAGCCTTGGCTGGAACTGACAAGGAAATCACAAGGAAATTGGGTTTGGGTAGAGCTCAGAGTGACTCAGTTATACCCCTTCTAATGGCTACGCAAAACCTCTCCCAGACTCTCAATAAACATTTGGTGATTAACTGATTTTATCACCTGACTTTCCTCCCAGTGTGATTGCTGGCTGAAATTTACAGGCACTTCTTCTCACTCTTCTCGGTGGGTGGTTGGGTTTGGGAAAGAGAGAACCATTCCATTGACTCAAGAGAAGCTCCTCCCAGTCAACAGAAAGAAGCAAACAGCAGGTTAGAAAAAAAATCTCAAAAATTGCTCCAACATGATTACAGGCTGTCACTAAGAAATAAGGAAGGAAGGGCTTTTTTTCGACTACAGGGTGGATAGCTTTACAGGCAGAAATTATTATTTTATATTAGGCCAATGGTAGTCTGCAGACCTTTGAAATGTAAAAAGCCATAATAACTTAAGTACCTGGTATGTCTTACTGAGATTACACAGGCCATCTATGAAAACAAGACTCCTGAATTTATGACATCTTGCATTTCATGTTTCTGAAGTCACTGTCATCAAATACCTACTGAGTGCCTACTCTGGATAGGACACTGGCCAGGGTGGAATTAGACATATCGAGCCACAGAGCTCCAACAAGGCTCATCAGCTAGCTAGAGGGAGGACCCCAGGGAGAGTAAACAGTGCAAGCTGCGCATGCCCAGCTGTGAAGGAGCAGCACAGCCCATAAGCCATTAGGGGTTCGCAGGAGGTGGGGTCTTTGACTGGGAAGAGGCTTTGCAGAGGAAGGACAGACTTTCTGAAATAATGCACCCAGTAAAATAAACATGATTCCTTTTACAAAAAGCAACTGGCATGGTTGCAACTGAACAGCTGCAAATGTTTGCTCCTAATGCATTCTTTGAGATTGGGCGGGGTCATCTATAGCAAAGCTATCCCGGGATGGCGCTCTTTCCTAATCAAGGGTTTATTCTGCACACCTAATTGCTCCGCTCACATCCTCCACCCACACCTTTTGAAGTAGTTCAAGCACAGTCAGTGCATGTGTTTTTGTTTTTTTGGTTTTGTTTGGTTGTTTTTGAGACCGGGTCTTGCTCTGCAGCCCAGGTTGGCCTCAAATTCATGATTGTCCTATCTCAGCCTCTTGTGTGCTGGGATTACAGGTGTGAACCACCATGCTCTGCATCCACAGATTCAACCAACTGAATTGTAAATATTTGGAAAATATACTGTCTGTACTGAACATGTACAGACTTTTCTTGTCATTATTCCTTAAGCAATATGGTAAAACAACTATTAACATAGCATTTACATTGTATAGGGTATTAAATAATATAGAGGTGATTTAAAGTATATGGGAGAATGTGTGTAGGTTACATGCAAATTCTATACCATCTCATATAAGGGACTTATGGTATCCTTAGGGGTCCTGGAACCAATCTCCCAAGGCTACCAAGTCATAACCTAAAATGCATGCATCCTTACTGTCTTTGGATACAGCCAGCAGAAACACAGTTGATTTAGTATGGAAATATGAAAACCATGGAAATCTACCTTTCTGTTCAGTTTCCTTCCATCCGGAAAAGGACTTCTGGAAGTAGTAGCAGGCTCTGGTTCAGTTTGCATTCAAATCCTAAGCCTAGCACTAAGAATAACCAGGAGACAGCACCAGGAGCAGGTAGGAGCTTACAAGGCTTTGCTAGGTTTCCTTGGTTAAATTTTGCCCTGGCCTGGCATAGTGAAACATTGATATTTAGTGATTTGATGGAGTGTGAAATAATTGCCACTATGTATTTTTACATCAAAAGAAAATATCACTGCTTCAGGGAATAAAGGTTTAAAGTATAAACTCAGATGTGGGTGCACATCTGTAATCTGTACTACTCAGGAGGTAGAGGAAGGAGGATCATGTTCTGAGGCCAGCCCAGGCAAAAGCAGGAGACCCTATCTGAGAAACTAAAAGCAAAAAGGGCTCAAATGAGAACACGAGGCTCTGAGTTCAAGCACCAGTACCTCAAAAAAGAAAAAAAAACCCAGAAACCAAGCAAGCACAAAACAAACAGAGCAAAGAATTATCATATTTAAAACTCTGTTTCCTAGTGCCTACACATAAAACCTTCAAAATCATTCGTCTGTCCATCTCAAGGAAATGTGTTGAGTATTTAGTTCTCTGTCAGACTCAGGACTAGGCATTAGAGATTTTTTAAAAAGATTTTGTCTATGGCCACTGTCTTTATAGAACTAACTGAAAACAAATAACTTCTTAAAAGCCTCTCATCCTTTAAATAGTTTAAATACAAAAATACCAGAGGACTGAAAAATACCCAAAGGAGTTTATCACCAGGTTGGAAATGAAGGTGTATTTAATATGGAGAGATTAAGACAGAAGAGAATTAAGAGAGACCATCCTGTTAGCCTGAACAGAAGCGAACTTCTGCTAAGTGCTGTATTCACATTATGCTGGGTGAAGAGTCAGACAGAAAGGATATCTAGTTATAATTCTCCTCACCTGAAACATCAAGAACAGTCAAACTCACAGAGACAGAAAGTAGATTTGAGGCTACTGAGGGGGAAGTGAGGTGAGAACAGGACATCAGTGGCTGATGGTTTTGGTTCTAACAATTTCTCCTTGAGACAATGGCATGGCTTTGGAAACGGGGGTGATGGCTGCACCACACTTCGAACTAACTAATACCAGTGAACTGTGCACCTGCAATTGTTGAGATGGTGAATTTTATGTCCTTTCTCTCTATTTTCTCATAGATATCTGGTATATGAATAGCATAATCCACCAGAAACCATTTAACTGCACATTTTGAATAGGTGGATTATGTGGCACAAGAACTATATCCCAATAAAACTTTAAAAATCTATAATTGATAGGGGTACACTGGGTAGAAAGAACAATTTCTAACATCTGTAGCACAGCAGGATAACTATGGTAGACAACACTTCCATGCATATTTCAAAATAGGCAGTAAAGAGGCTTTTAAATGTTCCCATTAAATGACAAATGTTGGAGGGGAGGTGATGGAGATATCAATTACCCTAATCACTGCACATTGTACAGATGTATTAAAATATCACACTGCATCCCATAAATATGTACAGTTATGTGTCAAAACTGTCAAGATCTTCATGTATTGATTTTATAAAAACATCCCTTACTTGTTAGCTGTTACTGTTAACCTTGTAAGCTCTGAATGTTGTTACGAAAATTTACTAAATCTGCCAGGAGAGAAGGAGGAGAGAGGGGAGAAAAAATTGCAGTCAAAGTTTGGGAGATGTGGGCTGGGGACAGAGCCCAGTGGTGGAGCATTTGCCTAGCATGCTTGAGGCCCTGGATACCATCCCCAGCACCGGGGGAAAAAGAAAAACCCAAAGTCTGGGAAATTTGAGTCCATGCCCTGCTCTGCCTTGCCTTGGCCATGGTAACAATTCTGAGCTGAGCTGTTTCCTCATCTGCAAAATACAGGAGCAGAATCAGGTGCTCAAGTTTTGAAACACTTTGACTCACAATTCCTACCTGAATCCTAGGCTTCAGAGTCGGTAATCCTTTCAAGCAGTTTAGAACACAAGAACACAAAACACCCTTCTATCTTTTAGATACCTGGCTAAATGATTTATTTACTCTCTTGAAATGAATACTTATCAGACTATTTTAAAAAAGAACTTCCTGGTTTGATTCTTCTTAAACAGTCAGCCTGAAAAGCAGGGGTGGAAGCCACTGTTACCACAAAAGAAATGACAACATTTAATTTTCATGCCTCTTAAAAGTAGGTTAGTTAAACCAGGTGTGGTGGTACACACCTGTAAGTCAGCAGTGGGGGTGGGGGAAAAGGAGGCTGAGGCAGAAGGATCTTGAGTTCGAGGCCAGGCTGGGCTACATAATGAAACCCTGACTCAAACAAGAGCAAAACCAAAAACAAAGTAGGTTAGCTATAAACCAGAGCGTGCAGTACCTAGAAAACAGCCTGGAACATTTCAAGATGTGTGAGTTGGAGCCAAAGAGTTGCATCTACTGCTTAGGAAGTGCTCAGGGCTGTGGGGTCAGACTAAAGTAGTGGAGGGGCAGCTGGACAGCTCTGAGAGCCCCTGGGAGTTTGTTACTGCTGGGCACAGACGTGCTTCCTCAGCCAGCTTAGATCAATCAGCAAGACCAAAAAGTTTGCTTCTAAGTAGGTATCATTAAGAAGTCCAAGGTTGACAGAACAAAATGAGGTCAGGCATTTCAAAAAGTATTTCATTCTAATGAAGATTTATTTCAGAAAGAACCACAATAACCTCTTGAACAATGTTCACAGGACAGCTACATTTCTGTCACAAGGTCTATTGTTGCCTTAAAACAATAGCAGCAAAACAGAAAATAAGAATAATTAGTGGGGAAACCCAGAAGCTAACTACTTTTGCCATTTCCCATACCAGAAGTAATGAAGTTTATTATTTAGATTAAAAGCCACCAAAAAGCCAGTACAACACCTTTTCTATCTGAGTACTCAAACACAAACTCCATCTTTTTAAAAAAGACTTTTGAAGGTAAGGAAGCTAGGAATAATTTGCTGTTACTAAAGGTACCTCAGTCTTTGATGAGGAAAAGAAAATAAACCACCCACAGTGAGTTTGCCATAATTTATAGAAGCTGAGAAGAAAAACAGACTCTAGATTCATCAATTCTATTTGAAGAGGAGGACTTGTAAGCTCACGATCACCTTCCTGAATCCTTAAAAAAAAAAAAGAAGTCATTCAGTCGTATCAAAGTGTAGGAAACATACCCTGAATCAGGATTCCTCCTTGTCTCTGTGGGATGGGCAGCTTTGGCTCAGCCCTTCTAGGGGAGCTGCGATTCCTCCACCCTCTGACCAGAGCGCCCACCATGGTGGTCGACAACATGCTCGCAGGCAGCTGTGGTCCTGCTGAGGGTGGCAGGCAGCTCCGTCAGGCTGCCACCATCAGGATCGTGTCCTCCTTGGAAGGTGCTCCACCCAAGGTAGACAGGCCTGGGCAGTTCCTCCCACCTCAGTCCTCCTCCCACATCTCATCCTTCTTGTGTCATGAGACCTCCCTCAGGAGGCCCAGGGAAAGTTTGGGAGATGAGACAAGAAAAACCAAACTACAGCAGAAATCACAATGACAGCTAAGAGGAGAGGTAGTCAGTGGAAGAGAATGGTCAACATTATAGAAGCACCAGTCTCCTGTAGATGAGAATGGTTTTTGCTCTTCCATTTTTTACTTAAGTCTAATTTTTCAGCATTCGAAAATGACTGTGTGTTTGTGGGGGGGGTGGTTCCTATATTGAAACCACTTTCAGGCAATTATTTTTCCAAGGAGAACCACTCTTCTACATCAACAGAATTTGTTTGCAATATATGAAAGGTATGCCTCATGTTCTGAGTGTTCAAGAGTTATAGTGGCTTTTGAGGACCATGAAAGTTGGTTAACAGATTTAATAAAAACTCACAACCATGTAAATTCTCAAAGCCTTTTTAAAAAATGGACTGGTTCCAATGTCCTCATTATCTCTGCTGAAGAGCTTGCTGGAGTGGCCTTAAACTGAGGAGGTGGTGCCAGAGCAACTCATATAGCATCCTGCTCACAGATGCCCCCTACTGGTCAGCAGGCCAGGTGCACATTGGTGAAAGACCAATGCTGCATTAAAACTGTGGGAGGGGCAAATGGTTCTAGAAAATTCTAGAATCCCTTGAAAATCTCTGGATCCTAGATTCATTCAGCCAAGGTGGTAAAAACCAATACTGGATTAACTATAGGGAGACTGAGAGCTTTCTATATTTACTGACATTATGATTTTAATTACACATACCTAATTTCACTCTTTCTCTGTTCCCAGGTTACATGTTATTTTATTTAATTTTGCCTGCAGAAGGCAGGCAAAATCTCCCAAAACTGACCACATTTTTTTTTCCCAAAAAGCCATAGTTTACTAAAAGCAGTGTTTTGAAGATACACATTTTTATTTGATTGACATTTCCCTTTGGTGTCATCATGGATAGAGGGAGCATAGAACTAGAGAACAGGAATTTAGACTAGTGTGAGAACAGGAAGGTGCTGACTCTATTCCCACCTCGAAGTGCACTTGGGCAGTGCGGATCACCGAGAGGGGTAGCATTTGATGAGAGGTGCATGCCCTACTTGTCCTTGTGGGTGCATCACCTTCCTTTTGGGAGCATTGTTTCCCTTTTCAGTGGGCAGCTCCTTCTGCCACTGAGTGCTGAGCTGAGCTCTGATAGGTTTGGGAAGAGCTTCTAATGAGCAATGCCACCTACCTTTTAGGGAAAAGGGCAAAGAGGCCTCCAACAACCTGTTTCCTGTCACACCCGAGTACATGAAGACAGGCTGAACCTGCCCTCTGTGAGGCCACTCCCTGCAGGAGTAGTGTGGCCCCAGGAGAAGGAGGACAGTGAAGCCAGTATTGAGATCAGCAGAGATCTTGAGGCATGGTCCAGTGTCACCCATCAGGGGGGCAAGATCAGGAGACAGGAACATGGTCAGGCCTTTACCTGGAACCACCTGTCTTTGGTAATCTGTGCTCAATTGTAGGGTATGGAATGGGCCGGGAATAGGGGTCATGGGGATTCACAGAGAGACGATCAAACTATGCAGAAGTCACCTTTGACCTCCTCCTTAGGATGAGATGGCAGAGAGAACACAGTGATGCTGAAAGCAGAGGAGGTTTCCAGACCATAAAGAATGACTAACACTTTCCCATGAAGTAAGTCTTTGAGGTCTGGATTATTACGGCTGTTACCTGTCTGAGAGTCCATCCAAGGTGGAAGGCATAGGACTGGTCACCAGAGCTATTCTACAAGCACAGCAAACTGCCCAAATTCAGAGAGCCCCCAGCAGAGCTGTTGTTGGCAGGCCACGCCTGGCTTCCCACTGGGTAACTGTGCTCTTATCAGTTTCTAGTGTCTAGCCACAGCCCTGCCCACTGTTGGCCATGATCATAGCTATCTGCTATTATGTCTGTACCCCTCAACCAGCAATCCCCAAGCCTCACTGTGTCAGAAACTCCTCAACAAGCCCAGATCCTAAGGGCTCACCCTGACATGGCTTCTCTGCTGGCTCTAAGATGGTGCCAAGGCCAGGGAGTCTACAGTTGCTGCATTTTTTTTGGCGGTGCTGAGGTTTTCCTAGGCCTGCTTCCTAGGCAGACATTCTACCACTTAAGCCACTCTACTACCCCTAGTCTACGGTTTCTAAAGCTTCTATATTTTCTTAAATTGCCAGCCTGGATTTGACTTAAGGATGATATGAAGAAACCAGCTTACTAGACTGGGCGCCTCCTGAAGCCAGGGACCAAAGCCTTTATTGTTGCTGTGTCCAGTGTCTGTATGTCCCCAGCACCTGGCTTGTTGGGTGAAGAGAATCAATACTGGGGCCAGAAGTCCAGCAACGCACACCCCTCATCTCTACGCCCATCAGGCTATTTACTCCTGCATGAAACATGCTTGCATGCTGCTACCCGCTGCTACCTGGTGTCAGGTACCATATTCTACCTCACCTTGTCTTTGCTCCTCCCCCAACCCCCTCCATATCCCCACAGTTGACTTGTCTGTGGATGTTTTGGACCAGAACACAATTTGTCAGGACAACAGTGTCCTGCCCCTTCCACCCCACAAAGAGTGGCTCCATATTTGCTTCTGATGTCTTACCCTCTCAAGGTGTTATTGAAAGGGGGCCTGTATGTACGCTCAGTTCAAGTTCAACGGCAGTACCCAGCACTCTGTTGGCCTTTGCTTGCAGGTGGTAGAAGGTAGACACTCAGTAGCCACTTCCCCCACAGGAAGCTGAGCAATGACTGTGATTGCTGTGAGAAACAGGGACAGGAAGAGGAAGAAGAGTAATGTCCTGCCTGTGAGGTCAACTCCACCCTTCCCAGACCATACAAAAGCATTTCCTTAAACAGACCCCACTCGAGCGAACTGTGTTCTTCCACCCGGATGCAATGATGTTGAGTTGTTTCAGCCCAATAGTGCTTACAGGAGGTCATTTCCATCTCAAAGCTGTATTATTATTCCTGCTCCTCTTACAAAAAGGGACGTGGTGGGGAAGGAAACACTTTTTTCTTGAGACATGATCTCTAGAAAATGAAAATTATTCTGAAGGTGGCCCAAAGGCCAACACTGACTCACAGCAAACTGTAGTTCATAGGCATTTGTCTTTCATTTCTTATGGTGACCATGAATTTTATGAACATAGATAATGTCCTCACCCACCTCTGCAGAGGACAAGGACTGAATCAAGGCCACATGCTTATTTGTGATCTCTTAAGACCTAACGTGGCTCTGGGTGTAGGAGAGCACTGGCAGATGCTGGTTGAAGAAAGGCAGGTCTAGCTGGGGTGATGATGCTGTCGACTGTGACATGTGTGCCAAGCCATTGGAATTAAGTAGCACTCCCATGTCTGTAGCAAATATTTGACCTCCTCTTCCTCCTTCCAGAAGGAGTTGCTGAGCCGAGAGTGAGGCTGTGCAGGGAGTATTTCTTCCTTGGTGTTGATGTGTTTCTTTTTGGGGCACAGACTTCTCCTGGGGGCAGGAATCAGGAGCTAGATTGGCAACAGTAGAGGGAAAATGGGCATAGCCCAGCCACACTCTTGCCTGTCTGGCAGGGCACTGCCCACAGGCAGCACCTGCTTTGTTTCCTAAGGCCTTGAGTTTGACTTGTGTGAGCTCTGTTCCTGTGTGGGGAGGGCTGCCCCAGCTCAGCCCACTGGATGGGAGGTATGTCGATGACCACTGGCCCACAGACACAGAACACAGACTCCAAGGTCAGTAACAGAGGTGAGAGATTAGTCTTCGCCTGCCTTACTCCTGTGTTTTCAACACTTAGATTTGCTCAAAACCTGGGTAGGAGGAAAAGTCTTTATTGTTCTTACCCCAAGCCTCAACATCTGGCAGACTGACTCCTGGACATGACATTTGAGGAATAAAATACTCCTGCTGCTGGCAGATGCTGAGCTGTAAACGTGGCCCTTTGTTTCTGCCTTGGTGATGTGTGGTGGGTTCTTTTGTACCAGTTAGCCCTTGCAGTCTTGAAGATGGCTTCTATGGTGGGGAAGTTTCTGCTTTGGCAGCTGATTCAGATTCAGATGACCTTGCCACCGATGAGTGGATCTTTGTTGAGGCACAAGGCTGTCACAAGCAGGGCTCAGGCCTCACCCCAGAAGCAGATGGCTTGGTGGCTTCTGCAAGGGCAGCATGACCTAGCAGTGGGTGTAGGGGGCTTTCCAGGCTGTCATGGGTAGCCCCTGACCTACACAGGTTCAGGGCTTCTGAAGCAGGTATACTGAGGCAAAGAGTCAACTACAGGAAAAGGCAACTTTGTGCTCACAGCCTTTTTAGATACTGGGAATAGGACAGAAGCAAGCTGGGTGCACACTGCAGGGTGAGCTTGTAGCTTTAAATGTTCACGCCAGACCTATCCAGCAAGGCTTGATTAGTGCTGCAAATTCCATCCTGCATTCAAGGCCAAGAGGAAATTGAGGAGGGACAAAATTTACATTCATGTGGCTGAGCATCTGTGCACACCACAGGGCTGCATACTCACTCTAGATGGCTGGACTCTTTCACACAGACAGCACTGAGACTCTGCTCTGGCCTTGGTAATGGTCTTTGGGTCAAAGGATTGAGTTTAGGGAAGATAGCTGTTCATGGTTAACTGCTCCAAGGACGGGAAATAAAACCCATTTTCCAAATTGGGAGGATGTGGTGCCAATAGTATGTGTATAATTCTCGACATGAAGAACAAGGAGAAAAATCAACCTTTTTTTTCTAAAAAGTAAAATGAAAATGATCATGCTTAATAACTTCTTTTCTCAAAGTGCTAACCGTCACATGGGCTGAATTCACCCAAGCACTATGTTTACGCCTCTAGAATACTTGTGATTCTCAGAGCTGAATGGTCACACACGGGAGAAAGGTAAGGGAATCTAACACATAGTGGTTTCTCCTCATATAAATTAATCCCTGACAAATGCATCTGTAAATTCATCTAGACTTGGATTCTCTCATTACTGTGTAGCTCCCAAGGGTGTGTCCTCCAGTCTGCCCTAACAGTGGGAAAATGTGCCCATTAAACCTTCCCAGCTACAACTTCCCTTGACGCTCAGTGTCTCCTCCAGCTGCAGCCTTTCTCTTCCCTTCAAGGATAAGAATCACAAGTGGGTTATCTGTACTCACCATCTTCATGTCCTCCCCAAGCCACTCCAGTCTGACGGTCTGACGTTCCCTGCCCTGCTTCTCCACCCTAACAGCCCTCTGTAGGATGCTGCTGTCTAATCCAACTGGTATTTATTAGCCTCTTTCCCATAGAACTTTCTTGGCAGCATCCGACATATTTGGCCAGTATTCTCTTCTCAAAGTGCTGTCTTTTCCTGAGCACCATGGTCCCTGTAACCTCCTTTTCTCCTACCTCTACTGACATTCCTGTCTCCCCCTCAGCATCAGCCAGTAACTCAGCCATGACTCACTGACATCACCAGCCCAAACATCTGAGCATGAGGCGGTATACCCTAGTGACTGCTCGTTATCCCAGCTCTGAGAATTCACAGGAAACTGAGCTGCAACACCCCACAATGAAAGGCAATATGCCTCCCAGACCAGGTCCTCTGCCAGTGAACACCACCGTCACTTGTGGGGCTTCTGCCAGCCAGAGAGTTTGGAGCTGACCTTGCCACCTTTTCTCCTTTACTCCAGATCATCCCACCTCCACCCAACTTTTTCACTTCTTGACTCTCTCACTTATCACGGACATTCCTTCTTCTCCACCCTGGTTATCTTTCATCTGTACTAGTATAATGGTCTTGCAGCCCTTCTCCTGGAGGGGCAGGACTATCATGCTCCCAACTGCAAATCTAATGTCGTCCCACCCTGAAGATTCTTCCATGCCTTGTTCTCTCCCAGGGTAATGATCAAAACCTTGAGCTTGGTATCTGATGGCCCCATGTCCCAACTCCAGCTTCTTGTTAACTTCACTGGGCCTTCTTTCCTATCCCCCCAGACTCATGACTCTTCTCTAGGCTTCATCAGGGCTCCTCGTCTCTCTATATGGCTTTTCTACCCCCACTGCAGCTACTACTAATCTGTCAGATACCAGCTCAGGCATCGCCTCCTGGAGTCAATGTCTGCATTTTCTTCCTTTCTGGCATTCATAACATACAATCGATATTTGGTTTCTGGCCATCTCCCCTACTAGTCTAGTCTAGAATAATGATGGCAGGGAAACACATATGGTTTTTGCCCACATCAAATTCCCACAGCCTGGGTCAGTGCCTTGCACGTGGTACAAGCTCAACAAAAACTCGTTGAATGGATGAATGAACAACCAGCGTGCAGTGGGGACTTTGGTATAATTAAAGTGTAGAATATTCTCATCATCACTGTTGTCATTTTAAAAAACACACTATTGTTTATAATTAGATACTAAGTTCTGGTAAAGAAAGCCCATAATTATTAAATCATTCCCATGGGAAAACATGATCTGTTTTATGATACTTCTTTATTTTATGAATTTTTCAAAGAGAGAACTTCGGTGAAAAGTGAAGTGCCTGTATTTATCTCCTACTTAGATCAAATATTTGCATGTTGTCCACCCCTAGAAATGCTCTGTTGCCAAACACAGTCACAAGGTTGAGAAATTTAATTGCAGCTTAATGTTCATTATAAGATTAAATCATAGGTTAAAATCTATTTAAAAAACTGTTAAACTTGCACCTTATAAAGAACACTGCAACTTAGAAATAAAAACAACCCATTTTCCTCCCAGTCCTTCAAATACTATAAAAATAATCTCCACTTATTTTCTCTATGTCAAAGAAAAGCAAGCTACTTTATGTCACTATGCAACTTCACACACACACACACACACACACACAATTTAATAATCGCTTGTTTAACATATTGATTTTGTAGGAAGTTATTCATTAGCATTTATGTCCTATTTTTCAGAAATTTATTACTTATTTTCTCAGATGTGAAAGGTGATGGGTGAAGATTGATTACCAACTTATAATTAATTGGTATTCACAAACTTCAGATTTGAAAAACTGTAATATCAATGATAGTTTCAAATGGTAAAACCCAAGTTCTCTAACCACTTTTACAAGGCAAGTCACTGGAGTGTTTTGTCTTCAGTTCACATATGCATCGCTTGGCTCAGGCACAGGGAGAACAAATTCCCAAACAAGACCTCAACATTTGGCAGTTGGAAAGAACCAACTGCTTTAGCAAAAACCTCTGCTAATTGTAATTCTACCCTGAAATCTGAACCCTATAAACTCTTAGAATTGTATGCTAGATTGGTACAGAACCTGAAGCCAGAGAATGTACTGTTTTTCTCTCTCCTTTAAAAGTTTGTGATTAATTAGGAGACACTGATTGACTTGGATTTACCCCTGCCTTTGCAATATTAATTTGTGCCTCTTACATCAATTAGACTGGGTCGAGATGGGTAAATCAGGCTGAACCTAATTACAAAGCCTCTGTTTACCAGGGCGTCTGAAGTTACCGTGGTCCTGTTAAGAAATCATTCCTGTTTATATATGGGCAGTTATCAATGGCATAAGGAGTTAGATTTCTTCTTCCTGGCTTTATAGAACTACTGAAGCTTACATAGACAAATCCAGGTGTTCACTGGGAGTGGTTTTTAAACACTTGACTACCAAGACTGGAAAATCATATTTACTTTTTTGGCGCATTTTATCTTTATGCATCATTAAAGGGGTCACAAATACTTGGTATTTTAAAGACACAAAAACCCAATTGAAAGACTCTTATAAGGCTTCCCCTTTACTCTTGCCTAAAATAATTGCTACTAGATGTTTTAGTTCATGAACAGGTTGAGTGGATTTTCTAGTGAACAGAAGTTGGATGATCCCAGATAAGAGTCTCTTTACCAGTAAAACTCCTTCTTGTAGGGGCCTCCCTTTCACTTCCCTCACCCTGGTGCACTCAACTGTCTCCCTCCCCTCCTTCCTCTACTGTGGCTGAAGACTCCCAAACATGGCAGTCCCCAAACCTGTTCTGGTTTCTGCAACTTGTGAGGTAAGCACAGAATTTCTTACACATAATTTTAAATGGTTGTAGCTACTAATATTTAATAAAATAGTTTTTTTAAAAAAGGTAGAATGACAAAGAGCTACCTAGGGATTAAGCATGCAATCAATGTTTGCCCCAAATTAAGTAGAAAAGAAACTTCAGGTATTGGTTTTCAGAATTTAGAATTTCCTTTCCAAAAAAGGCAGCTTTGTGGGCCAGGCATTGGGGTACATACATGCCTGTAATTCCTAGCTATTTGGAAGGTGGAAGTAGGAGGATTACCGTTAGAGGCCAGCACCAGGCAAAAGTATGAGACCCTACAGCAAAAAGGGCTGGGAGGGATGGGTCAAGTGGTAGGGTACTTGCCTAGAACTCAGGTAAGACCCTGAGTTCAAAGCCTAGTATGGAAGGAAGGAAAGAAGGAAAGAGATAAAGGAGGGAAGGAAGGAAGGAAGGAAAGAAGGATAGAAGGAAGGAAGGAAGAAAGGAAGGAAGGAAGGATGGAAAGAAGGACGGAAGGAAGGAAGGAAGGAAGAAAAGCCAGCACTGTAATGAGGAGAATGTGCCAGTTGTTATGGAGAACACAGTGGGTCTCCCACCATGGCATGTAATCTGAATCTTGGATGTTTTTTCTTTTGTATCCTACTTGGGTTTCATAATTTATTTTTACTAGAGTTTTACTCAATTCTTGCATGTTTTGTAGGCATTGGATCATATCTGTAAGAAATGTTTACATAGTGTCATTTTTGTGATTTGCTCTCTTCTTCTTAAATTTAAATTATCCTAGTGCTTCTTCTCCTGCTAAGAAAAAGAAGTTTTATCACTAAAGACAAGAGACCAAAATAAATCTGCGGAAAGAGAGAAAAAATTTGAGACACCCTACAGATGGCAAAGGTTGTAGGGAGAGCACCTCGCCTGCCTAACCCTTCACCTCACACTACAGACAGTGCACATGGTGAAAGGCGCACACATTGCTGTGTGACAGATCTGGGTGTGAGTCCTGGTTCTGCTACTTAGGACTGTGTGACGTTAGGCAAGTTTCCAAACCCTATAGATGTGCCCACAGAGGATTAATAAACAGTGCAAATGAGGGAACTGAAGAGGTCAGGAAGGGCTGGAAGACCTCACCCAGGATCTGATACCACAGGATGAGGTTTACTGTCACATGTTGCCTGCAGCTCTTAAATGTTTCTCACCTAAACTTCTACATCAATTCACACTCAAGTTAGTTCACCACTACATCTTAAGCAACAAACCATTCTGAATTTGTGCGCACCTTTTCTAGGAAAGGGCTGAGCAAAATCTGGCATTATACAACTTGAAAGTGGAGCTGGGTGCCTCAGTGGTGATCCACAGTGATTGATAACAATCGTGGGAACTTGGCTGTCTGTCTATTCCCCATCCAGGTGGATGTCGTTCTCAGATGAGTGCCTAGAGCTCGCCAGCAACAGTCTGATCATGAAGAAGTCAGAGGGAAGAGAGGTTGGACTCTGAGCTCATTCATTCTGTCATCACTAGTAGAATAAAACAGCAATTATCCCGATACCTCAAGAGATGAGATGGTCTGCCTAGCTGAACTTTCTGGTAACTTTGGGGTTAAGCATAAAAACCTCTTTCAACCCTTGCTAATTTTTTTTTTCTAAACTGGGTCATGCAAGTTCCCACCTCAGTAAGTAAGTATGGTATCCAAACTATAATTTAACCTTCCTCTGATGATTCAGACTTTTGCTCTGCCTCAGGTCAACTCCATGAACAAGAAGCCAATCCTGGACTCCAGGAAGACAGATGGGGGAATGACTAATGAAGACTGAAAGGGTGATGATCATGAGGAGATTTCTCTTTTTTCCTTAAATAAATTCTGCATGTCTAGTTACTTGGGTGTGTGGTGAAGAGGGAGATTTTCTTTTGCAAACTGAGTTGAGAAAAGAGTAGTTCTTTAAGGGCTTTGTTTTACTTAAGTTTTACTCTACTACAAGAATAGATTGTCCTGAACCTACTGAGGAGAGAAGTATTCTTGCATATAATCGGGTATTGGATAGACAGCACTGTCTACAAACAGGCAGAAGAAAATGAACTGTCTACCAGGGCCTTCCTCTAAACCCTTGGGAATTCTTCCATGGTTGGTAGGGAGGCAAGTTAACCGTACTCTGCAGAGGTCACAGTTCACACAGTGTTTTAGAACAATGTAGTACTAGAGAGTGTGCATGTACTTGAAGATAACAAGACCTTTTCATAGAATGGAGCATACCTTAAAGATGTTTTTGGAACACGCAGCCAGGATGATTTGCACATTCGGAGAGGATGCTAAAGGCTATTTTCTATGGTAGAAGGACTGCAGAGAGATGCCAGATTCCTCTTCCCAGACCGAAATTATGTAATCAGGAATAGAGCATCTGAACTGCAGATCAAATAGTCTCGCTTTCTGGCAGACTATGAGAAAAATCAGCTTCAATGTTTGAAGTCGGCATTTGTTTATATAATGCAACCAACCATGACTGCCAAACACAATAATTAAATGCTTTAACAAGTGTGAAATCTTGCCAGAATATATAATTTGAGGGGGGAACTAAGCAGAGTTGATATGCAGGGAAAATGCTGAATTATTTAGTTTGCACTGCTCAGAAGCAGATTTGCTGAGGGCCTGGTGCTTTTCTCCTCACCCATACTTGAACAATGAGGACTTCTCACTTTCTTGTCATTGCAAAACTACCTGTGTAGATGTGAAATGAAACATCTATGTGCAACAACATATAATCATATTTTTCCTTTATCCATTCTTTCAGTTATCAAATAAATTTTAATATCCTCTTATTTCACCTAAATATTGCAATTGGTGAAATGGAACATCAATTTAATATAGGCTTATAGTTACAATGAGCAACTAATTAGATCTTTTCAAAGGACTCAACTTCTAAGTAAAATCACCCTTAATCTGGATGTTCACTTATCTCCATCATCAAATGCAAACATGCCCTCTGGCTTCCCCCAGGAACTTAGAGGAACAAAGGAAAAGGCAGAGGAGGCAGCCACAATTGCTGGACCTAGCAGAGCTCTTCAAAGCACCTGGCACCCTGAAGGCATCCACCCGCCATGCATTGCATCTGTCTCTGATGCTCCCATAGCACAGAAGTCACTCAAGCAGAAGGTCCTTGTGTGATTTTAAAAGGTGAGTGAAATGTCCTGGGATTAAGACTTCTGGTATCACTTTCTTTTTCCATTACCAAATAGTGGCCTCTTGATAACATCTGCATATCTTTAATTTCAGGGACCTCCCTGGTCAAAGGGACCATTGGCTCTTGACTGGTTCAAGGTTCCTACACATACTCCCACTGTCTGCAATGCAGCCTCCCCCCAATAGCTGCCAGGAATCTTCACAAAACTAAACTGGGTTACATCCTTCTCCTGCTTAAACCCTCTAAATATATTCTCATGGCTTTCAGAATAAAATCCAAACTCCTCAGCATGGCCTGCAAGGCCACACACTACACAGTCATCTCTCGCCAACTCTCTCACCATTGCTCACTCATTTCTGCCCTCTGGTTTTCATTCATGTACTTTTCTGTTCCATGGACCTTCCCTGATCTCCTCTTGCCAACTAAAGTCCACTCTCCTAAGACCACCCTGTGCTCCTCAATCATAGCACTCACTACAGTTTAGATTTGCTACACATACTATGATTTTAAAGGTGCTGCCTTCCAGCTCTACTGTACTCTAAGGTCACTGTGGGTGACACTCCTATCTGACCCACTGCATCCTTAGCACTGGCTAAGGAAGAGTTCCTGGCAGATGGAACTCTTCAGCAACGCTGGCTGCATGAAGACTGATTGCTGACTTGACCAATTCCTCTACAGTCTTGAGCTTTGGTGCTGTCTTCCCCATCATGGCTCTGCTCTTTCCACTTTAGAGGAGCATTCTTTAAGACAGAGGAAAAAGAAGCAACACAAGAGATGTTCACACGCCAGGTCATCTTCCTCAGCCAAATGGACAGCTATTTAGAGTGAACCTCTATAGCCCTAGGGCTCTAGATGCATGTGGGTCCTCCACTCTTCCTGAAATAAGTAAGGAACCCAACACTTTTGCTGAATGGAAATAAAAATGTAGACCCTTTAGTTCTAGGGTTGGTGTGCTGGCACAACACCAGGGAGAGCCACTCACAGGTTTGGGGTCAGTGCCAGGCTGGTACTGGGGCAGGGCAGGTGCTGCACACTGTCGAGCTGTAGGTGGTGGCCCTGCTTGACACTTCAGGTTGTCTTTCTGGATCATTCTTCCAGCACTTACCCCTGCTCTTAGGTTTATTTTTTATTCAAAGCCAACATTTATCCCACACATCTTGAGAAATGTGACCCTATGGGTCATATTCCTTATACTTTGGTGAAAGAAAAGAAGCCATGAAAAGAGAATCTACTTAAGTCAACTTTTATTGGGAAAAAAACCAATGTAACTGATTTTTGAAAATGGATTCATCATTGTTTATTTATTGTGAAAATGCATATGAAAAATCAGTATTTTTCTTCCATCAGAATCCATGGGGTTTATAAAGAAAAATAAATAACCATCTCATTGAGGAGCAGAGGTAAAAAGTTAATAAAGTCAGTGTTTTTCCTTAAATGCAAAAATCCCTCAGTTATCCCAGGAATAGTTTAAAAAGGAAATTAGAAATACATTGTAAGATCAAATCTGGGTTAGGGCCATGTAACATGCAGACAATCTTGGTAGAGCCCAATTAAGAGTCTAAGAGTCATTGTCTTTATTGCTTCTCAGGGTGATGGCAAAAGTATTCAATAAATGGTCTAAATAATTGTGACGTCAGCCAAGGTATTGAAAGTAATTGAGGTAAACATTTAGCCCTCAAGACATCTCATGATTTTGCATGTTAGCTAAAGGGTTAATTGTCCCCACAGACTGATGCCTCTGGGTCCCAGCAAGTACAGCTGAAAGGGAGTCAGGTGACCTCTAGAAATCAAACCTTTGCCAAAGCCTCTTTCACCTTCATCCATCCAGGCAAAAAGTCATCTTTTCTCATCATTCCTACTCATTTTATAAAACACTGTCCAGCTATCTGCAATTACCTGCTTCTTCCCCTCTATCTGACAGAGAGCTGTAGGTCAGGCATGTCCTTCTATCCTTCCTAAGTCACAGCACAGCTGTGTGATGTGTGAGTTGAATTATGAACATGGGGTTTGCAGTGGTTTTAGGCTGTCCTAAAGAACTGAGTGGGGGAGAAACAAAGAAGTCCTGAGAAGAAGGCTCAAGGTAAAACGTTTAAAAATAAATTTGGATTAGCAATTACTTTAAGAAGATTATTGCCAGATGTAGGAAATATATTGGTCACAATAATTTGGCTCCTATTTTATCTACATTTAAGGTCAAATAAGACAAACTCTATTCCATACTACTTTGTACAAAGTAGGGGGACTGGAAAAAATTTGAATTCTCTGTCATCAGAAAATTAAAATATTTTTTTCTGGAAACAAACCAACATTTAAATAAATGAAACACAAATTTTCTAATGGTTACCACACTCTCCCCCTCAAATAGCCAGCTTATTTTCAGTAATTACATACAAAGCATTCTGGTGTTAAAGTCCTTTGTGCTAGTATTTCAGAACAGGCCGGGGTAGGAACACTAAGCCCAGATGACTGGAATGCTGAACTCTTCCTTGATCATCCACCAACAGGACTCCATAGAAACCACTGTGTTCTAACAGATCAAAGAAGAGTTCAGCACTCAAGAACTGCCTCAGACTCCCCAATAATGGAAACTATGTTGAATATGGGTTCAATTTCAAATGGCCCATTCAAGTTTACTGTAGAAGAACTCAAAATATCACACATAAGGAAAAGGAAAGATCCAGCAATTTACGAAGGGAACTATTGGCTCTTTAAGAAAACCATCATTCATTCTTTTGGAACTGGACTGCAGGAAACTGGAAAAATCTTTGAGGGAGCCATCAAGCATCAAATCACTCGGTAGTGTGAGGTGTTTTAGAGGGTGTTTTCTGGTTGTTGAAGGCTCCCGTGATAATTATTTTGTTTTCTGCTATTGCAGAAGTTACAGGTAGGGCAGCCAATGTTTTAGCCTGTCCTTGGCAGATAAAATAACAGCAAGTTCTCATTCAGTCTATGTGTGGGTGCCAAAACACAGTAATACCTGGGCATCTTAGCTTTCCCTAATCCACAGGAAGCTCTCACACCCAACAGCAACCAGCTTGAAAAACAGAAACCAGGCTTTCAGAGTGAACCTTCACTGTTACGTTCCTGGAAAGACCCATTTGCATACAAGCATTAGACACCCTTCTTTACTAATCAATCTTCAAGTATTTGTTTTTATATTGCACAAGCAGACAAGAGGTTTGGACACCATTCTACCTGCTGACTGACCAGGAAGGCTTTTAAAAGAACAAGTAACACTCTTCCAGAAGACCCCAGCTACTATTCTCTGCAGTTCCAAAGAACAGTCTTCTGATTGCATTGATTCATTTCTTTCCAGACTTTGGAATTCAGCTTCCCTAACAGTGCCAAACAGATTTATTAATTCTGCTTAAGTTAATGAAACATTAATGTTGTTTAGTCACATCTGTTTCAAATAGGAAAAAGTATACAACTAAAACAAGACAAAGAAATAGACCATGGGAGGCTGTCAACTGGACTCTGTGCTTCAGACTATTTTTCAAGATATCTATTTGATAATGTTAGGTCGTGTATTACAACAGAAGCCATTCTGCTTCAAACTCCATGTTAGTGACATATTAATGCATTGTGCTGTCTATCTCTCATTTGTGAAAACAGGAGACTTAATCGAACAGATAATAGAAAGTCTTCTTAGTGTTGACTGAATATTCACAAAGTCACATGTAGAAACCTTTTTTCAAAAATTGGGTCTATAGAAAAACACAATTTAAAAACAGTAGTGATCAAGTATTTTTTTCTTTTCTTTATTATTATGTCCTGGGGGTACATTGTGATATTTACAAAAGTTCTTATAATATATCGTACTTGAATTCATCCCCTCCATCATTCTCCTTTATTTTCCCTCCCCCCATTCCTGGAATAGTTTCAACAGGATGCTAAAAAACCTGAAATCTTAGTAGTTACGTAATCAAAGTTAATACAAATCCAGCCCTACTATATGTTTAAACAGGCTGGTTCTTTGGTTGTATGACTTAAATGCTTGGTATCCCAGGCTCCAAATAAACTAATTTAGTAAGTCGATATTAAATAACCCACCCTTCTTATCTCATCACTGCACAATATGTATGGTGTGTGCATATATATGTATGTATTACATATATATATATCTCCTTTGTGGCAAAAAAAAAGAAGAATCTTATCCATGCAGTTTTATGATGGCAAGTGTCCTAGGCTGGAAGAGATATCTGGATTCCAGCTCAGTTTCTGACATAGCCTGCTGACAAGTTTGGTGGCAGCACCAGCTCTCTCTGGACCTCAGCTTTCTCGTTGGTCACATGAGATTTTGGGGACTAGGTCTTTCCTGTGTCTAAAATGAACATCTAGGTGTGAATGAGGACAGTATAGAGATAGTTGGCTAACTGGTTGTCTGTGAACCAGCCCCAAACAAAGAAGATAGGGCAAGATGACAGACACAAGTCAGCAGTGAAAGGACCAACCTAGCTAAGGCAGAGGGGATACAGAATGGAAACGGACAGCAGATAGAGCAAATCAGAGCTGGACTATAGAAGCCTTTGAAGCTGGAGGCCATTGTTATCTTGCAATGACCTTGGCTTGATGAGAGAAAGGCTAAGTTTACTCTTGTTCCTAAACTCTCTTCACTGGGCACTATTCCAACCTGAGTGTATTGGCTGACTTCAGACAACCACAACTCCACCAAATTGCAGAAAGTAGAACATCTGACCCTTTTAAGGCATTTTGTTCAGGAAGCTGCATGGTATTTATACAACTTGCCCCTTTTAAAATCCAGACTGCCAGGGTAGGGGAGAGACTCTGAAGGAAGCATATATCTCTGCTGTAATGTGACTGATTTTGTAATGGGAAATTCTTTGTTTGTCTATTTGGTTTTGAGGCAGGACATCACTACATAGCCTAGGCTGGCCTCCAGTGCAATGCAGTCCAGACTGGACTTGAACTCTTGATGTTCCTGCATCAGCTTCCCCCAACTGCTGGGATTGCAGACATGCACCACTATGCCCAACTCTTAATGGGAAATTCTTGTTCAAATGAGAGCATTTCCAATCTGATCTGAGAAAGGCTCTGATCACCTGTTGAAGAACCATTCTGCATGGAGGTAGAAGCAAGGCCCCACCCTGAGCAGATGGTCTGCTGAGGCCAAGTTTATACTTTAAAGTCCTTTAGACTTACCTGTGCTTCCCCACCCTCTGCGTTCCAGAGTGGGACTCCTCACACTATCTCAGGCAGAGCAGCTGGGAGTTTTCCACCTATTTTACAGTGAAGAGGAACAATAGCCTTTCTGCAGGGGGGCTGTGCTGGTGCATTCAGGGAGTGGAGAAAATGGTCCAGCAGGAAGAAAGCCCCCTGCCCAGTCTCAACCTTCATTACTAAACCAACACATTAAAGCCTCGGCAGGCAGGAAGAAAAGTTCAATTTTTTTTCTAATTCTTTCTTTCTGGGAAAAAGGGGACAAGAAAGAATTTTGTCCTCCAGAGTCAGTGCCCTGAAGGACAACTTATTTAAGTGACTGACCACCTGCAAAAGATGGCATCCCAAGTCGTTCTGAGTCCAGAGCACATCTTCCCACAGGGATAGCACTATACAGGAGTAAAAGGACCGGAAATTCCCAGCATTGGTCTGCTTAACTCAGGCACTAACTTCTGTGAGGAGTCTGTCCTCCTGGCTACAATCTAGCTCTACCTGGAACCATCCTTAGCAGCTCAATTACTGTTCCACTGTCTTCTGTCCCTGTCCCCTTGGCCTCTGTCTGAATCCTAAAAATAGAGGAATGGAGAGCAGAGAACCCTTTAACAGTGATTTTCACTTGAAACTACCTATAAAAGAAACATCTCCCCCAGGTCTGCAAGAATGCAATCGGACTCTGCCACATACAATATTAAAAGAAAATAGTTGAATTAATACAGGACTTGAGATCAATTGTAACTCCACGTCCTTCAAATTTAAAAACACAATGATTGCTTTAATACCCTGCTTAACTCTAAAGACATCATTGTCAGTATATCTTCCTCCAGAGCAAACTGTCCTCATGGTACAGAGGCAGAATGGTCTAAGGCAGTAAGACACAGATTCCTAAAAGCCTGTGCACCCTGCACACTAAAATCTGAACTCGACAAGAAAGGGGCAAGACAGAGGAGGAGGTAACACTGGCTTTAGTTCAGTAAACATGAGCCCAGGCCTTGATTACCAAAAGCCACAGAGGGTAATTTTGTTTTAGGGACTTCTTAAGCTTGAGGAATCTGGTCCAGTGCTTCTACAAGATTTTCAAACATTAAAACTAATTGTCTGTTCCAGGCCAGAACTCATTACCTACAGTTGTAACGAGCAGATCTGCCACCACTGAGTGCATCTGGTTCTTTTGACATTTCAGGTGACAGCCTTTCCATGCCTATTAACATGGTCACTCATCTAGCCTCTGGCAGGACGATCCAAGTTCACCATCAGCTGCAGATGTTTACAACATGAAATTCACCCTAATCCCATACAGCACAGGGCTATGATATTCTATCTGGTTCTGAAAATACGCTGACCTTGCATTTATTCTGTAACAAATGATAATTTATTAATCATTATCCAGAATCAGCTTTGAAATGTAGTAAGAGAAAACTGAGAGAGCTAAGACTGTTGGCAATCCACTAAAGTAACGAGAGCTCCGAAAGTGTCCGCTCAGAATGATAGGACAACGAGAGAAGACAAGGAAGTAGACAACAGTTGGACTAATAATGAAACCATTTTGATTTAATCCATCACCAATGGGTTCCAAACAACAGGAAATAGCAATTCCCATGAATTCCCAAGACAGTTCCCACATGAAGCCCATTTCTTCTGATAACTTTTCTAACACACTTGATGTTAATTTCTACTCACTCTACATTTCTGATTAACTTCTGATTTCTTTTTATTACAGGATGGCTTCATGGAAAGGTTATTTGTAGACATTGTTCCCTTCTTGGACTTGGTTTACAAGCTTACCAAAGGCAGAAGCTTGGCCTTCTTGTCTTTGTATCCCTCAGAATACTTAGCTCCATGTTTTGTACAAAGAAGGCGCTCATGTCCATCACCGAACAGGTCACATTTCACATGCTAAGATAACAACTGATGCCAAGGAATTTTCTGCTACTTCTACCTCTGTGCAGCATAAGGAATTCATTAGGCTCTATCTAGTGTTGTTAGAAGGGAGGAAGTTCAATGACAAAAGGAAACTTTCTCCCGGTTAGAATTTGAGATGGGTGAATGTCATCCTTCACTGGTCCTGGAGCCAGTGTAAGCTAAACGCTTCAAGACGTCCCACATGTTTTCCATGTGGAACGCTGAGGTCAGTCTGGGGAAAGCATGAGGTGGTAGCTACCTGTCTAGCAACCCTGAGGAGTGACCCCATCACCAGGCATTAGGTAGAGAGTGCAGGGAGCTTCCCTGTAGGGTAGAGCTTTTTTTTCCAAATGTCCTTCTGCTGGCTCCTTGCACAGGTTCCAGTGACTGCTTGAATCCCTTTACATTTCCTCCTAGGGCACCTTCTGTGTCTATGCCACTTTTCTTTTCCATGCTGGGCCTTGAACGTGCATTTAGTAAGCTGCCTTCCACAGAACAGCACAGGACCTGGTTTAAAAAGCTAGAAGTTGGGATGGGAGTGCTGACCTGCACAGAGGTAATAGAGCTTTACCTCTCCTTATGTTCAAGAGAGCATAGTCCAGGGCACAGAGAAAGGACTGACTTTGTCTAAGGTCTAGACTTATTTGACCACGAAGCCCCTCGTTGTCTTCAACAGAAGCCGATTGCCATAACTCCTACATCTTAATGCCAAGGGCGGGAACAGGAGCTAGTTCCTCATGTTCATGAGAACAAAAGTACCTTTTTTTTTTGTGGTGTTGGGGATTGAACAAAGCAGGGCCTTGTGTATTCTAGGCAAAGTGGTCTACCACTGAGTACGTCTCCAGCCTAAACAAATAAAAAAATTAATAAACAGGTATTTCCAAAATACAATGGCAGGACAGTCATAAGTATTTCCATTGGATATTCCATAGGTATTTCCATAGGATAGGTATTTCCATTCCAAAAGGGAGAAATGGGCAAGAAAAAAGAGATAATGAGTCCATGAAAGTCTAAGAATAAACAGTCTCCTTCTTAAACTTAAATCCCCTCGTACCCTTCATCAGCTAACTGATGGGTCTACAATCAGGAAGCCTCAAAAAAGGGTGTCTGGACTGGGCGTAGTGGCTCAAGCCCATAATCCTAGCTATTCAGGAGGCAGAGATCAGGAAGATTGTAGTTTGAGGCCAGCTCAGGCAAAAACTTAGAGAGACCCCATTTCAACAAATGGCCTGTCATCCCAGCTATGTGCGAAAACACAAATAGGAGGTTTATGGTCCAAGCGGCCTGGACATAAAGCAAGACACGATCTCAAAAATAACTAAAGGAGGAAGCGGTAGGGCTGTTGCTCAAGCAGAGAGAGCCTGCCTTACAAGTGTGAGGCAATGATTTCAAACCCCAGTCCCACAAAACGACAGCAACAAAAACTCCACAAAGGTTTCTACTTTCCATTCCAGCTTAGGTACGCAAACTTTCTGAAGAATTTTTTTGGTGGTGGGGAGGGAAACAGGTGCCCAGCTCTTAGGTACAGTCAAATCTGTACATCTTCCTGAATGACGTAATCCTGTGCTGCACCGCTATGACTTCTACATAGTTTGTGTAACACTCTTCATCTTTATGTATTTTTAAAAGTCATTGTTACGATGCTGCCATGTCAAGAGATAGAGGATTTTGCAAGGGAAGAAACTGAACGAAAGCACTTCAGTGACTTTGTAAAGATTACACACGACATTTAAGTCCATGGCACTCTGCAGAGAATTCAGCTGGGTGCTTGTCTTATTAGCTCACTGCCACCAGTTACTTATTCACAATGGGAATCATTACTGCTGTAGGACTCATTGTTTCTCTAGTATCTGGCTTGACAAATCTATCAGCCCTGAGTAAGACACACAGGAGGCCCTGGGACACAGTAGCAAGGTCACCTATAAGACCCATAAAGGGATCTATAGTGTCGATTCCTTCCCAAGCATGCCTTTACCATATTACTGTTACTCTTCAGGGGTAAAAAGCCACAATATCTCAATCCCACAAAACCTTGAGCTGCAAAACCACATACTTCAGAGGTACCACAGAGCCTCTGCTGACGTGGCGTGGCTCACTGTGTGGTCCTCCTACTGATGAAGAACAAGAGGAGTGCCCCAGATAGGAACAGACGGGACAGAGAGCGAAGCCCACCCTGAGGGGTGGGTCAGGGAGCACAGCTGGGCTTAGTAATACCAAAATCTAGGGTGGAAAATATGCCAGTTCTGATCTTTGGGGTGTTTGCTAAAAAGCATTCCACTATCCTGTTACTCAGTTCAACAATGTAAGGGGCTCAGGAAATTCTAGCCAGAAGAGTAAGGGTCAGCATGGTCCCAGTACCTGCCTCAGCCTTGGAACAAGAAATGCTGTCTTGCTGTCCTTCTCTCTTCCCTTTGCTGTGCAATCCAAGCAACCTGACTCCCTTTTATCCAAGGACCAGAGTGGGCAGAAGGCACAGGAAAAGGGCAAAGGCAGGGATGATTTTATTCAGCAAAAAATTTGTCATCCATCTCTGCCTTTCTCTCTCTCTCTCTCTATCTACCTACCAATCTATATCTATCTTTATCATCTATCTACCTACCTACCTATTTATGTCCATCTGTCTGTCTGTCTATCCATCTGTCTGTTATCTATCTATGTTTTGTGTAATACCTGAAAAATGTATAGACTTGAAGCTGAACACACACACACACACACACAAACACTGTAAAATAGGCCCACTTCTCCAATTTTACAAAAGTTTCTGTGAATTAGACCACCTGACCACTTAAGGTCAGTTGATGCTCTCTAGAATTTTCTTATTTTCCTAGCTTAATTTAGGTGGCAGCCATGTCTTTGTGGCTTTGGAGTGTAAGCTGATGGGCTCCCCTGGAGAGCCCAGGTAGCTGTCAACTGGCTGCTTGGCCACTGCTTTCTACTGAGGGCCGTATGCCTTTTTGCATAGCAGCCACGACACTTGCCATCCCATAACACAGGCTCAACAGTGCTCTTAGATGTCCAAAGTGACAGCAGGGTACTTCAGAGGTAGAACCTGCTTTTCCAAAGGAAATTAGTTCATTCTCCCAGCAAACATTTTAGGTTCTCTTACATATCTGTCTTTTCCTAATGTCTCGAGCAGCAAACAAAGCAGACAAAGGTCCTGCTGCTGGAGGAGTCTATGTTTGAAAACAAAGTTCATCAGACAGGCAACACACTTGCTTTAAACCAAGAAGTGGCTTTCAGAAGACATGTTCCACACAAATGACTCACTGTCCTTGAAGACTTAATAAAAATATTTTCTCCAAAACTGGGACATGACTTTGAAAACAAACAAAAGAGGATGAGTTACTCATTGAAAAATGTGTGCACTCGGTACCATAGACCCATGACTGCAGAAGAACCGCAGTTCTGGACTAGGGCCTGCAACGTGGCACAGGTGGCCACTGTCCCCACATGCATGCTCCTCAGGCAACAGTTAGCCAAGTGGAACCGAGAAACCCTGAGTCACGTCTTGCTTCTCCTTCCTTTATTTCCATATCACATTACAAAGCAAATAGAGTATAATGGGTGTCTAGAGGGGAAACTACTTGATTTCAGGAAAACAGAATGAATACCCATAGCTATTTAACCTAACAATATGTCACTTCTTTCTTTCTTTGTAGCTATAACCACTGTCTCTGAGGAGCAGAATTATCTATAGATTCACTTATACAGAACATTTTTTTCCTAAAAAAAAAAAAAGAAAGAAAGAAAAGAAAAAGTCCTCTGAGAGAAAACATAAGCATTAAGTTGAATGGCTGTCCCACACAGTGAGTGCACCTGAGTGTGAGGTGGCTCCCGTGAGTGTTGGCTACTTTGGTCCACGTGGAGCATTTCCTTCATAAAATTATTAAATACTGAACTTTGCATTGGGACTGCCATCAAGACAAATGTAATCCAGGCTAGTTCTGCATTATACCCAGTACACCTGGGTATCCGCAGGGCTGTGGTTCCAAGGAGACTGCCTTTGAGGAGAAAGCACACGTGCTCAGAAAGCATAGCATTCATCACTAAAACCACTCAAATTAACCACACCACACGTCCAAAGTCAGAAGGTCTAAGTTATGGATATAAACTGCATGAAGTAGGCTACATCACTGCCACAAAATTACTACTGGATATGTTGTACTGCTCATCTGAAACGAGATCTTATTTCATGCTCTTTATCCCAAGTACTGTGGAGGGCTTGATTCATTTTTCTCCTAACACCACTCAACTTCCCTAAAGTCAGGCAGCCTTTCAACAAATCTCAAACTTTCTCTTTATTACTTCAGTTCAGCACATTATTGCTCTTTCTGGCTTGGGAGGATGTCCATAACTTTTACCTTTTGCTTTGTGGGAGGCAGATTTTTACAAAATGAAGGGCAGGGAGACAGTCAAAGCTCACATGATTTAAATATAACTGATGGTCACGCAGGACTGACTGAGAGCTTCTCCACCCCCACGGAGCTGTGCAATATGCGTGGGAACTGAAATCTTGGTTTTCGAAGTTTCTTTTGACTCTTTTATTATTATTATTTTTGTGACCACCCTTGGTCAAAACCACATGTAATAAATCCACAAATAAGCCGGCCGGGCTTACTATTCATTATTATACTCATTTTTCTTTCACTTTTAAAAGAAATTAAAGCATTTTCCTAGGCCACTAGAAGTGGCCCTGAGCACTGTGTCTAATGGGTAAGCCAGGTCTGGACCACAAATGCTTGCTTTGTAAGCTACTTGGCATTCTAGACATAAGTTAAGCAAAAGAACTTACGGGACTTTCCTGGCAGGAACGATGACCTGCAGGAGGAAAACCACTGTTTTGCCAGTTAACAAAACTCTGATGAACTCCGACACAAGCCAAGAAATCTTTATTCAATTAAAATACTATTTGTCTTTGTAATAACTTTGAGCACTTCCAGAATAATTCAGTATCTCAAATATTTATGACTCCAACAAAGCATTAAGACTTTGCTGGTTAAGACAAAACTCTAACTCACTGTTGCACTTCGGCCTTTCATTTTGTTTTTATTTTATTGCCTGCTTTTTCTTTTTTAAAGACTTGGTATCAAATTGAAAGATAAACATCTTTTATTCATAAAAAAGTAACAACACAAGCTTACCAGACCAAGTCTCTTCACACATTCCTACCACTTTACTATGCATTTGACCTGCAATCAAACAGTGTTACTTCTCCCCCTGGGGTCTTGACAGATAGTTCTTCTGTAGTCAGGGGATGACACATTAAAGTACCAGGGAAAAAACAGAGGGAGACTACTGCCTGATTCTAACAGAAAGGCATCTGCCCCCCACCTTCCTTTGCTGCCTTTTATCCTTTATTGTGGTTTTCAAATACTACCATCACAAAATCAGAATGAGATTTTTGAATCTTAAAAAAAAGAAGTTAGAAAGGACAAACAGAACTTGTCTGGCTGATTAAAATTGATGTTTAAATGCTCTCCACCCAACCCTCCCCCTCAAAGGAAAGACTAATAGGCCAACAGAAGAAATGACTGCTGAATAGGCCAGGCTATGGTGACACCACGTTTGTGCTTTGTGTGTGTTATTTTGAGGAATACATTGTCTTTCAGTTTCATCCCTTGGTAAGCAATACTTATTATCTGTCTTGCAGAATATTTTAAAAGTATTTGAAAACAGTTTTTCCTACTTAAAAACAGAAGATTTTCTTAAAGAACAATACTTAATAAATCTAAATTACAAGCATATTTATCTTTTAGCATGTTTCATACTCACTGGGCAAAAGAAAAAGAGTAACCAACTCACTGTATAGTTGCGGTGTACCTTTTCAAGCTCACCTTCAACTCCTAACATCAGTCTTCACCTGTAGTGAAACAAAAAATAAAGCACTTGTTACTGAAATATTTCTTTTTCAGAATTACTTTAATGGAACATGAAAAATCTATCTCTATCGGGATAGATTTTAAGAGGCAAAAGGAAGACTGACAGCAAAAAGGCCAGAATTTTCCCAGGAAAAGCCCACACTATTTTGTAATAGACAGACCAAGATCACAAAAAATTAATTAAAAAACTTACAGGATGTGGGGTTAGAAAGTTATTGACATATAATCAGCCTTGACTTTACCCTTCCCTTGAAATACTCAGAAAATTCAAGAGCTGAACTTTCAAAAATCCTAAAAACAAAGGGGTCAACAAGTTGCCATAAGCCAGGAAGAATTCCCTCTAATGGAGAAGACAAACCCCAAGGGCACGAAGCAGGGCAGTAGAGTTGTGACGTCAGTCAATCTCAACCACAGCATCTCTAGCTCTGAAACACAAGTCCTCCACGGGATGGGAAAAGCCACCCACAGCCATCGCCACCCTATCCCCCAGTTCTTCTCTATGCTTAAGTCCCACGACTCCTCCCATCCTCCCAGCTTCCATCTTTGGAAGGCAATGGAGGGGAGTTCACACAGAAACAGGGGAGGTTTGCATTTGGTAAGGTTTGCAGTTCACAGCTTTTCCGTTCACTATTTTGGAAAAAAAAAGAACCACAGACACCTTGATGTTTGCAGAGTTCTAAAGATAAGCCTGTCTACAAGTTTATCAGCTGTGTATCTTTGTGAAGTTACTAAAAAAATTCCAGTTGACTGAACAGTGAAAAAGTAGTTACATAGTAGCATTAATAACACAGTGGCATAATACATAAAAGGGGAAGGAGGGACTAAGTATGCTATTATTATTACTATAAAATAGTCCAAAGAGACAAAGAGAGTGCAAACTTCAAATGTCCTGAGAAAAATCTAATAAAGAACTTTAATATCTAGCTCCACTTATGTCTGAAATACTGGCTCATGTTATTTGGAAGGGAGGAATGGAGCCCGCCACAGTGGACATGCCTATAATCTCAGCACTTGGGAGGCTGACACAGGAGCCATGAGGTCATTGTGGGTTACGTAGAGAGACTCTGTTTCAAAAAAAAAAAAGTAAATATAAAAAAATGGAGGGCTGTCAGAGATGGGTAGAGGTAAGCTAATCTCAGTTTGTGTATGGGGAGTAAAAACAAAGCCGTTTCTCTTTTGATATAAGTAATTGGTGGTCTTTTTTAATTAGTGAGAACAAAGAAACAAACTAAATATTTAAATTTAGTTAAGTTAGAAGACAACAATATATATATTAGAGAGGCAGAAATAAAAATAAAAGCAGAAATGCAATTTAGATATTTAAAAAACAAAAGCTGGTTCGTTGCAAGTTGAAATAATTTATAGTTGAATGTCTGAAAAATCTGGTCTTAAAATCCAACATGAAGATGGTGCCTGTGGTTCACACCTGTAATCCTAGCTACATAGAAGGCTGAGATTGGGAAGATTGCAGTTTGAGGCCAGTCTGGGCAAAAAGTTTGTGAGTCCCCATCTCCAAAAAAGCAGAGTAAAATGGACTGGAAGTGTAGCTCAAGCGGTAGAAAGACTGCTTTGCAAATGCAAAGTCCTGAGTTCAAATTTTAGTCCTACCTTAAAAAAATCCACCATGAAACTAGAATTGTTCAAAGAATATATCAAAGAAATAGAAAAGATTTAAAGATGAGTACTCAATTAAAATATCCTTATAAATAAGATTTTAACATTTCAATGGAAACAGTTTTCTATGGTAATATTTAATTATCAAAAGAGAATCTAAAATATAAAAGCTGAAGAATGAATACATGTGGTTTACTTCAATGATTAAATAATAATAATAAAAAAATAGTTCCCTAACTATATAAAAAGCTTTCAGGATATTTAAAAAATGAGTCTGTCCAGTTTGTTTGATGATGTTAACCTGATAACCAAAACTGATAAGGCACCAAGAGAGAAAAGTACTAGATAAGATCTAAGAATCCTAAATAAAGTGTTCAGAAAACCCAGTTTCCGGTAAATGACACATCACTATAAACAGGGTTTAGTCTATAAATATTATATAAATAGAACTATTATGCTCTATCAATAGGTCACAAGAGCTTTAACCACATTCGTGTCTTCAAAGATGCTAACGTGATAAACTCAGAACCTCTATCTGATACCCTCTCAGTAACCTGAAAATAGAAGGATGATTTAATATAATGTTAAAAAAAAAAGATCTAAAATCATCCAGTACTTTTTTGCACAAATCAGGAAGAGAATGAAAGATGCAGGCACAGAAAGACAAATGCCACATGTTCTCAGTGATATGTGGAAGCTAAAAAAGCTGATCTCATGGAAGTAAGATAGAATAGTGGTTGCCAGCAGCAGGGCAAGGGTCAGGGGATCACGGTTAGTAAGTACAGGGGTGAAGCTGGATAGGAAGAATAACTTCCAGTGTTCTATAGCATAAGGAGGTGACTATGAGCGACACCTATTATTGTTTCAAAATTGTGAGGAAAAGGATTTTGAGCATTCCCAGCACAAAGAAATGATACATGTTTGAAGTGATAGATATGCCAATTATTCTAGTGTGACTGTTACATATTGTATACATGCTTTGAAATATCACTCTGTACCCCAAAAATATGTACAATTATTATGTGATAATTAAAAATTTTAAGATACAGAAATATAAATAAAGCCTAGAAAATAGATGCCCACTATGCAACAGTGAAAGGAAATCAACAGACCAAATTACCACCACAAGCAGGTGTCAAGATTGAATACTTAGCAAACTCAAAAGAAATCTTTTAAAAACTTATTAAAATGGTAAAGAAGTCCTCAAATAATTTGAAGCAAAAAATCCATAATTTTTGGCCAGTGACAACTGGACACTTGTGATTTGCCTACACACAAATACATGAAAATGGAGACAAGCTGAAAATAGATCATATTTAGAAAAATTATACTTACAGTAAAGAATCTTTACAGAAGGCATTTAAAGAAATCTTTAAGTTAGGACCATGATTTCCTCACAAGAAATAACAAAAAGTACAAATGTACCTTTTTAAGAAAGAAGAAAAAGCACTATATATAGTCAGGAAATTCAATATGAGGTAAAGTAATGGACTGGGGGTTTTGGTCATTACAGGAATGTGAGAAACAAAAGGACTTTTGTAATCAGCAATGCTTTTATAGGTGAATGCTTGAGAAACCTGGAGGCTGTTCTGTAAATTCAATATGTGATTTTTAGAAAAAAATGCACTAAGACTATTTGATTATCTGGCCTTAAGTGCAAAATCCACTAATGTAGTATACTCAAAGCATTAAATACAAATAGAATTTGATGTAAAAACAAAACAAAAGTAGCCGTCAATATTATACTTGTGCCAAGAAAATACTATCGCACTTTACTGAATCATGATGAAACAGGTTACATTTTATTGCTTTTGGCCAAAGGACAATGTTAAGTTTACAGTCTGGAGTATAAGCAAGATAAATGCTTAAAATAAGTTATATAGGCAAAATGCAGTAAATGTGAGCATGAGTATAAAAATAAATAAGATGTCAGGGTTGGTTTTGTAAAAAGGAGACACAAGTCCAATATAACACCATGTCCTTTTAGTTACCGTGTCTAAAATAAGCTCACCTTCGACTTTAGACAGCACTCAAAGAGAGACTAAAAGCTATGTTACAATAGCTATAGGATCAAATATAGTTATCCCAGAGTGAACGTTAACAAAATTACCCATGAAAGGACTAACCTTGCTTTGTGTACATAGGACAAAATAGAAGTCATTATATCATGTGACTAAGTAAAAGTTGTTTTAACAGTCTGATTTAGGCATGATTTTTAAAAAGGAACAATTGAAAGTTATGATAACACTTGTACTTATGATAATTACTGAACAAACTCCTAAAATACAAACATTTTTCCATAAAATAGCAATTATTTGACATATAGGAGCCCCAAGAATTTGTTTGTAAGCATGAAATTTATTTCATGAGTAAAACACATGAACTTCATAAAAGGAAATGAAGTGAGGGTGGAAATCCATATATGGTCTATTGGAAGTGACAGAATTTTAGATCAGTGTCTAATGGGGGAATCTACCAATGTTCTTTCTGTAAGTTTCTAGAAAGTTTTCTTCAAATCAGTAATACAGATGATCTAGTGGACAAAACAAAAGTGAGTATTTTTGAGGGTCTACAAAATTGTATCATGTAAGTCCCCAAAGAAGCTCTATTTGGGTCAAAGTCTGCTTCTGTCTCTACCTGCCATCTTGGGGTGTGTCATTTCATATCTATCCCTCTGGTTTGGGAGTACTAGCTAGGTAACTTGTGACTCTGGGCCTATTGCAACATGAGAGCTGCTTCATTTTATTTGTAGACCACAAGCAAGTAGCAATGGTTGGTGTGATACAAATTAACTTCTCCTAAGTGGGTGGAACAGTATCCTCTACTGTTTTAGAGACATCCATCTACCTACTGTCTGGCGCCCGGGGATATCAGCATTTTCCTCTCTCTTGCTTTACTTCAGCCCATGTTCTCGAGGGTCATTAATTAGCTAAGCCATCCATCATGTTCCACCTAATTACTGTGATTGGTTCAAGGATAAGTCTACGCTAGACCAATCGGGGCCGATCAGACCTCATTCGGGATATTTTATTAAAAAGGAAATTTCCCTGCTCCTCTCAGATATGAATAAGAGAGGATTTTGAGTTAGAGGTACTGCTAACATCAGGGGCCTGAGAATGACCTAACATGGAGGAATCTCATTTTGATCAAATTCCTGTGCTTTTGAACTTGTAAAATAGGCTTATACATATACCAGTGTAACTTACTTCCCCACTCAATATTATGCTGTTTTGCTAACTGTGTAGTGTAATTGTTTGCAAGGGCAGGTAGTATTTTATTGGGTAATTTGTGGTATATTTATAGTCATGGACGGGATATTGACAAGTCAGTCAATGATGGACCCTGTATACAACAGTGGTGTCATATGTGCTATTAGAGTGCCTAGTAACATCACAGCTGGCTCAGTTTGTGTAAGTAAATTGTGTCGTTTTCACAACTATGGTGAAATTGCCTAAGAATGAATTTCTCAGACTATAGCCCTATCATTAAGTGACATGTGACTCTATATGCTCCATTGTTTGAACCTTTAGATTGTTTTCAGGTTTCTCCTACTGTAAGCAGGGTCACACCTGTCTGCTGTGTTCATGTGCAGGGGATTCTAATTTGAATTTATCTGAATGAAACTGCTGGGTTGTTCATCTTATACATACTGAATTTGACTAATAATGCTGAGTTTCTCCGAGAGTAATTGCCCATTTTACACTCTACCCAGAGTGTGACAGTCCTTTTGTTCATATTATGGCCCACAATTAATACTATAGAATCTTAATTATAACTTTTCGGAGGGGTGCAAAATGGTGTGACTGGTTTAAATTTGCATTTTCCTAAATGCTAATGAGGCGGGGCATATTTTCCTAAGTTATTTATTGTTATTGGCCATTTATGTTTCCCTCCCTCTGAAAAACTTGTATTTTTCCCCTTTCTATTGGATTGTGTTTTTCTTATAAATGTGCTGGAGTTATTTATGTATTCCTCGATGTATAAATGCTTATGTCTGTTATGGGTTATGATTTGCTTTTAATGTCACTTGACAAATGAGAGCTCTTAAATGTGAAGCTGTCACATATGCTCTCTGTATTTTAATGACCTTTGTATTTTGTTTATGAAATTCTTTCCTGAACCCAAGAGATTAAGATAGATTATATTTCTTTAAAAAGCTTTATAATTATTTCATGTTTAAGTTCTAAATCTATTTGAAATTGATTTCTGTGTATGCTGTGAGGCAGGGATACATTTTCATTTTTCCATAAAGATAAACAATTATCCCAGAATCATTTATTAATTTATCTTTTCCATTGATTTTCAATTCACCTATCATCTATCAGGTTTCTATAGAAATGTAGGCCTATTTAAGGATTTCTGTTTTATTAACCTAATTGCTTATCCCTGTTGCCAAAATCATACCGCTTAAATTACTATAGCATTATATACCATATAAACAACATTGCTAAATTCTTCTGTTTCTTCTTTAGGATTATTGTGGCTATTTATGAATCTCTGTTCTTCCATATAAATTTTATAATCATTCTAAGTTCCACTAAAAACATGCTGGATTCATTGGGACTGCAGTGGATGTATATTTGTAACAACTGACCTCTTTACAATAATGAGATTATCTATGAACATATTACCCCTCCCTTTCCATTTATTTAGGTCCTTAAAAATATCTTCCAATAAAATTAAAGTTATCTCATTTTGTAAAATCTAAAAATCTCAAAGAGGTCTCATTAGATAGATTTCCAACAGTCTTATTTTTGTTGTAACTAGAGAAAAAATGGAAATATACAGAAAAGTTACAAAAATTAGAAGAATATAAAGAATTCTCTTTTTTTCCTAGCTCTTTCTTGTGAAAAGCTGAGTGTTATTAGCTTGTTCCATTGGACCAAATTCTGGTTTCAAGACACTATATGCGGGCGGCGGGTGGGAGAGGGTGGGGGTGGGGGGCCGGGGGGAGAAATGACCCAAACAATGTATGCACATGTGAATAAATGAATTTAAAAAATGGAAAAAAAGACACTATATGCTCACATATTGCTTAAGTAAGAAGAGCCATCAACCACAGAATTCACAGTAGAAATCAGATGGTGAAGGTGGGAAGGGAGAAGGATAGAGAATTTAAACTACCAGGTATTCTAGAAAAGAATGTCAGGCAATCATTGGAATTTTCTATTCATGTGGATGATTATTTAAATATTTCCAAATTGGTTATTTATCCATCCAGTAAGTAGAGAGAATCTATTTTGCAGATACACATATCTGTTCTCATAGAGGCTCCAAAGATATGTGCTCCATAGCTGTCCTTGAAAACTCAAGTCAATTCAATTCCTAACTTCATATCTCTCATGGACTTTTTCTTTTTTTGGAGCAACCTAGTGGTTTCAACCATTTAAAATAAGCAAACAACAAATCACCTAGAATTTGGAAATGGAAACAATGAGAAAGGACAAATCTTTCAATAGCTCATGTTTCTTGTCTCCTAATTAGTACATTTACTAATTTTATCATAATTTGATCCAATTATGTGGCAAATACCTTACATGTATCAGATACTAAGTACACCAGGCACAGGGGATTACCAAGTGAATAAGGCATGGTGTCTCCAAAGAATTCACTTCCCATTGTACAGTGGGTGTGTTCACGAAAAACTACATACACTGAGCCGTTTTAATAAACTGGATTGTTTTCATTGGCATTTTGACAGATGTATTTGGAATGACTTGTCAAAAGTGAGTTTCTTCCCACTCAATCCAGATGTTATAGATCAGGTTTGCATATCTCTTCAGGCTCTTCATGCTGCATATAAATAAAACTAATGAGATGAGTTGAGATTTTAAGACAAGTTCAGGGCCTAGTTTGTATCAATTCCTGGCTGCCATAGGATCTCACATCAGATAGCATTGATTAAAGTTTTTAAAACACTATTGAGACGAATTACACTGATGCTGGATACATCCCAAGTTTGGGCTAGATTTCATGGTAAATTGACTGTGAGACGGGTTTTTGTTTTTGTTTTTGTTTTTTAAATAAAAGGAGACCAAAGCAGAGTTTAGTAGTCGAAACCTTAGATTTTTGCCATTTCTTATTTATCTTTTAAACAGACTAGTAGTTGGCATAATGACTTGACATAGGATAATTAACTGCAATAGTTAATTGAAAATTAGGAGTGCCAGTGGTGACCCCTTCCTCAAATTCCCTGTTAAGTCCCTCTTTTGCATATCTAACAGCAAAGAAGGCTCAACAAAGAAAATAATGAAAAAATAAGAAAATAATAATAATAATAAAATATAAGAAGAAGAAGGAGGAGGAGGAGGAGGTGAAGAAAAAGAAAAGCTGGCTCCCCAGAGCTGGACACCAGCAACATTCTCCTCTATTTTTCAATGCTGGAGATACACTGGAGAAAAATGTAAAAGACAGAAGGTTTCTCATTGCACACAGACACACCACAAGGTGCTGTAGGCATGGGGGTCACAAAGAAAAATAATAAGCGCCTCCTGGGGAACCACATGTCACTGAACAGACTGGATGGGGTTAAACTGCAAATGCAGTCATACAGCCATCAGCACCTTCCTAACTTCACTCTCTTGTCACCCAAGCAGCCTGTGCTCCTCTTAAAGTGCCTCAAAAACCTCCCACAGTGGAGTGCCTGTGGTTTACCCACATAGGCACTAAGGATTCAGCTGTAACTAACACACATGCAGTCCTTACCCACTTGGAGCCTCCAGCGAATGGATGTCCACTGAAGATTTAGCCAGAGACAGTGCCCAGAGGCAGACACAGTCATACGGTGTGCTTCTGAATGTACAAGAGCACTACAACTCTACACTGTGCATGAAATGCACCTGTAATTCCAGCACTGGGGAGGCTGAGGTAGGAGGATCATGACTTCGAGGCTACATACTAAGTTCCAGCCATCCTGGGCTACACAGCAAGACGCAATCTAAAAAAGTCAACGATGATGATCAAAGGATGACAATGATCCAACTCTAATATTAAACCTGGGACTGTGTAGCACACAAGAGGAGGGGTAACATGGGTAAGGCAAGACTTTGAAAAGATCAAGTGCAGATTTGAATGTGGAGAAGGAAGGGGACTGTGAAAGTTAGTTTTGGCAGAATCTACACAATGAAACAGAGGAAGCCTCAGAAAGTGATAAACATTTTTCAGCAGAAACATTCTCTAAGCACCACCTTTTGTAAATGAGCGTTCAAGAGCTTCTTTCAATGTAGAGCAATAATTTTAAGCAAGTTAGAATGTGACCAAGCCATGACAAACAAGTGTGCTTTCACAACATAGTGAAATTGAACAGAACTCAGCTGGTCCAACTGAATACCTGTAACTAAAATAGATTTGGTAACAAGAAAAAGAGGGATCAGTTACTTCTGCTGGTTAATTAACAAACTAATATTTGGGAGATAACTTTAAACACCCAATTTTGTATTCCCCTATTTATTCAATGGTAAAGAACAGGGTTTTGATTAGTCCTATTGTATATTATTTGCATTATTGGTTAACTATATAGTAATAAAACATGCTAGAAGCAAAAAACAAAACAAAACAGGGTTTTGTTTTGATTTGGTTTGGTTTTTTTGCTTTTTGTTTTTTCTAAACCAGGCTTTTATAAAAACACTGCTTTTATTCAGGCAGCATATGGGAAAAAAAAAACCACCTATTCCATCACTTGAAAATGTTATATTTAGAAAGGCAATTTCCTTTTACTAAAAACCTTTCCATATCAATCAAGAAAATAGGCTTTGACATATCATTTTTTGAAAAAGTAAACTACCAAATATATCACAGAGTTTTCATTGAATATTCATCTTGAGGGTATTTCAGTAAGCTTTCAGGTTGAGGGGGGGAGAAGGGAAACAGGACTACAGAGGGCTGACTTCCAATAAAACATTTTACAGTGACTACCAAACAGTAACTTATTCATCTAACACATCCCTCCACCTACAGCAACCAGCACTTCCTGGAAATCTCTGGTTTGGAGACTGTGGACTGCTTTTGCTGCCAAAAAGAGGGAAAATGTTAAAATTGAATAACATGGCTCCTGAGGAAAACGGGGTGAGAAATGACAAATGCAAAGAAACCTTGTCATTTTCAATCTGTACTTAAGCCAACTATTTTTACGATTATTAAAGCTTCCAGTAGCGTAGCGATCTGCACAAGGCTCAAAACTTAATGTGATTACCATTCAGAGATATTTCAGGGACTCTTCAATTCACAAAGGTCCTGTCTGCATAATGTTCTTAGTTTTCTTCACAAGAAACTATTAGGATTTTCTTCAATCTATCTTGCCAGGTTAGACTATATTATTGATTCATTTTAGAGAACATTTTTCATAGGCTATATCTACCTGATGTCTAATTTCTAATTGTATGAACAGAGTAATATTTCTTCAAATTCTGTCTGTGAGCATACTTAGCTCAAACAGTTGAGAATCTATAAAAGCCTGGGCACTTGATCATGTGACATTACCTAGATTAGAGGGCAGAGCTCATTGGGCACAGATATGGTAGAGAACAGGCTGTCTCAAATTTTATTATGAAACAGAAACATAGTCCCTACCATTATAAATTTAGTTAGAATTATGCTTTTTGATCTAAATAATCAGCAACTCCATTTATATGTTTAGCATCTATCTCTTCATTCCTCCTCATGAGCCTCTGTTTCCCAATGCCCAGCCTGTGGGATTGCTCAGAAGTAATTGTTGAATGAATAACCTAGCGAAATGTGCTGGCTGGGGTTAGTGACATGAGGTCATCGCTAACTTCTGTGAGAGTTTTGTGAAATTATTAAGACTCAAGTAGAAATGGTTCAGGCTGAGGAGTGAAATGCCATGTGTCACAGAAATAACTGAAAGAGGGGAGCTAGAAAGAGCGAGAGTGGGGTAAGTATTCTAAGCAGGGTCTAATTGGGACAGTGCAGATGATATATACATGTTGACAGGACAGATCCTTCAGAGAAGGAGGGATTGACAATAATGGACAAGGAAAAATAATCAAAAGTATTTCTAAAAGACAAGAGGGGCTAAAACCTAGAGCCTAGGGAGGACACTTGCTACTGTAACAAAGGGCAGGAAGATGGTGGTTATTAGTAGATTTGACAGACCAGTGAGTTTTCAAGTGACTTCTATTTCCTTGGGATGTAAGAGACAAGATTATCTTCTGAGTGTGATGGGTAAGAAGGTATATTTGGGGGAAAGTAGGGAAGATTAGAAATAAGTCATTTTGAAGAGCCAGCCATGAGCTAGTTAGAAAAAAAATAGAAAGTCTGTCAAAATCACCTTCTGTGTCATCAGCCAGCAGGTGCTAGATCCAGAAAGTGGGACACTGGCCTGGCCTGGCTGGGTGTAGCAGGCAGCAGGTGAGATGGATGGAGAGCATCACAGGAAGAACTTGGCTTTATGTCTGAAGACCTGGGCCCAAACCAAGCTCAGCCGCAAGTGAGTTGTCTGACCTGGAGTAGTCTCTTCACCTCCTGAGACCTCAGGTTTCATCATTTATAAAAGGACAGACTTGTAGAAACCTCCCTTCTAGCTCCAAAAAGAATAATTAGCAAATTAGTCTAGTGGCAGCACAATAAATACAGGATGAAAACTTAAAGAGCTGGACAGGAGCCATCCTACTGCCTCAGTCATGGTTCTATTATTTCCTGACATGAATCACAAGATCAACAAGACCAACCTCCCCTCTGTCTACCCCTGGTCCTACTTTTATTCCGTCAGCTACATGAAAACCATGATAACATGACTTCATTGCTTTAACCTTCCAAAAGGTTCCCCAACACTATGTAGCTGAACCCACACTCCTCAGCCCAGCCCAGGAACCCTTGTCATGGGTTCCTGCCCACCTGTCTCCCTGTGACTGAAACACCAACTGAAAAATTATTTCTCAAAAGTAATTTTGAGACAGGATTTTATCTATTAAAGCATAAATAAAATAAGGGTTATTTGAATTCTCTAAACACACCTATTCTTTACTATAGTGACATAGGTATTTTTATTTGCTATTTTAAGACAGACAATCTAATTTGAAAGCATTGTATTTAGAGATTTGGGCCAAGTTGCTCTTAGTAACAACAGTGAGAGTTTTGTGGTTGAGTTAAAATATACCTAAGTGAATGCTTTTCGCTTTTTAAGGTGAGTACAATTTAAGTGAAAGCCTTCCCAAAAGAAACGGGATTTCCAGAGGAAGTGAACAAAGAATATAAATAACATTCATGCCCCATTCATTAAAACAACGGTATTCAGTGATGTTTACACATGTGGTTCTCACTCTTTAAACTTAAGACTAAATATATTTTAAAAGCTGTAAGTAAAGTAGTAATTTACTGAAGCCAAACCACAAAGAAATTTCAGGAATGCATCCAGGTTGTATAATTTTATTTCCTGTTATATAAAGAGAATTTTAATAGCTTCTATTTTGGTCATCTACTGGCTAATTCTTAGAAGAATTTTGGAACATAAAATAATTTCAGAAATTAAGTTTCAATCCAATTAAGTTTCTAACTATGAGGCAGAAATGTAAGCTCCCCTATCACTCTTTCTTATACAGAGGTACCTGATAAGGGAGCAGCTACCTGGCCAAAAAAATCCCCACCCTCACCCTCCCATGCCTGGGAATGCTCTGGTCTCTCGGGCACCTTTATTTGCCTTCATTTCAGGGATCCTTGTCTAGCTGAGAAGAGCAAGAGAGGGAGGGACAATAACAAGAAAGGTTCCAGCAAGGGTCAACGAATGTTAAGAGCAAAGGGTGAGTGCTTGTGGCTGGGGGAGGAGGCAGTATTCCAGAACCTTCTGTGGAAATGATATAGAAGGAGGGCAATCAGAATAGCTTTTCGGGAAGACTTGAGAGACAGAGAGAAATGCAGCCAAAAACAGAAGGATGGCATAGGAAGACATAAAAACCTAAATTGTGAGGAACCTTAAGAGAGCTAAGTCAGCAGCAACTGGGGCCCTGGTGAAAACCAGAAATATATTCTATCTAAAAATTAACAAAACAAGTAAGTGTTTTGATGCTAGAAAAGAAGATTTCTAAGCAATCAGGGAAGATCATCTGTGAAAAATAAGAGCCAGAACAATATCGATAGATATTCACACTCCTCTCATCAAAGTAGAACAAGAACGAGAAAGTTCTTATTAACAGGAGTCTAGACAGAAAACTCAATGGACTAAAGAATTTACATGACTAAAGATTAAAAATTTAAGCCAAGAAAACCTCCAGAACATACAGAAAAAAAGAAGCACCGTAAAGAAAAGGAAAATAGGTAAGACGTGAAGAATAAACTCCAAGAGGTACAAGATCGGTCTGCTGGAGTTCTAAGGAAAGACACATTAATACCAGTAGGAAGAAAATACCCTGAGCTAAAAGGAACTCAAGATCATAAAGGCCAAAAAAAAACAAAAACGAGGATTAGTGGGAAAAGGTCATGGTGAAATTTCAGAATTAAGGATAAAGCAAAACTTCCTAACTGCAAAGAGGTAGGCAGTTTCAAACATGTAGTAACAGAATTTACAATCCATAAATATTATGTATCAAAAGTTACTTAAAGAGAATAATAGCCTATTGAATGGGGAAAAAAAAGAATCTAAATAAGAGAACAACATGGAATACAGAAAAACAAGAAAAACCGAATACAATCCAAAAGTAGAGAGGTGTTTATAGAGCAATGAAGCCTTTGGGGTAATGTCAATCAAGTAGCAAAAATCAGTGGTTTAGGATGGGAGTTCTTTTTCTATGGATCTACTAATATTTTGGATCTACAGAAAGTAATATTTCCATCTTGGCTTTACAGTTTTATAAGAAACAACCTACACACCAAACAAAAAGACATTCATAGTTATGCCATGAAAATAAAAATTGTAAATATATTCAACTATGACACTGTAAAAATTGTAGTCTAGCAAATTGGGAGGTCACAGGTAGGGCAACTGACCATCCTGGGATCAGGGGATTCCCAGACATGTGACTTTCAGTACTAAAACTGGGAAAGTCCTGGGTAAACCAGGACTAGTTTGTCACCTGGGTCATAGGGTGGAAGAGACAGGGGAAAAATGTTAATATCCTCATTTTTCAGATCAAGAATTCAATACTAATGTAGCAATTGTTAGTAATAACTATACTTGACTTTATATTTGATTTCACCTCTTCCTCAAGCATTTAGATTTGTAAAACAATACATCCATTTGGAGTAGGTCAACCCTCATTCATGAGGCATCTAACTTCTATCAAAGAGAATATTTCAAAGTTAGAACCACCTAGAGCTCCAAACACGTGAAACTAACTAAAAAGCACTAAATAAGGGATTAAAAAAATCTAAACTCTGATTTGAAAGCAAGTTTATAATCAAAACCAAGCACAGGAAGATGGGCAGTGTTTGTACTCTGGTGCGGAATGGATGATCACAGGAAAGGACGAGAGGAGCCACTGTTGAACCAAAACAGGGTCCCAAGTGAACCATGTTAATCACATTAACAGGTCAGTGGACTGGACACGGGGCCAAAGCTCCTGCTGAGAAACCCCAGTTCATCCAGGTGGAAGCAGCTTCCTTCCCTCTCTGTAAGTGCAACCGTGATGAGTGTTATCCACACTTTTAAAAACAGCCATGGATGACGTAGTGTGATCTGGCTATTTTATGCTGAAATTGTTACTCATATAAAAAAGGCAAGAAAGGGGGTCTTTGCACGAGCATTAACACTTTGAAGTTGTTTAATGACCCTGAAGAGAGGTTCATATCTGTAGCTAAGTTTTTTGCATGTCTTTAAAAAGAACTCAGATCCTAGGTATGCTGACTCTACAATTATTTGCACAGGAAACCATTAACTTATCTACAAACGATAACCATAAAGATAATTGTTTCATGCCCTTCAACTTAAGAATGGCCTCTGTTAAAAACGAAAGACATGCTATTTATTTAAAATTCCAAACAGAAAAGGCCGATAGTCCCACATATTGTAAGCTACTAACTGCCAAGGCCATGATCAAAACCCATTATGAGTGCTGTGCAGTATGCAGAATTAGAGCCCTCGATATACATCAACAGCTTAACGGGGCCTGCCAAACCACCGCACGTCTATCAGTTGCCTTATTTTAAGGTGCACTTAACGTTTTAAAAGCATACCTGAAATCAGCAGGTAGCTTATAATTACGATGCACATTTAACATGATCCAGTGTACTTAAGCTCCCTGAAAAGCTGTTTGTTACATCAATTGGGTATCTTAAAAATCCTTTAGTCTAACAACTGAGAAAAGGGAAAAAAAATCATGCTCACAGTTCGTTGGAGATACATCCATTGATGAGAGCATATTTGAACTCATTTAATTGAAAAAGAAAATATAGTTCCAGGTAAGCCGAGATATGGGTTGTAAAAGCAAAGCAAGCTGAGTTTAGAAACGTGAAAAAAGACCAAATGAGACCAAATTGGGCACCAGTTTCCCATTGTGCTAAACTACAAAATACACACAGCTGAGTCACAAATTTCAAACCAAGAAACAGACCTGTGATGCCTGCAAAAATGTCCATCATGGCTTTTACATTTTAATTTTAATTACAAGACTACTAAAATTCTCATTCAGGCTGTTAGAATATTTCAATGGCATGGAGCCAGAGTGAAATTTTTAGCAGTCTTCACAACTCCAGAAAATGAAGGAACAAACAGCAACAAAAAAAAGCAGTGAAAGCTGCAATTTACTTGCTCTCCAGGAAATAATCGGGATGTGGTGGAGAAAACTTAATGAAACAACTTAAAACATTTGTGTGAAATTCAAAGTCTTCTGTGATAAGCCCCTGAAGGGTAGGAAGTGTATCCGCCCTCATTCTTACTCCCTTGGTTTCCAGTGACAGCTCCATTGAATATACTGAATATTCAAATCAAACAGGATTGAGAGCTAATTATTTTTCCAGAAGATCTTCCATTACTCCAACACTTGAATTGTTTTAGGTTTCCACATCCCCCCAAATGCTGCTAACTCTTCTTGGAAGGGTAACACCCATTGAATTCCTGCCCACCCGCTTCTGAAATCCATTACACACCACAGCCTGTAGCTTGCAGGCAAAGACACTGGTGTTTGTAATCATCTAAGCCACGGAAATGATGATGTATGTGCCCCCAAGAATTTGCTGTATTCTTGGCAAAATCAAGATTTATTGTTCAATTGTTTCATTACTTCATTATTTTAATGGGGTTTCTCCCAAAGCAGGCTTAATGTTCGGGTTGAAAGTTAAATTTTTCCATATGTCTGAATTTAAACCACTTGCTCTAGTAATAGGGAAATTTATTTATTCTTACAATATTTTAAGTGTTTATTTTATTCACTTTATTTTTTAAAAAAGCTTTATCCTAATGCTGTCAGTTGCTTTTATGCATTTTCCTTGAGTGTGGTTTGATTATAGAGGTTGACATGCACTAGAAAATTCATTGAAGTTCCATTATGTGCCTTTGGAAATCCCAGCCTTTTCCTCTCCAACCACTGCTTAAAATGTCACCAATGCCACCAAGGTCTTCTCGGCCCCTCCAGGCCACACGTTTTTACTATACAGGCAAGCATTCCTAACCCCAGACTGTTTGAACATCAACATGGCATCACAAGAGTAAAATTCCACACCTGACTTCATGGGACAGTCGCACTAAAAATATTGTATAAAATTACATTCAGGATATATATATATGTATATATATGCACACACATATATGTATACATATATGGATATATATACACACATATATACATATATGGATATATATACACATATGTAGAAAAATACACATATATATAGTGTATGTGAAATATAAATCACTTTCATGCCCCTAAAAATCTGATGTACATGCAAACATTCCATAATAATCTACCCTATTCTCACGTTTATTATTCTCCACCACCCACTTGATTTCACACTTTTGTTTTTGGCAGTACTAGGAGTTGAACTCAGGGCCCATCACTGGCTAGACAGGTTATCTACCTCTTGAACCACGCCTCCAGCCCTTTTTGCTTTATGGATAGTGCACATCTGGCTTCACTCAAGAATGGGCATTTGTTGAGTAGGTGGCACTGCCACGGGATATCCTGTTGTTTTCCTATGGTTCCTTTTCACCAACCTCATGAATTGAGTTAATGTAAGTTAAATGTGTTTATAAGTCCACTCTACATCATAGAAACATTCACATTTGGTAGTAAATGATTGAAGCTTATATGCTATCTGTATGTATATGCTATTTGTGGGCATTTCACTATAATTAATTAACAGATAGCCTATTTATAGTTATTAGTTTTAATGAGATTCTATTGTGGGAGAAAATATTTTAAATAAAATAGAAAATAATAACTACATCATGGTTTTTAAAATTTATTTTTATTATTGTTTTGGTGGGGATACATTGTGGCATTTACAAAAGTTCTTTTACAATATATCACAGTTGAATTCACCCCCTCCATCATTCTCCTTTATCCTTCCTCCCCCCATTCCTGGAAGAGTTTCAACAGGTATCATTTTTCCATTTTCATACATGAGTATATAATATTTCTAACATAATCACCCTCCTATATCCTTTCTTTATCCCCTCACCCCTCCCACCCCTCCAGAGAGGTACCTGTTTTGCCTTCCTGTTCTCTGTTTTTGCAAAAAAAATGAAATTTTTGTTTGTTTAACATAGCTCTGCAGGGAGTTTCCTTGTGACATTTCCATGTATATATGTATTATAGCCCGAATTCGTTTCTTCTCTTTATTTTTCTCCTTTCTACTTAGTCCCCTTCTTATGGTAATTTCACAAAGTGTAAAAATTCTAAATCCATTCTTGTATAGGCGGTGCATCATGGATTTTGAGTAGGATCTAAATACTCAGGTTGAAACCTGCTACAAACTTTTAAAGATACATTTTCTGAAAAATTATGTCACTACATGTTGGGAATGCGTAAGAAGTCTCAAGTGTCATCAACAAGAAGTAACTGAATAGTCAGTGACGGGGATATTTTCAATGTTTTACGTTACTAGCTATTTTGAGACAAATAAAAGCAAAGAACAAGAAATAAATAAAAGCAGCAGTCTAATCTTCATTTAGCTCCAAAAGTTTTGATTTTATAGACACACAAACACACATCTCGCTGCTTTGAAAACCAAAGCCTATGCATGGAGACAAAGCAGCCAAGTGGTCTCAAGTTCGAGACACTCATAGCTAGTATTCTTCCAGGGCACATAAGCTGCTCCCCGGCAAATAACAAGCTCTTTATACTCAATAATTGACTCTCTCGTGACAAAAGTGTTACTATTCACCAAAATAATGGAGGGTTAATGGCAAAAGCAACTATAAGCCAACTAGCTTCACTGTGAGACATTTTGTTGAAAAAAAAAAAAAAAAAACAACCTGATTGGGACAAAGAATGTAAACATTAAAAAAGTTCCCAACACTCAGGTCAGATCCAAGTGTGGTATTTCCAGTCCAAGTTCCCAGGGAAGGTGTCTTGTTGGCATTGCCCACCTTCCGTAGCTGGGTTTCTGTATTTTTTCACTCCATTTTTTATTATTTCAGCTTTCACCCTGAGGACCCATAAATATGCCCTGACCAGAGACTGGGCCTCACTTATAGCCCAGGCCTCGGTCAACCATGCTACATGGTACCCCAGAGCCTGGCTGCTCACAGGGCCCCCAGGGACAAGCATTACCTGGCAGCTTGTTGCAGGCACAGCTCAGTCAGGTCCCAGGCAAACTGAATCGGAGCCGCATTTCAGCTCCTCAGGCGATTCCTGGGCAGTGGAGGTGAGAAGTCCCATGGCAGCCTGTGCCACAACAAAACTGACCTGCACTTGTGGCCTCTGGATGTGAACTCAGTTCTGAAACCACAACTTCCTCACAGACTCTCCTCACCCCACCACGTACACACCCAAGCCTTCTAGGCTTTGCTAGCTAGAACTCAAGAGCAGATACCCTTTATATCACTGCTCTGAGTCCCCCCTTCCTAGAATGCCTTTGACTCTTGTTCTTCCCCAGATGTGCCAACCCTGTAGCATCAACCCACAGCCTAGGTAACCTCCCTCTTCTGCCAGGGGCTCTGGAGCCCCTGGGTGATGGACTTAGGCAAGCTTTCTGGACTTTCTCCTCCTGGAACCCAAGCAGTAGCAGGTCACAGGCAAGACTGGGGAGTATGGTGACCAACATGGACTACAGCTAGAGGACTGGCAGTACCAATGAAGCAGGTGCTATGAAGATAGGGTGTCTGAAGTTAAGGATAGAAGAAAACAGGTCAGGTAGCCACAGACTCAAGCTGATAGTTGGGAAACTGATAGCTTTTGAAGTCTGGACAGCCAAAGGGTTCAGCGTACATCTGAACTCAACAAATACAGACTGAACTGTCTAAGTCTATGATGTCAAAAGTCAAAGCTTTGCGATCAGCTTTTGTGGTACACACACACACACACACACACACACACACGCTCCCACCCACACCCACACCCCCTCTCCCACCTGAAATTCCAGACATGACGGAGAGGGGAGGAAGAGCCTGTGACCAGTGACAAGCTGGGGAGCTATAGATGTATTTTCCATGGTGAGCTGACAGGAGGAAGTTGGTAAATAGTATGGATTGAAGTTTGTGTTCCCCAAGAATTTATATATGGGTTCCCAAAACCCCAGAGGTGTGGTGGTATCTAGAGGAGGACCTTTGGTAGCTAATTAGATTCGATGAGATCATGAGAGTGGCTCCTCCATGATGGGATCAGTGGCCTCATAAAAAAGAGACAGCAGACATGAGAAGGCAGCCATCTGTGAGCCAGGAAGAGGCCCACACCAGAAACTGACCTCGCCATCTTCCTGATCTCAGACTGCCAGCCTCCACAACTGTGAGAAATAAATTTCTCTGGCTTAAGCCACCATGTCTATGGTACTTTTTTATGGCAAGATTAATCCAATGTCCTAACATAAGATAAAACTTTAGCCCTGACTACCTCTCTGACTCCCCTTCCACACTTGCTTTCTACTAGAGCTTCACCTCTGGTATAAGTGAAGATAGTGACCATCAGCTGAGCACCCTGGACTCTGCCTCAACAAAGCCTTTGTCCACTCAAACTCCAATGCGCTCTCAGAGAAGGGATATCTCTCCTTCGATACAGTAAATCTGAAAGCTTGCCCCGTTGTAGACACTCACATCCCCTCTGTCTCCCCTTTCACTCCAACTAACCCCCTCAGCCACCCTCTCTATGGGTTTCTTTCCTGTCATTTTTCCAAACCAGGCTTGGCCACACTCTTAATGTGGCTACACTCTGACCCTTCTGGCCAGTTCCATTTTCATAGGAAAACACCGATCAAGCAGAGACTACTCAATCCACATTCTCCTTATGCATCGCTTCCATTGTGCAGTCATTTGCTTCCTGCTCTGGGAGCTCTTTTGGAACTCATGTTTCAAGTTCATACCTTACTTGGTTTCTCCCCTCTTTCAACTTTCTGCAACACTGAACGACATTGAGTTTCTTCCAATTTTCTGACACTGAGTTTGTCTGAGGTCACTCCCAGTGTTCCCCTGACTTCTTTGTGGCCTTTCCAGGCTTGACGTACTCTTTCAATTTATTACGGCTCAGTATGGGCTGAGCTAATGGGTTCCATCTTTGCTCCTTGAAGCACTGGGAATCAAAAACAGCACCCTCCCGCATGGGGAAGGGAGATCCTTATTTATCATTCCTGCTCCAAATTCAACTTGATGTTTTTCAAATCCATGTCAATTTTTCCATATAAAATTTTGTTTCAACATAGGATTGATGGCTTTAAAAGACTTAAAATTCATTGTTGACTCATATAAGCAAAATAGGGTCAGAATTTCCATCTCTGCTTTGGAATTTGCCAGTGGTCAGCTTCCTCCTAACTAACTGAACGTAAGAGCATCCTTCTTGTATACTTCACAGTACTACTGGAAGATCAAAGAGAAAATGGGCCTTCAAGCCTGTAATACTAGCTACTTGGGAGGTGGGGACCAGGAGGATCATGATTTGAGGCCATCCTGTGGCAAAAAAAAAAGTTCATGAGACTCCATCTGGACAAATGGCTGGGCACAGTGGCATATGCCTATCATTTCAGCTATGCTGGGAAGTACAAAAAGGAAGACTGTGGTCCAGGTTCACCCAAGCATAAAGTGAGACCCTACCTCAAAAACAACCACCATGAAAAGGACTGGTGGAGTGGAAAATGATAAAGCACTTGCCTAGCAAGTGTGAGGCCCTGAGTTCAAGCCCCAGTCCCACACCAACACAAAAATGTCTGGCAAAGAGGCAAGTGATAGAGCACCTGTGTAGCAAGAGTGAGGCCCTGAGTTCAAACCCCACTACTACCAAAGAGACAGAGAGAGAGAGAGAGGAACTACACAGAAGTCCTGACTGTCATGACCCTACTGTGTAAAGGCCCCAGGACTCCCCGTCTACCAGACAGTGCATGCCTCTGCTAGCCTGTTGGGAACAGGCACGGAGGAGGAGGGAAGAGAGGTTGGGGAGACAGGCAGACAGGCACAGCCATGCCGGGCAGCTCTTAGCTATAGCCTGGGGCTTCATGGACAGCAGCCTCAGCTCTCTACTCCGGCAGCCCTGCCTGTGACCTATACCCTTGCCAACCCACGTCACTCAAGACCGCCCACCACATCACTGAGACCCTGACAGCAGCCCCTCAGTGCATCCAGTTTGCCAAGGCAAATGGAAAAATGGACAAAAGAATCAAACTATGGAAGAAATCCTCCTACATACCTTCTTTTAGTTATCAAATTCTAGAGAGTAAAGGAAACCCATCACTTATAATCCAGAAACAATCATATCTAATCCTCTAGTAATTTCCTTCCAGTTCTGCCTGGTGTTGGTTTATAAAGGAGAATGAAAGTTAAACAATTTGGTGTACTCTGACCTTTTTTTTTTTTTTTCACTGAACATTACAACACAGGCATTTTTAGATGAAAACTTTAAACTGTTGACCTCTTGCTATTTGCAGCAAAAATTCTTCAGAAAATGTCAGAAATGCCAGATGCTTGTTTTAGAACCAGAAAGTCCTGAAAGTTATGGGACTGTTCTGATTCTCAGAAGGACACCGAGCAGAGCAATGCTGGAGGACAGGCTGGTGGCAATGGCAGAGACAGCAGGCAGTCAGACCCTTGGGGCAGAAAAGCATCACCAGAAGCTGGTTCCTAGGAAGGCCCATTTTCTGCTCCCTGATGCTTTCCCCTCATGCGCACCACCTGAACTAGTCTACAGCCTCTACCCTCCAGCTCCTTTGCTATAGTTTGTCTCTATAATGTCACCCCCTCCCCACAAAGTTCCATGTGTTAAAGGCTTGGTCCCCAGGTTGGCGCTTTGGGGAGGTGGTGAAAACTTTTAGATGTGGGACATAGTGGGAGGTGTTTAGATCACTGGGGTTGCGTTCTCCAAGGGGATAGTTGAGACCTTGTCCCCTCTCTTCCTCTCCCTCTTCTGCTCCCTGGCCACATGGTGAGCACTTTTGCTCTGTCACATGCTCCCACTGTGATGTGCTGCCTCACCCAAAGCAAATCCAAGTACCCTTGGATTGAAATTCTACAACTATGAGCCAAAATGAACCTTTTCTCTTTATAACATGAATGACTCAAGCATTTGTTATAGTGTCAGAAGGCTGACTACGATACTCCTCTTTAGGTGTCTCCAGCCATGCTCCAAAGAATCTGGAAGTTGAGAGTGGATGTGGGCGAGATGAAGAGGAATCCCAGAATCCATTGTAGTAAGAGGAAAAGGTGCTCTGAAATACAAGACTAGAACTTGCATTTTCCTGGAACTCTTCCTGTCATAGTCTTTCAGTTACTTTGGATATCTTGCCAGGTGACCTAAAATGTCCCCATTATGGAAAGAGTGTTTATGCCACAGGACTTTGTCAGACCACTCGCACTAGGTGTCAGATGTGGCTGTTATGCAGGGCGCCTAAGGTCCCAACGCTCCTTGTGTATAGGGGATGGAATGTTCCCCCAAAGGCAATGACATTCATCCCATCACCCCCCACAGTTCTGCCTATTTATCACCTGAAAGCAGACCTGGGAAGCAGGGTGCTAGATGAAGGGCAGGTGGAACTGCTTTCTTGGTTTTAATTCAAAGGAGAGAGGGGTGCTGTGATCAGCCACCACTATGTAATAGAGACAGATGACCGCAAAATCAAAGCTCATATGTCCAATTACTTCAATTAGGCTGGACTATGTCCAGGCACAAGAACCCTGGAGCTGACATGGCCACAGGAGATATGGGAACCGGATTCCATGAGCTTTTATACTTTCTGGGTGCATGGGATTTTCTTTGCCTTTCAAACTTTCCCACAGTATTTAGTAACGTCTTTGAAAGTTTCAACAATTTTCTGAACAAGAGGGAGGATCAGGCTTTAGCCTCCTGCAGTTCATGGAATCTGTCCATCAAGGTTAGCAATGACCTCTTTCACTACAAAATGCAGTAATGGGCTCCCCTCAGCTTACTTTCTTTTTTGGCTGTTAGGATGTACGTGCTCTACTTGGCTTCTGGGATTCCAATAGACTTCTGGCTTTCCTTCCTTGCTGGCTGCTCCTTCCCCATCTTTTGGGCTAGGTCTTCTTCTTCATCCTGTTTTTAAGAGCTAGGGGACCCAGGATTAGTCCCTGGCCTCCTCTCTGTACTGTCTCTCAGATCTCATGTAGCCCCAGGGTCACAAATACTATTGCTTTTCTGACAGTTTTCAGGTATATACTTTCTCCTCAGCACTCTCCTCTGAATCCCAGTTCCCACATCCAAGACCTACCTGGCATCACTATTGAAAGCTGAGATGCCTATTCAAAATCCAGCATGACTCCTAATATCACCCTTCTATCCTGACTTTTGCCCATGTTCTCAACCTCAGAAAAAAGGGCCAAATGCACTCAGATGTTTAGGTTACTATCTTTGGCCTCATCTCTTAATTTTTTTCTTTTCAATGCCCCACAACTGAACTATCTGCAAATCCTGTTAGCTCTGCTCTCAGCAGATACTCAATCATAGCTCACCACTTCCATGGCTCATATCCTGATCTGAGCCCCCATCACCTCCCTCCCAGCTGGACCACTCCCACTCACTAAACTCATTGCTGATACCCAAGTTTCTGTCATGTGAATTCTCTACCCAGAGCACTGTGTGACTCTACTCATATGGAAGCTCATGACCCTCCTGGGTTCAGACTCCTCCATGGGCTTCCCATCACACCCAGAGCAAAGTCAAGGTCCTAACCAAGATCTGTTCCCTGGATCCCACACTTCCCTTGGTTTCCCTGCTGAAAAGGTAGAAGCTAATGTGAAAAAAAAGTGCTGTGGATAGCATTGCTCAAATATGAAGAATGGTTTCACTAATTACTCCCTCAAATGGCCTATGGCTTCAATCACTCTTGCTAGTGAAAGGCTGCCTAGATAGTATCTTTAACTTGTACTGAACAAATAAAAAATTTTTCCCTGAGTGTAAGAATCTTGAAAGAAATACTTAAATTCTAAAAACAGAAAAGAATAAATAAAAAGTCAAAGTGTCAAATTGCAAAGATAACCATTATTATTATTACTATTTTGATCTAATTTCCTGCCATTCTTTTCTATGCAGTATTGACTTAAAAAAAAAAAACAGCTATGGATTAACTTATGCTGTTTTCATGTGTTACTTTCTCACACACCCAAAGGATTTTACTTTTATCATTGATATTTCTTGAGAAATTTTGATTGCACATAATAGTTGTGTAAGTGTACCATAGTTTATCCTATCTTCTAGTGTTCATATTTTAAGTTATTTTAATGTTATAGAAATATAACATAGTATACATAGGATCAAGTATATAAAAAGGTTTCTTTGTTTAGGATTTATCCCTCAAATAGAATTGCTGAGTCAAAGAATAGCAGTACTCAAGGCATTGTCAAATGGTTTGCACGAGCACACGCTTCAAGCAGCAATGTGTTTCTGTGCCTGATCCTTTATATCAGACTGGCCAGAGTGCCACTGCCTGAATGTACTGAAGGCACTGCAAGTTCCAAACTGGTGGAGCTCATCCAAATGAGCTCCATGGCTGGTTATTCCAGAGTGGCTGATGGCAGGCTTGTGTCCCAGGCTAGCCTCTTCTCCTCCATCAGTGTCTCAGCAGGTCCCTGTCCCTCCTCTTATTTCTCTCTCTCTCTCTCTGCTTAAAGTCTCCATTTCCATTGCTTTCCAGTCTTCAAAGTCTCATCATCTTTGAGCAGATGACAGCACTACCTTGTTCTTCCACAGCTGGAGCACAGCCTCTCTACATCAGTGTTAGGATGTAAATTCTTACCCTGCAGGATTACATGATGATCTGTGTGACTGTTGCATCCTTCCGAATGCCAAATTCTGACATCATCCACAGTAGGGGAAGAATACCAACTAACTCCACCACTCCACCAGCTAAGTAAGTTCAGCCCTGAGTCCTTCAGGTTAAGTTAATGCATAATGCTTGCAGCAGGGCAGGGACGAAAGAGAGGGAGGGAGGGAGGGGGAGAGAGAGAGAGAGAGAGAGAGAGAGAGTGAGAGAGAGAGAGAGAGAGAGAGAGGAGGAACAGAGGGAAAGAAGGAAGAGGGGGAAAGAGAAAGTGAGGGGAAGGGGGAGGAAGAGGGAGTTTTCTACCTACATACCATCCCCAAATTAATGTCCATGTGTTGAGGGCTCTTTGAAAACTGATCTCAAAAGAATCCAAAGAGAAACCAAGATTAAAGTCTTATGTGCAAAAAGCTGCTATTTTATGCTCTTCTTATAGCCAAGGGGTTTTTGGGTCAATATTCTTTTTGAAATTTATACCAAGAAAAACATACACATATTAACAGCAGCGGCAATTTACAGTAAAGCAGCAAACCCAACTCAGGGAAGAGTACAGTCAGAGCCATATTACATTTCAGACCTCCTAACTTGGAAGTTCAAATGCTGAAGTCATTGCTTCATTGTTCAGCCTCAGTCCAGCAAAGCACTCCCTCTGACAGGCGTTGGAGTATCAGTACCAAACCTTTAAAACATTTACTTTCGGCTCAATCTGCTGTCCATATGAGAGCTGTAAGAATAGTTAAATTTGCAATATTGATCCTGTACAAGACAGATTCTATTTAAAAAGCCCATCGTCAGGGTGGTTACGGGACATCATTACACGTAAATCTTACTGTAGTCCTGTATCAGCTCTTACAACACAGCGTAAAGCCTGCATCCCATGAAATGTCCTGAGTATTACACAGCCACATGTGTGGAGAGCAACACAAGGCAGTTGTTTATTACTGTCGATGAAATCAGGGACTTACGGTCTCAGTGACTGCAGATGGCAAAAAGCCCCAGTACAGTCCAAAGCCTGAGGACAATGGAAGCCTTTTCTAACTGTGGCAAGCGTGTGCTGACACAGATAGTTACAAGCAGCTCTGCCAGGCAGGACCCATGCAGATCCAGCCTTGTCAACCCCGTAATCCTAACAAGCAAAATCTATGTCAATGTCAGACATAGTAAGTCTTTGAACTTCCTACTTGCATACTCACGAAGACTTTTTAAGAGTGGAGAAAGATTTATGACCAGAAGCAGGTAAGGTGGGCACAGGAGTTATTTCCAAAGTGATGCACATCTGGGGAAGTGTGGGGATTTTTTTCCCAAAGCCTGTACATATTCCTATAGAAAAGCAATTGTAGGGCCAGAGTATTTCTGAATATGCTCCATGGAAGGTTCAAGAAGGAGAGATGAAGGGCTGGTAGAGTGGGTCAAATGGTAGAGTGCCTGCCTAGCAAGCATGAGGCCCTGAGTTCAAACCCTGGTACCACCCAAAAAGAAGAAGGAAAGATGAAAGACTCATTTTGGGGCATGCATAGCTCAAAGTCATGGAGCACACGTTCAAAAGGCAGCCTGAAACACCTGTAGGTGTGCCCGGTTTTCATCATAAAGCTTTAGCTGAAAAAAAGGAAAGGACATTTTGAAGATGTGTTAATAGAGGAATTTGTCCCTCAAGTTGCTTGTCTCAGTGGCTAACACATTCCTCCTGAGGCAGGACACATACATATCTAACTTTGTTAACCCTGTAATCCTAAAAAACAAAATCTATGTGTCAATATCAATGTAGTTTTTAACTTCCTACCTGCAGAGTTGCATGTACTTTTTTCTAAAAATTAAGATTAAGGTTAAAAATAGGAAACAGCACAGTTTTACAGAACGAAACAAAATATTTAAGTTTTCTTCACAAAAATGATGTTTTTTTTTTAAAGCACTGTTATTTGTAAGTTTCTTTCATTTTTCTTCACCCTTGAGATTTGTACACCCCTAGTCTGTCTAAATGATCACTCTTCATAGTGGAAGAAACTCTGATAACCTTATTTTGTACAAAGAAAAGTTTTCAGTCAGAACAGAGATTGTTGCAACATTTGCAAAATTCAGAAGCAGAGATAAGTAATGCTTTTTGTGTCTGTCATAAATGCAAGTTATTTAAGAAACAGATCTTATAGCTTATAAATACAGTCAGGAAGGAAATGATTAAAAATTTTCCATCTCTGAATGCCATGAAACCATCTTTGAAGACCTAAATACTTTTAATCTTTCAAATAAATATTTTGTCCAGAATTTGGTATGGTATAAACAAGGATGTCTGTTAGGGACTTGCTGACTTAACTTGGTCTATCACAGTTCTGAAGCAAAGGCTGTGAGCGAACTCTTCCCTTGATCTATTACAAGAAAACTGACCACACCACTCAGTCTAGACAGTGGCTTTCCATCTTCCTTTCTTCTCAAAATGTCCCATTCACTAGAAAGAATGGTTTATTTACTGCTTTTCTATCATGAGCTTTCTCAGTTTACTGATGGTTGGATGCAAAGATATTTGACTTCAAATAAGCTTGGATGGTCTGGCCTACACTGGGGTAAAAATATAAAACACACACAGTTTCAGGGTGCAATAAAACTGCTCCTAATACTTGCTAGGGTACTGTTTCAAAGGATCCTAAACAATTTGTGCATCTTTGAAATGGAATTGATAAGTACTTATTCACAGACTTCTACTCATTCTAATCCTATCCCATAAAACTAGACTGGTATCATAGCTGAACCTCAAAAACAGAAAACCCAGGCCAAGAGGGCACTTGTGCAACTTCCTGGGGTGAGAAGTGGGTTTTCCAACACAGGTGTGGGAGCAGGAGCTGTCCCCTTCACTCAGGAGCTGCAGGCATTGAGCAGAGACAGAGCGAACTTCACCATGTCCCAATGCCATCCTTCAGACAGGCACAGATGCATACAGACTCCTGCTCAGGAGACACCAATGGAGCTTTCAAAGAGCATGGCCCTTTCAGAAAGGAATGCACTGGAAGTCACCCAGGCCATGGACCTCTGAGTCTTTGCCCAGAGGCCACTGAAGACGTCACCTTTTTCTTTGGGCAAATCTGCAATGTCTCTGGACACCCTTCCTTACAGAAATGAGCTCCCCTGCCTGACCTTTTTTGTCTTTTTAAAATGATCTTCAGGAGCACTTATTACTTTGGACAACAAACCCTTGTCTGTTGCACAGATATTCTCTTTGCATTCTCTTTTCCCACTGTGGTGGTTCTGCAGCTTTGAAAGTAAGGGGTTGTTCTCCATCACTCCTCAGCTGGAGCTATTTATTACATCATGCATCGTACATTCTTACAGAACCACACTCCATTATTACACCTTGGAAAATTAACTAGAATTCCACAACATCATCCAGTATCTAGCCATGTTATCTGCCTAGTGATAGACAGGCAGATACATTTTCCCCAAATTCCTGTGTCAAAGTCTTAACCCCCAGTACCTCAGAATGTGGCTGTACATGGAGATAGGGTCTTTAAAGAGGTGATTCAGCTAAAATGAGGTCATTGGGGTGGGCCCTAATGCAGCATGACTGGTGTCCTTATAACAGGAGGGTATTAGGACACAGGTACACAGAGAAAAGACCATTTGGGGGACAAGATGGCAGATTGTTGACATCCCAGTGTGACAGTGGTGACTAACTTATCCTGAAAAAGGAAGATCTCACAGGGTCCCATAACCAATGAGAAGCAAAGCCCACTCTGAATCCACAAATAGAGAAGCAACTAACCACAGGAAGAATCAGAAGAACGACTCACAGCTCAACACTCCCAATTCCCTGCCCCTGAAGTCACCGCGTGGCTGCAGGCTCCATTACTTGGTGCTCTGTGGTAAGTCCTGCTTCCTGGCACACACAGGAACTCAGAGCTCCATGCTCCCCGCAAGTACATAACCTGCTACCATCACCATGAAATGCCAGGGAAACCAACACCCTGGTGTAAGCAGGACCCATGGCTCCCACTGCTCCACAGGTAACAGAAGGCACAAGCCAGCAGACTCAGGTCCCCCAGCAGCACCACCACCGAACTGCATTTCCCTGCAGGAAATCAGACCCCAGACCTCCCGCTGCCCACAGGCTTGGTTCCACCATGCCTGCAGCAGTTGCTGGGTACCTCAGAACCAGCAAGCAAGCCTTAGGGTTCTCTCTGCCTGCAGACTTGTGTCCCCCATGCCTGCAGTAGCTGCTATGGCTCCTGGGAGCCCACACTCCAATGCAAGTAGATCCCGGGACCTCCGCTCCCTTGTGAGCACCAGACGATTCAAGCTGACTGGCTTTGTTACTCAATGCCAGAAGGCTGCCACCACACACCTAAGTGAACCCCAGGCTCCAGGCTTTGCTAGTCTGCTGGTGCCAGGAGACTTCCCACCCCATGGAGCACAAAGGCCCAGCACTCCCCACTGTCCCTGACAGCAAGAGAGCCCTTTGCTCCCCCATCAAAGAGAGAACACCAGATTCCCCACCAAGGGGAGGAAAGCTGTAACCTGCTACTCTGCAGGTGGCACCAGAAACCCTGTTCCTCCAAGGCACACAGAAGCCCAACTCTTCACGCAAGAACCCTCTGCAAGGGAGTCCTGTCTCTCCTGTCTAAGAGCTCCTCCACTGAGTGGCAATCTGCTACTCTTTGCTGCTGCTAGGAGGCCTGCCCCCCACAGTGCACAGAGACCCAGGGCTCCCCACTGCAACTGCAGGACAGGCCCTATGCCCCCATGAAAGAGTGGGAACTCCAGCCCCCTTGCTGAGGGGAGAAAAGAGATTATCTGCACAAAAAGAACACTGCAAGGGGTAACATATCCAGCTACCTCCCTATGAGGAACACTGCAGGAGCTCCAGGAGAAAAAAACTCAGAACCCCAACCACAGGGGCACAAGGGATTAAACCCTAACCAAAAACAACTCCAGATGCATAAGTCTCAATGCAGAATGAAACAGCAAGACAAATGCTCTCCATCAAAAGCCAGTTCCACCACTAAGGATCCAAACACCTGTGTAAAGGAAGAGCTATCAAATAATGAATTCTAAAAAATAATAGTAAAACTGACTAAAGACCTGAAAAAAGAAACACAAAAGTTAGTATTTGACCTCAAAGAGGATGTGAGTAAACAATTAAATGAGCTCAAAGAGAATACAAACAGATGAGTGAAATTAAGAAGACTATCCAGGATATGAAAGAGGAAATCAATAAAGATATGGAAACCCTGAAAAATAATCAATCTGAAATAAACAACTCAATATCCCAAATAAATATTGCAATTGAAAGCTTAGTGAACCGAGTGCAGCAAGTTGAAAATAGAGTGCCAGGAATGGAAGACAAAGTAGAAGAATTAGACCAAACAGTAAAGATCGTGAAAGAATGCTAAGAAAATACAAATGGAACATGCAAAATATCTGGGATGCCATGAAAAGACCAAGCCTATGAATGCAGAAGGAGAAGAGATACAAACTAAAGGCACTGACAACCTATTCAATAGAATAATAACAGAAAACGTCCCTAACTTTGAGAAAGAGAGAGTCACCCAGGTACAGGAAGCTCACAGAGCACCATTCATCAGGACCAAAAAAGAAACACCCTTGGATACATCATAATCAAAACACTCAGCACACAGAACAAAGAAAGGATTCTGAAAGCTATAAAAGAGAAAAGACAAGTCACATATAAAGGCAAACCCATTAGAATAACAGCAGATTTCTCCACTGAAACTCTAAATGCAAGAAGGTCATGGAAAGACCTTCCATGTCCCTGAAAGAAAACAAGTGTCAACATAAACTAGTCTACCCAGCAAAACTATCCTTTCTAGTTGAAAGAGAAATTAAAACCTTCTACAACAAGGAAAAACTAAAGGAATTTGTGACCACCAAGCTAGCATTACAGAAAATACTTAAAGGACTTTTACATATAGAAGAAGAAACTAGAGTGAAACAGGAAGTCCCAAGAAAGAATAAACCCTTTTGAGCAAGCAGACCAGTAAACAAGGAATAGGTAAAATTAAAGAACAGTGGAACGAAAATGACTGGAAACAACAGGGACTTCTCAATTTAACACTGAATGTAAATGGCCTCAATGCCCCAGTCAAGAGACACAGAATAGTAAATAAGGTTAAAAAACAAGACCCAACCATATGGTGCTTACAAGAGACTCACCTCACTATAAAAAATAAACACTGGCTTAGAGTCAAAGGGTGGAAAAACATTTTCCAAGCAAATAGATCCCATAAACAGGCAGGAGTAGCTATACTCATATCTGACAAAGTAGACTTCAGACTAAAATCAATCAGAAGAGACAATGAAGGTCACTTCATATTAATCAAAGAACAATTCATCAAGAGGAAATATCAATCATTAACATATATGCAACAAACATAAGGGCACCTACCACATTAAAAAAAAAAAAACTTAAATGGCTCTCAGAGAACAGGTAGACACTAACACAGTGATAGTGGGAGACCTGAATAACCCACTGTCACCAATAGATAGATCCAGACAAAAGATCAACAAAGAAACTTCAGAGCTACTCCACACATTAAACTAAATAGACATGGTTGATATCTACAGAGTATTTCAACCAGCAACTAGGCAATACACATTCTTTTCTGCAGCTCATGGAACTTTATCCTAAATAGATCATATTTTAGAACACAAAGCAAGTCTCAACAAATTCAAGAAAATTGAAATAACCTACTGCATCATATCAGATCACAACAGAATTAAACTAGACCTCAACAACAAAATAAATCCCAGAAAATATTCAAACACGGCGACTGAACAACATACTGCTGAAAAACCAATGGGTAACCAAAGTAATAAGGAAAGAAATCAAAAAGTTCCTAGAATCCAATGAAAATGAAAATACAACCTACCAGAATCTGTGGGACACAGCAAAGGCCATCCTAAGGGGAAAGTTCATGGCTATAAGTGCCTACATTAAAAAACCAGAGACCTCTCAAATAAACAATCTAATGATGCACCTTAAGCTCCTAGACAAGAACAAACCAAACCCAAAACCAGCAGACAGAGAGAAATAATGAAGATCAGGGCTGAGATCAATGAAATTAAAACCAAAAAAACTATACAAAGAATCAGTGAAGCAAAAAGTTGGTTCTTTGAAAAGATTAACAAGATCAACAAATCTTTAGCCAACATGACAAAACAGAGGAGGGAGAAGACTCAAATTAATAAAATCAGAGATGAAAAAGGGGACATAACCACAAATACTAGCAAAATTCAGAGAATCATTACAGAGTACTTTGAAAACTTATACTCAAGTAAACTGGAAAATCTAGAGGAAATGGATAAATTCTTAGATGTGTATAACTAACCAAAATTGAACCAAGAAAATATTAACCACTTAAAAGGCCTGTAACATGCAATGAAATTGAAGCAGTAATAAAGAGCCTCCCTACAAAGAAGAGACTGAGACCTGACAGATTCACGGTCAAATGTTTACCAAACCTTTACTTTATTTTTATTATTTATTTATTTATTTATTGTTTTATTATTCATATGTGCATACAAGGCTTGGGTCATTTCTTCCCCCTGCCCCCACCCCCTCCCTTACCACCCACTCCATCCCCTCCCTCTCCCCCCTACCTCCTCAATACCTGGCAGAAACTATTTTGCCCTTATCTCTAATTTTGTTGAAGAGAGAGTATAAGCAATAATAGGAAGGAACAAGGGTTTTTGCTGGTTGAGATAAGGATAGCTATACAGGGAGTTGACTCGCATTGATTTCCTGTGCATGTGTGTTACCTTCTAGGTTAATTCTTTTTGATCTAACCTTTTCTCTAATTCCTGGTCCCCTTCTCTTATTGGCCTCAGTTGCTTTAAAGTATCTGCTTTAGTTTCTCTGCATTAAGGGCAACAAATGCCAGCTAATTTTTTAGGTGTCTTACCTATCCTCACCCCTCCCTTGTGTGCTCTCGCTTTTATCTTGTGATCAAAGTCCAATCCCCTTGTTGTGTTTGCCCTTGATCTAATGTCCACATATGAGGGAGAACATACGATTTTTGGTCTTTTGGGCCAGGCTAACCTCACTCAGCATGATGTTCTCCAATTCCATCCATTTACCAGCGAATGATAACATTTCGTTCTTCTTCATAGCTGCATAGAATTCCATTGTGTATAGATACCACATTTTCTTAATCCATTCGTCAGTGGTGGGGCATCTTGGCTGTTTCCATAACTTGGCAATTGTGAATAGTGCTGCAATAAACATGGGTGTGCAGGTGCCTCTGGAGTAACCTGTGTCACAGTCTTTTGGGTATATCCCCAAGAGTACCAAACCTTTAAAAAAGAACTAACACCAATACTTCTCAAACTTTTCCAGGAAATATAAAGGAAAGGAACACTACCAAACTCATTCTATGAAGTCAGTATTATTCTCATTCCAAAACTCAATAAAGATGTAACCACAGAAGAGAATTATAGACCAATATCTTTAATGAATATAGATGCAAAGATTTTCAACAAAACACTGGCAAACAGAATTCAACAACATGTCAAAAAGATTATACACCATAACCAAGTTGATTTCATTCCAAGGATGCAAGGATGGTTCAACATACATAAATGCATAAATGTAATACATCTTATAAACAGAAGCAAGAATAAAAGCCACATGATTCTCTCAACAGACACAGAAAAAGCCTTTGACAAAATCCAACACCCTTTCATGATAAAAGCTCTGAAGAAACAAGGAATAGAAAGAGCGTTTCTCATCATAACAATGGCTATACATGAGAAACCTAGAGCCAACATTATACTAAATGGAGAACTGAAACCGCTCCCCTTAAAGTCAAGAACAAGATAGAGCTGTTTGCTTTCTCCACTCTTATTCAGTATAGTTTTGGAATTCCCAGCCAGGGCAGAAGATCCAGACATAAGCCCACACATCTACAGCCAACTGATCTTTGACACAGGAGCCCAAAACACATTTTGGTGAAAAAACAGCCTGTTCAACAAATGCTCTGGGAAAACTGAATATCCACATGCAGAAGACTGAAACTAGATCCCTGTCTTTCGCCCTGTACCAAAATCAACTCAAAGTGGATCAAAGACCTTAATATAAGGTCTGAAACTCTGAAACAACTCCAAGAGGCAGTAGGAAAAACCCTGGAACAGGTAGATATAGGGAACAACTTCCTAAACAGAACTCAAAAGGCTCAGCATCTAAGAGAAACAATGAACAAATGGGTTTGCATCAAACTAAGAGCTTCTGCACAGCAAAGGAAACAGTCACCAGACTCAAGAGACAGTCCACAGAATGGGAGAAAATCTGCCAGCTACTCATCTGATAAGGGACTAATATCCAGAATCTACAGGAAACTCAAAAAACTCAGCCCCCAAAGAGTCAACACCCCAATGAAGAAATGGGCACATGAATTAAACAGGGAATTCTCAAAGGAAGAGGTACAAATGGCCAGTAAATAAATGAAGAATTGTTCAACTTTCTTGGTTATAAATGAGATGCCAATCACAACAACACTTAGATTTCATCTCACCCCAGTTAGAATGGCCATGATCAAGGGTAATAACAACAACAAATGCTGGTGAGGATATGGCGAAACTGGAACCATTATACACTGCTGGTGGGAATGCAAATTAGTACAACCATTATGGAAAGCAGTATGGAGATTCTTCAAAAAACTAGAGACAAGAACTGCCATATGATCCAGTGATACCCCTCCTGGGCATCTACCCAAAAGGATGTAAGACAGGATACAGTACAGACACCTGTACACCGATGTTCATCACACTACTGTTCACAAAAACCAAGCTTTGGAAACAACCCAGGTGCCCTACAACTTATGAATGGATCATGAAATTGTGGTATATGCACACAATGGAGTGTTACTCAGCCACAAGGAATACTGACATGTGGTCTGAAGGTAAATGGATGCGATTGAATGACATATGTTAAGTGAAGTTAGCCAGGATCAGAAAGACAAAAGATGCATGTTTTCTCTCATATGTGGAAGATAGATCCAAAGATAAACATATACACAAAAACAAACATGATCATATACAAACTCAGCTGTAGAACATGTTTGGAACAGTGGAACAACTCTATGGAACTCGGGGAAAGAGGGAAAAGAAAAGAGAATGATAGAGCATCAGTAATATCGCATAACCTAAGATGGGAAGGTAGAAGATATAAGGATCTGAAAGCTGTTGTAAAATGGGGTGGGAGGTAAAGGGGTAAGGGAGAACATTCGAAGGGATTGAACAGACCAAAGTAAAGCACACCCACAGAGGGCATACATTAAGACACGCCTTTGAACATCAACTTAAACATTAAAAACAAAAAACTGGGACTGTGAAATAGGCACAGTGTGTGCTGGGGGGGGCATTACTAATGGGAAGGGGGAGGGTGAAGGAAGGAGATTAAGGTGATGGTATATGGTTGATAGACTTCATATACTTATATGAAAGAGAATTAAAAAATCTCTTGCAATTGCTTTAGGTGGGGTGGGGAGGGGGGCTGAGGGGGAGAGACAATGTGGGCAATGTAACCAATGTATAATATAAGTCTAATCAGAATTGTCACTACGAGTCTCCCCCTGTATAATGAATTTATCCTAATAAAAATTTAAAATAAAAAAAGACAACACCATTTGAAGACAAGGAGTTCTGGCAAGCTACAAGTTAAGGAGAGAGGCCTCTGAAGAAACTGCCTCTGCCAGCACCTTGACCGTAGACTTCCAGTCTCCAGGACTGTAAGAAATACATTTCTATTATCTAAGTCATTCACTCTATGGTCCTTTGTTCTGGCAGCTCCAACAAACTAATGTCCCAACACTATTTTATAATTTAGTGGGAAGAAGGAGGAGGTGGGAAAAGGGGGTGGGAGGGTGAATACAGTGCAAATACTGTATACACATGGATGTAAGTGGAAAAATGAGACCTGTTGAAACTATTCCAGGAATGGGGGTGGGGAGATAAAGGAGAATGACGGAGGGGTGAATTCAACTCTGATATAGTTCATATGCTGTGAGAACTTTTGTGGATACCACGGTATACCCCCACTTAGAACAACGATGGAAAATACAAAATAATAATAATAAATTTAATGATAACAAAAAATCTACAATTCAGTCAAAGTTCATCCATTACATTTAGTTTTGGGAAATCATAGCTTTTACTTTACACAAATGGGATATTAATAAAATAAACATTCTCAGATGTCCTAAAATTAATTACAAGATCCAGAAGATGGGGCAGGGAAGAGATAAGGGAAGTTAATCAGTGAACAGCTGTAGGCGAAGCCAACAACAGATGGTTTCACATTCCTGAATGTATGTTCACACCTTGACTTAAATCCCCGCATGGTGACCAGTCAGGGCCACCAAAATATACTTTCTGCACTGTTAACACCAGGAAGCCAGAAGCAACAAGGACTTCTCTGAGAGGACTGCCTTATTCCAAAGCTTCCCCTGCTTCATCGCATGCTGGTGTCTCATTTATAGCCAGGGAAGGTTCAGTGTGAATAACGTATACTATCTTTCCTCAAACTTTCATTATAAAAGTAATGCTAGCTTACCCTCAGCAGATATTTTTCCAACTGCTATCTAGCCTTCCTGCTGGAAGTTGCAAGACGTCCCAGCCCCTGGTCCTTTTCTGCCCAGCATCTATGATGGCTCAGTACACCCTTGTACTTGAGCATTTTGGGTTAACCATTTCATGTATGAAGTTTTTCCTTGGTGCAAAGTGCTCTGAAGTGAGTTCCTTATTTCTGAGCTACAGTGTCCTCATTAGAGACCACAGCTAACTTTGCCTGCCACTGTTGAAGTAAGGCTGATGGTGGTGACAGCTGAGAAGGGGGGGATGGTATGAAAAACATCCAAACAAAGAATCCCAATCCAAACAGAAACAAAGTCTGCTTAAAGGAGGGTGAAGAGTTGGTCATTGCACCTCTCAGAGGCATCATGATGATAATAAAAAGTTTCTTCTTTTGCAAAGTGAAATTGTCCTGGTGAATTTCTTCAGAGAGACTTCCCTACAGCAGTCTCATTGCAAGATGCAGGTGGTAGACAGGAGCTCCTTTACCCATGAGTTAGTCTGAAAGGGGGTGATATGCTTACGGTTAAATGTTTTTATTCATGATGGAAGTCAGCATTTGGTTCTCACTATGCGAGGTCCTGTGCACTCTGAAAAATTAATTCATTTGTTCTCCACAACGTCCCTAAGAGAACATACCAAAGAGGAAAACTGAGGCCCAGCTACTGAGAGGGTGGAGAGGCGCAGGTTCTTCTGTAATGGGAGTCTCTAGAGTGGGGGTAGGTACAGGATTCTGAGGATAAAGGGCAAAGATGGAAGCTCAGACTAGGAAGGCATCCAGGTGAAGGCACCGACCTGCCCAACACACTGTACCTCCAAGACTGCCTGGTGCATGGACAGGGCTGTGAGCAGGACAGGACTGGGAGAAAGTGCTGGAAGAAGAGGCTAAGGTCTCTTCACAGGTTTAAGGCTCCAAGTGAGACATCTATTGAATTCTACAGCCACTGGGTTGTCCCTGCAGGATTCTGCATGGGACTTGTGCCTGACATAAGTGGTCCTTCTCAATGGGAAACTGCTATGGTCTCAGAAGTTCAAGTTTATAATCTCATACATCCATCCACTAAGGTGTTCATTGTTCAGTCCAGCTCAGCTGCTGTTCAGCTTAATTGGAGATTCTGTTTTCTTCCTTGAGTAGATGTAGGTAAGTTGATAGAAACTTCATCATACACACACAGGGACCACTAAGAATCTGATGTCATCGGGGAAGCAGGGGAGAAAACTTTGCGGCTCTTTGCCAAGAAAGGCAAGTGACAAATATGCAGGACAGAGGCAGTGGTACGGCTGTGGGATCAGAAGGCACAGCCAAACAAATAGCTGAAAAAGAGCAAGGAGGCCAGGCATGATGGTACCTGCCTGTAATCTCAGTTACTCAAGAGGCTGAGAAATAGGAAGATTGTGGTTCTAGGCCAGCATGGGCAAAGGTAGCATGAAACCCTATCTGAAAAACAAAATTAAAAAAAAAAGGACTAGGGGTGTGTGTGGCTCAAGTGGTAGAATGCTCGCCTATCAAGCAGGAGGCTCTGAATTTAATTCCCAGTATGAAAATAAAAGAGACAGAGCAAGGGAGGGAGGGAGGGAAAGAGGCAGGCTCTGGCCTACTGGGACTGTCCCTTCAAGCTGGGCCAGGGTTGCACTCTAGGTCAGAAGTGGTCTTCCACTACTTACCAGATACTTGACTGTGAGACATCTATTTGCCACTGGAAAGCTAGGGAGAACACCGACCCAGCTGACCAGCATAGGTAAGGGAGACGGACATGCCTGAGAGGTATGCCATGCCTGGCAAGTGCGTGAAGCGTTTGTGTTTTCTGTTTAAAGGCTGCGAATGGAGGGTGTCATTCTCCATCTTCACGCAGTGCTGCTGAAGAATGGTACCCATGGAGCCCAATGGCACAAGTGCTCACAAAACCACGTCAAGCTCACCCCCAGGTCATTTAACTTGCAAAATTAAAACAATCAAGTCTCCCCATCTGTTTTCCTCTTTCTGGCTGCACCTGTGTGGTTGAAGCCATGGTAAGATCAAACGTGGCTTCAGTGTCATTTCATGAATTATGCTGCAGTGCAGAGAAGTGAAACTGCAGGGGAGTGGTGATGACATGCAGGAGATTTCACGCTAACAGCAAGCAAGCTCGCTCATTTCCTACAGAAAAAATACAGGTGTTAATTACGAATCCGTATCTATCGGACACAAAAGGAAGTGCCACCTTTCTCGGATGGGCTGGCTCAAACAATGCTTGGTGACCAGGTTTTCCTTCTTAGAAGAGGGTCAGGATATGCCTGTAAAATTCTCCATCTGCTTTTCTGTCCCTTAAAAGACCCTAACACAGTCTTAGGCTCTGGGGGAGGAGGGTCTTAGAAACAAACATTTGCTGACTTCTTATTTCAACTTAAAGAAAAAGTTTTCAATTTCCTCAAGGGGTAAAACACCAGTAGCACATGTGACAATGAACCTGAGACAGAGCGTGCTCGAATAGCACATGTCCTTGAACCAGATGGAGGTGACTAGGAGAGCTTCTTGCTAGCTCTGTGTTGGGGAGGGACCAGAAACACCTTCTTAGAAATGTGTCACAGCCTGCCTGAAGTTGGGTTCCTAGGCCTGGCAGTCGCGGTGCAGTGGGAAGAATTCTTCAGGTAGCACTATGTTACCTAGAAGTTTTGACTCCAGAGACTGGACTACAGGAGGTGGGGTGAGTTGGGGTCAGGGCCCAGGATGGGTGACCCACCAAGCCATCTGCACACTGGAAAACAGCCTAGTGTCTCCAGTCATGATTTTTTCCAAATTTCAAAACCACGACTGTTGCTAGGAATTCTTCCTCTTGGCGATTTAATTATCTTTACTGTTTGATTATTCTTTACCCTTGGGCTGAAAGGACCACTCATTGTAACATCTAGAATAGTCCCTTGTACGTAAAAAATGCTCACTTAACGTTTCTACTTGATTCATTCCTTTGACAAAAGTACAACTCTAAGCACATGGTATTCTCATTTGCCTCTTTGTTTCCTACAAGTATAATGTGAAGCCTTGGCTGATTCAACCAAGAAGCCCCATCCCCGGACAGAACGCTCAGGGAAGGGGTCATAGTAGGGGAAGTAAGGAAGCAAAGACTCAAACATGAGCTGGATTCAAAGATGCCTCTCGTCCATGGCACAAGTGCTGGACACCATAGGTGTTCAGATACCACCTGAACAGAAACAAGCATCCCAGGAAAGAGGATAACACACACAGCATAAATGGGCATGGATGGCTATTTGGAAGGCATTCATAGACTCTTCAAGTACCCCATTTTGTCCCTATTATTGCTAAATTACCACCCTCTCTATCCACATAATACTTCTGAGTTTTCAAATTGTATGTTTGCATATGCATGTGCAAACACACACACACGTGCACACACGTGCACACACGCACAGCCTCTCGGAGGCAAGGTGGACTAACACACCTATTTTTCAAAGGAGAAAACTGCAGTTCAGAAACATATGACTCTTTGATCCCCAGCAGAACAGCATCAGTGTTGAACATTGCAGAAGGAGGTCTCTCAGCACAAGCACTGGACACACTACCACCATAATTATCTATGACTGAAGCTAACATTTGAAGACTTACTGCCTGCTGGCACTGGTCTAGGCACAGTGCAAGTATTAAGTCAATTACTCTTTGCAGCAACTCCAGGAATTTGTTACAACAGGTTGAATATCCCTTATCTGAAATTCTGACACCAGAAGTGTTTCCAATTTTGAAGGTTTTTGTTCATTCGTTTGCTTGTTTGTTTTGTTTTGGAGTGCTTGCATGGACAATGGGTTGAGCATTCCCAATCTGAAAATGGGAAATCCAAAGCCCAAATGCTCCATGATCTGAAAATTTTAAACTTTCATCAGCACTTAAAAACTTTTGGATATCTGAGCATTTTGCATTTCAGAATTATTAAATTCATTTCTTTTCTCATTTCCTTTTTTTTCTTTTTGTGGTACTGGGGTTTGAACTCAGGGCCTTCACTTTGAGCCACTCCACCAGCCCTTTTTGAGAAGGGTTTTTTCCAGATAGTGTCTTGTGAACTATTTGTCCCCGCTGGCTCGAAATTCATTTCAAAGTTATTAAACAGGCACAGAAGGACTAAAGTTGGGAACCCTGGAGATTCAGCCACAAAGCCACGGTTTTCCTTTCTTTGCAGAAGCAAGATAAACAGCATAGCTTTATTTCTTTTTTCTATTAACCACTTTTAATATCAACAAATGAGTTTTACTTGGGCATTAGTAAGAAAAAGAGCCCTCCTACCCCAATCTTAACTCATCCTCTCTGCTTTCAAAACTGTGCTTATTGCTCCTGATAGCAACTGATGTTTTCTTGTTTCATCTGTCTCCTGCACCAAATGCAAACTCCACAAGGGCAGAGCCTCAATTTTGTTCAGCCTTATGGCCCAAGTGCCTAGCACAATGAGTGAATGGTGCCTTGCAAGAGAAGGTAAGCAGGCATTTACTGAATAAGCACAGTACACATATACTCCTTGTTACAGCAGAATGCTAGACAATTTTTTAAAAGTAGGTAAGTCAAGTCAAGAAAGATATGGCAAGTCAAAAAATGAGCAAAAGTCAGGCATGGTGGTACACCTCTGAAATCCCAGCTACTTGGGAGGCTGAGGCAAGAAGATCATGAGTTCAAGGCCAGGTTGGGCTGTACAGAGACTCTCATTTCACAAAATGAAAGAAGGGGAGAGGGGGGACATGAGAGGGTAATGGGAGAACTTGACCTAAGTTCATTTCATATATATATATATGTCATAATGAAACCCACTATTTTGTACAATCAATATACTCTAATAAAATTTTAGAAAAAAATGGTTAAGACAGTAAAACAATAAATGAACAAACAAAAGATGAGCAAAACATGACAGACAATTGGTTCTCTTCACCTCCACCTGGATTAAGCGGGTGTGCAGTGCCTGACGGTCACAGAGGGAGTGACAGTGTTGATACAGAGCCCTTCCCTCTTGCACAAATACTTCAGGGCTGTGGGGGGACAAAGGACATGCTGGTTGCTCTAGCAATCTCCTGCACAGTTGGAACCAACAGAGCTAGCCTGGGTGTGGCCAGGAGCCACACAGCTGGGCTGTGTCCCACATCTTCCTGGGTTGGAAGGCCATCAGGTCTCTGGTGTCTGGGGCTTCCTGCTTAGGGCCAGTCAAGGACTTGAATGAACACAGATTTACAATTATTTCTAATAACCAAACCTGACTTGGGATTTTTCTCTCTCTTCACACATAGAAAAACCCTCTTTCTTATTGAAAACACAATAAAAGTTATAAAAACATAAATAGTAAACACAATAAAAGTGAGCACATAAGATAAAAAGAAGCACAACAAAAATAGAAAAGATACAATGACTGTGATTGGGATCAAATCAAACATGGCACAGGTACAGAAAAAAAAAACAACAGTGTAAATATGATGTTAACAAGAGAAAAAAATCTACAGAAACATGATCCTCTGAGTCCTGGTCCCTGGAGTTGGAGACATCAAAAAGTGGTAAGGAGAAAAGAGTTTTCTTCTGTTATAACTAAAATTTAAAGTACCAGGAAGCAGTAATTTGCTGGGTGCTGTGGCTACTTAGGAGGCTGAGATTGAGAGGATCAAGGTACAAGGCCAGCCCAGGAAACTAATTCACAAGTCCCCATCTCCAAAATAACCAGAGCAAAATGGACTGGAGATGTGGCTCAACTGGTAGAGTGCCTGCTTTACAAACACAAAGCTCTGAATTCAAATCCCAGTCCCACCAAAAACAAAAGGGGAGGGAGAAAAGGAAGCTTTTTCTTTTCTTTGTCTCTCTGTGCCTCTCACTCTATTCCATCAATGCCACCCTTGGGTGGCTTCCAAACAGCCTTCTTTCCCTGGACTCATTGGCTCCCTCAGGATGGGGGGAGCTCCGTGAGTGTTAGGAAGGAAGCCCTTAGCACTGACGAAGCCAAATGAAACTGTGGGAGAAACACACTCGTCTAGTTTTATAATCATCTATTGCCTTCTAAGAGCACATGAGTTCTGAGTACCGTCTGTTTGCTGAGCTAACAGTGATTGGCATGAGCGAGATGCAAGGAGGAGAGAGCTTAAAACAAACCAACAGAAAACAAAAACCCACGAGGGCAGAGGGAAGAGGGAAAGGATGTGGAAACAGTTATGGGAGGAGCGCAGGTGGGAAGGACAAGCAGGCAGGAACACTGAGGCTGGGGAGAACCGCAGAGGGCTGGCTGGAAACAGAGACTGAGCAAGAGCCCAGGCAACCTTTGAACTCCCTTCCCACCCTAGAGCTCTTAACCCAGTGACCTCACCATTGCTCAGTTTCTGAGACAGGGCTTCCCTAGAGTCTGACTGTCTAGGATCTGCCCCTAACAGAAGTCTACGCTTTTTCCTTTTTCTCCTTTTCCACAGCTTCTCCTCTTCTATTTCTGCACACTCAGGTTTTTAGCCAGTTTGGTAGTCTACACTCTTTCTCTACCATGATGCCCCTCACCCTAAGTGTACAGAAGGCATCCCAGGAAACCACAGAGCCCCAGTAATGGTAGGCCAGAGTCCCGCCTGCCTTCTGCATCTCCACCACCATAATAACGTCTTCATTTGGTCAGCTAGATGCTAGTTTGCCCACACCTGGGAGAATAACCATGGCTTTTCAAGGTATGTCTTCTTAGGTGACAAACTCCCCTGAGGACTCTCAGTTATGTCTCCCATGCTTCTCTCTAGTGTCTAGGAGTCCCTCAAACTCAAGGCTCTTTCTCTCACCAACTCCCAAGAGTTAACTGTTGACACTCAGGGATTTCCAGAGACAGCTGTTAATCAAAGGCATTCATGGAAAAGTAAATAATATAAACTTAAAATCAAATAAGTCATGTTAAATACAAAGGTATAAATACTCAAAACTCATCATTTCTTAATTATTTTACTGTTATCTATGCTCTTTTTTTGTATCTATTTTGTCTCTATGGCAGAAATCCTATGTTAATGGTGTGGTACAGCCTGTCTCTTCCCCATCCTGCATTTAGCACTGCCACATTGGCAGGTTGCTCACAATCACACCAGTAATATTTATATCATAGCTATTGGCAAATTCTACAAATCAGGCCTTGGCTTGCTTGGAAAGTCATAGAGCAAATGTTAATAATACAGATTAAGTATAAAACTGCATTTTGTCAGCAGCGGTTACGCTGTAGAAGCCACAAAAGGAGAAAATACTCCTTTAACATTCAAAACTAAGGATCTAATTCAGCAGAGCCACTCATGTTACTAGCACTTCTTTTTGGTTTTTTTGCTTCACTTTTGTGTCACTCATTAATGTAAAGAAAATATCAAACAATATTCATGTTGAAATTATATTCTTTTATAGAATCTGGCTACTAATAAATATAAGTTTGGCAAAAATCAACAGAAGCTTCTATGAGACTCAATATGCATTTTTATTATTATTTGCTAATTGCACCACACATTAGTATAATTTATTATAAACTTCATGTGTGTATATGTCTTGTATGTACAAACACCACACACACAGCCCCCAATCCCATCCCAACAGTCTGCTAAATATTAACTAACATACACCATATTCCTTTCTATGGCTCCTGGGTTCAGATGGAAGCTTCTTCCTCAGACCTGTTCCCACAACGCAGGCCTTCCACAAAACAACGCCTGCTGACATGCCCCAGCTATAAGTTGCAGTAGGTTTGTCTGTCAGCTGTGCTCAGAGAATGGAAGGAAATCTCTGCATTCATACACCCTCTTGCCTGGCTTCATCAGCGGAATTAGATTGGCTTGGCAGCTGTATCCATGGCTCCCCAGCGTTACTGTTCTTACCTTTCTCAGGCAGCCCAGAAAGAGAGAAACACCTTAAAATTAGGCCAAAATCTCACTGCTCTATGAAAAATACTGTCAAAGAGACTTAGTGTTCTGTACTTTCAAAAGTTTTGTGACACTAACACTTAGCCTTCTTCTCAAAGCCCTCAGCCATCTGAGGCAGTTAGAACACTTACAAGTACACGTGGATTTTGCCACACCGGCAAGGAACTGGTTAATTACTCTTCATCAATTTACTTTTAAATTTCACAGCAAGTTTGATTTTGAAATTCCGGCAGAAACAACAATTCTGTTGGTTTGACTGGAGGATAAAAGCACTGTCTTAGCAAAAACTTTTTAAAAAGGAAGTCTCTTAATTCTCCTCTGGGCCACCATGAAAACAAGGGCGATTAAAGAGATTGTCATTCTTCAAACCCAGTGAAGCATAATGGAGTCTGTACTCGTCACCAAAAACATACCACCAAATGAGTGGGGTTTTTTAACTTTACAAACCCTTCAAACTCAGGATAGCTTGTTCCAAAGGATTTCCTGTAATTCTATGAGAATATGCAGTGGAAGAAAATTGACAGAATTTACATTTCTGAAAGTACACAATGGAGCTCAATTATATTCCTTTAAATTCTTAATCTTGGCAAAAATCACCATTTTCCAAGTTCTTGATCTCCCTTCTAATCTTTTCAATAATATTTAAATCACACCTCCCTCAATTCAAGCCTTAATTTTAGAACTTCGGCATTTACCAATTTTTTTCTTCTTTACCTATTGTACCTTGAGACCATGGCAACCTCAATCGTTTCTTATCATCAGCTCAGTTCAAATGTGGAGTCCTTCAAGCAAATGGCTGATTATCACATTGTTTTTTCAGATGTGCAAGTTTTTACAAGCCATCAAGCTGAATGAGGCATTTAGTCCACACCAATTTCCAGGTGTTTCTTGATGTCACCATGAATGACTGACAGCCTAAGATGACTGGTATCTTTAGTTATTTCCTCCTCAGAAAAGAATGCTTCTGAGTTGGTCTGTAAACAACCCTTGCCAAATGAGTTGTTTGGAGGAAAGGCCCAGTTGTTTTAAACACTAGCTTGTAGTATTTATTTGTCTTCAAGTGGGGTGTCCCACAGGAAGTTAAACGTTTTAGATATGGCTTCTTCCTCTGGAGACAACACCCCAGAAATCTAGTCAAGGCCTTGAGGAGCTGCTGTGAGCCCCACTTTGCAAGGTCCTGGAGCAGTTCAGCCTAGTGACTGGCCATAGGCTCCCCTGGCTCCAGACTGTTATGTCTTGCAATGGCAGCTTCCTCTTGCCTTACCAAGTGAACTGTCTTTCAACTAGACACTCTTTCCTTGTACAGCAACACAACCCCAAATTTTAACCAGATATGTGGCTGCTCAGAATTGAGGTTCCATCTATTAGGACAAAGTAGCGTACGTTTGGATCCTGAATTGCATAGAGCCATCTAGTCCCGGAACCTCTTCAATGTATGAGAAAAGGGTATTCCTGACTCTCAAGTCACTGCTTTGTTTGTCCCCTCACCTAGTCCTAAATCCTAACACGATGCATACTAAGAACATGGAATCTGGGCCAGTCTAGTGGGCATGGATTCCAATTCTGCCACTGATTAGCTGGATGTCTTTAGACAAAGAACCATGCCTCAGTTTCCTTCCTATGAACTTGGAATGGCTGCAAGTATTCAAGTGTTAGTGAGCATGAAATCAGTGACTATATTGCAGCTGCTTGTTATGGCTGTCCCCATCACTGCAGCTCTGTCACCATACCCATCAGTCCCCCATCAGCTGCTCCTTGGTACAATAGGAAGCCCAAGGTCAGGAGGTGAATGGGAACCAGGAGTAAAGCTTCTGGCCACCCGTCCCCCTCTCTGTTACTCTCATTCTCCTCATATCTGGTTCTCCATGCCTCATCTCTTGAATCTCCTAGTCCTTGTTTAAAATTCCATTCTATTCTTCACAATGGCTCTGCCCACTACAATCCCTCTTCAGTGGGAATTTTCTCACAAGAAATCCTAGCTCATGTGAGTTTAATCTGTACAGTTTTTTCTGGTATGGTAATCTAAGTAAGTTCACAATACAAGATTACTATTAGGAAAATGTAGAAAGATGAAGGGCTGTGATGGAGAAAAGAGCAGATGCCAGCTCCTAAGGAGTGAAGGAGGCCAAGGAAGAGTAATCTACAACTCTGGGTTGTCCTTGTGGGGCACAGACAGGTGACATGGGAAAGGGTTCAGTGGTGTATGATCTGGTACAGTTGCCAGTTGGTTAGTGCTCTGACACACTGTGAGGGTGGGGGGCTGGCCTGTAAATTTTGAAGTTATAGGTTATCTAATGCTTTGTTCATCTCAAGCACCAGTTATTCTGCCTCCAGACCAAGGAGTGGTCATGGAAAAACAGAGCAACTACTTCAAATCATGAAATAGAAAAGGCATTTCCATGTTTCAGGTGCACAATGGAGAGGAAAAACAAACCTTGTATCTAAACTTATGAAAAATAATTTGCCAGTGTGTTTGTGACAAGACTAGTTACGATCTCAAAATGTAGGAAGGAGGTCAACACGACTGGCAACAATCCTACTTAGATCTAAATCTAAAATGTGATCCCTTCATTTATTCAGGGATTTTAGGAAGAGATCTTTGGCTCTGCAGCGGTGATAAAACCCTCAGATTTATAGGGCAGCACCTGATTTTCATGTGAAAACTGATTTTCCCTCCTGTTTATTCAAAAGAGCAGGTAAAACTACAGCTATTTCTTTAAATCTCCTTAATAACAGTAAAAGCTCTGCAGACTAACCCCCAGAAGGGTAGTACACAGACCAGAAGTAAAACCACCACACTGCTTCTCATTCCACGGTAGTCTAAAATAAAGGTGGGAAAACCCAAAAGGGCCACGCTAGAGAGAGAGAGAGAGAGAGAGAGAGAGAGAGAGAGTCTGAATGCAGGAAGAAGGGAGGCTGGGAGACTTTACTGTTGGGGCCCTGCTTTCACTGGGTAGCCACCTGCCTCCAAGCCAACCCTTGGGGTCCTCCCTGCTGTCTTGGGTACTCATACCTTAGAGGTTGCCCACAACAGTGACTTAGAAATATGGGAAAGCCCACAATTGTTCATTCAGCATGTGCTAAAAGCCAAGCACTGTATAATACCCAATTCTCACTACATGCTTGTAACACTCCTGAACAGAAGTTACAATTATCCGTCAAGAACTAGCTAGTCAGAAGATAGTCTATCCAATTCTATAAGTAAGAACCATGTGGTCTTCATCCTTTTTCAAGGAGGAGAGGAATAATGGGATTTCAGATCCCTCTGAGTTCCAGTCAGACCCAGGGAATGCTTTATCCCAAGTTAGAACCTTGACGGTGTCTGCTCACTGAAAGTCAGTAGTTTGGCGTGCTTGCTTTCATTAGCCCAAGATCACAATCACCACTTCTACTATTGTTTATGGAACTGTGCTACAACAACACACTTTTGTAATTCAATCCATCCATTTATTCATTTAAATACTGCAATGCCTATTGTGTATTTGGGATGTGGCAGTGAACAAAATAAAACACACAAAAAAAGGCTGACCATAATGGTTCAATTTGTCTATGGACGGGTAAGAGTGGATATTAAAAAGCTATGTTATTTTCATTAAATGTGTGGTGTTGTGGTTATAAAGTTTGTCGGCTAGAAATACATATTGAAGTATTTGTGGGCAAAATAACATGATATCCGAGATTGACTTTATCTTTTTTTGGGGGGTAGGGGATTGAACGTAGGGCCCCGGATGTGCTAAGAAGCACTCTAGCACTGAGCTACACCCAGCCCTGTGGGAGAGGGAAAACAGGTGAAATACGACTGATAACATGTTTGTAATTGCTGAGCCTTGAGGTAGGAATGTGGGGCTTCATTTTATTATTTGCTTATGTCTCTTTGGAAATTTTCTTAATTAGAAGATGAATTCCTCCCTCCAAGGAACTGAGAAAGACAATAAACAAATAGTAATTTGAAGCGAGGTGAGAGATGGGTAGAAAAATACACTTGTTCTATATGCATATGATGTTTATTATATATGTTAGTATCAAACATGGGTAAATTACTAACTTACATTAGGAGGAATTAATACACTTGTAACTGAATGAAATGGTAACTAAAGGACGCCTGTTTCCTCTGAAAGAAGAGGACAATTTGAGTTTTATTCAAGATGCTTTAAAGAAATTTTGATGAAAATAATGGCTAACATTTACCTAAATTTTTCTGTGTATCAGGGATAGGCTTTGCAAGTATGCGAAAGAATGACTGAATTTAATCCTCATTATAACTCGGGAAGTTGGTCCTGTGTCCATCATGTGTAAGATGATACTCCTGGGCTCAGAGAGGCTGAACAGCTTGTCCAAGGTCAGGTAGACTCTAAGTGGTAGAACCCGGTTTGAATCCAGGTAGTTTGTTTCCAGTGTGAAAATGTTTAACTATCACACCACACTGCTTATTTTGATGAACAAGAAGCATTTGGAACAGTGAAAGGTAAAACAGTAGTCTAAATAGAGCAGTGACTTGGTATTTCCTAGTGTCTGTCACACACAAGATGTCGTTCTTGTGCCATGGGCACTGTGGAGGAAGAAGGCAGAGCCTGAAGTAGCAATGTGAAGGGAGTGGAGTGATGGGCAGATTACAAGCATAGTGATGAGGAAGATTTACCAGGAGGACGGTGTAAGACAGCAGACCCAGCAGGCAAGAGGCCCAGGTGGACCTCCAAGGAAGTTCCTTCAGAAGCCTAGGAGTGTGAAGGCAAGAATGGAGGAGGAGAGGACAGTCACACGGGAGGTTCTCTGTCACTTCTACTCCAATCTACCACGAGTGTACCACCATCACTGCTGCCACTGCCACCACCATCATCACTGCCGTCATCTTACTGCTTCATCATCACCACCATTATCATCCTTATCACCCACCCAAGTACAATACCTTAGGCTATTACTCTCCGATCTAGAACATGGTATAACAGAATTGAACACCAGAACTTGTCCATTGTAAAGGCAAGAGATGGCAATTGCTGAAGTGACATATAGTCAACAAATACTTTAGCTGCTGTCTGTACTGGGCACTGTTCTAAAGCACTGGAAAGATGGTGGCCAACAACACAAGATCGCTGCTCTGGTGAGGTGGGAGGACAGACACTAAATAAGCAAATCCTATGCTAGCTGTTGATAAATCTAACCCACAAAATAAGGTGGGGCAAGACAGATATGTTTTGCAAGGTACAGGGGTTCCTGCTCTATAAAGCAGGGTCAAACAGATTTCTTTGATAAGGGGACACTTGAACAGGGAACTGACAGAAGAGACACATTAAGGCTCAGGTAAGTGGGTAAGAATGTTCCAGGCAGAGGTCATGGAAACATATGAGGCTGGAGCTTAGAGTACCAGGGATCCACAAAGAGGCCAGCAAGCTGATGCCAAATACAAGGGAGGAGAAGGAGAGATGAGAGCAGAGCCAGAGCCAGCCTGGGGAAGACCTCGAAGGCTGCTCCATGCACTTGCTTCTGACTATGAATAAGATGGGAAGGGCTGGCAGACTGGCTCAAGTGGTAGAGTGCCTGTCTGATCACCATGAGGCCCTGAGTTTAAACCCCAGTACCGCCAAGAAAAGAAAGAGAGAGACTGAGAGACGGGAAACCACAGAGGATGGTGAGCTAACTAGCAGATGAACACACAGTCACTCTGGCTGCTGTGTAGAAAACAGTACAGGGCAAGGTGTAAGCAAGGAGACCACTCAATAACTTCATGCAAAAACCTCAGGAGAGATGCCAGAAGACTGGATCATGGTGGGGTCAGTGGGGACAGTGATTCTGGGTATTTTGGTGACAGAGCCTACAGGTTCACCATGGATTAGACCTGAGGTATGAGAAGGGATGTGACCTGGGAAGCTCTAAAGGCCTTGTGCCTGGGACTTTGTCTCTGCCTTAAGTTCCACCATCAACCTTTTCTTTGGGTTAGGCCAACAGGAAATGACTCTTAAAATGCATTCAATGATCAGATTTGTGTTCTCCATGAATCTATGAACACTGGCTCAGCAATTACTCTAGTAGACCAGGCAAGAGATAAGAGTCTAAAAGGACAGGAAGGAGGCGTGAATATGTGAATATGGACTGAGGACTATGTAAAAAGTTATTGCTAACTGACTGGACTAAGCAGGAAAGGGAAGGAAAATGGCTTGCTGTGACCATTGAATTGTGGTGCTGTGAACTAAGAATTGGAAAAGGAGGGGGGAAAAACAACCCCAGGAAGTTAGGAGTAGGTCTGGAAATAGAGATTATGAGTCCAGTTCTGGGTGGGTAACTCTGAGTGAACCATGCAAAAGCCAAATAGATAAGTCCCAGAAGAAATCTGAACTGGGGTAGAGGGTGGGGCAGGGAGGATCACACCAACCTACAGCCTGGGGTTTTTCTCTTGATTTATTTTGAAACACAATAGGGCCTCACTGTTTGAGCCAGAAATTTTAAATCAGAATATTCTGGAAGTAATGACATTTGATTACTTTCTACCCAGCATAGTAACTAACACTAGGCTCCCAGATTCCATTCTCTTTTAATATGAAGGGGTTATTCTGAAATCAGTCTTAATAACTGAATTTACAAGTCACAGAGCAATTACTGTACCACTAATGCTCTACAATGTAGATTAAATATATTCTTTTTTTTTTTTCAAAAAAGAGCACTAAATACTAAGTATGGGGGTACTTCTATTTGCTTTTACATTTCTGAACTGGCAAGCTAGCACTATTGTTTTTATCCATTACTCACACCCTAGCATCAAACTTGAGACCTCTGAATTCTACTTGAAAGTGAAAAGAAAGAACTGGACCAAAATTCAGGTCAAACAAGTGATTCAAAGGCAACTGTATGACCGGACTCTGCAGCATGAATAGAAGGATGAATTGGTCCTGATGTATACACTCCAGAACATTCACAACTCACCAAAATGTCTAAGATGCTCCCCACACATAAAAAGGCTTGAGATAGAGTGAAGATTCTGCCTGGAAGTGTGTTAAAACCACTCGAATGATTTGGAAGATTCAAAAGACTTTTCAGCATTACAATGTCTGACAGTTGTCTCTATTCCAGAATAAACACAGTCCCTGTTGAGTTTGCAAGTTTATAACAAACCAGTGAAAGGCAGGCAATGAACACACATACTTACAGAGCACCACATTTCCTACAGGCCCATAAAACTTTTAAACCAAGAGAACTACCAGGCTCCCATAATAGAAAATCTTTTGACTAAACACACTTTCTACAGAACTCTTTAAGAAGTGTTAACTCAGGGCTCCCTGGGCTTTCTCTAGTGGGTTTTCTTTCTGTCTCTTCTTTTTCTCCTTCTTCTCCTTTCCCTTGTCCTTGAAACTAATTTAAATTCATAGCTACCTACCCAGAATTCCTATTGCTCAACTAATTTCTGAGAGGTTTTTTTTTGGGGGGGGGTGGGGAGGCTAAATATCTTAAAACTAATTTCAGCAGAAGGAAAAGTTACTTTGCTCACACCTGCTCTCAAGGAGCTTGTAGTCTGGTGAGAGAAGGTGGACAAGTAAGTAATCAAATATTACCCTTCCCCCGGTCTTACCATTGTCTTTTGCCTCAGGAAACTCAAGGCCCTGCTTATAACATGTAGCTAGTGCTGCCCAGGTACTTTCCTGTGGGTTTATTGTTCCAGCCATCTAGGGACAGCATAAATACACTAAGAAGATAGGCGCTCCCTATCAAGAGCTTAGGATATTGTAGGTGGTATCGCACATTGTACCTTCAGAACTCGTAATGTTGTTATATACTTTTATCACCACTTTGGAGGGCATTTGCAAGTGGCCTCCCGGGGACGTATTCAGACTGCCTAATTCCATACTACTCCCACATTTCAACTCTGAGTACCCGGACCTTAGACAAATACGCTTATCTTTCCCATGCATGACAGTGTTTCCATAATGATACCCCAGAAACAGCATTTGAATTAGAGCTACAAAAAACAAGCAAAGAAAGCAAGAAAATATTAGATTTGATTGCCATATATATTTATGCATATTGATGTATCAAATAAGAATTTTCTCATTAGAGTAGTTTCCGAATGCACTTGTGTTTCCTGCAGCCATTAGTAACTTAGAACAAAGAAGAGTTTCGGGAATAGTTATTACTAGCTGCTACACCTTTAGCCAGGACAAAACAGTAATCTTGCTTTATTTCTGTAAGAGTGAGAACAAGTATCAACTTCCTATGTAGAAATTTGTTAAAATACAGTGTCGGATTGGACTCATCTTGACACATGACAGATCAGGAAGTAAAACAAGTCTCCTTTTGTTCCTTAAGGGCATTCTGGATTTTGAAAGTCATTGCTAATTATGGAATTTATCACAACTCAATTTTTAGAACTTCATAATATTTGACTCCATTTCAGGGAAGTTCTAAAAGGAAATAAAAAATAATAGTGTTTCATAAGGACCCTTTTGGGAAGCTTTCTGGATTTTAAGCCTCTGAAGGTAATGTTTCCTTGTGATGGGGACCATAAGGGTTTACTTTCTTTGCTATATTAGTTTCAAGGTTGGATATCATGAAGGATTGTGATTAAATGGCATTTTTTAGGGTTGATCCAAACACTCAATTGCTAAAGAAGTGGAAAATGGCATTTATCTTATATAGATAGTGAAGGAACAGGGACAAAAGCCAAAACCACCAAGATTTTGCTCCATCTCTATGTTCCAAAAGTTTCCAAATATTTCCCAAAGCCCTTTCCTCAGTAGAGCCAATACAAATCAGCCCCTCTGTGCACCCATTCTCACCCATTCCCAGACCGTCTCGTTACCCTTACAGCTTCATGCTAGTCATTTCTTGCCAAACAACTCCCTAGAAACTCTCCTGGAGGACAGGAAGCCTCCAGGAGAATTATGTGAGAAAGGCTTTCCTTTAAAACATACAAACAAACAAACTTTAAAGCCTGCATCTCCTCTGATGTCCTCCCTTGCCTCAGTAATGCTGAATTCTTGATTCAGATTCACTCTCATGCTTCATCGAGTGTGTGTTTAGCTTCCAGTTTTAAAGCGGCCGACACCTAAATATTTAAACTGCAAGCTGTTCACCCAGCACAGATGCTTACACTAATAACAGGCTTACACAGTTCCAGGGAGCAAACCCAGGACCGTATACTTATGCCTCTCCCAGCACATCAGAGAAGCGCAGATGTCAGGGTCTGGGACCATCTGTAATCACACAGCCATGGAGAGCTGGTGGCCTCGCCCCTTTACCATTCCTCTCCAGTGCAGCCAGCTTTCTCAACACCGACCAGAGTTAGCGTTAAACCATCCCAACTGAGCTGGTCGTGGTTGACATACATCCTTGGAATGCCTAGAAATGACTTTGCATGTGCTTGTTTCCACAGACTTCTATCTCTGCTGGCCTTGGTGTCTGATCTGAAGACCTGAAACACAGGATCCTTTAATCACATGGAAAGGCAGAGGGAGCAGGAGGTGGCTCAGAAGGGAAAAGGTCACACTTCGCTTCCTCCTTGGCCAGGCACTGACCAACCCTCCCCGTCAGACTGAGTGTAGGAAGGGGACTTTGCTCTGGTGTCAATAGCCAAGTTGGGAGAGGGTGGTGGGAGCTGACAAGTGCCCCAAAGGGGCAGATTCCAGAAGGGTAGAAGGAAGGACAGGCTTACCATGTGAGGAAATCCAGCCTGCTGTAGAGGCTAGGGTGACATGAAATAAAAGACATGAAATAAAAACCACAACAGCACACGTGATCACAGCTAGAAGTAGCCAAGCATTATCAGAACTCTCAGAGAGTCATCTAGAAACTGAGGGGTTAATTGAATTGTGGTGAGAAGTGGGAAAGAGCTGGAAAACACAGCAGGCTCCAGAGTGGGTGAAGGAAGAAGGTCTTGACTAGGACCCAGAGTCTAGAGGGTGGTCAGAGAAGCCAATTGTCCAACGTTTATTACTCCCTTTACCCGGAGGAGGGTGGGGCCATATTGGAAGGGAAGCTGCCTTAGAGTGTGAAATCCCCAGGCTTGCCAGAGCAGGGAAGGAGGCTGGATAGAAATGGAACCTCCTCTGTTTCAATGTCAGAAGGGATCTACTCTGTTAGAGAGATGTCTAGCTCTCTGGGAAAGGGAGGAACGAAGAGGAAATTATTAAATCTAGAAAACAGAAGGAAGGAAGCCTGGAGCTAAAGCCTTTGTTGCTCTAGGAAGGCATTTATGTGCATTAAGAATTCACACATCTCTGAAGAGAGCTGCCAAGAGGAATTATCCAGCTGCAAGAGCAAGTTGCTCAACTGTATCCGACACAGGTTATCTGTAAGTAGATCATTGAAAAGGATTCACTGATACCCTTTGTCCAGACCAAAGTGAAAGTTTTAAAATGTCTTTAAAATGTACCAGAGTGAATGTTTTAAACTGTCTTTAAAATGTACCAGATTATAAATGTCATGCAATAGTTTTACTCACTATATTAATATTTTAGTCTTTGCCCAATCTAAGTCAACATCCCAGAGCTAAGAAACAGAGGGAAGAAATTCAGTTACAATGCAAGGCACTGTAGCAAGATCTTGTATACAACCACAGAGTAACACCCCTTTATTCAATGGATATTTATTGAGCACAAATAAGAATGCACTTCATCGATACTAGGATGCACACGTCACAATTTATGGATCCATCTTACAGGAGATGGTGTTGATGTTACTGACAGCACTTCTGTACACATTAAAGATGGTGTGTTTGGCAACAATGGGATTGGACTTTGAGCACATGATAAAAGCGAGAGCACACAGGGAGGGGTGAGGATAGGTAAGACACCTAAAAAATTAGCTAGCATTTGTTGCCCTTAACACAGAGAAACTAAAGCAGATACCTTAAAAGCAACTGAGGCCAATAGGAAAAGGGGACCAGGAACTAGAGAAAACGTTAGTTCAAGAAGAATTAACCTAGAAGGTAACACCCACGCACAGGAAATCAATGTGAGTCAATGCTCTATATAGCTATCCTTATCTCAACCAGCAAAACCCCTTGTTCCTTCCTATTATTGCTTATACTCTCTCTACAACAAAATTAGAAATAAGGGCAAAATAGTTTCTGCTGGGTATTGAGAGGGTGGGGGGGAGAGGGAGGGGGCGGAGTAGGTGGTAAGGGAGGGGGTGGGGGCAAGGGGGAGAAATGACCCAAGCCTTGTATGCACATATGAATAATAAAATAAAAATAAATAAATAAAGATGGTGTGTTTGGGCTAGGGATGTAGCTCAGTAGTAGAGCATTTGCCTAGCATGCAGAATACCCAACACCATTAAAAAAAGTGTTTTTCAAAGATGTCTTAGAGCTATGGAAACAGGAACACATGGACATCATTAATATGTCAGTTCAAATGTTGCCTCCAGAGGATCCTTGGACCACGATCGACTGAAGGCAGCCCATCCATCACTCAATCTCCCATCTCTCTGATCACATCTTTATGGAAACCATTTCTCTTGTGTTGGTCAGGCATTAGTCTATGGATGGTAGGTTCAATAAATGGCGCTGGAAGGAATAAAAGTTAGCATTCACTGAGCAATTACTACACTTCAGACCCTGAACTAAATGCTTTGCAGAGGAAAAATCTCACTGATGCCTGGGAACTGAGTGGTCACTCTTCTTAGCTACTTTAAAGATGCGGAAACTTGCAGCAGGTAAGTGGAGAAGCCAGGACTGTTCCCCACCCTTGAAAGGGAGCATCTCTCAACAGAAGCCACCACATTGCTTAGATTTGTAATGTGTGTCACTTATAAGCTCCTGTGCAAGCACAGAGATGGAGGTGCCTCGATCTCTGCACAATGAGATGAGCAGGGGTTCCAACGATGTGTGCAAAGACCCACCATAGGTGAGAGACAGCATGCCCACCTACAAATCTGTGAGTTGTGGTGACTAAGAGGGGCACAGGAATGCATGGAGAAGTGCTAAGGGAAGGGGGGGACAAGGACCTTGGGTATCATGCTTCAGGGGTTTTGTCCTCATTTCATTTGCAGTCACCAATATGCAATTTCAGATCAGTGTGGCTTTTATTTCAACCCAAACAAGCTTCTCCTAGTCCAGCATCTAACTCCAAGCAGAATGGTGAGATTTGGCACAGCCATTCCTGTGTGAACAGAAATAGACTGTTTAGTTTATTTGTTTTGTGGTACTGGACATAGAACTCCACTCAACCACTGAGCTACTTCCTGCCTGACAAAGGAGATCTTCTTTTTGGCAGTGCTGGGGTGTGAACTCAGAGCCTAACACTTGCTACTCAGATGCTCTACTGCTTGAGCCACCCTGCCAGCCCTTTTTTGTGTTGGGTATTTTCGAGATAGGGTCTCATGAATTATTTGCCTGGGCTGGCTTCAAACTGTGATCCTCCTGATCTCTACCTCCTGAGTAGCTGTGATTATAGGTGTGAGTCCCCAGCTGGCTGACAAAGACGATCCTGATCAGACATCAGACTATTTTGAGTCAACTCAGATGGTGCCTATGATTTTTTTCATTTTGGGTTTCCAAAAAAATACTGAAAGATATTAAAACATCAAATATTTCATCAGGAACAGTTAGCAAATGACAGATACAGACCAAATCCAGCCTGCAGTTTGTTTTTGTATGGCTAATGACAAAGGTTGTTTTTTTTCCATTTTTAAAACAAAACTTCCCAAAATCAAACAGCACACGACAAAGATCTACATGGACCTAAAATACTTACAATCTGGCTTTCTATGATAAGAGGTTTGCCATCCTCAGATCCAGGACTTCTCTCACTGGTCCTCTTTCCTTCATGTCTGTCTAGGCATCAGCCACTTAAGTTGTACCCAATGTAGCAAGACACACAGAGAAAGATCTACTTTCCACTCCAAATATTACAACTCACTTAATAGTATGATGACTTATGGGTTTAATAAAGCCTCTACTGAAAATCTCAAAGCTTTGCCTGTCATGACACTCACTCCCTTTAACTTTTTCTTTGACATTTGAAAAAGATGGCTTTTTTAGACGTCAAAGCTTTTGGCTCAATGCAGTAACAGTCCGACCATCCTGGTACTGCTGATAAGAGGCCTCAGTAGGCTGCACAGCACCCTGCTTATTAAAGCTTACCAAGACACTTTTTAAATTAAAGACCCGTGAAAACCCTGACTCTCCTCCCATCAGGTTATTACAGGTGTGTGTCACTGGAATTAAAAAAAAATTTAGCCTAACATTAGCACTCTACCAGCTGTCTTTACCCTAGGACCACACGGGAAAGAGAAAGAAGAGGCAGCCATGGATTTGAGGATGCAGAAGGATTTAGGTTTCCAATGGAAGGTAACTGAATACAGTAGTCCCTCAGTATCCTCAGGGGGATGACTTCCAGGACCCCTGAGGGCAGCAAAATCTGTGGATGCTGAAGTCCCTTGTATGAAATGGTGTATTATTAGCATCTAACTATGCACACCCTCCCCACACTTACATCATCTCAGCATTACGGTTAACACCCAAAGCAGTGCAAATGCTGTGCAAACAGGTGTGAACTAGGGAATGATGACAAGAAAACAAACTCTCTACTCGTTCAGTGTAGACATAATTTTTTAAAAAATATTTTCAATGCACGGTTGGTTGAGTCCAGGGGTGCAGAACCCACAGATAAGGAAGATTGCCTTTATTTATCAAAGATGTTTAGGTTTGAAAATATTTACTTGGCTCATTTCTCATTGGGGAAAAAGTCTTTTGGTAACTTTATGTATACAGACTGAAAATGTACTCAGACTCAAGCATGAAAACTATTCTAGATACCCGGTGAACTCCTAACCGCCTAGGGAAATCATCCAGGCACAGGTGACCAGGCACACATGAAGCTGTTTCGTGACACCTAGGTACACATGGTCCGGTCATCCTGCAGCAAATCTGGTCCCTCCGTGGTATGTTTCTATCAGCCTTGCTGAGCAGCTGTCGCCTTTTGTCAACATGGGCAACATAAAGCTGGATATGTAGTCAGCTCCAAACCACGTGGAGCTAGTGTTTCTCGGTCAGTGAGTTCTACTTGGCACAGATGCCCATGGCTCTGAAATGGCCGGGTGGATTGGGGTCAGCTTTTCATTTCATCAAGCAAGATTGATGCAAGCCTGGGATGAAACATTGCTCTCTGAGCTGCCCGATACACACAGGTCCGAGGGCACTTAGAGAGTCTTTGTCCAGAAAGCATTTCAATTTCCATCCCCACCCAAATATGCGAATGTTTTGCTTTAGAAACCGTGTTTTTCCTAACTCAAAAGAGACAAGTGATTTTTTTTCCTTCAAGAGTGAACCATTATGTTTCATTAAAAGTATGTCTCTACACAGCCAGTACTTTGCGAGCACAGTACTGAAAGAGAAGTGAACTTGAGTTCAATCATAGGTCTGCCAAAAGAGACCTGAGGCTCAGCTCCAGCCAAATTGCTCCTTCCTGGGACTTGGTATACCAACAACTATGACACCATAGGTGCCAAACACAATGCAGATTACATCATTTATCCTCAGTACAACTCTGCAGGTAGGGGTCATGCATTCTGACATTTACAGAGGAAGAAGTGAGGAAAGGGGAGGAAATCAGAGTGATTGTTACTTTCCTTAGCTGTAAAATAATCCATGTCAGAATGACTCCCTAGAGAAGTGAAGGTCTCAGAGCTAAGGAGGTACAGAGGCAAGCTTCCTGCACAGGTGGGCTAAGCCCATAGCACCTGTTCTTAACCACATATGTTTTCTAAATTTTTAAGATGTAAAAGCTGGGCTGGATCATCCAAGAGCCTTCCTGGCTTCACTGGTCCAGGGATGCAATTGTCACAGCAGATTTAAAAGATGGCAATTCTTTGAAAGACCAATGACCAACAGAGAAAAGGAGAGCAACCCACAAAAAGTGACAACAGCTAAAAATCAGAGAACAGATTCAGAATTGTTTTTAGTTTACTAAGGACTCAAAAGATTTGGTGCTACTCAGCATTTCCCATATCAATAAACCATTAAAATGGAATTAAATCACTGAAAAAAAAATCACAACCTCAAAGCAGTAGAACAAAATAGTCCTGGTTCTTGGCTTTGGAAAAGTATGTTGTCACTTTCTATTGGTTAAAAGGGGATCATTTAGGATCATTAAACTTCTTTGAACTGCAGCTCAGTTCCCCCATGGAAATGTTTAAACCTAGGTTTGGTAACAATCATCTATATTAAAGGCACAGAAAGAAGTCATACCCATGGGGGAGCTCAAGATGAACAGAACGTTCTACAAAGAAAAGCAGAACTGGTGCATGGAACCGGCTGGCAAGCAGCGGCTCAGTTCTCACTTTGCCCTTTAGCAGAGAGCACTCAGAGCTGCACACAGGAAAAGGGAAGGAAGGTGGAGCAGGGATTGCTGTGGATGGTAGTTTGAGCAGGAAGCAGGGAGGCAGAAGAACCCTGGGAAGCAAAGTTCTTCCGTGGCTTCGATTCAGATAGGACAAAGAGCCAAGTGAGGAATTGTGAAGCCATACTCAAAGATGTTAAAGGGTCAAGCATCAACCAAACACTTAGTATGGAAGTCTTAAATACTATAGAACAAATAAACGGGGGTGGGGGTGGGGGGGTAAATGAAACTTTAGAAATCACCTGGTTCAGCTAAACTCCTTTACAAGTGAGGGATCCACTGAAAACAGAGTAGCTAGCTCAGGTCCTACATGGCAAAGCCAAAGACAACGGTGGTTTTTCATCCCCTGATATGATGGGCTTAGCAATTTTCTTTCTTATGGCACTTTAATAAAAATCCAAAATCTAAAACCAGGCACCGGTAGCTCACGCCTGTAATCTTAGCTACTTAGGAGATTGAGACTGGGGGGAAATCATAGTCATAGGCCAGTCCCAGCAAATAGTTAGTGAGACTCCCATCTGCCAAAAAAAGAGAAAAAAAGCAAAATGAATTGGAGGTATGGTTCAAGCGGTAGAGTGCCTGCTTTGTCCCGAGTTCAAACCCCAATCCCATCAAAAAAAGAAAGAAATCCATAAACTCTTTAACAGTATACCAGTGACAGACAGAACCTGAGAACCAGTACATGCTGCTTTTTAACACTCGATAACGATTTTTACAGCGTTATGCGATCTGCTTACGCCTAGAATCCCATTAAATGACAAATTTACCCCAGAGTTAACATTCTGGTCTTCTTAAATACAAAACACAAGAGCATTGTGCATCTTATCTGTCCAAATCCCCAAACCAGCTCTCCAGATTGAACTTTTCTTCTCAAAGTGCTGCCAGACCAAACAGCCTTCCGTGGGACCCACACTCAGGGACTTTAAAATACGTGCAGTAGCCTCGGCCACCTGAGGGTGGTACACAGAGAGCGCTACAGACCAGAACCTAATGAAACACCGGCTTTACACACAGGACACCACCATCAAATTAAAAAAAAAAGCTACCTCTTTGTTTCCCACGAGCGGAGCGAAACCGAACATCTTAACGACCTTATCCTCTCCCGAGCGCCCCGCAGCTTTTGGCTGAAAAGCGAGACGCCACCGCGGACACAAAGAGAGGACGGCCTCGGGCATCACCCGCGGGGCCAGCTGTTTTCCTCGGCCAGGACTGTGAGCAAAGTCACAGCCCACCAGATCCTGCCATGTGCCATGGGGACCGCCGGGCCGCTGGCTCTCGATCTCCCCACTGCACCCCTAAAGATGCCGATGTGCGGCGCTGGGGCGCCCACGCGCGTTTCCGCAGAGCAGGACTGGTCCTCCCTCAACCCGGCGCGCCGCAGCCCGGGGGCCGCCGACACCCACCGCGGGTCACTCCGTCCCGCCCCGCTATTGGGGGGTTGGACCAGGGTGCCAGGCCGTGGGGTCCCGTTTGAGTTGCGGAGAGAGGGGGGTGACACTTTTGAGTGCACACAGAAACTCCTCGGAGCAGCAAACTGTGCAGCCGCGGGGGCTGCGGGGCGGGGCGGGGCGGGCTGGGACCCGGCGATGGTTGAGGTCCGGGGGCTCCTGGGGCGGCGGGCAGCACCCGGCTGGATCCCGATCCCCAGCGGCGTAGCGCTCCGCGACACCCTCTGCGCCCAGGAGGAGCGCGCAGGGGCACCGCGGGATCGGGTACCCCCTTTGCCCGTCCCACCTGCAGATAGGGGCGCGGGGCCGAGGTCCTCTGTCCCATCCCTGGAGCACACGCAGGGCACTTACCGGAGAGGGGCGGCTCCCGGGCGCTGGCGCCGAGAGGTGCGGGTGCGGGTGCGGGTACGCTGCGCTGCGCGGGCTCCGGCGGCCCGAGCGCCCTGCAGCCCGCTCGGCTCCGACTTCCTCTTCCTCGGCCTCGATCCCCGCCCGGCCCGCCCCGCCCCACCCCGCGCCCACACGCGACTCCCCCGGCCGCAGCAGCAGCAGCGGGTCGTGGTCCCGCCTCCCCTGGGCCCTGCGGGCGGACAAGGTGGGGGGTGGGGCAGAGAAAGAGAGAGAGATTAAGCAGCATTTGGCCTTGTCTCTGGAGCTGTGCCAAAGACAGCAGTCAAATTACAGCTTCTGGGGGAAAAAGTGGAAAAAAACAAAAATCCCTGCTACTGTTTTCGCAGATACTTTTCGTCATTTTCTGGGATCTTCGGGTGATCATGTCTTACAGGAGTTCTTTAAAGTAATACCAAAAATAATTGCTTCAGGTCAACATTTTAGTTTTACAGAGCAGCTCTGGGGTAGTAACAAGTTAAAGGGGGAACCTCACTGTTTGTCAGGCATCATTACACTAATCACCTCCGTCATGTACCAAATGAACTTTGTCTAGAGAAAGTAAAAGTGAGAAAGGAGGCAAGAGCAAGCTTTGTGATAGCCAGATAGATGTTTAAAGGCACCGGCTCTGTGATAAAATTGTGACCTCAAGCAAAGGTGCCTACCCGGTGAAGTCGTTTCACTTCCTCCTGTCACACACACACACATCGCGTTTGTCAAATGTGCCAAGGCACTCTTGCTTACTTTGTTTGTTTATGCACTGTCACCTTAACACTTGCTAGATGTGGGGGTTGGAGGGAATTATTTGACCTCTGTTTGCCTCAGTTCCCTGATCTGTAAAATGGGGAGGTAATGCCCTCCCCATAGAGCTGCTGTGTGTGATTTAAATGAGATGAGGTGTTTCACAGGCTTAGGAGTCTGCCCAGCACACATTAAGGCCTGGATCAATGCTAGCAATTATTGCTGAATTTCCCCTTTTATTTGCCTATACGCATGTTTGTGGTTATGAAAACTATAGCAAAGATTTGAAACAAAGGCTTTGTTCAGTCAGGCCACACAATGTCACAGTTCCCTCTTCTACAACATGGAGTTTATGTTCTGTTTTATAATTTACTTGTGTCTCTGAAACTGACTGTCATTACGCAAAGCTATGACTGGGTTATGCTTGGAGTACATTCGCCGTGGTAGATTTGCAGTGCAACTAAAACAGGTATTTGCCCACTTCAAAGCCTGGTTGGGGTTGGTCCTGCAATAGCCTTGTGAGATCGACAGGACAGGTGCTAGGTTCTGTCCATAAACAGAAAACCAAGGTTTAGGAGGCTTAATCAAGCCCCATCCCAGTATCCAGAGCTCATAAAAAACCTCCATGCTACCCCCGTTGTGTTAGAAGAGGACAGTAGCACCTTATGTGAGTCACGTTTATGAAATCGCCCATAGCGCCCCTTATCTGCAGTTCTGCTTTCTGAGATTTCTGTTACCGGAGGGCAACAATAGTCCAAAATATTAAGTGAAAAATTCCAGAAATAAACGACTCATAAATTTTCAATTGCACACTATTCTGAGTAGAATGATGAAATATCTCCCAGCCTGCATCTTGAGACGTGAATCACCCCCCTTTCCAGCCTGTCCACACTGTGTGCATTATCCACCCATTAGTCACACGTCGCCATCTCCTGTATCAGATCAACTGCTGCAATATCACAGTGCTTGTGCTCAAGTAACTCTTGTTTTACATAACAATGGCCCCCAAGGCATGAGGGCAGCAGGGCTGGCATTTCTTTTAATGTATATTTTCATAACTGTTTTATTTTATTAGTAGTTATTATTGTCATTCTTTCTGTGTTTAATTTATAAATTATATTTTAATCAAAGATAAGTATGCATAGGAAAAATTATAGTTCATATATGGCTTTGTTACTCTTCACAGTTTCAGGGACCCCCTGTGGGTTTTGGAATATAGCCCTTGAGGACAGAGGGAGGAGCATGCCGCATTTGTGGTTTCTGTCAATCTGGAGGTTAGGTGCTGGCCCTTTTTGACACTCAAAGGATACAGGACTCAGAGAAGCTATTTGGTGTGTTTGTGGCTGAGGGGGCACTTGGAGGGGAAGGAAAGAGAACTAGGGTCCCCTGCCCTCTTTGGTACTCTCCTCCCTGGTCCCCCAGTCATACGTGTCTGGCTCCAGTGACCGAGACTAAAGGAGTTAGTGAGGTGATGTGATCCAGTGAAAAGACTGAACCCACTGCAAACTCCACTCACTAGATGCTCCCCTCTGGCAGGTGACATCTGAACAGTGGGACTGTATCCACGGAATGGTTTACTGTTTTCTGACCAGTCCTCTTCTCTTCATGTCACCTCAGCTTAGTAATGAGGTAGAACGCAGAAAGTAGAAATGTGAACAAGTAACTCTTTTGTTGATACTGTGTGCAAATGTGTACTAGGCACCTAACTTACATTTGGTTCCCAAGTAAATGCACTCTGCCCTTCAGCTCACTAGAGAATGGTCTCCCTGGAGTCCTCTGGCCTGAACATCAGTGAAGCTAGTTCATTTGTGTGCCTAGCACTTCGCTCTGCTCCTAACACACACTGTAGATTTACCATGGTGGGTGGGTGGAAGGACAAGGTGAGAGTTGTGAAAACGCTATCATGTAGCATTCCATGTTAGTAACACCGCACTCTCCCTCTAAGGAAAAGAACCAACGCACTTGTTTCCTAAGGGTGCATCCAGTATTAGGAAACTTCTTTAGGTGAGAAGCCTTCCTGATACTTTTGTATCAGTCAAGATCACAAAAGGGAAACAAACCAGTTACAGTATTTATGAAAGATGGACTTTAATGTAGGGAATTGGCCCAAAACGTGAGAGAAAAACCAAGAATTCAAATAGAGACAGTAAGACAGCCCCATTATTAACAACAGCAAAATTAACAGGGGTGGATACACCTGCCCCTAGACTGGAGGGGCAGGGAGAGGAGATTGTATTAGAGATGGAAGCTGACTGTGAGAGCTAGAGAAATAGCTGTTGCCATTGACCCTGGCAGATGGGAGGGGAAATGCCCCGGTTCTGTCTTCCCTTCTCCCTCTAAGCCAGGGCCCTCCATGAATGAACCCTGCTTACCAGGGAACTTAGAACACAGCTTACACTCCATCCCAATCCACAATCCTGTGATACTGAACGCGGAAAGGACCAGAAGGGTTTGAGGACAACAGATCCAGGCTTGGCCTATCCTCAAATCGTGTCTTTTTCCTGTCAAGAAACATTGTGTCTATAAATTATATGTCTATAGAAGAAAAATTTCTGTTTTTCAAGATTATTGAATGCTCCTATAACATCTTCTTTATTCCTTAGACAGAGCTAGTAAAGTAGATCGCATAATCTCAAGGTCACAGAGATTTAGGAAAGTTGAGTGACTCGTTCAGGGCTGCAGAGCTCTACCAAGTAGAGCAGTATACAAACACACAGCTCTGCTGCCAGTTCTGAAGCCCGCCTACCGACTCAGCTGTTCCTAATGAAAGGCAGCCAGTGGCACCTCGCTTCAGCTCATGGATCCGTGCACATACGGGAGTTAATGTTTGCAAAGCTTACAGAGTTTAATGGTTCTATCATGCCCTGCATACACTTTATGACTTCATGGTGTTGCTGGTGACTGCACTGGATTTATGATTGTAAGGCATCAGAAAACTGATGTTTACTGGATTGTAGGAGACCCTCAGGAAAGACCAGGTAACATTTATCCACTTTTTTAATGGAAAAAACTATTTTAATTTCAAATTTAGACTTATTATTTAAAAAGTAGAAAAACAAAAACCAAAACATCCTCTACACTGGGTGTGGTGGTGCCTATAATTCCAGTATGCAGGAGACTGAGGCAGGAAATTGCTGGACGTTGGTCTGGGCTACTGCTCTCTAAACCCTGCCTCAAATAAATAAATAAATAAATAAACTGTAGACTCTCCTGGCCATGTTAGTGATTAGGCTAAGAGAAGAGTCTTAGGATGGGTTCTCCTGCAGTGATGACAGACCACCAAGGAAGTGCCTGTAGGATGACATGTGTCGTCACATCCCCTGCAGCCAGGAATGGGTGTCAGAGTGTAGTGGGGCTGTTACGCCTTCCTCTCAGGCCTCTGACTATCTAGATTTAGAAATTATGAAGCAGCACTAACCTCAGAGAGTGGAAGATCAAGTGAGAAATGTTCATAATTATTAGTATCTAGCTGAGTTGGGCCTAAAAGTAGGTAGAGGAATTTGAGACAATCTAGAAATTCTGCTACATCAAGATTCTCTCCACTTCTGGCCTGCAAAAAGAGTGCCTACACTCTCCATCACTAGCAGCCTGCAGAGTGAAGGTGTGGCTTCCGGAGAGAAGCCAAACTCATCATCTGTGAAGAGTAACATGGTGCAGGACAGTCCTGTGCATTTCCAGACTGGCCTAGAAGCCCAACGAGTCTTCTTAAAGAGCCCGGGTCCCTGCTAGCAAAGGAGGCCACTCACAGCACAAAGACGCCAGATGTGAACCAGGTGAGAAGAGAAAAGGCAAAAAAGACACACCCGAGAATTAGAACTTCAAATAGCTTGTGGCGACTTCCTCATACTAGCTATTCCTCTAATGGCCTGTCTTGACTTTGAGCCATGTAATACGGTGAGAGATGCTGTAAGAACGTTCTTTAGAAGAAGTGATAGTAAATAAACTCTCACCTCTAGACCTTAAACTTGGGGTCAGTACATCCTGTGGACGTAAACACACCCTAATATGCAGATAGCCTGAAAATATTTGCCATAGAGGACGTTCTTAATTGCATTCTATTAAAATAAAGCAAGGCTAGACAGTTTTACTTTTGCTTCATAATCTGCTTTTTTTTCAAGTTGGTCCATTTGGAAGTTTTTGACAGTGTGTTTGTGGGACTGTTTTCTCTATTGGATGTGTTGAAGGAAGGAGCTGTTTCCTACTTTATTTTTCAAAAAAATAGAGTTTAGGAGCTTGCCATTGTAATAGTTCCACTCTGTAGAGTCACTGGAAATGTGACTGTGTGTGTGTGTTGGGGGGCATTGTCACTGTAGAAGGGGGAGTCTACTGATAATTAGTGGTGGGATGCCAGGGTCAGTAAACCTTTATACACTGCTGAGACAGCCCTGCATGACACAGAGGTGCCCCATGCTAAACATCCAAAGCGCCTCCATGAACCTCAGTGAGAGCAGTCCCTTTAAATGGGCATCTCAAATTCAAGTGCTCTCAGAGGCTTGGCCAGTTAAGAAAAAAAAAAAAGATCTGTTCAGCAGTTCCGAGTTGTCAGGGTGTGGTGCCCACCTGAAGGCTTGTGAATTCAAATGTGCTCAGACACGATTTCAGTCAAGCAAAACATCCCCTTAAGTCAAGTCCTTGTGGATCTGTTTGCTCATTGGCTTTTGCTCCCAGTTGCTTTTGGATGACTTTTCCGACCAAAACAAAAGAAGGAATCACTGCTGCCTCCTCTTTCTCTTCCTCCTCCTTTTCCTTAAAAAAAAAAAAAAAAGACATGCAACCCTCTGAGAGAGAAAAGCTTGGTAAAAAATACTTTCCCTCCTCCAAGAAGTCAGTATCATGAATGCTAGAATTAAATTAATAAAATGAATGGGGCAGGAGGGAAATCAGACTATTTTTACCCATGAAAACTTTAAACTTTCAAAAATTTTAGACAATCAACTGGTAGTAGTGGCCCGAAGTGTTTTCCCTCACTTTTCCGTTCTCTCCTCTTTTCCACTGTAGAGGGTGTAAAACATCTTAGAAGTTGGTGGACAGTGATTTCCGCTGGGTTTTTAACACTCACCACACCCCAGCTCTACAAGCCATATTGCATGTAACCCTCACAACTAACCGTCTCTCTGTTTTATAAATGTGAGGCTTAGAGAGCCTAGGTAATGGGGCTAAAATTTTTTAAGATGTGTTTTTATTTGTAATGGATACACAGTAATTGTACATGTGTATGGGGCATAGTGTGACATTTCATTTCATTCATATGTGTGCAATATGCAATGATCAGATGAAGTCATTGGTACATCTGTCACCCAAGAGGCTTATGTACTGGAAATATTTCAAAATCCCCTCCTCTCACTATGTTAAAATATTTAACTAATTGTCAACCTTAGTTTCCCTACTGTGCCATAGAGCACTGGAAGTGATTCCTCCTATCCGCACACATCCCTGTACCTGCCAATCATCCTTTCCTCCCCGCCTACCCTCTTGTATGCCTCCCAGTTTGTAGAAACCACTATTCTACTCTTGACAGTCCTTTTAGGGGGATGTTGTACTGGAGTTTGAACTCAGGGTCTTGTGTTTGCTAAGCAGGTGCTCTGTCACATGAGCAATGTCACATCCCCAATATCTGTTTGTTATGCCCAAGGTTTTATACTTAGAAAGGAACATGGGGGAATCTGAAACCAGATCCATGACTCCCAAACCATCCTGATGAGAACCATGCGCCAGTGAGGCTTGTCATTACACAGTGAGATTCTGCACGAATTAGTCATCTTCGTCTCTGCATTTTGGTTACCTTCTTTTCTGAGTGCAGGACCACCTGAATTCATCTGAACATTATGATCTACTAAGAAGACACTCTAAACAGCTACAACACACAATCTCTGACCCTCTGTTCTAAAATCCAATGACCTGCAAAGGGGATGTTTCTTCTTAAATCATTTCTTTAAATCATTTGTGGCAAAGCCTTCCCTCAGTTTAGCTCACTTGATAACAAAGTGTTATCTGAAATGATTGGGAACTTCTGTGGATAAGTATCCCCCAAAGGTCTGGGTGTTAAAAGCTTGGTCCCTGATGCTTTGGGGAGGTACTAGAACCTTTAAGAGGTGGAGCCCAGTGGGAGATCTTTAGGTCATTGGGAGTGTGCCCAGGAGAGGGATTGAAGGATCCTGGTCTGTGCCTCTTTGCTTCCTGGCCATGAGGTGAGTGGTTCTGCCAGCCAAATGCTCCTCCTACAATGCACTGCCACAGGCCCAAAGCAATTGGGCCAACTGAAATCTCCTAAGTCTGTAAGCCAACTTACAGACTTAAGTCTGTAAGTTGGTTATCTCAGGTATTTATTACAGTGACCGAAAGCTGACTAACACAAAGACTATCTGAACTTTCTTTTTAAAATACTATTGCATGTGAATTTTCATTCGTTTAACTGCTGAAATATGAAGGAGCTTAATTGTGGGGTGCTGCCCCAGAGTCCTGCAAGACTATTTCACCAGGTCTGATATATATACTGTTGTCTTTCTAACATCCTCAAGTTTGAAGGTGCACCCACTGTGTTATATAGATATTGTTAAAGCTATGTTTTGTGAGTGGTGAGAAGCGGTGGCATGTTGGAGCTGTTTTGTATTAATTTTCAATAGATGATTGTTAAAATTTTAGGGATTCTACAAGTCAGTTGCTATCAAATTAGTAGCTCAAAATCAGCTATGGTGAGAATATTTATACCACAAAAGTTGGCAAAGGCTGCAAATCAGAGCCTCTTCCTTACCCCATCCTCCTAGAGGTGGTTGTTAAATGTTTTCCAGCACACCACTGGAAAAAAGGTAAGATAAGAAAGAGAAGAAAAGTCACACTGTGATCTCTTTCCATACTGCCCTTCGCAGCAGGTGGGAAGGCCAGGTCTCCAGTTAACTGGTACAAAGGGAGGAGAAATAGAAAATATCCATTTGGTTTCCCTGATGGGCAAAGCACTTTTCATAGACTCTTTTTATCTTTTTGTTCTGAGAGTTATTTTGAAAGTGTTAGAACAAAATCACTTGGTACATTTAAACCTATCAAGAAGCTAAGTCTTAAAGTGCTGTGTTGCCACAGTTTTATAATCAGTAAGGAACAGAGCAGGCATTTGGAGGAAGAGGGAGTAAGAAGCTCTCAACTTGAGAGGCATGTCATGGATGTGTCAATTGAAGTAGGACATTGTAGAATGTCCATTCAAATTCTCTCCTTGCAAAAAAATTATTGCTACCATGATGGGAATGATCCAAGTTTTAGGAGTTGTGATGAAAACTAAGGTGTGAATTTCCCTTCTCTCTTTCTCTTGCTTTTCAAATAACACATGAAAAGCAGTGAGATTAAGGTTTTACTGTGAGATTTACAGTGAGATTAAGGTTCCAAAGGCCACTGGAACCACAGTCTCTCTAGAACATGAGGTAGACACAGGAAAAAGGACCAGTGAACTGTGCCCCCTACAGTAGTCTAGCCACAGGGACTCCTGGGTTTCTGCCCTCCTCACTCAACCCAGGCAAGATATTTGGACCTTGTTTGCCAGTTGGAGTGCAGGAGTTTAGGGGAGAGCACATGGGAGCTCGGGTGTACAGGAATTAATACAAATTTGGGGGAAACAGATCTTTAGCCTGCAGAAGACCTTGTATCTTGCGCCTTCAAGTAGAGTTTGGGTGGGGTTATCTTGTTCCCTCCTCTCCATCTACAAGAAAGGAAGTTTACATTCAAGGTCTTATTGTGTATGTTGTGGGAAGGAATGAAAAGGGACCAAATCATTACAGAGAACTAAGCGATGAGCTGAAAGGGGGAAAGCCCTGTAATGTGCCTTACCCACTAACACAGAGAGAAGACCTCTGCCACCGTAAATCTGCAGTGTATTTTAGGCACATCATCTTAGGAATAATTACCAAAGGCCATAACTGAGGTCTCTGTGGCAGATTCTTAACTAGAAGCTGCTGGCAAATTTGGAGACTCCAGATATTTTGCAGATTGTTATTCCCTTTTTGTTTCTGTTTTAACTGGTAGCACGCTGTTTCATTAAAAAAAAAAAGTCTTATACCAAGCAAACTCTCCAGATGGAAAGGTTCCAATGAAACTTTAAGACTGTTCTTGCATCAGCTGCAAAGTGTGTTTACAATGTTCATAATTAGAAAAGAAATGAAGAAATGATTGAATTTTCACAATACATGTTGACACATGGAAACATGAACTTTTTGGGGGCCAGTACTGGGGTTTGAACTCAGGTCCTTATACTCGCTAGGTAGGCTTTTGGGGTTTTTTGCTTTAGCTATTTTTGGGGCAGGGTCACATTTTTTGCACATGCTGGCCTGGACCATGAACCTCTTATTCAAGCTTTCTGTGTAAATAACAGGTGCATGCCACAGCTCCCAGCTTTTATTGATTGAGATGCATCTCGTAAACTTTTTGCCTGGGCTAACCTCTAACAGTGATCCTCCCGATCATCCCTCCCAAGTAGCTAGGATTATAGGAATGATCCACCATACTTGGAAAACATAAACATTCAAATATAAATTATGTAGTTCAACCCCATAAGACAATTGCAAGATTAAAAATAAATGAAATTCTCAAAAAATGGAGGATTCACTTTCGATGGAGAATGTTGATATTTGAAAGTTTGAAGACCTAACGTTTAAACGGAGTTTAGTAATGAAGGACGCAGTTCCATGCAGGCTGGCAAAGCCTTGTCTTGAAGGAACAGCAGTGACCTGAGCAGTGAGTGGAGAAAGATTAATTTTCTACTTCAGTGGTCCTGGATGTGAGACCTGACATGACATCATTCCGACCTAGCATCCTTTCTCCAAGTTAATATGATCAGACTTCCCAATTTGCTAAAATATTGCAGTGAGCTGTGTATTTGTATATGCCAATTTAGAAGAACATATCTCAAACTCATTTCTCCTCCAAATTCCTTTCTTACTTTTATTCATTACCTTTAGCACCCAGATTCTACTAATATAGAGTATCCTGGATAAATTAGGATTTATTAGAAATAAACTAGTTTTTGTTTTTTGAGACAAGGTTTTACTATGTAGCCCCAGTTGGCCTTGAATTTGAGATCTTCCTGGCTCAGTCTCCTTAGTGCTGGGACTACAGGCATGTACTACCATGCCTTGGGAAATATTTTTAATATATACTAATTCCTCAGTGTGTTCTTAGTGAATATAACACTAAATATTAGTGTCATCTTTTACATCAGTTAAAGACTGGGGAGGTGGGTTGTATCACTTGTGTGTATCACTTTTTTCAGAAGAGAAATAAAATTCACTTCCCATCACAGTTACATTTAATCTGTAATTTCTGCCTCTTTGTACAGATCAATTAATCCTTTTATTTTATTTTCATTCTGGCCTCCCCACAAACCGTCCCCCAAAACAAACTCAACTTCATTCAGATTGTCAAAATTAGCATTTTCCTCCATCCTAATTCAGCAAAACTGGTTTTGCAACATTGAACACTGTCTATGCGCTTTGAGATGCTCTACTTTCCTTCAGGATCTTGTAATAAAATAAATGAAACAAGAAGCCAAAGAACTGTAACAGTGGTGGTGTTCTAAGATTGTGACCATGAAAACAATCATTCCTTAAAAAGTGGATTTCTTCGTTTTAATAATACTCTCAACTTTTTCACAACAGTTGAACAAGTGACTTACACGTAGACAAAAACTACTTGCAAATACCTATACAGAAATATGAGAAGACAGAATCCAGGCAAGCGTAGGGCCTCAGTGGCCTGGGTAGGCTCCAGTCCTTTGTGATGTGGTGCGCTCAAGACACACTCAGGGCACTGGTTCTAAAGTAACCTTTTCTGTAATTACAGAAGGACTTCCTTATGGTGCACCCAGCTCCAAGATCACTTTCCCGCAACCCAATCCTTCCCAGAGAGTTCAACCCCCACATTCCAAGCAAAATGTTTTTAGCTCCTATTTCCTTTAGGACATGTATCCTTTCAACTTTCAAGAACAGAGAGGTCTTTTAGAACCCTTTAGCAAATTAAAAAAGAAAAAAGAAGACGATCTTGATATGGCCTAATGCAATTAACAAACATTCTATAATAGTACAATTAAAAATATAATACATAAAGATGAAATACTACATACCTCCTGGAGCACCACAATGTGTTTTTTTCTTCCAGTCTTCTGACTCCAGCTTTAGAGTTCAAGCCCTCATCACCTGGTTTCTTGTCTGGGATATGCCCATGTGCAAATTCCCATGCTAGCCTGATCCCACTTGGATACTGCTTGGATAGCTAATGACACATAAAAGGGCCCCAAATGGCTGAAAGCAAACCCAAGCTCTGTGGGCAGGGAGGAATTTGAGACTGTGACCCAAGGAGGAAGCAAAGAGTCAAGGACTTCTGAGTTGTGAGGACACTGGCCAAGTGGCCTGCAACCTGCACATTCTCTCTCTCTACACGAGCCTCTGACCACTGACCTTCAAAGTCATGAGGTATACAGCCCTTCCCACTCATTCAGTGCTGTCCAGAAAGGAAGCCATTCTTGCGTCAGTCACACGGAGCTGGGCAGGTGTTTCTGCAGGTTGCACATTGGAAAAGAACACACCTAATTAAATGTCAGAGTTGTCCAGACTTGCTCAGGGCTTAGGTGGAAAAAATGCAGCTAGCATTGAGGATTATGCTTGGAGAAGACACTGCTTGCTCAACTTTGAGAAATTGCAAGTTAGATTGGGAATTGATTGTCTGAATTATATCCTCTTTTTTCTCTAGAGAAAAAAATAATCAACCCATTGTGGATTAGTGTGAAATGTGGGCCAGTTAGATGCCTGTGGGCATCACCAAATTATCCTAATTTAGGAAGACAAAAGAAGAGTGTGGTAGGCCTGGAACAACGCCAGTTCCCATAAAAGAAGGTGATGGATGTAAAACTTTATCATATTATTTAGTCTTATCTGTGTCACAAATTTCTTAGTAAGAAAGGCTCAAACACTTGCTGGCAAGACTATGCTATTTTCACTGTGTTGTGTACATGCATTCATTGCTTTAAGAAAAAATATGGGTCATCCCATAATGTACATGCATTAATTTTCAGTGAATTTCTTCCTTGATGACTTCATGATATTATGTGTTCAAAGAATCCCTTAGGATTGTTAAAGATTCTTGAACCAGGGATGCCTCCCGCTTAACTTGACAGGTGGAAGGTTCAGAAAAGGTAAGGAGCACGTTATCTTGTACAGGAGACAGCCTCATGAATGCACACGTAAGTCTTCCCTTCAACATACCTCAGTGTTCCCTAGTGTTGAATCAAGTTCAAGCTCCTTAGTCCAGCATTCAGCATGCATTAACCTAGCACCTATCTGACCATCCTGCCTTCCCTTGCCATCTTCACCTTCATCATCGCCCTCCTTGTCTTTATCTTACACAAACTTTTCAGTTAACCAAATCTACCAATGAGTGTGCCCCAAACGTGTCACGTGAGCTTCTGTGTTTGTGGCTGGAATGTGCTTTCCTGGAGGAGGGGAACACTTTCTCTGAGGAGAAATCAGTTGAGCTGATTACAGTAGGCTTTTCTCCATCCCTCACTCAGAAATCCAAGCCACACATCGTCTACACAGCCTCTTCTCCCCCTACTACAACAAGGACCAAAACACTACTGGGTGTGCTCATGGAGCACGGTTATTGGCAATGCTAGGAAAGGACAGGTGAGACATATTTAATTTTATAATGGTCAGTCTTGCAAGTACACAATTTTTGTTTTTGAAAAAGCTCAGCAAACAGAATTGATGTGATTGAAGGTAGTTATTCATATAACAAAGCAGTTCCTTGGTGGGTTTGTTTAGGCACTGCCTGTCTATTTCTATCAGACTGCTAGCCACTTGGCAGAAGTTGAGGGGATAAAGAACCTTCAACTAGATCAAAAGAAACTTCAATGCCCTCTTTCTGCCCCTCTTCCCGAGAAGAAGGCGCTCTCTATGTGGCTGTTTTACTTTCTAGAATCTGACATTGTTTACTGAATGAGATGATCCTGTAACTCAACAGCTGTTACCTCTGAAGTGCCAGGCCAGTAACTCTCGGACAGACAGACTTCCTCAGAACTGGAAAGGAACTTAGTGACTGTCTAGTGCAACTTTTCAGACAATTTTCCAAGAAACTCTTGGAAAATTGAAAAAAGTGCCAATTTATTCACAAATGGCTCATAGGTGGAAAGGTTTTTATGACTGAATTCTGCTGTGAGCAGGAACTAGGTCAGTCGGTCAGTCACGTGAGCAGCAGGCTGCACAGCTGCTGCCTGGGGAGCAATCAGTCTGTCAACAGAACTGTCAGCATATGGAGGTGAGGAATGACACCCATGCCAGCCCATGAAAGGGAAGAAGTGCTCTGGTGGCATATGGTGCTATCCAGTCAGGATTAGGGAGTATTTTTTGGGGGTGGGGATGTCACATTTTTGCTAGAAAGGCCTTCACTCACTTTTTGGGCTTGGTGTAGGGTTGGGGGACGTAGAGGATGTGGTCTAGTATTGCCACTTGGAGAGACAGTCCTTGATATCATAACCTGCTTACTTGAAGACCAGGGATATTATTTCATTCATGTATCAATATGTGAGTACATTCAGTAAGTCATCTAATATTTGTTGAGTCTCATGTATGTGCCAGGACATCTCAAGGAACAGGTGACATGATGTCAATGAAAGATACCCTGTTGCAGTCCTTATAGAAACTCCATGTAATGGGGGACATATAACATGGCACCATAACTGAGTCAGTATAAATTGCCAGAAAGTAAAGGATATTATGAAAATGTGTACAAGCGAATTATCTTAACCTGGGGGTTCAGGAGAGTTGTCCTTAAAACTACCCTTTAAACTGGAACCTCAAGAATGAGCAGGAGGTAATATGGCAAAGGGGAAGAGGAGAAGACAGAAGACTATCATTTCTAGCCAGTACACAGGCCCTGAGGCAGAAGTGTGAGGAGGGACCTGGGTCAGAGGGCTGTTGCCAGGAAGGGGGCTATGCTTCTTGATTAGAATAGCCAGCTATAGCAGGCAGAGCTACTGGGGTCAGGTGGCTCCAGTAGAAGGAATTTTGGGTCAGTGTGCTGTGGAGACCAGGAATCATGAGATCAATAGATTTGTGACCTGTGGCCTGTCACTCCATTTCTCTGAGTTTTTGTTTCTTAATTTCTAGGAAAAGATTGCATTTGGAGAAAATCCAGGTCTGGTTCCTGGAAACCCTACTTACTACCTGGGTGACTATTGGAAAAATTAGTAAACTACTTTGCTCTTTTTAAAATTTTTTTTTTGTTTTTACATTTACTCACATGTGTGTGCATTATTTGGGCCACCCCCACTCCCACCCTACCTTCCAGGCAGAACCTATTTCACTCTTTTGTTCTTTGATTTTGTTGAAGAGAAAACATAAGAGATAATAAGAAAAACAGAGTGTTTTTGCTAGTTTGAGATAGAGATAGCTATACAGAGAGATTCCTAGCATTGCTTCCATGCACACATGTATTACAACCCACATTGATTCATCTCTACCAGACCTCTTCACCACTTCCCGGTCACCTTCCCATAGTGGCCTTTATTCACCCCTCTATAGTGAACACATCAACCACATTCAAATTTTAGGTTTCCTTCACTTTCCCTACTCATTCCGTGCACTTTCTCCCCTTAGTGTGTGACCCATGTCCAATAATTACTGCATTTGTTTTAGGTCTATAATCCGCATATGAGGGAGAACATGTGATTTTTGGCCTTCTGAGCCTGGCTAACTTCGCTTAAGATGATGTTCTCCAGTTCCATCCATTTATTTGCAAATGATAAGATTTCATTCTTCTTCATGGCTGAGTAAAACTCCATTGTGTATAAATACCACATTTTCTTAATCTATCTATTGGTGGTGGGGCTTCTTGGCTGTTTCCATAACTTAGATATTGTGAGTAGTACTGCAATAAACATGGGTGTGCAAGTTCCTTTGTAATAACCTGAGTCACATTCTTTTGGGTATATCCCTAGGAGTGGGATTGCTGGATCATATGACAGATCTATGTTTAGTTTTTTAAGAAGCTTCCATATTGTTTTCCAGAGTGGTTGTACTAGCTTACATTCCCACCTGTATGAGGGTTCCTTTTCCCCTGCATCTTCACCAACATTTGTTTTTGGTGGTGTTCTTGATGCTAACAATTCTAACAGGAGTGAGGTGGAATCTTAGTGTGGTTTTGATGGGCATTTCCTTTATGGCCAGGGGTGGTGGGCATTTTTTCATGTGATTTTTGGTCATTTGGACTTCTTCCTTTGAAAGAGTTCTGTTTAGTTCAGTTGCCCACTTCTTTATTGGTTCATTGATTTTTGGTGAGTTTAGTTTTTGAGCTCCCTGTATTTTCTGGTTCAGTCCCTTGTCTGATGTAAAGCTAGCAAATATTTTCTCCCACTCTGTGGGTGGTCTCTTCAATTTAGAGACCATTTCTTTTGTTGTGCAGAAGCTTTTTAATTTCATGTTGTCCCATTTATCCATCCTTTTTCTTAGTTGCTGGGCCACTTGAGTTCTATTGAGGAAGTCCTTGCCTATACCTAATGCTTCCAGTGTATACCCTGCTTTTTCCTGTGCTAGATTCAAGGTTTCAGGTCTGATGTCAAGGTCCTTAATCCACTTTGAGTTGATACTAGTACTAGGTGACAGGCATGGATTTAGTTTCAGTTTTCTGCAGGCAGATAACACTTTCCCCAGCAACATTTGTTGAAGAAGCTGTGTCTTCTCCATCGTGTATTTTTGGCACATTAGTCAAAAATAAGGTGGGCATAGCTGTGTGGATTCATATCTGGGTCCTCTATTCTGTTCCACTGATCTTCATGTCTGTTTTTGTGCCGGTACCAACCTTATTGCTATTGCTCTATAGTATAGTTTGAAGTCAGGTATTGTGAAACCTCCAGCATTGCTGTTTTTTCTCAGTATTGCCTTGGCTATATGTGGTCTCTTGTGTTTCTAAATGAATTTTAGGGTAGATTTTTCAATCTCTGTGATGAATGTCATTGGGATTTTGATGGGAATAGTGTTGAAATGTACATTGCTTTTAGTATTTTGACATTTTTACTATGTTGATTCTACCAATCCACGAGCATGGGAGATCTCTCCACCTTCTGTAGTCTTCCTTGATCTCTTTCTTCAATTGTTTGTAGTTCTATTTGTAAGAAGTCACTTAAGGGCTGGTGGGGTGGCTCAAGTGGTAAAGCATCTGTCTACCAAGCATGAGGTCCTGAGTTCAAACCCCAGAACTGCAAAAAAAAAAAAAATTACTAGAAGTCATTTATATCCTTTGTTAAGTTTATTCCTAGGTATTTGATTTTCTTGAAGCTATAATAAATGGAATTGTTTTCCTATGTTCTTTCTCAATCTGCTCTTTGTTGGTGTATAGAAAGGCTGTTGATTTTGGTAAGTAGATTTTGTATCCTACTACTTTGCTAAAGCTGTTTATGGAGTCTAGCAGTTTTTGGGTGGAGTTTTTTGGGTTTTTAAGATATAAGAGGGATAGTTTGACTACTTCTTTACCTATTCGTATTCCTTTTATTTCTTCTTCTTGCCTTATTACTTTGGCTAGGAATTCCAGGACTATATTGAATAGGAGTGGGGATACTGGGCACCCTTGTTTCATTCCTGACTTTGGAGAAATGGTTTCAATTTTTCCCCATTAAGTATGATGTTGGCTATAGGTTTGTCATATATAGCCTTTATAGTGTTGAGGTACATTCCTTTTCTTTCTAGTTTTCTTAGAGCTTTTATCATGAAATGGTGCTGAATCATATCAAAGGCTTTTTCTGTATCTATTGAAATGATCAAGTGGTTTTTGTCTTTGCTTCTACTAATGTGCTCTATTACATTTATTTATCTGCATGTGCTGAACCATCCCTGAATCCTTGGAATGAAGCCAACTTGGGCATGGTGGGTGATCTTTCTGATATGTTGTTGGATTCAGTTTGCCATTATTTTATTGAGGATTTTTTGATCAATGTTCATTAAGGAGATTGGTCTGTAGTTCTCCTTTTTAGATGTATCCTTGTCTGGTTTGGGGCTGAGTGTAATACTGGCTTCATAGAATAAGTTAAGCAGTGTTCCTTCCCTTTCTATTTCATAGAAAAGTTTAAGGAATGTTGGTATTAGTTCCTTTTTAAAGGTCTGGTAAATTTCAGCAGAGATTCTGTCAGGTCCTGGACTTTTCTTTTTTTGGGAGACTCTTTATTGCTGCTTCAATTTCATTATGTGGTATAGATCTGTAGGTGGCTAATATCCTTTTGGTTCAGTAGGTATCTAGAAATTTGTCATTTCTTCAAGATTTTCCAATTCATTGGAATATAGATTCTCAAAGTAGTCTCTGATAATTACCTGGATTTCCTTTGTGTTTATTGTTATCTCCCCTTTTTCATCTCTGATTTTATTAATTTGGGTCTTTTCCCTCCTCATTTTAGTCAGATTTGCCAGGGACTTGTCAATCTTGTTTATTTTTTCAAAGAACCAGCTTTTTGTTTTATTGATTCTTTGTATGTTTTTTTTTGGTCTCTATTTCATTAATTTTGGCCCTTATTTTTATTATTTCTCTCCTTCTGCTTGTTTTGGGTTCTGTTTGTTTTTGCTTTTCTAAGAGTTTGAAATGTAGCATTAGGTCATTTATTTGAGAATTTCTGTCCTTTTAATATATGCACTCATGGCTATAAACTTTCCTCTTAGGACTGCCTTTGCTGTATCCCATAGGCTCTGATAGATTGTGTTTTCATTTTCATTAAATTCCAGAAAACTTTTGATGCCTTCTCTTAGTTCTTCTATGACCCACTGATTGTTGAGCAATGTGTTATTCAGCCTCCAATTATTTGCATATTTTCTGCTGTTGTTTTTGTTGTTGAGTTCTAGTTTTATTGTATTGTGATCAGATAGATTGCTGGGGGTTATTTCTATTTTCTTATATTTGTTGAGGCTTGCTTTGTGCCCTAAGATATGATCTATTTTGGAGAAAGTTTCATGGGCTGCTGAGAAGAATGTATATTGTGCTGTTGTTGGATGAAATATTCTGTACACATCAGTTAGGTCCATTTGATTTATGTTGTCATTTAGGTCTAGAATTTCTTTGTTTTTTTTTTTGTTTGGATGACCTATCTATTGGTGATAGAAGGGTATTAAAGTCTCCCACTACCACTGTGTTGGAGTCTACATGTGCATTTAAGTCCTTTAGCGTATGTTTGGTGAAATTGGGTGCATTGACATTGGGTGTATATAGGTTGATAATTGTTATTTCCTTCTGATGTATTGCCCCTTTTATTAGTATGAAGTATCCTTCTTTGTCTTGTTTGACCAATGTAAGTTTGAAGTCTACTTTATCTGATGTAAATATTGCTACTCCTGCTTTGTTTTGGGGGCCATTGGCTTGGTAAATCTGCTTCTAGCCTTTTACCCTAAGCCAGAGTTTATTTCTGTTAATAAGGTGGAACTCTTATAAACCACAGATTGTTGGATCTTCCTTTTTAATCCACGTCAAAAAACATTGTCCTTTGATAGGGGAGTTGAGTACATTGACATTCAGTGTTGATATTGATAGGTATGTGGTGATTCCTGCCATTTAGTTGTTTTTGTTGTTTAAGGATTTGTGTGCAACCAAATCAAGGCTACTTTCTGATTACTTGTCTTTTTTCTCCTGTGGTTTAATACTTTGAGTCTTCTCATGGTTTTGTTTGCTTAAAAATATGAACTGCTTCACAGATTTATGTGTCATCCTTGCACAAGGCTATGCTAATCTTCTCTGTATCATTCCAAGTTTTAGTATATGTGTTGCCGAAGCAAGCACCTACTTTGCTGTTTAATGTCTTCATCTGAAGAGTGAGGATAATTACTCTAGTGTAGACAGCTTGGCAAAGCAGTTGTGAAAAGGTCAGAAGATAAGGCATGGGATAGGGTTTTGAAACTTTGGGAAGGAAGGCACTGATGTTAACATGAGTGTGATGACCATGGTGACAAGTGCAGTGCATCAGCAGAACCCTGGAGCTTCCCAAGGATGAAGGCAGGAATGGGGTGGAAGCAAGCACTAAACCATGAGCACTAAACCAAGGCTTTTCAAATGTGTTTTGGAAATGAGTTAGTTCTTTCATCTGCATTCCCCTGTTTAAGTGAGTTTTGTGTTTAGGGCAGAAGTTTTCTCATCCACTTGGTTGAAAGCAAGTGGAGCTCAGCTTGAGTCTCAGCAACTCCACTTAATTGTTACATCATTTTTCTCTCACTGCATAACAAGGTCCCACAAATTCAGTGCTTAAACCACATCCAGAGCTAGCATTTCTTCCTAGTGAGAAGGCCCTTGCCAAATGCTGGCTCTATGTTCTTGGACTTCCCAGTTCAGAACAGTAAGAAATAGTTCTCTACTCTTTACAATTTAAGTGAACAGCAAGCAAGCAAACACACAAAACTTCCAACCCTTTAGTATCTCACAATTTCCATAGGTCCAAGGTTCTGCCTGGCTCAGCTTGGCTCTTTGTGGAGAATTTCAGACTCAAAGTGTTGGCTGGCTGGGTCCTCATCTGAGGCTTTGGGAAAGAAGCATTTCTTTTGGTGAGCCTTCCAAGTTCATACAGACGGCTGGTGAAAGTTACTTTTTTATAGTCATAGGGCAGAGGTCCCTGCTTCCTGCTGGAGGTCATTCTGAGCAACCATAGGCCTAGCTCTAGAAGATAGGACCCTCCATCCTCTATCTTCAAGCCACGTCAAGTCCTTTCATTCTTTGACTCTGTCTAACTTCTTCTAGTAGAAGGCAGTTAAGGATCCTTAACTTAAGTTAAGTTAAGGATCCTGCTTTTAAGGATTTGTGTGATTAAAGAAGGTCCATGGATTATCTCTATATTTTAAGGTCAACTGAGTCATACTTTTTTGGGGAGTAGGGCAGTACAGGGTGTGAACCCCTGACCTTGCACTTGCTAGGCAGGCACTGTACCAATTTGAACCATGCCTCTAGCCCTTTTTGCTTTAGTTATTTTTCAGATAGGGTCCCTCTTTTTTATTGACCAGCCTCAGACCAAGATCCTTCTACCTATGCCTCCCTAGTAGTGAAACTACAGGTGTCCAGCTTGTTCTTTGAGATAGAGCCTCACTAAAACATCCCCCCACCTCCCCAGGCTGGCCTTGAACTATGATACTCCTTTCTTTGCCTCCAAAGTAACTAGAATTAGAGGCATGCACTATTGAGTGTGGCCCGTACAATATTCATGGGAGTAATATCTCATTTTATTCACAAGCTCTGGGAATGAGGTCATGGAATCTTCAGAGCCATTGCAGATACCTGCCTACTACAGGTGCCCAAGAGATTCCTACTTAACTTCTACAGGCCTCAGTTTTCTCCTCAATCATACCTTGAAGCACCGTTGTGCTGTAAGTAAAATAAGATAGACTTGCTCCTAAAACACTATGCAAGTGAACACGCTTTGCCTGGCTTCTCATATCGAGTTTTGTGTATTGAGAACCACCTAGCCCCTAATGCCAGAGGAAATGTTCCAAAAAAGAAGAAGGAATCCTGCCTCTTCTGAGTTCTCTGTTCTTTCAGAGTTTTGGCTACTAGTTTGCATCAGAAAGGTTTGATTCTCCACAGTGGCTGGTGTGTACTGCATGTAGGTATATATCAAGGACTTGGGCAAAAGGAGGACTTGCCAAAATTCAGCCTTGGCATGTCTCTATCTGATCGTTAACACACACGTGTGCACACACACATAAGTACACTGTGTCTTGGCAGTGAAAGTGGCTTCTTGGTTGTGGTAGTGTGTAAGAGGAGAAGGGAGCTTAAACATAATTGCTGGAGTTTAGTTTGCCCTGCAGATTTTATGGGTAAATTCCGTCAAAGCCTACTTGCTTTTAAGACCACAGAGTCTCATGAAAGGAAGCACAGTTGTATCTAATTGTTGAGTTGGGAGGACACAATAATCCTTGCATTATGACACTTCATGGATTTCCTCTATGCAGCAGTAAGTTTTTATAGCGCCCCCTTCTTTATTAATATGAATTTCAACAAAAGTGCCAACAGCCCTTAAATCCATCAACTGGCCATAAATCTAAGCAGGGGTGTTATGAGTCATGCCCGGATCAGCCCAGCGAATGAGCTACTGTGCTTCCACCCAGGAGCCGAGCACACCCTTCCTGAAGTGGTCATTCTCCCCAAGTCAGTTATGCTCCAGCTGAAGTAGGGACTTTGGATTTTTGCAAATTGTCAAAGGCAGTGGGGTAGGGGAGAGAGGATGGGGCACCCACAGAGCTAAACACTGGCTTCAGAGACAGTCTGGTAGCCCCTAATGTGAATGTCAGTGGCCTCTTAACAAGTTACTCCTCCTCCAACAACAGAAAGGAGTCTTTTCTGTATATTAATATTTGCCTCATACGGGTATTTTCAGGGTTAATGCATGAAAAAATGCTTTGAGTGGAGCATGGTATCTGGTGATCACATATTTTGTGTGCCCTATTCCATGGCCTAAGCCATGGATAATGACTAATGACATGGTCTTGGAGTTGGACACAGAAAATAGCAATGTGATGTATGCCAGCTCAACCCCCCACACCCAGACATCTTCCAGTCCACAGACAGCCACTCAACTCCGAAAAGTCTGGATGAAATAAAACCTTGTGAAATGGGTGCTACGCTTATTGAATTTATGGATCACTGGGGTTCTCTTTCCTTTGTAACACATTATAGAAAAATCATTAGACACATTCGTGCCATAAAATATCTTCTTTTGGGTCATTTTCTCACTAATACAGACCCCTCCCTCTGTCCCTCTCCCCCTCCTTCCCTCCTTCCTTCTTTCCTTTCTTTTTTTTCCCTTTTGACAGGATCTCACTATGTAGTCCAGGCTGACCCTGAACTCTTGATCCTTCTACATCAGCCTTCTAAGTGCTGGGATTAGAGGTGTGCAGTACCACACCCACTTGAAAGCCACTTTTAAAGATAAACCACTTCTCTGATAGGTTATTATTATTATTATCTTACCGCTTTTTCCATTAATGGAACACATATGATTAAGATGTTTAACAGAGTTCTATTTAGTATCTGGACGATTGACACATGGTCTAACATGCTGTTTGTTGTCTGGCATATGTTTATAAGTAAAAATGCACAAAAGTATATACTATGTACTACAGAATGTGTAAAAGAACACAGGAGTTAGAAAACAAAACTTAATAGTAGCTACTGTTTATTGAGAGATTTCTATGTTGTGATACATCACTGAGTGGTTTGCTTGGATTATTTCTTAGTACATCAAGGAACACTATGAAAATGATATCACCATCTTCAGCCTATCATTTTTACTGATAAAGACATAGAAGACTAGGGAAACTGGTAATTGGCTCAAGGCCACCCAGCTAGAGAGTTCTGGGGACAAAATTTGAGTGCAGCTCTACTCAACACTGGAGCAGTTATAACACAACTTATGTGCTATGTGACAGCATATAGCATAATGTCATGTGATAGTCTCCCTGTGAAAGGGAAACTGTGCCCTAAAGGCAAGTGATACTGACTGAAAAGCCTGTTCTTTGGAGGAGGACAAGCTCACCAGATGAACAAGGAACACACAGAGACTCTTTGGTTGGATTTGGTTGGGACCCAGTGTGTGTCTCCACATCCCTGTCACTGCTGGCTGTAGACCCTGCAGAGGGGCTGTCAGGAGCCACTTATGGTACACCTCTGGGAACAGTGCCCCATTTTTCCCTTCAGCCAGGCATGAGGAGGGATGGATAGAAACCCAGGAGGAAGGCAAGAGCTTGGCTGCTTTGTCTGGAAATAATGAGAATGACGTTCCATTTGACACTGCACCCCTGCCCCTTCTTATGATCTAGGATTGCAGTGTCATAACACAGAGTTCTCCCATGTGCCTTCTGAAAAGCTCAAGGGCCCAAGCTGGCTGTGCTTGTCAGTCTGAGACATTAGAAAGACAACACCAAGCCCACTCCCTTCACTCTTCTGCTTTTCATCCCCTGGAGATATCTATTTTTTATATGCATCTTTAGCATTATAATATAAATCTTTAAAAATTAAGCAAAACCCACAGTTGAATGAAATTGGTATATTGTCATTTGCAAGACTGGAGTAACAGAAAATGCTATTTTAGCAAAGTGCTATCTTCTCTCTTTCAAAATCTTTGGTTCTGCCGTGTCAGATCATAACCCAGAGTTCCAGTTCTGAAGTCTGCCTCGTTCTCATCCAAGTGAAAAGGGTGGCCCTGGCAGACCAAGGACAATTCCACATCCAGAGCCAGCAGCGCCTCTGGAAGGTCACTGGAGCACTGTCCCCAAGCATGACACACGAGGAACCACGCTTGATGACAGGCAGAGATGCATTGCTTCATTTTGTCAGCAAGACAGTGAAGAAAATTGATCTTGACAGTTATAAGGTCACATCAAAAGTAAAATCTTTGAGGAAGGTTGGAAGAAAATCCCAGCACTTATGACCTCCAGATTTCAATGGAAATCTTTCAAAAGAGATACTTGAAATGGTACACCAGGTGCACCTGCCCTATCAATATTTCTGAGCTATGGTAATATCCATGCAGTGACCTGAAGATGGCTCACATCGGTGGGGAAGAAGCACCCGAAGTCAACTGCAGGGTTTTATCCACATAAAACCTGACCCCAAAGCAATTTATCTTTGCTCTTTACAACAAAGGCAGGAGGAATTTTTGTAACATTTAACAACAGCCAACATGGCCTCTGAATGCCACATGGAAATGAAAAAGCAGACAAGTTGTTGGGAGAGGATGACATGCACTTAGCTTGCCCTCTAATGAAATGATCACAGGTTTGATTGGCTGTGTCACTTTTGGAGGAAGAATCAGTAGTTAATTCATCCAGAGTGAGTGCCGATCTTTGATGACAGGTGACATGAAAATGCAGTCTAACTTTTCCTTTTTTATGCTATAAGAGATGACATTTTCAGTAGTCACATGAAGTGCAAAAGAATGAATATTAAAAGGTGTGCCTTATCATTTAAATGAAGAACTCTTTATTGTTGGATTAATCAGTAACTCGCCTCAACATTTCCAGCCTCTGAGTTATCTAAGCAACCTGCTGCCCTTCCTGAGGGAAGGTCCCTAGCTTCCAGGCCCCATGTCTCTATGTGGAAGAAGGGAACTTGGAACTCAAAAGAAGATAAGAGAATTTGCACCATATCACTATCAAGCTAGAGACCTAAGCAAGCCATGGATGTCCCCATCCTTTTAGCTGAAGGACAGTTTTTCTTCATTAAATGGTGGTGTCAGGAACCCCCAGCAGCCAGTGTCTATCCAGCTGTTGATGGTGGCGTGAAGAGGGTTCTACACCTCTGGCTGTGATCAGAATGGGGGACAACTATGGGTTGTCCACTCTACCTGCATATACCTGTTAGAACTGCTAATGCTTGTGTGGGTCAGGAATCTGGAAGTAAGCTTGAGAAGGAGCTAAGGAATCCAACTAGGGAAATATAGCAATAATTTTGCCCTTCTGTATCTTCTGAACATGGATATATATTTTGTTTATAGAATACAAAGAGTGTTATATTTCCACTTCGGCATGTACTCTATGCTCTGCTCACTTTCCACCCTCAGGCTTTTAATCAAAACCACATATGCAATCCATTTAGATATATGAACATAAAATACAGGTCTGTATTTTCCAAATATGTAAAGACATAGCAAAGAATTCTGGAAGTGTTTACAGCACACAGCTAATGATGGTTAACTCAGTAGAGAGGGTGGAGGAGGATGGATGCAGGGGCACATCTCATCTCAGCAGGGTTTGTCACTGGGGTCTCCAGCCTTACTTGCAACATGCTCACATTTTATATGGAGAAGAGTTTTTCCTCTTTTTACCTTATTTCTAGAAACCTCTTCAGTCTTGCCAATTAGTCTCACTTTGGCAATTCCCCACTGAGGAGTCCAGTCGAATAATTCAGATTTGGAAGGGGGTAAGTGTATGTTTCCTGAAAAAGTATTATGTCATTTACAAAAGAAAGCAGCCTGCTGGAGTTGGATATAATTAGAATCATTACACTCTCCTTAGAGCCCTTCCACAAATAGATAACAATGTGCTCTCTTCCTCCCCTATGGAGAAGGCCTTCCCAGAGCCTGAGTTCTGGCTCTAAATGGAAAGTCATTGTTGCAGGCTCCACTCTGTCTAGCTGCAGCCCCAACTGGGGGCTAGGAAAGTCCCTCCATCCCCTTTGCCTGCTGGGAGGAGCTAATTCTCCAAAGAGAATAGAGGAAGGCAGCTGGCCTCCCTGCACCGCAGCCGTCCTGCTTCTCTGATCAGCCCAGCACAGCTGGAGGCCCAACCCAGTACTACTGGAGGCCACGAAGCCTGGCTCTGTGTCCCATTGCTTGTTTCTATGCACCTCACACTCAAGCAGCACCACCCTCCAGCACCCTGAGTACTCCATGCCTTGCTCGTGCCTGTCCTTCAAGGCCCATCTCCAATGCCAGAGCCTCAGTTAGTGTTTCTCAGTCTCCCCAGGAGGACGTCATTGCTTTCTCCTCCATTCCCCTCAACGTCTGATGGCCCCCACATCTAGCGAGAAGTGGACAGGCCAGGTCCCTCAGCGGAGCCCCATGAGGAGGGTGAGTGACTCACACACCCCAACCCTCCTTCCTTTTTACATGCCAGGCCTTATTCTAGAATTTGGAGAAATAAAAATGGACAAGGGATTGCCCCGATCCCCTGGGTCTCATGGTTTAGAGATTTGGATCATTACCAAAGTCAGTGCAGTGCCACCGACCCACCCCACGCTGGGCAGTTTCCACCCACTTGAGCCTCTCTAGCCCCAACTTTGCCTCCTCCCTGTTTAAACACTGTAAGGAAGACTCATTCCTCACCAGGGCAACAGGCCTCCTCAGAGGTGGCTGGAGGGGAGCCTGCCTTTCCAGTGAGAGAGGAGGAGGGATCACATACAAAAACAGAAATGAGCAGTTCAGTACTGGAAGCAGGAACAGATACCTTGCCCATGTGAGCACAGGAAGAGAGCTGGACACAAGTGCCCTGTCCCTTAGGGTAAGCTAGTTTTAATTTCTTAAAGCATGGTATCTGTAATGTCCTGGAATTTTGAACCAAAATTAAAATTCGGCTTTTAGTTTATACCCAGAAGCACAAAGCTATCTTTCAGTGGTTTGGCACCTTTATATTTGGTTTAATTGCATTTTTATAAATATGATTTGCACATATTAGAGTAGATTAGTAAAGGGCCAGATAAGGAAAGATGAGGGCGATAAGGACCCAGTAAGCTGGAATGGTGAAGAAAGCTGACGTCAGCAGCATGGTAGCTTGAAGCAGTTTTTGTGAGGACTTCATCTGAGACACCGAGCACAGTCTTCTAGCCCCTTTACAGCTGGGAAGGCTGGGTGCAGGAAGGACCTGACTCTCCTTGAGGACAGCAGGTTTTATACATGGCACACTTTGGGCCTTTTCATACTGTCGTTGGAGGTAGGGAGGAGAGCTGGGTTGAAAAGGGGCGCAGGCAAACTTGAGGTGAATGCACTGGGTCCCCAAGGGACAAAGCCACAACAGCTGCTGGCCAGCTGCCAGAACAGCTGTTGTAACTAGCAGCACCCCTCCCCCCCAGGCTCTCTGGCTGCACCCAGCTGCTCTCCGTGCATGGTCCATTCTGTGTGAGCTGAGCTGCCAGAATCTCCAGGAAAACCTGTGCAAAGGCCAGTCCACCGCCCACCACCCCTCCCTTCTCCTGGCTCCTATTGTTCACCTCAGGGGCCACCACTCAGGACTTTGCAGTGAACGTTTTTGGTTTGTTCTGAGATTGCTGCCCCTGCCGGGGGTCCCTGCCCTGCTCCTGCCAGCAACCATACTGATCACTGGCCTCTGAGCTGGGTCAGCACACAGCCCTAATGAACCCTGATGATGCTGGGAAACAGTCCTGTGACCTCTGCTTGTTAAGGGTCAGTGGACCCACTGGTGGAGCACAGGTTGTCAGAACAATGTCAGCAGGGCCCTCAGGAAAGTGCTGACAGTTGTGGCCCTAGCATAGCAAGCCCCTCACACTGGAAAACCGATAGCCATCTGTCCTTATCTCAGCCCTCCCAGTTCCCACACTGCCACCCAACAACTCTGAATGAGCAAATGGAAGTCTAGGTCATCTGAAGTCAGCCAGTCATATTTTCCAAGTCATGTTCTCAAGGAAAGGGTTGAACCTAAAGAAGGGTGTGTATTTGGGAGTGGGGAGTAAATCTCCGTGCCTCTTGGTTCTCTCTCCATTTTTCTCCTCCCTTTGTTACTTATGTTTTCCCACCTATACTTTCCTCTTTTATTTGCATTTACTTTTCTATTTATGTATTTAATCAGATATGCAACCAAACTCACATAACCTATTTCTAAATCCAAGTTGAGCAGTCCTTATTTAAAATGCATGAGACCAGAGGGTTTCAGAGTTGTTGTTTTTTAAGACTTTTGAAGATTTGCATGTATGTAACAGGATGTCTTGAGACTCAAGTATAAACATGAAATTCAGTTGTTTCATATATACAGTATACACAGAACCTGAAGCTAATTTTATACTACATTTTAAAATAAGTTTGTGCTGAGACAAAGTTCTATGGTGTAGAATTTTCTTTTGTAGTTTTGGATTTTGGAGCACATCAGATTCTCAGATTAGAGATATTTACTCATACCTCTAGAAGACCATAGATTACAAAATAGACTAGAGCTGGGAGATCAGGCCTAGCCTGCCTTTCCTGGACTATGGTGCATAGATGAGAATTAGTTTACTTTTCCAGGAAAGCTATCTGGAGAGGTAACATGGAACCAGACCATGGTTGTTCTACCTTGAGAGCCAGGCAGAGACAAGCCATTGGAAGATTTCAGATCAGTGATACATGCAACACTTAGCTTCTGAAAGTGACAAAGGGAACACAGGGCTCAGACCTTGGGATCTGAGGAGTGTGGGTCTTGCTTCCATCAGTCACCACCTCTGATCTCATAGCAGCCATTGGGTCATCCAAGACTTTAGTCGTCATCTGTATTTGTTCCTCTGCTCCTCTGTTCCTTGCACTGCATAGGGCTTTTGTAAGGATGATGTGATAGGAATATTTATGGGGAAAAAAGGCTTTGATAAACAGTAAAACAGAGTTAGGATTCAGACACTGGCCAGTTGGATCCTCCACAGTATCCACAGTCTGACATGGAGACTTGAGAGATATCATATGGCAATTACCACTGCAGGCTGTTACAGTGATGGTGATGGAAGGTGAAAGACTCCTCTGGTGTAGAAAGAAGGAGTAGAAAAGATACTGGTACAGGGGACAGAGAAATCCCTGTCAAAGAGGAAGAAACTGAATGCAAACATAGGCAGGAAGAGAGAGAAAGATGGGCCACACTAAGGGGCCTTATTGAAGCAAAAACCATGGCAGCTTGCATATTGGAATCGAGGAATAAGAAAGAATCAAACATTAGGGATTTTAGCTTCAAAGACAGGTAGGCTGAGGTGAGGGGCAGTGGGAAGTGGAGGATATTGTAGGAGAAGATGCTAAATTTGGACGTTTTCAACCTTCAGTGCCACCAGAGCAAGCAGTGGGCAGCTGCACACATGCATGGAATGACTGAACCTAGTTGATTTGACCATAGGCACAGGAGAGGTTTGTCCTGGAAATGACATTTTAGATGGAGCTGTTCAGCAAATGAAGGTCTTGGGAGGGAGATGGGGAGAGGGGAGAGGGGAGAGGGCTAAAATAGACACCTGAAGGTACCACAGATAGGAGTGGGTGTGGAAAGGAAATGCAAAGGTGACCCAGAGTCAGACAGAGAGAAGCGCTGCAAACACAAGACAAAGGCATGATTCAAAAAGGAAAAAAAGTCAAAAAGGTATCCAACACCGAAGAAGGGCTGAGTAAAATGAGATGCCAACCAACCACTGGGTTTGAATTTGGGAGTGAGGGCAGTGAGAGAGAGTGAAGAGAGACAGAGCCAAGTGCAGAGGAGGAGGGAGAAGGAGGAACAAAGGATGAGAGGGGGAATCACAGAAGACTTTGAAAGTGCAGGTCCCATCTGGAAGTGGAGGTGGGACTCTCCAGGATTGAAGAAATGACCAAATGGGTGAAAAAGCAGTGACCTTGGACATAGACCAGAAGACTTAAGCAGGAAAGTCACAGAGTCTGGACAGCAGGTAGGTAGCTTGGGATGTAAGTTTGAGCAAGGGGTAGTATTTTGGAATCTTTAGATAGAGCACTCAAGAACAGGAATGAGTGACCAGAGGCGCTTGGCAAGTGGCTGGTGGCCCTGGCATTGACTGAGCCATGGGAACTCTATGCCAAGATTCAGTCCCTACAGGGTTTTGTATCTCTCACCTCCTTCTGGTGCTTTTGATCTGAAACAATAATAAATGATGTTAAAATACCTCCTGTTATTAAATGTTCCTTTTAAGGTAAACAGACATAAATAAATGTTGATTTATGACCAGAACATGAAAACCTTCATGAAATAATCTTTCTTTTGTCCTGGTGGACCACATCAGTTGCTGACAACTTGGAGCATTTCACAACTGACTTTTTATCTGGGGCCATGAATCTTAAACTGCTCCAGCCAGATACCTTACTCTTCACAGCTCTAATGAATCAGGCCTCTTGACAGCTCTTGGTTATATGGTTCCGTGGGCTCGTCCCAGAAACAAGGCATCTTGTTTTCATTACAGTAAGTAATCGCCTTACTTTCTTTCCTTCCTTTTGTGTGGGGAGGAGGGTGGAGGGTAGAATCTTGTGTGCACTAGGCAAGTGCTGTACCACTGAGCCCCACCCCCAGCCCTAGGAACTGACTTCTGAGCAGGAAAAGCTATGCAAATTCACTTTGCCTTTATTTGAAACCAACAGACTGTCTTGCTCAGTACCAAGGGAAACAGAATATTTTAGTCTTGTGTAGTGTGAATTTTGGAACAGCAGCCACGAGCCATAAAAACTGTATAGCTTTTTTTTCCCTCAGTTGTGTGACATCTTTTGGGGGTGTGCCCCCGATCTATGCTTCATAGTCATATTGATAAGCATTTCGAGAATGAACGTTAATGTGTCTGAAACACATGTTCCTTTTGCTCAGCTGTAGGCAATCGAAGGCTGTGAGACAAAGTCCTTCTCGATATGCACACAGTGTTGAAGGAAGGCAAACATTCTTTTCATAGCTTAGTGGACAGACAACAGAGATGGGGGGTGTGGCTCACCTGTCTGGCCAGAACTCTGCTTCTTAAACTGATGAACGCACACTAAGATGGGTGAGTGCTCTGGGCCCTCGGGTTGCCATATAATCAGAGTGTGTACCCCAACACTGAGGCCCCTCGAAGGACTCTCCAAAGGACCAAGGAACATTCTTTCCCCGACTTCGAAGCCTTGTGCTGATCCATGAGCTGGCAGCAGCCTCTCGGCCCTGCTGGGAGAGACAAGGAGCTTCTATCCTTTCTGTGGTTGGCCAGAAGGCAGCCTCACCTCCTCCTCATCCCTTTGTCTGTCAGCACTCCACCCCGTGATAACCAGAAGGCCATAGGTGAATTGCCTTCCTGCCTGCTGGATGACAGCTCCTGTCAGATCCCTGGTGTCTGGGCCTCTGCCAACCTCCCTGTTCCTTAGGGCTGGGGAAAGGGAGGATGGAAATGTCCCCACTTGGGTAACACTCTAATCCCACAGGCAAACTATGTTTTACCTATGGAACCATCCATGAACTGCTATGTGATCACCATTGAAAAAAAGAAATATGTTGGCTCCTAAATGATTTATTTGCATTATGCACAAAGACTAGGGGATAGTTTAAATTTACATATACGAAATAGAGAAATGATGCAACTATTCATCGTGGGGAGGGAAAATAGATTTTGTTTGAAATGCTCAGATAATTGAAGCCCAACTATATATGTGTGTGTGTTGGGGGGGCACACTTGGATTACAAGGATAATCGCCCAATTCACTGCTCTACTTTGTACATGTAGACACAAAAGTGTACAGTATTTAAAGTATCCAGTGTCCTCCAGAATGCAGCCCCAGCATTTGTGAGCTCACTCTGTGATGGAAGCAGTATCCAGAAATCCTGGACCTGGGCCAGATTCATTGTTTGCAGTCCATTTTCTTGTCACTGAAGTCAGAGAGAAATTCGTGTTAAGGGTAACATACCACGTTTTATGAGGGGGCTTCATGGAGGCGTGGGAAGGTTGAGATTTCATGCTGTTCATAACAAGCCTTTAAGCTCTGTCTTGAGGAAAGAACGAAGTACACTAAGTGACAAAGAAATACCTGTGAAACTTAACTTTCAAAGGCCCCCAGTTTTTAGTTGCAGAATATTTAGCACAGGTCTTTGATCATGTAAGAAGATTGCTAAATGGTAAATACTCCTCAAAACTGGTAAGGATTTTATCTATACTGAAATCTTAAGAGTGTCTCAGATACCATAGAAAAGGTTGCTGTCACCTCTAAGTCATTGAAAACAATCCTGGAAAAAAGTTTCAGGGCCAGGCACTGTGGCTCATGCCTGTAATTTCAGCCACTTGGGAAGCAGAGATCTGGAGGATTGAGATTCAAGGCCAGTTCCCATAAAAAGTTAGTGAGACTTTCTCAGTGTCAGTGGCTCCTGCTACTAGCTTGTAGCTATTTGAGAAGCTAAGATCCAGAGGACTGCAGTTTGAGGTAAGCCTGGGTAAATAGTTTGCAAGACTCCATCTCCAAAAATAGCCACAGCAAAATGAACTGGAAGTTCAGCTCCAGCAGTAGAGCACCTGCTCTGTAAGCATGAAGCTCTGAATTTAAACCACCCCTCCAAAAAAAAAAGAGTTACTGGAGACTCTCATATCAATCAATAAGCCAGGAATAGTGGGGTGCTCCTGTCATTCCAGCTATGAGGGAGGCATAGGTAGGAGGATCACAGTCTGAGGCCAGCCCTCAGGCAAAAATCCCACCTGAAAAATTAAACTAAAACAAAAAAGGACTGGGGGCATGGCTCAAGGCAGAGCACCTACCTTGCAAGGTCAAGGCTCCGAGTTCAAACCCCAGTACAGCAAAAAGAAATTTTTAGTGCAAAAAACGTGGGAGTGGGGAGGATAATTCTGGGGATGTCATTCAGTGATAAAACACTTGGCTAGCATGTACATAGACCTGGAGTTCAATCCCCAGCACTGCAAAAAGAAGCATCCTGCATTTGCGACTAGGATGCTATTTATTACTTGTTTTCTATTTATCACACAATCTTCTTCTGGATTAATTGTACATCCTGTTGACTTCCATTGTTGGCTCATTAGCTATACCTTGTGCTTTTCTTGTTTTAGTTAGTAATCTGAGGAGTTCAATATGCATCTCTGAGTCATTACAATCTAACTTGTATTAATATATACTAATGAGCGGGGCATGGTTGTGCATGCCTAAAATCCCAGTATTTGTGAGGCTGAGGTAGGAGGATCAGGAATTGGAGGCCAACCTGGGCTACAAAGTGAGTTCAAGTTGAGCCTGGGCTACATAGCGAGACCCTGTATCAAAACAACAACAGGAAGGAGCCTGAGACCATACATAAATTTTTATACTACCTAAAACTCTGCATTGACATCTATTTCTAACCTTTATTCCATTGTCATTGTCATCTTACATTTTCCTTTTTCCCCCGGTGGTGGGAATGGAGCCCAGGGCCTCAAGCAGGAGGTCTACTACTGAGGTACATTCCCAAACTGCATTTTTCTTCTTAATAAAGTCCACAATATAAGAATATTTTTGCTTTAAGAAGTTTAGTTATCTTTAAAGAAATTGAGAAAAGAAAAATAGAGCAAACTTTCCATTTCTAGTTTCTTGAATTTCTTCTTGTAGATACAAGTTGTTTCTGTGCCCTAGAACTTTCCATAGCATTCTTGTAGTGGGCTTATGCCAGAAACCATTTCAGGAAGCTTGATTTCTTGTTGCTTGTGTGGGTGGATATTTTATTTGGATATAGTGTCCTAACATAACAGGCTTTGCCCACGCTGTATGTTGTGAAGACATTGTACGGTTGGGTGCCCACTGGTGGTGTGCTGGTGAAATGTTGGCTTAGAGTTTCAAGGGATAAAGCTTTTCTTTGGTGGCATTGGGGTTTGAACCCAGGGCTTCGTGGTTGCAAAGCAGACACTAAGAAGCAAGGTTAGATTAAAACTTTCATATAAAATCTTCATAATCTTAGCTTTCTACCAATTCAAAATAGTATTTTCCCCAATTTCACTGAAGCAAAAGTTCACTGACATTTCACAAAGTGATCATTTAAAATAGATTCTATTATTAAAGTACATTGAAATTCTTGAGTCAATTTCAAACTACATGTCTGTTATGCATATGACATTGGTATAAGAGTAATTTCTGCTTCAGAATATTTCTCTCTCTTTCTCTCTCTCTCTCTCTTTGCAGTGGTACTTGGGTTTGAGCTCAGTGCTTCAAGCTTGCTAGGCAGGCACTCTTACCACTTGAGCCACACCTCCAGCCCAGAATATTTTTCTGTAGTCCAATTGCCTAGTGGCTGTTTTGAGAGAGTTGAAACTGAGAGAATTATTTGTGAGGCGAATGTTTAGATTGAGAAGATGCTGGTACCCAAGATAAACACTTTTCCAAAATCCCTAACCATACATCTCAAAATAATATTTTATGTACAATAATTAATGAAAAAAGAAGAAACAGTTTAAAGTATTAAAAAGGAAAGAATACAGTTATTCTAAAAGTGAAATCTTATAATGGGTACAGACATTTAAATTACCAGGTTTTGAGACAATTGAGCACAAATTGATAATACTGGGCAGTTGTTAGTCTGGGGGGAGGCTGACAATGACATTGTACTTATGTTTAAAAAGTTACATATGCAAACAAAATTTCCCAGAGAATTGTAGGATCAGTCATAGTTTCCTCACCTTTACATAGTTGGTCCTTTTGAGGATAACACCAATCACTGCTAAGCTTCTTATCATGCGAAAGCAAATGAGATTCCCCCCTTTCTTCCTTCTGTGAAAACAACTTTTATTAATGTCATTCTCAAAATAAGGTTGAGACTCACAGAGCAAAAAAACAATATTTGTAAAAGATCTATCTGATAATTATTCTCCAAAATACGCAAAGAAAGCCTTAAAACTGAGCAATTAACCGTTCAATTAAAAACAGGCATACCCATTTATCACAGACCACAAATAAGCACATGCAAATGAATCCCACAATAAGCTAACACCACGTCCCTACTAGAGTGGCCAAAGTCCCGAACACGGACAGTAGTGACCACTGAGGGATGTGGAGCCCCAGCAACTCGCTCACTTCTGCAGGAGTGCCAAGCCCAGCTGTCACTTGGGAGGTTTTGGCAGCTTCTTACGAACCTGAATGTAATCTTAGCACGCGATCTAGCCATCGCAATCTTTAGTATTTGCCCAAACCATTTGAAAACTTACGTCCACACAAAAATCCCCACACAGATGTTTAAAGGAGCTTTACTTATAACTGTCCAAGACTGGAAGCCAAATTCCCCTCAACAGGTGAATGGATAAACTGAGGTACCTCCAGAAATGAGCCGAGAAGAGACGTGGAGGAACCCAAGTGCATATTGCTAAGTGAAATAAGCCATTTTGAAAAGGCGGTTCCAAGTATGGAACATTCTGGAAATGGCAACGCTGTAGAGTCAGTAGAAAGATCAGTGGTTGCCAGGGGTTTGTCAGGAGGTATGGATACACGGGGGATACTTAGGCTGTGAAACTGTTCTGTATGACATGACAAGGGTTGACATGTTGTCATGCATTTGTCCAAAGCTACAGAATATATGGCTTTGGACAATGTAAACTGTGACTTGATGATAATGAAATGCTGATGTAGATACATTAATCCTAATTAAGGTGTCACTGTGGTGTGTGCTGGATGTTGTCTGCAGCAGAAGTTATAGGTGCGTATGGTTGGGGCTAGGTGGTAACTCTGTGTACATTGAATTTTGCTGTAAATCAAAAACTACTCTTTAAAAAGTCCACTTGTTTAAAACTAATAAAAGAATAGATTTGAAGACATCTAAGATGCCTTGCTAGAGTTGGATCTTAAATACCTGCTGAAGGCATCTGAATTAAAGCTTGATCCCCAGAATGGTGTTACTGGGTGGTGGGAGAACCTTTGAGAGATGAAGCCTAATGGAAGGTCCCTGGTCACTGGGGGGTTAAAAGGAATTGTGAGACCCCTGACTCTTCCTTTTCATCTTCCTCTTTTTCTTCCGGGTCATGAGGTAAGCAGTTTTGTTCTCCTACACCCTCATGCCACAAGCCCAAAGCAACAGGGAAAATTAATCACAGAATGAAACCTTAAGTCAAAAGAAACCTTTTTTTCTTTATAAATTAATCATCTCAGGTGTTATGTTATAGTGATGGAAAGCTGACTAACACAACTATTAAACACTGTCGAAAAGCTCCGTGTCATTCTCAATTCTTACACAAATGGCTTTTTCTCAAGTCCTGGCAGCTCTAATGTCAGGTGGCTTTTGGTCTTGATGAGCCTTGAAAGTGAAAGTGGGGAAAAGGCAGCTAAAACTAATAACACACTTGTCATACACTATACCAAAGAAGCCCAAATACCTGTGACTTTACAAGTTGTCTAATTCCTTCCATCCAAAGCAAGGGCCTAAGTGCCTGGCATAGACCACTGTGTGTCATCCTCCATGCAGGCCCCCATACTGCCATGACTTCTTCCAGTTCTTCTTTCCTGGCCTCCTCCATGTGCCATGCCACTATCTCTGAACAGATGGCTTGTGGTACCTGGGCTACTTGTCCTCAGTGGGGGTCACCACTGACTCTACTGCTTTGGCTTCAGAAGGACAGACAATTTGTCATTCCTTCCAAAGCAGCTTTGACCTGGCTGTAATGTTCACAAGACTTTCTAGAGGGTACAACAGAAAACGACTCCAATCCACCAGTCGTGAGGGAGTCGGGGTGCTAAATATCAAACGTAACGTCTTGTATAAAGCACCAAATCATACTGGGGCATCTCCAGGCTGGCCAGCTGAGGTACAGAGCTGGCTCTGCTGCATTCCTGTCTCCCCAGACTCCACCTCTTCCACAGAGTCCACAGGAGCCAGCAGTCAGGAGCCCACTTGGGCCCAGTCCCGGCTCAGAAGGGCGCTGCACATTCCTCACTCCCTTGAGCTAGTGAGATCTCCCTCTATCCTCTCAGCTGCCATCACTGTGGGTTCCTTTGCTTGAGACATTCCCTCCTCCCCTGCCATGCTGGGCTGACATGTTTTCCATACTTTTGATCTTCACTTTCCATGAGCAATGAGCACCCAATTAAATATTTGGTTACTTGTTGATTGGCTTCTGTGTTGAAAGCTTTGAAATGGCAAAGTTTCTGTTTTGCTCTTGGTATGAGGATATTTTTGATACTTGGTCAATGCACAATAATTGTTGAATAGTTGAATTAATGAACAAAAATGACCTGATCAAGCAACCCTGATGTGAAATCAAGCCTTTCTATGAAAAGCAGAATCTGCTTACAAATTCCAAGAGAACAATTTTGGTGCAGCTTCAGACAAATCTTAAGGGTAGTTGTCCATAGAGCTCTCACTATAGTAGGAAAAAAGACCAATTTCTTGTCTTTTCTATGTGTGTGTGTGTGTGTGTGTGTGTGTGTGTGAGAGAGAGAGAGAGAGAGAGAGAGAGATGGGTTTTTCAAGATAGGTTCTCTCAAACTAATCGCCTAGGCTGGTTTGGAACCGCAATCCCCTTGATCTTGCCTCCTGAGTAGCTAGGATTACAGGTGTGAGCGATTGATGCTGGGTCAATTTTTTGTCTTCAGACCAAAATGGAAGAATTCTCTTCCATTGGATGGCCCTTAGGCTGAATTGCTCTTTCTAGCCAATCAGAAGTAATCATTCTTATTAGGTAGGTTTCAAGAAGGAGTGCTGAATCCACCCTGAATGGGATGGCATGGATACACTGTGTGGTACACGGAACTTTTCACCAAAATGCTTCACCTGGATGAATGGACTTGTTTCTTATCAGCTCATCTGAATTTCTGCCCAACTGCTTTGAAGTGAGCACAATGAGGATCACTTCTCTGGTTCCATAACAAAATGCACACATGGCTGTTAGTGATAACTGGTGGCTTTGCTAAAGAAGGCCTTGGTGGGGGTGTGTGCCTGGGTGTGCACGCACGCATGTGCAAATAACGCCCTTAACTTTTGAGTCAATGAATGTTCAAGCCAATTTGGGATTAACGAAGCCATGTGGACAGATTAGGGATGTAGGGCCCGTTTTGTAGGGAATAGGGCATATTCAGTGAAGGGAAAGACCTGGAAAAAGTGAGCCACAGAGGACACGAGGGCCGGGCAACAGGCTGGCTTTCAGGAGCTGTGCCCAGTGGTGTGTGATGTCGTCGGGGAACCTGCTCATCCCAATGCAGGGAGTGCAAGGTAGGATGTGCCTTAGCCTTTCTTTTCCTCCCAATCCTCCTTCATTCTTCCAGACTGTGTGACACAGAGATACAGTGACTCTAGAGGAATTTACAAAGGTCAAAAAGTGGTGCTCTTTATTAAGGAGAGTGTCCAGCTGGGCTTTCTGGCCACTGGAACGTGGAGAACTTCATTAGAAAATTCCATGACAACCCACATAAACAGACTCCCCGACACATGAAGTCCCTCATTCAAAGTGCAAGGCACAAGACCAGCTTCTAGATACTTCTTCACTCTCCCCACACCCCAGTAGTGCCTGTTCTTTGCCAGTTTCTCACTCCCCACCCTTTCAAAATCTCTCACAAGCACATGAAGCGGAGAAGCTGGGGTAGGAGAAGCAGCAAGGAGCAAACAAGGGAGAAGGAGGGGTAGGGAGAGGGACAGGAGGAGGATGAAGGCCAATTGACAGATGGGGGTGCACAAGAGTGTTCCAAGAGGATTGTCCCTGTGGGACAGCCTCCAAACCAGAAAGTGTGAATGCAGGGATACAGTGCCCACGTCTATCTTAGGACGTTTTCCTAGAAAAAGCTGTGGAGAACACAGCCTCACAGAAAGTCACTGGGCTGAGCATGGAACCCTCGAGTTAGCGGGGACCTGACCTGTGCAGATCAGTAGCCTCAGCTGCTCCAGAAGGAGGGGGCTGATGCGAGCACTTGGATGGTCGTCACTGCTCTGATTCGTAGGTAGGTATTGGATTTGCCTCCCTTTGGTCTTTCAGATGTGGCTTCTACTCTGTCCACCTGCTCTGTGCCTTATTTGCTGGTTGATGTCATGGACTGTGTCCATGAGGCTTCTGCTACCTACAGGGGTTGGTCAATGGGAGATGACCAATGGGAGTGGAAAGACAGTGCGTGAAGGATGCTGTGGGCTCTGCCTCTTTCATTTGCCCTTGCCTGTTCCCGTTCTCCATCTCTAAGGAGATTTCTAAAGACAATATAACTTAAAATGCCTCATAAGAACCAGTTACACCTATTCTAAGTGTGTGTGTGTGTGTGTGTGTGTGTGTGTGTGTGTGTGTGGTGTGATAGAGAGAGAGAAAGAGAGAGAGAGAGAGAGAGAGCTATCACTGGGCATTTTGAACCATTCAGTCACACCTGTCGCCTGCCCTCCCATTCTCAATATAATATCCCCCAGGCCATACGAGTCTCACTCTCATGATCACTACCATTTCAGGTAACTCCTTGTTAGGAACACCAGATAGTCTAACTTTTGATCTTTTCCCCAGTTGTGACATCCAGTGTCAAAGAGCGTCTACTTTTGACCGAGTCCCAGCTAGAGTCAAAGGCATGCCATGTAGCGTTGGAGCCTACAGCCTGTTTGCTGTGTAGACAGCTTTGCCAGGTGTAGGCAAGGATGGGTACACCATGACATTCTGTCCTAGGCCAAAATACCACTTGAAAGTTGAGTTTCCCAGACCTTTCCCCAGAGATTGTGTTCAGAGCCAGTTCCAGCCACACTGGAGACTGCTGCCTATGTTAGAGTCACAGACTCACTCCTGTGCTCCTCCTCTCCCTCGCCCGTGGGGCCTCCACACTCCTCAGCACATCCAGTCTCTCCCCCCTTCTTTCCCTCCCTTTTGCTTCCTCTCTCTTCCTCCTTGGCAGCTCCTGGACATAGGTGAGAGGGTCTCACCATGCAGGTGTTGGCGTGGAGCTGAGGTTCACAAGGAGGCCAGGGCTGAGGGTCAGGCGTGCCCCCTCATGGGGCAGCACTTCTGGAAACAGACTGGGGCTTCTATTTTCATGTTTGCCAGCATGGGCATGGGACCGGCTGTCTGAGAGCAAGAGACCAAAACCTTAGGGCATCAGAATGTCTCTCTGCTGGGTGAGTCAGCCTCTTCCCACTTGCCTTCCATCAAGGCTGAGCAGGCAAAGTAAACAACTAGCAATATAGCTTGTTTATTTTTTTCACTTGTAAGCACGGACACGGGACAAGAAAAACAATTAAATGCTTAATTATTGGTTGTAAACTCCTGATGTGAAAGCTGCCGTCGGATGTGTTTGGAGACAGGAAAAGTGTAGCCCAGCTGTTTCGGGGACTCTGGTACTGCCCAACAGCTGTGTGGGAGTCTCAGAAAAGTCTCTGTGGAATCCGGTGTAGTTTCATTTCCCTCCTCTTTTGAGGGGAGCTGTTCTCGTAAGGCGATAACTTATCTTCTGGTGGCTCCTCTCAAGAGGATCAATGTCAGGAAAAAACAGAATATGTCGCCTTTGTATTTTAAGACTTCCTTTTGTTGCCATCCTTCCGTGAGGATGGCTTTATCTTGGTGCAGAGGCCAGGAAGTTGGTTGTGTTGGCTGGAGCATCCTTGCAGCCCAGGCTTGGCCAGAGCTGCAGGCGGCCCAGCTGTGCCTCCAGCTCTGCCTGGCCTGTTTGCCCAAGACCCAGAGTCCTAGGTTCACAAGGTGTCCACTTTGTTCCTGAAATATTATTTACCTTCTTCAGATGAGAAGATTAGTTCCATCCGACTTTATGTTCCTTAAAATCTGACTGTACCTCTGCAACCCTCTTAGCCAGCAGCAGGTGAGCTCAAACATCTGTGTCCCTGCGAGCAAACAAGATTTTCTCAGTTTTGTTCCTAACAATAGAAGGAAAAGCATTGTGAGTGTCCAGGGACTCTCTGTGGTGTGAGTAACAGCAGGCGGGTGGTGAGGGCATAACCAACCTGACGGCTCATTCTAGTCTCCAGATCAAGCTGTTGCACGATTTCAAAGGAATGTGACTTGCATCAAGATCACTCAGGAAACGACTTCGCCTCTTTGCGGCTCACCTCTGAAGCATGAATAGTCCCCTCAAATTTAGCAGCTCTTTACTTGGATTTGAACTCAGGGCCTTGAGCTTGCTAGGCAGGTGCTCTACCACTTGAACCACTTGGTTATTTTTCAAGTAGGGTCTCACGTTTATGCCTAGGCCAGTCTGAATGGAAATCTTACTATTTATGCTCCCCACATAGCTGGAATGAGAGATGTGTGCCACAGCATCCAGCCATTGGTTGAGATGGGGTTTGCAAACTTTTTGCTGAGGCTGGCCTGGAACGGAAATACTCCTGATCTTGCCTCCCAGGATTACAGGCATGAGCCCCCATGCCCGGTGAATTTAGTTCTCTCTCTCTCTCTCTCTCTCTCTCTCTCTCTCTTTGGTGGTACTGGGGTTTGAACTTCAGGGCCTGGTACTTGCTAGGCAGGTGCTCTACCACTTGAGTCACATACCCAAAAATAAAGAACTACACATGTATTTTCAGAATTGTCAACATAATTTTAAAACAATTTTATTTCTTTTTCCTTTCTCATTTTCTAAGTAATAGAGCATTACAGACATAGCTTCAGTTCACTTGAACTCTCATCCTTGGTTCTACCAACCTTCGTCACCCCCCTTCAGCTGTGCACTTTCATGATGAGCCTGAGAGGTTTGGGCTACAATTTAAGTGCGTTAAGTGCGTTTTCATATTTTATATGTAATACATGTCTATAAAAAATGGAATGCATTGAATTTGCACTTCAGTTTTTACTGAAGCAAGATGTGTGTGCATACAGCATACACATAAAAGTCACATCTCAATGAATTTTTGTACAGTAAGCAAATCAACAAACCCACCCACCAGACAAAAACTAGAATGCTGGCAGCACCTCACCTTTACATTGTAACATCATAACTTCAATTTTGCTTGGTTTTGAATTCTATATAACAAATCATTTTATGTCTAGCTTCTTTCACACAACACATGTAAAATTAATGCTTGCTTTATATGTACCTGTCCATTCATTTTCACTGCTGGGTGACGTTCAGGCTTGTTAACACGCTATAACTTCTTTACGCGTTCATTATAGATGGGCATTTGCATTGTCCCAGGCTTCAGGATGTTCTGAGAGGTTCTGCTATGAACATTCTTGTGCACACTTTTGTTGTACACATACACGTTTCTGTCGGGTATATCACAGGGGTTGTATATGATTTTAACAAGCATTTTACAAGGCACTAATGCTGATTTGCATTACTACTAATTTGTGTTATTTTAAAATTTACTGCAGTAGTGAAAATATGGAACTTCATCATATATAGTTCTGCATCTTGGTTTTTTCACTCACTTTTAAATGACCCATTAACATGGACACACAGAATTATGTCTTCCAAACTACAATGACTATTCTATTATACGTATGCATCATGTTCTATTAATTAATTCACGTATTGCTATACATCAGGCTGTTTCCACCATTTTGGGGGGCGGTAAGAATGTTGCATTTAGCCTTGTTGTACAAATATTAAGTAAAAGATCACTCTTCACTTCAGGGCTTCCCATGTGGATCTGATAATAAGAATCACCCAATGGTATTTGTTAAATATCCAGGTTCCCTGGTCCTCTGAGTCAGTGGGTCAAAGATCTTATCTCAGGCTGTTTTGTGTTGCTATAACAAAATACTTGAGAGTAGGTACTTTATGAAGAAAAGAGGTTTATTTAGCTTATACTTCTAGAGGCCAAGTGTATAGGACTTCATGGCAGATATATCATGTGACAGGATCGTACACGAATCCAGCCAAGGAAGTCAACCTCACTTTAGAACAACCTGCCTTCTGAGTAGTACTGAGACCCAACCCATTCCCACAAGACAGGCGTTACTCTCTTCAGAGCATGGTGCCCCAGTGATATAATCACCTCCCAGTAGACCCCACTTCTCAAAAATGTCACTACTTCTCCATACTGTCACACTGGAGGACAGGCCAGCATATGATCCCGGGGGACAAACGGCACCAAACCACAGTGGGTGCTGCCAGAGATTCCATTCTCAGAAGTGGAATTTGATCGTGGCTGGTACATTTTCAGTTTTACTAGGCGCGACCTCATCGTTCTCTGAAGGAATATTCCACCACCATCTCTACATCCTTTGTGTCTGTTAGGTTCAGGCTTGAAACCTTTTTTAAGCAACATGATGGGTGAAAAGTGGTATTTTTGTTGCAAGTTCTATTTCTCTGATTGCTACTGATAGTAAGTTGTTAGCACTTGTACAGTACTTTCTATATGTTACCCACCGTTTAAGAAGTTAGCTTGGATTCCCTCATTTTATCCTCTCAATCTTGGAGGAGAGATTTTCAGATGAGAAACCTAGACACAGGGGTTAGGGTTTCTGTCCAAAGTCATTGGCTGTTTGAATTTCCTCCACTGTAAATTTCCTATTGATTTCATTTACTCATTTTTTCTATTATATTGCTGGTCTTCTCCTTATTGACATCGAGGATTAAAAATATACTATAGATGACATTTTTTGTGCATTCTATGCGTTACAAATAACTTTTCCCAGTTGGCCACTTATTTATAGACCTTGTCTATGGTGATACATTTACCTTATCCAAAGCACTTTCACATTTGCCATTTCAACCATTCATTCATTCATTCATTCATCAAATATTTATGGCTCATAGTGCTTGGCACTATTTGAGTTACCAAGGTTACAGACAGCTCTGCAGAGGTGGGCCTATGTTCTAGTGGGAGATGACAGAAATACTCAAGCAACAACAAGAAGCAGCTCAGGACAGCTAGCTAAGTGCTATGGAAGGAAGTAAGGCAGAGGAAGGAATAGGGACATGGGGTCTGGGGGGCTCATGGAAGGGACAGTCATTGCTGTTTTTTATATTAAGTGATCAAAGAAAGACTTAATGATAAAGTGGCACTTGAGTGACCTGAAGAAATGTCGGAGCAAGCCTGTGGATCCCTGGGTGAAGACTGCTCCAGGCTGAAAAGAGTGGTGTGAAGGGACTGAGGTAGAAGCACCCAGTGTGTTTGGGGAACAGCAAGAAGGCTGGTGTGGTTGATATGCAGTGCACAGTGGGGAGAGGATAGATGAGGGCCAAGGGCAGTAGAGGAAGGCAATACATGCAGGGTCCTAGAGGCCACTGAAAACACTGTGTTGTGAGTCCGAGCTGTACAGGAAGCCAGCTGAGGTTATGGAATGGTCGTAGGTCCTGGGAAATTCCATAAATTGCCAGGATCACACACTAAGTAGCAGAGTCCCGCCTGCTATCAGAACTCCTGCCGCCAGTGTTCTTTATTGGCATCCCAGCTCTCTGGCACCCTCATTCCTTTTTTCTTCATGACAGGAAGAAGCCAAGACAGCAATGTCCACCTGATGCAGAAATTTCTGTTAGGGTCACTGCTATGGTTTGGATCGTGAATGTTCTCCACAGGCCCCTGTGTTAAAGACTTGGTCTTCAGCGTGGTGCTATTGGGACGTGGTGAATCCATTAAGAGGAGGGAACTAATGGAAGTCTTAGGACATTGGAACTTTTTCTTGAAGGGGATATTGGGAACCCAGAACCTTCCTATCTCTCTCTTTTACTTCCCAGGCACTATCAGGTGAACACTGGGCGCTGTCCACCTTGATGGCTGCCTCCCTGCAGGCCCAAAGTAACAGAGCCAAGTGACCATGGACTAAAGCCTCCAAAGCTATGAGCCAAATGAGCCTTTCCTTGTTATGAGTTGATTATCTTGGGCATTTTGTTATAGTACAAACACCAACCTAGTTGCTCCCCAAGATACAGGACTTGTGATACTAACACTGGAACAGTCCTGGGTGAAACAGGACAGCAAGTCACCTTAGGCACTGCCTGAACATCAAGAAGTATGTGAGAATTAACTGCTTCGACCTCTGGCATCTCTAAGGCCTGCTGCTGTTTGTAGAGTTTGCCTAAGCTCTGGAAACTTCCCAACCTTAAGTCCTGAACTCAGGGTCGGTGCTTCCTCTAGGTGGTAGAATTACATGTCTCTCCCCCTCCTGCTTACATACTTTTTTATATTTTCATGGAATTCATGGAAATCAGGGAAAATACATGTTAAGCTATTAGTTCATCTTTACTGTCTTTATTCTGAGTGCCTTGCCCATTTCCTAGCACATAAGTAAGTGTTCAATGAAATGTTTTTGAACCACAGATTACATGTATTTAAGCCAGGTGATTTATCAAACACCAGTAATGTGTTCAGCCTCTGAGGAACCAATTCTATCTATTGGTGGTTCTCAAACCTTAATGCACCTACATCTCCAGGAGGACATGTGAACCTGGGGACTGGTGGGCCTGTCTCCAGAGCGCTGATTCAGTTCATGTGGGGAGGGCTCCATAACATGCATTCCTGAAAAGTTTCCGGGTGATACCATCACTGCTGGGGGTAGGGGATGGGGTGGGAAGGAGAAAAGCCGCATTTGAGATCAGTTGATCTGTCGTCATGGCTGGTGAACTGGTTCTTGGTGGCGCTGTTGTTGTTTCAACATGAAGAATAATCTTGCTTCATTGGGAACTTTAGTTTAATTTCTCAACTAACTTAGACACGAATTCATCCTTTCATCATCCCTTCATTCAGTAATTACTCAGTACTCTCTCACTAAGGGCTGGTGAGAACTAAAGATCAATGGACACAGTCATTGTCCTTTAGATACTGAGATTTCGAGGAGCATGTCGTCAATTTTTTTTTTTTTTTTAGTGTTTAGCTTTTCAAAGAAAAAAATTAATCCTAGGAAGAAAATAAGAAACTGTAAGTAAAACATGTTGCTCATTGTTAATTCAAGAGAGTTGGATGACTTCGGTAAATGTCCTGTACAACAAGGTGGGGCAGTGCTCTCTGAATTCATCTGTTCAGACTACAGGGAAAATGAGGCCAGCTCCCCGACTCCAGCCAGCCAATCAAATGGAACGCTGGAGGAAACAAGAATAAGTGTAAAGTTCTGTGTTTGAGCTTAAAAAAAAAATCAATAACTCAAGTGTAGTTTACATAAAGAAAACCTGGAGTTTTATTTGGCTTCTATCCAATATCCATGTGCAGCATATCAACTTACTTAACTACCTAGGGATCATTTTATAACCAGTTTATGTCAGAGGGTTAACCAGGAAGTAGCATTGCTTAAAATTAGATTTCTATGGCCTCTGTGAGTGTGTGTGTATATATGTGTTCTATACATATGCACAGTAAGAAATTAGCATTTTTCTTGCCAGAGTTATCATAGCCATGCTTTGGGTAGCATTTTCACAGCGTGGTCTGTGAGCCACCAGAATTAGCATCACCTGTAAAGCTTGCTAAAAATACAGAGGCCTATAGAAGTCCTAAGCCAGGATCTCTGGGGATGGACCCCAGCATCTGCTCTATTTCAACAGTCTACCCCAGGTGATTGTTTTGCATGAAATTCTCTGCTCTGTATCAAACAGAAAAAGAAGGCACAAGATCTTGGGGTAACCCATATGGTCGCTCTCAGCCCACCTGCGGCTCTTCTGTCTTCCAGTTAGTTAGGCTTCTTAGTCTCGGTAAGAACAGGACAACTGTTTTCCTTCCCTTCTCTCTCTTCACTCACACTTAGTCACCTTTGAGGAACGTGCACTTGCTATGAACCCTGAACACAGAAAACCTGTCTTTTCTTTCTTTCTTTCTTTCTTTTTCTTTTCCTTCCTTCCTTTCTTTCTCTCTCTCTTTTTTTTTTCTCCTTTCTTCCTTCTTTTTTGGTGGAACTGAGGTTTAAACTCAGTTTTTTTGTGCTTGCAAAGCAAGCACTCTACCACTTGAGCCACACCACTAGTCCATTTTGCTCTGGTGATTTTGGAGATGAGATCTCATGAACTGTTTGTCCAGGGCTGGCCTACAACCCCCATCTTCCAGATCTCACCTTCTAAGTTGCTAGAATTACAGGCAATGAGCCACCAGAACTCAGCTTCATTTTTTTGTTGTTGTTGTAGCTACTAAAAAGCATGACCTCAATGCTGGCACCTACCATAGGCCATTGCCTAGGCATTTGTGGCAACTGTTTGTCCCAACCTCATTCTTGGCTTATCTTCTTTCCTATAGCTTCTTGCTCTTTCCCTAATTTCTTTTAAAAATTCTATTTTCCTATGTACATTTCTGTAAGCCACCTCAAAACACTTTTGTTTGATAGGAATAAACAATTAAAAATTAATATTTATATTGTCAGGTAGACATTTTTGAATAAAATTAGATCTACTTATTGTTAAAGGAATAAATAATGATATTAAAACCAAGGAAGAAAAAACTCCATGAAAGTAGGGTCAGTGTTCATTGATCATGCTTGTCTTACACTCATTTGGGAGCTAGAAATAAAAATAGAGGCCATGCAGGAAACTAGACTAGGAGCCCAAGCAATGGGCTCACACATTATGAAGATGCTTTCTGGTATCTTCACATGCAGAGTTATAGTTATGGACTGATGTCTGTGCTCTCCCTAAAAGTCCTGTGTTAAAGCCCTAATGCCCAGTGTGACTGTAATTGGTGACAGGGTCTTTATGGAAGTAATTAAGATTAAACAAGATCACAAGGATGGAGCCCTGATTTGACAGGATTAGTGTCCTTGTAAAAAACACCAGCAACCTCCCTCTGTCTGTCTTCACCCTGTGAAGACACAGTGAGAAGGCAGCCATCTTCAAGTCAGGTTGGCAGCCCTAAACTGATCGTGTTGGCACCTTGGTCTTGGACCTCCCCGCCTCCAGAACTGTTGAGAAAATAAATTTCTATTTTTTAAGCTGTTCCGTCTGTGGTATTTTGTTGTGGTAGCCTGAGGAGACTGATACATATGTTTTTCAAAAATAGTCAAGAGGGTATAAAAGAAAATAATACCAGGTCCTAGTTACTGAATATCATCTTTATGTCTTAAAAAAAGAATTAGGCACTTATCAAAAGAATATAAACCAAGAAAGAAAGAACATTCTATTTTCAACAACTCCTAGGAATTCTGGGTTAAACGTGTATGAAATTTAGTATTTCTTCCCTACCCGGACAATATGAAGCCTGAGGAATGAGCTTAAACCTTTTGTCCACCGTGGCCCTGCAGTGCTCATTCAGCCTCCTGCTTTTAACTTTGGGCCTTACCAAGTTAAACCTGGCTTCTGTGGAGTCCTTAGATGCACGTGGAGAGGCGACCGCCTGGAGTTTCTTCTCTACTCTTGACACTGAGAGGGGAGGCTGAACTAGAAAGCGAATCCTGTACTGAAGGCCTGCAGAGGCAGAATGTCGCCCTGGGAGTGCTGGCTTCTCGGGACACTGCTAATGCCAAGCCCAGCAGGGGTGACTGCTTAGGTCTCTGGGATGGTTCCAGGTGCAGAGCATTTATCCATAGTCACAGCCCCTCTCAGACAGGTTGGAGAACTATCTGTCTGGACCCTAGTACCTCAAAACACTGAACACCGTTTTATCAAGGAGACCAGGGCCATGTAAATGACAGAAGGATTTCTTCTAGGAGCCATGTAAATAACTTTGTAGATCAGGGAATTTCTTCTCCCCCACTCCCCCCTACTGGTGATTGAACCCAGGGCCTTGCACTTGTGCTAGGTGAGCATGCTACCACTTGAGCTACACCCTCACCCATTTTGTTTTCATTTTTGTGGGTGATATTCTTGAAGCAGGGTCTCCCTACCTTTTCAGCCCAGTTGGCCTCCAATTCAGCAAACCTCCTGCCTCACTCTCCCAAGCAGCTGTGATTAGAGGTATGAGCCGCCATGCCCAGCCAGGATTCTAGTTTCTAAGTAATTGGTTAGTTGAATTTCTTCTCCTGGTGGACAGCTGCTTTTAATTCCTTTCCTTACTCCCCAAATCACCACACTATGAAGTGCGAATCTGCTTTGTGAACTACAGAAGTGGCCAAGGAGCTAAGGCAGAGCTAAGGGAGCTAAGACCTTTGAGGTTTGTCCCTCATATCACACAGTGATGCCCCCATGATGGTACTAGGGTCTGAAGAGGAGCAGAGGAGTAAGTCCTAGGAAAGACAGAGTAGAGAAATAAGGGTTTTTGCTCATGCAATGACGGGCATTGCATTCAGGACAGAAACAACTCAGTTTTTGCTTTGGCAGGCCTGGACAGCAATCCTCATATTTGTGCTTCTCACATAGTTGGTAAGACAGGTATGCATTCCTCCCCTCCCCGGCCATTGGTTGAGATGAGGTCTCCTGAACATTTAACCCAGGCTGGCCTAGAACCCCTCCACCTCCCAAGCAGCTAGGATTATAGGTGTGAGCCACTGTGCCTGGCCTTCAATGGATTCTTATTACAGCCAGCTGCTTTCTAGAGTGTACCCAAGCTAACTTTATCATCCCAGCATCCATGTGTTTAACACACTTGATGAAGGTAGAGGTCAGCTTTTAATTGCTTATTTTGTTGCCCAGTCAGACCTCTTGTTTGTGACCTTACCTCTTCTCAGCTTTAACATCTGTGTTGCCCGCTGTCACTTACATCTCTTTTATACATCCTGGACTTCTAGATTCTAGCTCCACCCCTGTGCACCCACATCAATTAATGTGACAAGGGCCAGACTCTGCACTGAGCCCCTTTATTTACATAGTTTCATATGCTCCTCACAACAAATGTGTGACAGGGACTTCATTTTCCCCCATTTTACAAACAAGGAAATGGGCTTGGACTGTGACTTGGCCAAGCCCCAGAGTGCGGCATTCAGTTCTGCTGTGCTCTCCCTCGTCGTGGCCAAGAACTTTGCTCTGGATTTCTACGGTCTCCAGTACGTGTGTCATGAGCTCCACATTCCCTCCACTATTCATTCTTCCCTGAGAAGTCAGAAAAAGAGAAGTTTCTCCTCTGGCCTTGCCCTGACTCACAGCTTTGTCTTGGTTCTAGTCCTTTCTATTGTATGTGGTTCTTCTTTCTCTAATTTTCGTTTCTAATTTATTTTATTTCCTTCAGTCTTTCATTTTCTACTTTTTCTTTTCATGAAAAAACTTTTGTCCATTTACCCCTGGTGCAAAGTGATACTGACAAGTGGGTTGTCCCTTTCAACGGCTTACATGGCAGAGAGCTGACCTCCTGGTACACAGACTCTGAGAGGGGAGATGAGCTAGGAGCAAGTGTCACAGGGACCTGAGAGATGCCATCAGTGCAAGTGAGAGCTCAAGGCAGGAGGGAGCAGTCCTCACTAGACAGGCAGGAAGAAGCTCTGGAGGAGAGCTTGGGCTAGGAGGTAATTCTTGGAGGATTTCAGCAGGTAGAAGTTGGAACAGGGCACTGGGGAGGGGAAACAGACTAAGAAAAGACATGGAAGCAGGGAAGCCTGAGACATCTGGTGGGGTGTTTTCTGTGGAACACTTGGGGAGCAGTGGAGGATAAGGCTGTTTTGTAGAGGATCATGAATGCCATCAGAGGATATCATCTTGAGGATTATGGGTGGGAAAATGACAATGTGAAGAGGATGTGAGTTAGGGAGATTGTTCTGGAAGCATAGTTCAAGGATGTACCAGAGCTTGGTGATGGGAAGGCAGGAAGACCAGTCAAGAGGCAATTGCAATGGTCCAGTGAGAACTGTTGGGTCCCTGCCCTGCCCTTGAATGGTGGCAGCAGAAGTGGAACAAAACAAGTTTAAGACCTTTGGGAGGTGAAAGTCACTACTCCACTGGGTAAAGGAGAAGAAAACATCAAGAGTATATTTGAGAGAAATGACCCAAGCCTTGTATGCACATATGAATAATAAAAGAAAAAAAAAGAGTATATTTGAGCCTGTGCTCAGGTAATCAGAAAATGGTATCTTTAATAGAAACTGGAATGCATGAAGAAAAGCAGGAGTGAGGGTCCACACATGAGTGCAGCTCTGAATATGTGTCAGTGAGAGAGAATGAGTTTTGCAGGCATGCACAGGCACGTGGGAGTCTGGCTTGTGACTCTGGAAAGCAGAGCTGGGGATAAACAATTGAGGGCATTTGGTGTAGGTGGAAGTCTTGGAAAATGTAGAGTGTGGTTAGGAAGGGCAGTGGTGTTGGGCAGAAGCCGTGTTATTTTCATCTTTCAAGCACAACCCTAATCTGCCCTGTGGTGGGTACTCAAAGTATGCTGAATGAATTGTGAGATGCTCGATGCTGTAATTTGGATATGGCTTGTCCCCCAAAGGTTAATGGGATAGAGGCTTGGTCCCCAGTATGGCAGCTCTAAGGTGGTGGATGCTTAAACAGGTGGGTGCTAGGATGCCTAGCAGAAGGTAATTAGGTCTTGAGGGCTCCATCTTCATGAGTACATCAGTTGTGTCTTGTGGGAGTGATTCAGGTCACGTGGGAGTGGATTAGTTCTCATGTGAGAACAGTGGTTATCAGCAAGGCCATCCCTGTGCATGTACCATCTGCAGGTGGTCATTTTCCTTTACACTTCACCATGTCGTGACATAGCCAGGGGGCTCTAGCACCATGCTTTTTGGACCCTCCACTCACCAGAATCATGAGCCAAACAAACTTCCTTTTTTTTTCGTATGTGTATATGATGTTTAGGTCATTTCTTCCCCCTCCTCCCTCCCTTTTCCCCTCTTCCTCTCCCCCCCACCCACTCTCTACCAGGCAGAAACTATTTTGCCCTTATCTCTAATTTTTGTTGAAAAGAGAGTATAAGCAATGATAGGAAGGACCAAGGGTTTTTGCTAGTTGAGATAAGGATAGCTATACAGGGAGTTCACTTGCATTGCTTTCCTGTACATATGTGTTACATTCTAAATTAATTCTTCTCGAACTAATGTTTTCTCTAGTTCCTGGTCCCCTTCTCCTATTGGCCTCTGTCACTTTAAAGTTTCTACATTAGTTCCTTTGCATTGAGGACATCAAATGCTATCTTGTTTTTTGGGGGTTTCTTGCCTATCCTCATACCTCCCTTGTGTGCTCTCGCTTCATCATGTGATCAAAGTCCAATACCATTGTAGTGTTTGTCCTTGATCTAAAGTCTGCATATGAGGGAGAACATAGGATTTTTGGTCTTCTGGGCCTGGGTGACCTCGCTCAGGATGATGTTCTCCGGTTCCATCCATTTAACAGCGAATGATAAGATTTCATTCTTCTTCATGGCTGAGTAGAATTCCATTGTGTATAAATACCACCTTTTCTTAATCCATTCATCGATAGTGGGGCTCTTAGCTGTTTAACTTGGCTATTGTGAATAGTGCTGCAATAAACATGGGTGTGCAGGTGCCTCTGGAGTAAAAACCTGTGTCACAGTCTTTTGGGTATATCCCCAAGAGTGGTATTGCTGGATCAAATGGTAGATCGATGTCTAGCTTTTTAAGTAGCCTCCAAATTTTTTTCCAGAGTGGTTGTACTAGTTTACATTCCCACCAACAGTGTAAGAGGGTTCCTTTTTCCCCAAATCCTCACCAACACCTGTTGTTGGTGGTGTTGCTGATGATGGCTATTCTAACAGGGGTGAAGTGGAATCTTAGTGTGGTTTTAATTTGCATTTCCTTTATTGCTAGAGATGGTTAGCATTTTTTCATGTGTTTTTTGGCCATTTGAATTTCTTCTTTTGAGAAAGTTCTGTTTAGTTCAGTTGCCCATTTCTTTATTGGTTCATTAATTTTGAGAGAGTTTAGTTTTTTGAGTTCCCTGTATATTCTGGTTATCAGTCCTTTGTCTGATGTATAGCTGGCAAATATTTTCTCCCACTCTGTGGGTGTTCTCTTTGGTTTAGAGACCATTTCTTTTGATGAGCAGAAGCTTTTTAGCTTTATGAGGTCCCATTTATCTATGCTATCTCTTAGTTGCTGAGCTACTGGGATTCCATTGAGAAAGTTCTTACCTATACGTATTAGTTCCAAAGTATTTCCTACTCTTTCCTGTACCAACTTTAGAGTTTGTGGTCTGATATTAAGACCCTTGATCCATTTTGAGTTAATATTGGTATAGGGTGGATCTAGTTTCAGTTTTTTGCAGACTGCTAACCAGTTTTCCAGGCAGTTTTTGTTGAACAGGCCTGCTATTTCTCCATCATATATTTTTAGCTCCTTTGTCAAAGACAAGTTGGTTATAGTTGTGTGGCTTCATATCTGGGTCCTCTATTCTGTTCCACTGGTGTTCATGTCTGTTTTTGTGCCAGTACCATGATGTTTTTATCGTTATTGCTTTGTAATATAGTTTGAAGTTGGGTATTGTGATACCTCCAGCATTGTTCTTTTGACTGAGTATTGCCTTGGCTATTTGTGGTCTCTTGTGTTTCCAAATAAATTTAAAGGTAGATTTTTCAATCTCTTTGATGAATGTCATTGGGATTTTGATGGGAATTGCATTAAACATGTAGATTAGTTTTGGGAGTATAGACATTTTTACTATGTTGATTCTACCAATCCATGAGCATGGGAGATCTCTCCACTTTCTATAGTCTTCCTCAACCTCTTTATTCAGGAGTTTATAGTTTTCCTTGTAGAGGTCATTCACATCCTTTCTTAAGTTTACTCCTAGGTGTTTGATTTTTTTTTTGAGGCTATTGTAAATGGAATTGTTTTCATATATTCTTTCTCAGTTTGTTCATTATTAATGTATAGAAATGCTAATGATTTTTCTATGTTGATTTTATATCCTGCCACCTTGCTATAGCTATTGATGATGTCTAGAAGCTTCTGAGTGGAGTTTTTTGGGTCTTTAAGGTATAGGATCATGTCGTCTGCAAATAGGGATATTTTGACAGTTTCTTTACCTATTTGTATTCCTTTTATTCCTTCTTCTTGCCTAATTGCTCTGGCTAGGAATTCCAGTACTATGTTGAATAGGAGTGGAGATAGTGGGCATCCTTGTCTGGTTCCTGATTTTAGAGGGAATGGTTTCACCACGACCAAGTAGGCTTCATCCCAGGAATGCAGGGGTGGTTCAACATACGAAAATCAATAAATGTAATAAACCACATTAACAGAAGCAAAGACAAAAACCACTTGATCGTCTCAATAGATGCAGAAAAAGCCTTTGATAAGATCCAACACCATTTCATGATAAAAGCTCTAAGAAAACTAGGAATAGAAGGAAAGTTCCTCAACATTATAAAAGCTATATATGACAAACCTACAGCCAGCATTATACTTAATGGAGAAAAACCAAATAAACTTCTTTTCTTTATAGATTACCCAGCCTTGGGCATAGTGATACAGCAATACAAAATGAACTAAGACACTCAATACATGTTGCAATTAATGAAAGAGGGAAGTGAAGATGTAAATGAGTGGATGGGTGAACTAATGAAATCTTGTATGGAGGAATGAAAAGAGAGTAAGGCCGAGACACACTGTTGGAAGTATAACATGGAATGTAGTTTTACAAAAATTCACCAGGAACTTCAAGAAACCTTTGAGTGAATAGTAGCTTGGAAACTGTCCTATGAGCGTGCTTACTTGTTTGAGTAGCCAATGTGCCCTCCCTCTGCGCTATGGGGATTTCTGGGACACTGCTAAGGATTTCTGGCTTGTGAGCCTCTGTTTCCTGGCTGCAGTGGGGTTTTGGGCCATCTTTTGTTTCATTCAGTTTCAAGTGAGAAGATCCTCTTGGATGCTGGCTCTCAGCTGGGAAGTGGAAATTCTTTGTGCTGCCATGAGAGAAGCTTTCTGCATCTGGCAGGGGCTCTGGGCTGGAATCAGCATAAAGAGAATATTAGGAAACAATCAACAAGCTATGGGCTTGGTGTGTTGCGCTGTTAGTATTCCAGTTACTGGGAGGATGTCTAAAGCTTTTCCTGGTTTATTGCTTTGGAAATTGAAAGAAACAAAAAACCACCACAGCACTGCATATAGCTCAAGTATACCAACATGAGCACCCCAGTGAGAAAGTCTGTGTGAAGCTGTGAATAGCGATGGAAGATGGCACGAACAATAAACATGGTGTGTGGGGACATTTTTCCATTTGCTCACGGCTCTTCTGGCACTGGCTTGCAGCACCAGACAAAGCCTATTTTGTGCTTTCCAAAGCACCCTGGTGCACTTTCGAGGGTTTTCTTTCTCCCCAGAAGCCTGCTTTAATTTAGCCTTTTCCTTCAAATAACAAAATGGCCACTGTTTTGTTGGCATTTGTTACCATGAACGGCCATACCTATTTGATACTAATAATTTTTGCGTATTCAGTGAAGGAAATAGAAACCTGTGGGGGTAGGCTTTCAGGGAAGAGAGCATCCCTCCAGCTCCACAGTGTGTCCACAACCTAAAGGCTAAAGTCTGACATCATACCAGGACATTTTTTTCATATAAAATAGAGGTCATTTATTCTGCTCCTGCTTTTCATCCCCTTCCCTATTGCCTCCACCAAGTCACGATCTGATACAGCCTAAAGACCTCCATGGACAAGATATGACCCCAGGAGGCGGCCTACTGCATGTACAAACAACACTTGTTATTTTAGAAAGTTCCAGATCCCATTGAATTAAAATCCACTTCTCTGGACTACAAAGAATACTCCCTCTTCTTCCTAAGTCCTTGAAATATTTGGAGAAAATTAGTGTGTCTCCATTTGCCAAACTAAATATCTTCAGATGTTTCTTGTTGGCCATGATTACCAGCACAGATTAAAGCAGAGATGGCTCCTCCTTTTCTTCCTCCCTCCCACTCACTCCTTTTTTTTCCTCCCACAAATATTTCTGCATCTATGTGCCAGAAACTGTACTAGACACCTTTCCCCTTCATCATACAACTTGAACACTTATATTTTAAATGGAAGTGCAGAATTTACACATTGACTGAGAGAGGTCATGAAAGAACATAAACTTCTATTATGTTAAAGTCTGTTCTTCATTATGAAGATAATATGTCCTTTATAGCAGTGAGATCTCTTTGTTTCAATCATCCCAACCATGATGAACATCAGCTTATTTAATTAGAATATAAAGACAACAATCCATCTCTTGCAGGGATAGAGATAATGTGTGCTAGCTGCCTGGAACATCCCTTGGGCTGCACAGGAACTCAGTCCTTAACAATTTGGCCCACTATGCCATACTTGTTGGGTCAAACAAGAGAACAGGATGGTCTTGATCATCAAAACATATCAGCTAAAAATCCAACCATCTGTAAGCTGTTCAGCATGCTGTCTGTGTTTTCATTTAGGTTATTGATAAAACCATTCACTGGGATGTGGCCAGGGAAAGAACCCCGTGACCCCCTCCAAGAACACCACCTCTAGTGTCCTCATTTTGTTAATGAGCAGTTTTTGTCAGGCATATTGAACTGGTTATAAATAGAACTGTGCTCTTTTCTGGTCTATATTTCTCCATCTCTTCCAGATGGATATTTTGAGAGCTTTAGTCAACGGCCCTGCTGAAATCCAGAGTCTTTCTGTATCATTCCCTTGATCCAGCAATCAAAAGATCCTTTGTTTTCTCCTGGGTGTTCTCTTTTGAAAGGCACGCTACCCCGGGAAGATGAACACGTTGCATGAATCCACACTAAAATGTCAGTGGTGCAACAGACCCCTCTCTGTCTGACTCAGGTGGGAATGGGGACAGTTGCTGGGTCCTGGGAAAGGTGAAGGGAAGGTTGACATTAATGTAAAAAGAGTGTAGCCACAGCAGTGTGACGCATGAAAACAAGTCTCATAGACTTAACAACGAGTTCAGGAATGGCACCATGCACATTTTACACTGAGAAAGAAACGTGCAGCTGGCAGCATAGTCTCTGAGATGCTAGGGCATAGAAAGAGTGTGCACGAATCTGTTAAGTAATGGGCAATGAACATGATGTATCAGATGTTTTCCACAATTCTCACAACAATCCTAGGAGGGCAGGACCATTATCACCCCTGTCTTACAGATGGGGAAATTGAGGCTCAGAGAGGCTAAGCAATTTGCTTAAAGCCACATAGCTATGAGGGGAACAGAACCAGGACTGGTTTCAGTTCTGCTTAACTTTATAGCTTTAAACCTTGGACAAAGGATGCATCCTAGACTCATCTTAAGGATTTATTATTTGACAATCATGGCTGCACTCGTGGAGATTCTAAAATCAACCCAAAGGATGGTGCCCCTAGGCTCCACTCAACCTCCTGGATATTGTGTGCTACTGTGAGTCCTCCTAAGTGGCCTGGCCACAGTATCAATGACCACGGTAATCTGGAATGGACTCCCCCAGTTCAACTTGCAGCTTCCACCCAGGGAGACATATGCTTTCTGGAATTCATGCTGCTGAGAAGCCGCCCTCAAGATTGTTTTGCAATGGGTGGTGGTGTCTTGGAACAGCTTAACTGGAGGCTGAATCTCATTACTGACAGAATTGTGACCTTTCAGCAGAATATGGAAAATGCCATTGATAGAATATGCAGAAATGATGTCAGTGCTGTGATATGGGAGGGAAAGAGATGGCCCATGTGGGATATTTATTTTAATGATATCACCATCATTTGTTATGTGGTTTGAATTAAATAGAAGTCTTTGAGTCTAAACTCCACCAATGAGCTCCTGAAAACATTCTCTTGTTTTGTCTGGTGTCATTTAGCACTCAATTCACTGTGCTTCCTGGCTGAACAGAGCCCTTGATATAATTTCTTTGTTCTGATGTCTTAAACTCAGAAATAAGGGGGCCTTTATCTCCAATCTAATTGTACCCATATTGATCCAAGATACAGGCATTCTATGACAAGGGTAGGGGGGAATGTGTGGTTTATATTAAGGAGACAGGCAAGATGGAGCCCAAATGAGAGGTGACAATTTGGTCTGTTTAGAGTTGGTCTCTCTCTCTCTCTCTCTCTCTCTCTCTCTCTCTCCCCCGAAATTCAGTAGATTGGTTGGCATCTAATTCTTCTCACCTTTCTTTGGTCTTGGACTTATTTTTACCACTCTATGCTTTACAAATTATGTCTTTAAAATTTTTACATCACACCTGTACAAAAATTTTTACATCACCCTCTCTGTCTGGTCTGTGTTACCTTTTCATTCCCCTTCTACCCTCACTCCTTATCTATGGGTACTTTACAGTATCTATCTTTTGCCCTCTTCCATCTCCCTATCTTCTTTCCAAGAATTTACTCAACACTCCATCTAAATCATCATCCAGTGTTACTGCTTTATGAATTAAAGGATTGAATCCTCATCAATTTAACTGAACTAAACAGGAACTGGACACCGTCCTCTGTGTTCAGCTGCCTACAAGATAGCTCTCACTGTCCTCATGGTGCTGTAGACTGACAATATTCAAACTTGACATCTTTCTATAAAAGCTAACTGTTCAGCCCACTGGTACCCATTTCCCACCACTTTCATAGACTCTGAAGTTGAGATAAAAATGTGTAGTGACAAATAGAGTACAAAACTGCAAACATGTTTACATGACCCTTTCACAAGTTCCCAAGTGTGTGGCAGCCTGGTTGAATCTGGGGTCCTTAAAATCTAGGAAGGGACTGAGCCCAGTGGAGCAGATGCTGCACTCTGGTTTCCAGCTGCAGCTCTGCCCAGGTTTCATTGCTAATGAAGGTTTGCTAATTGTAGCCCTAATAGCAAGTGCAAGTAGTAGTCCACACAGACACTTCTCATTTGCAGTGCATTTGAATGCATTACATATGCTAACTCATTTGATCTTTCCAACAAGGGTAAAGAGAGAATTGTCAATATGGAGGTCATTATTGTCTCCATGTTACATATATAAAACAAATCCAGAGAGGGCATTTCCTCAGACACATGTGCCATTAGTGGTGACTCAGGAAGCATGGGCCCCTGAGTGTTAGGCTGATGGGCTGAGGCTGCTCCTGGCCTGTCAGTTCTCCTCCACACGTTCTCATTAGAATTTGGGACTGGGATCAGGTACCTTGTAGATGAACCACTGTAGAAAATCTCATGAGACATTTCCACTCCAAAGGCCAATGATGTGCTGCTGTAGGAACTAGTGACCACCCTGGGCTGAGCTCTGTAGAAAGCACTCCAGATATGTTGGGGCAGAGGTGGGGTAAGGTGCTAGCTTGCTAGGGCAGCCAGAACAAAGCACCACAGCCTAGGGATGGGTGGGTCTTATACAACAGTGACACTTACTCATGGTTCTTGAAGTTGGAAGTCCAAGATAAGGTGTCGCAGTGCTAGTTTCTTCTGAAGCCTCTCAGACTGCAGACGGCTGTCTTCACCCATCCGTGTGTACAAGGTCTTTCTTCTGTGGGTGTCTGAGTCCTAATGTTCTCTTCTTTTAAGGATCCAGACATATTGAATTAGGGTCCACACTAGTGACCCCATGTTAGCTTAATGACCTGTTTTTTTGGTGTGTTTGTTTTTGTTGTTTGGTGGGACTAGAGTTTGTACTCAGGACTTTGTGCTTGCTTGGCAGGCATGCTACTGTTTGAGCCACATCTCCAGTCCTTTTCTTGGTCTGGTTATTTTGGAGATGGGGCTTTGCTCTTTTATTTTTTCCCACGTCAGCCTGGACCATACCCTCCTGTTTTAGTCTTCCACCATCACTGCATGCCACCATACCCAGCTTTTTTTGTTGAGAGGGGGTCTCACAGACTTTTTTTCCAGGCAGTCCTGGAACTGCAATCCTCCCAATCTCAACCTCCCAAGAAACTAGGATTATAGGCATAAGTCACAGGTGTCCAGCTTAGTTTAATGGCCTCTTTAAACACCCTGTCTCCAAACAAGGTCCCATTAGAGATATTGGATGGTTAGAACTTCAACATATGAATTTTGAGGCAACACAATTCACCCACAGTAGGTAACAGTGTATATAGGGTGAAGGAGAAACAGGTACCTGGGGACATTTCCAGATTCATTCATTCATTCATTCTATGGTCATCAAGTGCTTGTTCTATGACCAGCCCTGAGCCCAGCCAACCCTCTGTCCTGTCACAGCCAGGCAAGGCACCTCTGTGGGCCCCACAATCTTTACAACTTCTAGAAGACTACTACCAATGCTGGTTCCATTGAGCATAAGGAAGAAAGACAAGTCTAGTTCCTGCTCTCTCTGTGTGCTTAGAAGTCACTTGTAAAATCTGTTACAGTCCAGATACTTCATTCCAGAGATTTTGGTTCTGCATTGGCCCAAGAATATGCATTTCCAGCCACTTCCCAGATGCTGCTGCTGTTACGGGCCCACAAACCACACTCTGAATAGCGCTATTATAAAACACATGGGGAATTTGTTCTTAAATCTGGCTCCATTTCTATTATTTAGCAGCCTCTGAATTATGAATGACATGTATTTTAAAAGCTGTCTTCCTCAGATTAGGCAAAGAGTACAAACCAAGACATCATTACTCATTTTATAGACTTGAGTGCTGTGATTTCAGACAAAATGTGTAGTTCGTTCTCAGTTCTCTTGAAATGTTCTTGATTCTCTTGCCCTTGTGTAGAAGACCATGAGAAGAGCAATTGTCTCCATGAAATCAAAGAGCATGTGACCCACCATGTTGTAGAGCTCAACACTTCCATACTTTATTCTTTTGCATATATAATACCAAGACAATCAACCGTGCTGCTGAAGGAGAGCACGGTGGTGCTGGCAGGACACTCAGCTTCCTGAGTGCTTAGTCTTGAGTATTTGGAGCTAAAAGAAGAATCTGTGTTCTGAAATTTCACTTGAAAGCAGGCCATTTTGTATTCAGAACAAATTTTCCAAAGAAATAGTTATAAATAGTCATTTCACAAAAGCTCATTTAACCTGTAATGTGACTGAAGTCTTTACATCACTCCTAACCACTGTGTCTTAGAGGAGAGGGTGAGCCAAGTTCCAGATACCCGAAGCAAACAGTTCCTTCAATGACGTAGATGGGGAGGAGAGAAGAGTAAGCCAGCAAACAGAGCAGAGAAGGCAGAGGAGTAACAAGGTGTGAGAAAGCAGGAGCAATTACAAAGTAGAGGTCAGGACCGTAGGCCTGAGAATTAAGTGCCCTTGGACTTGTTGGAGCTGTTTATTGTAGATTATTTGCTAGCACAGATTATGTAAATGTAAGAGATACTTAAATTGCTTTTGCAGAAAAGCACTGATTCCTTTCTCAGGGCCACGAATTATAACTAAGAACAGGAGAAAAGCTTGGCAAGCCTGCCTCCATTTTGTATCTATGTCCTTTGCTCTGAGTCACTCTCTCTTACAGTCACCTTCAAATCCAGGAGGGACAGGACTGTTTACAAGTAAGGTTGGAAAAAACTACCCCTAAGGAAAGGAACAGAGACCCAATGAGCACCAATGACTGGTATATCCTGACCAGTGATGACAGGACAACAACTTCTCCAGAACCCTTCCCAAAATAAAGACTGAGATAATGATCCACTGCAACACACCCATGACTAGGCTATTCAATAATTATGCACGCCTCTCTCCCTCTTGCCCAATACTTTGACTATTTTAACCTGAAGTTCATGTCTGTACCCTGAAGATAGCTGAAGTGCTTACTTTGCCTCTTCCCACAGCTGCTGGGTGCCAAGTAACAAATCTCCTTTCTCTGCCCCTTACCATTACTCATCTCTTTATTTGGTGTGTTGGGACAAGTGGCCAGACCCTAGAAGTGTGCCCTAGGGCCTAAAACCCCAGTTTCATAAACACTGTCATTTTAGTACTCTCTAATTCATGTGTCCTAGTCCTGTCCCCTCAGTTAGATTATGAAGTCATGAAGGTCTTACACTATGTATGATCTCTATTTTCTTTTGAGGTGGCCTCTTGAAAATCAACTGATAACAATATTTTTTGCCTACTACATCCCCAAAAGGCTCAGCAACCCAGATCGAAGAAGCAGTGATGTCAGGTCATAAGATTGGGTTGAGGTTACCAGCCATATCCAGCAAGAGAGTTAGGAGATAGCTGGCATAGCAAAATGACAGAGAAATGTCATACCCAGAAACCACAATAGGCACCACCAGCTGTTCTTCTGGTGACAGGGCAGGTGGCACAGGATCATAAAAAAAGGTCAGTGAAATTACTAGATATTCCAAAATTGAAAAAAAATCCAGTGCCTGTTCTGGGAGCTAGCTGGAGGTGCGATGGACCTAGACCTCTTGACAGAATGCATTGGGTTTACCCAATGAAGTCTCCCTTTTCCTGGCCTGACTCTGGTGGCCTTGTTAGTGGCATAGTTCCCAAATTACTCCAAATCTTTAAACTTCAAGAACTCTTTAACTTTAGGAGAGAAGAACCAACTTGTCTGACTTGTACTCTTCTTGTGGAAAGACATTTTGTTGTAGGGAAAAGAACTAATAGAATGTCTGTGTTCTGATCCCTGTTTTTACTTTCATTGTGTGACATTAGGAATTCAGTTCACCTCTTGGTATCTCAACCAATGACCTTCCAGGTTTTTTCCAGCTCTAATATTATGTAACTCTTATTAGATTATGGAATTAACCGGGGAAATAATATTAGAGAAAATAATATTAGACAAATAATATTATGGAAAGAAACAAGTATGCTCATTGTCACCATTTTTGTTCAACATTGCAATGAAAGTTCAAGCCAGTGCATTAAGAGAAAGTAAAGAAACAAAATATTTAAGTATTGAAACAGAAGAAATAAAACTAGTAGCATGATTATAAACCCATATGTGTAAAGTCCTGAAATATTCAACAAATATTAGAATTATTGAAGTGAGTTTAGCATGAGCCAAACCTGTGACAAACTATGAAAGTCAATTTCATTTCTCTATACCAGTGAAAAGAGTTTAAAATGTAATTAAAAAGATTCCACCTAAATTGCATCTAAAATTAAAAAGTCTTAGGTATACATCTCACAAAGATGTGCAAGACTTCTTTGTACATAAAAAAGCATTACAATGAATTAAACCTAAATACAGCATGTTCGTGGATTGACACTATTGTGATGATATTAACTCTCCCCAATCTTACATATGCATTCACAGCAATTCCAATACCAAATTCAGAATTCCAATGAACTATGATGAAGAAACAATGCAGAAAGACTTTTGCTTTCTTGTTCATGAAGAGTTAATTGTAAAGCATGGCATTGGCACGAGTATAGTCCAATAGACCTTGCAACAGAACACAGGCTGGGATAACACACACTGCTGTATTTGTGTCTTACTGAGCAGTGGTAAAAGATGGTTTTTCATTAAATCATGCTGTGTCAGTTGGGCATCCACATAGAGGAAAATAAAATTTGCCCTTTGTCTCACTGTACAGAAGGCTGATGTTCCAGTTGGATTGAGATTTAAATGTGAATCGTAATGCAATAAAGCTTTATAAGATAATATACAATATCTTTGTGATGTCAAAGAATGCTGAAAGCAACAACTGAAAAGATATGGGGCTTAGAAAAGGAAGAGAAACAAAAACAGAGGCCCAGTGAACACCAATTGCAGGCAGAGGAAATGCAGGAGCAGTTTTAACACAGAAAAACAGCCAGAGAGAGTTGGAGGGAAATTGAAAAGTGCCAAATGCGAAGCTGAGGGAGTGTTCACAGGGTTGATGCATGGAGAACTCCAGCAATCGAAGGACTGTGAGGTGTCCGCTGGGTCTAATGAGAGTGAGGGGACAGTGGTGAGGACAGCTGGAGTGGATGGAGAAAACCATGGGACACACTGCCCAGGGGAGGAGCAGTGGGAGGTAAGGGAGTGGTTAAGCAGAGATGAGACTGCTGTAAATTGAGAGAGATTATTGTTATTTTTCAGTAAGGAATTATGCTTATTGCTGATGAGAGAAATTATAGTGAAGAGGCGGGAGCGACCTAAGATGTAGGAGACATATAGGTCCCTGAGAAAGAAAGGGTCATGAGAGGCAACCGAAGCACGGTATGGGGCATTAGCCCTGGACAACCCGAGACCCTCTTTAGATAGCAGGAGGGTGGAAGAAAGGATAAAGAATATGAGTAAGTTTGTAGCTTTCAGGAGTTGAATGGTTTTTTCCAACTGATATATTCCATTTTTTCAAAGTACTATCATTAATGCTTGCTGTGCACTACACCATCCCAAGGGTATTATCTATATTGACTCATTTTATCCTCTGACCAGCCCCGTGAGGGACTGTGGAGTTACTTCAATTACCATTATTGTTGTTGTCATTAGGTACTCTCCATTAGCTTAGGAAAGAGAAACCTGGAAATAGGTCAGCTAACTTACCCAAGGTCACATGGAGCTGAGAATCCCACAAGGTAACTCTGGCCCCACTCTTACCCACTAGCTCACCCGTAGTTTTTCTCCACCATCTATGAAGGAGAGAGTTAGATTATGGAGGATAAGTGAGAAAGCCCACTAAGAAAATGAGGACTTTCTAGGTGGGGTCAGAGCTCTCAGGAGCTGGTGACCATGCACTGTTGGCCCCAGGAAGAACTGAAAATGTTCAGTCAGGAATAACCAGAAATGAGACTGTTGAAACTACAGAAGCTACTCAGTACTGCCTCTTACTAATTACATTGCTAATTGTTCACCTTCTGATTTTTAAAGGAAAGAATGGGCTTTTTTTTTCTTTTTTTAGAATTTCCCTTGGAGAAAAGGTAGAGGGAGAGTCCATCTCACAAAGTGTCTTTGAAATGAGTTAGTGGTGGATAGACAGGATGCCAGAACTATGAACAGAAGACGTGAGCTAAGTCCTGCGGAAGGGGTGGAATTGACATTGTGCACCATTAACCAAACTATGCAACTTCAATTTTAATTTTATAGGAACACCAAGCTTCCCAAGAACTGCTGAACTGTCTGTGTTATTTATATCCCGCGGCAGGGCGCCACGTGAGCCAAAAACCATGACTCATATTTCCAGCCTCCACCAGCTGGTCAGACATGCACACTTTCCTGATCTCCACAGTCCCCTGCACGTCTACACACATTCTCAATAACTCCATTTGATTGACTGGTTGAACAAATGACTGGAATTTTTTGCACACACAGACTAGCTATTAAAAATCAGGATGAGATTAGAGCAATCTGAGGGAAAAAAATCAAAATGAGATTGGAGCAACCTGAGAAACTTACATATAAGAGAGAAAACCCTGTGTGAGTTTTCAAAGTGTGCATATGGTACCAATCTTGTTTATGAAGTCAAATGTTGGTCTGATGTTAATGAACCAGCAGGTCAACAGAGACTTACAGAGTGGCCGAGAATTGATTGAATTTGCATGGGGTTAGGTGCTTATGACTTCATGCAGGAGAAATGGACCTATGTCATAAATGACCAATGTTGAAATAACCGTCACAACCTAGGAAAGGGTTTAAGAATAACTTATAAAATATCAAACCATTGATCCGCGGGAACTAGGAAAACCAGCCAAATAGCAAATATTACTAGGAAGGGTGTAGAAAAACTGGAAGATAGTTCTAGACTACATCCTTTCTTACATGCTGGAAATTCTACAATGAATAAGTTCTACTCATTACCTCCAGAAAAGATCAGAGTGAGCATATGAATACATCTTTATAATTTGTGTAGAGTAATTTCTGCAGAAAGGCCAATAATGGACTTGAGATAGAAGGGGCTTCTTATAGGAGGGCAGAAAAGATGAGAACCAGAATCTGCTGAAAGGAGAAAGACTTGGGGTGGGAAGATTTGGCAGAGGACCAAATAAGAAGGAAAAAGTCAAATGGAAACTAAGGAAACTCAACCAAGGCTAGAGGATGAAAGAAAGCTGGAATGGTCTGGATCAAGGAGAAGTGGCTCAGAACTGAAGTTGTAGACTCCATTCTCTTGTGTGATACGGATGTAGCGGTCTACAGGTCTGGTGTGTTGAGAATGTTGGGGCCATGTTAGGTTATTAAAGAAAATGAGTACTTTCAGTTTATAATCTTAATTTATGAGAAATGATAAACATGTTTTTCTGCAGCCTTTTTACACACTGAGTCCTGGACAGGATGAGACAAAGTTCTGTGCAAATATGGAAATCACTACGGTAACCCAAAATGTGAATTCCTGGAACCTAAGACACACCCTTATTTGAATATAGACAGAAAACATCTGAAAAATCATTGTTAAGTGTTCAGCACTGCATTTATTTTGATTCCTCACACTTAACACCTCCTTCCTAGGAGAAAAAACAGGAAAGACCTAAAATCCCTTTTCCTTCCCAATGTCACATGCTTTTGCCATCTCACATGGAGAGGAAATTTTTTCTTTTTCAGCTCTAGTGAAGAGTTGTGCAATTTTCCCATCTGTCTAGTCTGTGGTGGATTTCTTGTGAAGTGAACTGATGAAGAGGCCACATTGGCCCCTAACGCCACCTCCTCCCCCAGCAACAAAATCCCTTTAGATGTCCTCAGCTAGAGAAAAGGCTGGGTTATAATTGCTACACTAGGACTTCTCAATCTGGTTTGATGTCGGCTAGTGAAGATAATCATAAAATGGTGTGACATTTCACTTAGAATCATCTACCAAATATTGTGTTCAAAATTATTTAGCAAAAGTCTCTGCTCTTCTAATTAGTTTCTTCTACACATTTCTCTTTGTAAACATTTGCTCGCTGTCAAACATTATAAGGAAACAGTCCTTATATTTAAAGATTTTCCAATTTTATTCCTGACTCCCAATTGTGTTGGGGGTCAGAAAACTCTGTTGTCTCTTCTGTTTACAAATAGTAGCTATTTCAGGATTATATTTAATGTATCATTCTTAATAGAATAGGAAGAATATTTGATGGTCTCTTATTTTGATAGAAAGAGTTGCTGTTTTTTTCCAAGAGGGAAGATGACTTCTCGCAGAATGCATGTCTCCTTCTCAAATCTGAGGGACATCTCAAATCTAGCATGCCTAGCTGCTTTTTAATATCTTCTTATTTTGAGAATTAGAGTTAGTGGAAAAGAAATCATGCTTTGTAGTGTAAGACCACTGGAATAGAACTGAGAATCGGAGTCAGTTTTCTGAAAAATTTCATTAGGAAAGAGAAAGTTTGTTTTTGTTTTTGAGACAGGGTGTCATTATATAGCAAAAGCTGCCTTCAAATTCCTAATCCGCCTGCCTTGGCCTCCTGAGGGCTGGAAATACAGGCATATGCTACTATATCTGGCTTGAAAGTTGCCTTTTTAGAAAAAAAAATCCACCATCTCTCCCTTGAGTGGGGACTTGAAGGCTGCTCTAAGCCCAAACCTCCCATGATCCCTGGAGAGCAGGAAGGTAACTGCTCTGTGTGTTTCAGTGCACAGGGGGAATTTTTAGAAAAGATTTGTAAAATTATCATATTATTGTTGTACTGGAAGGGTACATTGTGACATTTACAAAAGTGCTTACAATATATCATAGCTGGACTCACCCCCTCCATCATTCTCCTTTTACTCCCCTTCCCACCATTCTGGAATAGTTTTGACATGTCTCATTTTCCACTTACATACATAAGTACACAATATTTCTGCCATATTCACCCTCCTACACCCTTTGCTTATATCCTCCCCCATTCCACTGGTACCATCCCCTAGACAGCACCTGTTTTACCTTCCTGTCCTCCACTTTTTAAAAAAGTCATTTTTGTTTATTTAAGATACCTATACAGGGAGTTTCATTGTGACATTTCCATGTATGTATATATTGTAACCTTAATTGGTTCATCCCCTCTATTTTTCTCCTTTCTACCTTAGTCTCCTTCTTATGGTAGTTTCAACAGGTTTAAAAATTTTATATTCATTGTTATCTAGACAGTACATCAACCATATTCACCTTCTTAACTTCCTTCCTTTACCCTCCTTCTCTCATATGTGACCTCCACTTAGCATGACCTGTTTTTCATAATATTGCTTATGTTTGCATTAGGGCTGTATTCCACATATGAGAGAAAACATGTGGCCTTTGCTTTCTGAATCTTTCTAACTTTGCTTAAGATGATGTTCTCCAGTTCCATCCATTTACCTGCAGACAACAAAATTTCATTCTTCTTCATGGCTGAATAAAATTCTATTGTGTATAAATGCCACATTTTATTAATCCGTTCACCAGTAGTGTGGCATCTTGGCTATTTCTATAGCTTAGTTACTGTGAATGATGCTGCAATAAACGTGGGTGTGACCTGACTTACATTCCTTCTGGTATATTCCTAGGAGTGGTATTACTGGATCATACAGCAGTTCTATTTTTAGTATTTCGAGGAGCCTCCATATTGTTTTCCATACTGCTTATACTAATTTACATTCCCATCAGCAGTGTATGAGGGTTCCTTTTTCCCTACATCCTCGCCAACATTTGTTGTTGTTTATGTTCTTGATGACAGCCCAGGCGTGAGATGGAATCTTAGTGTGGTTTTGATTTGCATTTCCTTTATGGCCAGGGATGTTGAGCATTTCTTCATGTGTTTTTTGTGCTCCATGTATATTCCTGTATAATCTCATGCCAGATGTATAGCTGGCAAAGATTTTCTTCCATTCTGTGGTCTGCCTCTTCAATCTGGTGACCATTTCTTTTGTTGTGCAGAAGCTTTTTAATTTCATGTAGTCCCATTTGTCTATCCTTTCTCTTAGTTGCTGAGCCATTTGAATTCTATTCAGGAAGTTATTGCCTATACCTTTAGTTTCAGTGTATTCCCTGCTCTTTCCTGCACTAGCTTCACAGTTCTGGGTCTTACATTAAAGCCTTAATTCGATCTGAGTTGATACTTATACAGGGTGAAATCACAGATCTAGCTTCAGTTTTCTGCATGTATATATCCAGTTTTCCCAGCAACATTTGTTGAAGAGGCTGTCTTTTCTGTATTATATATTTTGGACACATTTGTCAAAAAATTAGGTGGGCATGGCTGTGTAGATTCCACTGGTCTCCATATCTGTTTTTGTGCCAGTACACAGGGGGAGTTCTTAAAGTATAGACATTCACAAAAGCCATTTGGGTCTTGAATGCAGGTATAGAGAGGTCATAGGCACTAGTTACAATAAATCTCTAGTTGTTCCAAATCTACATGTTTGAGTTCTGGGATCCCTTCTAGTGTTTGTAGGTACCTAAGAACCCCTACACTGGGCCACAGATAACCCACTATTTCTGTATATGTTGCTAGCTGTTATAGCTGAAATATGAAATGTCCCCTGCTGGCTCATATGTTGACTACTTGGTCCCCAGCTGGTGGTGCTAGTTTGGGAGATTCTGGAAACTTTTGGAGGTAGAACCTAGCTGGAGAGAGATGATAACTGGGTTGAGCCCTTGGAATTATCTTGTCCAGACTCTTCCTCTCTGCTTCCTGTCTGCCATGAGGTGTGAATCAACTTGACCACACACTCCTGCTACTTTGATATTCTGCCTAAGCACCTAAAGCCAAGCAACTGTGGGCAAAGCTTGAATCTATAAACAAAATAAATCTTTCTTCCTTTTAAGTTGCTTATGTCAGGTATTTAGTCACAGCAATGCAAAAGTGTCTAATACATAAAATTGGAACAAGAGAAGTAGCAGGGTCATCACTGTGACTACCTGACCATGTAGTTGATAAACCATTGAAACTGGTTTGTGGGAGGAATTTGGAAAAGTTTGGAGAAGTGGGCTACCCAAAGCCTAGAATGCTATAAGCAGAGGTTAATAGGCGATTCTGGCAGGAGCTCAGAATGCTAGTAGGAATGTGAACAGTGACAGTCAGGCTTATGAGGTGCAGAAAGAAGCAAGGAGTCTATTGGAAATTGGACTAGAGGCCCTTTGTGTTACATTGTGGCAAAGCATTTGCCTATATTTTGTTCAAGTCTTGTGACTTTATGAGAGACTGAATTTAATGATGATGTCCTAATTAATTTGGTGGACGAAATTTCAAGAGAGCATAGCATTCAGACTGTGGCATGGTTAACGCTGACTGCAGCTAGCCAGGTTTATAGTGAATGTTGGGAGCAAAAATCAGAGTAAAAAGACTCGAAAAACTTGCATTTTGGTCAGAAAAGCAAAAAGTTGGGGTAAGGGAAGGCATGGTTTTTTGAAGAAATTTATACCACTAGAATGAAACCAACTTCCCTTGAGAAGAGAGTGACTTTGGAGCTCCCTGCAAGCTCAGGGTTACCTAGGGAATTGTTCTCGTGGGTTCCACTATCCAAGCTCTCAGAGAAAAGTTCAGCTACAGTCTAAGGAGCCTAGTTACTGTCCGAGCTGGCAGCAGACCTTGGCACTGTCCACATGATGCTGGTTTTGCAGGCATGCAGAATGCAAGACTTACAGGGTCATGGAGGCTTCCACCCAGATTTCAAAGCAAGGTCTGGGAGGCAAGACAATATGTGGCAGGTTCCAGATCCCTGCAGGCATCTCTGGACAATGCATGAAGGCAATTCATGAAGCTGAGAAGGTGAAGCCTAAATTACAATGGAGACCTCAGGAATGTGGACTATCTGGTGAGGAAAGCCACAAGCAACAAGTGGAGCCAGCCCAAGAGCTACAAATGGTAAGGGCATAGTAACTGGGCTGCCCAAGCTTGTTGGAGCTCACTTCAGGACATGTGTGCTCTGGGCACTTGACATAGAGCTACAGGATTTACTGTTTTCTCTGTCAGGTTTTAATCTTGCTTTGGCTCCAGTTCTCCTGTCTGTGCCCCCATTCTTCCCTCTTGGAAGGGAATGCTTACTCTGTGCTATTATATCTTAAAAGAATATAACTTGTTTTTTGATTTTTATTAGCATATATTAATTGCACAAGAGTTTCATTGTGTTATTTCTATACAAGTATTTAATGTACTTTGATCAAATTTACCCCCTCCATTACTCTTTCTAATACCCCCTTCCCTCCTTTTAAAACAATTTTAATGAAATTCATTATTCCATTTTCATATGTACATATAAGGTACTTCAATCATCTCCCCTTCACCATCTCTTTTTCCCTCACCCTCCCATGTTTCGTTCTGCCCAAGCATGTGTGACCAAGCAACCACAGACTGAACCCTCTGAAACTGTGAGCTAAATAAATCTTTCTTCCCTTAAGTTGTTTCTGGCAGGTATTTTGCCAAGCAATATAAAAGTAGGAAGTCTCTTTGGAGAATGGAAGATTCCAAACAGGAGGTACTGACTGCACAAAGACAAGGCATAGGACTCCAGGCCCTCTTGCTGAGGGTGGGGAAGAAGAGGAAGGTTGGTGCTCTTCAGAGACTGTGAAAACTATGGAGTCCTGGGGCTGCACTAGTCAAGGAGACATGTGTACCTAGGATGTGAGAGGCCAGCATAGCAAAGGTTGGCGCAGGGAAGTGAGGTCAGGCTTCAAAATTTAGGGCTTGAGTTAGAAACATGGATAGAAGAATAATTAAAAAGAGAGCGCTATGGTGTCAGGGGCCAGATTTAAGTACAATATGTACTCTGGGAGACACAGTCTACAATCCTTGTCACCAAAATGAGAGACAAAGAGGCACACTGGGGAAAAAACAGATCCTTCTTAAATACCAGAATATGTTCTGATAATTCTGTTTTTCTTGACTAAGGTTTGCCAGGTGGGCTTTCCAAAGTTTGTCTCTCCAGAGATACACAGGTGGGTTAGCCACTCCTGGTAGCACTGGGGCAAAAGCTTTCTAGCCCACGTGGACTTCCTTCCACCTGGGTCCACCAATGAGACATGAAGTTTTGACATTAGAACAAAACTTTGTGAAAACAGCCAAGTACAAAGTTTGGGAAGGTTCCTAATAGTTACATTTAGCTAGATGATTCCTATGTAGAAAAGTTTTAAGAAACATCCATCAAAGATAAGGTATAATTTAATTTTCTGATTATCTTGCTATTCTCAATTACTGCTCAATATAACCATTCATATTTATGTCTAACAGGATCTAGAATGTTCTGTGATTTGTTTGTAGTTCCTGACTTTGTGGTACCTCCATGGAGTTTTGTTCCTACAGCACTCACAGAAGGCTTCCATCAGGGCAGTGCTTGCTATGGAATAGGAAAGACCATGTACGTGAACTTATTGGGGAGATCTCATCTACTCTTGGCTTCTCATTTCCTCCACCTCTTTTGGCATAACAGAAGAGAAGGGAGAATTCCAGCCTTAGGGGGAAAAGTCTTCTGTTTTGTTGTAATTGCCACTTAAAACATGTCATGCCTTCACTGACCATTAGCTCACCCATCCCATAACTGACCAGAGACTCTATTCATGGCCTTAATACTTGCTCTCAGACAATCATGTAGAGAATTGGTCAGATTAAAGTGATTGATATTAGGGTATAAAGTTTTTATATATTTATTTTGTGAGGGATAGACGGACAGACTGGGGTTTGAATTCAGGGCTTCTTGCTTAAAAATGTTCTACCACTTGAACCACACCTCAAATCCATTTTGCTCTGGTTATTTTAGTGATGGATTTCTGAGAACTATTTGTCCAGGCTGTCCTTGAACCAGGAGCCCCCTGATCTAGCCTCCCAAGAAGAGGCTAGAGTCACTGGCGCCTGGCTGGGTTTTTACTTCTAAATCACTTTGATTGAGGTATAAATTTCTTTAAATAAAACACATCTATTTAAAATGTACAGTTTTAGTTTTGACCCAGGTCACCCACACTCCTCTGGCAATATCAGTCATTTCCACCACCCCAAGTCGTTCTGTTGGCCTCCTGAGATCATCTCCCAGCCCCATTCAACCAGTACTCTCTGCCACTACAGATTTGTTTCCCCTTTTCTTTAATTTTTGTACCAGTGCAATCATGCACTACTTACTCCATTGTGTCTGGCTTCTTTTGTTTAATATTCTGTGTTTGAGATTCGTCTGTGACTCTTGCTACCTCCCTGTGGCCAAGGAAACAAAGGGAGGAGAGACAGGTCACCTCTACCCTGAGTCTCTTCCAAGCTCCCAATCACCAGTCTTTACAACATCCACAATTTTAAGATACTCACTCTGCAAACAAAACGGAAGCTGTCACCTGTGTGTGCTTTCCCCACCTCCTGGGCACCAGGAGACAAAGCTGAGCATCTTCCCATTTGATCACATAGCTGGTGCGGTGTGTATGATTACACCTGGTTTCCATGGGTGGGGCTGGTTGTAGGATTCCACAACCAAGAAAACTAACCGATGTGGAAGAGAGTGTGGTCATGGTACCCCTTGGAGAATATCCTGCACCACAGAGCTCTCCAGCCATCTGTCCACCCCACATGGTCCCCCATAGCTGGTGGCATAAATCTACATCCTAGATGTGCTGCTGTCATATCCCAGATGAAAGCCCCGAGCTGAAATGAGTTTCATACACTTCTCAGGGATAACAGCATTCTTCACTTGCCAAGAGTCTGTGGTGGGTTTAAGGATGCCACACTGAACATATTTGGTAACCGAATCCCACAATTGTAGGCATTATTTTCCTTAATTTGGAGTTGAAGAGGTGCAGAGAAGTCAAGAATGCCCAAGTCACAGAGCTGGCGAAGGGTGACTAAGAATTCATACTGATGTCTCTCTGCCCAGGGACCCTTCCTGTTTCTAGCTACATAGCATTGCTTCAACGTGCAGGAAAAGGACCAGGAAATGTTCCTAAATCATCTTCCATCAGAGTGGAGCTGTTTTAAGCTCACCTGAACGAACTGTGGTTCTCAAGATGCAGATGTTGGTGACAAAGGTTGAAGAGGCATGTTCCTTTAAGGATTTTTCTTGTAAATTCAGTCAGCTTCCCAACCCTTCTTTGCATTTGCTTTTGCTGTATCTCCTTCAGGACAGGAGAATTAATGCTCCCTCTTCTGTGGACGTTGATGTTCCTTAATAAGTTATCCTTGCAGGCAGTCTGGAGCAAGTCCTCCATTGTCCAGTGTGGTTTTTTTGCTTAGGATGAACCACCCAGCCAGCACCCACAGCACACGGGGAGAGGCCCAGGCTCAACAGTTGCAGGTTTCAAAGCATCACTAGACTGAGGAGACCAATGTTTATTTTCAGCCAAGACTTCTGGAATCAGTGTCAAACCAAGTATTTGACAATGTCCACTTCTGGATATTTCTCAGTATCTCAAACATGACGTGTTCTAAATGGGACTTTAGCACTCATTGTCCCTCTCCACAAACATGATCCTCCCATTGCTCTCCATCTCAGCGAGTGGCACCGCCACACTCCGGGGAGACAAGGACGGGTTTTTATCAGAGGATCAGAGGGCAGGGCATTCATTTCCACTTAGGTCATTCTTGCAATGATTCATGTCAGGATTTCTACAGCTGGGAGGAGAGAATGGAGTGGTGGCGATTAATAAGATCAGTCTGTAAAGCTCCTGTTGATTGATGCATTGATGCCTTTCTTTATGTGGTGATGTCGGCTCAGTCTCCCAGGCTCAATCCAATGGGAACATGACAGTGACACAGGTAGTCAATGCCCTAGTAGCCACGTTAAAAAGTAAAAAGAAGTGGATGAATTTCACTTTAATGAAATGTATCCAAAACATTAGCATTCCAATATGAAATCAGTATAAAAACTGAGCTGGGTTCTTTAGCTTTTTTTTTCTGCCATTACTTTAAAAAATATACAAGCAACTATTCAGGCATTGGGGCTCCTTCTCTTCCTAGATAAATGTGACTCACTAATACTTTTTCCTGTCGTTGGTTTTTTTAAACAATATATGTGGAGGTCACTTCACTGCAACATGTGCATATCTTCATTTATTTATTTAGACCCGGTCTCAAGACTGGCCTTGAACTCAATCTTCCCGCCTCTGCTTCATGAGTGCTGGGTTTTCAGGCACACCTGTCTTCTTCATTTTTACAGCTGCATAGTTCTCCAATGTGCACATGTTCCACTTTAACCAGTTTCTCATTAATGAAACTTAGGTGGTTTCAGAGTTTTTTTTTTTTTTATTACAGTTAGTTTTTCTGCAAATAGCCTCATATAAATGTCATTTATGTTTTTGTCAGTTTATGATAAAAATTCTTTAGAACTTACACATTTTGAGATACTTTGCTTATCATGAGGGGACTACGAAAGAAATTCAGGATGTGACCTTGACTGTGGAGAAGTTTATTGCTAAAGGAAAATGACAGTGTTCGTATTTGTATTTTGCAAGGCCTCTCTCCATTGGTCCTTACCCTTGAGAAATTGTCTTAATACCTGACACCATCTCTGAACTAACTGTGGAAGGACCAGGGTGAGATTTGGATCTGTGAGGGGGTCACGTCTGAGCCAGGCCTTCAGAGCTCAGTCTCTCCTTTGTCTTGAGTGGACTACCCCTGCTCAGATAAGCCACTGTGTGATCTTTTGGAGAGGCTGGGTGTGTGTGGCTTCATTTCCCTGTGGCCCTGAGGCAGAGAAAAATCTTATTCCCAAACAACACCCACCTGTCTTCCTACAGGCAGCTCATTTTGCGATTGAATGAGGGAACATTGTAGAGCTCAGGGGAAAGAGGCTGAATCCTGGACTGTCTGTGTCTGGGCAAGTCCTCCCCTTGGTCATCGCCACCATCCAAGCACATCTTTGCAAGGGACTGGGGAGACTGGGTGTCCGCTCGCCTCTTCCTGGTGACTCTGTTGAGATCATCCCCTTTCAGATTAATTGAGTGGACTCTACCACTCTTTGCCACCAAGGCTCAAGGCCTGTACTTCTGGGCCACTTCTGCCATGCCAGCACAACACTGGTGTGGGATGCTTAGTAGCAATAATGATTAATTTGTGAGCAGTGGCCTTCTTCAGACAGAGTATAACTTTGTATTAAGCAGAAACAAAACTGGCTTCACAAATCCTTAACCGAAGAAGTATTTATTACATTACATTATAAATGGAAGAGATTTTGAGTATTTTCACAATTTTACAATCACTAGCTGAGGGCCCAGGCCAGGGAAGATGTTCAGTGCCACGTGCCGCTCTCCTGGCATGTCCATTAGAGGACAGTAACCCCCAGGAGGCCACAGCTTGGGACACCACACCATGGCTCCTGCAACCAAGGGAAGGATGACCCCTCTCTCGTTTCTCTAAGAATCACCCCATAGCTTTTTTTTTTTAATAATGTGAACTAGTTAATAGTTGAAAGGAGTCAACCATAAATGCAGTGGAAGCTGGACAACGGCTCACAGAATAGAATTTTAAAGTTATTCATTGACTCTTGGATAGGTGGGGCGTTTTTTTTTTTTTTTTTTTTTTTTTTTTAGTACCGTCCCAGAAAGTCTGGAACTCAGATTTAAAAATGAGTTTCCGGCTGATCCCAGCTCTTCCCAGCTCTCTGCCTGGTCCTGGAGCCAGCTTGGAAATTCCCTTCATCCACTGTGGGATTATTCTAGCCAACTTGGAAACCTAAGTGGTTTATCCACATCAGGACCAAAGAGACCAGTTTGAGTTTGTGACCCGAGGTCAGCAATCAATGGCTCCAAACCTCAAGACTCCAGAAAGACTTTGGTCTCCTCCATCCTTGAGAGAAAAGTGTCTTCGGTCCCACTTGCTGATGAATCCTTTCCCACAGGGGCTCCAAACAAAGGGACACTTGCCAGAGGAAGCATTACAGAGGACTGCAGTTGGCTATGCTAAGGTCCTCCAGCAGTGCACTTAGCCAGTAAGTACGCTCAAAGCCAAGGGCAGGAAACAGCTCTTTGTCTTTTCTGGTGTGTCAAAAATTTGGCCAGAAACAAGAGAAACTACGCACCTCCAAATGTACTGAGTCCTCCATCGGAGGGGTTCTCAGAGAGACAAGTATTGTGATGGCCCTTTTTTGAAGGTGCCCAGTCTGGCAAAGGACAAGTGTGACAGAGGGTATAGCACAGGTGAGTTTTGCCCTGTGGTACGTGCAGAAGGTGGACAAGTTTAACAAAGCCATGGGGGAAATCTACATGATAAAATGGGCAAACCTCAGATGGGAAATTCATAGTTAAGGTGGCCTTTGAAACCCTCATGGATGAGAAATTTCTGGAAGGACTGGGTCTTGGCACTTCAAATTTTCCTAAGCAGCTGAGTTAATGAGACCATTGAGGCCAAAAATGCTTTTGTCAGACATATTCTCTAAAAAGATGTGAGCACGGGGTTTGATATCTTTGTTTAGTTGAATGCCCATGTGACACCTTTTCTGTCTTTACTTTTTTTTTTTTTTTTTTTTGGTGATGGTACCAGGGACTGAACCCAGGGTTTCGCACATTTGGTCAAGTGCTCTACCACTGAACCACACCCCCAGCACCTTAGTTTTTTGTATTTTGTTTTTGCAATAGGGTCTGGCTAACTTTACCTAGGCTGACCTTAAGGTCCTGAGATCCTCCACTACTGCCTCTGGGGTAGCTGGGATTATAGATGTGTATTACCATGCCTGGCTTCTTTTCTGCCTTTTGATGATATTTCTCAACTCCTTAAGGATAATGAGGACACTTCTTTGATCATGTGTTTGCAAGATGTGACAGCCTGATGCCAGCTCCTTGTCTTCTGAAAACTCCAGCTCTGTCCCTCCCAGACAGATTCCACCCCTATAGACACCCAGAAAATAAGGATTTGGCAAAGACATAAAAACCAATTCTATGCTTTGGGAGTGAGTAAAAGCAGTAGGACAATTGCTGACCTCTAACATTTAACTGTGCAAAAAGTCTGTTTAGTGTGTAATCTGATGCATTTTAATTGGTGTGTAAGATTTGGGGAGCTCATAGGTGCTTCCACTTGGGGAGAGTTCACTCCTGTGTCAAGATGAAGTTTGCTTTCAAAAAGCTTCAATTTTGTCATATTTTAGTTGCTACCCTATAATTTTTATGCCAAATCCAGGTTATAAGATCCTTATCTTAATTGTAATACAAACCAGTGTCATATTTGTTCAGTATTTGAAGTAGCTTTAAAATATTGTCTCATGTGTAGAAATTGACAGAAGTTTCCACGGAATCATGTTCCCAAAACAATCACTCAATTCTATTTTCTAGGGAATGCATTAGTGGGGAAAGAAAGAGAGGAACGTGGCTTAAAATTTAATCATTGTATACAGTGTTTCCAGGTGGGGTAATTGGGAAGACTATTATAGAGGGTTACACTTTAACACAATGTAAACACCAGTACTGTAAGGCTCAAAATGCAGACAAGCATGCACTTCGCAAGGCACCAGGACTTCTGTACTTTAACGTTTAAGGAGGGAGATGCAGTTTCCTTTGTTTCCCTTAGAGGTTAAGTGTCTCCTCTCCTCCCTCCCTCCCTTCCTTTCTTCCTTCTTCTCCTTCACCTCCTCCTTGTCCTCTTCTGCTTCTTTTTCCTTCTACTCCTTGTCACACAATGTGATCTCACACAATGAGCTCTTCTGTCCAGGTCAGGGGTTCTTGGACGTCTATTCTGGCTTTCCTTTCTCTGTCCTTATGGAATTAAAACTGCTGCTGTGTCACTTTTCTGGGCAAAATTTGAACAAATTCACTCCCCCACTCAAACTTTAAGTGCTGTTTGATTTTTATGAATCATAGGAATTTAAATAAAGCTTCGGTAAAGTGACTAGTAATTGTTTTTAAAAAGTTCACATACCAGATAAACCCACCACTGTTCCCCACTGGAAACATGGGGTGGAGGGGGAGGGGGCCTCGGGTCTGCCTTTGGTGCACTGGGCCCTGAGCTGGGAAGTGCATCTCAGAGCCTGGGCTAAGGGTGTTAGGCCCTCATCAAACAAACAACCCTGAAGGTAGTCAGTACGCACTCTTTTAACATTTATCAGCCCAAAAGCAGACCTCTCTATTCTGTGAAAGTTCTACTTACTTTTCTTGCTCTTTCTTTAAATCCAGCTACAGTGTGTGTGTGTTGGGGAAAGGCAGAGTGGTAGGGCAATTTAATTGATGATGTGGTGAAAGAAATAAGTATAAAAATGCTCTTGAAGGATTGTACACAGGTTCAGAGAGTCCAAGGAGGAAGCCGCCAGTCCCCCTGGAGGGAAAAGATGTCATCTGGGGACGGTCCAGGATGAACCGCCGTGTTGTGTTTGGGAAGCGGGTGGAACAGTCAGAAAGAGTAACATGGGTAGAAGTCCTGGAGGTTGAAACAAGGTGGCTCTTGGTCTGTTTTCTGTTGCTGTAACTGAATACCACAGACTGGGAAAGTTACAAAGGATAAAGGTTTATTCAGCTCACAGTGCTGGAGGCTGAGAAGTCTAAGGTTAAGAGATCACACCCTGTGAGGGCATTCTTGCTGGTGGGGACTCTTTTCAGAGGCCGGAGGCTGGGCAGGGCATCACATATCAAGAGGTGCACACCAGAGATGGCTTTTTATAACAGACCCACTGTCATGAACCTATTAACCCCTCAGTCTGTGAGTGAGGGAGAGGCCCTTAGGACCCAATCACCGATTTTGGAGGTTAAGTTTCCAACACAGGGATTGTGGGGGACGAACCTTCCAACCACAGCAGTGACCTTCACCAAGACGAGACAGGGTCCTGTGGTGCATTGCCAGTGTTTTCATTTACCAGTGCATCGTGCTGTCTTTCCTCAAGAATCCAGGGATCTGATTTGTTCTTTTCATTAGCTCGCAATGACATTGGGTGGACGTGGTGTAGCGCTGTCCACTTCCCTATTGCCCCGTGGTTAAGTGGTTTTCAACTGTCATAAACAACCGGCCGATCACTCCCTGGTAGAATATCCCTGCAAGGGAAATTGCTGCTGCACAGAATCCATTTGCTGAATGTATTTTGATATTTAGAAATATGTACATACTTCTGATTGGCCACTGGGGAAATTTACAAATTTCCTTCGCCCCAGTAGGGTTCAGAGGTCGTTCATTTGCGTGCTGTGTCCTGTGAATTGTTTTTGTCTTTGCCAGTGCGTTCAGTGATGACCGTATTTTGGGTTTCTTTACACTGGTTTTTCCAGCCTACTAGAGACTGAGCAGCTTTTGCTATGCTTATTGGCTTTTTGTGTTTTTTTTTTTTACAGAATCGACCATTTGACCCTTTGCTAATTTTTAAATTAGAATGTCATCTTTTTATCATTTAATGGGAGCGTTTTGTCTGCCAGGTACATCGCTCATATTTTTCTCAATATGACATTCATCTTTTAAATTTGCTTATAACTTTTATTGTGTCTGGCTTTTAAATTTTTATGAAATCAATCCTAAAAGCATAGAAAGAAAAAAGCTCCCTATTGTCAAAGACTGTTTTTGACACCTCAGATCTGTGACCTTGGCAACCCAGCTTTGAGACTACTCCCATCGAAGGATGGCATCTGTCTCCTTGCTGTGACCTGAAGTGGACAATAGAATGTGGTAGCAGTGATAGTGTGCACCTCTGCTATGTGAAAAATCCAGACTGCCTTCTTGGAAGATAAGAGACCTGTCACCCTCATTCATGCCAGTGTCCAGCGTGGGTGGACAGAAGACATGATGGGTAAGGTCACTCTGGACGTCAACCCAGCTCTGAGCAGCCACACCCACCCCAGATCAGCAGAACTTCTCAACATGCATGAGAATGTATGAGCTATAATAAATGATTATAGCTTTTTTTTTTTTGGTGGTTCTGGAGTTTGAACTCATGGCCTATGCCTTGAGCTACTCCACCAGCCCTTTTATGTGATGGATTTTTTCAAGATAGGGTCTTGTGAACTATTTTCCCAAGCTGGCTTCAAACCCCAATCTTCCTGATTTCTCTTCCTGATTTCTGTCTCCTGAGTAGCTGGGATTACAGGCATGAGCCACCAGTGCCTAACTGATTGTAGCTTTAACACCTAAGCTTGGGGCACTTTGCTGTGAAGCAGAAAATAACTGATTTTCTTTTAATACTAACTTTTATTTGGAGATTTTTTCACTTTTAACTCTTTAGCCTGTAGAAAGTTTATTTTTGTGCAGAGTGTAAGGTGGGAGGGTCTATTTCTTTTTGTTTTGCTATATAATAATTTATATAATAATTATACTATATACAATAATTTGTATAACCAATTATTTCAACACTTTTCTGAAGTTTCTTTTCCCACTGATTTGAAATGTCATGGTTTTCGGTACTACATTCCCACCCACACAAGGGTTGACTTTTGGACTCTAATATGTTCCAGAGATTTATCTTCTTTCTGTGCCAATTACACAATGTTTAATTATTTAATATTGGAGTATGACTTTGATATCTGGAGTCCTTCTAGGGGATAATGTAGGGAGCCAATTATTAGAATTCTGGGGAGGATATTGTCTTAAAAACTCCTGTGTTCCTCACTCATGGAACCACATGACGGTGATGGTCAAGTGGTTTTTGAAAGAGGAGAAAATTGGTCTTCTACCAGAGTGGAGTCTATGGCTTTCACTATACCAGAAATTAATTTGGGAGCCTTGTGGCTTACAGGAATGACATTTTTAGTCATCATCTTTTGTTATCCTTACAACTCGGTAAGATATAAGGTAAGCAATCTGAGAAGGAAGCGACTAGAACCAAGTCACACAGTAAATAAAAGAGTGAAAATTCCGAATGGATATGAACACAGAAACAAACATAAAAAGCCAGCACTGAAAGCAAATGCCCCTACAGGTCAGGGGTGGTTTTTTTCTGGATGGGGTGGGGTGGGAGTCATGGCATGTTTGCTGTTGTTTGGAATTCCTGCATGTCTCCTTTCTCACACTTAGCAGGTCTTGGTTACCAAGGTAGAAAGGACTCAAGTTCCCATGTGAGAAACCTCCATTTGCCATGTTATTTCCTGGCCTGCATCTCTTTTTCTCCTAAGGACATTTCAAAATGTTCAATGTGTCAGTTAAAGAAATAAAGGTCATCTGAGAAGTGTGTCACATACAGATTCCTGGGCTTCTATGCAGACACTGGATATGTTGACAATGGCAGAGCACAGACCTCTGTGCTTTCCAACAGAACTTCCAGGAGATTCCGTATGAATGACACAGTGCCACACTCGGAAGCACTGCCTTAAGAAGAATGAAGTCCTTGCTGCTCACAGTGTGTGTCACCAGCCAGCAGCACCTGCAGTGTAGGAGCTTGTCAGAGGACACACATGCCCTGGCACCTTCTCAAGCAGAAGCTGAATTTTCATAAGGTCTCCAGGCCATTTGTGGGCTCAATAAATTTTTCAAAGCTTTGGTTGAATCACATGGAAGAAATACCTAGATTACCTGTTTTAGTAAGAATCTTGTCACTGCTTTGACACTTTGCATTTTAATTCTTACTGAGAAATATTTTATGCCACCCACAATTCTCCAAAACATAAAGGCTTCCTTCTTTCTTTCTTTCTCTCTGTCCTTCCTCCTTCTTCCCTTCCTCTGCCTCTCCCTCCCTCCCTTTCTTCCTCCCCTCTTACTATTTCTTTCTCTCCCTCCCTTCCCTCCTTCACTCTTCCTTCTTTCTATCCTCCCCTTTCCCTCCTTCCTTCCTTCCTTTCTCCCTCTCCTTTCCTCCCTACCTTACTATTTTTCTCTCTCTCCCTCCTCCCTTCTTCCATCCTTCCCTTCTTCCTCCCTCCCTCCTTTCCTTCCTTCCTTTCTCTCTCTCCCTCCCTACCTTACTATTTCTCTTTCCCTCCCTCCCTCCTTCAATCTTTCCTTCCTCTCTTCCTCCCTCTCTCCCTCCCTTCCTTCCTTCCTTCTTCCTTCCTTCCTATCTCTCTCTCTCTCCCTCCCTACCTTACTATTTCTCTCTTTCTCTCCCTTCCTTCCTTCCCTCCTTTTGGTGGTACTGGGGAAGAACCCAGGGCCTCATGCCAGCCATAAAGATTTCTTACTGAGGTCTTTCATTTTTTCCTTTTACAAAATCATCTTGGAAGTTTGACTGCTCTCCAGGAAAAGAATGTAGTATTTTCAACCAAATACAATTTTCTTAACTCTATATTTTACCCATAAGATCAATAAGCTCACTAAATCCACTCATTTTGTTTGCTTAAGGCAAGACAGAGGCATCTTGTCCCAAACAGTACCCCCTCTGATGATACCAGGAGAGGTTTCTGATGTCAAAGGGACTGAGTGTCGCATTTGCAGGAAGAGGCTCAATCCTTGGCCAGGGAGTCCTGACAGCACCTGTCCCAGTCATGACTCCTCCATTGGCCGGGCTGAGTCTACGGGGGCGTTTCACATATACACTGGATTTCACAGAAAGACATTGCTGTGGTCACCAAGGAGGCTGGCAAGGGGATCCAGGACACACCCACGGGGAATAAGTACACACTTGAGAAAAATGATTGCCAATAAAATCATTAGCTGGAAGGGCCCACAGTCTGGCCAGGCCCTAGATTTTTCTCTTCCTAGTTTATTTTTACCCATTGGAACTAGACAGCAATATTCTGAAAAGAATATTTTCATTTTCTGAAATAATGTGAAAGAAGAAAAAAACAGTCCAGAAAAAATAATCTGGAAGAATAAACATAGTAGATCCCTTCCAAAGGCATCACAGCTACTTTACATATATTTCAATTAGTTGATAACAGTTTCTTAAAAAAACAAAATTTGAGGGGTCAAGTGTGGTGGTCCTTACCTGTAACCCCAGCTACCTTGGAGACAGAGATTGGGAGGATAATGGCTCAGGACCAACCAAGGCAAAAAGTTAGTGCAACTCCCCATCTCAACCAATAGCCAGGTACTGTGGTACATGCCTGTAATTTCAGCTACAAGACAGGCATAGGTAGGAGGATCTCCATCTGACACCAGCCCTAGGCAAAGTCTTGAGACCCTACCTGAAAAATAACTAAAGCAAAAAGGGCTGGGGGCATGGCGCAAGTGGTAGAATGCCTGATTATCAAGAGTGAAGCCCTGAGTTCAAACGCCAGTACCTCCACTTCATATTTGGCATTTTCAACTCCTCCTTATTTTAAATTCCTCTTACTCTCACCTAGGGGATTATAGGGCTCACCCTCGAGGCCACAGGGGTCCACACAGGTCTGATCTCAGTGCTGAGATCAGTCTGAGCCACCTGCTCACATAAGTTCCCTGCACACATACCTTTGGTAACCAACCCCGAGGGAGGCATTCAGTAGCATGGCATACCACCACCCTTGGGTGCACTGCCCGCCTCACTCATGGTTAGGGACTCCTATTTATAGGACCCTTCTCTTTCCCACTAAGATGTTTGAATCCAATATAAGTCTGTCATATGAATCAACACTGACATTCTTATGAAAAGGACACACATCTGGCCAGCAGCAGCTAGTCACTGGCTGGCTTGAACCCCGTGTGGAGTCACTAGAAGTCCACAAGAGCCAGGATGAGGTGGGGAGCGAGATGAAGGACCAGCAGAAGGATCCCTAACTCGATCAGGAAGGCAGTGCTCTCCAGGCACAGCATGCAGTCCAGGTGACCAGGTCAGGGGAGACCGTGGACTCTGCTCTGGTTCACTGGGGATCCATCCAAGCAGGTGAACTGACTAGTTCTACATTTATTCACTCACTCCTTAGTACTAATGTGACTCTGAAAGAATTCTAAGCATAAAGTAATGTGTAATTTTTAAGTCAAAAACCTTCTATAATGTTTTTTAAGTAACAACTCTTGTGAAAGGACATAAAAGTCTAGTCTCTGAGCAGGCAACACCAGAGTTACTTCATAACTATGGTTGCGATGTGAAGTGGGCCTGTGATCTATAGTCTCTAAGAATAAAGGATGAAACAACAGGTTTTAAAATTACTTCTGATCCTTCCTTTAGCCAGCCCACTCTCAAAAGTGGGTGGCTTATTCCTCCAGGCTGAAGAGATCAATTTCTAGGATACATTTTTAGGGTGTTAGATGTCAGCAAATGTACCCTCCATGGGCTCACAAATCAGGACTCGACCACATGTGGCTACTCCAAAAATAATGTCTAAAAGATCAAGGAACCTGTTAGCAGGGGCTGTGCCTCTGTGTGCCTGGGGGCAGTCTCGCCTCTCAACACTATCAGCCAGTTGGGCTGGAACTCATCCTGTTACCTCCAAGTGTATCTAGTGTTGTCACCAGACTCAAGTCTATCTGCTTGATGCTTGAAAGCCAATACTCAGGAGATGAGTTGGTGGGAAGGAAATCGGGTTTATTTAAGGGACACCCAGTCTGAAAAGCTGGGTTGGAGAGCCATTGTGATCCAAAATAACCATCTTAGGAATTAAGGTACGAAAAAGAGCTTTTATTACAGGGAAGACAAGGAGGTGATAGAAGGGTAGGAAGAGTATGTGTTGGGCTGCATCTTTGTCACCCAGGTATGTCTCTATTTCTCTTCTTTTAAAATCTTTTTTGTTTTTGTCTCTGGCCAGAGCATTACAATCAATCTTTACCTCCTGGTGCTAGTTCCTATAATTCTTATTTATTTATTTATTTATTTAGCTTTTTGAGACAAGGTCTCTCTTTGAAGTTCATGCTGGCCTGGAATTCACTTAGCCCAGGTTGTCCTGAAACTCTCCATCCTTCCGCCTCAGCCTTCTGAGTGCTGGGATTACAGGTATATACTGCTGTACCCAGCAAGTTCCTATAATTCTTCAGACAAACATATGACTTTTCTGCACATCAAACTTCAACACAGTTTACATGCTTTGTGTCAGTTGGTGCACAGGACTAAAATAAGAAGGGGCACCACACATTCTGACTTGTGAAGTAGCTTCTGCCGGGATTTTCTGGGCTTGGTAACCCTAAAGAGGATTATTTACTGTTAACATCTTAATCATTTAAGTGCAGCTTTTCTTTTGCATTCAGAATGCTAGGCAAAGGAAGAGAAAGTTGAAGGACAACTTGGAAAGGGATGGCCACTGTTACAGTGTGTCTGGGTCCTTTGTGTCTCGGCTGCTGCAACACCCAACTCCCTCCATCCCAGGTTGTGCTTGCTGAAGCTTCCGAGTTAGGCTTCTTTCTTTCTTCCCCCATGCTAGATTCCTTATGGGATGCTTTTGCTTGACCTCAGCCTATTTCATCAGGGTCCCTGAGGGCATCAGGATCACTGGGGTAGGAGGGCCTGTTAACTTGCTGGGCTCCACCACTGACTGTGAGTCTATGACTGTGGGGAATGTCCTAAAATTACTACGTATTATGCCAGCATGTGACATTTCAGCTGAGTCCTAAAGGAGATATTTACATTTTTCATTCACTCATTTACAATTCCCAAGCAAGCAAGCAAGTTTTAAAAACGTCTTTGGGACATTTAGAGGGAGGAAAAGGAGGATAATGGGGAGACAATGTTCTCCAAGAAGCTTTTTCATTTCAGCTGACATACTTTTAGAGAAAGGGGTAAAAGGGAGTCAGAGGTGAGTAGAGAAGGCTGTAGGGCCTGGGGATGCCAGTGTAAGTCCAAGATCTGCTCTGTTCCTTTGCCTCTGTGCCCCTCTAGAGCCGCATGCCTGACTTGTAGCAGGCAGCCCTAGGCGGGGTGCACCAGTGGGGCTTCATTCCACATTGGAGGAAACCCAATCTCAGGGGCCACCCAGGGCTCGCCTCATTCAGCTAGCCATGGCACTAGGACCTCGAGCCCTGCCTGAAGCTTCCTTGGCAGAGGTCATTGCCACCAGAGCAGGGCAAGTAGGAAAAAGGCAGGGATCCGAAGGAGGTGGGAAGGTCCCAAGAGGCCAGCAAATCTATAGGGCTGCAAAAAGGCAGGAACAGCCAGAGGTGGGACCAGAGAGTATGTGCACCTGTGAGAAGGTGGGATCTGTGAAAGGGTGAACCTTGAGAAGGAGGGACCAGAGAGAAGGTGGGGTCTGGGAGAAGGTGGGGCCTGTGAGAAGGTGGAACCAGAGAGAAGGTGGGACCTGTTAGAAGGGTGAACCTTGAGAAGGTGGGGGGAATGAGACGACAGGACCTCTAGAAGGTGGCACCAGGCATGTGGAGAACCATTGAAGAATTTTAAATAGGACTGCAAGATTATAAGCTGTGAGATTTGAAGCAAGGCACCTAACGGTTTCGGTATTACCTGGAGGAGAAAGTATGTCTTCTACTTCCTGAGGAACCTGGAAATTCTCAAGTGTCGGTTGTAGGCTGTCCTAGATGTGCACGTTGTGGCTTCAGCAGCCACCCCGTGTCACCAGAGTGAGTTTCGTCACTGAGCTGCATGTCACTTTTCTGGTCAACTTCTTACCAACATACCAAAAATGTTTGATGAAAGAAATTAGAAGATCCTTTCCAATGCTATCATATTCTGATTATGAGGTAGGTTTTTAAAATAATTTGTTATTAATTACTATACATTTAAAAAAAAAACTTTTGTTCTCAATAGAGGAATCAGGCCAGACAGCTGTACAGGAAACCAGTATTGAAAAATATATTTTGTATGAAAAAGTGTATTTTTCCCCCTTTTCCTGGTTCCTTTTGACCCGTGGGGCTTTTTTACTCTTTTCTGGTGTGATGTTGGATGCACACTCATTGCTTGGGCTTTGTGAACACCTCACAAATGCCAGTGCCCAGATCACCCGCTGAGAACCTGCCCCTGAAAAACCAGGCTAAGGTTCCTGTTCTTATCCCAACTGCCTCATGAGCCTGGCTACACAGGTGAAAAACCTTTAAAAAATCGTGTGTGCCCTCCTGTCCCAATGTAATTGGGGTCTTCAAAGGTTCAGGAAAAGCCCAGGCTAGAGTTCAAACAACTCCATTTGCTCAGGACTGACACCTGGTCTGTTTCATTTCTATTAAGGAAACAGTGTAAGCTACATGGGCAGACTGGATTAATAAGTAAGTGACTCTGATAAAACCCCCATCCTGACAGTGTCACCTTACCGGTGCCTTTCTGAGGATATGTTTGATCTTAAAATGGGAGCTTGGACCTTTGACTGCCTTTATCTCACAGCTTGAACCATCTTTTGTTCCTTGTTAAGGTCTTTGTGAAATAAGGAACAGATCTAGCAGGCATTTACCGAATTGGAGGACAGTGAAAGAGTCAATAGAAGCTATTATAAATAGTGTATTGACTCAGCTGAATTCTGCAGGGTGTGATCCCCAACCCCTCATCCCCAGCCAACTCACTCAGAACCAGCTGTCCGTCCTGCCTCTGGATGCAACCCACACCCTCATCCCTTGGGGAGATGGGAAGAGGAGGGAAGAGAGGAAGTAACAGAAAACTACAGTGTAATCTCCAGGGGGCCTCAGTTGACCTCAGAGTTTTGAAGCTGGAATGACCTTTCAGAGTTGTCCCCAGTTGGGGCAAAGGGTTGGATCCCTTATTCTCTCTCATCCATCAGCTATAAGCTGCTGGCCTCCCCAAAACGGAGGCAGCCTAAGGCTCTGCAGGCAGCACAGCCACAGCAGGATAACAAGTCCTTCATCCCGTGCCAGGGATCCTGGCTCTACTGCAGGGGCTGGGAAAGAGGGTACAACCCTACTTAGTAGGAGGCGTGGCCTATCACTGGCACCTTTTGGCAGTCAGGCAGGTGCAAACTCATCCTCAGTGGGGTGCTTTGTGTATGTCCTTGGAGACCCCCGTGAGGACTTTGGGCACCGTTCTCCTCGCTGGCAGTGCCTCTGAGCCTGGCTGCTTGTGGTTCCTGTGCAGCCTTGGGATTGGAAGATTCACCCCTCTGTGGGATCCCTTGCCCTTCCAGGTGCATTTTTAGGATGGGAATTCTTTGAAGATGACTCTCAGCTGCCTTAGGGCTCCCGAGTCCATGACCTTTTCTTCAGGAAAAGGTGCCTTTGCCTCATCCTTGGTGATGTTTGCCCAGAACTGTCCTGGTTTTAGTGCAGAAAGCCTCAAATCCCAACAGACCTGTTAGTTCTGGCAAATGGGGCTCACTGGTCCCCGTAGAACATAGGGACCCATAGCAGCCGCATCTCTGCTCCAGCTCCAGTATTGCACATCTAGGTGTGAACCAAACACAGACCTTATGCCCGTCACCCTCCAGGGACTTGTGCTATGCCTCTAAGTGGCCTGTAAAGCTCTAGACTTGAGTGGTGGGGAAATGCATACTGCTGTCATCCTAGAGGCGGGAGAACAGAACATATAGCTGAGACTCCAAAAAAGTGTGTCTTGCACCAGAATCTTCCATGCCTCCTAACATCTACCTGCAAGTAGAATGTAGTTCATGACAGCTGCTTCAAAATCCATCTGCTTAGTCAGGAGTGAGGTGCACTCTGGGTGTAAAGTCCAGGTGAACATGAGCCTAGTGAAGACCTTCCCGTGGGGGTCTCCTTTGTGGTGCTAACAATCGTTGGGGGGAAGCTGGACAGGAATCCACCTGTGGCTTACTATCAGTGTTAACTGCAACATGTTTTTTCTTCAAGTGCTTTGGCTTTAGGCCAGAAACTTTGAGCTGTGTGCATAAATAATCATCCAAGATCGAGGCTCACACCCACAGGTAATTACTTGAGAGGCTGAGATTGGGAAGATTATTGTGTGACGACATCCCAAGCAAAAAGTTTGCAAGACCTCATCTCAACTAATAGCTGGGTACACTGGTGCATGCCTGTCTTCCCAAGTTATTTGGGAGGCTGAGGTAGGAAGGCTTGCCATTCCAGGCCAGCCCAGGTACAAAAGTTTGAGAGACCCCATCTCAGTGGAAAAAGCTAGCCATAGTGGTGTGAGCCTGTCATCACAGCAACGTGGGAAGTATCAAATAATAGAATTATGGTTCAGGTCACCAAAAAGACAAAACAAAACAAAATCAAATAACCAGAGCAAAAAAGGCTGGAGGGGTGGCTCAAGTTGTGGTGTGCCTGCTTCACAAGAGCAAAGCCCTGAGTTCAAACTCCAGTACTACCAAAAATAAATAAATAAATCCGAGGATTCCATTCAAAATATCATTTATTTGTCCTTAATCATGGAAAAATGCCCAGCCTCATTTATAAAAAGAGTAGCACAAATTAAAGCTAAAGTAAGATTCCATTTTTAACCTGTCAAACTGGTGAACATCCGGCACTTTCTGCTGATAACATTATGGGGTAGCACACTGTCAGATATTGCTGGCACAGTCCCTGTGGAGAGGCATCTGGCCACACCCAGCAGGAGTACACATGCATCCACCCTGAGCCAGACACTCGCTTCTCTTCATCTCTCCCACGGATCACCTGTCTACACAACAAATGACATGTGTCATAGATAGCATAATAGTATAATTGTTTCATCGTTTGTCACAGCAGAAAGTTTACAAATAACTCAAGTCATTTCAGGTGAAGAATGCCAAGAAACTGTCTTATTGTCTAAAGCAGTAAGATGCTGGCTATTGAGTTATAGTAGATCTGCACAATGGGAAATTAACAACTATTTTATGGCACATCTAATTGTAGGAACAGCCTTGGGGGAGGGAACCAGGTAGAATAGATCAAGGAGCCTAAAGGCTGTTCAGAACCTGTCTAGAAGGTGGTTATGTGGCCAAGTTATGCCCAGGTTAGGGAACCCATAGTGGGAGCTGTGTGCTTCCACCTGTCCTTAAAGAGCCTGAGGATATACAAGCAGATGTGAGACAGATCAGTCAAAAGTGAGGTGTTGGTGGATGGGATGGCATTATGGATTAAACTGTGTCCCTCCAAAATCTATGCTCAAGTCCTAACCCTGGTACCTGTGGATGTAACCTTACTTGGGGAACAAGGTCTTGGCAGATACAGTACAGTTGAAATAAGATCATACTGCATTATGGTTGGCCCTGGGTTGGGTATGAGTAGTGGTGGAGAAGAGACAAATCTGGGTACAGGAACACACAGAAGCAACAAGGTCACATGACAACAAAGCAGAGACTGGAATGATGCAGCTACAGGTAAAGGACCTCCCCAGTCACCAGCAGCCACCAGCAGCTAGGAAGAGCCAAGGAAGGAGACTTCCCCAGAGTCTTCAGAGAGAGCACAGCCCTGTGGACATCTTGATTTTGACTTCTAGATTCCAGAACTGTTAATAAATTTCTGTTTAAAACCATCCGGTTTATAATCGTTTGTGGCAGTCATAGAAAACTAATTCAGATAGTGAGGGAAGTAAGTGGAGACAAAACTAACTCCAGTCCTGAGAGGCTGGGCGCACGAATGACAGGAGAAGTGATAGGAGAGGTTAGGACAGGTGGGAAGCTCAGCTGACACAGCAGGGGACATGGAACAGAACTGATTGAATCTGAGCACACACTCATGATACCCCAAGAAAGTAGATTTCATGCATCACCATCTAGCAACCAAGTGCTCACTGAAGCCATCGGTTCCATAGATCCTGGTCTCTTGAGATAAAGAGATAGGTGAATAAAGTCTTCTCTGAGAACTTCATGTCATGTAATTGAGACACAGGGCTAGACATGTGAAAAACAGCTGATCTTGAAAGGAATGAATTCGTTGCAGATGGCCGTACGCTTAAACTTTTGGGAGCAAGTGCTGTCCTGGTAAATATTTAACAACCAGCTTCCCCTAAAGAAAGCCCTGATTTGTATTGTTTGGCAATTTCTTTGTTGCAAATAGCCCTGCCATGGCCAATTCCAAGGTCCCATCATTACGCCACTGAACTTGGAGTAGGAAGAGATGCTGATGTTTGGCAGTGAGGAGTCAGTATGAACTGGCACCACCTGGCCTCAGCACCACACTGAATGTGAGATCTCTGAGTGCCAGATGGAAGTTTCAGCAGGTCCTAAGGGCTGGGCAGACCGAAGGAAGTGGAAGAGCCTTCCACGGGAAGCCGCCTGAGCAAACAGGAGAAGAGGAAATGGGGAGAAAGCTCAGGTCCACATCTCAGCTCAGAGCCTCAGTTTGCTCATCTGTAAAATGGCACCTGCCATGCAGGGTTATATGACACAGCCATATTACTTGGTAGACACTCAAAAATGTTGTGGTCCTCAGTAGTAAACTGGATAATTTTGTGCAGTGTTTGTGTAGGGCTGTGTACACACACACACACATACACACGTTTGCATGCATGCATTGACATGTATACATACACACACATATACATGGTTCTCCATTTCCCCGACAAAGGTATGTGGACAGGCATAGCATTTGACTCTCCTTGAATGCAGGCGAGGCGGTCTTGATGGCATTGCATCATTTCTGTTTAGTTGCTCAAGGACTTGTGAGGATGAGAGCCCGAAGTGAGCGAGGAGAGAGGCACCCTGCCTCAGCCTTTGAGGCCACACACAACCACAGCAGGCCGGAAAATGTGCTCACGTGAAGACAGGCTCCTTCCAGACTTATTGACAAAAAGGATTTTAGGTCAATGTTTATCCTTCAGGAAACGACAGGGAAACAGGAATCGTTCTGCGTTCTGCGAGGAGGCGTGCAACTACTTCAGAAAGTGGAGCAAACTCCTGCCATTGAACAAAAGAGTGTTTTTGAGGATACGACCCAGTGTGGCGGGAGCATCTTGAATGTGTCCATTCCTTCTGGCTGAGTCCTGGGTAGACACAAAGAGTAACTCTGGCCTGGATGTTTCTCATGCAGCAGCAACTCAATGTGAAATTAAATTCTTTAGATACAAGTTCAAGGGCATAGCTTGGCTCACTCAGGAGCCAGGCTGGGTAAGGAGACCACCAAGGACCACTCCTCACTGCAAGAAATCACCATTAGAAAAACAATATTAATCTTCTGTTTGCCATTATATCTACTTATAGCTATCCTGTGAGCTCAGGAAATTAAAAGACAATCTTCCATTTGCATGACTATTCACGTCAAAATTTGTAAAGATTGTCTCTGAGAAGAAGCCAGACTTGCTACAAGTCAAGAATCGTCTGTGATGAGAGCAAAAGGAAAAACCAGTCCAAGTTCCAGTCATCAAAGCCATTCCCCATAAACATGGGCTAAAATGGTGCCTAAGACCTGGAGAATTGACAAAGAAAGCAGGTGAGTATACAAGATTTTGAAAAACACTTGGAATTTGGGGAGGGAGACCAAGCAAGTGGAACCATCTGAGCATAAGTAGAGAGCAAAGATTGCAACTCAGAAACCTGTGCAGACAGCAGCTACTGGTCAGACGGAAGCAGGCCAGGCTGGGCCATTGCTCTCAGACTGAGTACCTTAAGCTCCTGTGTTGGCTTAACACAAGGGTTCCACAAAGAGGTATTGGGACCATTTAGGGGCCTTGTGCCGTGGCTTTCCAAATGGGCTGCAGAGGGAGGTAAGACTAAGACTTGCTCAAGATGTTTTAGTGGAGGTAATGGAAGTAGAAACCTTACATGGAGGAAACTACAAAGCATTTGTAGCACGGGGTCAAGACAGGGTCTCAGCAACAGAACACAGAAGGACAGGAGAAGCTGGCAAAGCCAACAGGCTAAAAATATTTCTGCTTTTTTTGTGTTGAAACTGTTTTCTAATGGAAATATATTCAGACCAGCAAGGCAGGATAAATGAGCATTTATAGACTTTGATATGTCTATTTCTGGGAACAATTGAGGACCTGATCTTGTTATTAATTGGGGGGAAATGTAAGAGCATGGACCTGTATTTTGAATTTCTCTGATTTATTAACTACAGGTATTGTGGAGCAAAGGAAGACCTCAAAACAGTGAACAAAAAAGTAAGTATAAAAGGTATCATGGACACCCAAGGAGCCTATTGTAAAGACTCGATTTGTACACAGTTCATTTTAAAGTCAAACAGTTGATGTCCTTTATTGGGACAAAAAACTTGGAAGGGAAAGAGAAAGGAACTTATATTTATTATAGCTATCAAGTGGTACTCTCTTCACTACATATTTTAAGTGAATTATTTGATCTAATTGTCATTCTTATAAAGAAGGAAACTCAGACTCAATCTGCTTTAGAAATTTGCTCAAGATGGCATGTGACAGAGCCAGTCACATAACTGAAGTGGCCAGAGCAAAACTTTCTGAGAATCAACTCAGGTTGATTTTTGCACATGGTTTTGTTTGGATCTCTTTGTCTTTGCCTTTTGTTGATGGTTAAGAGTGGTGAAGCCATTGGCTTTTGTTGGTGGTGGTGTTAAAACAATTTCCCCTAAGGAGTTTGAAATTTTTCAATGATTCCCTTCTGATTAGTCAGGGTTCTATTAGAGAAACCGCATCAGTAGGGGCTGAGTTGATCAGATGGTAGCTAGCTAGACAAGAAAGAGAGAGGGGAAGGAAGAAAGGAAGAAAGGAAGGAAGGAAGGAAGGAAGGAAGGCAGAAAGAGACAGAGAGAGAAAGGAAGGAAGGGAGGAAAGCAAGAAAGGAACGAAGGAAGGAAGGAAGGAAGAATTGGCTTCCACAGGCAGGAAGTGACATTGCAGTACACAGGTGAAATTTCTTGTTCCTCAGAGAAACCTCAGTTTTTCTCTTAAGGCCATTCAACTGATTGGACAAACCCCACCCATGTTACCAAGGGTAAGCTCTTTTACTTAAAGCTAACTGACTGTAAATGTTAACCACAACTACAAAATACCTTCACAGCTTTGAAGGTCAGTAATTGATTGAATGGTTTGCTATGATACCCTCACTGAACTGGCATATAAAACAAACATGATACCTTCCCAACTCACATAGTTGTGTTTTGTAACTCAAGGATAATCCTGACTGGGAAACTGAAGACGATAGTGTTCTTTTTTGATGTCAGGTCAGGAAAGATGTCTGGCTTCTTGCCACTCCATGTGAATGATGCTTCCTAATTGTGTCCCAGCTGTGGCCTGTGACCTAAACTGGTCCTGGAGTCCTTAACTTGGGTGTTTTAAAAGACGGCTTGCAGCCTGCTAGTATTTTATTCCCTCTCTTTTTAAAGGCATTTGACTTAGTTCATTAGTGAATTCATGACTCTCAGCCTTCTATCACTGACTCAAAAGGGATCCTCACCAACATAGCTGGGATTGTTAGTTGGCTCTGACAACCTTCGTGCGCTCCCACACTCCTTCCCCTTCCTCTGCTCACGGTGCAGGGCCAAGTGCTCCCCTGACCTTCTGGAGTTCCATGGGAGTTCAAGATGGCCACTGATTTTATACACTGGACGGACATATATGGTCCCAGGAACACTGGTCACACCAACAGGCATTCTTATCTAATCTGGTAGCATCATGCTTTTGGCTTGCTTATAAACTTTCAAAATATTTCCTAATAATGGCAACTTTCGAGAAACATCTGTGACAAGTATTTAGTCCATGAGTAATTCTCCCCGATGCTGCTCTAAATGTGCACGCCTAGCAGTGTGTTTACCATGCAAATGAGTTTCTCATTTTTATTGAGGGTTTTAATGTTTTCTATTTTTCTTTCCTTCTTTGCTGCTCATTTCATGGTGGCCAGGAAACAAAGAGAATGAGAGGAAGGTCCCAACAGCCCCATTTTCAGGGTGCATCCCAATCACCTTTGCTCAACTAGGTCCCACCTCCCGAAGTCTCTACCACCTCTCAATGTGCCACCAGATGGGGATCAAACCTTCAACACATGTGCCTTTGTGGAGCATTTAATCTGCAAACCAAAGCAAAAGACAAAAAGAGCTCTGGTTACAACAATGTGAATGTTTTCAACACTATGAAAGGTGGTGAGTTTTATGTTATTTGTATTTTACAGTTTAAGAAAAGAGTCGCCTGGGAAGAGAATATAAAATAAAGATCTCCAGCCCCCTCCCCGAAATTCCCATTTGAGGTATTTTTGTCTGGGTGGAGAGAAGCTGTCATCTCCACTATTCCCCCAGAGACTTTGCAGGCAGGTGGTCTTTGGGACACATTTGGAGATGCTCTGGCTTTGGCACTGTGTTCAATATTGGCCCAAGACTACAGATACCACTAAGTAAAAGGAAGAGAGTTATAGCTCATAAATATCCAGATGCTGACACTTAACTCTTACTTTTGTGAGACAAGTGAAGCTGGAAAACTGCGTGACTTGCCCGTGATCATAAAGACCAAAAGCAGAAGAGCTGGAATTTAAGTGCGAGAGGGGCTGCCTTGCATTCACCACAGTTTCCTCTTCTTGGGCACTCAGGAGATTAGACTTCCAGGCTCTATTGACCTGGCAATTTGAGTCTCGCTGTGTAACTACACTCTGACCTATTCAGAAAAAACCTTCAGGCCTGGCTCTTAAACTCAGCCTGTTCAGCCCATTTATCTTTCCACAGCAAACCTCAAGGACGTGAGCTCCGGATGATCCTCCTGTATGATTGGAATTAACTGCCAGAGCTGTCTCTCACTGGAAAGGTAAGAAAGGAATGCTGACTTTGCTTAACCATCGAAATCTCACAGTGTATTTGTTACTGCAGCATAGCCTAGCTTATCCTGACTAAATTCATGCCCTATCTACTTCCTAGGACAGCAGGCTTTCTCTGAATTTCAGTTCATACATTTCTTTTGTATCTCCTGCTGCACCAAGGATAATATGCCTAAGTCTTCCCCCTCAAAAATCTGTTAGCATTGATATGGGTTATGAAGAGAAGAGTGGCAAAAATTTCAGGTTGAAAGAGAGAGATGGAAACACCCACTACCCTGGGCAGTTGAGGCAACTCCAAGAGACCTAGTCAAGTAATTTTTAACTTCAGTCTCCTACTCCCACTTGCTGTCCTTAATTCTTTTTCTCAAACCTTTAGTGTTATTTTTCAGAAAATAACAGAATTTTAATTTTTGCAAATGAAATGCAAAAAAAGCAGGAATAGATCAACAATTATTTAAAAGTAAATTATTGTTGCCAAATGAATCCAATGCTGCGTTGAACTCATGTAGGGCAAATGTGGTACATTCCTGAATAAGCAAAGCTGGAGGCTCTGATGAACACATGGTCTGAGACACGAAAACAGGAAATGGAAGTGGGAGACTTATGTTAGGGCAAGTGGAAGCATTGAAGACAAACAAAGCCAGCTTCCAAAACCTGGAATCCTCTGGTTGATTAGTTTAGAAAATGTCATTGGAGCATTGTGTTTTCTCTTTGGTATGTGTGCATGTGGAAGAGGTGTCAGTGATTCTCAGAGCACGTTTTTCCCCTTAACTTCAGTAATGACACTGTCACTACCTGACTGAGCTCGCGACCATACTAAATGTAGACTATTTCTCAGTCTCTATGCATCTGTTTGTAACCAAAGAACTACATTCTAGTGCATGTGATGTAAGAGAAAGGGATATCCATGTGTCCAGGATATGTCTTTAAGGGCAGGAGGAGGGAATAAGAGAGGCAGGCCCCTTCTCCCCTTTATTCATGCAGTATAGAAGGCAGATAAGATGGCCGATGCTCCATCTTAAACCAGATCCTTGGGCTGCTGAAACAGAAAGCTGGAGGCACCGGGCCTTGGGTGTTCCTAAAGCCTCCATGAAAGCTCTGAACTGCTTTACACATAGGCTTTCATGAGGACATGTACTCTGTACCCTGCTATCATGTGTGAGCCATCCCAACCTGGGATCTTAAAGTTAGTCTAATAGAGTGCACAAGCTTCTTTCTTGGTTAAATGTCTAAAATAATGCATACACTTTATAATGAAGACACAGCAAGTGACTATGTATGTCAGTCTGTGCTTCACATCTTTAAAACAACAGAAGAGTGCTGGGAACTCTGTGTTGGGCATCCTTCCATTGAATAGTTACACTTGGAGCTTTAGACACAGGTCAAACTCATAGTCTTTCATGGCAGTGTACAGTTTAAGCCCCTATTGAAATTTAAAAAGAAGTAAGCATTGTGCTAAACTAAAAACCGGGTTATAATTTTGAGACTATTTAAATAAAAATAACTTTGCTCTCAGCACTATTTGGTGCTTTCATTATTTGGTTAATACTTTGAAGACAAAAGATGAATGAGTCAAAGTGTAGGAGTTTCTAAACACAAACTCATGCCCCTCCCCCGCCCAGCACACACACAATGTCACAGTACTAGAGTCACATGCATTCCTGGTTAAATTGTTCCAATTAAAATGGACAGAAAAAGAAAAGGGCTTTTTTTGTGACTGTTTTATTTTAAAATTTTAGAATGATAAATGATACCAGCACAAATATTTTTCCCCAAAGAAGATTTTTATTAGTGTAAATTAATTGTACAAAGTTTCATTGTGATATTTCCATACGTGCATACGATATGCTTTGATCAAATTTACTCCCTCTCCAGCAGAAGTCTTTGAGCCCACTGTAATGTGACAGCAAACACATCTTGTGAAAGAATAAATGTGTACATATTAGCCTGCTTTTTTCACTTACGCTAGAACCAGACTCAATAAAATACAAATTTAATCCAATAATTATTCCCTAAATGCCTGTTTTAGCTCTATGCAAACTTGTGGTGACATGAAGACCAATGGGACCTAGCCTGGACATCAGGAAGGTCACAGTCCAGTAGTGCAGGAATGAGATGAAAGATAGAAAGTCTTTCATTCACAACTGGACATTATGGAAACACAGAAGGAAACAGGAAATCCTACCTAGAGTGAGAGGGAACTTCTAAGAAGTTACACAGGATGGATAGAATTTCTCCAGGCACAGGAAACACGGGCGATATCCAGAGAAAGAAGAGCAAGTACTAAGGATGAGAGGGTTAAGAGAGCACACTACTACTCCAAGAATAATGGTGGTGGGGACACAGTTGTGAGACTTCAGTGACCACTTCTGGCAGCCACAAGAATGTGTGTGTCAGTCCTGAAGGTAGCAGGTAGATAACCACATTACAGCACACACCAACAACTCTGTCTAGTGAGACAACTCACTTGGAAGCTCCTGAAACATTGGAAAGCTTTGTGTTCTGTTTGAGACTAGTGAGTGGACAGAATATATGGCCTGTATACCTGCAAGAGGTCTCTGTCTTGCAGATAAAGTCCAATCCCACAGGGAGCCCTTCAGGTCCATTTTGACCCTACCCTACATATCCAGGCTCATCGTCCACCATACTCCCTCTCTCTGTGCCCCAATTGTAGCTGCAGTGCCAGCTGTGGGGTCTAGCTAGAGCAGATTCCCACAGCTTCAGGTCCAAGGTCATGTTCATTGATCTTTCTTTTCTACAGATCTCATTCATATGAGGCAGACAAATAATGTATTTATAATGCTGCCCACAGCTATGTGAGGCATAGCTGACATTGGCTATGTTGTACTTCTAGGAAAGCGCTATGACCCTTGTGTACATATCACACTAACCCATCACACGACGACATTATCAGCTGATGGCATTATGTTAACTGTGGAGTAAACAGTGGCTAGAACATTGAAGGCCTTTGTATGCACCACAAAAGTTGGAGGAAAGCAGAAGATTCAGGCCTGCCACATCACTGAAGTGTCTAATGCCAGAACATTCCAGCGAACCAAGGGAACAATATTGCAGCTATTTCTTTGCAACACTATGAAAGTAGCACCATTTGTGGTGAGCCTCTTCTTGCCCTGGAACCAGAATGTTCCACACTGGAGAATGCCGTCTGATCTATTTATTAAGTGCTATGGAAAGTGCAGTATTTGAGTCAGGCCTAGAGCAGGGAAAAGTTCTGCAAAAACCCTCTGCATTGAGGGCAACAAATGCTAGCTAGTTTTTTAGGTGTTTTACCTATCCTCATACCTTCCTTGTGTGCTCTTGCTTTTATCATGTGCTCATAGTCCAATCCCCTTGTTGTGTTTGCCCTTGATCTAATGTCCACGTATGAGGGAGAACATGTGATTTTTGGTCTTTTGGGCCAGGCTGACCTCACTCCTCACTGAGCCTCTGATGTGATACTACCCCTCAGCTTGGTCAATTATTTATTACACTGGAAGGAACAACAATTCCTCTCATAAAATCTAGTCATGTAGATCTTGGGGTTCTGGTTATTAGAGGAAGAACATCTCCATTAGGGGACCAGTAAGAGTCCCTTTAATATGGCAACCAACCTGCAATTTCAGTGTCCTTGTTTTAAGAGATCAGATCACATGAATAGGAGTCACCAGGATAGCAGAGGTCAGTGAGGTCATTGATTCCACACCAGGAGGAGGTAGGGATACCGTTATAAAACAGAGAGAGAGGAGAAGCATACAACCATCCTGTGATCCTCTGGTGTGTCTCTTCCCACTTCTTTTCCTGTTTTGAGGGTAAATGGATAAAAGCAGCATCCATGGCCTGACAAGGACACAGTGACCACACATACACTCAACAAAGGTGCCAGTGGAGGAAATGATAGTCCTTTTAAAAATAATGCCAAAATATCTGGAAATTCATATGTAGGAAATGTGAAAAGCATAACCCTTCCTCGATGGGATGTGCCAAAAGGGCACAAACACCAATGAAAGTGCTCCCAGCGGTCACCGCTGGAACAACTGGGGCAACAAAATAAATTAAGTATTGGATTATATTCAAGGTCTACAAAAAATGTTCAGAGTCCATGCAGATATAAACAAATGATTGAATAAATAGATGACTAGGTATATAAGTGGTGAAGAGAAGAGACAAATCACCTATGGAGAATTCTAAGTAATTTATGAAGATATTCCAGTTCCTAAGTTCAAACCACAGTACCAAAAAAAAAAAAAAAAAAAGAATAACTTTACAGTGGACAAATCTAACAAATACCATTTCAGCCAAACAATCAAGGTCAACAACTACGGTGTCATGAAAATAGTACTTTACCTCTGAGGTTTTCCTTCCAAAACACACTGACCCTACTCTTATAATGAAAAAAATTTCAGACAAATCCAAATTTAGTACCCAATTGGTACTCCTCAAAACTGTCAAGGTCTCAAAACAGAGAGGTCTGAGAAACTGTCACAAAGAGGAGACATGGTGACTAGATGTAATGGGGTGGGCAGGAGCCTGGACTAGAAAAAATACAAGCAGTAAAGCTAAGGATGACTAAATAAACCACAGACTTTACATGAGAACAATGTGCCAATACTGGCTTACTACTTGTAGCATATCCCACACTGACATAACATGTTAATAACTGAGTAGAATATATGAAGGCTTCTATATGCCCTGCTCAGTGTTTCTGTAAACCTAAACCTATTCTAAAAAGTAAAGTATAGTAACAAAAAAAGTTTAACAAACATTGAACTTTGACTCTTATTTTATACCATATATAAAAACTCATTCAAAATCAATCATAGAAGTAAATGTAAAACTAAAACTATAAAACTTTTAGAAGGAAACAGAAGAGAAAATCTTTGTGTATTAGGCAAAGATTTCTTAGGACATGAAAAGCATAAATCATAAAAGGACAAACAGATAAATTGAAGGTTATCAAAATGAAAAATGTCTGCTTTCAAAAGGCATGCTAATAAAATTAAAAGGTAAGTGGCAGACTGAGAAAATTCTCTCAAAACATATAACTAGCAAAATTATTGCATCTGAAATACATTAATAACTCTTATAGCTCAATAATAAGAAAACAAACATTAATTCAGTGGGTGGACAGAATGATCTTTTAAATGAATGGCTCTAGGTTGTTAGATACATTTAATGAAAGAAAGGAACCTTGACCCCCTAACTCACACCATATACAAAAATCCATTCCAGGTAATCATTTTGTAAATGTCAAAGGTAAAACAAAGGAACACACAGACCACAAACAAAATAATTAAATAACACACATATCTATACACATTTATATATATATATATTTATACTTGTATAATCAAAAATTAAAATTTCTATGCTCTTAAAAATTAAAAGAATGAAAACGCAATTAATAGTTGATAGAAGATATTGTACATATATGTATAGATATTTATATCGTCAGAATATTTTCCATACAGCATATATAAAGACGTCTAGTCAATTGATATTTCACAAACTATATATGGCCAATAACCATATGTCATCTAAGAATTGCACATTAAAATAACAGTGGAGCTGGGCATGGTGGTACATGCCTGCAATTCCAGGACTATGGAGGCTGAGGCAGGAGAATCAGGAGTTCAAAGCCACCCTGGGCACATAGGGAGACACTGTCTCAAACAAAACAAAATAAAAACAAAAAACAGCAATGGGATTCTACTACACAACATTAGGGTGGCTGGTGGGAGTGTAACATGGGACAACCACACTGAAACAAGCTTGACAATTTCTTACAACATACCCTTATCATGACCTACTCTTAGTTTCTTAACCTGAGAAAAATGAAAACTTATGTCAGTACAAAGATTTGTGCACACCTGTTCATAGCAGTTTTGTTTTTAATCTGCAAAGACTGGATGCAACCCAAATGTCCATCAAAGGAGAGTGGATGAAGAACTTTTGTAATATCCATACAACAAATCACTCTCATGGATAAAAAGGAATTAGCTTGTACATGAAGCTACGTGAATGAATCTTAAATACACAATAGAAGGACGTGGAGTGACAGAAGCCAGATAGGAAGGATACACGCGTGATTCCATGTACATGAAATTCTAGAAAAGACAGAAGGTGGACAAATGGCTGTTTGGGATGAAATACTGAGGGACTGAATGGAAGCAGGAGCATTCCAGGAGTGATGAAGATGACCTACAGATTGTACTGGTGATTTGTGGGTACATTAGTCAAAACTCAAAAAAAACACACACTTAAGTAGGCGCATTTTATTGGAAGTGAACTGTACCCCAATAAAAAAAAGCTCTACAACAATGGTGGAAGCAGTTTATACTCCTACCATGACATACAAATGTTCACTTCCTGATAACCCCATATCACCAGTTACTATTGCAATTTAAGTCTTTCACCATTCCAATGGTGAAAAGTATAACTGCCGGTGTTTGAGATTGTCTTCTGTTGATTATGCAATAGGTTTCTAGAAAGAAGACTGAACCACAGACTTCCCCTCTAAAAGTATTGCCCATGAAGCTGTGGCTAATGAGAAATTCACTTCTGCTTCTTTGTATTTGCTGTTCTAAATTCACATCCTCGTATTCCATTTTTCTTTAATAATTCCAACATTGCAGGTTCATTCAGATCTTGTGTCAATGTCCATCTTTCATTTTTCCGCTGTGCTTATCCTACCAAATCCTAAATTCATGTACCTTAGAGCTGAATCCTGGGTGTGGCCCTGCACAGGGATATAGCCCATAAATCCCATCCCCACCCCATTTTTGACCATGGACAGTTGCTGTTTCCCGGTGTTAGGAACTGTTACATAAATGACATTTCAGAGAGCTCCCTCCAACTCACCTGCTGCCCTCAGCTGCCCCGTGTGGAAATGCTAGAGCTATGGTTGATCTTGGGAAACAGCAGTCCAAACTTCACATTTTACAGGAAAGAAAACCCCTTGTTCACACAGCTAGTGGTGGCGGAGCTGGATCTAGAATTTTGGACTCTCGACTCCCTGCCTGCGGCTACTGCATCGTCTGCTTTGTGAACAGTAATGTTACCACCCAGTGGAAGCATCAGATGTCGGTACCCAAACTTGGGGTTTCACATGGCAAGGCACAGGCAAATACTAAAAACGCATGATATCGAGAACTTATCCAAATGGCTTTGTCTGAAAACATTGACGTGTGCTTGTGATTTTTAAGATTTAACCCCAATGAGACAATGCATTGGAAGGTTTCTCAAGGGCAGCTGTAAGTAGGGCGAAAATGTTTGTTTGTGTAGTACAGAGACGGCGTGTTTACTTAGAGTAACCCTGAAGTCTGGCTTTTTCCTGGCATAATTTTTAGTGGTGCCTTCTTTTACTCTGAGAAAAATGTCCTAATTTGAAAGATAAATTACGTTATCACTGTAATTACAAGGACTTTCTAGCTAGTAAGCAACATTGTCCCATCTGCTTATATTTTTTTTTATTACTGGAGGAAATGAGCTCTAATCAACTTCTAAATCATGATAGGTTAGTAAAATCAGTACAAGTTCCTCTTCTACCGTTTTAGAAAATATCATTTCAGTTGACTTACTTGCTCGGTTTGCTAGAAGACTACCTCAGAACACTGCTTTAAAAATTTCCAGGATTCCAAGTGTCCATCCATTCACTTTCCTTCCATAAGCAAAGTACAGTCTTGTTTTAGAAGAAAACATTTTGATGGCATGTGGTATTAGAGTTTATGAACCAAATCCCACCATGAGCACAGTGAGGATTCTGGAAACTTTCTCCACGTGGAACTCCACATTTGACAGCAAACTTGGAGAGTGTGTGTGTGTGCGCGTGCATTTTTGAACTCTCTTCTTGTTATAACTTTTGGGCAAGAATGGGCCAAGGAAAAGTTCAGGATTATAGCATTCTGGATGTCTCATAGTGCCAGGAGGCCACACTGGCTGGATGATAGCCCTTCTTGGTATGTGGCTTCAGGTCACATGGCTTCCTAAGACAAGAAACCTGGGTGTTCTGTCCCTACATATCCCCATTTGCCAACCACAGTGCTTTCAGCCACAAGTTTCCACAATGACACTTTGATTCATCACAGCATAGTGAGGTAAGAGACTCTGAGTCAGGGATGTTGTAAACAGTCCCATCGGCAATGGAACTGATTCCCTCACAGTTACTGGGCCTGACATCCAAGGACAAAGTGTTGGAGGTTCCATTCTGAGGCCTCTCTCCCGGGCTCGCAGATGGCTGTCTTCACACAGCCTTCCCTCTCCGTGTCTGTGTTCTAATCTCCCACTCTTATAAAGACGCCGTCCACATTTTAACTTAAGTCACTTTATAGACCCTGTCTTCGAGTGCAGCTACACGCTGAGCCCCGAGGTTTGGGGCTTTAACATTTGCCTGCTCCAGGCAGAACCAGGATTTTTTTCATTAGCCAGTATTAGAGATCACTACACAATGCCACCTCATACACGTCTCCCTTGCCACACTGGTGGAGGGGGTTGTGTCAGATGAGAGAAAAATTAATGTGTCAATTTACCATGGGACAGAGGACAAGCCAGGAAGCACAATCAATTAAATGTGTGTCCATGAGGCTCACAGCACGTCTTAGGGCTCCATCCTGACGGAGCCCTCTATTCCTTAATTCAATACTGTTCATCCTCCAGATGAAGTACATACTGTGCCTCTTCCTGAAGGCACCTCAATCTCTCCCTCTCTCTTTCTCGCTCTCTCTCAGCGCTACCAGAGGGGCGGGAAAGAGATTCTTGAAGCATCCTTTATCTTTCATCTCGGGCTTATCTTGTCTTTCTTGTTATTACACACGATGATTGATTGGCTGTCTTCTCACTAGACCAAGTTTTCCTCTTCTGTGTCCTTAGTGTTTGGCCCAGACACAAAGTAGACAGTTCGTAAATGAATAAGTGAAAAGGTGACTTGAGTTTCCATTATTACTTCTAAACCAGGGCTAGCAGAGCACCCAGGGGAAACACACTTGTAGACAAAATGTGTTCGGTTAACAGAGGTCTATATCCGGCCACACGCTCATGTGCAAAGTTGTTGGAAGAATTAGAGAACATCGAAATTCCATGATGCACCATCACTGGAATGTGTCACACACAGGCACTCATATGGAGAGAACATGCCAGTTTGTCAGCTGGTTTGTTTTCCATGTTGTCATGTGAATGAGCTCTTACAACTCTAGCTCAGTGGGTTGGGTATGGTGGTTCGTGTCTATAATCACAGCTATGCAGGAAGCACAGGTGGGAGGATAGCAATTCAAAACTGACTTCAGGCAAAAGCACAGGACCCTATCTGAAAAAATAATTAAAGCTAAAAAAGACCTGGGAGTGTGGCTCAAGTGGTAGCAAGCATGAGGACCTGAGTTCAAACCCCAGTATTAGAAAGGAAGAAAGGAAGGAAGGGGGGGAAGAAGGGAGGAAAGGAAGGAAAGAAGGAAGGACGGACCCTGAAGCCCAAACTCTGGACAGATTGCCTCCACGTAAGTGCCAGCTTGGTTATTTATTGTGTGGCCTTGGGAAAGACACCTAAACTCTAGGTGTCTGTTTCCTGGTTTGTAAAACAGAAATAGTAATAGCAATAACAAGAGTGATGCGACACACATACGTAATACACGTTCGGTGGGCTGTTAGGAAGAGGGAAAGTTTAGTATATGTAAAGAACTTAGACTAGAACTCTAATGCAGTAAGTGCTATGGTGTTATTGCCACTGTTAGCATTAGTGAGGAAGGAAACACTTACCTTGGCTCTGTGCTATCTGTATTAATCAGTTTTTTGTTGCTATGACAAAATACCTGAGAAGAACCACTTAAAGTAGGAAAGATTTATTTTTGCTCATGGTTTTATAGGTTTCAGTCCCTAGTTGGCTGGCTTGGTTGTTTCTGGGCCTGTGGTGAGGCCCAGCATCATGGTGGGGAGGGCATGGTGGAGCAGAGCTGCTCACTTCATGACATCCCAGAAGAGAGGAAGAGGCAGAGACAAGCTGTATCTTTCAGGGCACGCCTCCCCACTCCCCACCTCCACCCCCTGCCAGTGACCTACTTGCTCTTCACCGTCTCTCAGTAACGTCATCAAACCATGAATCCATTAGGAGATTAATCCATCGATTAATCACTTGAGGATCCAGTCACTTCCCCCAAAACCCAGCTCTGAACCCTGCTGCATTGGAAACCAAGCCTTCCACATATGAGCTTTTTGGGGGACACTTTTTATCCAAATGGTAACAGTGTTATTGTGATTCCAATCAACCCTGTGAGTGTGAGGTGGGGGGACAGTGGCTTCCACAGGAACCAGAGGGACACTCCAGGCCGGGGCTGGAGCTTTTCCAGTGCCTCCCCCACGTGAAAACAACCCCAGCCGCCACCCTGCATCTCCTCAACTCTGCACCTCCTCAACTCTGCACCTCCTCAGCACCAGCTGTTTCCACTTCCTTGGCATATGTTTGCTCACCTAAACTGTTTACTGACTTCACATTCAGAACGTTTTAAATAGAGGAAAACCTGGGGCTCATCAGCACCAACTAGAGAGCAGAGATAAGAGAGGGGGGATTTCAACAACAAACAAAATGAGAAAGCAGACTGGTCCCCGAGAGCCTGAGTTTGAGCAGAACAACTCATTTCCCTTCACATTTATGGTTTCCTGAATTATTGAGGGAACAGACTCGCCCAGCGCTGTTGTACCTGGTTGGAGACGTTCTGAGTACTACACCGACTTCCAGGCTAAACTGGATGACCAAAACCACAAGAAGAACAGAATTAGTAGGCAGCAACCCATGGTGACAGCAGGGAAATTAACATATTTGAAAGCCTCACCGTGAGTGGACAGATCTTCAGGTTTGAATCCCAGTTCTGCCGCCTGTTAGCTGTGTGATGTGGGATGAATTACTTACCATCTCTGTGTCAGAGTTTTATCATCTATCAAATTGAAAGAATAGTCTTGATCTCACAGGCTTGTTGTACAGTTAAATAAATTAATACAGAGCACTTTGAATAGTGTCTGGCCTTATCAAGCACTGGGTAAGTATTTGCTATTTTTATTATACATACATGTAAATTTAGTAACTAGTTTTAAAAACTAGAATTTTTATTCCTCTTTGATGTCTGTGACATAGGACTTAACATGGGCTTTAGTTTCAATATATCAGGACTAACATTCCCGATTACCTTCTACCAACATCCACGATAACACTGTTTCTTCAACCTCAAACCACCCAAATAATTCAAGCTTGTAAAGCCTCCAGAATATTAAGTATAAGAAAAAGCCAAAAACATATAGAATTTCTACAAACACCATTCTCACTATGAATGGATTGAGAGGTACTTTTTGTTTTAAATCTTAAACCATGTGTTCTTCCCTTTAAATTTTTAATTGTAATTTTTATTGTACTGTTAATTGTAATTTTTATTGTACTGTCACATTACAGTTGTAATAATAATGGGACACATGTGGAATTGTCAAGGAAAGCTAATTAACACATCTATCACCTCAAATACTTAACATTTTGTGATAACATTTAAAGTTTACTTTCTGAGCAATATTGAAATATATAGTGCTCAGTTATTAGCTAGTCACCACAGTACAGTATTAACCAGCTTCATGTTACTGTAACAAATTACCTGAGGCCATTAACTTATAAAGAGAAAAGACTTATTTTGGCTCACAGCTATGGAGGATCCAATCCAAGATTGGGTGGTCCCCTTAGTTTGGGTCTCTGGTGAGGGTGGTACATCAAGGCAGGCTGACATGACAGGACAAACCACCTTTCATATAAGCTTGGAAGTAGAAAGCAACTCAGAAACTGGGGTCCCACAATCCCACTCAGAGAATGTCCCCCAATGACCTAAGGACCTCCCACAAAGCCCCTCCTCCTAAAGGTCCCCAACACCTCCCAATAGATCTAGTAACTGCACACTTCAACAAATGGAAATTTGGGGGGAAATACAGAATTCGAACTATAGCATGGTGCAACCGATCTAAAGTAATAAATAAGCAAACATAAATAAGATGCCTTTTTTTGATAGTTCCATCCTGAAGTTGTGGGTGGGAGAAGGGAAGGAGATTTAAAGAAGCAAATAAAAACCACTTACAATATGTAAGTACTAATTTTAAGTTCATGAAAACTAACTTTATGATAATGTAATCACCCCATTTTCGGACTCTGCAGTAAGGTAGGGTTCATAAATTGATGTCAAATTCCCTGGGTGGGAATAAATCGTCCAAGCCACCACCATTGTCACTGCTGAAACAGCTGTGTCTTGGACAAGCGTTCAGGGAATTTGGCTGGTTAAGGACTGAAGAAATGTAGCTAGGAATGTATTTTTCTGTTCACTTCAGGAAAAGATAGATTCCTCTAGGGGGTTAGCTCAACTGACATAGACTATCTCAACATTTAACTTCTGGGTGATTTTGAAATTCTTGTTTTTCCCACAGGCATTTTGGGAGAACATGTACCCTGCTAGAAGCTTAAAGTATGAGACATATGATCTTTCTGACAATGTTTGTGGATCTGCTGTTTCTTTGAAACAGATCCACGTAGCAGTCATGACTAAGAACAGCTCATATCTGGATACCCAGGGCACTGGGCTAGAGAGCCCAGTTCCCCCTCAGAATCTGCTGGTAAGAAGCCAGCCTAGTTATCGAGGTACAGAAGGCACACAGAGCACTTGGTGCCATAGGGACACATTGTCTCCCAGTCACAGAGGGAAACTGCTGATCCACATAAAGGGTCAGCTCAGAAAGCTCCCCAGACCTGAAGCCAGGTGCATCCATCCATTCTCTTTCACCAGCCTTCATGATAAGCCAACTGAGTCAGGTGCCCTTCTAGACATCGAGTCTAGAAACTTGCTCAATGCAGCAAGCCCTGCCCTCAGACAGCCTGCAACCTAGCCAGGGAATGAGAAGGTAAACAAGCACAGAGACGAACCTCGAATGTGTCTTGGCAAGTGATAAGTGCTATGAAGGTAAATAGGAAGAGAGACTGGGGGATGGGGTGACAAATGCCAGACCATGTGGGTCTTTTGCTGGGCATTTTCCTGGGAGCAAAATGCTCCTATAGGACCTGGCCACCCTCCCATAAGATCCCTGCCCTCATCTGCTTCTCTTTCCTCCTCTCACTTCTTTGACAACCTTGGCTAGAAATGCTATCCTTGCCTTCTGCTGGCACTAAAACCAGGAAAGTCCCAGGTAGACAGGATGTCCATTAACCTAGCCAGACGTGCCACAGCTAAATGGGGCTTTTCTCCAGGAGTTCCTCTGCCAGAGCCCCTCTTTCTCTTCCCCAGGGTACTTCTTTGCTCGATCTCACTTCTTCCCCTGGCCTGGCCTGACCGTCCTGGTGGATACTGAGTCTGTCCTCTCCCCAGTCCCACATATCCAATCTCCCACTCCACTTATCCCATAATATGCTTAGTATGTACCTCAGTGTACTTTGGGTGCTTTAGCTGCTAAAGTCTCAGCCCTACTGTCCTATTGATCCTGTCCTTGGGCCACTGGACCCCTTGACCTGCACCCAAAGAGCTTCAAATACATGGGAGTTTATATTCTTGGTGGTTCTTGGCCAGTGGCTGATGAGAGTTGAAAGTGAAAGACTTGCAGGCAGGACAAATCCAGGTGTAGGTGACACTCCAGAGCTCTGTAACATCAAACTAACACTCCACAACAAGGGATTTTGTCTGAATGCACTCTTGCTCGCCTTCTGCCCCTTCCCTCTTTTCTTCTCCCACTCCACTGTGATTGCACCTGGGAGCATATCCTTAATCCTTACTTCATCCAAATCCTCAGTTCAGGCTGATTCTGAGGAACCTAACCTAGGACTATGGAGTTGGCCTGGCATGGGGGCATTGTGGGTAGTTTACCCATAAGACAGAAGGAAGGCAGCATGCCATGTTAGGATAGTATATGGGAGGGTAGCTAGGAGAAGGGGCTGTCTGGGTGTTTCTGTGATCTGTCTGGTAAACAGCAAGGTGTCCAGCAGAAGTCCTCCCTATGTTGTCTTTACCTGTTGAAATTACCTACACTATATATTATATGCAAATAATTTGCATCCCCAAACCTTTTGTAGTACATAAGCTAAGAGATACGTTATGCATGTCATTCTCTATGACAAATCTTAGATAAAGCGCTGCAAACGTGTGGATGTCATTGAAAAGTCCATTCCAAGTGGTGTTAATTCAGGCAAGTTGATTCATTCCTACAAAGCAGTTCCCTCATTTCCCTTTGAGCAGTTGTCAAGTGTGCTTGATGCAGAGCAAGTAACCTTCAACTATGGGGCGGGGGGTGGGGGGTGTTGGCTTTGGCTGTCAGTATGGATTTGGCCACATGAATTGCTCCAAAGAATTCTGATTTCTTATGCATGAACTGCTGACCCCAGCACCGGGGCCTGGTGAGGGACGGGAAGGAAGGTGTCCTCCCACTGATTCAGGGACCTCTGGGCAGCCTTTTCCACCATGTCAGCAGCCTTCACATCACTTTCCTCTCCTCCCTCTTCCGCCCCACTGTAAGTCCTGTCCCTGGAAGCCCTTTGCAGTTGCCAGGAATCATGTACATTAGGAAATAATCCAAAAAACTGGGTGGCTACTTGACTTCCCACAGCCCAGTGGCCACACATGGGCTCTTGTTTAGCCCTGTATCATAGGTGTGGAAACAGCCTGGTCAAAGGGAAGGAACCTGGGCCAGCAAGAGAGGCCTCTGGGATTCCAGCACCAAGCAGAGTGGGCCAGGAGGCTGGCCTTTCTTCAGGACTTAACTCAGCCGAGACAGAAATGTTCCACTGGTGTGCACAGTTTCTCTCCAGCTCTATATCTTGAAGTTGTGTCTCCCCGTGTTGAGCTACTGGTCCGAGAGTCATGCTTGCAGCAATAAAGGCAACCAGGCCCCCAGGACAAGGTATTTCCAGGGTGTGGTAATAAAATGCCGGAAGCACCCTCAGTGTGATATTGGGTTCTGAGCTTGAGAAATATCTTCTTTCTTTGATTTCAAAACATTTCTAATATTCCATGGTACAAGAAATATTTCAAATGCCTGGATTAGCAAAACAGGCAAACAGGCTTCCAGGCCTCGCAGTGTGCCTGTGGTTCTTGTAAGTGTTAAACAGAAGCACAAAGATGGGTTGCTGGATTTCATTAACTCCCTGATGACAGACAGACTGGCAACTTTATGTTAAGCAACAACAGACTCAGATATGGCAGCAAGCATCCTTCATCTGTTTGTGCATCCACACACGCTGTCACTGATAAGGCCATGAGTGCTGAGCAGTCCTCTCCACACTTCACCTCCCTATGCCTTATCCTGTGATTTGTGTGGGTGGCACCTGTCTGCACCCTCCCACCCACCCTTCCTGGACACCTAGCCAGGTGCCAGGTGGAAGTCTTTTCCCAGTGCTCACATTCCTGAGTGTCTCAGTGTCAGGGAGGAGGGGAGAGTGTGACCATGCTCCCTAGAGATGACCAAAATGATCACCTATTGAAAATTTAGGAGAAAGAAGCAAGGCAATCTTAAGAAGATAAGTGGATAGTATGGCTTTTGAAAAATGAAGCAACCACAGCACATCTCCTGGAATGTGCTGTGCCCCAAACACATTTAACCAAGTTTCTTACACTTCATACATTAACATATGCTAAACAATAATTCTACCTGATGTTCAGAACGAACAACTACTTTGGGGCTCCTTGTCAAACATCAGAAAGATGTTAGGTTCCATATGTTACTTGAAAGCAGGAAAGTGAAGTAGGTTTTCAGAAATAAATGTCAACATCCCAGAAAGAGACAGGGATTGACTGGCATGCTCATGGAAGATCCTTTTCTGGAAATGATAGTCAGGATCTTGTTTTATAATCATCATCATGGCAGCCTCCTTTTCAATTCCCAGCCTCCTACTGTTCTTCCCAGCAGCCCAGAGACACAGGTCTTCTCATTCCTCTGTTATCCACGAGGACCCTGGCAACCATCTGATAGCTAAGATGCCCAGTCTTACGGCAAGTAAGCAATAGGGGTGTGCTGGGCTCCAGACACCATGTTCCTGCTTTTAGGCCAGGCCTCTGAAGCTTGGCCAAGCAAGGTTTTTCACCAATTTTTTTTTTTAATTTTAAAATCTTTTTAATGAACAGGGAAGTGTACATATTTATAATAAAATGACATGTGGTATTTCAATACATCTGTATCCAGTATGTACTGATCAAGTCAGGGTAATTAGCATTTCCATCTTCTTACATTTCTTTATGTTTGGAAAGTTTTAACCTCCCGTTCGCTAGTCATTCATGAAACAGATAACAGATTACCACCCTACCGTGTTGTACGGAACTACAATTTATGTGATTGTGTAACTATGCTTGGTTACACATCATTCATTCTCCCTCTATCTCCTCTCCCCATTATCCTTCCTAGCTTCTGGTAATTACTATACTACTTTTAGATTGACTTTGTTCTGTGGTACTGGGGTTGGACTCAGGGCCTCCTATTTGCTAGGCTCTATCACTTGAGCCACACACCCAGTCCTTAGATTGACACTTTTAACTTCTATATATAGGTGAGAACATGTGGTATTTGTCTTTCTGTTCCTGGCTTATTTCACTTAGCATTTTGCCATCCGAATCCATCAATTTTGTTGCAAATGGCAAGATTGCATTCTTTTTTTGTGGTTGAATAATATTCATTCATTGAGTATATATACTACTTTTTAATTTTTTTTTGGTGGTAGTGGAGTTTGAACTCAGGGCCTTACACTTGCTAGGCAGGCGCTCTTACCACTTGACCCACACCTTCATCCCTATGTACCACATTTTTTATCCATTCTTTTGTTCGTGGACTTTTTTGTTGACCTCATATCTTGATTATTGTGCATAGTGCTGCAATAAATCTGAAAGGGGACATATATCTTTGATAAGATGATTTAGTTCCCTTTGAGTATGGATTTTTAGCAATTATTAATAGTTGATTTACTTTAACTGTGACTGAATACCTACCATGTCTGGGTTGTGGCTGGGAGTAATAGAAATAGGAAAGTTACAGCCATTTCCTTCACTTAAGCAAAAAAATACCTTCTTTCAGAAATCCTTTAGGACAACACTTTCAGAAAATTTTCCTGATTGACTTTTTTCAATTTTTTTAGGTAGCTGACTGATCAGCTATCAAAATATCAGTAGCTCAAAGATGATGGTTTCTGGTTTTGTCCCTGCACTAAGCCCCTGACTAATGAGAAGGTTGGTCTTCTCTCAAATGAGGATCTGGAAGTGTCTTTTCTCCTCACACTCTGAAGACATAGCACTTAGTCTCAGTACACAGTTATATTCACTTTAGCTTATGACCATGTATTGCTATATATCAATCCATTACAAAGAAGCAAAACTCAACTTTACTCCAAGGTATTTTATGTAACAGCTTGGAGTGTGGCTTATAAAATCACAATTTTATAATTGGTGGACAAGAATTCAATAACTACAGCTAGTTATGTGAGCAAAACTGTTTCATATTTCAGGTTACAAAGCAGGCAGCCACCATAGCCCAGAAGTTCCCAGAAGAAATTAGTAAGCTGAAGTTGTATATTTTCAAACATTTCTGGTGTTTTTAGTCTTTCTGGAACACCTGGTAATGGGCTCTGTGGAAGGCCACATGGCATATTAAAAGACCATTGTTTTTAAGCACTCACTGGGATGTTTCTAGAATGTGCTTCTGTAGGTGAATAAAAGTGGTTATTGTTGAGTCTCTCTTCACCGAAAAATAATAAAACTGATTTAGTAGGCTGATTTGGAAAAGCGCCTAGTGAAATCTGTTGAAAAGTAAGGACTTATGTTGAAAAGCTTCTCTGTGCTGAGAGCCACACTGATGGAGAATTTGCTTCCCTCATGTGGTGTTTGTCAGGCCACTTCACATGTGTTTTCAGCCAAAATTGGGAATTTAAAAAATCATGTAATAATTAAATTTAATAACATGTAATTCAATAATGTCCACATCCTGTAGTGTTCAAAATTTGATTTATTACAAATATTTGATCTCTTACAGCTGCAACTATTTCTTAAATTAATTTCTAATCAGTTATAATAATTCACCAAAAGAAACTCTGATTTTCATAATTCTAGAATAAAAGTGTTTTCAATGGAACCTATGAAGCTGCCTTAGACCAAAAAAAAAAAAAGACTTTCGTTGTGGCAGTGGGTATGTACATAGATGAAGAACTGATTTAGCAAACTGTGAGTGCATTCGCCAAGGAAGAACTGGGTGTCGATTGCTGCAAGTCCTCAGCCTGGGCCCAGTTTTACAGCAGCATGAAGAGTCAAGCATGGTGGTACACACCTGCAATCCCAGCACTTGGAAGGCTGAGGGAGGAGAATTGTGGGTTCAAAGTCACATATTGAGGCATTGTCTCAACTCCCCACCCAAATAGCAGTGTGAATTTAGGAGGCTTGTAAGGTGGCTGACCCACCTCAGTGTATGACAGGTTGAGAGTAGATTATACTTACTTTACCAACACTGCAGTATCCACAGGTTCTAACCTCAAAATAAAAATATTTGAGGAAAAAATCACATCTATACCAGCATGTTCATAATTTTCCCCTTGCTGTTCTCAAAATGATACAGCATAACTATTTATGTACACGTGCATTTTACGAGGTATTATAATCTCTAGAGATGGTTTGACATATACAGAGGATGTGCATAGCCCCTATGCACACACCATACCACCTGATAAAAGGGGCTTCAGCATCCAGGGTCCTGAAAGCAAACTCCCTTGAATACTGAGGGACCATGGTACTTGGACAACAGGCCAGCACTGCTCTAAGTGGTTTGTATCTATTAATGCACTTGGGCTTCATAACTCTATTTTGAGATGAGGAAACTCATGCAGAGAGATGCTAAGTTGCCCAAGGTCAACATACACCAGTGCTGGAGCCAGGAGTTAAACCCAGGCAGCAGGCTCCAGACTCTTTACCCTTCCCCACTGTGCTGTACACCCTCTAACATGTGCCAGTCCTGTGTTTGTGAACACACATGAACACTGCAAAAACTCTGGCTTGGTTTTTATACACCTGACTCATTGTATCTGGTGTACAACATCTTACTTGCCCAACCAGCTCTCACTTTCAAAACCTTTGTGTCAGTGGGTGAAGCACTGTTTCTAGAAGCACACAACAGCAATGGAAGTGAATTAACTGGGAATGTAAACTCCAAGGACATTAGTGTTTAGTGACACTCCAAGGGGAATTATTTCTTTCTAAACTCTGAGTCATTAGAGAGAGGCAGGGCTTTGGTGCATGTAAAGATAGAAAACCAGTGAACTGACATCAGGTCTCCTGCAGGAGGTTTGGGTAAAGAATTCTGAAAAGGCTCAAAAGATTTTGTAGGAGACTCATTGAAGCTTTGTTTTTAATAATGAAAAAATGAAAACGCCCACATATCCATAATGGGGATTTGATTAAGTATTTTATTTTTCACCCCATGAGCCAATCCATGGCCATTAAAAGGTAAGGCTCTACATATTAGATGGGCTATGACTCCATCTTGTAAATATGCATGACTCAATGCTGTACATGTATCAGAAATTCACTGGATTGCATTCTGGAACTAAAATCAGCAGTCCTCTTCTAAGGGATGGGATTACTGGAAATTAAACTTTTTGTGCCAATAAATTTCAGAATTATTAGTATTTTTGCAATGAATGTGCATTACTTTTATACAAATAAAAAAGATTTTGTGGGCTGGATGTGGTGTGCACTCCTATGGTTCCAGCTGCTTGGGAGGTGGAGGTGGGAGGATCACACTCTGGGGCAGCTGGGCACAAACTTGAAACCCTATCTGAAAAACAAATGAAAAGCGAAAGGACTGGGGCTATGGCTCAAGTGGTAGCCTAGCAAGCACAAGGCCCTGAGTTTAAACCCCAGTACTAAAAAAAAAAAATTCTTGTTCTTTTTTCCAGAGAAGGTAAGCACATGTGTTACGGGGTGAAAGGTGAGATTTTGGATATCATTAAATCTTAGATATGCAGAAAGTGCCTTTCTCTCTCCACCACACTTCCTCAATCTCACAAAATTCTCTTTCATTAGATGGTACCTGGATGTTTCCCATTAGTGTTGAGTAAACTACGAAACCAGTGCAGATGATCACTGTATCTCTTGAAGAAGTGATTGTTAGGATGTTGTCTGTGACATCCTGGTCCTCCCATGTGAGAATTCATAGGAGACATCTTATCTATCCTGGGCCTCATTATCATGACAAGCTACTTCCTGAACATCTTGGGCCCTGTTCTTAAGGAAACTGATTCTTAGCCATCTCACATAGCTCTTTGTGTTGGGTGTTGAGAAGTTAGAGACCAAACTTTTACCTGTTTGGCAGCTATTGAGAACCAGGCAGTGTAGACTGGGGCAGGTCATTCAGACAGCTAATTTTGCTCTGATTTTTTCCTTTCTTTTATTCTTTGTATCTTATTTGTCCTTACAGGTTGCCTCAAGTAAATATATTTCAAAAAGCGCCATTGTTGAATATACACAAAATCCTAGTGTGCCACCTCTCCATGACCTTTGCACGGGACGTTGGTTTGGACTGAGTGGAGCCTAGTGATTCATGCAGATGCCGTAAGGACCGAATCCACTTTCATCTGTTTTACAGATTGTGATGAAAAGGGAAAACTTCTGTAATAAAATAATTCAATTCCTTAAAAATAAGTTGAAAATATTCTAAGATAAAAATGCAGTTGGGTGCATTTTAATACATATACTTGAATTATTTTACATTACATATTTCAGGTTTTCATGTTATATACAATAGTCTTTCAATCTTTACCTGTCATTCTTTATATAATCTGTTATTCTAACATTGACCACATGTGTTGCTTTAGCCAATCCATCTCTTTTCTATTGTTCAGAGCCAAACTTCTCCAGAGCTGGCTTCACTCTCACCTCTGCTTCCTTCCTGCTCATCTGTTCCATCTGGCTATTGCTCTCCATATCCTATGCAAATTGGCCCATTCCATGATTGTGTGTGTGTGTGTGTGTGTGTGTTGAAATCCAGGGCTTTGTGTATACAACAAGTAATCTACCACTGAGCTACATCTCCAGCCTGATCTGCAATCTGTATGAGACATTATTGGCTAGCCAGTCCTATTCTTCTTAACTCTTCTTATTTTAGACTGCAGTTTACTTTTGCCCCCAAAACTGTGCAAGCCATCTCATTTTTGTTGCTGTATGTTATCAACATTAGGATGAACAAAGTAACAGCAGTAACAGTAGAAATGGTGACCTTTTCTTTACCAAAGACCCACTTTGGCTTTGTTTCTCCTTATCCCACACATCCCAAGTCAAGACTGACAGATGACACTGGTTTATGTACACTAGACTTTAAGTTCCTCAGTGTGATTGATTAGATGACTAGCTTTCATTTATTAGATATAGTGCTATTGGGAGAAAGGGAGAGATCATAGGAAAGCCTGGGAACTGCCAGTCACTGAAACAGTACCCATCTGAGACAAAAAGCAGGTCCATAAATTGACATATTGAACTTCATCAAAATTAAAATGTTCTGATCTTTAAAAAAGATATTTTTAAGAAAAGTGAAAAGGGTTGGAGGAATGGCTCAAGTGATCGAGTATTTGCTTAGCAAGAACAAGTTTGTATGTTCAAACCTCAGTATCACCAAAATAATTTTTAAAAATAAAAATGAAGAAGAGACAAGACACGGGCTAGGAAAAATGTTTACAAAATCATGGATTTGATTTAAAAAAAAAAAAACAAAAAACTTTTGTCCAGAAAATATAAAGAACTCCTCAAACTCAATAGTACCAACACCCCAATTAAAAATTTAGCAAAAGCTTGAGTGGACACTCCTCAAAGAAGATACACAGATGGTAAAAAAAAAAATAGATGACAGATGTTCAACAACATGAATCATTTGGGAAATGCAGGCTTAATGAGCTATGACTATATCCATCAGAAGGGCAACAAAACAAAACCAATGACACCGAAGTGCTGTGGCGTGTGTGGAGCAACTGGAACTCTAAGACAGTTGGTGCAAGATGGCACTGCCACTGTGGAAAGCAGTATAGCTTGTTTTTGTTTTGCAAACATACTTTCCATGGAATACAGTGATCCCACTCCTCAGTAGCCACCCAAGTGAAATGAAAATTTTTATGTTCACATGAGTGGTTATCTATGGAAGCCTGATTAGTAATCACAAAGAATTAGAGATAGCCCAAATGTGCATGGACTGACGATGTATAATCAAATTGTGCTACATCCATCCACTGGAACAGTACTCAGTAAAAAAAGGACTGAAACAACGTAGATGATTTTTTTCTGACCTCCATGCCCCTGGAGCATAAAGGTCAAATTCACCACGGCTGGCAAATGCTCTCAGAGGAAATCAACTTTGCTGCTTCTCCTTAACCCTCAAGGCTTTGGCTGTCACTTGAATATTGGCCGATCATTCCTTTACTCTTCCTATCTTCTCAATGCTTCAATGATTTTCTTTTTGTTTTTGGTGGTACCAGGGTTAGAACTCAGAGCCCATGCGTGTGAAGCAGATGCTCTACCACTTGAGCCAGTCCTGTTTACTTTAGTTATTTTTTTGGATAGGGGCTCATGTTTTTGCCTGGGGTTGGCCTCAGACTGCAATCTTCCTCCTACCTGTGCCTCCCTCACAGCTGGGACCACAGGTGGGCACCACCACACTTGGCCACTTCAATGCTTTTAAGAAGATTTTTCTTTAAAATGTATCCAGAAGTTTTGGCTGTCAGCAGAACAATTGGTTCAAATAACATAGCTTAATATGTCTTCAGAAACAGAAACCAAGTTAACTGTGCCTATGTAACAGTCACAGGAAAGATTTGGTTTGGAAGGGTTTCAGGCACCTGGATAGAGTCAGGAGACATGTTTAAGAGGACAGGTGATGTTTTCTCAGTGGCACTTGTATCATACCAGAGAGATGGGCACCAACCCATAATGCTGACAGCACTTGCTAAGGTGTCTTCAGCAAGGAACGTCATAACAATCTCCCAAGTGTGCTGAGTGAATTCTTGGAGTTTCCATTAATCCAGTAACACTTCCCCACTCACGTAGCCAGGACCACATAAAAATGTGACTGTAGGGTCCCTTTTGTTGGTAGCTTTGGCCTGTCCCTTCCAGCACTGCCATCTGCAGTGTCACATCCCTCCCATTCAGATTCAGAGTCACTTCTCACTCCTGCAGCTTCTCTCCACTCTTCACAAGTGGATCCACTGTTCTCTGCGTAGTGGCGGCTCCCCTTCCCAGAAGGAGGTCTGAGCTCCTCAGGTTTCCTGGCCCTTGCTCATCGCAAGCATCTCAGGGTGCCACCCATTAAAGGGTGGCATCTGCACCTTCTCCAGCATGGAAGCAGCATCCAGACATCCTGCAGGTTCCACAGTCTTTGTACAAGATCCTCCTATCAACATTCAAAGGAGAAAATTAAATAAGCCAATCTCTAAACCTGTCTCACTAAGTGAGTTGTTTCTAAGGCCAGTGACATTTGAAGTGTTTCCATTTCTTCTGCTTAACAGCTTGTATAATGATTCATCTTTTAAAATTCCTAGAGAAGTGAATTACATGCCACTCTGACTTTCACACCTTTTACGCTCTATTTCACATCAAGAAGAAAAATGAGCCCCATATGTAGAAAGCATACTATTATAACTGACAACTCCTTTTCCTTCCACTCACCAAAAGAGGCACAAAGATGAGTGCTGAGGGTATGTAAATATCAACAATCAAAATCGCACTGTGCTGGAGCTTAAATAATTGCTGTTTCCCAATATCTACCACTGGTTTATACAATAAAGATGTGTAATTATCTCATAAAACACAAAGTCTGGAAGCCGGTGGGTCCAGGCTGGCTTGGTGTTTTCGGCAGGGTCTTTTAGACCCCTGGATCTTTCTATTCCACCATCCTCAGGAGAAGCTTTTTTGGTTCAGTATGGACCTGGTACAGAAATTGAATGACTGCCAGAACTCCAAGTCCCAAGCCTTCACATCATGTGCAAGACAACAAGAGGGAAAAGTGGCTGTCTTCCCACAATCCTCTTTTTATAAGGATTTCCTCATTGAGTACATGGACCACAACATGACATATTAATTTCCTAGGACCGCTTAACAAAGTACCACAGACTGGATGGCTTAAACAACAGAAACTTATAGCCTCCCAGTTCTGAAGGCTGGAAGTCCAACATCAAGGTGGCGATAGGGTCAGTTCCTTTGGGGGGCTATGAGGGAAGGGTGTGTTCCAGCCCCCTCTCCTTGGAGATGTCCCCTGTCTCCCTTAATCTCTTCACATTGTCCCTCTGTGTGTGTCTGTCTCTGTATCCAAATCTCCCTTGTAGAGGGTGCCAATTATTTTGGATTAGTACTCATTCTAGTGACCTCATTTTAATTCAATAATCTCTGTGAAGATCTTGTTTCCAATAAGGTCTCATTGAGATACTGGGAGTCAAGACACCAACATATCTTTAAGGAGGGCACAATATGAATACTAACACATGCCCACCCCTAAACCAATCACTAGAACAGAAGAGCCACCAATGAGATTCATCCACTAGGGCTTAAGGTGAGGCCCACCTTCCATGGGCACATGACCACCAGAACAAAATTGTTTCTCCATAGATGAGGAGAGAGAAAGATAGTAATTTGGTAGACAACTGACCGTGTCTGTGATAGTCACCCATTCAGTCCACTCATGAGGAAGTTGAGACCCAGAAAGGAGCAGTGACACATTTTTAAGTCACATAACTAGTTAAAACAGCCCACCTATTCTTTCTGTGACACCATACTGAAATAGGTTATAGTAGTACAGGGATTATTCAAATGCTCTTACCCTGGAAAATGGAGTTTATTTTCCTTTTCTTTTCTTCCTAAGACTACTTTACCCAGGGTGGAGTGGGGAAGAAAAAACCCCAGTAATGGGGTTCCTTTTGCTTTACTTCATTCTGTTGTTCCTGAGATAACTCAGAGACAAAACTTACAAGCAAGGCAAACCAGCATCATTTACAGTCTCTACCTGAGGCATAAAGGAAAGACAGGCATGACCGGTGCCTCAATGTCTCATGACTGAAATGAGGTAATACACAGAGAGCAGGAGGGAGAAGTATCGACCAGACTGCAGTGTTCTGTGGTCAGATCATCCTGAGGTGGGAATCACTAAAACAGAATTGCACAAGACAACTTCGAGAGCTGTTCTCAAAAATGAAATCTTCAAAACTCACCTGGAGCTTCTGAATTGTTCCATACTACCCTTGTCAGTGCTGTCTACTCATTTTCCTCTTCAATTGTCCTGACTTTGCATCTCTTTTACTATGTACAGGAACCATACACATGTGCAGTTCCCCAGGCTCAGAACAGAATATCACAAAAACCTGATACTTCTTCAGTTGTTTTTGAGACAGCATTTCACTATGTATGCCAAGCAGATGCTGAACTTTCAATACAGTCCAGACTGGCCTTGAGTAAACAAATCTTCTGCTTCAGCCTGTCTAGTGCTGGAATTATAAGCCTGTGCACCATGCCTAGCCTATGAAGCTTTTTAAAGGATTTTCACTATTTTTTTACATTAATATCAGCAAGATATGAAAGTTCTAATTTCTGCACATCCTTACCAACACTTGTTCAAAAGATATAAGGAAAGCTCTGTGTGTTCCTATACCCACTTTACAAATAAGAACATTGAGCCTGTTTTTGATGTTTTTTACGGAAACAGTTCCCAGTAGAACTCTCCCAGAAAAATACACATGTATGAATACATATATTTCACTGTACTATAATATTGTTGTACATTGTTAACATGGCTAATTAAAACTTTTTGAAATAAAAAAAAAAAACCTGATACTTCTTAAAATACATGGGGTTGGGTCCTAGAGTATCCTCCAAAGCCGCATTGAATCTGTAGTGTTTCTGAAGAATAAAATTATTTATGGGTGTATTTGTGCATATGCATCCTATGTGTATAAGCCTAAAATTACATGCACATGCATACATATACTCTGTATAGATATAAAAGCATGGAAGAAACTACACATCATCTATAATGACTTCCCCAGGGAGAGCTGCATGTCAACCCTGACTATCAGGAGCCCATCTTCCTTCCCTGCCTCATCCCTCCATCATATTCTCCTCCCAGCAGACTAAGCAGTGACTCCAAGTTTGATGCTGTCCCTCGGCTCACCTAGCCCCCACTAGGGGGTAGAAGGAAAGCTCCCTTCCCACTATGTACTGCAGTGACCTTGTAGAGTGAGTTGGTCTAGGGAGTCTCTGTTCTGAGGAACTATGGGATTTGGGGAGAAGAGTGATTGGGTCCTGTTCCCACTCTTCCCTTCCCACTGCCTGTAATACTGACCTGGTGTGAAGGGTAGCAGGGGCAGCAGCAAAACGGAGTGCCCACTACCCCCTCCTTGCCTCCTGCCTCTTTTCCTCCAGGCAGAAACTTCCTATGACATGAGTGGAGACAGGACGCCCCAGATGTGGGAAGCTGTTCCATGGAGAAGGCCCTTCCTCCTTCACTCCCTCTGTGTGAGACCTTGAGGAGACAATAAGGACAAGAACTGCTGCTCCAAAAGTGCCAGAAGAGGAAGAATTTGGAGGACAGGAGTAGAGAGGAATTATAGGCATAAAAAGGAAGAAAAAGAGGAAGGGAAGGGAAAGTCCCAGAGAAATGGAAGGAGCCCAGGCTGGTTTCCATGGTTACAGCAGAGGTGGCCACTGAAAGCCTTTGTCCTTGTTTCCTCTTCCCTACATCCGGCCCTGCTCTCACCTCCCATTAGAGAGCAGTTGACTTCCTTACTCAGTATTGTTGATGGAGCCTGACTCAGGGGCCCAGGCCTTTCTTGTACCTCAGAAAGGAACGTGCAGCAGGTAATGAGAGGTTTTATTTAAAACAAATAAATGACATCACCCCTTAATGACCTCACTCTTTCCCTGCATTATTGGTTTCTTTGCCCCACTTCCCATTCTCTCATCACTGACATGGTTAATATTAAGATCTTCAGGGGTTATTTAAAAGGATGGATCCCCAAAGAAAGATGATATGAAGGGTTCAAGTAATTGAAGAATCTAACAGCAAAAAAGAGAATATCTGTCTTATATTGATACTGTCCATTTTATTTCATAAGCCTATCCTAGGTATGACACAATTGGTCTCTCGACATATTACCTCTCTTCTTTTCTATAATTTCATAGGGGAGGGAAAGTCAAACTGAAAGGCAGTCCCTGCCTTTTTCTGAACACTGATCTGAGCAATACTTTCATCTAAGGTTATTTTTTAACTACTTGAAAAGCAACTCGGTCAAGAGATGCATTTGAAATGTTTTGAACTGGCACAGTGGAGCCTGATATCTCCTGTGCATCGTGTGTTCTGCCTACACTTTTTGGTTGTTCTTGTTGGGACTGGGGTTTGAACTCAGGGCTTTACTCTTACAAATCAGGTACTCCACTGCTTGAGCTACACCTTCAGTTCATTTTTCTCTGGTTATTTTGGAGATAGGGGTCTCATATTTATTTTCTCAGGCTAGTCTCAAGTCATGATCCTCCCAATCTCAGCTTCCCAAGTAGCTAGAATTACAGGTGTGAGCCTCTGGTGCCCGGCCTACCTACACTTCAATTGAAGCTGTTATTTTGATATCAGAGTATTACTGTCCATCTGTTGATATATGTCCAGGACGAGGACAGAGAAGTGCCCATCGATGGCAGGTGAGAAGTTTAACAAGTTAGAGAGAGAGGACCTTACATCCCTGGAAGACTCACATAATGCTAAATATTGACCCAGACAAATGGTCCCTGAAGACCTGCTCTGGCAATTTAAATTTCCTGCTCCAGCTCATTCATTCATTCATTCATTCAAGTATACTATTTGAGTATCTGTATTTTTGGATTTCCTAAAATTAAATATGACTCATTCTCTGAGCCTGTTTTTTGGAGAGAAATTTTAGGACATTTGCACACAGATTGAAGAAAAGTTTTCCCATCACTTTTAGTCCCAAAGGTAATGACAATACTTCTGTGTGGTGTGGAGAAGCAGGTGAGGTGGGTATGAGGGAAGGCCTCAAGGGTTGTGTCTAGCCATGAATAATTTGACATGCCTGTTAGACTTCAAGTTTGCAGTTCTCCATGAACAAGGTAGAGATCAAGATTGTAGCTATGAGTCTGGGGACCATCGATGTATAAACAATGCTTACCCCCCTAACAATGGCTGATCTTACCTTGGGAAGGCTAGGAACTGAGTCCAGAACACACCAGAGAAAACTGGGAAGGAGAGACCCGTGGGATAAAAGGAAAATAATGTTAGCCGTGACCAGAAGTCAAGTGTTTTAAATAGTGATCACCTGGTTAAATCCTGCTACCAGGTTAAGTGAGGTGTGGATTGAGAATTGTCTGCTGTCTTGGTTAGGTGAAAATGGTGCAGGATTGCTATGGTGTGAATGAGCCTCCAAAAGAGCATGTGTTGGAACATTAACACTCAAATTCCTATGTCAATGGTACTGAGACATAGGTGTTTGTGAGGTAACCAGGATTAGATAAGGTCATGAAGCTGGGCGTGATGGCATTAGTGGCTTTATAAGAAGAGGAAGAGACACCTAAAGTAGCACACTTGTTCTGCTTCTGACATGCCACATGTCAGTGATATATTCTTAGACTTCCCAAGCTCCAGACCTGTGAACTAAATAAACCTCTATTCTTTATAAATTACCCAGAGTACAGTATTTTGTTATAGCAACAAACTAAAACAAGGACGTTGACATGGGTGGTATCTATAGAGCCCTATATATGAAAACCTGATGGGAACAGGCTGAGAAGAGAATAAGAGATGAACTGGAAACATCGTGTATGGAAAGTGGAGCAGATGCTACCTCCAAGACATGGCTTATCTCACAAGGGAATGCTCATTTAACTTTCCTCTCGAAGCTGAGCAAGCAGCGATTTCTCTAACCAGCTTCCTGTTCTGTCTGTTCTGCAGCATAGAACAAGGCTTTCCTTTTTGATGGGTATCTTCCATATTGTGTCCAAAATAAATAATAAATCTCTCCCTAGACAGAAACCTAAGCATGACATCACTCCCTGAATGAAGTGATTTATCTGTCACCCTGCAGGCTACTCTGTGTCATGTTTACTGTCATAGGGACTAAGGTAAAATAAGGTTAATTTAAAAACAATTATTATTATTATTATAAATGAACAGATATTGTTTCCTATGAATTTAAATTTGTTCTTTCCAAATTCAGTGGAAAGTAGACAATTGATTGTAATATAATATCTAAGCATAAATTAGTCTACAGATTTTATCTTCTAGAAAAAGGGAAAATTCTGGTTGTGCATGATACTTCATGACAGGAAAATACAGTCCTTAAAGACCCTGGAATGCTTTTGGGGTGTATGATGAGGTTCTGAAGGGCTGTCTTTCCTGTGGATAAGGCAATGATGTCAAATGAGACTGTTAGGGTTAGAGTGACAAGTCACCTGGCACCTGGCAGGAATCACCACAAGAGACAGGTGGTCCTGTGACTATCTCTGACCCCCAGACCTGCTGCTATGGTTTGGATGTTGAATGTCCTCCGAACAAAGTGTTAAAGGCTTAGTCTTCAGGGTGGCAATATTGGGAGGTGTTGGAAATTTTGAGAGGTAGGGCCTTGAGGGAGATTTTTAGTTCATTGCCCTTGAAGTAGATTTGGGATTGCTCCCTCTCCTCCTCTTTTCCTCCTCCTCCTTCTTCTCTCTCTCCCTCTTTCTCAACAGGGTCTTGCTATGTAGCCTAGGCTGGCTTTGAACTTGCAATCCTCTTGCCTCAGTCTCTCCACACCTGGCTTTCTTACTCCATTTTTGCCCCCTGTTTCATGATGTGGTGAGTGGTTTTGCTTCACCACACACTTCTACCATGACTGCCTCACTCGCCATGGGCCCAAAGCAATGGACCAGTTGATCATGACTGGAACATCCAAAATTGTGAGCCAAAATAAACCTTTTCTCTTTATAAATTATCCCAGTTATAACACAAAGCTAAGCAACACACATACCTGCTGCACTCTTTCTTTATGAGCCCAGGAGAGTTAGAAAAACATAAATGCCCTTCTGACTCTTGAGCAGTTGATCTTGTTAGCATAAACCCAAATATTCTCCAACAATAAAACAAGTCAACCAGAAAAAAAAAAAAAGTGCTGGAAATGGAGTAAAGAATTATGGAAGATTAGAGCTGAGGATGGGGTCACAATCAGAAATCACCCAGCAGAGGCCCTGAGCCCAGACCACCCTACCCCAGGCTCCACCCACCCTACTCAGGCTCCACCCACCCTGATAGGCTCCGCCCACTCAGAATGCCTCTCCTAGCAGATGAAAATGAGAATTCTGCCCCTAGAGATTTCAAAATTTTCATCTTTCCTTCTTTAAACATTTTTGATGGTGAAAAATATATATTCTGAAGGACATATATAGCAAAGATGTCTAGTTCTCTCCTGCTTCTTTTTCTACATTTTTACAGTGAAAGTAAGTCCAGGATGTAAAAATTGTGCCCTTTGCCCTTCTGGGCTGGGAATAGGGCAGGAGGAGTGAAAAGAGGCGTGGTGACATGATGTCATGTAAACATTAATACCAACCAGCACTGGCTGTGTGGAATGATCCCCCACCCCCAAGGCAGTCTTATCTCCCTCAGCAGCACTGCCTGTGGTTCCTAGTGGGCAGGACATGGCCCATAGCCAGCTCTGCCTGGCTGGGCCCTTGCCACACACAGCTGGCTCAGCAACGCAACAGGGAAGACTGGAGCAGCCAGGGCCTTCTTGTCATTGTTGTCACTGCAGCCTCTTCCTGCAAGAAGTTCCAGGGGTCACGTCCTGTAGCAGTGTCTGCTAACTCTGCATATCTCGAGCTGACTATTTAAAGGTGGCATATGTATGTAAATTGGTTATTCAACTCATTGGGAAATTTTTTTTTTTTCAAAAACCTTAGCACCTGACTCTCAGTCCACATGGATGTAATGCTAGCAGGCACAGCATAGGGAAGGCCAGATCTAATGGTTAATCTTGATTATCACCTTGACTGGATTGAGAGGCACAGGAGAAACTGGTAAAGCACACTTCTGGGCATGTCTGCGGTGGTGTTTGCACAGACTGGCATGAAAGTAAGCAAATTGAGTGGGAGACCTTCCAAGAGTGTGGTTTGTACCATCCAGTAGGCTGGGGCCCCAGGAAATGAAAGAGCAGAAGGGGAAAGCTCTTTCATTCGCTTGGTTGACCATCTTCAGTGGGTGCATTTTTACTCCTGCCATCATCTGTGAATATCAGACTCCAGACTCTTCAGCCTTTGAACATGTACTTACACCAGCAACCGTCCAGAAAGTTTCCACACCTTTGGCCTCTGATTGGAGCTGCATCTCTGGTCCCCCTTGGTCTGAGGCCTCAGCTCCTTGGACTGAACAGCTACTGGTTTCCCCAGTTCTCCAGCCTGGGACTGTCAGTCTCTGATTGTGTAAACCAATTTAATAAATCCCCCATCATATATATTTGATTGGTTCTCTTCCTTTGGAGAAGCATGACAAATACTTAAATGTGTGGGAAGTTGAGTGTCCTCTTAGGCACCTCAGGTGCTGCCCTTGCTCTCTGACCTGACTGGCCACTCTATTGGGATACTGCCTGGACTGGAGGTTGGATGTAGGAGGGTTGCCTTGTCTGGTTGCCTACTTAGTACCTCAGCTTACTCCCTAACTGGCTGCCCCTGAACCATCCTGTCTCAGCTTCTCCCACTGCCAGGAGCAGAGCTCCTTGGTCTGTTTTCTTTTTCTGTGGAGTGACTCCTTTTCACATTCCTTCATTACTTCCAGGATTGTTACCCCCATTCACAATCTGATCCTATATCCATATTAACTTTCAGGACTTGAGAGACTTGCCTCTTCTGCTGAACCTCTGTCTTGTAGCTAAAAATCATACTATTTTCTCCTCCTCTTGCTTTGCCAAATAATTTCAATGAGACAATTTTCCAAAAAAAGCACCTAAAGACATCAAACTTTTGAGTGTAATAGCAGATGGTAATGAATAGAGTTCTATTAAAGGGAAAAAAAACAACAAAGAAAATGGTATTTCCAAACATCTAAGTGGATTTTCAAAATCCCATACATCAGTTTGTCTATCCAAAAGCAATATAATTCCAAAGTGTTAGATTCTTCCCACACTGGGACATTTGTGAGCAGGCCTTCGCAACTATTCTTGGAGCATCTCACTGACAAGAATTGGTTTGAATCAAGTGACTAAGTTCTAGGCAAACTTGCTGTTTTGTAAGCTAAAGAAAAATGATTTCAGGGCAGTATAATCTTGTTCCACTTATACGAGACAAATTCTTAGTGGATGATTTAATTATTTTTAGTAAATTAGAAACATTTTGAATGCTCCTTAAGTGTTCATGGCTATAGGGCCTGCATGCTTACATAGTACCCTGACCTCGAAAGGGCTTACCACTCCAGGTTAAATGATTAAATCTTAGACACAGGATTCTTAAGAATTTGTAATGAGGAAGCCCTGATTTCACTTCATAGGCCTTTCAAGTGAGGTAGCTGTACCTGCTTTTAGGTCATTACTAAGAAGAGAGAAGTTTTAAATGATTCTTTAGTACTTTTTTCTCTGTGTCTCATTGTTTATTAATTCACACACACACTTGGAATCTACTTTGGTGAGTGAAACCCTCTTCCATGGTACACTGAGCTTTTAAAAGCCATCTTTCACCCCTTTTAATTGTGGTGGAAAGGGTCAGGGTCATGGGAGTTGGTTTGATCTTGGTGGCTTTCATGCCCAGTGGAAATACAATATTCCCTTCCCTTCCCCAAGGCAATTCAGAAGAGTACCCCCCTCAGGTTTCAGTTCACCATTCCAAGCCGGCTTTGCTGTTTCTGCCCTCCTCCCAGAAATAAAACAGATGGTAGAAATTTGCTCCTTTGGGGGAAATGACAAGTTCAGCCAACTCAAGCCTACATTAGTGGCAACGGTTTAAAAAGGAAATCACAAAACAGAGGCAATTTGAATGTGGTGGGCAACGCTCAGAGCCCAAAGACTGTTGATTTGACATGTGGGGTGTGGCTGGGACTGGAGCCTGTCCCCAGGGACTGACTCCAGGTGAGATGGAGGCTCCTGCCTAGCAGGAGGCACACACCCCATCCCCTTGTGGAAGATTGCCTAGAAAGGATGTGGGTTTGTGCTTATGAATATTTAATTTGTATCTCTTAATGGTTTGGTTTTTCATCATCTTTCTTATTTAAAAATAATTCTGACTTGATTCCCCACCCCCCCAAACCTAAAGGAAAGCAAAATAGCGCTGAGAAAGCATTTCACAGGGTTGCCTAATCATTTTACTTGCCTTAATGCCCAGACCGAGTGCTCCCTGGAAACACTTGAGGTTAAGAAGACTCTCTGAAGTGCTTCATCCTTCCTCACCACCCTCCCACAGTTCCTGTCCTTCACAGGGTCCGGTCCTTTTACTGGAAGAAAGACTGTCTGCATGATTAATACCAAACAAGACAGTCCTCCCTCCCCAAGACAGTGGGGGATGGTATGCTTGTTTTCCCTGAACGGAGATGCATGGCAGAAGTAATTAACCAGTTTACTAAACTAGCGACTAGTGGGCACAATTCCATACTGGAAGTTACACAGAGTGACAGAGTTAAGAATAACCCCCTATGTAATAAACTGCCAATAGTGACTGCTGTTGTGGAAAAGACATTCAAGCATCTAAACTGTCCCACTGTGACTTTGTTTTAATTTTGCCTCAGTAGATCAATAGCAGCTGACATTTATATGGTCCTTTAGTGATTATAAATTTGAGTACATTAGCATATTTTCGGTTCTCTGGTCTGAGAAAATACAAAAGGGTAATTTCCCGCTGGAGATTCTCTTGTGGACTTGGAAAATAAGTAACAAAGATAAGACCTTTATTCCTAGATTAGTGCTTTTACATAAACTCCACTGAACTGAAAGAGCAAGAGGGCCCTCCCTCTGTGAAATGGCCTGAGGACCCGCGCTCCCTGAACCCTGACTGGCTCCCTTTCTGCACTTTCTGCTCTTGCTCCTTTGAGCCTCCATCCTCGCAACCTGATAAATGACCAACTTGCCACCTCTCTTCACGTTGGCCTTGACATTCGGTCTCTTTTGCTGTGTCTCCTGGCTTTTTGGAGCTCCCCATTACTCGGGGACCATGTCTAAGTAAAACTCAAAGCCAACTGATGAGGCATAGCCCTCTGTCACCTCAACCTCCTCCCTCTTCCTCAGCGGCTTTGCTCTGAGGACAGCACTCAGAGCAGGCAGTTCCCTGCACACTCTGTATTTTTGGTCTCATATCTCTGCCCGAGCACCCCTTCACCTAGACCAAAGGTCAACACAGTCCTGCTCTCCAGAGCCAGATGGTAAATATTTGAAGCTTTGTAGGCCACACAGTATCTATTACAACAACTCAACTCACAAAACAGCCACCAGACAATACATAAACAAGTGAGCATGGCTGTGTTACAATAAAACTCAATTTATAGAAATTGACCTTGGAATTTTAAATTATTGCCATGTGCCATGAAATAGTGTTCCTCTTTTGATTTTTTTCAATCATTTAAAAATATAAAAACTCGCCAGTGGCTCTGCCTGTAATCCTAGCTTCTCAGAAAGCAGAGATGAGGAGGATTGCAGTTCGAATCCAGCCCAAGCAAATAGTTTGTGAGACCCTATCTCGAAAAAACCCATCACAAAAAAGAGCTAGTGGAGTGGCTCAAGATGAAGGCCCTGAGTTCAAGCCCCAGTACCACAAAATAAATAAATAAAATATAAAAACTGTTCTTAGCACGTGGGCTGTGTAAAACAGGTGGCAGGCTGGACGGGGGCCCACGGATGTGGTTTGCCCTGACCTAGACTATCACTAGTCATTCACAGCCACATCAAATGTTGCCTTTTTCAGGAAACTTACTGAAGTTTGGGCATGTGGGCAAAGGTCCTTCCTCTGTGCTACAGAGGAACCCTGTTCATATTCTTTTGTCAGCTCTTTCCATTCTATACTGAAATAATCTGTCCATGTGTCTGATGACCTCCCAATAATTAGGTCTCTGCAGCCAAGGATGGTGCATTCCTCTTCATCAGGGCCACTGAGCAGAGCTGGGCATTCTGGGATGGTGTCTGAGCCCTTTCCCTGATTTGTTTGGGGCCCTGAAAGATAACAGTTCACTGTAAGTAGGACATATGATCTGGAGGGAAGGGAACAGTAAGAACAGAAAATGTGTGCTGTGGGCTGAATGTGCACACACACACATACACACACACACACTGATTTACATGCTGAAAGCTAACCCTTCATGTGAGATACAGCATGAGGAGGTGGAGCCTTTGGAAGGTTGTTAAGTCATGAGGACACTAAGTCTTCATGAGTGGGATGAGTACCTTATTAAAGAGGCCCGGAAAGCATACTCTCAGTAGTTATCAAATCCACTAGAACCTTGATCTTGGACTTTCCAGCCTCTAGGACTATAATAAGTTTCTGTTGTTTATAAGCCACCTAGTCTGTCAGCATGAAATGACACTTGAAACATGTAAGCCTCTTGAGAAGGAGAGGGGCTCTCCCAAGGAGGGTATGTGTTTGTGTGGGGGGTCATGTTTCCCTGCTGTAGAGTTCTGTTAAGGGCCAGGGAGGTCCTCCCACCTCAGAATTGCTACCGTTCTCCAAACCTACAGGCTCCAAATTTCCCATGGAGGCTTAGGGATCTGCACTTTAACAGCTCCCTACCCCTCCATCCCCAATGAGGTGATTTTCCTATTCAAAGCAGCTTGAGAACCACACTGCCCTGCTTGTGCACAGATGACTTGGCTCTCTCTGAAGACTGATTCAGGCTTCATCAACGTTGGGAAGTTTAGAGGAAACAGGTGTTTGGTATTCATATGGCTCTAGCAGGGAGAAAAGATATCCCCAAGGTCCCCAGAGGTCATAAACAACACACATGTGGCCATCAGCAGCAAAGTACATCCATATGCATGTGAGTTGAGCAGTACTTGGCAGTGGGCAGAGCAGTGGCAGATCTCGAGTGGAGGGCAAGACACAAAAAGGCAAGACATGGGAGTGGATAGAGAGTAGTTATTAGGTCAACAGATAGAAGAGAAGCCTAACTTGTCAATTCAGTAGGCTAGAAAGAGGACACGGCACCAAGTCATATGCACAGACTCTGCATTCAGCTTCTCTTGGTGTGAGTCCCAGATCTACCTCTGACTCTTGCTGGTGACCTTGGGAGAATTATTTCAGCTCTCTTTGCCTTGGTGTCTCATCAGTAGAAGAGTTATTATAATAGCTTCTACCATAGGATTGTTGTAAGGATGAAATGAGTAATACATTTGAGTGAATTAAGATTTTATCTGATATATGGTTAACACTAGGTTATCATTTTCACCATTATTTTGACCGTCAAGAACCCACAAGCCAGTAGGGCCTAAGCGGGTATTACGTTACCACGTTGTTGAACTGCACCGAACTGACTTCAGACTGAAACTCTACTCCCTCACCCCTCAACAGGTTCTATGCTCCAAGACAGACTCTGCCCTCTTCATGGGGTCAGGACTCCTAGCAGAGAGCCTAAGCCAGCATGGACGTGATTTGGAATACAGTCAAGTTATCCAAACTCTCTAAGACTTCATCCCCTCATCTGCAAATAGCAGTAAACTTCAGCATAAGGTTCAGGTGAAGACTCAAATGGATGGCCTTCTCTTCTTCTCAAGAAGAAAAGCAATCTCACTAAGGTGATTTGTGCGCCAATGAACTTTACCTGTTTGGGCTGGCAGCACTTTAATAAACATTAAAAACACAGAAAGTGAATCTATTTAAATAGAATGGACTTCTGCCTTTTGTTTACCCTGTTCCACCCAGAGCAGGAGAAGAAATTGTATAGATATGCTGTATTAGCAAACTATTCCTATAGAATAAATTACTCCTGAACTTAGTGGCTTATGTCATTTAGGGCTGCAGTCATTTGAAGGTCTCACTGGTGTTGGAGGTCTGATTTCAAGATGGTGTACTCACTTGGCTGGCAGGTTGGGGTGGCTATTGGAAGGAACCTCATTTCCTCACCATATGGACCTCTCCATAGGGCTCCTTGAGTGCTGTTACAGTGTGACAACTGGCTTCCACAAGAACAAGACATCTGGCAGAGAGTAAGGCAAGCCTTAATGATTCTTATAACCCAGCCTCAGCGGTCATACTCCATTGTCTTCACAATATCCTATTGGTTTTGCACAATTTAGCTCTGCTCTCCATAGAAGGCGACAACACAGGGTGTGAATACTGGGAGGCAGGAATCATGGTGGCACCCACGTTAACAAAGGACTTAAAGCTCTTTTCTTATGGACTAGATTAAATCACCTTGAAAAATTTACTGTTTTTCTGAAAAGGTCCCTTGGTCAAGACTCTACCCAGATTCTTTAGTGTAGACATACGCTAGAAATAGAAAGCTATAGCCACAGGCTCACAACTACAATCTTAACTACTAGGGAGGCTGAAATGGGAGAATCATTGTTCAAAGTCAGCCTGGGCAAGTATTTAGTGAGACACCCATCTCCAAAATAACCAGAGCAAACTGGACTGGAGATGTGGCTCAAGTGGTGGAATGCCCGCTTTGCAAACTCAGAGCCTTGAGTTCAAACACCAGTCCCACCAAGGAACGAAAGAAGGGACAGAGAGAGAGAGAGAGAGAGCTAGAATAGTGTGAGTGAACAGGTTCTGTTGGAGGAGTACTGACATTTCCTACCCTGAAACAAGTAGTTTAGTGGCTTCTTAAACTTTATATGGGCTGGGGTGTGACTCAGTTCACTTGCCTAGCAAGTCTCATGCCCTGAGTTCAATCCATGAAAAAGAAAACAAAACAAATGAACAAAGCAAACAAACAAAAAAACCCACTTTATATTCTGCTACATATGTATATAGTAGATGTCAGAATATTTTAAATCAGTATCCAGGTTCTCTCCTTCCTGGACTAGGTCTGTAAGATTAGTTCTCACTAATCTTAAGGGAATGTAAACAGAAATGGTATTTACCACCTCCAGCTGAGCGGTGAAGTGCAATAAAATATCTATTCCCTCCCTCTTGTTTTCCCCTGTTGATAGGATGTGAAGCTTTTTTTTTTTTTTTTTTTTTCATTTTTCTTTTATTATTCATATGTGCATACAAGGCTTGGTTCATTTCTCCCCCCTGCCCCCACCCCCTCCCTTACCACCCACTCCACCCCCTCCCGCTCCCCCCCTCAATACCCAGCAGAAACTATTTTGCCCTTATCTCTAATTTTGTTGTAGAGAGAGTATAAGCAATAATAGGAAGGAACAAGGGGTTTTGCTGGTTGAGATAAGGATAGCTATACAGGGCATTGACTCACATTGATTTCCTGTACGTGGGTGTTACCTTCTAGGTTAATTCTTTTTAATCTAACCTTTTCTCTAGTTCCTGGTCCCCTTTTCCTATTGGCCTCAGTTGCTTTAAGGTATCTGCTTTAGTTTCTCTGCGTTAAGTGAAGCTTTGATAGAGGAAGGCAAGGCACTGGAAGATGACAGTTGGAAAGAGCCTGGATCCCTGAGTGAGTATGTGGAGCGGATCTCTCTTCCTGCCTCCTGAGACACCCACATTGCACCGTGACAAGAGTAAGAAATAAATCTTTATTGTGTCAAGCAATGAAGTAGTTAGGATTTTATTAGCGTAGCCTGCGTTACTTGACGTTACTAATGTCAAGTATAAATTGTGTTTAAATCTTTACTATCCCGAGATTCGATTTAATTATTACAAAACAGTGTTTTCTTATGGGACATGCCATTTTGTAAATAATAGGAATGCCAAAGTCCCAGAACACAATTGTGACATATCGGTGTGTAATGTCACAATTTATTACATAACCTCTGGACCAAAAGCACAGACAGGAAGGTGGGATTCAAAAATAAAAAGTAAAATGTCTAGAAAAAATGTAATACTGTATAAAAATCAATCTACTGTATTCAAAATTAAAGGCACTCTACCGCTTAATAAATATCAAAGTACCACAAGGTGCTTTTTATACTTCAGGACTGAACCAATAGGGAAAAAAAAAAACATTAACCATATAGTTCTAGAAGTAAAGATCATCTCCAGAGACCTCAGTAACACACTTTATAAATAGCTTCTAAAATCTTGTCAGCACAATCAAGGGCTGTTTCCCAGTCCTTTAAAAAAAAAATAGATCACATCCTTGTTTTGTAATTTAGACTATGTTCATTTTTATCCTTTGTTGATGAAACAGTGCCACAAGGAAACAGGGGTAATCTTGACAATGGGGTCTCCTCACCCCACTCACTTTCCACCTTCCATGATGTGCTGTCCTTTCCTTATCATCAAGTACTCTGGGCTGCCACCACCTCAGTGGGGCAAATCTTTCTTCTCGAACCCAAGCATGTTGTGGGTAGCAAGAGGGACCCAGTGATTGGAATTCCCAGCTTCCACTGGGCTTCAGAAACTGCAGGTTGTTCTGGTTTCATGGTAGGCGTCCCCTACTGTCCACATTCATGGCCTGGTGACCTCAAGCTCACCAATCTTTTAAGTCTCTTTCATTATTTTCCTTTGTTGGCTCCTATCTTGTCTCAAATGAAATACCACTAAGTTTCTTCCCTGGGATCCAAGGGTGTCTGGCTGCAGTGGATACTGGTGAGGCCAACGGAAAGCTGGGAGGTGGCCTGTGCTAAGTGATCATAAACACAGCATTGCTAACCTGTCTGGACTTGCTGGTGTAGCCCCTGCTGGTGAATAAAACTTCCCCCTACTTATCTTTTTGAAAAGACAAATACCAAATAAAGCTGGGTAAAGAAAGCAATCATTTACTTTGTGTGTTGGGACATTTCTTTTTTCTAACATCTTCTCCAAAGCTGGAGCACCCTAACACAATGCAAAATAAAGTAAATGACAGCTTTAAGAGGGCAAGGAAATTTGTGTGCTATAAAAGAATTTCCAGTACATTAAAGATAGTAATTTTACTCCCTACCAGTATGTGTACAAAAGAAAAGCAACCCAGGCCACTGATGTAACTATACAAAAAAAGCAAAAGAATGGGTGGCAAAGGAATAGTCAAAATACTTGAACCAAAAACAAAGAGAAGTGACCATTTTTATAAGCCTGACTCTACTGACTGAACAGATGACTAACTCTAACACATCTGTATTTACATGACCTGGAAGACATAAATTACCAACACATCAGAAAAGTCTGGAAGAAACACAGTAAACTAAGTTCCTTAGTATCTGCTGAAATCACTTAGCAAGACTGGTTTTTCTCCTCATCTCCATTGAGGTCTTTTCACATCCGGCATGGCTGTGCCATCTAGTGGTCCCACCATAACTGCCTCAGCTTGGCATCAGATTCTGTTTAGAAGGTGCTTTGACTCTCCCATTAGCCACAATGAAGGAGATTGAAGAGGAAAATCCATGGCAGCCTCATGCAGTTTCTTCCAAATTACTTAGGCCAGGCATGGAGTATAAACTCATGAACATCACACAAATGCAGAATTTAAATCATTCTGATGTCATCTAAAAATATTTGCTCAGTGCCAAAACATGTACCATGGCCACTGACTAAACATCTATCTGCTGAGGAGAGGGATTGACAGAGTTCTGCTCTTTCTGTGTCAGGTGCCAGGAGGTACCGAGAAGACACCAAAAAATAATCCCAAGCTCAGTGGTTGTCCTTCAAATAAACAGAGGCTGGCATTCTTCACATGACAACAATATTGACCTCCCAGATTTCCTTCCCTGAAATGTTGGTGATGTTTAATATTTTAGCTGTAATGTTGGGTCATGGCCCTGCCAGCTTTTGGCTATCCCATGCTCTCACCTGTGTTCCCATCAGTCGTCCACAGCTCTCAAATGCTCCCCATCCCTGGTCAGCTGGGGAAGGACCACTCAATGCTGAAACAGTCAGAAGAAATTCAGGGAAGAAATCCCAGGAAACAACCTCCAGGGATGGAAGATTACATACAGGTCACCTTCTAATTTGCCTTGAGTTAGTCACCCATTTCAAGTGCTCTCTAGAGACATGAATGTAGCTAAGCTGAGAAGGATGCATGGCTGGGCCAAAACCCTTTGGTTTGAGAAAACCAAATTTTTGGTTGAGAAAATTCCAATATGTTGTGATTTTCAGAACATATTCTACTTTTGGTACTAGAATATTTTAAATCATTGACATTATTTTATTGGCCTTTTCTGATATAATTCACATAACATAAAATTCACCATTTTGCAGCATACAGGTGATTGGTTTTTAGGATATTCACAAAGTTGTGCAACTGTCATGTCAAACTAATTTCAGAATGTTTTTATTACGCCCAAAAGAAACTCTGTATCTCTATCGGTCACCCCCTAGGCCCCCTTTCCTGATGGCCCTGGAAACCACAGGTCTACTTTCTCTCTATTGGTTTGCCCATTTGGGATATTCCATGTAAATGGAATTCTACAAGTAACCTTTGATATGTGGTTGTCTCACTTGCACAATGTTTTCAAAGTTCATCCATCTGGTAACATTACAGTTCTTTATTCCTTCATACAACTGATTGATACTCCACTTTTGTGTGTATTCCACACTTTTACTTGTGTGTCCATTGGTGACTGGACACTTGGGTTGTTTCTACTCTTTTAGTATTTTGAATAGTACTGCTATGAATATTCATAGATGGGCTTTACCTAATCATGGTTTTAATGCTCTTGAGCATATAACTAGGAGTAGAATTCTTTGGTTCCATAGTGATTCCATGTTTGACTCTTTGAAGAACTGCCAAGTTGTTTTCCACAGTGGCTATACCAGTTTATATTCCCACCAGAAATGTATATGGGCTCCAACTTCTCTATCTCCTGCCAATACTGGTGGTATTTTCACTTTTTAAAACTTTACTATTCTAGCCATCCTAATATTATGAAGTAGTCACGGATTTTATTTCTGAGAGCAAGTATTATTGTGAATATAGGCTAGAAAATACAGCTATGATCTCTAAGGATAGAAAATACCTCTCTATATCAAAGCTAACCACACACTTCTACCTTATCTAGCCCAAAGGAGGCTGATGTCATGGCTGTTGACATATGTATTCTGCAATCAGGATGTTTATAGAATCATAGTCCTAGAACCTAAGCTGCCTTTAAAGGCACCTCCCACTGACACAAGAAAGTTCTCAATAATCTATGTATTTTATATAGCCCAGGCTGGCCTCCAACTCTTGATCCTCCTCCCTCAGCCTCCCGAGTGCTAGAATTACAGGCCTGAGCCACCACACCTGGCTAGTTCTCCACAAGTTACTTGACAGTTAATCATTCCATCCAATTCATACATTGACAGAGAGCTTTTCCCTCACAAGCCTTGGCAAGACACTCAAGCCATTGCAAGAACATTGCATTTCTTTTTCTAGTTCCATCATGTTTTAGACAATGAAACTCAGCCTCCCGATTTTTTTAATCCAACAATTTTTATTTGGAGCAAATTCACTTAACAACTTGTATCTTGTGGTTAAGTCACCGAAACTGGACCTTATAGAACTGATAGTCTCATTGTTGAGTGTTTAATATATATTTTATATAATTGCTTCTATTTTAGAGATTTCTGAATTATTTTGAATCCATTTTAGAGTGGCTATTTCACTTGTACTTCACAATCGACAATGATACCAACTCCATTTTATAGGAACATACTTGGATTTCATTTTTTTTTGGAATAAGGACAGTTTACATTAAATCTGTACCCAGGTGAGTGTCACATCTAATACATAAGTGGTGCTTTTTTAGCATACGTATAGATGATTTCATTTGATTCTTAAATGAACAGTGAGAGCAGACAAGGTGGTGTTACCCAAAGAAGAAGAATATAAGGGTGCTTTCTGACTTCTGGAACAGGAGGCCTTTGACTTATCAGAGTGGCTGTCACCATTCATTCTTAAGATGATCTTAGTCAGCAGATCTTGACCCCATGCTGGTCTATCAGGTTTTACCTGTATCTGCTTCCTAATTTTCAGGTGTGTTGAAGAATCTTCACTCCAAGTCTTCATTTGATAAATTAATAATTCCTAATGAGAAACAGTGGATACCACACTATAGAAAAAAGTCAGTTGCACTGTCAGGATCTCCCCTTTCTAAACTTGGTGTTGACAAAGACAGATCTTCTGGTAATTGGCTGGCACATATTCCAGTTACTCTTTATGATCAATCATAGAAATATGGCGTGTAGAAGGGAAGGTAGAATTTTAAATCATATCTCTTTATATATAAGGCTTGGGGTTATTTTAACACCTCGACATAATTTGTCATCTTAAAGTAGGCCATTGAGATAAATGGCTATTGCTTTGTGATCTATAGCTTTGGCTATGACTGAAATACCATGTGTCATATTAAAATCAGACTTTTATGTGATAAAGAGATAACATTGAAGTACTCTTTAGAAAAGTCTTTCCACACTTGAACTATTTGAAAGATATCTCCTGGTAGATAACTCCATGCAATGTTGATTATCTTGAACTAATTCTATACATTTGCACAGAGTGCTGGAAAAGAGTCATGCCTTACCAGAAGCAGTCTTCCTATTGTCTTTAATGCTCCTGTTTATTCTATCTTTTGGTTTTCAAATAAGTTTCAATAGTGCCAGCTGCCTTAAGTCTTCATTGAAAGTAGACTTAAAAAATAAACGAAGGCTGGGGATATGGCTCAGTGGTAGGGTGCTTGCTTAGAATGCATAAGGCCCTAGGTTTGATCCTTAACACAAAAATGGGGGTAACAAATGAGAGCAATTTCATGCATTTAACAAACATGCATCAAGTATGGACTTGTCCATGAAAGCAAGTCTTTGGATGCAAAGTCTTAAAGACTGAAAGAAAGCTGCCATCCATCAGCTTTGACTTTCATAGCTGATCTAGTTTTAATTAGTGGACATCCTGCCTCTTTTAAGCTGTAGTTTTTCTCCAGCTTCTCCCCCACAATTTTCCCTTTATAGGTCACTGCCAGAGTTCATGTTTTCTCTGGTTTAGTTTCTGCCTCTAAGCTAGGAAACTCTGAGGTCTGCTTTCAACATAGGAAAAAAAAAAATCATGTATGGATAAAAACTGGCATAAGTTAAATCACTTCATTCCCTTAGTCCTTAATTAAGGGAACTGCAGAAGTGTTCACTTAATTACATTTAAACACCTAACTGAAAGTCAGAAATCCACTAGCTTCAGGTAAACAGAAAAGTCTGTGATAAGAGTTTCAAAGACAGTTCAATTTTATGAACCAAGTCCTTGATATTTGTGGGGTCTTGTATATGTGATATATTCCTGTTTTGTTTCAGTGATTAACATGTTGAGCCTGGGGCAGATATGCTTATAGAACCACTGGCCCAATTTTTATTCCTCCAGAAGTTAGTACTGCTTTAATTATAGTATTAATATATGTCATATATTAGAAAAAAACTTTCAGGAACTAAGGAAGAGCTCACAGAGAAACCAATTTGCAGAGTCACAGGCTTTGGATAAACTGGCCCAAACTGCCAACCAAATGGTGAGGCCCAGGCATCTGTCCCTAGGCAGGGCCCCTCTGGATTCATCAGGAGCTCTGGCCTGGAACTGGGTAGCCACAGCCACATCACAAACTGAAGTTAGGACCCTAACTCTGCAGGTCCAGCATATGAACCCTGATTAGTGCAACTGAGCTTGGCAATCATTGGAATGTCATGTGGAGACAAAGGAGGGCCTATTTCATCTTTCCTACTTCCTGTTTCTAATTTAATTGGGATCTGGCCAGGTGACATTTGGCAGCATGCCATGGCAGCACTTGACTCCCACTAGTGGAAACAGTGTATGTTTGATTAATGCTAAAAATTGATGACATTTGATCTTCAAATCCAAATACTACCACTGGAGGAGGATTGCTGGAGCAGGTTTTCCATTTGTCAGGGCTTTGTCTGAAGACAGGCAAGTCCCTGCACCACTACTAAGTCTTCTCAGAACTGGAGCTCACATTATTTGCCAGGTATTGTTCTCAGGCCCTTTAATGTGTCGACTCCATAATCCTTACCATAAGCCTATGAGGTATGGACTACTGGTATCATTTCCCCCTTTCTGTAAAGGAAATACTTGATGGAGATGTTGAAATAGTTGCCATCAATCACAGAGTCGGAAGCGGAACCAAGTTGTGTGGTTCTAGGGCCCCATTCCTGCCACCTATCCCTCTTTAAGCTGAGTAAGATGGGTATGGTGTTTTTCTGCAGTTCACATGGACACTTTGATATCAGAGAAGAAAAGGTAACCATTTCTCACTGCTGTCATGATAACTGAAGCTTTATTTTTTTTCATGTGCTGTATTCTTTTCTAGCATTACTAATAAGTTATAAACTTTTCCTTTCTCTTAAAAATTTTTGTCTTAAAACAAAAATAGGGAAAGAAGGCAGAAAAAAGGGATGGAGGAAGGTTGGTTCAGTCAATGGGATGCATTGGTGGGAGAGACAAGTCAGAGCATTTCTTTTCCTCTCTCTCTGCCTCACGCAGGTTCCCTGGCTGTGGCTACCTTACTCTGGTACCAGCCCTTACCTGGAAAGCTGTCTGTGGTTTCAGCTTCCTCCAGGTGGTCTCAGATGCCTCCTACCTGTCCCCACAGCACTGAGGGAAGGAGGGTAAGAGTGAATCACCCATTGCCTCCCTGTCCCCTTTGGTTTCCCACAATACCAATAACTTCTGCAACCAACTCCTTGTTTTACATTCTTCTTCTAGAAATAGTTAAATTGTTGTGTGTCTAGCTGGCCAGATCCTGTCTGATAAACCCTATCAATCCTTTCTTAGAGTATAACAACATGGGGACTTTCATCCCTTCCAAAAGTAGAATACAGGCTTAGAAATAGCCTTTTAACTCCTTTTTCAGTCCAAAAACTTAATGTGTAATCAGCCCTATACTCCTTGCTTGTGACCAGAAATTAAATTATAAGCCTGGACTACAAAGAATGAATAATCAATCGCATTTAAATTCAATCCCTTCCTGCTTCCACCCTCCAAACACACACTCCCACACTCTACATAATTATATGAGTTGTATTGCAGCTGGTTTATCTAGCTACTAAGTTTGAGACTTGGACACCCTTTTTCAAGATTTTCACACCAAAAATGCAAAAAAGATTTTGCTGAAGTCTTCAACCATCCAATGATATCATACAAAATGCAAAACTCTGTGGTGTTCCTTCTACTACTCCATTCTCATCAATCATGGTTCGGGTCCTGTGCTAGATACTTAGAGGACACAGAGTTGGTGTCCTATTGCCCACCAAGAGCTGAGAGTCTAGGTGGGTTTGGCCACCTGAGAAGTCTGAGAAGGTTTGGCCCATGCAAAAGGGGGCAAATGCCCTAGAAAAGAATGCAGGATACTCAAAGGAGAGGTCTGAGCCCAGCCTTGGACTTGGGAATTTAGGGGCAGTGGGGTTGGGGGGACTTTCCCAATGACACAATACAAAGTTGGGTATTAAAGGATGGGACTGTTGCACTAGGAGAATGAAAAGCTATCCCAAGTCTGAGCAGGGAGACAGGCAGAGAGTCAAAGGGCACAGCAAATGATCTAATTTAACTGACCAAGACTTCAGAGTGCGCAGAACAGCTGAGTGATGGTCAAACTCCCTGACGCAGGGTACCAGGGCTTATTCTCTTTCACATTTTCTCCTGTATTTGTGAACTATCTCTTCTCTGCCTTTTTTTCTTTTTCTCTCCAAATATCCAGTCTGGCTAAGCTGGTCTTCGGAGAACAAGGAGGCACTACCACCAGTACCTGTGAGCTCATGTCTTTAGCTTTTCTCTGCCTACCACTTCTTATTCATCTCCCCCTCCCTTTTCCCCAATAGTTCTTTCTCAACCCCACTTTGAGAGTTTTATTTTCAACCTTTTGGTGGCCCTGCAGTTTGCTTGCTTTCTATCTAAGTAATTTAAACATTCCATACTGGATCCAAGACAATGTGGGATGAAAACCAAATGCAAATAACTAGAAAGACCAAAATAAACATAAACAGAAAGACCTCAAACCAACCATTTCCAAGGCTGTACATACATCTGAGCTGTCTCTCTAGGGCCTCCCATCTTGGCTCAAAGCAATCTCGGGCTGCCTTCATGAGGACACATGGGATCTGGGAAGAAAGCCTCTTTGTGTTTCTTTCTTTGTCTTTTAAATTAAAGAGCTATATGATCTCAGCTTTATGAAGGGAGCCTCTGCTGGATTAGTGGAGTGGCCCATGTTCTCTGCTCTTCTCCACTGTCGGGATCCTTGGAGCCACTGCAGTCCCATGGCCCCAGCGGCTCTGTTTCTATACTCTTGGGTTCAAGATCTTACTATCTGAAGAATCTTCCAGACAGAACTGCAACTCCCATCTGCATGGAAGCACTCAGACACACTCAGACTGTGGGAAGGGCCCCCATATGTTAGTGTGAAATCATGTAAAATTTTCTTCCCAAGGATAGAACTCTTGAAACCATAACTCGGGATATTGTTTTGACAATAATTGCTTCCATTATCAGGTTTTATGGAGTCAGCAGCCTAGTCTTAAATCCCACTAGGTCACTAAGATAATTGTGTGACCCTAAACAAGTCGTGGCATCCTTCAGCCTCCATTTGTTCAGCCATTAAACAAATACTTGTGTAGCAGCCACTGTTCTAGGCAGGGAGAAAGAGATCTAATAAGATGTCTTAGAATTTGCATTAGTCCATATGGTTTTGTTTTTTTTTTTTTTTTGTGGTACTAGGGCTAGAATTCAGGGCCTATACCTTGAGCCACTCCACCAGCTCTTTTTTTGTAATGGGTGTTTTCAAGATAGGGTCTTGGAAACTATTTGCCTGGGCTGGCTTTGAGCCACGATCTTCCTGATCCCTGTCTCCTGAGTAACTAGGATTGTAGGCGTGAGCCCCTGCGCTTGGCTACATTAATCAATTTTGTATTACTATAAAATACCTAAGGCAGGATACTTATGGGAAAAAAAAGTTCATTGAGTTCACGGCTCTGGAGGGTCACAATTCGAGATCAGTTGGCCTCACTGGTTTGGCCTCTGGTGAAGGCAGGGAATGGTAACACATCACAGGGTAGCATGTGTAGGAGCAAGCCATCACATCTTGAACAAGAAAGCAGGAAGACAGAGAGGGACTAAGCTTGCACCTTTTACAATAGCCCTCTCTAGAGAATTACCAAGGGGTTGCATGAGAGCTACTTTACGCCTTTTGAGAGCACACCCCCAGTGACCTAGACTTCCCACTAGGTTCACTTCCTAAAGGTTCTATCTCTTTCCAATACCACCAACACTATGTGTTGGGACTAAACTCCCAATACATAGACCCTTGGGGACCCTCAACCTATACCTAAATGGCAGCACAATTTATCATTAGGTAATGGGTGATAGTCAATAAATGAGTTTTTTGAACAATTTGGCAATATCTGGAAAAGTAGAACTATGAATGCCCTTTGACCCAGCAATGCTGGCATGTACTCTAAAGAATTCTTAAATATTTATGTAAGGAGAAAGAACTAACATGAAAGAATTTAACTGCCAAAAGAGAATGACCAGTGTGTGTTATACTCTACAACGGTCAACAGCAGTGAAAATGGATGGACTAGAGCTATTCACGTCTACGTGGGTTAGAACATGTTGAAGAAAAATATATGAAGTTTAACCCCTTCTATGTAAAGTTAAAATATGCAAAATAATGTCATATATTATTTAGTGCAAAGTTCTTTTTTAAATCATGGGAATAATAACATCAAATTAGAGTGTTCTCTATGGAGGGAGGAAAGAGGGTGAAAGCAGGGAGTAGTAATAGGGGCACTGACTGTATTCATAATGCTTTGTGCCTTTACGTTATAGTTATTTATTTGTTATAATATGGTTTAAAGTGCGTGTGTATATTTTAGATGTCACATTATAAAAGCTTTAACACTTATTAAATAATGAGTGATCTGAAGAGAATACGTATCTGCAGTGATCCAGCATGACTGGAGTTTAGGAAAGAAGGTGTTATAGTTTGTATCTTGAGCCCAAAGACCCATGTGTTAAAGGGTTGGTCCCCAGTGGGGCCCAGTATTGGGAGGTGGTGGCAAGTTTTAAGGGTGGCCCCACAGGGAGGTCTTCTGCTCATTGAGAGCATGCCCTGGAAAGGGATAATGGCTGCCCAACCCTTTCTTCTTTTTCTCTTTCCCTTCTGGGCCATGGAGTCAGGGCTTTGCTACACCACACACTCCCTGCACAATGTGCTGTCCACTCCCTTCCCCCAACGCCAGAGGCCTAAAAGAAATGGCTCTGCTGGGTCATAGACTAGAACCTCCAAAACTAGGAGCCAAAAAAATCTTTTATTAAGTTGATTGCCTCATGTATTTGTTATTGTGATGGAAAGCCTATGGGAATGGTGCTGGTGATTAAGTGGTTGAAGAAAGTCTCTTGGAAGAGGTAACAACTGAGCTGAAAACAGAGGTGACGTGAAGGACAACCACAACAATAGCTAAGGCAGGAACAACGTGTATGAACTGTGAAGTCAAAAAGGTAGCCTCAGGACTGTGGGGGCTGGCAAAAGACACATGAGGCTCCTGGGCCAGAACAAAAGATTTTATTATTCATGGCAGCAGGCAGTGTGTTCAGAGTTAGACTTGTTCGTGGATTTGCATATGGAAGTGAGAGAACAATAGAAATCCAAGATGCTTTCCAGATTGGGGCTCCATCTAAGGAACTATGAATTGAGGGCCCAGATAAGGGGGAAGAAGGATGCAAAGGCACTACTTGAATAAGAAAAGTACAGAGGCCTGAAAGACATTTACAGGGAGGGGCATAGAAAGCAGCAAATGTAACAGTCTGGAGTTCATGGGCAAGGTCAAGGCTGAGATATAGACCTAGCATACACCTTTCTGGAGATGGAAGGTACTGTCCTGGAACTGATGTGCTTACTAGAGAATCCTCACCTGGTCAGCAGAATCACCTGTAGCACCTGTTAAACACACAGCCCTTGCTGTGGCTTGTGCTTGTAATCCCAGCTCTTCAGGTGGTAGAGATCAGGAGGATCTTCATTCCAGGCCAGCGCAGGTAAAAAGTTCATGAGACCCCACCTCAGCAAATAAGCCAGGTATGGTGGTTCCCACCTGTGGTCCCAGCTACGTGGGAAGCCATAGGTAGGTGATGGCAGTCCAGGCCATCTCTGGGCAAAAATGCCAGACCCTATCTAAAAAATAACCTAAAAAGCAAAAAGGGCTGGAGGAGTGACCCAAGTGGCGAAGCACTTGCCTAGCAAGCACAAGGCCCTGAGTTCAAGCCCAAGTTACCCAGCCCCAAAACATAGTTTCCAAATCCTCTTCAGACCTTGTATTCTCAAACTTTATGACTGGATAGCTAAGCAGATAGATCAGTAGCTAGCTAGCTAGATGGATGGATGGATGGACTGACGGATGGATAGAGAGAAGACAGATAGATGGATAGATGGATACATTTCTGATTAATTTAAAATTTACTTGATATTTTTGAGTGCTTATTACATTTCCAGCATCATGTTTTGATGGGGAGTCACGACAAATCTTTTGGCTATGAAAATAGGCCAAGAGAACCACTCAGACTTTGGCCCTGATTTCTCTGACCTGATGCACTTGTGTGTAAATATCCATCTTGAAACTCACTATTTGGGAAAAATAATCCCCTATTTGTTTAAGCCACTGTAGTTGGGATTTTTGTTTGTTACCATCTGCCAAAAGCATTCTGACCTTCCTGTGGCTGGAATGTGCCCCCCAAAAAGCAAGAGCTGGAAACTTAATCCCCAATGCAACAGTGCTGGGAAGCCGGGCCCAGTGGATATGCACACTTCATTCTTTTTATGTAGCTAGAAAATTTAAATAAAATAAAAATCTCTTTCAGAAAGAGGAGTTTTGAAGAATGCTTCATTACTCAGGTTGAACAAGCAAAATTCCCTTATCTCATCAGTCTCATTTATAAGCTTTATTTATTAAATTTTCTCAAATATTTCAAACTCCCTGTATGAATCTATCATATTTGATTTGATTTTATCATTTCCAATAATTAACATGACAGGTTTACAATCACTTGTGAAGTCATTTTCATATACTTATTGTTTATTTATTTGCTTTTGAGATAGGGCCTCACTATGTTGACCAGAACTCAAGAATCCTCCTGCCTCAGCATCCCAAGTAGCTGGGATTACAGGTGTGTGTTACCACATGTATTTTATACTGCTTTACTAACTGACGAATTAAAGTAATAACAATAGCAAATCTGTTCTAATGTTGCTAATGAGGTGAGTCAAATTTTCATATACCTTTCAACCAAAACCACAAATCTACAATCAATTTCCCATTATAAATCGGAATCATAGCTTATTTAAATCACTTAAATAAGGAACATACACAAGACTACTCCTAAACTTAACATGAAAGTATAATGTTATGGATTCAATTTATTGCATCATCTTTATATTGAATTCTAATTATCTCCAGACTTGGAAAGCCACTCAACAGGGAACAGATTTACTACCTCCGGGGATTCAGAGTTACTGGGTCAGCAACTCTTGAACACAACGTGGTGGACGTCTCAGATGTGTTGGGATGGGTAGGAGCCAGGATCAGTATTCTGACACTGGGGACTGAGGACCCTTAGCTTTGCCTGCGGTTGCTATGACAACAGGAGGTTCCCAGCAGGCACCCTTCAGAGGGATGTGATTTTAGAACCCTCCTTCCAGTTACCTACTGGAGTTGGGTCCCCATCTAGATCAGCTTTATTTCTTTGCTGGCTTCTTTGTTTCTTCGGTACAGCAGACACTGCTGGCATACTTTCACCTTCCTCCAAAGACGCACTAAATACCACCGCATTTAACCCAAAACATTTCACAGAGCCATGATCCTCCAGTCATGGTGATAACACGTGCTATTCCCCTTCCTTGTGACTTTTTAGGAATTCCCCCAAACAGGACTGTAACGTTTCACATTCCATCAGAATCACTGAGTTTAACTTGGCAGATTCTGCTTTGGGCACTGTTCTCCCTCAAGCTGCCCAGGACACCGCCCCCCCCCCCGCCCCCTATGTAAGCTAAGGCTACCCAAATGGGGTTTTGACATGGTCCCAACCTCAGATGCATCCTCCTGTTTGCTACACTTGTTTGTTTTTAGTGGGGGGAGGAGGCAGCACCAGCAGCAGAGCTGGATTTGTTCTTATGTGTGGATCAAAGATCATAAATAACTGTTGTTCCCATTTCACAGGTATCTACTGATACCTGGCAAAATAACAATTCTATTTCTTGTGCCTCTCAGACAAGACATCCACTAACAACTCCGTTTTTCTTACAGCTATAAATGTGTTTATAAAATATGTTTTACAGATAAAAGATGTTTATAAAATATTTTTGAAATATGCTAGCATTTTGAATACTCTTCAGAAAATCCAATCTTTAGAGAAGTCAACTGGCAAACCATCTTTCTAATGTGATTAACCCCCAATTCGTAATTTGACTTAACATGCCACACACTTTGTTGGGGTTTGAGTATGTGCAATTACCATTCAACTCCTCCCCTACCACCACCAAATTTTACTGATTAATCACTCTTCGTTTTACAGGGAGGAGCAAATTGAAAGTGGAAATAGGGACTGTACCCGGTACCTCTGAAATGGAAGTTTCAATTAAAATAAGAGTGTAATAAAAACAATAAATGTCCTACCTAACATTTTACTGTAGTGCTCGCTCACTCTCTTGCTCTGAACACATGTATCCACATAACACCTTCTTTTTCTTTGAACTCAGCTGGACAGCTAGTGCTCGTTCTTGAGTACTTTAGTGTGTATCACTCACTTTGATATCTACTTACTTTTTTCTAAATCAAAATCCAGTCAAAGTTTACACATTGCTGTGGATTCTTATCTCTGGTTATCTGGAACAGATGCTCATTCTTAAATGCACATGAGTCACCTGGAATCTTCTTCAAATGCAGATCCTGACTCCAAAGCTCCCAGTGGGGTCTGAGTCAGAGTCTGACAAGCTCCCAGTGACAGATGCTATTGATCCACTTTGAGGACAAGGATAGGACAGTCCCCTTGTATTTTCCCTCATGGCACTGGCTCCTTGAAGAGTCCAAGCCTGTTTCTTGCAGAATGGCCAAGCTTCTGATCATGCCACCATCTCAATTTCCTCGTCCTCCAGCCTGTTTGGTGTAGAGGCCTGGTTGGTTTCTAGTCTTAGGTTTCTCAGCATACGACATAAGTGACACCACTACTTCCTAACACATCCCGACGGGAGGCACTGACTGCCAGTTATCCTAACAGAAAAGGTGCGCAAAGACATTATTACTCAGTTGAGGAGAGGGTGGAGCTTTCTATGGTAATTTTTTTTTTTAAATGCGGCACTGGGGTTTGAACTCAGGGCTTCATTCTTGCTAGGCAGGCGCTCTACTATTTGCATCATTCTGCCAGCCCTTTTTTGCGGTAGTCATTTTTAAGGTAGGCTTTTGGGGCATCCTTGAGATATCTGTCAGGTAGGAACAAAAAGCCAGGTTGAATGACTCCAAAGTCCAGAGCTACCTTCATCTTGGCGAAAGTAATCTAGGGTGAGCAAGTGTCACCTACCTTATGCAAGGACTATGGGTGAGTCATTGAACTGAGCCACCAAAAGAGCCTTGAAGTCACTGCCATGTTTATCTTCACTTTACGGATTCACAAAACAAGACTCAGAAAGCTTCAGTTTTTCCTGACCTCCCAGCTGGTGGGCACCAGAAGAGAAACTGCATCCAGGTGTGTCTGTGCTGTCTCCACTTGGAATTACTATCAATCCCATCCCCAAAGTCCTGCCACAGCCCCTCCAAAATCTGTGCCCTTTGCCTTTGTTCAGCATCCAGGAAAAATCACGGCCATGCTTCTGAGTATAGCTAAAGGTAACCAGATCTTTATGACAGTTTGCTTGAGGGCCCCGAACTCACAGGGCAGCCTTGACTTTGTCCTTCCTCTCTGGCTCTGCACTGAAACAACCATCTCACGAGCCAGATTCCTTCTCCTCCCCATGCCCCACTCTCCTCCTTTGAGACTGGTCAGGCCCCTATGAGGGAGATCAGATTCTCTTCTGCCCCTTGCCCTCTCCATAGGGGGTCTAAGACACTACCAGAGAATTCCCTGGGCTCAGTTAATTTCTAGATGTAAAAAACAGAAGAAAGATTTATAGCTATAACTTTGATTTCTTTATGCTGTGATGACACCAAATGTTTATTATTCTTATATCAAAACCCAGAGTGTCTTTTTCCTGTAAAACATGGCATACCATGTTAGGCTCCCATTCCAGTCCATGAAATCACAGTACAGTTAAAATAAAGCTCGTTTCAAAAAGTGCAGGGCACAAATACGTATCACAGTATTCATGTTTTTAAAAGAGTAGAAATAAAATGTAGCTGGTGGGGTGACTCAGATGGTAGAGCGCTTGCCTAGCAAGTGTGTGCCCTGAGTTCAAACCCCAGTACTGCCAAGAAGAAAGAAAGAAAGAAAGAGAAAAAGGTTGTGTTTGTTCAAATGTGTAGACTTGTAGAAAGCATGCTCAGAATAAAATAAGGCTAGGGATGGAAGATTTTGGAGATTCCAAAAGGGAATTCCAAGCATTTTAAAGGACTTCAAAGACTGAAGCAAAGAAATGCCTTCCCTTGGTCTGACCCAGGGGTGTCTCCAATGATACAGAGGACTTTTCTTTCTTTGTGTAACTCACAAATGGAATGAAAAATGACAAGAGGGGATTTTCTCAAGGCAACTGAGTGAAAAAATAGAGAAAAGGAATAGTAGATGGGGATAAAAAGGTGAGTAGAGTTACTGAATGGAGAATTGCCTCAGTTATAAAAGCCAGCGTGTGTACACAAGGTATCTGGGAAGGCAGACAGGTGGTGACAGGGAAAAACTAGGTCTGGCATCCCTGATGGGGCACTTGTGACCCTGGCAGTCCCAAACAGCTTTACTGTCATCTGGAAAAGAAGTGATAAGTGTGTTTCCTGGGGTCCAGTAGGAAAGAAGTGCTGTGTATGGTAAGCAATGTCTTTAAGAAAAAGAATGCAAGCCCCCAAAGTGTAGTGCTCCCCATTGCTATGGTATAAACGCTCCCACCAAGGGCAATTTCAAGCTTTGAATAGTTTAATAATTAACTGAAAAATTCTAGACTATTTAACCATCAGCTTCCATGAGCTGGTGAGAGCACAACAATCACTGGAAAATACAACTCATCATTTACCGTCTCAGATGATTGCCAGTGAGACCCTCACTACACAGGCAACCCTGCTGTCCTGTGAGTGCACATTTTAATTACTCTCATGGCCACATGTTCAAAACCGGCAGATTATTCATGAAGTTCAGTAAAAGAGTACATCTCAAAAGCACATTCTTTGTCTAGAAGCCACCAGAAATCAGAGGGCAGATGGTTAGTCCAAATTTAAGTTCAAGGTCATTATGTAGGTGGGTTCTTGAGACAACATCACATGAAAAATACATGTTTTTTCTCTATATGAGTTTTTAAAAGGTAAAAGAAAAAGTCACCAATGATTTTCTAGAATAGTTTGAAATTTTAAAGTCTGGGGCATACTCTTAGCAAAAAATTAATACATTTCCAAAGTGGATTAGACACTGAAGTGTAGATGCTTGTTGATTTCTTGCCTTGTGTTTCCCTGATCACACAGTTCATCAAAATAGGGCTATTGGTCTCAAAGACTGGAGAGTGTAGAAAGGTGTCTTGACACATTGTGGCCTCCCCTGGGAGCCAGCATGGAGAGACTTGACCCCTGAAAGACTCAAGAGCAGCAGGCGTGCCCAAGAGAGAGGAGCTGGGGTTGTCTGTGCATCTCCCAGCTGGGCTCCGTCTACACCGTCACCATGATTTGGTCCAGACCTTTCCGTTTGAGCTTGGGCACTGTGGCCTCTTTGCTGGGATATCCCACGGGGAGCAGCACCAGCAGTTTTTCATGTGGGGGACGACCCAGGAGCACCCTCAGACGAGGGCCACAGTTGAGAGGAGTGGTAGTGACTGTCACCAACCCTACATTCTAAAACAGGAGAGGAAAGAGGTACATTTGAAACTCAGATACATAATCATAGCTGTGCTTCCAGCCTGGGGACATTGTCATCTCTACTACACCTACTCATCTCATCATTTCCCTTGCCCTCCCTACCTCCTGTCTTTTTTTTTCAACCATGTAGTTGCACGCATAGAGGAAGAAAAATGCTAGCCTTATTTTTCAATGATGCTTGAGCAGTGGGATTGGTTACTTTATGGAAAGAAATTTGAGAAATTCAATTATACCAAAGGAACGACAAAACCACCTGGAGTTCCTTTTAGTTAGGGGGTCAGTCTATATCCTGCACTTGACCATAATGAAAATAGCAGTCTGCCATAGCAGTGTCCTAGTCCTACTTCTACTCTAATTTTCCTGTTATATATTATTTCCTAGATTTCAGTTATCTGAGGATTGTTTGTTATCAATATCTTTAATATTAGTATTTGAGCCCATAAATGTAAAAGGACCTGGAGTGACTTGATATGGTCTCTTTATGACTGCATCTTTATATTCACTAACCTCTAAGTGAAATTTAGTAGCTTATTCAATTTTGAATAAACAACAAATCATGGTAGTGTTAAAAATATCCATGATTTTTGTCAACAATAAAATTCACAAGTATTGTACTACAGCTCTGGCTCAGGTGGTAGAGAACCTGCTCAGCAAGTGTAAGAGTGTTAGGTCCTGAGTTCAAACCTCAGTACCACCAAAAAAAAAAAAAAACAGGTATTTTCATATCACTTTATAATTTTTATAGAGATCCTAAAATATCATTATATTCATTACTTTAAAATTGTAGACTGACTGCTAGATCTTGGTATGTAATATATTAATAAAGGTTTACACATTATATTCTAAACAACAACAGGCACAAGGAGGCCCTATGACCACACAGCCAGCAGTGGAAGTAGCGAATACCCCTAGTGAAAACGCTCAGGTCCAGTGACGGGACCCAGGGGGATGCTGAGGGAGAAGAATGGACCCCATCCCAAATAATAAGTTCTAAGTAAAAGCAATGAGTCGTTTCTGTACAGTTCCTCAGCTGCTCCCTCCACCACCTATGCTTTCTCAACCATATTTCCACCTTGCAGCTTGAGCCAAGTTTTGGAGCTGTCTCTCTATGCTTCCTGCATGTCGAGCTCACTGGGCCAGGTGATTGGGCTGGGATGGGGCTCCATGAAGATTTCTCTCTTTTCCCTCCTAATCCTGGTCTCCCTTAGAACTATGACTGATGAGAAGCTAGAGGGCAGCAAACTCAACAGGAAAGCAGCAAAGAACCTTGCAGGAAAGGGCAAGGCTCACTCCAGGCTCACACTGCTTCCTCCAGGCCCCAAATCAGCCACAGCACCTGTGGCCTGATGCTGCACAGGGTGCCAGTTTATTCCTCTATCTACAGCTTCAGGAGCTGGCAAAGGCCAGCTCCTTCAGACAATGTTTCAAGTAGTCTAAAAGCGTGCTTCCCTTTGGGTAACAATGACAACAGAGAATAAGGAGTTAGCATCCAAATTTTTCTTTGAGATAGTGAAAAAAGTTAATATTTTTTGGAATTGATTTTAATCCCTTGAAAGTAGGGTCATTTACTCTTATAATATTGTTTGCTTGGTTTATTTTATGTGTTTACCAGGCCTCTATCCCTTCCCTGGACCCCAGTCCCCACCAAAATGTACATACAGTTCATGAGATGCCTTATCCATGGTATCTTCTGATGCAATACCATGTAAACTCAGCTTCTCAAGAAAAGACCCCTGTGAGAGCCTCCTTACAGCTTTTAGTCACCCCATCCACTCAGACAGCAAGGGCAATAGCCACCCAGGAGGTTAGACTCTGTGGCTCTCAGGCTCGGAAATTCTTCATGTGAGTCTGCCACAACCCTTAAGCTACATGTTGTTACAGAAGACAGCAAACACAAGGACACTATTCTAACCCTGACATGATGTTACAAGTTCAGGAAGAATTTCAACTTGCTAAACCGCCACACCCCTAAATCCAGGTGTACGGGGTCAGTTTCCGCCTGGATTTACCTTGCTTAGAAATTTGACTTTAGATAAACAACTTCCAAGTGACCCTGAATTGGAAACTCAGCTGAAATGTTCTGATAAGGCCACCCTTTGCACTCTCCCCCCCCACCTCCCACCCATGTCTCACTTGTCTCCCTTGGGGCTGTGGGAGAACAACATACCTGCAGAGCAGCCAGCAGGATGCCACACGCGATGGAAACACTGATCTCATTGTAGTAGTGGACCTTTTTCTCGCCATTTGCGGCAAAACCATGTACTTGTTTGAAAATGAGAATCAAAACAGGGGCAGTGTCCAGGTATTCTTTAACCCAGTTGGTTCTGAGAAGGGAAGAGAGTCAAGAGAATACTCGTTCTTACTTTTTGCTTTCTTTTGACTACCTTAGCTTATTTATGACAAAAAATAAAAACACATTTACTTGTCTTATATTTAAATTGAAAAAGAGAATTTCTGGGTTTTGTCATACTCATCTTTTTCTGTCCAAGGTCATCGAATTCAATGCATTAGTAAGTGCCCAGTATGGCAAAAACCTATGAAATGCTAAAAGATACAAAGTGGGCCCCATAAGCTAGAGATCACTAAGCCAATATTCACCAAAATGAAGCGTGGTAAGTCCCACTAAAGAAACAGAAACCAAGTACATGAAGAGGCTTCCAAAAACTGAAATGTAATTTTTAAAAAGATTGAGAGAAACTGAACACCTGTAATTACAGTGCTTGGGAGGCTGAGGCTGAAGGATGGAGAGTTCAAGACCAGCCTGGGCTGCGTATCAAGTTTGAGACTAGGCTAGATTACACAGGGAAAATCTGTCTCAAAAAAAAAAAAATGCAAACAAAAAAACAAAACGAGATGATTAGTAAAAAGTCTACAGAAGTAGTCTCAAGTTGGCTCTGAAAGAAAGGTAGAAAAGGGAGTTGGGGGAGCACATCCCAGAGTAGTGAAGAGATGAGAGAAAGCAAAGGCAGGAAGGAGAATGCATGGCAGGCCAGGGAGTTCCCAGAAGACTGGCAGGTGGCAGAATGGTAGGCCCCATGAGGATTTTGCAGGGGCCTGGCCTTCATTTGGGAAGTGTTAGAAAGTTGTCACAGGCTTCTAAGCAGACACACCACATGATCAGATCTGTCTCAGAAAGAAGTGGGTTGTTGTGAGTGACAGTGCTATTACCAAGAAGATTTTGAAGTTCCAACAAATCATCCCAGAGGAAGGGGAACCAGTCAGGGGACCATGGCAACGGTCCAGGCAGGAGGGTACTGAAGGAAGAATCAGGCTCAAGAGAACTTGGTCAGGGGTGGGGGTGGGGGGTGGGGGGGGAGGGGCTAGAGTTGGTGGAACCAGGACAGGAGCAAGCATGGGAGAAGTCATTGATGACAGAGAGGTTTAACTGAAATTACAGGTAGGCTGGTGGAAATTCTGTTAGTTCAGCTATGGAAGAAATGAACTTTAGTGGGAACAAGAGATCATTCATGTGAAGTACAAATGAGAAACTGGAGGTTTTGTTTTACACTTCAGAAAGTATCTTTCTTGATTGCGCTGACTTGTCCCATATGTTTTGGCAGGAGTTTCATTCTAGAACACATTTTAAGGAGTGATACAATACAATATAGTCATGTAATGCAATATATTGAGATTTGTGTCATTAGCAAGAGATGGGTACTATTCATTTTAGCATGTTATGCTTCACTGCCTTAAAACACTAAATCCACATGCATATTTTTCTACAGTTCTTACACTGTTAATAGCTATAGGTCATACTTTCAAAGCCGCTTTAATCATACTTCAACAGGCTTAGTTCCATTTGACTGGTATTGATTCTTTTCTCCTTACAAAGAGAACATTACTGGTTTAGAAGATCAACTCTGGAGCCAGACCAGCTTTGCTGAGTTGAGCAAGCTTCTTAACCTCTCCATGCTGTTTTCCCAAATGTAAAATGTACTATTGTTCCCCACCTCATATGGCTATAGTGAGCATGAAATAACTAAAAACACATAAAGTAGCTTTTACTAATACAAACTTCAGACTTTTAAGTCACAGGAACATGAGTATGGACGGATCACTTGTAATCCACTTTGCTGACTCACTTTCCTGCTGATTTCCAGTAGTCACCAATACCTCTGGAACACGTTCACTGACTGTGCCATCAGGCCCTCCCCACCCCCCAGCAGAGCAGAAAGCTGTTCTCCAAGGCGTCCAAGAGCTGCGCTGCCCCTGGCGAGCTGCACACTGCTGAGATACTGTGTGTCCCCACTCTGCGCTCTATTACATGAACTTGTATTCTGTATCACTAGTTTCATGATTTTAAATTCTGATTCTGTTATTAAAAATAATTGTAAAAACATACAAAATATACATGCAGGGGAAACAACGTATTTTCAGAGATTAAATGAACACTAAGCTAAGTATTTTAGAGGTGTGCACATCTGGAGTCCCATATCTCTCCCAGTATGGAACTCAACTTGACTTTTACCTACCCATTTCTTCCTGTGAATATGCAATAAGATTTATGCTTTTGATATTAATATCTCAAACATGTCCTAGAGCACAGCAATGAGTTACAATGCCATAGACATCAGTTCTAATAGTTCAAATATCTCAGGAGAAAATTGTCCTCTGGAGACAACAAATGAAGCAGGAAAAGAGCCAAGAGGCCCATCTCTCTTGACCCCCACTCTAACTCTTGGGCAAGAAGCCCCACCATGTCCCCAAGATTGGGATCCCATCATCCTTTCTAAGGCTCATATTCCCATGGGGTGTTAGATGATAGGTGCTTGAGCTGGCCATGAAAGGCCCAGAGCTGAGAGACAGAGGGATTAGAGCTGAGAACTTGAGCTGCCCTTATTGTAGTGCCTTGTGAGATTCTGACATCCACCATCCCTCTAGTTACACTGAATTCCACTCCACTTCTTTCTTAGAGGTAATGGAGCCCACTATGACCGAAGCCTAACAGATACTATACTTGTGCTAAACGTGCCCGTAACTAAAGGCCTCTTAGTAAAATCAGTTGCAAATTCGATCACTTTAGCAAAATGCAAGTTGCTTCACTCAAGATCTTGAAAAATATTTCACAATATTATATTCCAGATGGGTGAAAAGCTAAGTAGTTCCTCAATGTCTTAAGAGGAAATTATTTGCATCAGAGCCTACAACAGAGGCGAGGCCTGACAAAATTCCCATAATTCTCTCTCAGAGCCAGAATCAGACTTTTTAACACTGAAAAAAAAAAAAAAAAAAAACCAAAAACCAACAGGGGCAGGAGGAGGGCAGGGTGGCATTTGATCAACGCATGCTGTAAGCACATGTTGGAATGTCACACTGAACCATGTTAGTATGTACAATTAATACATGTCAATCAAAAATAAAATAAGATATTAAACCCACAAAACCAGGAAACTACAGTGATAGTTGTTTCATTTTAAGAAGGCAAAGTGAACATCCTTAATTCCACCAACTTTGTACCTCAGTTTCTTCAGGTCTGTGACCCACCGGTGTCCCATTCTTTTCCTGTAGTTTATTTCTTCTTCTTCTTCGATGATCTCTCGGATCTTATGCTTCATGTCTGGGTTCTTTACAACCACAAAGGTCCAGGGCTCTGTGTGGGCCCCGCTTGGGGCTGTCCCTATCAGCCATCAAATTAAAATCAGAAATTAAAACTGCAGGGAAGCGAGAGACTTTAAGAGCTTAGTGTGTTGACCTTGCTCAAAATGAAGCTAGATTATCTGGCAAGTGGGCTCTGTGCTACTGCAGACTCTGTTCCATTCAGTTTCACTTTGGGGGTCTCCCAACCACCTAACTAAGACCAAGGCCAGGCATGCCAGGACTGTGGGAACTTAGCCCTGCTGCTAAATCATGGGGGACATGGCATGCTTAAGAAACTGTATCATGGCCACTAAGGAAACACAGAGGGAAGTTCTGAGAGCCCAGCTTCTCCAAATTGCCATTCATTTTGATGTTCTTGAAAAAAGTATGAAGTCACGAAGCTTAATGGAAATGATATAATGTCAATGGTGAAATGATGTGTAAACCTTGATCATTAATCATTAATCATTTCCTTGATTAAAGCTCTGGATGAGGCACTGTAGGGTTTGTAGTCTGGTTAGGGACACACAGGGATGAGACCCTCCTGGTCCTGAGTGCTCAGTATACACAACAGTGTGTCTTTCTGCTCCCATGGGCTTCGGGAACCCTTGGTCCACTCCTAGTCAACTCCAGTGTCCCAGAACTGTCCCAGTATTTTGTCCAAGAACAAAGCTTCATGGTGTACCACCCTTGTCCAAGGGGCTTAAATTTCTTTGAGATTCCACTTAGGGATTAGGAGCAAGTTTCTGACCTGGGTGTCACCCCTCAGTCTTAGATAGCCCGCTGTTCCCAAGGATGGACAACAGTGACCCACAAGTGGGATATTTCAGAAGCAACAATTTCTTCCTTCCAGGTAAGTACTCAATGAAATAAGCTCTGCCTAGAGAGCGAGTGAGACCTGTGGACTTTTGGTGGGGTTCTTGCCTACTACACACCATTCCCAGCTCTTGAAGTCATGGTTAATTGTAAAATACAAGTCAAAATAGTAGGCCTAATTTTTTCCAGAGTGATCCCACTTAACTTTTTACCCATATTATTTATTAACTAATATTTGCATTTCTAAATGTAAGAAGTATATTTCTCTCTAATATTCTCAGTTATGCCAAATTTACCTTAACTTCCTATGTATACACACATATGCATATGCTGATATAGATGAAGAAAGAGGGAGTTAGTAATTGGAGCTAGTTGCATAAAGGATGCAGCATAGTTGTGTATTTGTATTCTTAACTGAAGCAAAATATTTTAATCTTGGTTTCTTGTATATTAGATAGTGGGCTTACAATGCACATACAATAATTTCTACAAATAAAGTTAAATGTGAACTTAAATGGAACAAGACTCCAATCAAAGGAAACTCTCAAATAGGAGACTTTCTCTTACACCTTCTCCTTTTCTCTGTAACTCTGATTTTGTCCCTCTATGGAGATATTAATGTACATTAAAATGAGTCTATCTTACTTTGGTTTGCTTTGAAAAGTCACATGAGTAAACTTGCTAGCTCATTAGAATACTGTACTGAGCATCATGGTGTGTAATATAAGAAGTTTACTGCCACCAAGACAAATGTGCTAATGAGATAGAGAGGGTGTGGTGTTTTAAGGGGAAGGAAAGAAAAGGAGATGTTCTCTTCCAGTGTATATTTGTATGTTCAGAAATCTTAATTTTAAGTAAAAGTTCACAAAAATGAATGATTGCCAAGTTTTAAACTGTTGTCACATTTGCTTCCAAAAAGTTTACAATAGTCAAAATGTAGAAAGTTGAAATCATTATGTTTCTGGCAGTCACTGAACACTGGGTAAGACTTACAGATAAATACAGCACTCTAGACTTCGTTCACATTTTGAACTTCAATATTGTTACAATACTGCCACACAAACAAGGCAGCTGACAGTCTCAAAGACCCAGTATACAATTACAAACCTGCTGCTTTGATGACATTGTCAATGACTTCCACTGGGACTTGCTCATTACTTATGAACCTGACTGAACGTCGCTTGTTGAGGAGTTCATAAAATTCCTGAGACCTCTTAGCCATCTCCATCTCAGGATACCGGGTGTGGGAGAATGGGATGTGCTCAATGCTTTCCTCTGACTCTTGCCATTTATCAGCATCTGAAAATGAGACAAGAAGAGGGGAAAACTCATTGACCTTTGTTGGTCATAAGGGGCCACTGGTCAGAAGGAAATAAAGTTCTCAAAAAAGTCTGTAAGGTCATGTAAATTCAAGAAAAGAGGAGTAGAGGAGAAAAGGAGAGAAGAGGGGAAGGGGGGAGGGGAGAAGAGGAGAGAAGAGAAGAAGAGGGAAGAGAAGAGAAGGGAAGATAAGAGATGAGAAGAGAAAAGAAGAGAAGAAAAAGAATAGGTCTACAGAATCCTGACCACTAACATTTACTACCTTCAAATTCTAGACTTATTATACATGGAGAAAAAGGAATTTTTTACCTACAAAAAGATAGGGAATTCAATTTCTGTTAATGATGGACTAGGTTATTTGAAACAAACTCCCATCAGCTTAAAATCACTCAGATCACAAAATAAGGTGTTTTAAAAAGTCCTTTCTAAAATCATTGAGCTAGCAACATAGTAAGAAATTCCAAGGCCACAGCCAAAGGGAAAACACAAACCTACAGAGGTAAGTAGGCACAGAACCACATCTCTGATTACATTTTGCTAATCCCTATACATTTGAATTTCTATTTCTGTATCTTCAGGTATCGAGGGCAACCAAAATCAAAGCCCAGGCCCCACACACAATGGGAAATGTCATAAGCTGGCACCCCAAGACAACCAAGCTCATAAAGAAACACAACATCTTGAGGAAAGAATTAGCAGAGTCAATTTTAAAAATAAATCCAGATACCTTAATACTCCAAATATTGGAATTATCAGACTCAGAGGGTAAAACAACTATGTTTAGAGAGAGGAAAGGACAAGCTTATTTTACTTCAATCTCTAGAGTGCAAGAAAGAATAAAAGAAGACATAGAAAATATGAAAAATAGAACTTCTAGGACTGAAAAATAATAGAATTAAAGCTTGATGGAAAGAGTTATTAACAGGTTAAACTACCTAAAGAACACTTAATGATCTGGGAGAGAAGTCAAGGGAAAATATCTAGAATGGGGTAGGTAGAGGGCAAAAGATGAAAAACATGAAAGAACAAGAAAAAAATACCAGAGAGAGAATGTCCAATATATAGAAGACCATGAAATTCAAAATAGTAGTTACTGCTGTAGGAGACTGCCCAAAGGGAAGGTCTGAAGAGACCTTTAGAAGAAGGGGCTGCTCCAAATGCTAACATGCTTTGTGAGTAGCTGGGAAATGGAGAAATCACTGAAAAAGAAAAAGGCTGCTTTGCACAGGTAAATTCATATGAGGAAGAAGAAATCACTTGGAAGGAAACAAGAGTCCATGGGACTGGACCTCAGAATCAGAAAAGGCCCTGTCCACTTAGTTCTCTAGAAATTCTCAGACATCCCTGAGAGAGCATCAGCCTCCTCAAAGTAGATGGGATTGAGGATTCAGCCTTTTTCTAACATTTATTTTTAGTTTTGTTTTTTGTAAATAAGGTAAGCTCAGCTGACACATGGGTTATATAAGCATTGGCTACAAGAGAACAAAACATGAAAATGTGAGCCAAGTCCTAGAGTTGGCCATCTACTAGTGGGACAGGGTGACTTTCTCCCTTCTACCTCTGCTCAGAACATGTCAACAGCAATGATTTTTAGCAGCTATTGGCCGTGCTGGCATTTTTGATGGGAGAATCATAATTCAGAGGAATCAGAATCGCTGTGTAGCTTAAGAAAAAAATTAGTGCAACAATAGTATGTTTGTATTCATTAAAGTGATTGAAAAATCTACCGTTAAATTTATATGGAAACACAAGAGGCCACGAATAGCCAAGGCAATACTCAGTCAAAAGAACAATACAGGAGGTATCACAATACCTGACTTCAAACTATATTACAAAGCAATAACAATAAAAACAGCATGGTACTGGCACAAAAACAGACATGAAGACCAGTGGAACAGAATAGAGGACCCAGATATGAAGCCACACAACTATAACCAACTTGTCTTTGACAAAGGAGCTAAAAATATACGATGGAGAAATAGCAGCCTCTTAACAAAAACTGCCTGGAAAACTGGTTAGCAGTCTGCAAAAAACTGAAACTAGATCCATGTATATCACCCTATACCAAGATTAACTCAAAATGGATCAAGGGTCTTAATATCAGACCACAAACTCTAAAGTTGATACAGGAAAGAGTAGGAAATCCTCTGGAGTTAGTAGGTATAGGTAAGAACTTTCTCAACGGAACCCCAGCAGCACAGCAACTAAGAGATAGCATAGATAAATGGGACCTCATAAAGCTAAAAAGCTTATGCTCATCAAAAGAAATGGTCTCTAAACTGAAGAGAACATCCACAGAGTGGGAGAAAATATTTGCCAGCTACACATCAGACAAAGGACTGATAACCAGAATATATAGGGAACTTAAAAAATTAAATTCTCCCAAAACTAATGAACCAATAAAGAAATGGGCAAGTGAACTAAACAGAACTTTCTCAAAAGAAGAAATTCAAATGGCCAAAAAACACATGAAAAAATGCTCACCATCTCTAGCAATAAAGGAAATGCAAATTAAAACCACGCTAAGATTCCACCTCACCCCTGTTAGAATAGCCATCATCAGCAACACCACCAACAACAGGTGTTGGCGAGGATGCGGGGAAAAAGGAACCCTCTTACAGTGTTGGTGGGAATATAAACTAGTACAACCACTCTGGAAAAAAATTTGGAGGCTACTTAAAAAGCTAGACATTGATCTACCATTTGATCCAGCAATACCACTCTTGGGGATATACCCAAAAGACTGTGACACAGGTTACTCCAGAGGCACCTGCACACCCATGTTTATTGCAGCACTATTCACAATAGCCAAGTTATGGAAACAGCCAAGATGCCCCACCACTGATGAATGGATTAAGAAAATGTGGTATCTATACACAATGGAATTTTATGCAGCCATGAAGAAGAACGAAATGTTATCATTCGCTGGTAAATGGATGGAATTGGAGAACATCATTCTGAGTGAGGTTAGCCTGGCCCAAAAGACCAAAAATCGTATGTTCTCCCTCATATGTGGACATTAGATCAAGGGCAAACACAACAATGGGATTGGACTTTGAGCACATGATAAAAGTGAGAGCGCACAAGGGAGGGGTGAGGATAGGTAAGACACCTAAAAAATTAGCTAGCATTTGTTGCCCTTAACGCAGAGAAACTAAAGCAGATACCTTAAAAGCAACTGAGGCCAATAGGAAAAGGGGACCAGGAACTAGAGAAAAGGTGAGATCAAAAAGAATTAACCTAGAAGGTAACAAACACGTTCAGGAAATTAATGTGAGTCAACTCCCTGTATGGCTATCCTTATCTCAACCAGCAAAAACACTTGTTCCTTCCTATTATGGCTTATACTCTCTCTTCAACAAAATTAGAAATAAGGGCAAAATAGTTTCTGCTGGGTATTGAGGGGGTAGGGGGGAGAGGGAGGGGATGGAGTGGGTGGTAAGGGAGGGGGTGGGGGCAGGGGGGAGAAATGACCCAAGCCTTGTATGCACATATGAATAATAATAATAAAAAAATAGTATGTTTGCAAAACACAAAATACAGCATATGTGTAATACAAGCTACATTTAATAAATCTCCTGAAGCCTTCCTAGAAGGTGGAAATAGACAATTTGTTGAACAAGATTTTTACTGGGTATTTACTGGGCATATGTACTGATAGAATTACAAACCATGACCAAGTCTGTAATGAAGATCAATTCTCTACAAAGTGACAGAGAATATGAGGAATGGTCAGTAGAAGGACAAGAAGCTTGGTCTGAGAGGATGGTGAGCAAGGTGAAGCCTGAGCAATAAGTCTGTTTCAGAGGCTGGAGATGGGGAAGGATGTGTTTCAGGCATGTGTGAGCAACTGCAAGGAACCAAACAGGGCCAGGTCTTACTGGGCAAGGGAAAGAGTGGCTTAGATGGGGGTGGAGAAGACCCAGAGTATGTGGGCCCATGAAACATACTCCTAGTAAGACTGCAGATTCAGCTAGGTGTCATAGAAAGCCACAGATGGGGAGGAAGCAGAAGAGTGACGTGATCTCTAACACATGCTTCTAACAGTGTATACTGGAGGGAGATGAGTGAAAAGGGAAGATGGTACAGAGGCTGTTGCTGTAGACTGGGTGAAAGATAATGTTAGCTTGGCCCATCAGGAAAGCAGAAAGAATAACAGAGTCCTAAAGCATCTTGGAGATAAAAATAGTAAGACTTGCTCTCATGTGGGAGGGCAAGAAAGGATCTGGGCGAGGATCACTCCAAGGTTTCTGATTTCAGGGCCTGGATTGCAGATGGAGTCATCTACTGAGATAAGAAGGCTGGGGGTTGAGCCACTTAGGGGGTCAGGAGACAGAGTAGCAGTAGAAATCACCAGTCTGTTGAATTGGAGATGCCCATGAGTGGAGATTTCAGGTATAAAAACAAATGTTGGAGCCCACAGATCAGATGAAAATTTGGGAGCTGTCACATGAAGATGAGAATGAGCATCAGGAGCACAGGGAAGAGAACAAGAAGGTGGAAGACTGGGCCAGAGGGACTGGGCCATGCTCCAGGGGAAATCCAGACAAAGCATCCTCTTCCCCCACACCTATACCACATGCAGCACTCCTAGGACCATCAGAACTGGAGACTGGTGGAAAAGGGAGGTGCTCACCAAAGAGGGACTGAGTTGAGATGAGAAACCCAACCTCAATGTTAGCAGAACCACTGTCAGTTCACAGTTATTTGTGAGAAAACTTCTCTGGCAGTTTGGGGCCAAACTACACTCAGTTAGAAGGAAGTTGGGGTGCTATCAGCTCTCTACAACTGGTTCTAAAGTAAACGCAGATGGTGGGTGTCATCAATATCGCAGTAACATAGGTGTCAATAAAGAATCAAATGTGCCAATAAAGACTTGTTACACCAAAGATTCTTTCACACCACTTATGTTTAAGTCTGTAGTTAGCAAGTGGCTTAAGAGCAAATGCATTAAATGCTCCTTTAGCTGTCAGAAGGGTATGTTATTAACTCAAGATGCATTCAGTATTTGCATAAGCTACAGACAGCCCACATTCACGACTCAGCAGCTTCTGCAGCTTTCCAAGTCTAAGGTTGGCTCTCCTCATCTAGCACATTGAAGGGGATGGTTGCTTGAGCCTCCTCAGTGTCAGCTGTTATCCTTGACCAGGGCAAATAAATGGTCCATATCACACCTGGATGCAACTGTCCTGAGTGGCTCTTCCAAGCAAGCACTGTGGGACCCCGTGTTCCTGCAGTCTTTCCCGAGAGAGAAGGTCCCATCCTGTTTGGGGAATGGGGACCAGGCCAGGAGCCAGATGAGCTTGCACACAAACAGGAGCAGCTTGAGGAACTGCAGGGCAGTGACCAAAAACAAAAGCCTCTTCTGGTCTCCACCACTGAACTCCTGACTGGACGCAGGAGTGTGGCCCTAAAGAGGAAAGAGCAACCACTGTAAACTGTTTCCTGTTCCCCCTGTTCTAGATCATTCTTCTGTAAGAGAGGCTGTCCAGCAAAACAACTCTGTGCTTAGACCCTGGAGCCAGACTTTCTGGCTCCTGCCCTCTTGTGCAGGTGACTTACCTACTATATTAGAGTCTCAGTTTCCTTACCTGCACTGGGGTTATTAACAATGCCTACTTCACTGTACTGGCATGAAGATCAACTGATTCACTCTTAAACCGTGGCACTGACGGGCTACAGTAAATGCTACACAAGGGTTCATTGTTGTTATCTTTGATCCTCACCTGTGCCATCTGCTTTTCTGTAGTCCAGCGCTCCATCTTATCCATAGGTGTTCCCAAGTTCTGTGCTCAGCCTTCTATCTCACTGCACCCACTTTGTGGATTCTCTGGTTCTCTAAGTTCCAAGGATCACCACCTGCTGGTGCCTCTCTGATTAGTGTCCGTGACCAGGATCCCTGATCTAATGTCACGATCATCTTACATACAGCACACCTTCGATGAAGTGGGATCCTCCCCCACACGCCCATTAATGACAGCATCATTCTAACTATTCCAGCCTCCAAATCTATCCCTCCCTTTTCTCCCAAATCCATTTTATTACCAAAGCCTGGGTGTCTTCCTTTCATTTTCCTCTGATACACCCATCCTCTGCACCCTCCATGCCATCCTTACCAGAATATGTCATCACACAGCTTAGAACAGGTATACCCTTGTAGTGAAAGTGCTTTTCAACCGTGTACAAATGGTCCCCAATTTACGATGGTTTGACTTACAATTTTTGCACTTTACAATTTGCAAAAGCATACAATCATTCTGCCTTTACTTTCAGTATAGTATTTAATAAATTGCATGAGATATTCAATATTTCATTGTAAAATAGGCTTTTTGTTAGCTGATTTGCCCCACAATAGGCTTATTAAGTGTTCCAAGTGTGTTTAGAGTAGCCTGGTGAAGTCGTGACGTTTGGAAAGTTAGGTGTATTAAATGAATTGACAAATTATGATCTTTTTCACCGCTCATGGGTTTATCAGGTTGTCACATCCCCTGTGGCGGTCTGAGTGGGACTTACTTCAGCCTCTGAGAGGAAGAGGCTACTGGCTTGACTTCTGTTTGGTACCATCAACATTACTACTGCTGGCTTCCAGCACTGAAGACCAACAGGACACTCCACCCCAGTCCTGAGACCAGGACAACTCAGTGCGTGCATGCACACACACTCACTTCCCGGCACTCTCTGTTTGGGGGTGCAGGGCCTCACTGAGAATCACACCTCCTTCAAATCCAATCCACCCTGCACACCCAGCTCAGACAAAGACTCTTAAACAAATTACTTGTGGTCACTTCAGAATCCCTCCCTCCCCAGCTGCCTCCTCAATACCCTCTTCTTTCTAAGACCAACCATAACCTGCCCCCTTAAGCCCCCATTTCCTTTCTCACCCTTCCTCATGCATGCCCCTCCCCTAGCTTTTCAGAATCTCCCAGGCATTGTCTCTGGCTTAGGCTCTCTCTGCTCCTCCTGCCTGACGTGTCTCCTATCCTTGCTATTCACCTGGTCATCCTCCAGGCTGGCTTTGTACTTTCCCACCTGCCCCATCATGCCCCCACCCCTGTCTTAAACATCTCAGAACCAGTTCTGACAAGTTCATGTCTCTGTTTCCTTGTGTGGTATTCTGAAGTTAAGGGCAAAGGCCACACTTGTCTCTAACCCACCAGACCTGACACAATAAAAAGGAGCAAACTCCTAGAGAGATGGCATTTTGTCCATTTCAAAGTTCTTTTTCTTTTTTTTTGGTAGCACTGGGGTTTGAACTCAGGGTCTTGTGCTTGCTAGGCAGGCACTCCACCACTTGAGCCACACTCCCAGCCCTTTAACTTAAGGTTATTTTTTCTTAAGGTCTCACATTATTTTTCCAGGGCTGGCCTTGGACCTCAGTCCTTCCACCTATGCCTCCCACATAGCTGAGATCGCAGGTGCCTATCACCATGCCAGGCTCATTTGTTGAGATGGGGGTCCCACAAACTGATTTGCCACACTGATTTGTTTGCCACTACAGATTGATGATGACATTGGCCTGTGTCACTTTCCCTCCGTAATCTCTGCCATAAAGTTACACTTATCACCAAAGCAGTCTTTACCTTCTTCCACTTGGTGGAGGTCAGTGCTGTCTTTCAAGTCTTCATCCACCCAGGGGTGAACTCTAGCCTCCCCCTTCTTCCTGTTGGCGTTCCTGTCAGCATTTTTAAAGATCCACACAATCAAAACACAGACAACAGCTACCAAGACCGGAGTCAGGAAAAACATGGTTGGAGTCTGATCCTGAATGTGCATGCTTCCCACACTGGTATATAAACAGAGACAGGAGCTAGCAGGGAATGCCGGGATTGGGAGCAGGAAGCGGGAGGCGGGCCAGGACGGAGCAAAGTGCAGGACTCAAACTCTGAGGACTTTGCAGAGGAGCAAAGACCACGGTCACATGCGTTTGGGATAAGTGTGGGTTTGGACGTGCATCAGTGCATTCTTTTGTTAAATTGTGCACTTGATTGATATAGTCTTAGATAGGATGATCAGGAAATGCAGAAGGACCGTGATGAGCTAGATCTTGCTAGCAGTGGAAAAAGGAATTGAATCTTCCTCCTGTATAACTTTTCTCCCAGAGTATTTTCAAAACTTGCTTCAAGTTAGGAAACACCTGGAGAACCTGCTTTTAAAAGAATAGATTACCAGGTATAAACTCTGATCTGTTGAAAGAAAATTTCCAGAAAGAGAACTACTAATCTATATGTTAAATAGAAAGTGTGTGAGACACAGCCCTGAGGCCTGAGGCTGCGATTTCTCTTTTTAAATGCCTATGTCAACACATGCAGTGAAGAAGAAAGTGTTATGTTTTCCCTTGAAAAAAAACTTTGATCCAGGAAAAGTGACGGCAACATTTTAAATGATTAACTATATAACTTTACATAGATTTTGATTTTGGTTTTGGTTTTGTGTTTTATGTCTTAGCAAATGTCTTAGTTCAGGCCACTATGACAAAAATACCATAGGCTGGGTGACTTAAATAATAAAAATGTATATATTTCTCATAATTTTGGAGATTGGGAAGTCCAAGATGAATGTGCTGGCAGGTTCTGTTCTTTGTTTATGGCTGCCTTCTTCCTATGTCATCACATGGAGGGGAAAGAGAGAGAACTGACACTCATTGTGTGCTTACTGTGTGCTGCGAGACTCTTGGCTGCCTATGAATGTTAACTCATATACACCTCACAACAACCCCACACGGTATACCCCATTATCATCTCCATTTTTCCTGTGAATAAAATGAGACACAAGTAGATTAACTAATATGCCAACAGTCAGTCTTAGATAAACGGACCAGAAAAGAAGCATATGTTGTCTACCCCTGCAGAGCAGTCTAGAGCCCTTAGCCCAAAGCCCACTGGTACGGACCCAGCCTGGTGGGGATGGAAAGAGGGTGGGCACAGGAGGAACTGACACCTGCCTACCCAAGGTCACCTCAGCTTAGTAGGCATACCAAAAAAGAGGTCTCAAAACACATGCATCACGGGGGAGAAGAACATGGCAGCTGTTACCGGCCAGAACCTGAGCAGAGAGTGGAGAAGAGCCAGAGCAGTTTACTATTGTGACGGACAGAGCAGGGCGGTGCGCGCTCCAGAGCCAGAGCCTCTGCAGGTCTCTTGTTCTTCTATCTCCTCCAGACCCAGCCCCCTCCTCTGTGAATTCCTGCCATATGCACCTGTCTGGGCCTGGTGCATCTGCACTGCTCCCTTTCCCCCACCCAACACCATCTCCAGGCCTCCCCTTCATGACAACGTCAAGACAGCAAAATGCTTCACAGTTATCATGGAGCCTGGGGCCATCATAATTTCAAATCCATTTATTTTTTTGGTGGTACTGGGGCTTGAACTCAGGGCCTTCACTTTTAGTCACTCCACCAGCCCAGATTTTTTTGGGATGGGTTTTTGAGATAGGGTCTCTCAAACTGTTTGCCTGAGCTGGCTTCAAGCTGCAATCCTCCTCATCTCTGCCTCCTGAGAAGCTAGGATTATAGGCATGAGCAACTGGCGCCAGGCTCAGACTCATTTTGGTTGAGAAACAGAGATTGGGGCATGGGGTCAAAGCAACACCATATTTGTGGAAGGCCCTTCCTGTCTCTACTTGGAATACTTCCAAATCATCCCGGGCTACTTGTATTCCAACACTTTTTCCTCATCAGGTGAGGGAATGGGACCAAGGGTAGATGGAATGGAAGATGACAGGAAACATCTTTTATACCATGTATTTTTTTATTACTCATTTCAGATTTATTGTCTATTTAAATCCTTGCAGACCATGTTGTGAACAGTACTATTTTAGAAGACACATTTTCCCAAAACACACATATGGTTTTTAGCTTTCTGATGATAAATGGATCTCTGTCCATTTTCATATTTGTCATGTGTTTCTATGTGCAGCACTGGGGCGGCACTTTCTCTGTTATCCCCTGAGTCCACAAAGTTCCACTCTCCTGAAGAGAAAAGAAAATGAAGAGCTACACACTATGGCCAACACACCATGAATGAGTTAGAGCAGGGATCCTCAAAGTGTGGTCTTGGGCTGGCAACCTTAGCATCACCTGGGAACTTGTTAGATATGCAACCCCAGGCCCACAGAATCAGATACCCTGGGTGCAGAGACCAGCAATCTGCTTCACCCTCCAGGTGATTCTGGTGCCAGCTAGGGTTTGAGAACCAAATGGTGAGATGCCCAACCTCACCCCAGATTCAGATTCTCCAAACTCAAGGCCCTGTATCCAGAGCAAAGTGTTCTAAACTTCAAACATTTATTGAGACATTCTCCTCCAAAATGTCTCAATAATACACAGTATCTTTCAGATGATCAATTCCCAATGAATATAAATTCCAAGCTTAAAGAATGTAAATGAGTTTTTTAAGACATAAAATTAATCTATCTGACCACAACATCAGAAACTGTGGCCAGGAAACTCTAAGAATGCTTGCAGCAGCTCAGATGAGAAATAACAAGGGTCTTATCTGGGAAGAAAGTTGTACCCCTGGCCAGGGGGATTGTTTGCATGAATGGTGGTAGAAGTGATAGGGTCCAGACCTGGGGGACTGTAAGAGTTGGACTCTAAGATTACATCAAATCACGTATTCCAATCTGTACTTGGTCTCTCTGTTTTCTTTTGCCAGGGAAAGTGTTTGGGATTTCAAAATCTTAGTGAGCATGTAAGTGGAGTCATTTATGGGCTCTCCAAGGGACAGGCTCTTCACTAAAAGGAGCTCTTAGGAAAAAACCTGGAAGAAAACACACATCTCAGAAAGCTGGGGACTGTGCAGGAGAGTGATCCTTCAAGCGAGACTGTCTTTGCTTCTAAGGAAATGTTAATTCTGAGACTGGAGGACTTGCCAAGTGCTTTTCCTCACAAGAGCAATATCCAAGCAGTGCTACTCAAAGCATGGGCTGGGGCCCACAAGAAAAGTGATGGCATTATCCAATTCCTGTGTTACGTTCTCTTTTGAAATCAGTGTCTTTGTATGAAGAGCTCAGCCACAAACAAAATACCATTCCTTCTAGACAAAAGGACAGAAGCTCTAAAGAGATGCTACTCACAAGTGTGCTACAGTAAACAAATGACATGTTCTAGAGCAATAAAATGTGACATTTATCAACACTATGATTGCTTTCTATAGAGATTCATTATTGCTTTTCTGCAAAAGAAAAAAAAATACCATCAGAACTAGTGATTATTTCTCCTCTAGAAATAATCTTCCTGGCTTTTGGCCAGGTGTGGTGGTACAAACCTGTAATCCCAGCACTTGGGAGGCTGAGGCAAAGATTCACAAGTTCCAGGCCAGCCTGGGGCTACATAGTAAATTTGAGGTCAGCCTGAACTACACAGTGAGAACCCTGTGTGAAAAACAAACAAAAAGGCTTTGTTCATTTGTCTGTTTTGGCAGTACTGGGGTTTTGAACTCAGGACTTGTTGCTTGCTAGGCAGGTGCTCTATTACTGGAACCACACCTCCAGCCTTTTTTTTTTTTTTAAAGCACAAGATGGTTCTTAATAAAGGTGTTGGTTACTTGGCATCTAAGGAGATGGCTGCTGTAATAGTTTCCTGGGGTTGCTGTGATAAAATATCCAAACTGGATGGTTTAAAACAACAGAAATTTATACTCCCACAGTTCTGGAAGTTAAATTCCAAAATCAAGGTCCCTCTGAAGGCTGTAAGGAGACTATGTGGCCTGCCTGGTGTTTGCTGGCGCTCTTTGGTCTTCCTTGGCCTGTGTACACATCACTCTGATCTCTGTCTATGTTGTCATATGGGTGTCTCTATCTCTGTGTCTCTTCTTATAAGGATGCCAATCATGTTGAATTAGGACCCACCCCCAATGACTTCATCTTGAACTGATTCCATCTGCAAATACCTTATTTCTATCTCTTGAACAGGTAGAGAATGTTAGGACTTGAACATATCTCTTTGGGAACACAATTCAACCCATAACACCTGGTAAAATGAGAGAGTAAAGATACTTCAGCCTCTTTCTGCTGAGTTAACTGAGAAATACTGATCAAATCATATAGAACTGTCATGTTTTTATTCTAACTGTAAAGTGGGGGGAGCAAGGGAGGTTTCATCCATTTCTATCCATCTTCAAAGACAAGGTACTCACTCAATCCCAGTTTTTGACATCTGTTCCCTTTTGGGAGTGAAGGCTCATCAATGACCAACCAGTCACCTGAGACTTTGAGATTGCTTGATACAGATGCTGGGAGACAGGAATCCCTCCCCACTTTTAACGTCTAGATCTATCCTTGGGCTCTGGAAAGCCCAGCAGTTCAAAGGCTATATATTTTAATATAATATTTTATTAGGTTAAAAATGCTAATTACTGTGTCAGAACAGGAGTGCAAAATGAAATGCACTAACTTAGATGCAAGGGCTTGCGTATAAGTTTTAAGTCATCTTGGAGAGGATTAGGACACAGATCTGCAAAATCAACCACAGGAGACAGTGGCTGGCTTTGCTTAGCCAGTTGTGCTAGTTACAAAATGATAACTCGTGCTGTCTGAGCACTGCCCCCAACTCAGGCACTGTGACCTCATTTCACGTGCACACCTGGGCCTCCAGGTGAATGTTGGGTAGTATTCTCCCTCCTCCTTAGGAAGAAAGGCACTTCCACCTGGCTCTCCAATCCTCTCTCCCAACCTCCCCTGCTGTCTTAGCAAAGGAGGACTCCTGCCTGGCTCACACAACTCTGGAATCTGTTTCCTGGAGGGCATCACGACAGACATAATGATTATTTCTCCAAGTGGAAAGCTTATTGGAGTAGAATTGGTGTTGGACTGGTACTGCTGGGAGCAGGTAGAACGGGACTTCAGTCATCATGAGGAAGAAGTACAAACCTGGTCCTGCCACATGTCAAGCTGCCTTCTCCAGCTGAGTTTCACCGATAACAAAACCTGAAGAACAGAGAGAGAGAGAGGCAATTAACAGTCACATCAGGTCCCACGGAAGGCACACTTATTATCCTTATTTTTTAGAAGAAACTGAGGCTCAACAGATAAGCAACATACACGAAGAACCTTGGGTATGTCTCTGTGACAGGCCATCGTGCTGTGATGTCAGCACCACCTTCTCAAAGTTCACAGTGCACAACTTCCTGTCCCACACTGACTGCAGTGCCCCCAGTGCCCTGGGGAAAGTGTCCTAGAAGGGAAGCTGCTGAGTAAGCAAATGTTCACTGTCACAAAAAGATGCCCCAGTGTCTGAAGTGTTAATCCCTGCAACCCATGGGCATGTGTTCAAATATTAACACTGCTGGACTCTGAGTAGCACTTGGTTGCTGATGTCCTTATTTCTCTTTTTCAATATTTTTAACAGTCAACATGTAATACTTCTATACGGTTTAAAAGCTAAAACTCTAAGAATTCCTTTAGCTGTGTGCTAGGGCCTAGAACTCTTTATGAGAGAGACAGCGCAGTGTAGTGACAAGTGCACACACTGGGCCAGGCTGCGGGGGTTTTCATCCTGACTTACCACTTACCAAGCTCAAAGCTGTGGCCTTGAGCACAACCTTTCTGTGCTTCAATTTCCTCCTCTGTAAAATAGGACAATGAAAGAAAAAAAAAAACCACAAGACAACAGGCAAAAGTGCAGGAGCAGTCCCCTTGTGGATGGCAAGTTCTGTGGCTCTCTAGGAAATTGAAGGGGAAGAAGAATGATGTCAGAGCCTAAAGTTATGGAAGCACTTGATGGTCACCAAAACTAGAAAAGACAAGAAAAGGACTCTCCCAGACAATTTTTAAATGGAGCACGGCCTTGTTGACACCTTGATTTCCGGTTTCCAGGTCCAGAACTATGAGGTAATAAATTTCTGTTATTTTAAGTCACCCAGTTTCTGAAACATTGTTACAACAGCCCCAGGAAATGTACATCCCTGTCAAGGGTAACTTTCCCTGAAGTATCCTGGATGCCTAGAAAGTCCATGATTTAGGACATGCTGACCAAGAATACCACTTAGAAGAAACTATCCCGAGAAAATATGTTCTACTCCCTTTGCGATCTGGACTCTTTGATGGATACTTAAATCATTCTGCATTCAGATGTCCAAGCGGAAGGAAGAAGGCAAACATTCATGCCATATTTCAGAGGAAACCCTGTGAAGCACAGGCGTTTGGACTCCCAGCCTCAGAGCAAGCTTCTGCACCATTCCGAGGTTCTGTTGGCAGTAATGATTTCTTCTCTTACTCCTCATCTTCTGGCAGCAAAGAACTCTGCAGACAGCTCAGTGGATGCTGGATCCTGCTGTGCCTTCTCCTCATAACTGAAGGACTAAATGATGGGCTGCAGGAGATCCCAAAAGGTGATAAGTGATCAAGGAGACACCTCTCCTTCCCAGGAAACCTCTGTCTGCACCTGAGAGACATCTCTGCTCCCAGGCAATGCAAAAAAAGGCTATAAAACCCAATCCCCAACCTGACCCACGGGATCATCGGTTTCCGGGTCCCCCTGCATTCCCCAATATGCAGTCTTTCTCTTCTCTTTTCTCTAACTAAAATTCTCTACAAATAAAATCTTTCCAAACTCTGCTGTTAGAGCCTGTCTGTGCTTTCATTCTCAGAGCAGGCTCAAGAACCCCGAGCACCTGAAATTCCTGTGCGTGTCATCTGTGCATCATATTTGGCAACACACGAAGGGACCAGCCATCACCTGAGGTCGGTATGGGTTGTGCCAAACTGGGAAAGACTGCCTAGGAATGTAACCATGAGCGTCTGGCACTCTGGTGGAGTCTGTTTTCCAGGAGAGACCCCCCACCACAGCCTAGCTACAGTGGAACTCTCAGGTCGATCTTTTCTCCCTCTCTCTGTCTTGTTAAGGAGGGTTTCTTCTTGGGAAACTGAGGAAAAGGTCCAAGCCCACTACAGCTGTACAGCAGGCAATCTGAGGAAACTCAGATGCCAGGCAGGGGTTTATACTGCACTGCCAATGCTACATGGGCAGAACTCGACTTCAGTGCACCGAGGCCTTTTCTTTTTTCCTCTCCTTAAACACTAACACTCTCTTTCAAGATCTGACCAGCTTAAGGGGAGGTCCGAAAACAGCTGGTGGAAAGGAAAGTTTGTCTTCAAGCCACAAAAGGTGTTCTGGCCAGGGCACTCCCCGGTGTCACCCAAAGGCTGGAAATGTAACTTTCTGACCCGCCCTGAGGCTCCAAAGATGGCTAAGTCTCGGACCCCTCCAGCCATGTCCATGGCAAACAGACAATCAGATCTCTTACACCTCCTTCATGGTTTCTGTGGCCCGAGAGAGTGGAGGTCACCTCTTGCTTCCAGTGCTCCAGTACTGCCTTTAGGCAGGATCAACCTGGACAGCAGGGAAGATCAATAATCCCTCATGCATTGAGCCTGGAAACTCTCTTTTTCCCCAACCCTCAGCCTCTCCTTCCCCTTTCCCAGGCAGTTCAGGATGCATGTCCCCCTCCCCTTCTTTCTTCAGGGAGTTTGGGAAAAATCCTTACAGGCATCAGAAAGTGCTAGTCTCTGATTGATTTAGGCTTAACTGTCTTTGTCAAGCATCAGATTAACTGGTTAAACAGGTTCTGCAGCCTGCCCTCAGGGAAAGAAAAAAAAAAACAATTAAAAAGCAAAAACTGCAGGTCTCCTGGTTTTTTTGCCCCTTACCATAGCAAAAGCCTCCTGATGCTCTCTCCTTTCATAGAAAGCATATATGCCTCACAGGATATATAGGGGGACAAAAGTCTGCTTTATCAGGAGCCCCATCTATGCCTCTAAAGGGGTCCTCCTTCTGGCCATGCAAGCCCTCCTAGTTATTTTGATAGAGTTATTATTTTTAATTACAAGCGTTCAGCTGGTAGAGGAGAACTAGGTCTACCTGGGTTGCAGGGCAAACAGGTGAGTCAAATAGATGAGAGATTGGTCAAAGATCATCTCAGGGGGGTGGGTGCAACTCAGATATCTATCTGTAAATCCTCCACGACTTTACCCACGAGTGGCAGTGGAAGGAGCAAGGGAGAGCGGGACGCCCTCTCCCACTAGAGTTTCTCCTCATCTAGGGATGCTTAGATAAAAGGAGAAACCTCTGTTAAGGTGACCAATTTTCCCTTGTTTCCCTTTTTAGATGGGGAATCAAGCCTCAAGGATCCAGGAAGGATCCCCCCTTGCCTGCTTATTAAAACATTGGAAAGATCTTGATCCAGAAAGTCTTCAGCAAAAGCGACTCAAGTTTTACTGCACCCAGGCTTGGCCACAATATCTTCTGGGAGATGAGGAAAGATGGCCAGAAGGAGGGAGCATTAAGTACAATACCATTCTTCAATTAGATATGTTCTGTAAAAAGGAGGGAAACTGGACCGAAGTTCCATACGTTCAATTGTTTTTTTTTCCTAAGAGACCACTCAGAATGGCTAAACAAATGCAGGCTAGATACCCAGACCATGGTAACCCTTTCAAAAAGCCCCCAAACTCCCTTGAACAAAAAAACCCATCTAATGCTCCATCAGCTCCCCCTCTCCCCCTTACCCAGTTACCTCACACACTAGACGCTGTCCCACAGGACTCTCCCCCTCCAGTTAATTCCTGGAGGGAACAGAGCTCCTGTTCCTTTTAGAGTGAGTAAACTTAAAGAAATAAAAAAGGATTAAAGAAATTACACAGAAAACCCAGATCAGTACATCCAGGCATTTAGAGAAGTCAGCCAAAACTTTGAACTGAGCTGGAAAGATGTAACGCTATTGCTATCTCAGACCCTCACTTCTCTGGAGAAACAGCAGGTTCTAGATCAGGCAGTCACAGCTGGAGACAATTACCACTTAGATAAAAGTGGCCCTACTACAGCCCTGTCTGGGCCCTCACAGGAGGAGGAGGGGGAGGGAGAAGAAAAAGACATTGGCTATCTAAAAGTGAACCTCGATTCCCAATTCCAACAGGAGATCAGGCAATGCCTAGGTATGACCCTAAGTGGGACCCTGAAAATGGCAAGGATGAATGGAGTCGTAACCATTTCATCCACTGCATTCTTGAGGTCTAAGGAGAGCCAAGGTAAAACCTCTTAATTACTCCCAAGTCACAGCTGTATAGCAAGGACCCTTAGAAACTCAGTAGCTTTCCTACAGAGACTTAAGGATGCTTCACAAAAGCATACCAACATTGTACCAGAGTCACAGGAAGAGGAAATCATCCTAAAAGATAAATTTCTAACACAGTCAGCACCAGATATCCATAAAAAGCTTCAGAAATTGGTGGCTGAAGGGAGCAGAGATGTGGACCAACTGGTCCATGTAGCCACATCTGTATACTATAACAGTGACTTAGAAAAAAGAAGAAAGGACCTGGAAAGGGAAAAGAGAAAGGATAAACAGCAGGAGGTTCTGATTGCAGCGCTCAGAGAGGCTCTCCCGAGGCAAAGTCCAAACCCGAGGACATGCTTTCAATGTGGACAGGCAGGCCATTTTAGGAGGGAGTGCCCCCAGAGAAAGCTACCTCCGGGACCCTGCCCCATTTGTCAGGGAAAACATTGGAAGGCACACTGTCCCCGGTTCTCAGGGGAACCGAGCCCAGAGCCTCCCACCCAATGATGGGTCCCGGGGCCTCCCATACAGGCTCTGTAACCACCGTAAAAAGAGAAGAGCCCCAAATCAAGCACACGGTCAGCCTCCTTATTGAAAATTACTGTTCGAGGCATATCAGGCCAGCCTCTAGAGTGTTATTTCACTCAGCCTTTAGCCTGCTCCTGGGGAGATTTCCATTTCTGTCACTCCTTTTTAATTGTCCCAGAAACCCCTACTACTCTGCTAGGGCGAGACCTTCTATCTAAATTGGGGGTACAGCTACTTTTACCCCCAGTAGAGTACTTTTGCTTGCCCCTAATAGAGGAACAAGTAGACCCCACAGTGGGACCCCACAGTGGGACGGGCATGAACAGCTGCCCCAGTCCAAATTCATCTCAAGGACCCCTCCTGGTTTCCCCATCAAAAACAATATCCTTTAAAGCCAGAAGCTAAGGAGGGGCCAATTCCCATAATCAAAGACTCAAAGAGACAGGGACTGCTAACAGAATGCTCCAGCCCATATAATACTCCTATTCTCGGTGTCAGGAGGGGACCTAACAAATGGAGGCTAGTCCAGGATCTCCACCTCATCAACGAAGCAGTAGTGTCCCTCCATCCTGTAGTTCCAAATCCCTATACGCTTTTAGCCCAAATACCTCCAGGTACCGCTTACTACTCTGTCCTGGATTTAAAAGATGACTTTGCATTCCCTTACACCCTAAAAGCCAACCTATCTTTGCCTTTGAGGACCCCACATGAAAGTCTGGACAGGTCACCTGGACTGTCCTCTCCCAGGGATTCAGAGACAGCACCCACCTCTTTGGGTTACCTCTAACCCAAGACTTGGCAGAATGGCAATATCCACAAGCTACTCTGCTACAATATGTAGATGACCTCCTGCTCTGTGGACCAAATGAGCCTGTCATTTCACGAGCCACTGAGTCCTTACTAAACTTCTTAGCAGATAGAGGTTATAAAATCTCTAAAGAAAAAGCCCAATTGTGTCAGTCTAGGGTTACATATTTAGGTCTTGTCCTGGAGAAAGAAATGAGGTCTCTAGAAGACAGAATCCGTCCAATCCTGACATTTCCTCTACCTAAAACTCTAAAGCAATTGAGGGCCTTTTGGGGGTCACAGGATACTGTAGAATTTGGATCCTGGGATATGCAGACCTAGGCAGGCCCTTATATCAAATCCTTAAGGAAGCACAGAAGGATCCCCAGGCCTTTATTGAGTGGGATGAGAAGTCAGAAAATGCATTCCACAGATTAAAGAAGGCTCTTATGACAGCTCCTGCCCTGGGTCTCCCAGTACAAGACAAGTTTCAATTATATGTCTATGAAAAGGGAGGACTGGCCTTGGGCGTGGTGACTCAGCTCCGGGGCATCACTCCCCAGCCAGTAGGCTACTTAAGCAAAGAGTTAGATCAGGTAGCCAAGGGATGACCAGGATGCCTCAGAGCAATGCTACAGTAAGCCTTCTAGTGCTTGAAGCTCAGAAACTTATCCTAAACCACCCCCTAATGGTTTATACCCCACATGATCTGGGGGAATTTTAAACTCAAAAGGAGAACTTTGGCTATCTGACAGCCGTCTACCTAAATATCAGGCCCAGCTTCTGGGAGGGACAGAAATAACTTTAAGGACCTGTCAGAGCCTAAATCCTGCATCCCTTCTACCAGAGGCAGAAGGAAATCCTGAGCACTCATGTGAGGAGGTACTTACGGAAAATTATGCTGCCCGACCTGACTTAACTGATCGGCCCTTAAAAAGCCCAGATCTAGACTTATACACTGATGGCAGTTTCTTTGTTAAAAATGGTTTCAGACATGCAAAGTTTGCAGTTGTGACAGAATTTGGCATCCTCAAATTAGGTCCTCTTCCTCCTAATACAAGTGCTCAATTGGCAGAATTAGTGGCCCTGACAGAAGCCCTAAGACTGTCAAAAGAACAGAGAGTAAACATCTATACAGATTCTAAGTATGCCTTCCTGTGATCCTGCATGCTCATGCACCATTTGGAAGAAAACAGAAATACTAACTACAATAGGAACAGCTTCCCATAGAAATAAGGGAGGTTACTTTAATAGTTTTAGGGAGAACTGCATTAATTACAGCCCTTGCTGGAATCAGTTATGGGATGCTTGCCAATCATGTAACTGCAAAAAAAACCTAAGCAAAGTGGTAGAGGACACCTCGGACCAGGTAGGCCTTGCCATTAAGGACATGCAAAGGTCTTTGTCATCCCTTGCCTGTATGGTAATGGACCACCGCCTGGCCCTAGATTTTCTTTTGGCCAAACAAAGGGGGGTATGTGTCATCACCAATACCTCCTGTTACACATACATAAACACCTCAGGTATTGAAGAGGACGTGCAGATTACATTCTCCAACAGGCTAAGTGGCTCCGGGAACGATCTCTTGAGACTCAGGTTTCTACACAGGTGTGGGACCAAATAAAATCCTGGCTCCCCTCCAGGACTTGGTTCATACCCTTTCTGGGACCTATAGTTGCCATTATTCTCTTGCTTCTGTTTGGTCCATGCATTTTATTTATTTTTTTTTTAATTTTTATTTTATTCATATGTGCATACATGTTTGGGTCATTTCTCCCCTTCCCCCACCCCCTCCTTTACCCTCTTTCTCCCTCCCTCTTCCCCCCACCCCCTCAATACCCGACAGAAACTATTCTGCCCTTATCTCTAATTTTGTTGTAGAGAGAATATAAGCAATAATAGGAAGGAACAAGGGTTTTTGCTGGTTGAGATAAAGGTAGCTATACAGGGAGTTGACGCACATTAATTTCCTGTGCATGTGTGTTACCTTCTAGGTTAATTCTTCTTGATCTAACCTTTTCTCTAGTTCCTGGTCCCCTTCTCCTATTGGCCTCAGTTGCTTTTAAGGTATCTGCTTTAGTTTCTCTGCGTTAAGGGCAACAAATGCTAGCTAGTTTTTTAGGTATCTTACCTATCCTCATATCTCCCTTGTGTGCTCTTGCTTTTATCATGTGCTCAAAGTCCTATCCCCTTGTTGTGTTTGCCCTTGATCTAACGTCCGCATATGAGGGAGAACATACGATTTTTGGTCTTTTGGACCAGGCTAACCTCATTCAGAATGATGTTCTCCAATTCCATCCATTTACCAGCAAATGATAACATTTCGTTCTTTTTCATGGCTGCATAAAATTCCATTGTGTATAGATACCACATTTTCTTGATCCATTCGTCAGTGGTGGGGCATCTTGGCTGTTTCCATAACTTGGCAATTGTGAATAGTGCTGCAATAAACATGGGTGTGCAGGTGCCTCTGGAGTAACCTGTGTCACAGTTTTTTGGGTACATCCCCAAGAGTGGTATTGCTGGATCAAATGGTAGATCAATGTTTAGCTTTTTAAGTAGCCTCCAGATTTTTTTCCAGAGTGGTTGTACTAGTTTATATTCCCACCAACACTGTAAGAGGGTTCCTTTTTCCCCACATCCTTGCCAACACTTGTTGGTGGTGGTGTTGCTGATGATGGCTATTCTAACAGGGGTGAGGTGGAATCTTAGTGTGGTTTTATTTTGCATTTCCTTTATTGCTAGAGATGGTGAGCATTTTTTCATGTGTTTTTTTGCCATTTGAATTTCTTCTTTTGAGAAAGTTCTGTTTAGTTCACTTGCCCATTTCTTTATTGGTTCATTAGTTTTGGGAGAATTTAGTTTTTTAAGTTCCCTATATATTCTGGTTATCAGTCCTTTGTCTGATGTGTAGCTGGCATATATTTTCTCCCACTCTGTGGGTGTTCTCTTCAGTTTAGAGACCACTTCTTTTGATGAACGGAAGCTTTTTAGTTTTATGAGGTCCCATTTATCTATGCTATCTCTTAGTTGCTGTGCTGCTGGGGTTCCGTTGAGAAAGTTCTTACCTATACCTACTAACTCCAGAGTATTTCCTACTCTTTCCTGTACCAACTTTAGAGTTTGGGGTCTGATATTAAGATCCTTAGATCCATTTTGAGTTAATCTTGGTATAGGGTGATATACATGGATCTAGTTTCAGTTTTTTGCAGACTGCTAACCAGTTTTCCCAGCAGTTTTTGTTGAACAGGCTGCTATTTCTCCATCATATATTTTTAGCTCCTTTGTCAAAGACAAGTTGGTTATAGTTGTGTGGCTTCATATCTGGGTCCTCTATTCTGTTCCACTGGTGTTCATGTCTGTTTTTGTGCCAGTACCATGCTGTTTTTATCATTATTCTTTGTAATATATTTTAAAGTTTGGTATTGTGATACCTCCAGCATTGTTCTTTTGACTGAGTATTGCCTTGGCTATTCGTGGCCTCTTGTGTTTCCATATAAATTTAACAGTAGATTTTTCAATCTCTTTAATGAATGTCATTGGAATTTTGATGGGAATTGCATTAAACATGTAGATTAGTTTTGGGAGTATAGACATTTTTAATATGTTGATTCTACCAATCCATGAGCATGGGAGATCTCTCCATTTTCTATAGTCTTCCTCAATTTCTTTCTTCGGAAGTTTATAGTTTTCCTTGCAGAGGTCGTTCACATCTTTTGTTAGGTTTACACCTAGGTATTTGATTTTTTTTTCAGGCTATTGTAAATGGAATTGTTTTCATATATTCTTTCTCAGTTTGTTCATTATTAGTGTATAGAAATGCTAATGATTTTTCTGTGTTGATTTTATATCCTGCTACCTTGCTATAGCTATTGATGATGTCTAGAAGCTTCTGAGTAGAGTTTTTTGGGTCTTTAAGGTATAGGATCATGTCGTCTGCAAATAGGGATATTTTGACAGTTTCTTTACCTATTTGTATTCCTTTTATTCCTTCTTCTTGCCTAATTGCTCTGGCTAGGAATTCCAGTGCTATGTTGAATAGGAGTGGAGATAGTGGGCATCCTTGTCTGGTTCCTGATTTTAGAGGGAATGGTTTCAGTTTTTCTCCGTTAAGTATAATGCTGGCTGTAGGTTTGTCATATATAGCTTTTATAATGTTCAGGAACTTTCCTTCTATTCCTAGTTTTCTTAGAGCTTTTATCATGAAATGATGTTGGATCTTATCAAAGGCTTTTTCTGCATCTATTGAGATGATCAAGTGGTTTTTGTCTTTGCTTCTGTTAATGTGGTTTATTATGTTTATTGATTTTTGTATGTTGAACCACCCTGCATCCCTGGGATGAAGCCTACTTATTCATGGTGAATGATCTTTTTGATGTGTTGTTGAATTTGGTTTGCCATTATTTTGTTGAGGATTTTTGCATCAATGTTTATTAAGGAGATTGGCCTATAGTTCTCCTTTTTGGAGGTGTCTTTGCCTGGTTTTGGGATAAGTGTAATACTGGCTTCATAAAATGTGTTTGGCAGTTTTCCTTCCCTTTCTATTTCATGGAACAGTTTAAGGAGGGTTGGTATCAGTTCTTCTTTAAAGGTCTGATAGAATTCAGCAGAGAATCCATCAGGTCCTGGACTTTTCTATTTGGGGAGACTCTTGATTGCTGCTGCAATTTCATTCTGTGTTATAGATCTATTCAGGTGATTAATTTCCTCTTGGTTCAGTTTTGGATGATCATATGTATCTTGAAATCTGTCCATTTCTTTAAGATTTTCAAATTTATTTGAATGTAGTTTCTATGTACTCTTGATGATTTCCTGGACTTCCATGATGTTTGTTGTTATCTCCCCTTTTGCATTCCTGATTCTATTAATTTGGGTTTTTTCTCTCCTCATTTTAGTCAGGTTTGCCAGGGGTCTGTCAATCTTGTTTATTTTTTCAAAGAGCCAATTTTTTGTTTTATTAATTCTTTGTATGGTTTTTTTGGTTTCTATTTCATTGATTTCAGCTGTTATTTTTATTATTTCTCTCCTACTATTTGTTTTGGGATTTGCTTGTTCTTGTTTTTCTAGGAGTTTGAGATGTATCATTAGGTCATTGATTTGGAATCTTTCAGTCTTTTTAATATATGCACTCATGGCTATAAACTTTCCTCTCAGGACTGCCTTTGCTGTGTCCCATAGGTTCCAGTAGGTTGTGTTTTCATTTTCATTGACTTCCAGGAACTTTTAATTTCCTGTTTTATTTCATCAATGACCCATTGTTCATTAAGTAATGAGTTATTTAGTTTCCAGCTGTTTGCATGTTTTTCTGTCTTTACTTTTGTTGTTGAGTTCTACTTTTACTGCATTGTGATCAGATAGTATGCATGGTATAATTTCTATTTTCTTATATTTGGTGAGGCTTGCTTTGTGCCCTAGGATGATCTATTTTGGAGATGGTTCCATGGGCTTCTGAGAAGAATGTATATTGTGTAGAAGTTGGATGAAATGTTCTGTAGACATCAAGTAGGTCCATTTGATCTATTGTATATTTTAGATCTTGAATTTCTTCATTGATTTTTTGTTTGGATGACCTATCTATTGATGATAATGGAGTATTAAAGTCTCCCACAACCACTGTGTTGGAGTTAATATATGCTTTTAGGTCTTTCAGGGTATGTTTGATGAAATTGGGTGCGTTGACATTGGGTGCATATAGGTTGATAATTATTATTTCCTTTTAGTCTATTTCCCCTTTTTTTAGTATGGAATGTCCTTCTTTATCTCATTTGATCAATGTAGATTTGAAGTTTACTTTGTCAGAGATAAGTATTGCTACTACTGCCTGTTTTGGGGGGCCATTGGCTTGGTAAATCTTCTTCCAGCCTTTCATCCTAAGCCTATGCTTATTTCTGTTGGTGAGATGGGTCTCCTGTAAGCAACAAATTGTTGGATCTTCCCTTTTAATCCATTTCATCAAGCGGTGCCTTTTAATGGGGGAATTAAGTCCATTAACATTAAGTGTTAGTACTGATAGGTATATGGAGATTCCTGTCATTTAGTTGTCTTAGTTGTTTGAAGGTTTGATTGTGTGTACCTAAGTTGAGGTTACTCTCTACTTTCTTGCTTTTTCTTTCCCTGTAGTTTGGTGCTGCCTGCCCTTTCATGGTTATATTGGGTTTCACTTTCTGTGTGCAGAATCCCTTTGAGAATCTTTTGTAGTGGTGGCTTTGTGGTCACATATTGTTTTAGTTTCTGCTTATTATGGAAGACTTTTATTGCTCCATCTATTTTGAATGATAGTTTTGCTGGGTAGAGTATCCTGGGGTTGAAGTTATTTTCATTCAGTGCCTGGAAGATCTCACCCCAAGCTCTTCTTGCTTTTAATGTTTCTGTTGAGAAGTCTGCTGTGATTTTGATGGGTTTACTTTTGCATGTTTTTTGTTTTTTGTCTTTTACAGCCTTCAATATTCTTTCTCAGGTCTCTGTATTTGTTGTTTTAATGATAATATGCCATGGGGTAGATCTATTTTGGTCTGGTCTGTTTGGTGTTCTGGAGGCCTCTTGCATCTGTATGGGAATAGATTTCTCTAGATTTGGGAAATTTTCTGTTATTTTTTTGTTGAATATATGTCATATTCCCTTTGCTTGCACCTCTTCTCCTTCTTCAATGCCCATGATTCTCAGGTTTGGTCTTTTGATGGAGTCGGTGAGTTCTTGCATTTTCTTTTCACAGGTCTTGAGTTGTTTAACTACTAGTTCTTCAGTTCTTCCTTTAATTAACATTTCGTCTTCAAGTTCTGAGATTTTGTCTTCTGTTTGTTCTATTCTGCTGGATTGGCCTTCCATTTTGTTTTGCAGTTCTGTTTCATTCTTTTTTTTTTTTTGAGGTTTTCCATATCCTGAGTCATTTCCTCTTTAATATTATCCATTTTCAGCCTGAGTTCATTTATCTCTTTATTAATCATGTTCTTTGTTTCACTTTGGTGTTTATACAGTGGTTCTATGATTTATTTTATTTCTTCTTTTGCTTTTTCAAATTCTCTATTTTTGTTGTCTTGGAATTTCTTGAGTGTCTCCTGTACATTTTGGTTGACCCTATCCAGTATCATCTCTATAAAATTCTCATTGAGTACCTGTAGTATGTCTTCTTTTAGATTATTCTTGTGGGCTTCATTGGGTTCTTTGGCATAGTTTATCTTCATTTTGTTGGAGTCTGGATCTGAGTATCTGTTTTCTTCATTTCCCTCTGGTTCCTGTACTAATTTTTTGCTGTGGGGAAACTGGTTTCCCTGTTTTTTCTGTCTTCCTGTCATTGCCCTTGGTGTTGTTATTGTCCTTGTACTGTGTGCAATTAAGTATTTTGTAGCTTGTAATAATAACAATGCTGATATTTAGAATGGAAGGGTGAGAGGAGAGGGAAAATAAAGAAGTTAAAGAAAGTGGGAAAAACAAATAAACAAACAAGTAAAAAAATAAAACAAACAATAAAGTTTCAAAGATATAAACAGGGAGAGATAGTGTACTAATCAACAGTAAGCTGAACAGGCATTAGAGAGACAGAGAGAGGTTTGAGAAAAAAATAAAATTAAAAAAATAAAAATAAATAAATAAATCTCCAAGTTCAAATGCAATAAATTTTCAGTCTTAATAATTTTGGTGTTAGTCCCTCAGCCTCCAATCCTGGTGTCTCAGAAGTAGTTCTGTCATTGTCTCATCAAAGGGGAAAAATACCAAACCAAACCAAACAAACAAACAAAAAAAAAACCATAAGATGTCCAAAGTTCAAATGCAATACAGTTTCAGTAAGTTTTTCAGCATGCAGGTGTAGTTCAGTTGTTTTCTCATCAAAGGTAGGGAGAAAAAGAAAAAAAAGAGTCTGGAGACAGTTCTGTGAATGTCTATCTGAAGCTGTGGCTTGCCTGCCCACTGATGTCAGCCTGCTGTTGCTGGAGGCGTTATTTATGCAGATCTCTGGGGTGAGCTTAGCACTCACCTGGCCCCACAGGTTTTGTTTACTCAGAGTTCTCCTGTGCATGAGCCAATGCTACAAGCTTTCCCCTTTCCAAGCTCACTGGGGGAGGTGACACTACACCCACCTTCTCAGGCCAGTGTGTTTATTTACAGTTCACGTGGAAGTGGGTCTTCCCCCCTCTCCTGTGCAGTTTTCCTCCCACTGCCATTTTTACAAGCTTTCCCGCTCCTGGTTGCTGGGTGGTTGCCGCCACTCCTGCCTTTTCCAGCCAGCTTGTGAGGGATTTCCCCTCCCCCCCTCTTTGGTGCTCAGGGCACACCGCCCTCTTTGCTGCGTGTCTTTTTTGTTGTTATTGCTTATTATTCAGTTTTTTTTTCTTTTTTCCCTGGGTGGAGGTCGGTCTGTCCAGGGGGCTATGCTGATCTGACCCAGGGTTGTCTGTGGCAGTACCGCATGCCACTTAGCTCACCTTGTGGTTGTATCCTCCCAAGCCGTCTGGGCGCTGACATCTGGTGGCGGCACAGAAGCCCTTCTGGTTTCTCCATTTAACATGAAGTGGAGATGCTACATGTGGGGTGGGGGTGTGGAGGAGTCAAAGTTTTGCCTCTTCTGGGTGGTTTTTCCTGTAAGGTGTATCTCCAGTGTCTCTCCAAGATTTTACTTTAGGAAGCACACTTCCTGCTTCTTCCCTCTAGGCGCCATCTTGGAATCTTCTGGGCCTTGCATTTTAAACTTACTTGTCAAGTTTGTTTCTTCTCACCTAGAATCCATTAAATTACAAATGCCTCTGATGGAGATGAAAACAACCTACTACCTACTGTGGTCCTCTTGACAACCCCTCTCAGGGTTGGTCAGCCCTGAGGCTGCAGGCCCCTTCATCACCCCCTGTCAGCAGGAAGCAGTTACTGAATAGACTTCTTTGTTCTTATCCCTAACAGCAGTTAGGGTGACCATTGGGGGGGGAATGAAGGACTAAAGGACAAACTGCAGGAGGTCCCAAAAGGTGATAAGTGATCAAGGAGACACCTCTCCTTCCCAGGAAACCTCTGTCTGCACCTGAGAGACATCTCTGCCCCCAGGCAATGGAAAAAAAGGCTATAAAACCCAATCCCCAACCTGACCCACGGGATCACTGGTTTCTGGGTCCCCCTGCATTCCCCAATATGCAGTCTTTCTCTTCTCTTTTCTCTAACTAAAATTCTCTACAAATAAAATCTTTCCAACCTCTGCTGTTAGAGCCTGTCTGTGCTTTCATTCTCAGAGCAGGCTCAAGAACCCTGAGCACCTGAAATTCCTGCGTGTGTCATCTGTGCATCATAATCTTAGTTTGTGTGGGAAGAAGGGCAAGAGAGCAGTCATCTCTTTTCTAGAGAGTATACTCATGCAAATGACAACACAGCAAGAATCAGAGCTGTCCCTCTTGGGAGTCCAGCAGAATAAAATTAAGTCAGAGGGGAGTGTGTTTCGACAGCACAGCCTGATAGAACTGAACCGTCTTTTAACTAAGACTCTCTGGCTCATCTTCTGTTTAACAGAGCATTAATATCAATTACCACTCTGCAGGAAAACAGGGAATCACAGAGTGAGGCTAAAAGCAGATGGTCCCAGGAGAGGGGAGGACATTGCCAAGCAGAGGTAGAGTACCAGGGACTTCAGGGCTTGATGCTGGTGGCTGCCTCGCCCAAACAAATCCACTTCTTCACACGGAGTTGATATGGAGCTTAGATTATGTGAACTTATTTCTTTGTTTTTCCCTGGAAATCAAAGCAATATTTAAAAAGTTGTATCACATTACTGTCAGGGAAGAGGCCAGTTTGTAGGGTCACAAACACTGGCAGGAAAGTTACCCAAGGAAACATTGGGGTGGCATCAGGGGATGACATGAAGCCCAAAGTAATCACAGTTCTCAGAGCTCAGACTGAGAAAGAATCACAGGTAAAGCTTATTGTTCTGCAACACACAATGGGATTCCTGCTGGGTTGTAATTAGGCAGCTGGCCAGCAGCCTAGGACAAACCCAAAGCTTAATTTTGTATTTAAACAGAACAAATTACTTAAGGAGGTTTGGAATTCTGAGGGATTTTACTAATTCCCTAGTGATTTTTTTTCATCTATCTCTACTTATAGAAAGGAAATCAATTTTCTCTGGAAATTATTAACCTGTATCCCTAATTTCCATACCTTGAATTTTTCAAGGTATGGAAAAAGATCAGTGGAAGAGAAAAATGGAAGCCACATATCCTACCAGCAGCAAGAATCACAGAACTTCAGCTATCCTTCAGGAATCTTCAACTTCCAACTTTCTAGGTGACAAGTGATTCTCACAGATCCAAAACAACCAGATATCTTGATTCCCCAGGTCAGTGTTCTCCTCACTAACCCCTGCATCAAACCACCTTGGACTAAATTCCTGCTGAACCACCTGCAGGCTGTTTGTCTTTGGGCAAGTCATACAGCCCCTCCAATTTTCTTTTTCTTACCCATAAAATGAAGACATCAAAACCTGTTCTTTCTTTTTGCCACACAGAGTGGTTGGAAACTCGGGAGAAATAACTAGAGCCCTTGGAAACAAGCACATACTACAAAGGGAAGGTGATACTAGAACAGTCCTTAGTGGGCAGCTTCCTCTCTGTAGGAGGGACTTCTACTCTGGGTGAATGATGTAGGGGTGAATTCAACTACGATATGTTGTAAGAACTTTGGTAAATGTCACAATGTACCCCCAGCACAACAATAATTAAAAATTTTTTTAATTTTTTTAAAAAAGAAACCAGCACACATTACAAAGGGAATACAATATTAGAACAGCTTTTTAGTGGGCAGAACTTCCTCTCTGTGGGCAGGACTTCCTCCCTGTAGGTAAGACTTTCACTCTGAGGGTAGGATTTTCTTGCTGTGGGTGAGACTTCCCTGTAGATGATAAGTGACAAGATGGCAGGCCTCAAAGTCCCTGAGTGCATGAGAGATAGTAAGAAAATACACAAACTTGGACATATATCCAAAGAATTGTAGGTCAGGATACAATAAAGACACTTGCACACCCATGTTTATTGCAGCATTATTTACAATAACCAAGCTACATAAATGGTCCATATGTCTTACAACTGACAAACAGACTTTAATGTGATATAGATTATACACAATGGAATAGTATTCAGCCATAAAGAAGAGTGGAATTGTGTCATTCACAGGTAAATGGGTAGAACTGGAGATTCATGTTAAGTGAAGTAAGCTAGGTTCAGAAAGACAAATGCATGTTTTTTCTCATGTGGAAGATAGATCCAAATACAAATGCAACTATTATCATATATATATGATTTTTTTCTGTATATATATATGTATGTATATATGTATATATGTATATATATATATATATATATATATAGCGAGAGAGAGAGAGAGAGACCATGTTTCTGATAATGGCACTGTTAGAGGAGACTAGAGAAGGAGGGAAAAAAAGAAGAGAATTAGTGAATGAAGTTGAAATAAATCATATTTATGTACGAACAAGACACAACAAAATGCACTGAAAGCTGTTCAATAGGACAGGGTGGGAAAAAGGTGAGGAGGAGTAATAGAAAGATTAGAGTGATTATAGGTAAAACACGAAGGCAAAAATCCTACTGAACAATGAGCAGACACTAGCAAGGAAGGAGAGAACTGTAACACAGGTCATGTTAAGGGGAGGGAGATACTGGGAGGGGAGGAGTAAATGAAGAGGTGAAGAGGGTGACTATGGTTGATGTACTTTCTGTATGGATCACTGAACATTGAAACTCATTGAGGTCATTTTAAGAAGGGAGAGGAGGAAGAGGAAAAATAATGAAGGAGGTAAACCAAACTGGGATACATCATGTGCATATACAGAAATGTCACAATGAACCCCCTGAACAACTATTACATACTAATAAAAATGTTAAAAAAAAAACAGGAAAGACAATATTAGAACAGCCCCTTAGTAGGCAGGACGTCCTCTCTGTGAGCTGGACTTTTCCTCTGTGGGTGGGAATTTCTTTCTATGGTTGCAACTTCTCTGTGGATGACAGATGACAAGATCACAGTCCTTGGAGTCCCTGAGGTCCTGACAGAAAGATAGCAACAAAATGCCCAAAGTTTGGATTTTTTTCTTAATTCCTTAGTTTACAGAGTTTGGCACGGGTAAGGAATGTCAGGCTTCTGGACAGCAGGTACATCAGCATTAATTCCACTAGGTTTGCTGTCACACTTCTTGAAAAGAGACATGATTCTAGTTCCCTTTTCTCCCCCCCAGTCAGCCTCCCTTCACTAGCACCTGCCTAAGGGCGATAAAGAAAATGTGGGGGGCACAGAAGGGCATCACTACACCTCTGATCCATTGCTAATCCTTCTAGCCAAGCTTGCATCTTAGCCCACAACGGAGGAGAAAGGACAGTTACAGTGAGACGTTAGCTATCGTCCTTCAATTTCAGTTTCCTCTCCGTGAGATATTTCCAATAGTAGTTTCCATTTTCAAAATATGAGAAATAATAAAGAAACATCATTATTTGTGTATTCTTTTATTCTAGTGCCCAGTCTGAAATTGAATATATTTAAAAGGAAATAGGAAGTCATTTAGCATAATGCCTGCTGTAATAGGCACTCAGTAAATACTTATTAAAGGAATAAATGAATAAAGAATACTGATGACAAAAATTATTTAGCAGCACAACCCTTTATTTTTAAAAATTTTATTTGAAGCTCCAATAAATTGCACAGTCACCTCAGCCTGTCTCATTTCCCTACATATGTTCTTGAGAAGCCCAATTGGATCCCAAGACTAGATAGCAAAACACAGCTATAGAAAAACATCTCATAGAAATGTCCATATTTTTATTATTCTACATTGGCTTCTACTCTACACTGAGGTATCTATTTTTTTGGAAAAAAATGCCAGTTGGGTATGTTCAAAAAACTTTTACTTTATTCATTTATTTTGGTCATCCTGGGATCTGAACGCAGGGTCTGGAGCCTACGAGGCAAGTGCTCTACCACTTGAGCCATGCACACAGCTCTCAAAGGACATTATTTTCTCTCTCACACCTTTCCGTGAAATTGGAACCTAAATGCATGATTACTGTGTAATTAGACACATATTTATGTTCTGTTTATGCCTTGAGGCTGTTGTACCGACTTGAGCTTGTTAGTGAAAGCAATTGTCAGAAAATCCAAAAAACAAAGGATCCCATCGTGTGCCTGGTTTGACAAAGATTGGATAATACTGAATTGATCTAAACCACACACAACCATAGTTGTTCCATGGACTCCAGGGGGCAGCCAGGACTTCCAAGTACTGCTTCTTAAGCTGGATAAAAATGTTCATATGATTTGTGTGTCTGGGTAGGAAGATGAAGTACTCTGCTAATTAAAGACTATTAGTATCAGAGGGTGTATTACTCTGGTAGAACTGCCAAAACAAAATACCACTGACTAGATATTATGTAAATTCATTTCCTCCTAGTTCTGGAGGTTAGAAATCCAAGATGAAGGTTGGTTTCATTCTGAGGTCTCTCTCCTTGGCTTTTTGGTGGTCGTCCTCTCACCCTATCCTCACATGGTCTTCCCTCTGTGTGTGCAATATCTGTGTCCAAATTTCCTCTTCCAATAAGGACACTGGTTATATTAGCCACCATAATGACCCTTTTTAGGTTTAGTTACCTCTTTAAAGGCCCATCACCAAATGCAGCCACATTCTGAGGTGCTGGGGGTTAGTGCTTCAGCACAATTCAGAGATTAAATATACCTGGACATAAGAGAAGGGAGCTGAGAGTCCATCCCTTGATCCATGTCTTGAATGACAAATTCCAATTAACAAAGTCCACTACAGACTCTGATTTCCTTCACGAAGTATGGTAACTTTAATGAAAGAGCAAAGGGATCTCTTTGGACCCGTAAGGATGGTTCTTGAAGATGAAGAAATAGGTAGAGAAGAGCCAAGGTCCAGTAGCAGTGGAGATGCTGGCAGCTGGATGGGATCATTCCCTAGCTATGAAACTTTCCCCGCACACCAGCCCTGATTGTTTGCCACAAGCCAGTCTGTATGTCAAAATGTACCACAGACTTGTCAGATCTCTTGCAAATAACTTAAATCCTGGAGGTCCTGGTTGAGATAAAGGTCCCTCATCTAGAACAGCACACAAAAGGAGTCAGTCCATCTAATCCCTTCGCAAGTTGCTATTGTCCAGTTAATAGGCCAATGCCTGTTATTGAGCCATTGCACCATCAGTGTTGCTACCTCCACAGCAAGTCATATGTCCCTCCGGGAATGCAGTTCTAAAGTGCCAGCCACATCTTCAGAAGTCAGTGCCACCAAACGCTGCTTCTAATACCACAGGCATTTCTCTGCATTTTACATGCATCTTTGCTTTCTCACAATTCTGCTTTGAAAAGTGTATGATTAAGTAATTATAAAAAATAAAGCACATACCATAATTATGGTGGTAATGATGTATTGGAAAGAATGAATAGAAATGAGAATCCCCTACCTCTTTTGAAGGATTTGAAATAGACTCTGCCACAGAATAATAAAATACTTTGTAACTGGGGTAGGAATGGTAAACAAGCCAGAAAAATTCTCCAACATCCCCTTCATTATCAAGAATATAAATGCACTCACTTATCTGGAATGACTCAAGAGCTCTCTCTTACTGAATTTTTTTTCAAGCTTAAGTAATAGTCCTATTTATTTAGGTTTAGTGCCACAAGTTTTACCAAAAGAATTTGAAACAGCTTATCAACAATACAAGCACAAGTATACAGCAATACAAATAACATAGGAAGATAGAGGACCGATTTTTGCCTAAAGCAATCTGTACTGTAGCCACGGAATAAGGCAATTTGGTGGCCCTTGGTAAACACACTGGGTTCTAAGTTTTCTCATCTGCCGAAGCAAATAGAAACCCCCACCAAAAATATATAAATTCATCTCTATTAATGTTAGGATTTTTCACATTTTCATTTTGATAAACAGATAGGAGCTGTGTGTGACACAAAATTCAAAGGTTGAAAAGTCAAGAAGTTTCTCTTCCTTGTCACATGTCCCCTTGCCCAAGCACATAGGAATTAAATTCCCCTCCCTTAACCTCCTTTTCTCTTTATCATTTTCATACCATTTGCAGGAGCTGAATCCTAGTCAACTGAGAGATTTCATACACAAGACCATCTTCTCTGAGCCTGGATCTAAGGCCTAGAGGCCTCTCACAGGTGTGTGGTAGTTCAGACAAATGTCCGAGTTACCATTGGTCCTCCCAGGTCACTGCTGAGATGCCTGCCATCTTGCCAAATGGGATTACATGGGCTGCCAGGCGAAGAAGCTCTTTCTGCAGCCCCCTCAGCCTTGTCATGAGGATGCCCAAGGCTCCAGTCCCCTGAATTTATCAAGGGTCTTACCTCACCCCTGCCTACCTGGCTTCTGTAGAGAAAGCAGAAAGCAGGAACCCTGTAGACAGAGTCCTCAACACCTATCACCTCTCCCATCGGAGAGAAGGAGACCCTTTTCATCTCAAGATTTTCCCTAAAAGTTTTTTTGATCTGAGAGTCCCTTGCATTCCTCCAAGGTTTTTATGAAAACCAGAGCCAGGAAGAAGAATCTGGCAGTTATTTTCTGCCCCAGTCATGTTCCTAGCCACTTGAAAAGGGAGCTGATCATTTCAAATTATCCACTCACTCGTGAACATGGCCCAGAACCCAGCATCTACCTCCTGTCCACCTCCGCCAACCTGCACTACCCGCCCCCTCCCTGCACTGTGGCCACCCGATCTTTCCACAGTCATTTCTACTTTGGATGACTTTGAGCAGTGGTGTTAGACTAGATATTTGGAGACCTAAATTTTGGTGGCTTTTAAATTTTCATAGGATAAAGCTAGGAGCAGCAATTTGGTTGGAAGACAGGGCCTAAATGTCAATGTTCACATAATACAAATGGGGAAATGGGTTGCAGAGGACTATGGGGGGGAGGTCAACAACCCCCATCCCACCCCAACTGGCATTTCAGTTCTTATTGTGTTTGCTTACTACTTCAAAAAAAAAAAAACTATGAGTTTTTTTCTGTTTCATTTTTTCCTTCTGGGATAATGGTAGTTTTTAACAACAGCATTGCCACTTTAAGCCTTTAGAATTAAGACAATATGCTTAATTCACTTTCTACTGTGCCTAACACAAAAAACACTTCGTAAATAGCAGTTAGTAAGTGGTATACATCCTTTTCTCTCTCTTTTTATACATTTTCTTGAATTGAAATTTCACCAGTTTGAGTGATTCAGTGAGCTTTAATACACTCATGGTGTTCCCCAACCTTCGCCCCATCTAATTCCAAAACACTTGCAGAATCCCAAAAGGATAGGCCACGCCAAGTAAGCAGCTGCTCTGCCTTTCCTCACTCAGCCAGGCAACCACCAATCTGTGCTTGTCACTGTGGATTTACTTGTTCTGCACATTCCCTGTAAATGGAATCATCTCATGTGCGACCTTTGGTTTCTGGTTTATCTCGCTTAGCATCGTGCTTTGGAGGCTCCTCCATGTCATATACATCCCCTTTACCTACTAGAAGAATATATTTTACTTTCTGTGCTATCTAGATTTAGCACTTTCAGAAATAATTGTGAAGTGTATGTTACTGTTTGTAGCTTATTTAAATCTAATTTCTCTTTCCTCTCCCCTCCACCTCTTTTCTCTATCGCTTTCTCTTCTCCAAACTGGTTATTTTGGCTCACTAAAACATGGCTGGGGAAAAAACACATTAAAACCAGTCTCTTGTCCTTTGTAGAAATCAGTTCAGCAAAACCTCCTAAGGCAAAAGGCATTGGTTTTCACAATCTCAAACAAAACTGGGCAAAATGCCAGGGATGAATCATCAGCGTTCCAGTGAGAAAGGTGTCACTTTCAACACTAAAGAGATAGTTGTCCCCGGGGGAGGGGGGACATCTGCTCACATTTCAAATTGCATTTAGATTTGCAAATTCATTTTCCAAGAAGCCCCACTAAAACTCAAGAGTCCAGATAGGACCTTGCAATTCAAATAAATGACCACAAGGTGGGGCTAGTGGTACAATCAGGGCCAAAATCCATGAACTGTTGAAATACACATTTTATTTGTCCATGATTCCCTATTAGACAGTTGACCCTACATGATCTCATTACATCTGTCTAAAGAATAATGCTTCATATACCAAGGGTTTGTATGAAGGAACATAAACACGAACCTTGGAGTGGATTCTTTGTGCAACCATCTCCCCCATTACACAATGGATTAACAGCACTGTAGGAACAAGCCTGCCCTGAAAGGGATTCAGCAAGTGCTTGTTGAGTTGATGTCTTCATCACAAAGAAGAACCACATGGTAGCCATCAAATCCTGCCTTGATCACACCCCTTCTGTCTCACCTCTGTCCTGGTCCTTCCTTCTCTTTGGGCCATGTCTTTCTGGACTGGCACGAGTCGGGCTCTTCTCCAAGCCTTGGGCTCTGAGATGCTGGGCTGCCTAAAGGAATGAAAAGAAATTAGGCAGTATGAAGACTTGGAACTGAGTCCTGCATTGTGGTCCTTAACTGGGTCACATGGGCACAGCTCAAGGACAGAGGCTGTACCTGTGCCTCTTTGGCTTTCAATGCAACCAAACACACAGAAAAAATATGGAAGGTTGTGCAGAGAGGCCCGCACCCCTTAATCCATCTACAGAGAGGTAGGAGGACCATAATCTGAGGCTAGCCTGGGCAAAAATGCAGATTTTATCTGAGAAATAAACTAAAGGAAAAAGGAATGGGGCATGGCTCAAATGATAGCCAACACGTGGCTTGCTAGGCAAGCTTAAGGCCATGAGTTCAAACCCTAGTAGAGCCAAAATGAAAACCTAAAAGAATACAGAACTGAATCCTGTGAGAGACTGAATTACAAGTAGGTTGGACCCCCAGCTTTGAGAAGAGGGGGAGGAAGAGTTGAGTTGTTCAAAGTGTGGACAGTAAGTTGGGACGGGGATTTGTGGGAAGGCCCTGGTAAAGATGGGGACCTTGGGCACCCAAATTGTGTTGTATCTTATTTGCCTGTGGAAGAACTCACCCTAACTCCAGAAGTGGTTTCCCTAGCCTAGAGAATGTGGTCTGCCCTTCCCCAAGTGGTGTCAGCCATTCCAGTCCTGAGGGGATCACCCTGCATCTCCTGAGCAGGTGGTCACAGCCTCCCTTGAGGCAGCCACTGTGCAAGGTTCTGCTGGTTCCTCAGGACCTACTCCTGCCACCCTTCTTCACTTCTAGACCTATAACTAGACTCAAGTCCCATCAAGTCCCCATAGGTGAGGTGAAAAGTGTGAGCCATGAGGAGGCGTGCTATGCTGCAACTGACCAACATTATTTTTCCAGTGTATGCAGACAAAACCAGGGGACAGGGAGCGGCTGGGTATAATGGGAGAGAATCATGAAGTTGCTGATCTGGGCCCCCTGAGCGGATTCTGGTCTCAAAGCGGCAGCTGGGGATGGGAGTGACAAGCAGGACAACAGCGCACTGTGTGGCTGGCTGAAATACGAATCCAAAAAAGGCCCAGAGTGAGTGAGTTGGAAAACGCCCTCTCCCTGCGTTTCCTGCAGGGATTGAAAAGCTTGGGAAGCTGGAAAGTGTATTTGTCTTCCTCCTGCTTCTGGCAGAAAACTCCCCCAAATCCTTGGAGTCTCCACAGTGATAGTGTTTTTCCATGCTAATGAGTCAACTGATGGCTGACAGCTCCTAGGTAGCTCAGGATAGGGGCTGGTCACCTGAAAGACCAGGGATTAGAGGGGTGGGGCTGAAAGGTTAAGGGAGGAGAAGGGACTAAAGAGGTCACCAATGGCCAAGAATTTAATCGATCATATATATGGGAATCTCTATAAAACTCCAAATTAGGCAGGGTTCAGAGAGCTTTCTGCATAGCTTCTTTTTTTTTTTTTTTTTCAGCTATGGAGCTTTCTTCCATAGCTGCACATATGGAGGTTCCCAGAGAATGGTGCCCCTAGAGAGGGCATGGAAACTCTGCCTCCTTCCCCATTCCTCACACATGCATGGGTTCATCGGTATCATTTATAATATACTTTATAATAAACTGATAAACAAAAGGGTTTCCCTAAGGTCTGTGAACCACTCCACAATTAATCAAACCTGAGAACCCTGATTCATAGCCTGTGGGTCAGAAGCACAGGTAAAACAATGTGGGGCCTGTGATTGCCACCTGAAGTATGTAAGGGGTGTTAGTTTTGGGGACTGAGCTCTCAACCTGTGAGCTCTCATGCTATCTCCAGGTGGTGTTAGAACTGAATTGAGTTAGAGGACAGGAGGCCAGCTGGTGTCTGCTTGCTTGCTGCTGGGGAGAAATCCCTATACCCATTAGGGGCATAGAATCTTCTGTGTTGATTGTGATGGAAAAGAAGAGGAAAACCAGTTAATTTTTCTGAGACATAGAAATTCAGAATGGATTTGTCGAAGACCTACTCACTCACACTGGGAGGGACCAGAAGACAAACCTTTCATCAATATGTTGAAAAATAAACTTGCCATCCATCGCAAATCCTTCTGTCCTGGGCAGATGGATGCCTCAGGAAGACAAGAGCCAAATTCAGGTGAGACTCGCAGATGGTCAATGTTCTCTGCCCAGTGCTGCACAGGTCCTTCCACCCTGGCTCTGATTTTCTTGTATTTGGAACGTTCCTAGCAATAACTACAACAAAAGTTATGATGGAGACCAACTGAGACAGTGAATATCAAAGTACTCTGTGTACCCTGGAGGCTGGCCAAGTGCAATTCCTCCCCACCTTAGTGCTTTTAAAAAGCAACTTTGCATTTACCATCTCATCTGACCTCTAAACAATCTTTGAATTGGGTAGAATGAATACAGCCAGTTCTCGCTGTGCATGGCAGTTATTTTCTATAGTCATGGAATTAGCAAATATTCCACCCTTGTTCACAGAGGGGAAGAACAGGGTTAGATTCAGATTCTTGTGATTCTTTGGTCACACCATTTTTGTCAACCAATCAATATATAACCTTGTTTTATGTGTGGTTTTGTTTAAAGACACCTTATTGAACATAGAGTCTTAATTAACATTGAACTCAAGGTCAACTGCACTCTAAATCACTCCCGAACAAAGCTTACCTAAGACTTGGGTGTCGTCCACAAGGCACAGCCAGGCTTGCTCATGTCTAGGAACATCAGATACCACTAGGCTTGGGGGCCATTTTGAACAGGGAAGTCACCAAAAAGAAAAAACATTTCCAAATATGTGGCACTAAATAAACACTGTGAAAAACCTACTTGTTTATAAAGCAGAAACAAGGAAACAGAATGTCACCATGCTCAGTTGGGAATGTGCATAAGGGCAATACCAGTTTGTCACATCAGTAGATGACTGAAAGTACCTAAGGTATTGATTTTGGGGTTACAAATACATCGTGGCATATAGAGTGTTCCTAAGTGCGGAATCCATGATTAATGAGAACCTGATAGCCCCCTTTCACAGTAATTAGAGCTAAAATGCAAAGTGATTGTCTGAGGTCATGACAGAAGTGAGCAAAAAGGTCCCTTTTGGTCCCAGCAGAGTTTCCCCAACAATGGCTTGGCTCCTCTTCCTTCAGCCACCAGTGCCCCACACAGGTCAGCTATTCAAACCCAGAGTTTGAAGTGAGTTACAACACTTCAAACTGTTTCCCAGGTTTCTGGAAAGGAACTTGTGGTCATCTGAATTCAGTAGGTGGTAGGAAACCTCCAAGACCATTTCCCTGTTTCCTGTTGGACCTCCGCAGAAAAATACAGGCCAAAAGTACAGTCAAGCAGAATCCAGTTTTGTGGTGTCTTCCAGTCTTCTCCCCACAACCCAGTTCCTAGTGTAACAAGAGGAAGAGAATTCCAAAACCCTGCAGTGAGGGATGGAGGGCATAGAGAAGCATGTAAAGGAGTTTAACAACAGAAAGAGGGAACCCTAACGTTCCTCCTCCAAGATCTTAAACTGTGTGGATTTTTTTCTCTATGTTTTTCTTTCTTTTTTTTTGGTGGTTCTGGGGTGTTTGAACTCAGGGCTGCTGGCTTGCTAGGCAGGCTCTCTACCACTTGAGCCACTCTGCCGGCCCTCTCCCTGTTTTTCTTTTTGCCATTTTAAAACACTGTCCCTCACTCACATTCCAAATTGGATCAGGTGATCATACATCCAACAGCTTCAAATGCCTCCACACACAGGCCATTATGGGATGTGCTCCAAATTCCACATTTATCTGGCAGGGCCTGCTCAACCCAGGGATGGCCAAAGGTCACTTCCAATAGGGCCAAATGGGACACCAAGGTTTTTCTCCAAACTTCCTCTGCCTGTAGGAATTATACACACAAGTCACTTGGCCACTTCCCAGTCCTATCCCTGGTCCAAGCCATCATCCTCAGGCAATCGCCTCCTAACCATTCTGCCTCCCCCATCCTTGTCCCTCTCATCTATTCTCAGAACACTTACCCAGCAGGATTCTTTTAAACACAACGTAAATCACGATGCTCTGTCAAAACTCTTGGATGGCTTCCCATCTGACCTAGAGGAAAAACTTACAACTCTCTATAGCATTTCCTCTCCATTTACACCCTAAAACTCGTCTTTGTCGCCTCTGTCTTCATTCACCCTGCTCCAGCCACTTGGGACTCCTCTGCTTTTACGCAAAGATGAGGCCCTTCCTCAGGGCCTTTGCACTTACTGTCTATCTGACTGTAAGTTCACTTCTCCCCAGCACAGGTACGTGCTCCCTTCTTTCAGGGCCTTGCCTAACCTCCCTATTTAAAGCTGCAAACCCTTCCAATCTTTTTTACCTCTCTCTCTGCTTCCTTATGTTTCCTTGCACTCATTACCAGCTCCCTTGCATGTTTAGTGGCTGTCTCTCCCAGCAGGACATCATTCCATGAGAGCAGGAATGCTTCTCCACTTCATTGGCTCCTGGAAGTTTCTGGCTCATTGGATCCCGGAGGTGCAGATAAGAAAGGTGAGTACCTTCTTGAGATGGGACAGGGTCACAAATGGCAACAGCCACATGGCTCCTTGCTCTGCTGCCCCACAAAACAGCCCAGAGCCCCCACCACCTGCAGCAAGCAAGGGAGGCGAGGGAAATGGGGGCCCTGGCTTCTGGTTCCTCTGGACACGTGAAAGTGCAGAGAAATAATTTAGCAATAAGCATGTCCTAAAACTGAGGCTGTGCATGACAGGGCTGTTTCATTCTCTGCAATTTCAGAGCAAAGCCAAGGAGCTAGACAGAGGATGGGTGCACATGGGAATATCACGTCATCATGGGCTTGCTCTGCCTGCCCGGCCCTGCAGACAGGTCATCGCACCTGGCAGGAGGCTGTGCCCAATGCCAGTCTTTGAAGGGTCTGCTCAGCCCTAGGGGGCAGGAGAGCGCCTCCTGGCCTCCCTGCCTCTCTTTTCTCCCAAGCTCTCTTCCTTCTCATTCTGCATGCCAACCCCAGGGCTCACCTCTCATTGGCCTCTGGCCTCAGGTTTGCATTTCTTAGCTGTGTGGTGCAGCTTGTCCCACAAAAGGGACAGGACTCACAGGCTCTGAGAGCAGAGGGGTAGGTTGGTTGCACATTTACATTCAGAGAGTCCCCAGAGCTGGGAGAAAAGGAGGCCCAGGTGAAGGGACCCAAGATGCAGACAAGACGTGGCCAGGCCACTCTGATGCTGTCATTCCTGCCCTCCACATTCCCCATGGGACTGAAGACACCACCTCCTCAGCCCCCATCTGCTGTGGCCCTGGCCGTGAGCCAGCAGGGAGCTGAGCTGGCAAGGAGCAGTGAGCTTGGGGGATGATGCGGATGGACAAGTATGGCACACACTTGTCATCCAAGTGGGACACCAGCGAGGCAGAGGCAGAAGGTGTAACATGGGAAACTGGGTTCCATTGCCCTGCCATGCTTTCTGGCTTTAGGTATAGCGGTGACCCTAGAAAGTGTCACATGGTCTTGACATTTTGACCCACCTGATGTTCTGCTCACATTCAAAATCAGTAATGATTTAGCTGACATCTCAGGAGACATTTCCTGTGCCAGGTTCTGGGCTGAGTGCTGCCAGGTGAACTTAAACTCAGCCCTGATCCAGAATTGCCCCCATGAGGAAAGCGACATTCAGCAAAGTCAAGAAACAGAGGCAGTCACATGGCAGATGCAGCACCGGACACCTAGAGCTTGGTCACCTGCGCCTTCTCATCTCCGTCTTTCAACCCCTGACACACCTGAAGGGAGCAGCCTTGGGGTGCCAGCAATGTCCCACACCCTGTGGTGGAGAAAAAGAGCAATTTGCTTCCAGTAATGAGGGGCCAGCACTGTGTCTGGAAGGAGCTTAGCCCTTTGCTGTTTCCTGTTGGATAAAAGAGAAAATAAATAGGCTCAATTTTACTAATTTTTAAATTTCAATGAAGAAAACATTTCTAAGAAGAGAAAGATCAGCAAAGCATGAAGTATATTTTAATAAACCAGGAGAGAACCCTGGCTGTAAACACAGGTTCCCTCCAGCTGGAACTTGATCAAGTACAGAGATGAGGGAAGAGGGTTCTGCTGGGGTCTTTTCTTTGGCCACAGAGGGCAGTGCCAAGGCCACACGTGGGGCCTGACCCACCTTCCTGCCCTTCAAGCCACATCTGGGCTCTAATGGAGAAGGAGGCAGGTACAATACAGAAGGCCCACATGAGGTAGCTGAGAAGTGGGAGAGGAATCCTCTGCCACCCCTGGCCATACTTGCTGGTCCTGCTGTCAGATGAGAAAAGGGGGGGAGGGGACAGATTGTCCCCAAGCTTGTCTGCAGGAAGTTTTAATGGCCAGCTTGGATTGCATTCGCAGGAAGCCACCTCCCTTGAAGCTTGTAAGTCTCCCTTTTTCCTTCTCACCTGGCTTTACTGAGCCCAAGTCCCTGGGAGCCTTTGTTCCTAAGGCACATAAGGAGCATCCCTTCCTGTATTACTGTGATTATCAGCCCATTTGTCTGCATCCTGCCTGCTGGGCCTGGAAAATTCTAGAAGGCCCAAATTTCCATATCCTTTATCTTCTCACCTCCAGTCCCTGACACTACATCTGACCCACAATAGTGTCAGTTAAAGGGTGTTTAATGGAATAAGGGATTAGCACTATAGATTAACTTGCCTCAGGAGATATGAAGAAAATTAACAGAGCAAGTGGGCTTCTGATAGAGAGGAGGTGGGAGAAGGCAGGCATGAACAGCCTCTCGTGAGACCAGACTGAAAGGGGAAACATGTAGAAATGGAAAGGTGAATTTCCTGTCCTTCTCAGTCTTGCCCAGAGTTCCCAGAAGTGGGTCCACCTGTAGGGACATCACCAACAACCCTTCACATAACCACCTGTGTTTCCAGGGTTCCCTGTCCTGTGTTCCCTGTCCTTTCTGCTGACCCCTTCAATGCCAAGTGTAAGAAGAAAGCTCACCTTGTCCCAACAACACAGGCCCCACTGCCTTCTGGGGTTCAGCCCTAACTCTTAAGTCCTGATTCAGCCTTGCAGAAAAATGAGAGTTTCTGTGACAGCTACATTTTTTTGTAATATTTTAAAGGAAGATTTACTTGATAAGTTTCATTTAGTATAACACATTTAAAAGGAAATTACAATACCATGAAAGATTTAAAGCAAGGCCTCAGAATTTATACCAACATAAAGACCAAAATCTTACCAAAGTATCATTACTTCATCTCAAAATTTCCCCATTAACTTTAAAAAAGCTTTAACGTATGTGCCATGCAAGTGAAATCAGAATTAACAAACATGCAAATGTTCCATTTTTAATTGCAGACACAGTTCCTATACTGAGTTTTATAAAAAGAGTGGCTTTCAACACGCATCCAAATGGTGCTCAGTGTAATGTGATTTAACGGCAGCACTTAAGATAATTCAGCTACTCCGACCTAAACATGCTCACTGCTTAAGTGTACATCTCACAATGAGAAAAGCTGAAAATTGTTCAAAATTGTTTTATTAGCCTCCATGCATCCCGAGGGCTGTGAGAAGAGAACAATGTATGTAAGGGTCTAATGAATGCTTACTGCTAAAGCTCATGGTGACAGGCAGTTGGCACAAAATCTTCAGTATATTTGCTTAATTAAGGGAGACTCTGCAGTCAGACATTTAGGACTAGACCTAAAAACTGTCACCAGCCATGAAGTCCTGCTGCGTGCAATTTGCTGAGGACACTGAGGCAAATATAGGCAACACAATGCGTCAATGGAAGCTCACACTTTGTCATCCGGGCAACATTGCATTATTTGGGTCATTTAGTATAGATAGAGAGAGTGAGATGAGTTTGAATCTTTTCTTAAGATACAAAATAGAACACAGAGAAAGAAACAAAACATTCTTAACCATTTACTAGGAACAGTTTGGTAAAGAACAATTTTCCTTTCAGCTCCTCAGAAGTATTGGATACGGACTTGTGAAAAAGAAAAACTACACAGGTTTATTCCTTTGTAGTCTTAAAGCCTGATTCACAGTCAGCACAGGAACCCTTTTTTGTTTTTGTTATATGAGGTCTTCTCTTCGTATCTCACCATGCAGTTCTTTTCCATTCAAGCAAACTCAGTCCTTGTTCTCTTTGTTGACTCAACATCAAGAGGCATGGTGGCACTGGCCGTCCTCGTTCCACAGGCTCGATGGCTGCTGGTCTGTGGTTAGTTCTGTGAAGACCGTGTCAAGAAGGACGAGGTAGCTCAGGAGGCAGAGGCAGGGGGGTTGCAATTTCAAGGCCAGCCAGGGCGAAGTTTGTGAGATGCTATCTCCTGAAATAAAATAAAAACAAAAGAGGTAGAGCGCTTGCCTAGCAAGTGCAAGGCTGTTGGTTCAAGCCCCAGTACCACCAATAAATAAATAAAACAGCAGAGCAGTGAGGGTCCTGGAAAGCACTGTGCAGAAGCAGGGCAGGAGCTGGGCAGAGGGGAAGTGGGGGAGGCCAATTCACAGGCCAGGGTCAGAGGAGGCGGCAGGACAACTGGGGCCTGAGGAGGAGAATGAGGCGGACAAGAAAAGAGTCAAGAACCAAGTCGACCAGACAGAGCAACCAGCAAGGTCAAAAGCTGGGAGGACATGTGGAGTCCCAGGTGGTGAACAGAGAAGGGTGCTTGGGTGGGGGAGGAAGCTGAACTGTCACTTGGGCTTGAGTATATTCTAAGAAGCACGAGAGGTCCCTGAAAGATTTAATCGAGGAAATAATATAACTGACATATTATGTTGAAAGAGCTTCCTCTTGGTGGCATGGGGTGCAATTGCAGTTGTATTAATCTGTTTTTCATTGCTATAATAAAATACCTGACTCTAGGTACTTTATAAAGAAAAGAGGTTTATTAGCCCACACTTTTGGAGGCTGAAAGTCCAAACAGCATGACTCTGGTGTTTGAGAGGGCCTCCCTGAACACATCACATCACAGTAGATGACATCACGATGGAGCATGTGTAAAGGGAGCACATGGTGAGACAAGAAGCCTGAGAGAGGGCCAAACTTGCTGTTTTACAAGAACCTCTCTGGACTCCACCTGTTGAAGGTTCCACCGCCTCCCACACCACCACGTTGAGAACCAGGCTTCCAGCACAGGAGCTTTTGGGGGACACCTTCAAACCACGTCAGTGATCCCACAAGTGATAGGATTGTATGCACACACACCCTCACACACCCACAGAGACCTGATGATTTCTCTGGATTGCACCCATGTCAGTTTCCTAGCTTTGATAGCTCTTCCAGTTGGTTTCCATCTTGCACATGGGTGTGGGGAGCTCCCTGAACATTGTCTAGGTTTTGATCTTTTTTTTTTTCACTTCCCGTGATTCACAATGATTTCAAGATTTCAAGTTTTTAGAATTACAAGATTTTTCTGGCTCAGTACAGAGAAGGAACGGGAGACTGTCACAGTGGATGAAGGAAGATATGGCTTAGTACAAAGGCTGTGCCGAGGGGAACCCACACAGACAGATGGATCGGAAATGCATTTGAAAAGCAGGACACACAGGACCTCCCCATAGATTAGCTGCTGGGTGAAGAGGAGGTGAATCAAGGCGAACTCAGAAATTTATGGCTTAAGCAACTGGATAGATGGAGTGGTATTCTGTAGTTTTTTTTCCTGAAAAAATTATCTTTGGAAAAAATGTTCCCAATTGCCTGTCGCTTGAAAAGAACAAACCCAAACATCTGCTCCGTGACATATTATTAGTACCCTTTGGGACAAAGGGTAAGATTTTAGTGCAGGAGTTGAATTGGAGTTGGAAAATCTGGCTTGTAGTCGTGTGCCACTAGGATTGTGACCCTCCGTGAGTCAGATTTCCATCACTGTCACAAGATACCTGAGACGAATGACGTAAAGAAGGGCAGCTCTATCTGAGTTCAGTCTCACAGGCTCCAATCCACAGTCACTTGGCCACATGGCTCTGGGCCTGTGGTGGCAGAGTACACCAGGGCAGGGCCGCTCACCCCATGGCAGCCAGAAGCCAGGAGGGAGCCAGGGGCCAGAATCCCAGTATCCCCTTCAAGGACATGCCCCCAGTGACCTCCCTCCCCCCACAAGGCCCCCCCCCCCAAAGCTTCCGCCACCTCCCAATAGTGCCATGGGCCAACAACCAAATCTTCAACACATGGTCCTTTGAGGACAGTTAGGATCTGAACTACAGCAGTGCCTCAGTTCTTAACTTTAGAGGATTTTTTTCAGAATGGTTCTAGCTGGAAGTGAATTATGCTCATCCCAGACCAGAAAGGAAGGATGAACAGCAAGGAAGAAAGAAACGGCACTTACGGTTTCCCCATCTAAAGATCTGAAATCTCCAAACGATCACCGTGCAGTTGTGCTAACCCAGAAACTTCTGAACTTGTGCCAGCAACTCAGAGGAACCAGACAGGTTTCTATGCCCAGTCACCGAAGCCCCTTCTCAAGCAACTGTGCATTTTCAGGAGCCTACTGTTAATCCTCACATTAACACATGGTCTCCTTCCATGCCTGTGCTGGGAGCTGTTACAAGGACCAAAACACCAGTAAGACTTGGTTCCTGTCATTAGTACACTTTCTGTCTCATTAGAGACAACCCAAACATGTATTAAGAAGCTAAAAAAAACACACAATGAAGAGCAAGATCAGAAAGTACCAAGAAAAGCAAAAAAAGGTCTATAATTAAAAAGAGAAAGAATGCTGAGCAATCAAGGAAGGCTCCTGAGAGGAGGTGACAATTAGGCTGAGTCTTAAATATGGCTATGTTTTGGATTATTATCTTTAAGGTGGCAGGAGACAGTGAGCAAAGGGATCAAGGGTGATGAGCCTAACTGGCTGGGGTGGTGTGGGGAGAGCAGAAGAGACACTAAACTGGCGCAAAGGAAGGAGGTAGATACCGGAGGTCCTTGAGAGATTTAGTTGATTCAACAGGAGAGAAGGGACTGGTAGAGGATTTATTACTAGAAAGTCAGAGGCAGGAGTTAATGGGGAAGGCATGGATTTAGTGGACAGGGATGGGGAAGAAGCCAGGGGAAGTTTGCAGAATTTCAGGTGTTAGGGGCAGGAGGCAGGGTCTCTGGGCTCTCCAGAGACTGGAAAGGAGAATGGAGAAGGAAATCACAAAGAACCAAGCAGCCTCCTTCTCCTCTGTGGACTGAGGGTATAAGATGGAGTGACTGAGTTTCCTGCCTCTGTCACCTCCTACCTCTAAGGCCTGGGACGGATTCCTCTAGTTTGGTCTCCTTCTACGCAAAATCTGAATCATACTTGCCTTTTATTTCCTTCAAAAGATGCCCGAGGAAAGCACCATAATTTGGAAACATTTTGCAAAATGTAAGTTTCAGGCAGCCGCGCGGTATTCCTGGCCTGCGCTGTAGAACCCGGGCTGTGAGAAGGAGGTGCAGTCTGCCTCTTTCTCAAGTGTCTCAGATTGTCACTCTGGCTAGCTTCAGTCAGGGCTTTGAAGTCTTTCCCTTTGTCCCACAGGGTTATTCTGCTTCTGCTGCTCAACCCTGCGCGCTTCCTCCTCCCTTGTATTTTTATGCTTTTGTTGTGGAGCTGTAAACCAGACCACCAGCTTTGTTAGAACCTTGTGCAAAGCAAGAATAGACTCTGAGGGTATCGCCTATGGACAAAGCAAGAACTTTAGAACATGATTGTTTTGCTTTCACTGCTAATTTTAGTTAATAAAAGTAATCATGCATGAAGAGCTTGTGTTTCACACCTGGGCTTTCAGCTATGTTCTAGGAGGCTGTGGGTTAGCCGTGGCTGAAGAGATCAGATGTTACGTTTCAGCTACTGGAAGCATCACCATGCCTGATGGGGACACATGGAATCAGCCTCAGGGTGTCGTTCTCAGTTAAATAAATAATTTCATCTACAATGTGTATTTCTGTAAAAAGATTGAATGATTGAGTGATCTGTAATATATTTGACAAAGGTGACGAAGTTGATTGTAGGAGCTGGTTTGCACTGAATATTGATGATTCTATTTCGGATGTGTCATATTTGAGGTGATGACAAGACATGTGGAACCATCTCACAGACAACTGCAGATTCAGGACTAGAACTCGGGTGAGAGACAAGGACTACAGCTGGAGACAAAGGTTCAGGAGTCAGGTGCAGATTAACGGTAGATAAAAAACAGACCCCAAGAGGGCACTGCAGAGGACGGTTAGAGTAGCAAGGGGTTGAGCCCTGAGCAAATCCAGAGGTAGAGACTTGAAGATGAAAAGTATAAAATGCCACCTCGGAACTCAAAGAGCGTGACATCTTGGAGACACTAACCAAGTGCATCACGGAAGACTGAGTGTAACAGGTACATAAAAGCTGCCTGAAAGCAGGAGAAAAGCGAGGCAAACCAACCTCCATTTTGCATCTGTGTCCTTTGCTCTGAGCCATTCTTTCATGCAGCCACTGGCAACCGTCTTGGAATTCAGAAAGGACTGGACAAGAGACAAAGATCACCTGCCAGGTGTTGATGACTTACTGTAACAAGGCCCCAATCCTGAGACAATGAGCTACCTGGCCACCTATGACTATGGGAACATGCTTATGCACTTAATAATTAAGCATTCCTCTCCCTCTTCCCACAGTTCTTCCTCCTATTAAAACCTAAAGCACGTGTCTTTTGGGAAGATGGGCTGAAATGCATACTTTTCCCCTGGCCGCCCGTGCCACCTAACAAACTTCCTTTCTCTGACCTCCAAAGTTACTCATCTTTTTGTCTGGGGTGTGGATGGACCTGACCTATGGAATGCAGGAGTTTAGGCCTAGGGCCTAAAATTGTCTATAACATGAGGAGTAACTCAGGGAAACCCACCCCATTTTACAGCCTGTGAGTGTTGCAGGTGGTCAGGAAGACAGTTGTCAAGAGATAGAACGGCCACTAGAGCCTTGCTAGAGGGAGAGGCACTGCGCCTAGCAAAGGTGGCCCTGGGGACTTTGAGCCAACTTCAGTGCATTCAGGGGACCTTTAGCAGAGATATATGTATAGAAATGAGGTGGGGGACTGATACACCCCATGGTAGGATTCTCTTCTCTACCCCAGCCAGCTAGAGTTGTCTCCCCAGGACCACCTCCCCACCTCCTCCAAATTCTTCTGCCTCCAGTTCCCCTGGGAGTTCTGCCTCTAGAACCTGGCCAGACTGCCCTCCCTTGCCTCCCCTTCCTTTCCTGCTATCATGTTTTTTGGAAGCAGGACAGCCTAGGTGACCTCTCCTTTGTCACAACTACAGCTTCTTAGCTTTCTCTACTTGAAACTTTAGCTCTTTCTTCACATTGCTATTCTGGAGTGAGCTTTCTCTTGCTCCTGTTACTACTGAGCCTAACTGGGGGTGACGGGAGATGCAGAAAGGACATAGGATAGAAGACAAAGCTGGGGCCAGGTGTGCTTGGCGCTCTGATGAAAACGTACAACCTCCTTGTTGCTTTTTTACTTCTCTTCTCTTTACTGTGCTTCTTTTCTCTATCTTTTATTCTTTAAGGCCTTGCTTCTAAAGTCTTTCTTTAAAACCTTGCCTCTAAAGTCTTCTTTTCTGTCTTTAAAGTCTCTTTCCTTAGACTTGCTCTGTCCCATGTTTCCTCTTAGATTTTCTTTATCATAATCTCTTTTAGAGTATTTGCCCTCAGACTTGTCCTGTCCCATCAGACTTGCACTGTCCCATGTGCTCTCTTTAGCTTTCTTAAAGCCTCAGTGCTCAGACTTGCAAACAACAGCAGCTGCGTCTAAAACCTGCATTAGCATAACTCTTACAGTCTCCATCCTTAGACTTGCACTGTCCCATGTTCTCTTTAGCTTTTCTTTAGCTTAGCTTTTCTAAAACCTATGTTCTCAGTGCAGAAAGCTGCTCTGGTGGAGACACACCTGCTAGCAGCAGCGGCAGCCAATCAAAACCCCCATCAAAAAACCTCCATCAAAAAATCCCCATGTCCTCCTTCAGCAAGTCTTTTATATACAGTGGTAAACAAGGAGGTGGAGCAACAGTTCTCAGGGAGGGGCGTGACATTGTAACAAAAGGAACCTGTGTTCCTTCTTCTCTGAACTTAAACAACTTAGGAAAAGCAGCTATGCTGTATTCTGCCTCTCACTCTCTTTTGTGGCTGGGGCTGTGCCAAACTCAGCCTGTAGATAAGTGGGCACAACTGTGCTTGTGTCAAGTTCTCAGAGGCTTCTCATAATCCACTCCCCACATTATTCATCAATCATATGCTTAGCATGTTCTCCAGTTAAGTTATAAATTGCCTGCATAAAAAAGCTGTTTTGGGGATTAGGGTCCAGGTGTAGAAGGCCCAGAGCAGGTGCACGGTAAAAGCAGCTCTTATTATCTCCTGAGATTGGTGACTGTATCTGCTGCCCTCTGTACCCTAGCTCATGGCAGGCTCACAATGAAGGCATGTCCATAAGACAGCAAGTCCTCCCCACGTCCAGCTGGCTTCATCTGCCTCTCTCACTGCCTGGGATAGCAATGCTGTCCGACAGCAGTGACTGTAAGAGTTCATTACTGGGAGGTTTTAAGAAGATATCTACCCACTTAATTTTTTTTCAGAAACGTCTGGGGGAAAGCCAACTCTCTTCTTCTTTGATGAAAGATAAGTCGCTTTTGTTAAATATAACATCTCAACCTCTTTCAAAGGGACATTAATCCTGATGACAGACTCTACCTCAGGAAATTGCAGACACATGGGGAATTCCTGGCTCAGGAAGAAAGCCACACAGAGAGTTTTAAACCCCTAGCTCTCTCTGGTGCTTGATCCATTACTGGAGTGAGTAAAGCCATTAGTCCTGTCTGCTCTACTTGGGGATTTCATCTCAGATTTCAGAGCACCTGCAGAATGAGAGGGAGGAGGAAGAAGGGGAGGATCAGGAGAAGGAAAAGAAGGTCAGTGACCAAGTTTTCTTTTTCCAAGTGACATGTATGAGCCCCTGCCTGGATGATTTTCATGACATTATTTTTTGAAAGCCATTTTTAGACTCTGAAGTGGTTTCAAGGCAGTTCACTTTATTGTCTCTGACTCAGCAGAGACACAGGAGCTGGAGCAGTATCTGAGGCCCCAAAGTTAGCTTGCCTCCTTAAGGCATATGTCACAGTCTGGCCTGTGGTTGCATCCGGGGGCGGGGGGGTGGGGGTGGGGATGCAGTCACTGGAATTCCTGGGCCCCATCTCTTTTGCACACCGACCTTCAGACTTTGGCCTTTTGTTTTTTAAGTAAGCATCTTCAGGATCAGAACAAAAAGTCTTGCTTAGTAGATACTTGTGTGAACATTTTACATTCAGACAGTGAATGTATGAAGTGGTGAAGGAAAATGCCTGTGGAGTTTCTTGTCTACCTCCTCCAGGCAGTCCAGGTGCATCTCCATGTCATGTGGATGATGCCCCCAGTGAAACTCAGAGGTGGGTGGCTTGTCCTCAGCACCTGAACCTCACCTTCCTCCTGAGTCTTTCCAAGTAATACCCAGGCCCTTCCTCTATACCAAACATAACCGTTCTCAGAACACCCCATACTCAGCCACTTTCAAAGGAAACAGTTTTCTTGCCCTGTGTTCCTTGTCTGGGCTGCAGGGCCCCACCAGAAACTTCCTGTCCCAATCCTGCTCCTTGCCAGACACTTGGACTTGGGAGGAGACCTGATTCCAACTCACTGGGAAGTTTAGGAGTAAGCCTTACCCAAGAAGGGCCAAGGGATTACAATCAGTCTCTAACTGGATGTGGTTTGTCCCCAAAGGTTCATGTGTTGGAATTTTGGACTTGCTTTTTGCTGTCTGGTGGGACTTCTAGCTCTCGTGGAACTAGATTAGTCCTACGAGAATGAGTGGCTATAAATCAAGGACCCACCATGCCCTGGCCCCTTCTGCCCACCACTGTATCTGTTTCTGCTTCTCCATCATGTTGTCATGCAACCAAGGGGGCCCTCGTAAGGACACTAGTGGCTGTTTGGACCCTCCAGCCACCAGAATTGCGCAAAATAAACCTCTTTATAAACTACCCAGACTCAGGTACTTTGTTACAGCAACGCAAAAATGGATGAAGCCATTCTGCCTCCTGAATTTGCACTGGAGAAATGGGTGGAAATCATGTGGCTAGTGATGGATTGTCTGAGAAGACTGTACACCTGCACCAGGATCAGGAGTGAGCTGAAGAGAGTAGAGGCAGAGGCAGGAGGACCAAGAAAGAAACTGGGTGAGGAGAGATGGCTCCCTGTTGGTGCAGAGCAGAGGGGGGATGCACAGAGGACTGGCTCACCTTAGGATGGAGTCACCATGCTTTGGCTACCTGACCATGAGAGTGGTCTTTAATTGGAAGCTCTTTCCAGCCTCCACTCTGTCAGGATCTGGTTCCCTTTGAGGCTGGCATCCAGTGGCTGCTGCAGGTCCCTGTGGCCAGGGGACTGGAGGTTCAGCTTTTCCCAGCTCCCTAGAGGACCAGACAATATCCTCATTCCCATGTTTTCTACCCACAGCGGTAAGATTAAGCCCTTCCTCATTTCTTGAACTCACAGCGAGTCTGATTTCTGGTGTGGCCACCTGTCACCTTATCACCTGTCACCTGCATTCGTCCACTATGGATTTTTTTTTTTTTTGGCTTAGAAAAAGAAAGTAATGGAGGCTCTGTAAGACAATAATGCATAAGAGTCATGTGGAGGTGTGACATTTCACCTTAAGTGCCTGGACCTCCTGTTGAGCTTGGATTCAACAGAGCCACCTTCGCTCCTCCAGGTTGAAACCAAGTGACCCAGAGCTGGGACCCCAGGGAAGGATGGGAACTAAAACCAGAAAGGCCAAGGGGCCCTAGATGAGGAAAATGGGGAGGGGACCAAAGACAGAAGCGACTTCTTGATGCCCAGTTAGTGGTAAACTTTGAACGGCTTTTGGCGACTCTGTGTTTGCTGATCTAGTCACATGTTCAACAGGGGACACTAAGCAGCCATGAAGTGCTAGGTGATACCCCCAGTGAGTTACTTACCATGCGAGTGCTATGTTACTGCTAGAAGCATGAAGTCCTGATGGAGGCTACAGAGAGTGGGTGCCTGTCAGAGATTGTGGGTGGCTGCCATTTTGTTCAATGGTCTGTGTGTAAATAGCAACTCAGATGAATTGCCAAGTGCAGGAAGTCACTCCTGAGACATTGTCCCTTTTTTCCTTTAACTATCAGGGCACTGACCGAAGCATGCTAGCCTTTCAGGGACCCAAATGGGGAATAATATGCAGATGAAAAGGAGTGCCCAGACAGCTCTCGTCACTTGTAGATAACCACACACTGACCTTCAGAGACATCCCCTGTATTGTCTAGGTGTCTTGGGTCTTTCAGGGGACCATGTCTGCCTTTCCAGTCTGGATTCAGAAGTGGATTCCAGACAATCTCCACTGACTTCCTTAGTACCTAACAGACGATCTGGCCACATTTACTACCTGTTGCTAAGGCCTGCTGTCAGCCAGTTGGCCCCCTAGGTCTCCCGGGTTCACTCGAAGGATACATGGCTCTGGTGAGGAACTTGTGGGATGCTGCATGGGGCTGCGGAACCTGGGGCTCAGGGTCATTGCCACAGGTGAAACTAATATGACTATCTATACTGGTTCTAAGAAACCAAATTGTTGGATCATCTACTTTTGGAATAGAACTTCTGAGAAATAAATGACCCCAATTAAGTAAGTTAAAAGAGTTGAATGTTACAGATGTTTGTTTACAAAAAGTGTATGGACTTTACCCGAGATTGCTGTGCTCTTTCTGATGCAGGACCTCTCCTTTGATAGGGGTGTCCATCAGAGTCAGCTTATGTCAGGAGATAGTGGTCTCCAATGCCCTTAGACTCCTGCAGCCTCTCAGTTGCCCACCCATGCACAGTCAGTGCCCACAGCTGGTGCCTGGTGAGTCTGTCCTTGGAACTCTCTGGAAGAACCTGGATCCTGAACTGCTCAGACCTCTTGTTGCAGAATGATGACGTTTACATATCTTCTACCTCCATGGCTTCCCCGACATTTCTTGTAGGAGATGATGTTGCAAGCAGCAGGGTCTGGTGGTGACCACGTGCGTCCACTAGGTTTGAGCTCAAGGTCAGGCTACACTGCATTCAACCAAACCTCAGAGGTAGCATTTAGATCCCTGGTCCCTTGCACCTGGAAGCAAGAGATCAGAAGCAAGTCTGGCACTCTCGGTTAGTGTGCTGGCTATAGAGCCCTGACAAAGTCAAGTGTGCCTTGGGTAATGGCTGTCACACATCTGACCACTCCTCAGAGGAATACTGCTTCTGCAGCATAGCTCAGTAGAGCATCCACAGAGGTGAGGGGTCTTTGCACAGCCAGGCAGCATGTGCGCTCTGAAGGCCTTCTGCTTCCATTCCATCCATCTTCAGGACAGTGCATTAGACAGTTTTCCATTGCCCTGACAAAATATCTGAGATAATCAACTTAAAAGGAGGAAAGAGTTATTTTAACTCACAGTTTCAGAAGTTGCACCCCATGGTCACTTGGTCTGTTGCTTTGGGCCTATGGCAACACAGTACATCATGGAGGGAGTATACAGCAGAGGAGCAACTTCCACCTTCTGACAGCCAGGAAGAGACAGAGAGAAAGAAGAGATCAGTGTCCCAATATCCCCAGTGACCTAAACCTGCACTAGGCACCTCCTAAAAGTCCCACCACCTCCCAATAAGTTCCACACGCCAGTGGCCAAGTTTTCAACACATGGGGCTTTGGGGGACACTTAAGATTCACACTACAGGAGCCAGAGATGTAGCTCAATGGTAAAGCAGTTGCCGTGCATGTTTGAGGCCCTAGGTTTGATCCCCCACTGAAGAAAAATCCAAAGTACAGCACTTGGGAAACTATATGCACTGGAGTCAGAATGGGATTCTGACTCTTAGGTTACCTCCACATCTCTCGGAGCTCTGTGGTATAGTAACAGGGCTGCCAGTGGCTAGTCCACAACAACACTGGAGCCACATGGCCTTCTTGACCACTTTCTAGCTGTGAGTTACTTCAACTTTCTGTGCCTCAATTTCCTCCTGGAGATAATAATGTCCATCTCATAGGACTGCCACAAGGACTTAGTCTCCCCAGCAAGGATTTTAGAACAATGCCTGACATGAAGCAATTATTTACTATGGAAAACAGCTGAAAAGTAGGGGAGGCAAATGAGCAGGAGGTTTTACGTAGGGCATTTAGACTGCAAGGATTCAGAGTTACCTCTTTTAAATAAAGATTGTCTGCTCTCAGATTCACTGGGTTTTTTACTGTCACTGTCATCCAGACACCTCAGCCTGAGAAATCTGAGGACCTGTGGTCTGAAAAGCAATTTCCCATTGAGCAAGGGGTTCCCAGGACTGAGTTTGTGGGTGTTTCTCTCTAGGACTAAAGGCCTAAGCAAGACTCCCTAGAGAAGTTTTTGTTGTTGTTGTTGCTTTCTTGTGGTAGGGATGGACCCCAGGGCCTTGCTAAGCCACTGAGCTACATCCTCAGCCCAACAAGACCCCATAAAGCTGTCCACCTGCACATGCCTGTCACACATTGGGCTCTCACTGAATGTCCGCTGAGACAAAGGGGAGACGATCCTATGATGTACTTGGGCAGAGTTTCTAGCTCCTTGAGATCTTTCTATGGATGAAGGGTTCCTGCTCATGTCCTTCTGGAGGCCGCATCTTCTCAACACAGAGCTTACCTTGAACTTGGCAAGAGACATATGTGGATGAGCCAGCACAGTGGCTCACATCTGTAATCCCAGCTACTCAGGAGGCAGACATCAGGAGGATCATGGCTTGAAGCCAGCCTGGGCAAATAGTTCCCGAGACCCTATCTTGAAAAACCTGTCACAAAATATTGGGCTGGTGGAGTAGCTCAAGGTGAAAGTCCTGAGTTCAAGCCCCAGTACCACAAAAATAAATAAATAAAGAGAACATATGTGGATGGACAGAGCCTATAGTTTGATAATGCAGCATGTCAGTCAAATTAGACTCAAAATGCAGCCTCCAGTGACATGACCTGGCCTGCAGTTTAGGATATGCAATGGGGAATGCAGTCTAATTACAGCAGCAGGGGAGGCTGACTGTAGCCTGTGTCCAGGCAGCAAGCCAGGCCACACACTAAATGGCCCTTCACCGTACCCATCAGCTGAGCCCAAGCCCAGGTAGAGTTTCAGCCTGTCAGCAGTGGCTTCCCTGTGTCCTCTCAGCTAATCCTGGCATGGAGTTTGGGTGGCTTATGCAAGAGAAAAGAATTCTCCAGGGTCCACGGAATATTTTATTATAGCCCTCTCAGGGTGTGACCCAGATACCTTCTGAAGGTGATGATTTTTTAGGACTAGGAGCCACATGGGTGCTCTTGCTGGAACACAAAGTTGGCATAGGTACAAAATTAAAAGCAACTTAGGTTTGAGAACATTGGTATCCAGAGAAAACATATGCTATTGTGTGACTTACAATGACTGAAGTCAGTAAAGATGTAAAAAAGAATCAGCCAACTTCAATACCAATAATTCATGTTTCACTGAACTTCAGAACTCTTCTGGTTAGTCCATTTTTCACAAATGAGAAAACTGAGGATCTGCGGAAATAAAGTGACTAGTCTAGGTTCTATGGTTTGAATCTTAGATGTCCCCCAAAGGCCCATATGCTGAAGGCTTGGTCACCAGCCTGTGGTACTGTCGTGAGGTGGGGAGACTTTAAGAGGCAGGGCCTAGTGAAAGGAAGCTGGGACATGGAGTGTGTCCTTGAAGAAGATGCTGGTATGCCAACCCCTTCCTCGATCTCTTTTTGTTTCCTGGCTACTGTGAGGCCTATGAGGCCTCACACAGGCCACCCATCCTGGACTGAAATGGCAAACCAAAATAAATCTTTCCTACTTACACGTTTATTATTTGACAGTGTTTGTCAGTTTTCTGTTACTGTGACAGATACTTGAGTACTACAGTGTAAGCAAGGAATGATTATTTCAGCTCATGGTTTCAGAAGTTTCAGTCCATCACAGAGATGAGGCCATGGCAGAGCAGAGCAGCTCACATCATGGCAGCTGGTTAGGAGAGAGGGGGCGGGAGGGGGAGAAGGAAGGAAGGATAGACTGTATTATGGTCTTTTTCCCTTTTATTCCATCGTCTATGGGATGATGCTGTCTACATCGGGGTGGGGTCTTTCCCCTTAGTTACTCCCTTCTGAAAAATCCTCACAGACACACCAGGATGTGTTTTACCAATCTCATAGGTACTTCTCAAGCCAATCAAGTTGACAATCAAAATTGTTCACACAGGCCCTTTAAAAAGAATCCAACCTAACAAACTGTTTAATTTACTCCAAACATCCTTTCAGATATTTTAAAATGAGCACAAGTTTCATGGAGCTATAATCAGAATATTCATGCTATTTTGAGTTCTGGTTTTTTTCCTTTAGCTTATACCTTTAACATTATTTTACCTACAACCCCACATCAATCAACATTTCCACATAGCATCTTACTAGCTTCTATTCCATTATTCCCAGGTACCATACTTTACTATGTCACCAGTACACCCTTTAAAATACATTTTCATCAGGCTGCATGGTGGAGGATGCCATCTGCACTGCCCTGACACTGCCCCGCCATGGACATTTCATTTCCTTTTCACAGACACTGCCACAAATCTTTTTACAGTAGCTGCCGCTGCAGGTTGCTCTGCAAGACTGGTGAAGAAAGCTAATTCTCACTCCTGCCTTTCACCTGTCTCTTTCAGTTAGAAGCTCAGCCCAGGCAATTTTATAATGGGAGAAGGAAGGCAGCCTGGTTTTTGTTTTCTATTTTTATGCTCACCTGGGTCCTATAGTGGTAAAAGTCACATCCAAAGCCAGATGTGGGGTCATTTTCTTCCTTATTTCTCGTGATGCTAGACCACACCAGTGTTGCTATAGGATCAAGGGATGGAGTCCTTACGCTCTGAATATGGCCAGGAGGAAGACAAGGATAACCCCAGAGACACAGGGAACTGCTGCTCACCCACCATACCTACTCCATCTAAAGACCACTTATCATCCCACTTTGCCCCATCAGGAAGTGGACTTCAGAGTCCTCTGGGAACAGCCAAGAGGCATCATCTGAAAGCCAACTCTGAAGAGGCAGCTGAAAAAAATAAGTCACCAGAGCCTATGCTGAACACGTGGTGTGTGCTGGGCCCTGGGAGAGCAGAAATGAATGGCACAGTGCCCAGGTTTTCACCATCTAAAGGAGACAGGAAACCAGCACACAGAGCGAGCACTGCTGGATACGGTAGAGGAAGTGCTAAGGTATGGAGGGAGAATGTACTGCCTTCCTCTGCCCCCCCACCCCCCTGCCCCTCCACCCCCTCCACTCCTCTTCCATCACCCTGACATCTCACTAGGGATTCTGTCCTAACCTGTTTCACAGGGGTGATTCCACCCCCACCTGCCATGAGGCAGGGAGCCTGAGTGGCCTGTGCTAATCAGCATACCTCAGCTTATTAGCTTTAGCCATTGGTTCAGGGGTAGTCATGTGGTCCCAGCAGCCAATATGGCTGGAGGAGGTATGCAGGGACTTCTGGGAAGGAAGAAACACTCTCATTCCCTTTGGATATGCTTGAAGATTGATATAATGGCAATAGTCATCTCATGTCCCCTGAGAGTCAGGTCACCATCAAGGAAGCAGGGTCAAAGGAAGGAAAGAACTTGGGGCCAGGTCACACCTCTTGAGCTGTGAATGCAGACCCACATCTGAAGCTGAGCAGTGACTGGGCCTTTCAGCTTTATGAGACAACAAGTTATCTTTATTTTCTAAGCGTGGCTTGGTTTGGACTCTTTCTTACTTGCATCACAATAATAGAATTGGGTCATGGTTTGGTAGGGAAATCTGGAGGGCTGTAATATGATGTAAACTACAGAGGTACAAGCCAAGCAGAGAAAAAGACTCACTCTGACTAGGTGGGGAGAGTATTCTACACTGGAGCTGGGTGAGGAGTCCTCCTCTTCACCTTCACCAGCCGCTAAGGATCCTCAGAACCACTTAGTTGCCACTTTGTAGATAGGAGAACTCTGACTTGCCTGGAGTCTCAAAGTTGTATAATAATGCTATAATAACCAGAAGAGAGACCTCATCCTTTAAAGGATTTTCTTAGTTTTAATCCAACAGGCTTTTAAAATTTTTATTCATGAATCCAAAAGTGTGGTTGCTATTTTTAAGTTATTGTTATCTCTTGACTGGATAGGCTTTCTTTTGAACTGATCTGTGTTGCAAACTCACAGCTGAGGGGCCTATAAGCATTTCGCAGAGCATGAAGTGAGTCTTGGGACCAGAGCTCCACGTTGCATTGAATCTGATCACATAACAAATGATGCTGCTTTCAGACTATTTACAAACTAGGGGAGGGAGTCTGATGTGATTTCAGGTCCTCACATCCTGGGTAGTGAGAATGGAAGTTCCTGTAGAGTCTGAGGTCTGAAAATTAACTTGAAAAAGGCCGTGCAAGTGAAAGCAGAAAAGGTGAGATATGAATCAGAGCAGTGAAGAATTCTCCCGAGTTCTTGGATGGAAGGTGGAGGAGGAGGGGAAGACAGAATGGGGGAGGGCTGCCAAAAGAAACATCCACCACCACAGTAATCATTCCTGCGTCCCTGTTGACTACAAATTTAAAGGAGAAACAGGAGGCAGAGGGATGGGAGAGATACACCCTAGGAATACAATCCACGTCACAGGAGACAAGATGGAAATGATTAGGAAAAGAAATGGAGAAACCTAGTTTTTAAAAAGGATTAAAGGAAATAACTCCCTCCGAGTTAGAATTAAGAAAAATAAAAGTGCATATATGGCAGCCTTGAAAAAGTAGATCAAGATGGGCGAAACACTCTCCCCCCATAAAAAGAGTTCACACTTCTGGCTTCAATGTTCCCTTTAAGTAAGAAAATGCTTTGATCGAATGAATGGAAGAGTAGAGGGAGGGCTGTAAAAGGAAAATTAATGATCTAATTATGAGTGATAAAAATAAGACAACCATAAAGGGCCAGTATCCCAGTCAGCCCTGCCAGTAATTCAGGCAGTGATTCCCCAAACTTTTCCTACACCTCTCCCCCTCTCTGCTGAATTAATTGTGCAAACCAAGATAATCTGAGATCCACTTGGAGTCTATGCTCTGAGCCGGTGCAGATTCTGAACTGGATACTTTGAATGATGTCTTCTTAGAATGAGTTCCTAGTAAATCTATGAAGTTTCTAAAAATAAAATAAAACTGTAACTTTATTCATGAATTCCACACAGAAATAACCCAGCCTTTGGGTAGAGAGTTATATTTTCTAACATTCTATGTCACTTTGCATTTTTGAAAAGTACAAATGGTGTTGCTTGACATATAAGAAAATTTCAAGGGTGGGAGCATGATTTGTCTCCTCCTAGTCCCCAGCTTCACTAAGGCCATTTTCACCTTCAAGAGCCTTTGTGTCTGAATCCAGTTTCTCGGGCACTGGCTTCCGTGCTGAAGAAAATGAAGGTTCTGCCCAAGTGCTTTTTGATGCAAACTGGTTACAGAACCTTAAACATCTTTTTGGTCAGTCACAGCATTTGGAAGATTATATCTCACTTCTAGCAGGTCCTAAATAAGGAATTCAACCCTTTCTGTGAAAAAACGGGTAAACAAGCAGATGGCAAGGAGATACAATTATGATTTTAAAAAATCATTTAAAACATAATTTTTTTCCTCTCAGAATACAAAACTAGTCGATGCTAGTAATGATAGGTAAAGTCTTCAATTTTCTCAAAAGGGCAAAATGTTTCACTATCCTTGGAATACCACAGGCATATAAAATTGTTCAGAATTGCAGCATAGGCAATAGTCCCTTGGATGCATTGATGTTGGCGTGACTCCTGTCACGACAGCTTTTGATTCTGTTGGCCTCAGATGGATTCAGGAATGTGTGTCTCAACAACACTCCAGGTAAGTCTACACAGGTAGCCCAGGGACCACATTTTGGAGAATACTCACCCAGAGCAATCCCTGGGAAAAAATGTTAGCAAGCAAATGGACCATCTGGTTGAAAAGGAAACATCAGAAGTGGCTGAAGCCTTTGTCGTCTTGGAGTTGACAGTCTATTAGTGACTAATAATTGGAAAAGAAAGATTGTATGTCTCTAATTGGATGGTGCATTTTGCTTTCTTAGCTGTCGTAGTACCATGGTCCCCCATATTTTCATTATGAGGTGTCAGTTTTATGATTTTCTTTGGGATAACTTATTAATATGATATCAGTCAACAGAATGTGAGTAGTTCATAGTGACAGAGCTTCTAATCTGCATGACACATGTGGCTCTCTCTAGAGTAGCCAGAGAGAGCTCAAGTCCAAAGTAAACAATCTCCCCTGCCAGCTGGCAGATAACATCTAATAAAGATTTCTAGGGTATGCACCCAGCAGGACCCCAATCATGATAAATGGCACCTAGTGACAGAGACACAGTAAATGATGGGCATTGTGACAAAGGAGAACTGCATTTGCCCTAGAATTTTCATGCGGAAAGGTGGAGCCAGGGGTAGCAATTGCCTGATTTTTCAGAAACAGACCTAATCAGACATTTCATGTGAAATCTCCTGATCTCACGATATTCCTAATTTTTGCAAAATACACCTTTGCTGTCCAAAGACCACATACCCACAGACTGGATTAGACTCTATCTCGCCAGTTTGATATTCCTACTGTAGTCACTCCCTGAAGCCAGGTCATGAGGCTCTTGAACTTCTAAAAGCAGCTGGCCCAGGGACTGTTGCTCTAGAGCAAGGTCAGCTGACTTTCTCAAAGGGCTCTATAGTAAACATTCCAGGCTTTTCAAAGTGTTTGGTCTCTGTCACATGTATCCAACACTTGGTTGTGACCTGACAGCAGCCAAAGATTATTCTTAGACTGATGGGTGTGGCTGTGTTCCATTCAAGCTTATTTACACAGTCGACTGGTCCACGCACACCACAATTTGCCTACCTCTTCTCCAGATATCACGTTGTGAGAATCTGATATTTGTTTAATGAGTGCAGTTTATGTAATTCTAGAGAAAGAAGTGTATTTTTAATTGCTTATGCTAAAGTTCTTTGTGATACAAATATTTCAAACAGTCCTGGATCCCTATGTGCCAATGCTGTTGAAATACATCACACAGGTGGTATCTTGAAGGGGACCATTGGCTCCCACCGGGCTCCAGCTGATCTTCTACCACCAGTCCCACCTCCACAGCTCAGAGACCTGCTGAACAGCTGGAGCTCTACTTGTTCCCTGGGCCAAATGGGCTTCCAGCCTCAATACCAAACCCATGCTGTGTCCAGCATCCTGTATCCTTGAGACATTACTGTCAACACCAATAAAATAAGGTGTTGAATTTAGCACACCCCTGCCTGTGGAAACCCACAGAGCTGCCACCCAGTAATTGCAGCTGGCGACACTTCCCAACTGTTTGATTCCTGCTGCTTCTGCCATGCATCCCATGTCAGAGTGAAACTCAACTCTCACTTGCAATAAACCTGTGACTGCTGGCTTTTGATCCTGGTCCCCAGACCTCTGAAGTTGCCAGTTTTTGCCAGTCAATCCCCTAGATGAGTAGACTCCAATGCTTCAATGGCCACAGCTAGACACAGGAAGACCTAAATGAATTGTGGGACCAAGGGGACAATAAATGTTTTGAACCCTCATCTTGGAGCAAGGTGGATGAACCACACATCTAAAGGATACTCAGTAATTATCACCTAAGGAATGGTAGTGGGAGGGTGAGAAATGGCTCAGGGTTAGGATCCAGGGGCACAGGCTAATATTTAAAGCTATTCCCACCTGTGGATACCCCTAAAGGGCCCATCAGCCTGGAAATGCATGCACTGACTTCCTCCCCTCCTTGTAAAGCCAGCCAGGGCCTTGGTGTGTGAACAGTAGAGAAAGCAAGCCCTGCCAGTGAATGATTCGCTTTTGTAAGAGCTGGGTTCTCCATTGCCTCTGGTCTCCCTGCTCAGCCTTCACAAAGCAAGTCACAAAGTCTTATTATTCACTGTCAAGACCAATGTAACATGAACACATCTTCATGTGATTCTGAAAAGCTGACACTAATGTGTGGGTGAAGTCCGTCAACTCGCTTTCATCAGGGAAGTAGCCTGGAGTCCATGCTGCAACCCATGTGGGGCCTCCAAGACCTGGGGAAGTAGAGACATGCATTGTTCAGGCAGCAGTAGGGCTGGGCTGGGTGGCCCGAGTTGCTGCAGGCTGCTTGTGTACTAAAAGGATGGAAGAAGGTACTTGGGCTTTTACCACTTCCCCCCACAGAGATCACAGGAAGGCAAGCTTCCAGGAATCCAGGACAGCTGCACAAAGCCACCAGACGCTCTGAGCCAAAGGCTTTTTTCACAAATCATTTATTCCTTCAGGAGGGGTTGGTGGTGTTAGCAGGCCTCTGCTGTGTCCTGTGTCACATGAGAGGAAGGGCTTACAGTACACTGGGCTTGTGTAAGAAAAATCCATTAGCAACCCAAGCAATTTTCTTGTTCTTGAGTCTGCTGATAAAAGGATGCTTCGAGCTATGTTGCAGCTCTAAGTGGGTGAACGTGAGCTTGTGCTTTGGCAGTTCATTGGTAAGGCCTTGCCCAGTTATCTCCAGCAGTAAAATGGAAAGAGTGCTGGCTTGGAGGTCAGAAGTTAGGAGTCCTGAGGACAGATCTGTCCCCTATAACACAGAGACTTGGGGGCTTCAGTTAACCTGCCAGAACCTTAGCATGTTAGTCAGTTTATTGGTAGTAGTTGTTTTTTGTCACTGTGACAAAATGCCTGAGAAAAGAACTTAAGGAAAGAAATTTATTTTGACTCACAGTTTTAGAGGTTTCAACCCAGGCTGGCTGATATTGCTTCTGGGCCTGTGGTGAGGAAGAGTATGGTAGGACAAAGCTGCTTACGTCATGATGGCCAAGAAGCAGAGAGAAAAGGGGGTGGGGGAGCCAAGGACAAGATTTACCCTTCAAAGTCACGCCCCAGTGATCCACTTCCTTCAATGAGGTCTCAGCTCCTAATAGTCCATTTAGTATGAACTCAGACCGGAGGTGCGGCTCAAGCAATACAGCACCCACTTTGCAAGCGCATTGCCCCAAGTTCAAACCCCCGTCCCATAAATAAATAAATAAGAGGCATGCCATTCAGTATGAGCTCATCAGTGGATTAATCCGTGGATGAGATTAACACCTTCATGAACCAATCCTCTCCCAATACCACCACCAGCTGGCAACCACGCCCTCAACACATGAGCCTTTGGGGCCCCTTTATACCCAAACCCCAACACCTGGTTTCTTACTTAGAAGGCATTGTAGAAGGAGGATGATCTCTAAATCTTTTGCTAAGAAAATCTCTGCTCATGTCTTATGACTGGGATATCCTTGTTAGTGTGGTGCCACAGTAAAGCTAGAATTATGCTGGAAGAGATAGAAAAAGACACTGCTTAGCACTCATGTGAGTAGTTTTCTGACAGTGACTTACACATGCCAGCCAGCACGCCGCCCATAATTAGCCATGAGTGGTGGGAGAAGTAGGTCATGCTCAGATCTTCCTCTCTGGGCTGAGGTCTTTCATCACACTTGACAGCCTCTTCAGCAAATTGCAAGACTTCTTGGCCAGCTGTGTGCCCCTTCTTCTAAATGAGACCTTTTTGTCCTTAGAGGGATAGCAGCTCCATGATTTGGGTTTGACTAATCTAAACTCACCTCATCTTCCCTGCTGGTCACTGCCTGGGAAATCAACTGCTCACTCCACAGGCCAGTGTGCCAGCTGCCTTCCTCCTCTCTCAGAACCACCATGTGGAGACTTTTGGCCCTTGACTAGACCTGAGGCACATTTTGGTTTAAAGGGCTCTTCCTGTATCGAGCCCCACTATCACCACCCCTGGTTTGGGGCTCATTGCCTGACTGAGTCTTGTGGAGAATGGTCTAGTTTTTAGTCTGTGCCCCAATCTCTGTTGTGAACTATTACCTGACATCCTCCATCCCGTCTGTCCCAGTGCCATAGATTCTTCATATCAGAATCCCCAGGGATTATAGATTCTTCATATCAGAATCCCCAGGCCAGAGATCCAGGGAGTCTACCCTAAGGGGTGAGGAACTAGGGAGCCCTGGAGCCTCTAAGAAGCAGGGGACCCCATAAATCATGGGAGCAGGGTTGTAATTCCAAAGCCCCACAGGATTTGACATCTGGTCCAACCCAGAACAGGGCCAGCTTCCTGTCAGAAAGGTTCCTAAGAAGTGGGTATATGGGTCAAGACAGGTGTGGCTGTCCCAGGTTCCAGTGGGAGGAGGTAAGACCACCAAGGACCAGGACAGAGGCTAATTAGTTGCAGAAATCCCTGGGGTTAGGCGGGGCAGTGCTGGGTGTCCAGGGCTACAACCAGGGGCAGGTCCTCAGGTGTTGGTGACAACTGTCCCTAATCAGGAAGGCTGCATGTCTCCAGTCCAGAGAATGAGCAGGGTTCAACCTACAGTGGGGTCACCTTTCAACTGCAGCCCTTGACTGGAACTTTTAATATGACCTCAGGATTATTGTCATGCTTTTCAAATTCTTAGTTTAACTATCTCACCTTTTAAAAAATATTAATTCTCCCCAGTTTATGTCCTTACTCTTTTTGTTTATTTTATTCTTTTTTGAAATTTCTAAATCTCATACTGTTTAAATTTCTTGATTCTTTACTTTCTCTTTGTCTTCTCTTTATCTTTGCTTTTATTTTGGAATTTTAGGGTTGTTTTGTTTTGAGACCAGGCCTCACTACGTAGCACCCAGTACTGGGATTAGAGGCATGTGCTACCTTTAGATCCTCGCCTTTTAAACTCTTGTTAATCTTTAAAAACTTAATGTTATTTTTTTTTTCATTTTCTCTTTCTGCTTGTTTTGTTTTTGTCTGTATACTTGTTTGCTTGCTTTTCAGAGGCACTGGGCATTGAACTCAGGGCTTTGTACTTGCTAGGCAAGAGCCCTACCACTTGGGATATACTCCCAGTTCTTTGGCTTTTCAGTTTTTGTTGTTGTTGTTTTTGGATTTTTTTTTTCCAGTAAGGACTCAAACTTTTGCCTGGGCTGGTCTTGGACTGAGATCCTCCTACCTCCACCTACTGAGTGGCTGGGATTACAGGCATGGCCAGGCCACCTCTCCCCGTTGTCTATCTTTTTCATCATCTTTGTCACTCACTAGCTGGATTAGCTCCACATCTTAGAAAACGTCTTAACTTCTCTGAATCTTGGGTTTTGCATCTGTATTTTCTTTTTAGGACTGGGGATGAAACCCAGGGCCTCACAACCACTGAACTACACTCCCAGACCCCGGGTTTCTCATTTCTAACATGGGGATGTGAATAATGCCTGCCTCCTTGTGCTATTGAAGCAGTTACTGAGGACTTGCTAATGCCATCCCCACTGAAGCAGTGACTGGTTCTTCTCAAGTTTTCATCTGCAGAATTTCTTCCCCTTGGCCCAGCATTCTAAATTTTAAGGAAAAGCTGCACCACCATAATTAAGATGTTACTGCCAAATAATCTTCCTTCAAATTTACAAACCCCAGAAAAATCTGGACAGAGAGAGAGAGAGAGAGAACGTGTCCTGAATGAGGAAGACCCCGCACACAGTCTTCCTGTCATCGAGCCCAGCACCTCCTTTCCCTCCCTTTCTTGTAACTGAGTTACCTCCTCATCTTCCAGGGTATCAGTCCTTCAGTAATCCTGATTTTGTTCCCACCAACTCTTGTCTCCCAATAGTGACGAACTTGGGTCAGACAGCATCATTATGAGGTAGGAAGAGGATGGGAATTTAATCCACCTGTGGTGTTTAGAGATGGGGCCTCTAGGTGGTGATTAGGAGTGAAGTCAGTGGAGTGGAGATCCCATGGCTGAACTGTGTTTACAGTAATAAGTGTGTGTTCTGTGGCCTGCAGTATTGACTTTGTCCTGGCTGATTTTCAAGACAAAGTTTACTTTGTAAATGAAATTTGATATTGTTTTTTACCGTCATTGTCATTTTTATCTTTGTTATTTTTATCATTATTATTGTATGATATTAAATACCCAAGTCACCAACTTCAAAAAAAGTAAAAAGAAGAGGGAGGGAGATGAGAAGAAACCTGAATATATGCACATGCCCCCTGTCTTTCACCACATGATGCCCTGCTCTACCTCAAGGTGCTGCCAGCAAGAAGGCCAACAGATATGATGTCTTGACCTTGGGCCTCCAGAACCATGAGCCAAAATAAACCTTGTTTAAAACTTACCTAGTCTATGGTATTTTGTTAAAGCACAGAACATGGCCTAATACAGTTAGGAAGGCAGCATTAGCCAGATTGCCAACACAGCCATCTAGACTGTGTTACATAACACATTTCACATTTCAAGGCTAGTCTGGTTCCTGAGAGCTGGATCTCTGTCATCATCAATTGGAAACTTCTGGCCCAGGCATCACAAATAACATGAAAACATGCTTTCTGAGGGAAGTCCCAACCCTTCACCAGCCTTCACAGTTCCTCCGAGGATCACAGTGATTTCTTCTCCACCTCCCTGTCTGCTGCCTCACTCACTGGAGCAAAATTTAGAAAAAAAGCAGAGTCTTATGAAAACATGCTTCTCACAGCATGCCAGGGCCAAGGCTCACAGACTGCTGTCTTCAAGACCTGTGTGAGGAAACAAATTTTTCTTTCACACAACAATGAAGTGTGAATTGTGTTGAACTGTAGTATAAAGGGTCAAGAGATAGGATAGCAAAAGCAATGCTCAGTGTGAGCAAGGACCTTTCTCCCAGCATAGCACATGACATTCTGGATATGACTGAAGTCCCATTTGATCACAGTTATCCTATCCCCATTGGACACTGGACCCTAGGCTCTGCTCCAAGAAACCCAGAGCATACCAAGTGCCTTCTTTGCTGTTGTTGGCATGAAGAGAGGCTAGAGAAAAAGACATTCCCCTAGCTTCCTCTTTCTTGTGACTACAGAAATTGGGACCAGCTGAAAAACTGGCATCCTCTCTCAAATCACTTTAAATCACTCAGTAGTGCCAAAGGGAAGGTTGGGATGCCAGTGCAAACAATTCAAGGGTCTGGAGGCAGTTTGGGTGTCTATATCATACAGCTACATCCTTGTTGCACCTCAGGAATTTTTTCACAGAGCCTCGGTCCTCAAATTGGTACTTTTGGAAACAGGATTTTCATGTATCCCACTCAGGCTTTGGTGAAAGGACTCACTAACACTCTCCTAAGAGGCTGATCTATAAACAAACTTGTTAACTTTATGACATAAGCTTGCCACAGACTGTATTTCAAATTCAGAGGACTGAAATGGTTGTTAATGGTTTTATAACAGGAAAATTTTTATCAATGCTTTGGACAGAGTCCAGTGAACCACACTGGCCTCCCAATGCAGCCAGTGCTTCTCCAGGTACTGGAATCTCTGTTCTTACCTCACCCTTCCTTCCGAATCCTCTGTCCCACCACCATTCTTCTGCCCAGGGCTCCAACACGGCTTCTGAGCAGTTTCTCTGGTACCCAGAGGCTTCTGTCTGAATCCTTCCCATTCCTGAGACTTTGACCTTTCTCACTCTGTGTTTTGAGATGCCTCTTCTTGATGGCACATGAAGGACATTCTGGCTATATCAGATATCTATATCTGAGTTAGAACACAGAAGGACACAGTAGCCTCTCAATCATTTGTTGATTCATATGGTCAGACCTTGGAGCCTGCCTATCCGACCTTCATTTGGAAAAAAGGGGCAACTTTTCTCAATCTGCTAGTTAGTTCAGCTCAGTGGGAAGAAATAGAAAGGCTCAGAGTGTGGCTCTGGGAGTGTGGTCACCAAGAGGGTCACTCTGTGGCTTTGGGAGATGATTTGGACATACTAGGCTTGGGCTGCCCTCCCACAGTCACCAACCATGTGACAAAGGAGAGCCTGCTCCCCCTCTCAGGACTGCTACAGAAGCTAAATGGAGCTGGGGGCACTGTGGCTTCTATATGACTGTTGTCTTTCTTTGGAGCATTATATCATCTGAATCAAGTTAGCCTTGAAATTAAAGTGTCATTTGGTATTTTATGTAGTCAGTGCATTCTTGTTAACGTGTGTCCCTCCCACTGTTGATTTCAGAAAACTATCCAGGTTTTCCTTTCAGGCACAGAGGACAGTAGGAGTTGAAATTTTAGTCCCTTCTGGCTCTTAATTATTGTGGCTTATGATGCTCTTCTGGGGAAGTGTGCAAATGGTATAACTTTATACTTTCATAGTGAAATATCTCAATAGATCACCAAATGAACACCCATGAAACAACCACTCAGGTGAATAAATAAAAAAATGCAGTGTCACAGAAGACACCTGTGTCCCTCCTGGCTGTTACCCCTTTCCTCCCTACCTCAGAAGCAACCACCATCTTGACTTGTACGGTAAACTTTAGTTTTGCTGTTTGCTTCTTTGTATCTGGCTTCTTTTACTCAACATGTTTTTGAGATGTATTCTTTTTAGAGTATAGTTGTAAGGGATTTATTGTAACTGCCCTTCAGAACTCCACTGTATACCATCATCCATCCATCCTACTGACTATGGACTTATGGGTTATTTCAACATAATGATACCATGAATGCTCTTTATTATCTCTCTGTGTTCACAGGCACCATTTCTGTATGGTACATAAGAGTGAAATTGCTGGACTACAGCATGTGTGTATATCTTCACTGTGAATAAATAGTGCCCAAATGTTTTCCAAGGAGGCTGTAGCAGTTTCTATTCCCACCAGCTGTGCAGGAGAGCTCTTGTCCCTTGTCATCACCATCAACAACCGGGACTTTCATAAACTCTCAATATTCATGAAGTAGCCTCAGAATACTGCTATCTGTATGTATTTCATGTTTGACTTTGCTGCCATGCTTTTAAATATTCATAATAAGCATATATAGAATACGGAAACAACTAAATTGTGATATCCCATTTGGGACTCAGTTATATTTCCATAGACTAAGCCCACCTCTCAGTGCACATAGGCTTCCTCACCTGCTGGGCATGGACCTGCCAGCTGCCCCTACACGTTCAGAAACACTGCTAATCTAATGTGCTATCAGGACTAAACAGTTACCCTCTACGTAGTTATCATTTTGTCTTTTTCTATAGAAAATCACCTTGAATGCTCTGAAGTAACTTTTAAAGGATCAATGTTTAGTTTTTGTAAGGAGATAAATTCTTCATAAGCATCAGCTTTCACAGTTACGCATTAATACTGTCAGTCTATTTGAGAAAATACTAAAGAAGAGTGCTTTACACAAATCACCTGCATACAGGCTTTCTCAACATTTCTGATGGAATGACCGGAGACCTTCAGAAAAGCCATTCCCAATCTAGCGAAATTGACAGGCACCACTGCCATCATTCCTGAAGAAAAGCAAAGGGGGAAAAAAAAAAACACCTCAATTCTCATCAGAAAACTAAGACGAGGCTCTGGTTCAGTTCCACAGGTTGTGCTCTGCTTCTGCTGGGTCATCTGGCACAAAGCTGACCTGCTCAGGAGGAAGTGAACTGTGTCCCTACTTCTACTCTGTCTTTGTTTGGGACAGAATTTTCACCAGACTCAGAAACCAGGGGTGTAGCTAAAGGATAAATGCTCACTTAAAAAAAACAAAAACAGTTCAGATCTACCAAGAGAAAACAATAATAACTTAAAATCAGTGGGAGAAGACAAAAATGCAAAGTTACTGGGTCTCACTTGGAGGAACACAATATAAGCTTGATGTGAGAGTCCCTCATCAGCAGCGCGAGTCTCCCCTGAGTGAGACTCACCCAGCTCCAAGTCACATGCCTTCCACAGGAACTCCTTCCCTTTATGTGCTTCCAGCTTTGCAGGAATTGTTCCACAGTCACAGCAATGCTTCCTGCCCCAGCAGAGCTCTGTCCTCTCCCCAGTTCAAGAGTTCAAAGCTTCTAGGAAATGAAGGACATCTGTCCATGGATCATCCCGGGATATGACCTGAGCACGACAGCTCAATGAACTTCCATCATGCTTGAAGCTGCTGGCAATATTGAATCCTGCGTGGCGCAGCAGAAATGCACGGGGTAAGTACATAGTCAGATTCCTCAGCATACATAGCACGTGCTATCAAGATCTCATCTCTCCCAAATCATTTCATTGTTTTTTCAGTACTGAAGTTTGAACTCAAGTTCTCATGTTTGCTAGGCAGGCAATCTACCACTTGAGCCCAAGTCCGTGGCCCTTTCTGCTTTAGTTATTATCAAATGGCGGGGGAGGGGGGAGGGCTCTCATTTTGCCCCAGCTGGTCTGAATTGTAATCCTCCTTTTTATGCCTCCCATGTAGCTAGGAAAACAGGCACATGCCACCACACTCATCTCATTGATTGAAATGGAGTCTCACTAATTTTTTGGCTGGGCTAGCCTTAATCCTCCTGGTTTCCGTTTCCCTTTTAGCTGAAATTACAAGCAGGAGCCACCTCGTCCTGCTTACTCTAAAATTTTTTATAATATAACCCAGGCATTTTCTGCAAAGATAACACTTTCAAAGCCTTTCTTCTGGAAATCACCCTTTCCTTTAACATTCAAATGAAATGTGCAGATGGAATGGGAAAGGTCAAGGTCAATGCACCCCAACAAAAATACAGTTGCTTCCAGTGACAAAATGGATGTTTTTGAATATCTAACATATTTAAGGATGCCTTGCAAGGTGCCCGCTACATCTCTCCAGACTCTTGATAATCCAATGAGTTTTCTTTCACTCTCTCACCAAGTCTCAAAACATAACCGCACCGAGCGCAGCTGAGAGTTGGTTTCCTGAAGCTGCTGGGAGTTCAAGGCCTCATCAGGCAAAGTGACCACAGCCAGTCAGGGCGAATGCTGGGCTAGAAATCAGTGTTCTCTAAAAGCTCTCTGAAACATCAAGACAGCCTGCAGTAGGAATGATCCTGCTAACTCATCAATAAATTGCCTGCCATTTCTACAGGCATTCGGGATCATGTCATCTCCCCTCTGCTAGCTGTGACTGGCTGTGACCGGTCCACATTTTGCCCACAGTGGAAGTTGGCTGACCTGAACGGGCAGCCAGATGCTTCACAGAAAGTGGCTTTAGCTCCTTGGGCCCAGTTTTCCTGTGAAGAATGACCTATCGCTAACCAGCATCCCAGTGAGACCTCAAATAAATTATACTTGACTCCCAATAATTTTCAGATGAAATTATGTGAAAAACAAAGGGCCAAGGAGGAAGAAGAATGGAGCAGACATCTTACTGTGCTCTTGAGGAGGGCAAATGGAAAGACAGGAAGACTGCTGTTGCCAGGCAACACCCCTCCAGCTTCCGGTTGGGGCCCTGACTATGAAATGGCTTCCTGTGTCCTCACATGTGCCTGCCTGGCGGCTAAGCTGTGGCCACTCTGTACGTGAGACCCGAATCTCTATCCTGATTTGTGTTGCCCTAGAAATGGTCCACTTCTAAGCTTCTTCCATTTCCAAGAATTCTAGGCCCCTCTGTGCATGTCATGAGTATTATATAATCTATAGGAAAGCAGTGTGTACGGACAAATCTCATGCAGATTGAGCCAGCTCCTTGGAAGTTCTCCATTCTTTCCCCATCAGCTGCCAGATTTGGAAGGCCAACTGACACTCAGCCAGGCCATTTTATTCATCACTGTACAAAACCAGACTTTGGCCCCTCTCTTGCTAAGACTCACAGAATACAAAGGCTGGGAAGAGCTAGGGGATCCCTCACTTTTCCCTTGACAACCCTGGCCCCATCTTGGGATTTAAATGAAGCATTTGGCTCCAGCTATTGTAAACCTGTCTTCCTTATGATGGAGTACTTGTGGCTCTATTCTCTGAAGAGCACTGAAATGTAGTCCAAGGAACAGCTGGATGTGCACGAGGGAGGGCGGTCTCCACCTCTGGGGGGAGTGACCATCAGGGCCTGAGGCTTCCATGGCAGGAATGTGTAGGGTGACAGGAAGCTCTTTCATTTCATAGAACCCTTCTGATATAATCCAAGAGCCTGCTATTGGGATGTCAGTTTTCTTCTGAAGGTCATCCTTTCCTTTAATATCCCAGAAGAGTAACCTGAGTCCACCTAATATTCATTGTGAAGCCCAGAGCCATGTCTGCTGGGAGTCTCAAAGAAATTAGATTCCTCTTGGTGTTCTCTCTCTCTCTCTCTCTCTCTCTCTCTCTCTCTCTCTCTCTCATCTTCCTTTTCTACTTATGCCTCTTCACCCTATTCCTATACTGTTCCTCTTCCTTCATTCCTAAAGTGTGGAAAAGACATTTTAGTGAAAATTGCAAGAATGGACAAAAGAATTTTAGCCCAATTCAGGTGATAACATACAAATGAGCATGCAGATATGAGAACACAAAAATGTCTGTTTCCTCCTACAACACTCTCAACACTTCAACACAGAACACTTCTGTGACCAGATGTGTGTGGTTTTCTTGGTTTTATTTATTTGTTTGTTTTGTTTTCACACCAATCAGTTCTCCAATTGAATCCCAGAGGTTAAGGGTTCAGTTCTATGAGATCCACCACACAAACATACACACGTGCAAACACACACACACACATTTTGGATGCCAATGGAAAAGCTAGGGCAAACTGGCTATGAATTGAGGCATTTCCACCATATAGCCTTGAGGTCTGTCCTTTGCTAGAACAGATAAAACTCAAGAAAAGCCACACAGAAGAGATGCCCAGGGCAAGGTTCCATGCTCTTTTCAGAGCATGATATCCTCTCTGTGTTTGGCAAACTGGAAGCTCTCTGAGCCCTAGGCTGAGAATTTGTCTGGAGTCTTCATTACATATGCATGAACAATTGAATCACTGGCCATTGATCAACTCATCGTCTGGCCTCTTTCCGTTCCCAGGAGGTCAGATGGAAGGACCTAAAAATTGCAACCCTGCTACTGCAAAGTTGGTTCCTCTGGCAATCAGACCCATGCTCTAGATAGTCCAGGACTGTCTAGGAGCCCCAGGGCACAGTCACATCATTAGCATACAAAAACATATTTGTCTCTTTCAAAATTCATGTGAGCTACCCTGGTCTCCCATTTCCCCAGCCGCCCTCACGACAGAGACTCCTTGTGGGCCTTCCTTCCCTTCCAGGCTTCACAGGTGTCCTGCGACCTTTTACTTGCCTTTAAGTTCCATCAGTTAGCCCTTGGGAGGATGAAGCAGGAAGATCTTGAGTTCAAGGCCAGAGTGGACTCTATAATGGACTATATAACAAATGAAAATACCTCCTCTTACTCAGATTGTGTGCCCCTAACTCAGAAATTCTGCTACTGCAATGCACAGCTATTTCTTTATCTGAAGCCTCTTGTACCCAGGGAAGTAAAATATCTCATTAGATTAAAAATAATTTAACCAATTCTTTACCAAATCTAAAAATGAGATATATTTTCATTCCTACTTCTATTCATCAGTAGAAAAAGCTCCTCAGGGAAACTACCAGGCTATATTTCAATGTAACTGGAAGACTCTGAAGAGCCCCAATCATAGAAATGACAGATGTTTGGGAGATGGAAAAGTTAATTACCTCTTTTGAGCTTTAGACATTGTATATGTATATCAAATGATCATAATTCCTTGTACCCATAAACATGTACAAATATTATGTGTCAATTACAAATGAATAAAATAAATAAATATTGCTTAAAACTAACATCAGATTTCCACATATGTTGAATTTCCCTATCGGACCTAGAATAATATTAACCATAAGATATCTTTATTCATGTAACTATGGAGGAGCATCTCCAAGTAAAACTGGACTACCAAAGGCTACACCTTCAAAACAGGGGTAAATGAGAATAAATCCACAGAAATAAGTAAAAGAAATCTCACAAGTTACACTGGCACTGGGTCAAGGTAGGAAAAATTTATTCCTTAGGAAATTTGAACTCATACTATGGAGACAACTTTATTTAGAACTGTCGACAAATACTCTAGAGTAACTTGATTTCAATCCAGATGAATACAATTGTAAGACAGATTCCAATTTTAGAAGTTGTGAAAATATCAGGAAAATATGCCTCTTAAAACCAAGAAATCAACCAGTCATGTCAAGTGAAGACAAACAGGAATATTTTCAAGTCAGCATTCCTTATAGCAAGATGATGAAAATGGTCTTACTTAGGAAACAAGAACAGAGCTTTGTCCATCTGTTGTGTTCTGTTAGCCATACTGTGTCCTTTCTCACATCAGTTTCTTATACTCAGCTAATTGCAGAAGAAGTAGAAAGTTTCTGAAGGGAATCAGTATAGAATCACTAGAAATAGAATGAATTTTGAATTAGATAGACTCACTTAGGTTCAGATCTTTAACAACTGTGTTATCTTGAACAAATTGCTTTGTTTCTCTGAGCCTCTAACTGTATGACCTTTAGGTAAAGTCAACAGAATGCAGAGTTGTAAAAATTAAATATCACATGTGTGAAACAACTGGCATGGGACATCTGATACTCATTCAACAATTTTGGCTATTATTATGACTACATTCCTTTTTAGAGATTTGTTTTCGTTTTAGGACTCAACCTACAGGAAGCACAATAACCAAGGAAGATACTTTCCTTCAGCTGTTCATTTAGTAATAAATGTGAGTATTGATGGAGTCCTAAGTCCTAGTTGAACTTGAGTCCTGGACTCTAGTGTTAGTCCAATTCCAATTGGCAGCTTGGTGGCCCTGCCTCCTCCCCAAAAGGCTGTAAAGAACTGATTCTTGTGTGGTGATGCTTTCCTCAAACCATCACTGAAGGGAGTCCCACTGTCTCTATCCTGGAGGAGTGAGGGAACCTTCACTTTTGGAAGATTTGAAATAAATGGTTTCCATTCTGCAAACATTTACTAAGTATCTCCGAAGTTTCAAACTCTGGACCATGTTGCAGGGACACAGAGATGAACAGAACATCTCAGTGGAGAAAAGAGCAAGAAGAATGAGCTATGATAACCAAGTGCCAACTCCACAAGCAAGGCAGTCAAGGTAGGAAGAGGACTGCGAGGACACATTGACTCTGCCTCAGGAAATCAAGAAAGGCTTCAAAGAGAATGCGATGCTTCAGTGGGCATAAAAGACGTCCAGTGCTTCGCCAGGTGCATAATGCTGGAGTCTTAGAGATGCACTACATCGCATCCACTTATTTCTCCCCATCCCAAGTATGGAGTCAAGTATGAAAGTCAAGCACAAAGACAAACCAGTGGGGTCAAAAGGTCAGCTTCAGTGCTGAGAAAGACAATTGAAGAACATGGTTAAAAGACCATGCCACATAAGGAGGAATTTTATAGGAAGAAACCTGACAATCCCCACCTTGGCTAGGCAACCAACGCCAATGTCAAGAGTCATAAATCATGTTGGTAGCAGGTACCTTTGATAGGATATGAGGTGAATGGTGTTTTACCTTTGTGGTCTCCCTCTCCCCAACCCATAATCATGAGAAAAACATCAGACAAATCCCAGTTGTGGGACTTTCTACACAATTCCTGACCAGTACTCCTCCAAACTGTCAAAGTCATCAAAAACAAAGTAACCCAAGAAACGGTCCCAGCCAAGAGGACCCTAAGAAGACATGGCAACCTGATATCTGTCACAGTGCTGTGTCCTAAATGGAATCCTGAAACAGAAAGAGGACATTCAATAATACCTAAGGAACTCTAAATTAACTGTGGACTTTAATGATGTATTAATTGATATCAATAGTAATGATCATAAAATGATCAATAATGAGCCAATGGTCATTAACAGTGACAATGCATGATACTATTGCAAGATGTCAATAATAGGGGAAACCCAGCATGGGTTTCTCTCTGAAGCTGTCTTCTGAATTTTCCCTGAACTGTCTTCTCAGCTTTTCCATAAATCTAAAATTGTTCTAAAAAATAAAGACCCTACTGTGGTTGTCCCGCCAAGACTCATGTTTTAATTGCCAACATAACGGTAATAAGAAACATTTGAGTCATGAGAGCTCTGCTTCACGGATGGATTAATGTAGTTCTCTTAGGCCTGGGTTAGTTTTGACGAGAGTGAGTTGTTAGAAAGCAGGGTCCCCTCATGCTTTATCCTGTTTGCCCTTCCACTTTCCATCACGAGCTGAAGAGCATGAGGCCCTCGCCAGACGCTAAGCAGACGCTGGTGGTATGCTCTTGGACTTTCCAGCCTCCAGAAACATAAATCTCTTTCCCTTATAAATTACCAAGCCTCAGGTACTCTGTTATAATACTAAAACTGGATAAAGACAGACTATTAAAAAGAAAAAATGGAGGGCATACCCACATGTGCTAGCCTCCCCATCCAAGCACAGACCATAGTGCGGCTATATGAGAACTGCAGAGCAGAGTCCCTGATCCGGGATTGCTGCCCAGGACAACAAGGAGAAAATAGATCCCAGAACTTGAAAGCATTTAATTGATTGAACCTGCTCAGCCATGGAGACTCAGAGAAAAGTGGTAGAGGCCTGGTGTGTTTCCAGAGAGGCCCCATAGCAAAGCAGACAGTGTATGGATCCTGGAGCGAGCTGCCTGAACCCGAAAGCCTGGGACTGCCACTGTCTACACATGTGAACTTAGCAGGCTACTGAACCTCTCAGAGTCTCCATTTTGTGATCTGTAAGATGGAAATGGCAATAATATCAACCTGAATGAACCAGGAGAGGATTAAACAAGATACTACATGTAAAATGGCTGAAACAGTCCCTGGTACACAGGGGTACCAGGTGCTCAGTGGGTACAAGACATTATTGTTGCTGTCACGGAGACAGAAAGCCAGGGGAAGGAGGTCAGCATGGGGGATCTGAAAGCTGCCCCTTGGGGCAGGGAGATGAGAAGGGCAGCTTTCTGGGAGTCTTGGGTCAATGCTATGCCTGAAGATAAGGTTCCCATGGGGACATCAGGTGAGATCAGATTGGGACAGAAGAGATGGGCTCAGGAATGAAAGACGTCAAGCCAGGGCTCTCAGCCTTTCTAGGGATAGATAGGAATATAGAAAGCTATGGTGGGCAGACTTTTTCTAGAAAGGACCAGATAGTAAATATTGCAGGCACTGTAGGCCAAGAGAAAAAAAAAATCCAAGATATTATGTAGGCAATTATAGACAAGAGTAAAATTTCCATGAACAAAAGTGGATTTTCTGAAAAGCTGGAATTCTTGAACACCAGATAGATTTAAAAACAACTATTTAGGAAGCCTAATGCAGTTGTGTAGTTTAATTCTACCCTGTCTCAATTGTCGACCCTCTGCTGTAGTTAAAGCATGGGTTAAAAACAGAGCCAAGCAGCCCAGGTATACTGAGGATTTCTGCAGCCTATGATTATTAGCAGATCTTCAGCAATTACTGATTGGAAAGCAATGCCCCTGACTTACTGCTGTTCTCCCATTCTCTGTACTTTGAAGACTGTGGAGTAGCTGGCAATAAAGACGTCCCAGTACCAGAGTCAGAGTGGCACTTCAGACACTTCCAAGTCACAGCCACACCTCTGTGATTTATGGTGCGCCGAGCAGAGCAGCAGAGCAACAACTCTGCCTTTACTGCAGACAGCAGGTGAGTGAATGTGTGTGATGTGTGTCTCAATAAAATTTTATTTATGGACATGGAATTTTTAATTTCACATAATTTTAAATGTCATGAAACATTCTCTTTATTCTATCCCAACCAGTTAAGAAAAGGAAAACTGTTCTTAGCTTCAAGACCCTGTAAGAACAGCCAGCCAGTTGGATTTGGCCTGCAGGCCATAGTTGGCCCATTCCTGTATTAATGGATGGTTGCATTGAATCTTAGAAAATCACACACCTTAAGCATCAAGTCTTCATTTTCTGGAGCTAAGTGCAGCATCCTCTGCAGAAGCAGCAAGGATTCAGGGAGGCCATGTGGTCTCCTCGTCCCCTCCAACTGCCCGGTGCACTTTGCAATGTCTCCCCCACCCCCCCACCCCACCCCCGCCACCAGCAGCAGCTGCTGTCTGAGACAGCAGTACCGTGAAACTCAGAAAAATCTGAATCACTCCAAAAAGAGCCAGCTCTGGGCTCCTGCTACTGTTAAGAGAGGCTTATTTTAGCCTCAAGACTGTCGCCAAAACTATGAGCTCAGTTCCATTGCTATAACTTTTGTCCATGGCACCTTCTAATTATGTGAGTCATGCCACTAAAGGAATCTATCAGCACCCAGCCTCATGGGAAGGGACTTACCGTGCTCTTGAAGATGGTGACATTGTGAACACCTAAGAATCTGAGACCATATAGGGATGGCACGCCCACAATTAAAGTAGTCTTCGATTTTGTAACTGAGTTGGTTTGCATGTCGGAACAGGAGTTTTGATTTGGGGAATGGCATTCACAGGTGCTGCTATTCCTACTGTGTGCAGAATATGGTTCTAGATGAATGGGTGCTAGAGGAATAGAGGAGCGTAAGGTAAAAAAGAGGAAATACAGTGTGCACCTGTAGTAACGGCTACTTGGGAGACTGAGGCAAAAGGGTCACAGGAGCCCAGCAGTTGAAGGCCAGCCTGAGAAACAGCAAGACCATGTGTCAAAAACAGGAACTACAAAGAAAAGAAAAAGAGAAAGGAAACCCCTTGTCCTGAAGTAGCCCTGAGCCTCAGAAATGATCTGCTGCTGTAATAGAAATGCCACAGACGGGGCAATGGATAAACAGTAGTTTATTTGGCTTACAGTTCTGAAGGCCAAGTCCAAGTGCTGGTATCTGGTGAGGCCTTCATGCTGCATTGTAGCGTGGAGGAAGTGCAAGCTACATGGGTGCGGCAGTGAGAGGAAACCTGGCCACACCTATCCTTTACATCAGGAAGCCCCTGCCTTGAGAATAACACTCAATAACCCACTCGTGAGAGCACAGTCTCCATGCTGTAGTCACATCTAAAAGGTCCCCACCCCTTCACGCTGTTACAGTGGTAACCAAATTTCAACCTGAGTTTAGGAGGGACTTCAAACCTGAGCAAAGGGCCAGCTCATTTTACAGAGGAGCCAAGACCAGAGAGGTCAGTGGATGTCCAAGGTCCACACTAAGTTGTGGTAGTGAGAGAGCCGGACCCTCAGTGTCCGCAAGCTGGGAATGACATGGTGGAGAAATACTTTTCCCTTTGAACTGGCCCAATCCACAGAATTTGTCTCCATTTACCCTGCAGTCTCATGTTCCTCCCCTTGAGGAAGGGGACATTTGGTTTAGAGTCCAGGGCAGTGTTATGTCCATCTATGACATGCTTTTCACTCACGACAGTGTCTGGTTTGAGCAATCTGTGGTCACCCTAGTATTCGACCTGTTGAAGAAGGTGAAGAAGTTAATGTACTGCTCCTGTCTGTCAGGCCTCAGGGACAAGCAAGAGGTGAGGTGGTCCTGTTTTAAGACTGCAGGCCGCCATTAGATAGCTTGAAACTTGTTAACACCACACTTGTTTCCATCTCCCACCTGTTACTGTAGCTATGAGTCAGGTCCAAGGGATCTCTCAACTCTGCAGCAACCTTCTGCATGCACACAGGCTCCACACGCAGCCCAGGGGCAGCCGGGGGCACATGCAGACCCACCAGCAGCACACCTGTACTGCGGCTCAAACAGCCCTGGGACCCAGATGCCATCCCAAGCAGCAACAGCTCGGAAATCAGTTGCCCTTTGAAAAGCAGAAAGGTTCAAAATGTTCACTTGGTGCTGAAAAACAAGTCTGGCAGGAGACTAACCACATGTCCTGTGTAACTCTGAGCTTCCTGACTTCAGCTAACAAGAGAAGGAAGGAGGAGCAGGGAATCTGTTTCCAGCAGGTCCCTCACAGTGTGGGCTGTGGATCCCAACAAACAGAGGGGTAAAATGCAGCTTCCTGATGGCCATCTGAGATCCAGAGGTCTGCAAAGAGGGCAATGAAGGACCCAGGCTACCCCACTACATAACAAGCAGTTGAAAGACTGACTTAGAAACAGGTGTCAACAAGTGTATTTCCCAAGCCTCTCTCTTTGTGCCTTTTCCTCTGTCTTGTGGTCACTTAATGGGCCTTTTTCCTAAAGCTGACAGTAAGATCCCTGAGGACAGATTCTGATTAATGAAAGAATCCATCAGGCAATTAATCAATCAAAGAAGGGCAAAGGAGAGCAAGGAAGGGAGGAGTCAATCACTCGGTCATCAGATCTTAGGATTTTAAGCTGCAATGGTTGACCATCTCCTGCTCGTTCCTCAGGAATTCAGGGTGCCTAGGTTCACATAATTCAGAGGGTGTTGTGTTGTCCTCACTGGAATCTGCCTGATCTCCTGGTGGTCTTGCCTTCAGCATGTAGCCATGCCCCTGTACTCCAGGTGCCTTCAGATACCTTTTTCTATGTGTGCCATGACATAAAAAACAAAAATAGCAATAAGGCTGGGAAACCCCGAAATGATTCCATCACAAACATATTTGCTAGCTTTCTTTGTTAATGGCTTGATTTGGGGAGAAAGTGCCTTCAATCTATTGAGTGGGACAACAAGAAAGAAATGCTGTCATTTATATATTTTATATAAATTTTATATATTATATATACATATGTTTTTGTCAAAATCAATCAGTTCAGACTGAATGATGTCACCCCAGGAGCAGTGCAAGCCTGAGTAGCTGCTTTGTTTCCCCTGTGTCCAGGGCGGCTACCCTCCCACCACTAATATATCCCCAACTTCCAATCTTAGGCTCCTCTCCTCTCTCCGGCTTGCTTTCTTTAGGAGGTAACTTCTCTGGCTCTGGCGAGCTTCCTGGATGCTTCTGACTTGTCAGCAATAAAAGGAAAAGCAAAAGTGTAAGGTAGACTCAGTGGGAAGAGGGGAGATGGAGAATAGGAAGTGCTGAGGTGGCTGCTTCCCATCAGCCTGGAGGCAGCACCAATGGATCCAATAGAAAGACCTTCAAAGACCATTCACTGCAGAATTCACTTGTCCCTGGCCCACTGGACAGCTCAAGGACAGAGAACGGAAGCAGTTTTCCCCTGAGAAAATCATTTTAAGATCTGCCTGCCCTTTGAAGCTTTTCCAGTTTGACTGTGGGAGAGTGTGGGGCTATCTATGTGTAACCTCAAACCAGGACCACACAGTCTATGGACCAGGGAATGGGTCAGTTGCCCTTTTGCCTCACCCACTACCAATCAAGCCAGGACAGACCTGCTGGGAGTCCCTCCAAGAATCTTTCTGGCAGTGATGCCTCAAATACTTTTTCCAGACTGAGAGCTCCTGCAGGTTAGACAGGCTTGCCTGGGCTGGTCATTTTCCACTGGGATTGAAAGGGACGGCCATATGCTAATGCTGTGTGCTTAACTGCGGAGTAGGAGCACATGTCAAGTCAGCTTTGGAGATGCTGTCCACTTACAGCCTTTGTCCACACACTCTTCCGAGAACAAAAAGCCCTCAGTAATTCAACGCTCTTGCTCACAGCCCGAGACGCCAATCAGCCCTTGATGATTTTATCGAGAAGTCTCTTTGTTGTCAAATGTTCCAAATAGTGAGGGCCAAATGGGCAATCAACCAAGAAAGTGAGCTATCACTACTCCGGTTTGTTAAGTTAGCTGTATACAAAAAAGAATCTTCCAGCAGCATAATGGATATTACATTAGGAAGTGGTGAAGTTGCCCAAGGTTTTATCTCTTCCAGAGGACAGACCTAGGGCTCTGTCCTTGCTGAAATATGTGCAGATGTGTGCAGATGGACAAACTCATTCTCTTAGGTTGTTTTTGAGAATCCTGTGATCTTAAAGAAAAAAAAAAAGGACAAAAAGAAGGAAAGTGCCAAAATATAACACAAATATATAGTGTGTTGCAATTTTAGAAGTTTTCTTTTTCCTCCTATTGGATATATTTTTCAATATTGTATAACCAGCAGCTAATACAGTTCTAGTAGGAAAGAAGACACCCTGCCCGAACCCTAAACATAAAATAGAATATTCTACACCACTTTAACGAGTGAACGTCATGGCAGCTGCCTCATTAGGAAGGCAGGGAGCAGGCATGGCAGCAGCATTTCCATGAATCAAGCATTTGGAATCCAGCAGCAGAAATCTGCACGTGGGAGGAGCTGCCTGGCTCAGGAACATGCACAAATCCACCCAGGTGTGGAGCAGGAAGGTGAGGAACCACCCTGCCACTCTGATAAAACCAGTTCAGTGCAGGCTTTTGGAAACCTCCTTAGGAACTTGAGAATTTCAACCTTATTGAGAGCTAGCATGGTCCATCCAGTCTTGGGTACCCTTACCCAAGGGAGGGTGCTAGGGAGCAAGACTAGAAGAGAAAGGAACGATAAATGGGCTGCCTCTGAGTGAGAAAAGCAGCCACAGTCAACAATGCTCTGTGACTTTCCCAGACTGGGTTAGCACATCAGTCTTCCAGACAGTAGTGGCTCTGAGCACAGACTGAGGTTGGGCAAGAGGGTGTGTTCAGATTTTTCTAGGTCAATATGCTAAATCACATATGCTCAACATTGGAAGTTAATGAGAATTTTCTCTCACGCCAATTTCCAGCATTGATCTTTCAGGACATATACTGAACAAAGAAACAGTCAGGTACTTACACAGTGAAGCAAATATTACCGTATCTGTTTATCTCTTTCCCATTCTTCTAGGGGCAAATTGAATATAGCAGACAACTGCAACTAGGGTTTACTGTATGATTGAGAATTTCTGCCTAATGCACTCATGCAGCCTTAAGTTAGGAGCTGAGTTAAATGGGCAGTGAGACAAGGCTTGTAAGTGGGTCTGTAGTCAACAGGTCTGCTGGCAGCTTTTGATCGTTGGATCTTAGCAGGGACAATGTGTTCCGAGGACCCACATTTGCAATGGTGGTCTTCCTGATCCTTGGAGTAGCACTGAGGGATGGGTCCTGAAGCCTGCAGTTGGTATGGGGGCTTGCTGAACCCAAGATTCCTGAAGTTTCACACTTTTGGGAAAAACAAACCTTCTTCTCTTTCTCTTGTGAGCTTGTTATGGAAATCTCAAACGGAGACACGGGACACCAAGGCTTTCCAGGAAGTAATATTTACTGGCGTGCCAGCAGCAGCTCAGCAGATTCACATCCAAAGGCTGAGCCCTGAGAACAGAGGTCTCACCTTATATACCCTTGCAAGCAGGTTACAGAAGCAAAAAGCAAGGTTTAACCCATTTATGGTTCCATGCAACTCTATTGGCTACTTTACTCCCAGTGCTATGTGACCCTTTTCACATTTAGATTAAGTTTTATCTCCCTGCTATGCCATCCCCTCCCCGCCCCCCCCACCCCCCCACTACATTATCAGAACACAGACTGCTTGTTTCTTTTTTGGGCCTCCTCCCTGCTACATTAGTCCCCCCTTTGATGCTGAGATCCACCCAGGGTCAAAGAGCATCATCTTGATTTAGGGGTTTGTATTTTCACAGCATCATTACATGGGCAGCTGTTTTTCTCTCTGTAGTGCCCTCTATAATGGTCCTGATGGACCACAATATCAAGGAAACCAGGCAGGGTCACATCAAGCATGCTCCCAAGACAAGACCCATCTCCCCGTGTTTGTGACAAATGTAGCCTGCATTTTCTTTACTCCAGGACTTTAGGTATCGCTTACCAGCAACCTCACAAACCTGGGGAGCATATGAACCGATGTAACACCCGACCTGTTGGCGGGTGCACGATACAACGTACGGCTGTGTGGAGGTCCCAACAATGGCTCTCTTATAACATTCAGTACATGGGGGAAAACTTGCAAGGGCCAAACCGAAAGGTAAGAGTCCAAGTGTGTAGAGGAGAGCTGGGGTGCCTCCCATGCTCAAGCTTCCACTGTGCATAGACTAGTCAGCTTTCGCAGTGACTAGAGCAGGGCTTTTGTCCCATTGTTCATTGTCCCCTGTTGTTTCCTGGGAAGCAGGTCCTGCTGAGGAAGGGCGCAGGCATTCGGAAGGTGATCTTGCATGGTGAAGCTGGGTCAGGGATGCATTCCCACTCTGGAGAGGCTGGCTTTACTCAGCTGTGGTGGATCCAGGGAGCAATTTTTGCTACTTTAACTGCAGTGGGGATAGACAAGACAACAACAAAAGTGCTCTTCCAATGGGGTTTTAATAGTTGGATACTTTCTTCTTTTACTCAGACAGTATCTTCTGGTTTTTTTTTTTTCCTGAGTAGAATTACCATGGCAACAATATATTATTAGTGTATATGTTAAAAAAAAAAGAACACATTATTTAAAAAAAGTTAAAAACACCGTGTTTAAGTATCAAAGGACATGTTTAGAGCCAGTAAAGATAGTCATCTTGTCTCTATTTAAGTAGAAGACCCTGTCTAAAAAATATGAGTTTGTGTCTGGAAGGGCTTTAATGCCAGGTAGCCACACATGTATAAGAACCATTTTTTTAATCCTCTAGGCCTTGGTTATTTTTGAGAGGTCTGGCACCAGTGACTCCATTTGAACCTTGATGGCATTCCCCCTGTCTCCAAACTACTTGTCTCTGAGCAGTCTCCTCTGAAAATCTTTCTTCCATCCAAGTACTAACCAGGCCTGACCCTGCTTAGCTTCCAAGACCAGATGAGATCTGGCACATTTAGGGTGGTTTGGCCATAGATTGACGATCTTGATTGGCCATTTTCTTCCCTCATTGTGAGGGTTTGCTCTTTCCTGGATTTTCGTTGGTTGGTTTTGGTCCCACATGTGTGTGTGGGGGAAGTAACCAGCAGATCAGGTGGGAGTCAGTGCCAATTAGACCCTTTTGGCCAAATTTAGGCAACAAAGAGGCTTAGAAGGAGTGGCTTTTAGGCAGTGGGCTTTTAGACAAAACAAAATCCAACAAAAGCAGACGTCTAAAAAGATAACTTGGTTGACACATAAGTATTTATTAGAGTCATTTTTTATGGACTTGATTGTAAATACCCCAGAAAGATCAGCACTGTAATGACAAAAACTTAAAAGAGCCATGCATAAAATTCTGATGGACAATTTAGTAACTAAAAGAATAGTATATCAGTACCACTAACTTTTTGTTACCGTGTTTACCTAAATTTTGTATTTTAGGCTTAATAAACTTGAAAAACATAAACATATTTAGTATACAGGGACCAGCAACAGCATCACAACTCAGTAGAGGTTATATGTACATATTTGTTTATTTGTTGCTCTTGAAGTAAAACCTTAGATTTTTCTCATCAGTTGGAGGTTGGAGAACAGTGTCAGTGACCCCAAATAGCCCAGTCATAGACACATATAGGGTACCGACTGCATTAGAATCACCCAAGACAACAGTTGCTTAACCATGAGGTCATCTAGAAAATTTTACACAAACCAACTCTTAAATGAACTTTTATTTAGTTATGACTCAGTTACCTCAGCAGTCAAAACCCTGACAAAAATCACAAGCAAACACAGGTAAATATTTATGGGGACTAAGTGTGGAGTTAGGAAACCCAATGGCCAAGAATCATGGCTCAGACGTTGATAAGGAATCACAACCCAGATTGTTGACATTAATACATGGCTCATGACATACAGCAGGATCCCACCACCCTGTAGTCAATGGAGCCCTCCTAAAAATAATAAGTCCAATCTGGTCATCCCAGGCCAAAAAATTTCCTCTATCACACATGTGGCAGGAGTAGGACTTACATCTCCACTCTGTTGACTCCAATAAAAACTGGAAGTCTTGACCTCCAGCACAGTGCTCCTTTTTGAGTATTTTTTTCTTTATCCTATCTGGAGGGTGCACTTTGGCTTTGCTTGTTTTATTTTTGGTGTTGTTGTTGTTGTTTGGGGTTTTTTTGATTTTGCTTTACATAAGTAAATCTGTCTCAAACCTCATGTCAGTACAGCAGCATTCCCTGTGCTCAGCTGCCTCTTGCCTCTCTGTGTTTTAATAAACTCTTGTTAGAGGTTGGGGATTTAGCTCAGTGAAAGAGCGCTTGCCTGGCAAGTGCAAGGCCCTGAGTTCGGTCCTCAGCACAGGAAAAAATAAATAAATAAAATAAACTCTTGTTATCTTGATAAATTTGTAGATTAACCTGTAGCACCAAAAATTCCTGAGTTATCTTGACAAAACAAAAACCATTTTTAAGATAGTTTTTTTTGTAAATGTTATCAAGAACAATATAATATTTCTAAGATAGCCTTCTTTTTTTAAATTTTTTTTATTTTTATTGTTTTATTATTCATATGTGCATACAAGGCTTGGGTCATTTCTCCCTCCTGCCCCCACCCCCTCCCTTACCACCCACTCCGCCCCCTCCCTCTCACCCCCCCCCCCCCCCCCCCCGGCAATACCCAGCAGAAACTATTTTGCCCTTATCTCTAATTTTGTTGTAGAGAGAGTATAAGCAATAATAGGAAGGAACAAGTGTTTTTGCTGGTTGAGATAAGGATAGCTGTACAGGGAGTTGACTCACATTAATTTCCTGTGCGTGTGTGTTACCTTCTAGGTTAATTCTTTTTGATCTAACCTTTTCTCTAGTTGCTGGTCCCCTTTTCCTATTGGCCTCAGTTGCTTTTAAGGTATAAGATAGACTTCTTGTTATAAGCATAGAGAATTAAGTTTTAGTTCAACATCAGTGCATTAAATTTTGACCTTATAAAATCTTTAATATAACTGGATTTTAATCAACTCAATAACTTATATAAGCATTTATAGTTCCATATTTTTATAACAATTTACTCTGAACCTTTATGACAACTTATTTGGTATCCCCTGAGGGAACTTGTCTTTATCCTTTTTTATTTAAATTTTTTTTTAACCTTTCATTTTTAAAAACCACATCCTTGATACCTTATATATATATTTTTTTGTTACTTGTTGAAAATAACTCATAAAATATTTTAACTTAGAGCCTTATATTTGCATGAAAAAACCAAAAGAAAGCAACCTTAAAATTATTTTTTGTATAAAAACAATTTATAGAAAGCCCATTTGCTAATAGAACCATGTATTACAAGACAGAATTAAATACCAGATTTTATTTATGACAGAATGAAACAGGCTAAAGTCATTTTTTTAACTACCCAAATTTTAAGATTCCAGCTGCAGGTTGTGGCCCTGCCCCTGACCCTTTCTTTTTTCTCCTCTGGTCTGAGCCAGAGCCTGCATCCTACTAAGATCTGACTGAAATAAGTTTGAAAACTGGTTTTCTTAAAAGTAGTAGAACAGAGTAACTTTTTTTTTACATTGACTCTATAATAAGAACCATTCTCAAGATGTCTACATTCATATGCAAAAAGTTTATAACAAAGATCTTTAAAACAAACACCTGGTTTTTTGTTACCTTAAGTATCACGTTAACCTTATAATAGCATTTAAGAACCATTTCGAAGATACTTACACATCCATACACACACACACAAAAGTTTTATAAATTAAGCATGCCAGAAAAAAAAAATGTGAACTCAAGCATGCATAAGATGAGGTGGAATTCCAGGAGCAAATTAAATTTTGCATAATGCTTTAAACAAATTGAAACACACACAAAATTAGAGTGCACTCTCAAAAAAAAAAAAAAAAAACCCTTTTAAGTTATACCCTGAGGGCTATCCAGTGGAATGGTGGATGATGCATCTATTCTCCTGTGAGTCTCCCTCTTTGGAACTGAGTTTTTGTTACCCATCCCTTAATCTCAGTTGTGGCTATTTCCCTGGAAAAGCTTAAACCCCAGCCCACCCCAGTACTGGAGGTTTTTTGCATTTTACCCAAAGTGCTTCCTTTTTACTTGTGTTGTTCTCATCCTGGTCTACCTTGCTGGTGAGAAAACCCAGTAAGTGCTCAACCTCCCTAATTCCAGAGGTATCTCACACACTTTCACCCCACTCCCTAAACCTGAGAGACACAGTTTCACCCCAGACAGGGTTACTAAGGTATCTTCTGGGAGGTGATCAGGATACCCTTCTGTCTCCTAAAGGCAGGTTTATTATTCGAACCGGGAGCTTACTAGTCTGACAGGTGGGGCTCCCAACTGGTTCCCGAGTCTTCTCTGGATTCCTTTGTGCAACCAAGACTTGCTCTCCAGCTGGGAGAGGTGAGTCCATCTGTCAGATTAACAGGTCTTGCAAGCAGGTTACAGAAGCAAAAAGCAAGGTTTAACTCAGATATGGTTCCATGCAACTCTATTGGCTACTTTACCCCCAGTGCTATGTAATCTTTTTCACATTTAGATTATTTAAGCTTTATCTCCCTGCTATGCCATCCCCTCACCCTGCTACATTATCAGAACACAGACTTGTTTCTTTTTTTTTTTTTTTTTTTTTTGGCCCTCCTCCCTGCTACAAGATCAGAAACATAAAATACTTCTCCTGGGAGCAAACTGGGCTTTGGAAGATTTAAATTTTTATTTAATCTACTTTGATTTAATTTATATCATTTATTCATCTGGATCCTCCTAAGACAGAAATATAATCTATTCATAGATTAAACAAATATTGAAGCCTCCACATTTCCCCCTATACTTGACCAGTGAAAATATCTTGCCAGCAGTTAACCTGGACATACTACAAACATGGATAAATACCTAACTAGCCCAGGAAGACATGTGGCTCTCTAATGCATCAAGGTGTTTATAAACTTGGGATTCAGTGGACATTGCTTTTCACACACTCTCTTCTCATGTGTCAGAGAGACCCAGGGTTTCTTCCCAGACATCACTTACCCATCTGGTTACTCTCAAGTCAGAAATGACTCCCTTCATCCCAGACACTCAGGGAAGGCATTGTAACTCTCTGAGACCCCTGGACACCCATTCATTACATTCTGTCAAATGCCACCCTTTGGAGCAGATGGATGATGTGAAGCTGTCTATGTGCCATGGGTCAGACAGGACCTATCCCCATAGGCACTCTGGGTCCCCACCAACCCTCTTCAGATTTCCAGGATGCCTCCCTTACATAGCACCCAAGACTTCTCAGGGTGTTCTCACAACTACCATAGGCAGATATTTCTCCTCATTCCCCCCCAATGACAAAAAGAAAAAAATAAAACAAATGCTCACAAAACTCAAGTACAGATAGAGTTAAATAACTCAGCCAGGGTCAACCTGCACAGTAGGTTCAGAATCCTTAAACTCTTCAGTGGCTCCACTTCCCTTAAGATAAAATGCCCACTGCTTAACACAAACCCTTCCTGAAAGACTGTCCAGACTCATGCCTTCCCTGCCTCTCCCTGTAGGCTCCCACTGTTTGAAGTTCACTGAGCCTGTTCTCAGCCAGATGATTGGCCCCCACTGTTACCTCTGCTAGAATACTATTCTCTGTCTTCTAGAACCACTACTTTCTACATCTCTCCCTGGTTTATTCCATACAGACCTCAGTCCCCACACCTTGTTCATTGTGTTGATCACTCAGTCCACAGCCTCCTTACCTACTTAACTCTGTGCACTGTATCAGGCACTGAGGATGAACAAGAGATCCTGGCTTAGTGAAGCAGTGAAGAGAGGCAATTAAGCAGGCAGTGAGTGATAAAACTCTGTGATAGGTGATGTGACAGATTAAGGACAGGGTGTGTCAGGATCTAAAATCAGCATTTTCCAGAGAAACAGAACCAAGAGGATATTTATGTGCACAAACATACAGAGATTTATTATAAGGAAGTAGTTCATGCAATTATGGAGGTAGACAGGCCCCATGATCTGCAGGGTGAGTCAGCAAGCTTGGGGGCCCAGGAAGAGCAGATGTCTCTGGAAAAAGCGTCTGTCCCCATTTGAAGGCAGTTAGGTGGGAAGACTTCTCTTCCTGGATAGTCAGCCTTTGTTCCATTCAGACCTTCAGCTGTTTGGTGAGGCCCGCTCACATTACAGAAGGACATCTGCATTACTCAGTCTACTCAACAAATTAAATCTTTTTGTGTATGTGTGTGGGGGACTGGAAATGTAGTAAATGTAAATCTCATCCAAAACACTCAGAAGAATACTTAACCAAATACCTGGGGCACCCGTGGCTCAGACAAATTGACGCATGAAATTAACCACCATATGGAACCACAGGGATGCCTAAAAAGAACCTCAAATCTGGAAATTCTTCCATTATCACCCTGCCTCTCAAGACTGCATTCAGTGTCCTTCTCTCTGTTCCCATAGCTCTCATCACAGTCTGTGTCATGCCATGTGATATCAGGCCACAATTCCTGTTGGCATCTCACCCTCCTCACTAGACCGTAAACTCATGATGTCCTTACTGTACACTTAAGACCTTGTTCTGGAGTCAGACCAACTGACTGACATATTGGCTGTCCTACATTTAGCTGGATACTTAAGGAACTCTCTTAATGACGTTGAGTCTCAGTTTACTTATCTGCAAAAAAGAACAGCAATAGTACCTATTAGCATCACAGAAATTGTGACGATTGAAGAAATCAAGTATGTGGAGATTTTAGGGCTATGCTGGCACCTCCCAGGTCCTCAGAAAACTGAAGCCACTACTCAAATTCACCATGAAACATTATCTTGCACACAATAAGCTCTTGATTGACTAATAGGGCATTACCAATTCCTATCCTTTTGGTAGCCAGATATGTCTGTGCCCAACAACAACCAGGACCCCTCTTCTAGGACCTGCTGCATTGTGTAGCTCTCTACCAATGGGCTCAGTAAGAAGCAAAAGCATCTGTTCACCTCTGCAGAATGAGGATGACAGGGTGGGCAGCTGTCTCTGGAAGCAGTGTGGTAAGAGTAGGGGGCAGTTAGAGCAGCTGGCCCAGGAGACATTCCAAACAGGGACTGGACAATTTTGTTGAGTGACCCACACCCTCTGACTTTCTCTCTAGTCACCAGCAAAACTGACTTCTGTCAAGCAATTGATTTCTGGCCAGTCATTGGTGACCTCAGGACATGTCATTATCCAGCATTTGATTTCCACTTCAGGGAGAAATATCACCCCGAGGAATGAGTCCATCTTGAGCAATTTCATTTCCCATCATTAAGGATGCTTCTGTCTCCTGAGGACTTTGGAACCAATTCATCCCTTGTAAGTCTGAACTCCAAGATACACAGACATGAAAGGTTTTATTGTTCTCCAACCACGGTCTTCCACATGAGGCCATGGAACAAACCCCAGAATGCCAGCTCTGTCCTGGCCCACCTGCCCTGGCCCCTGTGCATCTGGATTGCTACACCTACTTTAAGCAGAGACAGTCACCTCAACGGTGCTGCGGAACCAAAGCTCATTTCTTCCTGGAAATAAATGTAAAGTGGAGAGAATGACTTCTCAGGACATGTAAATCAACCACCATGTACTAGCACTCTAAAAAATATTCCAGCATCATCTCTGATACTCCCCTGAGCTCCCTCTGCTCTGGAGCTAATATCATGGAGATTATGGTGTTTGGCCTTCATTAGAGTTTTTTATTTCTAGTTTCCATTTTAACCCATTTTATAGCATGAGCACCACTGACTAAATGAATGCTTATCGCAAGACACACACAAAAAAAGATGTAAGATAGCGAGAGCAATTGTCACAATACACAGGTTGGTGTTCCTCTCCACATAACCACAGTGTGGTTTGGAATCTGACAGCTCGTCAACTAAGAGGCACTGCCTTGGGGCCAGAGTGTAAGCACAACTTGTTATTCCCTGGGCCCAGGATGAAAGCTGGGTGTTACAGGTTGAATGTGTCCTCTCAAAAGATGTTCTAACCCCAGCACTTGTGAATATAACCTTATATGGAAATAGCATCTCCATAGATGATCAAGTTAAAGTGAGGTCAATAAGGTGATCTATAATCTACTATAACCAGAGCCCTTATTAGGTGGGGAAATTTGAACAAAGAAACAGACATGCAGGGAGGGAAGACGATGTGAAGACACAGGGAGGCTTTGGGACACACCAAGGAACGCTGAAGCTGCCCTACCCACAGCTCAGGAGAGCCATGAAACAGATGCTCCATCAGAGGAACCCACCCTACCAGCACCTTGACCTTTGCCTTCTGAACTGTGAGATGATAAATTTCTACTGTTTTAGCCACCAGTCTGGGCCAACTTTGTTATAGCAACTGAAAACTTGTGCACTATAAATATGAAATAGTCTAGGCTACTCTAGACTATTTTAATTGGGAGGGATTATCTCTCATAAGGGAGAATTATCAATTATTTAAACATTATTTCAATGTGCACAATTAGAAATGCTGACCTAGGAATCTAGGGATTGTTTGAAGAAGAAGAATCTGGAACAGTCTGAACTTCCCACAGTAAAGAATGTCAGGCTTCAGATGAAAGAACTGACAGATATGAGTAAATAACAAAATTAATAGCTAACATTTATCGAGTATTCCTGTGTGCCTGACACTGAGTTAGGCACATCACAGACATTGACTCATTTAATTTGCATAACAACCCTATGTAGGAGATACAATGTCACTCTGGTGTTTCAAATGATGAAAATAGGGCACAGAGAAGTTTGGTTACTTATCTAAGGTGGCATAGCAAGAAAGCAGAGATGAGTATAGTTTGATGCTGTCAGTCTGGTTCCTGACATACCTCTCATGGCTAGAAAGTCATAAAAAACTGGAAGTCACCAGTCTTATAAGTTATGGTTAATTCTATCTGTGAGTTGTAAGGAGGGCTTAAGTCTATCCTTTCAATACATAGTTATAATAAGCCACCATGGCCAGACACTGTGCTGGGAATGGGGTATCCAAGTAAAAGAGATTGCACTCAATATGTGAGCTGTTCTTATTTAATCAGATGAAGGTCATAAGAGCAAAAATTAAAGCTTTCCAAAACAAGAAAAATTTCTCTCAAAATTGCAGCATTAACTTCTGACTGAGTTCCCAGATTTTGAACTTGCCAGTCTTTAAAATCACATGAGCCAAATTCTTAAAATAATAAATTGCAGGTGTCCGTACACATGTATACATACACATATATGTGTCTACACATATAAACATATGCACATGCAAAGGTGCATGTGTGTATGTTTGTGTGCATGTGTACAAGTGTATTCTATTGGTTGTTTCTTCAGAGATCCCTGACTGATACAGTCTAGTGGAAAAATCACAGGATTGAATGTGGAAGATTTACATCTGAGTCCCAAATCCATCACACACTGCTCTGGGACCTTCAGAAATTTCTGGAAGTCCTAAAATTCTATTCCGAAATTCTCTTGAAGTTTTAAATTCCTCATCTAGGAAGTGACAATGAAAAATGTTTTGAATAACAATACTTGTGTCCCCTAATTCATGGAGTCAATGTGAATTTAAGATGACAGAGGTGAAGACTTTTTAAACAATAAAATGTCACACTAAAGTCAGTTATTAAATGCCAAGTGCATATTTCTTATGGATAATAGCCACCATATTTTTTTTGTGGTACTGGAGTTTGAACTCAGGTTCTACACCTTGAGCCACTCCACCAGCCCTGTTTTGTTAAGGGTTTAAGATAGGGTCTTATGAACTATTTGCTCGGGCTGGTTTTGAACTGTGACTCCCCCGATCTCTGCCTCCTGAGTAGCTAGGATTATAGGCGTGAGCCACCTGTGCCTGGCACCATTTCTTTTTTGACTTAGAGTTTGCAAAACTGGCTTTCAAGTGGAGCAGTAAAAAGAGGACATTCAGCTTCACATGAAAGACTACCACACACGCCTTGCGACTGGAGGTCACCATGAGCCGAGTCAAGGAAGTAATCAATACACTGCCCCGGGGCTGTCCTTGCCCCATTGGCCTCTGGGTTTTGCAGAAAGGGAGACAGTAAGAGCAAGTCCCAGGCATGGGGACGAGGGTGCAGTCTGACAGTTTGCAACAGGTTTATCACACTTATCTTTCCATCCTGCACCTAAGCATTCATGCACAAGATACCATATGCACAGAGGCTACATGCACGTGGTGGTGCACAGGATGCTACACACATAGCTGATGCTCAGGGACAGCCCCTAGGACAAGCTCCATATGGCCACATCATGGGGACAGTAATTTTATCCACAAGGCTGAGCAGTAACCACATTGCCTGTCCATTTTACTGGTCACACATCTCCTAACGAGACTGCAGGACCAATGGAAAATATCTTCGTTCCTTCTGTCTCCCACCAACAGTGAGTTGACTAGAATGAGCCAATGCTGCCAATTTGAGTCCTCTGGCAGTCTGGTGGTGACTTCCTTCCTTTCTCCCTTCTGGGAGTGCAGGGTGCTGCCCAGTATCATTGCTTCAGTCTCTGGGCAGCAAACTTCAGCCTGTCCCTTCTACACTTCAGTACATCCTACTCTATGCTGTCGTGAAGCCAATACACTTTATGGCCACAGGGCCATGTGACACTCCCCTGGTCTTCCAGGATGCCACATTTGATTCTAGCCAACAAACTGAATCTGAGAAAAAGATGCTTGCCCTCTTATCCAAACAGCCAGCGCACTGCTCTAACATTATCTTTCTAACTTAAAAATGACCCCATGTGACTGTCCTGGATGCCTGGCTGTGCCTGGCCTAGGACTTCCTCATTTTCTGGCACCTCCTTACTATACACTGTCCATTACAAATGGTGATGTCATATTGACCCCCTCAAGACTTGACACACTTTCCTTCATGTTTTCAAGACTGTCCAGCGGTAACATTTTCTTGGTTTCATATTCCTCCTAAATAATCATGAAATTCAGTGCCTTAATGAGCATCTGCAGTGAATACGCTTGTAAGTCAAGCATGTTATGTGTTCAGTGAGGATGCCTGTCACTTTTGTCCCCATCATGTCATCTGTGTGGGAGCTGAAACTCCTGTAGGCAGCAAACAGTTCCACACAGTAGGGATGAGCCTCCTCCGGGGGCACGCTGCTCCCACACATCAGAATCAGGAAATCTGAGGTAAAGCAAGGAAAATTGTGCTCAAAGGAAGGATGAAGTGCTTGCAGTATAAGAAATGATGCAATGTACAAACTGCATGGAATGGGGGAGAGAGAGAACACTAACCTAATCATGGATCACCAAGGAGAATGGGGAAATGACAGATTTGTAATTCTCTATTGTCACCTTGCGCATGTGGCATTTCTAGTAAGTTTAGAGACATGGAGCACCCCAACCCCAACCCCATAACAGCCACAGCAGGGCCACTGCACCATGCCAGAAGCAAGACCCCACAGGAGACTGCTCCCATGTGGCTTATGAGTTAAAAATAGATTTTTCTATCTTTACAGGGCTGTGAGGAAGAGGGAAGAGGAATAGTGACAGAGCCTAGATTTGGCCTGCAAAGCACAAAATCTGTATGGTCTGGCCCTTTCTAGAAAAGAAGCAATATAGTGCTCCTAGATTTTCCCGATCACCTGATGGCTCCCTGGTGACAGCCTTACATTCATTCAGCTTGTGGGGAGACAGGTGCACAGGGTGCTCAGGGGTCTGTGTCGTTTAACACTGTACACAGAGTCCCGAGATCAGGCAGTTTGGAAAGCACTGCTCAAAATAGATTATCACTTTTATGGATGAGGAGGAGGCCGGGAGGCCATAATAGCATTGTTCCTAATCTCTGCAAGTTGGGACTGGCCTGAACACCCATCCAGGACAGACTAGACATAACCTTAGAATAAACGAGGAGGTCGTGATTACTAATGCAGGAAATCCTCACGTGAATAAAGCAAGTTGCAGACAGATCCCTAAGATATGATTGACTATGTATGGATGTTACACAGGTAATAAAAGCAAAAAGACACACATGGGAAGGCTAAACACCAACTTCAGGTCAGTAGTTACTTTTCTGGAGGGGGAGGAAAGGGTCAGGGAGGGATATAGAGAAGGCTTCCATTTTTACCCATAATCCTCTTCTCTTCTCACTTTGCCCAGGCTGGCCATGAACCATGATCCTCCTACCTCTGCCTCCAGAGAAGCTGGGACCATAGACATGTGCTATCACACCTGGCAGAGGTTTTTTTTTTAAGTGTAATGTCAAATAGATAAGTAGGAAATAGGTAGATGACAGACAGAGATTTTAATACTATTCCCTAGGATTTTTCTATATACAGAAATACCATAATTTAAAAAAAAATTATTACAGAGTAATTTGTATCTCTGAGTGAGTTCCAGGAAGCCAAAGTGTTTTAGGGGTAATATGTGAATTATGTGAAAGAAACTCCATATTTCTTGTGTCTTTTTAAGTGATTGATTTATTGAGTGATGAAGTTTTTCATATATATCAATCAACTAACCTTTTCCAGTCACTTTAAGAGGAAGAGTTCACAGGGAGATGCTTAATCAAGGAGTCACCTCCATTTCTCCTGGAAGGCCTTTGATGTTTTGTTGTTCCAGTTAAAGGAGAGAACATCACTTCTGGAACCTTCTTTTTGGAAGCACATGTTATAGTCAGGATTTTAAATGTCCTTCAAGGGTCCACGTGTTGAAAGCTTGGTCCTCAGCCTGTGGCACTGCTGGAAGGTGGGGTTAGTGGAAGTAAGTTAGGTCATTGGGAGGATGTCCTTGAAAGGGATATGGGGGACCCTGCCCTCCCTCCCTTTCTCTGCTTCTGGGCCACCAGAAAAGGTGAAAAGACCTTCTTTACTGTATTCCTAGTGCCACTGTAGCAGGGAGGAGGATCAGAAGAAAAATTAGGCCTGAGTTCTGATAGAGTAGCAGGGGGGGAAGGGATGGCATAGCAGAGAGAGAAAACCTAAAGAATTCAAAGGTGAAGAAGGTCACATAGCACTAGGTGTGGAAGGGCACTTGGCACTAGGCTGAAGTAACCATATGTTACTTCATATAGAATTGCATGTGGCTACATATGGGTTAAACCTTGTTTTTTAATTTTCTTGTCTCTGAACCTGCTTGCAAGGATATACAAGGTGAGACCCCTTTGTTCTTGGGGCTCAGCCTTTGGACACGAGTCTGGGGTCTGTGCTGGCACAACAAACACTGCTTCCTGCTAAACTGCCTCGATGTCCGGTATCTCAGCTAGCAGCTTCCCGCAACACCACGATGTACTACACTGTGTTGCCACAAGCCCAAAGCAATTGCGCCAAGTGACTATGAACTGAAACCTCTGAAATCATGAATCAAAATAAGCTTTAAGTTGATTTTCCTGGATATTTTGTCATAGTGATGAAGAAGCTGGTTAATATACAGCAAGAAATCTGGATAATTTCCAGATGCTATGGATGGGTGGAACTATCCAGGGAAAGGTAGAGTATGGGGGTGGGGGGGCTAGGCTGGATGTGGTGGTTTAAGAGAGAGAGCAGACTGCCCTCAGCGGTGTTCTCAACAATAGACTCGACAGGAAAGAAAAAGAACACAACCTAAGACGACAGGGAATGAATCTCTATAGTGCATGCTTCCAGAGAGAGTCAAACAGATTACAGCTGTGAGAGAATGGTCAGAACTGAGAATAAAGCCTCAAGGCCAAGAGGCAGGATTCTGCTAATTGGAGGACATAATTGAAGAGGTGAACACAGCACAAAGCCCCAGGGGGACTGACTGCAGGTTTAATTAAAGATTATCATTTATAACCCTGGCCTTAGTCTAAGAAACACAGGCCCCGAGAAACACTTGGGAAACATGTGGACCTCATTAGATAGCTTTCTTGTTCTCTGAATCTCAGATAGGGTGGGCCATTTCCCACCTATAATTTAGCCCACTGGGATGGCTATTAAAGATTCTTACTCAACAACTACCCCACCGCAGCCAAATACGACCACAAGGGGGAGTAATGAAACAAACACATTTCAATGTTAAAAAGGACAGTGTAACAGAGAGACAAAGATTTTTTAAAATTCGTTTGTGTGTGTGTGTGTGTGTGTGTGTGTGTGTGTGTGTGTGTGCGCATGCTTTTCAGGTCCTTCAAGTCTCTAACTATGGAATTAGAGAGCTAGAGCATTTTGGGGTACAGACCCTGGTTATGAGGTGCAAATGCTCCAGTCCTGCCTCTCGATATGTTCTATGTGCAGGCTGGCTGACCACCCCCAGGTCACACTTGCAGTAGAGCAGAATCAGATGAGTGGTAGGCCCAGGAGGAAGAAGCAGGAGTCACTACTTTTAAAGTTAAAAAATGAGGAGAAAGAATTCTGTGTACTTACGTGCAGGCTCTTCCTACTCACAGAACAGGGGTAAGGTGCCTCGTGTGTATATCTGCTCATACAGATCTTCCCTGACTTACGATCGGTCTACTTAGGAGCTCTTAATTTTTTGACATTAGGATGATCTGAAAGTGATGGTATTCCACAGGAATCAAACTTTGAATCCTGAATTCAGATCTTCTCCTGGGCTAGTAATGTGTGTCCAGTCCTCTCTCCAGGCAGTCAGCAACATGGCAGGAGGGAAACAAGCGAGATTCTACGGTAGACTGAGCCGCCCACATTTTGGGGGTAATTGCATTTTGTGTTTTCACATCCCATCATGACTTTAATAAATTACATGAGATATTCAACACTTGCTATCAAGAGGTCTTTGTGTCAGATGATCTTGTCTGACTCTTAAGCTAACAGACGTGCTCTGAGCATGTTTGGGGTAGACTGCTAAGCAATGATGTTAGGAAGGTTGCTTAAATGCATTTTTGACTTGCAACACTTGTCTTACAAACTCCATCGTAAGTGGAGCAGCATCTGTAGTTACATGAATGCTAATCCTGCTGGGGTTCCCATTTTACAGATCACAGCCAAGGACCATGTACCTGAGGTAGTGCCAGGAGGCACATAGTGATTCTGGTCCCCAACCCACTGCTATGGATGGATTAATTGGTTGATTGATGGGCTAGTTTGCACCACATCTTGGCAGCTGCTCAAGTTTCTGAGCTAATGAACAGATGCCCTCACTCCTGCAGATGTTCATGCAGTGCAGTCTTTGTGCTTCAATTGTTCATTTGAGCCTTTCTCCCCAGTGGGAGCATTAAGTTTACAGATAAAGAGACTGGGGTCCCAATTCCAGGCTGGGCTGTGACAGACCCAAGCTGTCTTTCCACTCTATCAAACTCCTATACCCCACCAGACACCCACAGGAAAATTATATGAAAGACCCTATCCACAGCCCCCAGCCCCTTACAAGGCAAGGGAACAAGACCTTTCCCCATGGCATTTGCATTGCCTCGAGTGTTCTATGGGTTGGAAATACTCAGATCAATTTACCAGAATCACAGACTACTTAATCTAGCACCTAATTTCAGGCCAGTCTCAATATACACACATATCTTAAGATGCTAGCCAAAAGACAGTAACCCATGCTTACCTATCACAGGTGATATCTACCTTGGAATCGAAGGTCCTCCCATAACCACCAGCCACACTCAGTTTAGCAGAATTGGCTTTGCATCAGATTGCCATCCTTGAGCTCAAAGCTTTATCAGCTACCGATAGGTCATTGATCATTAGTTCTGTGAGCTTTGGCAAAGGCATCAAATTTTCCTAATTTTTTTACATTAAATTTTGTCCTGTAATTTTTTTCTCTTCTTCATATTCCACGTTCATGCCACGTGGTGTGCTATTGATGGATGTAAGTGGCCTCTCGTGTTTTCTAACATAAATATTTGCGTATTATACATGTATATTTACATTTGCATGAGTACTAGATACATCTTTTAAAGTAGAACTGCTGGATCAAAGGGTATTTGCATGTTATATTTTAATAGCTATTTCCAAGTTGCTTTTCAAAAAAATGGCTCCAGTTTGTCTACCCACCCTGCCGGGTCCTGGAAGCTTGGCTCCAAACGTGGGCCTCTGCAGTTCCCTCCAGAGGGCTTCTGGAAAAGGTGACTTAAGGCATTTTGTAATCAGTCTAATTGACATCCCAGTAACAGTTCTAATTGTTTTCCCTTGTCAGCCTTTATCTAACTCCTCACAATCCTCACACCCAGATCCTTCCCTTAACAAGGAATTTGATAAAGGCAAAAATGACAGATACTTAAGACCCCACCAAGAGTATATGCAATGAAGGCTGAGCATGGTGGCTATACCTATAACCCCAGTTACTCAGAGTGGGAGATAAGGAGAACTGTAGTTTGCCGATTCTCCCTGACACTCCAAAGTATTTTAAAGCTTTCACAAAGCCTTGGATAAACAAATGATGAGACTTCCAAACTCAGGCAATTCAACATAAACACCTGAATATTAGTCATAAATTATTCTTTCCAATTCCATAGCAGACATTAACACTTACTTTCCCAATTACCCGGGAAAAAACCCCAAGGACTTTTCCCTACAACTCTGACAACATGGAAAGAATTGCTCTCCTAGTAATAAAGTGAGGATCCGAGGGCAGTGATTGGATTGGTGAGTGGTTATGATTTTAAAGCCCCTTCACTTCTGCCTGGTTTTCTCTGGAAATGTTGAGTGAACATTGATATTTGTTGTTAGCAATAAAATGGAAATTCCAGTTCTTACAGCATTTCTGCCTTCAGGCTCTGGATTCATTAGAATTGTGACTTTGTCTACTTCATTACATGGTTGAGTCATTTTTAGTCTCAGGTGGCTAAAAACTGAGCAAATACTAAAGTCAGGGCAGTTTCTGGTCCTAACATTAAGCTTGTGACCTACTTCCTCTGTGCAATGGTGATAAGAAGTATCTCTAGTGCTTTCTTCACATAAAAATCATAAATCAAGGAGCAGTACATTGGGTTAAGTGAGACTTACGATAAAAATATGAACCAAAAAAGAGCAAGGAAGGGCTCCCTTCCTCACTTTATAGAAGGTATAAAATTTTTATGGAATTAAAATTCCCAGTCCAAATATAATGTAATAGCTTTGTTTCTTTACACAGCTATAAAGCAATAAAAGTATATATGAAAAAAGTTGTCTTGTTAAGGGACACAGCATTGTCCTTTTCCTTCTGTTCCTTGCATTTTTCCCAGGGACAAGGTGGCCAAGCATGGACCTTCCTCGCACCATTGCTCTGTATTTGGATATGATCATTGTAATTTGTTTGCATGATAACTGAGGCGGGATGATGGAAAATGGAAGGGTGTGGGCATGGATTAGAGTGGGGGCCATCGACATAGACAGGTGAAACTGAGCAGGTAGAGGTGAGCATGAGAACCCATGGGAGGAGGTGGGAGGGAGGGAGTCCTGGGACCCCTCCCCTGAGCAGCCAATGTGCACCTGGGAGGGGCAGGCAGGAGCCCAGGCCAGCCTTCCCTGCAGACAGGTGGCACCTGCTCCTGGGGTAGCATGTTCGGCAGAAGCTGTGATTCAGAAAAGGGACCCTCCTGGGGAGGAGGTGGGAAAGAAGGAGACCAGGAAATTCGGTCTAGGGCTGGGGCTGGGCTATAGAGCTAGGGACTAGCCATTCCCAGAACATCCAAGGCCTAGCTGCGGCTTCCCCTATACCTGGGCTCCAAGGTTCAGAGCCCTGGTTCTTCATCTGTGCTAGGAACAGACATTTTGAGCATCCCATAGCAGCATGAGCCTCTCCTCCCCCAAACACATCATGCCTCTCTTTCCCACTCTTTGTTGCTCTTATTTCTGGCACTCTGTCTTTGGCTCACCATCTCTCTTGCTGGCTGTGGGGCTCTGCCTCCATCTGTCTCTACTTTCAGAGTCTCTCTCTTTCTCTCTCTCTCATCTGACTGCAATGTCTCCCACACAATTTCAGAGGTTTGAGAGCCCCACAAGCAGTGTGAACTGCAGCTTTGTGAATTCCTAGCATTATGATATGCAGGAGGGAGTTCTAAAAAACACATATTTGAAACAGAAATTAAGATTGCGGGGGGAGGAGACTATGCTAGTTTTTTCAGTCAAGGTATTTTTCTACTCCTCACCCATCACCATTTACAGAGTGGGGCAATTGACTAAGACTTTGAGACATTCTATGATCAGGATATAAACTGACAGCACAGACGCACATACTGTCCCTGTGCTGAGATTATAGCCACAAAAGCCAAAGCTCTGTCTGAAGTACTAAGATATTGTTCAAAAGACACATAATTTTGTTTGTCCCTCTATCAATGAGAGATGTTGAGTCAGTAAGGCTCATATAAAAAAAATTAATCAGCACCAAAGGAATAATTTCCTGCAGCTAACAATAAAACCAAATAATAAATCATTTACCCTCAAGCAACCTGTGACAGAGGGTGTGTTGAGTTTCACTTTATGCGTCACTCAGTGAACTGTCAAGAACCAATCTGGTAGCACCAAATGGAGTTCAATTTCTATTTTTGGTACTAATAATCACTGGGGGGACCATGACACTGCAAGTAAGTTTACAAAACTGCTTCTAGAACTTATTTGGGTACTTCAGAATAGCAAGTGATGATATACTATTCATATTATTTATGATATGTTTTATTAATATGCATTAATTGTACATATAATGGGTGTCACTGTAATATTTCCATACATGCATACAGTGTGCACTTATCAAATCCAACTCTTTCTTCCACCCTTCCCAATCCTTAGGGATCACTATTCTTTCAAACTTTTTTCAGTTTTTACCTATGAGAGGGAGCAAATGGTACTTGTCTTTCTTGCTTATTTCATTTGATATACTATCATCCATTTTGCTGTAAATTACAGGATTTTGTTCTTCTTTATAGCTAAATAATATTCCATTGTTTATATACACCATATTTCCTTTATCCATTCATCTGATGATGGACACCAAGGCCGATTCCACATCTTAGCTGTTGTGATGAGTGTACAGGTATCTCTTCGGTAGATTGATTTGATTTCCTTTGGATGTATAGCCAGGAATGGTATAGCTGGATTATATGACAGATTTATTTTTAGTTTTTTATTTTAAAAAGAAAGATTCAAGGCAACAACTAGTATTTGCTTTCTTCTCTACCTCATTCTAGGGAATCAATTTACTATAAATTCTTGGGATACTGTCTCTTTTCCATTGGCCCATTTTCTGCCAAACATTCATTTTGTGTTGCTAACAAGGAGGGACAGAGAGGTGGCTTTTGTTAAAGTAAATTCTGCTCATGGAACATCCATTTCTAGGTACAAGATCTCTTTAAAGGAAAACTTCTGACCCAACATAGAAATAATTAAATTGTGTAGCACTTGGGAGGCTAGGCAAGAGCACTGCAAGCATGAGGCCAATCTGGACTACATAGTAAGGCCCTGTGGGAAGGGACAGGAGGTGAAGAGAAGGGAAGGAAAGGGGGAAGGGGGAAGGGAAGGGGGAGGGAAGGAGGAAGGGAAAGGTAGGGAGAGAAAGGGAAGGGAAGGGGGAAGGAAGGAAAGGGAAAAAAGGGAAGGGAAGAGGGAAGGGAAGGGGTAGGGGAAAGGAGAAGGGAAAGGGGAATGGAGAAGGTAAAGGATGGAAAGGGAAGGGGGAAGAGAAGGGAAGGGGGAAGAGAAGGGAAGGAGGAAGAGAAGGAAAGGGGGAAGAGAAGGGAAGGGGGAAGAAAAGGGAAGGGGGAAGAGAAGGGAAGGGGGAAGAAAAGGGAAGGGAAGGGGGAAGGGAAGGGAAGGGAAGGGGGAAGGAAGAAGGAAAGAAAAGAAAGAAGAGAAAATAGGAAAAGTTATAAGCCATTTTAAAAGAGACCAAGAAGGCTGACCACTGTCCAGACTTGTGCAGGGCTAATATTTTACCCCAGTAAAAGCCCACAAGTTACCCTGCCTTGGTACATGTGTGCTGGCAGAAGACCCAATCTTCCTGGGTCAAGAGGAAGGGCAGTTCGTTACTCCTCACACTAGCAGTAGCCAGAGTAGCAATATATTTTGGTGTTGCGTTTTAGTGTCAGTTTTTTGGAAGTCTCAATTCCCATGAAGTGTTGCAAGCAGGTCAGATGCCACCTTACCTGTGGGTTCCAATCCAGGACACTGAACTCTGAACTTAGGGAGTCCGGATCTGTAATGGGCAATAATATGCCTGCTCGTTGCCCTAAGGGGGAGGCACCTGTAACTTCCAATGCTGTTTGCTACACACACCAACGTTCTTGAAAAGGCAATCTCTGCTCATGAGACACACATAGACATAAGGGAGCTAATGTAAAGCGGTCTCCTAACAACTGTAGCATGGAATTAAACACACACACACACACACACACACACACACACACATGATTGAATCTCCATTAATGACTTTATCGAAGGTGAACCTTTCTTTTTCCCCCATGTTTGCCAGGGCCACCCACTTCTAGAATCCACCAGAACCATGTAGGCCCAGAGAAAGCCACCCAGCCAGTTTCATTGAATCCCTCACTGAGGAGTCTGAGCATGAAGGAAACATGTGCCAGAGAGAAACCTGGCCTTATTTGTCCAAATGACTCAGTGGAAGACCAGAAAAGCAGGTTTCTAGGACATAGTGTGCAGCTGTCTCGATATTGGTGCCCTGCTGAGATGTCTGCTTGGTGTGCTGGGATGGGAATGCACAGAGAAAAAATAGAAAGAAAATAATCCCTTCTTAAAATGATTCATTCCCAGGCAAGATGCACCAGTCAACAAGAGAGGACATCCGCCCTCACAGGGCATCAGAATGGTTTTAAGTCAAGCTCTTCTAGCGTTTCTTTCTGAGTGGGGGAGAGAGGAACTCCATGGAGTGTGGACAGCTCTGTCTCCTCCTAGGAGACTGAAAAGTCTTTCATAGGCATATTATAAACATACAGTAAAGTTATTCTGCAAACTCCAAAGGAAATAAAACTGGTTCTTAATAATAACTCTCCAGGATCATTTAGGATAAAATGAATTCAAGTAAAGAAAAGCCAATGGGGAAAAACATTGATACCTCTGTCTGTGTTCAACTTGAAAGTGCCTTCCAGGAAGTTCCAACTCCTAAATACAAGGTTTTTTGTCGTTGTTGCTGCTGTTGACTTTTTTTCAGACAGACAAGAGTTCCCACCACCCCCAGCACTTCCCTCTATGCCCTCTTAGGCCATGCAGTGCCACTAAAGGGTCCTGAATCTAGTGCCCAAAAACAGGAATCAAAGGAGGAAGGTGATAGGGTGGTAAGGCAGCACCCCCAAAGTGGCTGGATTCCAGGGAAGATTCCCAAGAACAGAGGGAGTCCCCAGAGTCTCTGACCCAGTTGCAAAAACAGAGTGGGGTGGAGACATCTCCCACAGCCTTGGGGCCTGTTTTCTTATGTTGAAAAGAATTCATGTTCCGGTCACTGAGCCTTCTTAGAAAGATTCAGGTACAACCACGCACTCATCTCTTGTTTCTAAGCTGATTTTGCACCGCACACAACCTCTTATAGGGACTTTGGGTGCTGAACAAAAGTCCAATATCTCTGTTCCAGAAATTAAAAAGCATCATTCTGTGATGCTGATTCTTCCATTGTCACCCTCCCAGGAAACAGACCGATGGAAACTCCAGCTGCTAAGCCCAAATCCAGCGACTTTCTGTCAGGGGAGAAGGAAAGAGCCTGAAAACAGAGGGGCAGCAGCCTGGGGCCTGGCTGCACTGCAGGAGTGGAACAGGGAGCCCCTTGTTCTTAGTAGTGAGGAAGAACTCCTTCGTCCACAAAACCTCCATTCTGACTCCACAGCTCAGACCTAACTTAGATGCAGCTCCTGGGTTTCCATCCTGAGAGGGGACTGAAAGCAAGCTCCCCAAAGAGGGAGGAAAGGTTACAAGTCATGGAGGTTATTGGAGCCAAATAGGCTTAGGACTGGATCTGAGATCTGTAACATGTGACCTCAGGCAGGCTGCTAAATCTTTTTGAGCTATCGTCTCAGTGTACAACCTACCTCCTGAGAGTAAGGTCAGGATTAAATGAAATAAGGTGCAGAAGCACTTCCACACTGCTTTTACCATGCTTGTAAGTGAAGCCACTCCATAAAGTTTAATCTTGTATTTCACAAATGTTCCGGTGAGCTCTAAACTAGAAGTTGGGTTGGGAGCCATTTTCCTATTGATGAGAGTCTGATAATGTCTTAGTTGTCACCTGTTCTAATTATATAACTTATGGAAGCTGAGCTCCAACCGTGCATCAGAGGACACAAGAATGAGCCATGGGCTAGTGCTGTAAAACCTAGGCAACCAGAAAGAAAATATCCCTGCTCTGGTCCTAGAGAATCCGATTGATTCTGTCAGAACTGAGATCAACAACTCAATTACTTTAAAGATTTCCAGGTGATTAAAATGTACATTCCAACCTAAGAACCATCACCCTGTCTGGGAAGAAAACTGTTTTCTTGAAGAATCTTTGTCATATTCCTCCAGATGGCAAATACATATTGATCTCTTTGATGGACCAGGCTTAGGACTGGATGCTGTGTTGAGTCCTAGTCCCCAAACTCAAAGGTCCCAGAGGCTAACAAAAGAGACCCAGCAGCAGGCAGGCAGCTATACCACTGTGGATGTGTGCTACGATGGGGTAGATGCTAGAGCTGCAAGTTAACGTGCACAGGAAGGGATCCACTCCAGCCCTCTGCACAGAGCCTGCTGGTGGAGAGGGTGTGACAAAGCCCCAGAGGAGAAAATACATGGAATATTCTAGAGACCCCAAGAATTCCATGGGCCTGGACCTTAATACAGGCTAAAATTTGAAGCAGGAGAGGCAGGGAGCAGCTCCTCAGAAGGCATGCAGAGGGCAGGTTTTTAAGCATAGGGTGATCAGAACATTCTGACTACTGGATAGAAGCAGCAGAGACAGGCAAGACTGGATACAGAAAAGCCAGTTTCAACATGGCTGCAGCCATCAAAGCAAATTTAACATGGGGCAGATTTGAGACGTACTGGCAGAAGGCAAGTTTGGTGACTGGGGACGTTGGAAAGGGACAGGAGTCAAGGAAGAAGCCAAACTTCAAGCTACTCAGGGGACCAGGTGATGCCATCCAAGCCAGGGTGTGTGCATGTGGAATCCGAGGCCTTTGGAGAGAAAGTCAATTCTTTTTTGTGGCAGTACTGAGGTTTGAATTCAGGGCATCCACTTCCGAGGCAAGTGCTCTACAACTTGAGTCACACCCCAATCCCCCTTTTCTTGCCTTATTTTTCAGATAAGACCAGCTGTTAGATCCCAGTCCTCCTATCTCTGCCTCCTGCACAGCTGGAATTATTGGCTTGAGTCACCACACCCAGATTGTTCTCTGAGATAGGGTCCTGTTAACTTTTTTTCCCAGGATGGCCTTGAACCATGATCCTCCTACTCAATCTCCCAAATAGATGGGATTATAGGTCACCATGCCCAGTGGTAAGTCATTTCTTGCTTCATCTGAAGACTATAACTCGGGCTGGTCAAGCATAGTAGAAATCCAGCAATCCTGCACTTTTCTGACTTATACAGCTATTCCAAAATAAGTGGAATATTTTATGACATTGAAATCTTCTTGTAGATTTCTTTCATATTGGAAGCAGGGAGTTTTAATGACATGAATGGGGCATGGCCTAGGAGAGCACTGGAGTAGAAGCCCTCAGGGCTGAGCACATATTGCTCATTTTGTTTCTTTTTTTATTTTTTTCTTTTGGTGGCACTGGGGTATGAACTCAGGGTCTCACGCTTGCTAGGCAAGCATTCTTACTGCTTGAGCCACTCCACCATCCCTTTTTTTGTGCACGTGATATGGGTGTTTTCAAGATAAGGCCTCGCAAACTGTTTGCCCAGGGCTGGCCTCAAACCATGATCTTCCTGATCTCTGCCTCCTAAGTAGTTAGGATTATAGGCGTGAGCCACCAATGCCTCATCATCTTGTTTCTTTCTCAGTTCAAGAATGGGACCCACTCATTTGCTGATCTGAAGATGCCCCAAGAGAGGGCCAGGATGAAATGCTGACAAATAGTTTGAAAATCAAAAGCTAGATATATGGGTACCAGGTACCCTCATCTCTTGAGAACCCGAGAGAGTAAATCACCGCCTTAATGTATCCTGCAAGGCATACAGGTAAACAGGATTGTAAGCAGCTCCATTTATTTGAGTAAATAGCTTGTAAATAAATCATTGATAAACATTACAAAATTAAATACATTTTCAAAAGCTTGCCAGTATACATAAAATTCACAAACATAGTTCTTTTAAAAAATAAAACATGTTCAAAGCACCCTTGAGAGAAAATGCCTGGTCCCTGTCCTCAGACAGGGCCACCTGGAGACATCTTACAGTAGTCGGGACTTCTAGAAAGGCATCAGGGGCCTCCTGGAAGAAAGATAAAAGTTTTACTCTCAACTTTTACCCTGCCCTCGTTCCATGTGAATTTTAATTCTTCTCCAAAGAGCTGGTATATAACTGAGGGGACAGTTTAGGTGCTGAGGCCTGTCCAAGCATGGAGATCAAGGTCAGTCACACTTAGAGCCAGAAGGCCCACAAGTTCCCACCATGAAGTACTGAGAGAAGCCAGAACTGCAACCACACTTGCAAACCAGAAAATGCTGCTCTATCAACTGTCTTGAGAGAAGATGAGGGCTTTTCATCTCTACACTTTGCTCAACACTCAGCTCCTGATCTAACACTACCCAGGCACAGCAGGGGCTAGAAACCACTTCTTAGGAGGAGGATGTCCAATCTGCTACTTTCCTTTTTATCTGCTTTCACACAGAGAGAATGATGCACAGTATTTGGTTGAAAGCAGCGTCAGTTGTCTCACTGGGCTTCCCTTTTCCATTGCAAAACACCACCAGATAGCATGGGTATTTCTCTAGAAGTCAGGTTAGTTCTTCAAATTAAGGGTTCATCAAACTTTAAGAGACCACAAATGGGGTAACAAGCCCACGGCCTGGCAAAGCATCCCAACCAATGAAATAATATAAAGTCCATAAACAAAGCCCTTGACCCAACTCAACTTTTTTGTAGTGTAGCTCATTAAAATAACGGATGCACTGGATCCTTTCAGTTTGGTGCCAAAAGTGAATGTTGATGGTCAACAGCACTTCCATGAAGAAGACTAATGGCCTCTCCAAAACACCTGCTGTGACCACTCATTACAGGATGACACACGTGTATTCCATCAATGTGAAATAAAACTCACATCTACATTTTAACTTAGCTGTGGATAGATATATACAAGTACAAGAAATTTGACATCTGAGTCAAATGTACAACTTAAGAAAAAAGTATTACCAAACTGGTTGTAAGAAAACCATCTTCCCTGTATAGTAAGGTCCTAAACATCTGAATCCTTGCAGAAAACACTGCCTGGCCTGGCCCATCCTTGGATGTCTACCTGCTTTTACAATCCTTGGTTGGGCTGTGGTCAGAGTCGTGATATCTTTGCTATTAAAATATTACAACAAAAAGGAACACTCTTGAATAAATGTCTAATAGATTCCCTCCTACACACACCAAAAAAAGAAAAGTTATTCATAAGGACAATTATCGTTTAGTAAAAGTCTTCATGAAGTCCAAATCCCAGGACTCTTTCTTCGTCTCTGAGAGAGTTCTACCCTGTTCCAGAATCATACACTCTTCTTCTGTGGAGGACTCAGTTTCCTCATGCCTCTTATCCGGGAGAGCAGCTCCTTGATAAATTCCTAAAAGAGATCAAAGAAGTTAATATGAGGTCACCCTACTAAAATCTATATTTAAAAATCTGCCTTAAGTAATTGCTGTCAACTGCAGTTAATCTTAGTTGATGAATTTGGTTGACTGTGTTAACCCCAACTGGTATAACACAGAAAATTTCTTCTTCCCTGCTTTACTCACTTTAGGGAGGAAGCCAGGCCGCCTTCCCCGATGATGTTACCTACATGATCTCTGAGGGTATGTGTGGTTTCTGTGCTCTTCAGCCTTGCTGTGTGCAAGACCTCCTGGAGATCTTGAGGAGGGCCAAGATGAAGTCTAAGACTCTCCACTTCCAACTAGGTCACAGATGGCAGCTAGAATAGCAAGGCTAGACCAGTGGTTCTCCAAGTTGAGGGTGCATCAGATTCACCAGGGGATTTATTAAGCCTCAGAGTGCTGAGTGCACCCCACAGAGTTCATCTATGCCTCTGACCACAGTCCAACCAAGAATTATGAAAGAGTGTTGATGGGAGGGACACTGGTGGCTCACACCTGTAATCCTAGCTACTTGGGAGGCTGAGATTGGGAGGATTGTTGTTTAAGCCAGCCCAGGAAAACAGTTTGTGAGACCCCCATCTCCAAAATAACCAGAGCAACATGGACTGGAGGTGTGGCTCAAGGGATAGTGCACCTGCTTTGCAAGTGTGAAGCCCTGAGTTCAAACACAGGAACAACAACAAACAGGGCGTGGGACTGACGATGTGCATTCGTGACACAGTGGTGTTGCTGGTCTCAAGAGCATACTGACAGCCAGAGCTCTAGATCACACGAGGAGTCTTGGGACTTTTCCAATTGCAAATCATAGACAAAAAATCCAATCCAAGCCAAAACCACATTTTATATTATAATCCAGTATCCACACACAAAGCTAAAATTAACACAGTGAATATTAACTATGCAATGCATTCTGGCATTTTCTACTCTACTGTAATTTCATTTTCAAAGGAATGCTGGAGAGACCCACTAAAATGATTTTGTGACCTATTAAATGGATCAGAACCCAAGAACTGAAAAACAGCCTACAGTGGTTCCTGCTCTGTGCCATCAGGAATCTGTCATTGCTGCTTCATATTTTAAAAGGTTTGAATAAATAAATCACATTTATTACATAATTATTACCTCCTCTTCCTGCTTTATATTTCTCAGAGGCAAAGCTGATAACTATAGTGTCAGACTTTCTAATCTAGTCACAGCTAGTGAATGACAGAACTAAGCGCACTGGGGACAAGCTAAGAGCAAAATCACTGAGACAGCTTACTCTCCCTAGAGGCTCCAAAACCCAGCTCTCAGTCCCTAGAAGCACTGGCAAGGCTCAGTTAGAAGCTCCCAGACTCAGCGGGTCCTGCACTGTTCTCCAGAACTACAACACAGGAAGTTGAAATATTTAATATTTTGTTCACCACCACAATTTGTTTTCTAAGTCTTTTTGCTATTATACAAGTAAAACATGCGTTTTCTTAAAAAAAAAAAAAACAACTTGGAAAATACAAACCAGCAACAGTGTACTCCTAAGAATTGACTATTAATACATTTTTCTTGTAAGGATATTATCTTTACTTAATTAACATCATACTCCATACTTTTTTTTTCCACTTAGCATTATGTTGGGAGCTTCTCCCCACAACATTAAACAGACTTCCTAAAAATTACTGCTGATGATTACATACCCTTTATTGTACAGACAGTGTACAGTCTGCTTAGTCCCCATCACTGTATTCCTGGACACTTCCTGGCTTTTCAAAATTATAAACAATAGCATAACTAAAACCTTTATGTATAAGTCTTTGTAGTTTGGATTATTTCCTCTGGTGAGCTGTCCCAGGACTGGGTCAGAAGACACATTCAATAGAATACAAGTGAAGTAAAATGGAGGCCCTATTTCAACTTCTGAACATCTATCTAATTTCAAGAATTTTCTTGTATGAAAAATACCATAGTTTCCTATTTATATTCAATTTTTATTTTGAAAAGTTTGATGCATTTACAATTGTCTCCTGTACTCTGTGATTTAACCAATACATAGTATCAGCACACATGATTTCAATTTTAGAATGTTTTTAGAATGTGTTATGCAGATGACTACTGTAAAGAGTTTCTGTATCTGACTACAAATTTCCTTCTTTTAAAAATCCAAGCTCAGAATCACAAATCCTGTAACTTATTTTGTTAATAACTCTGGTAACATTTCTTCACTTTTTAAAATAACACCCTTTTACAAATTAAGGACTAAAATCACATAAGGAATAATGCACCCTAAACCGCAGACCTTTCTCTTCAAGACAAAAGTGATTTGGTAATTTAAATAGAATTTAACTTTCCCTCAAAAAAATCCGAGCATAACACATATGAATCTTAGAGATTAACAGGTTTAAATGATACAATTGTCTTGTGCTTATGACGTATTAATCTTAATGAAAAACTCTCATTTTAATTTTATATCAACAGGTCTTATATGTCCATATCTTAATACACTGTTTTGCATAACATGTGCATATCTAAACTGTTCGTTAAATTCTCATATTTGGGTGCTCAACTGAGAAGTTTAAAAAAAAAGCAAGACCAATATTTATTCCCCATACAGAAACTTGGCAACACCACTCACACAGAAGGATTCTGTTGCTCACAGATGATTCTCCAGAAAGATTCAAGGATCTCTAATCAAAGACTTTGATGGCTCTTGGTTCTTATTACTCAAAAACACTATAGTTCGGTGACAACACACCTCATTTGCTTCCCAAACACATCACTCAGCCTTGGATTGGGGACACTGATTTAGTCAAGAGAAGGGGTTTCCCTTTGAGGAAATCACCTCTGAGTTAAGACCTGAATTAATGGAGGAGGCTGACTTGGAGGAGACCTGGGGACTTAGGCAACAGTCTACATGTTGAGCTCTGAAGAGGAACAAGCCAAGAAATGTATGTCCCTTGCACAGAATGGCCAGGATGAGCAGGTGGGCAATGCTAGACGTGCTGAAAAGAATTCCTTCCCCTTTCAAGTTTCTGGAAGTTTGTGCAGAGTTGGTGTGAAGTCCTCCTTAGATTATCGGTAAAATTTCCCAGCAAGGTCATCTGGTCCTAGAGTTTTTTGTTTGTTTTCTGAAGAGAAGTTTTGATAGGCTGTACCTTTTTAAAAAAAAATTTGCCTGTGTAGAGCTGGCTGTGGTGTCATACCCTTATAATCCCAACTATTCCAGAGGTGGTGATAAGAGGATCTCTGAGGCCAGCCTGGACAAAATTTAGCAAGATCCTATCTCAAAAACAAACCAGGAATGGTGGCATATGCCTGTAATCCCAGCTACTCAGAAGGTGGAAGTAGAGGTAGGAGGAACACAGTCTGAGAAAAGCACAAGACCCTAGCTGAAAAACAAAAGAGGTCATGGTTCAAGTGGTAGATGGCTTGCTTAGCAAGTACGAGGTACTAAATTCAATCCCCAGTACCACCAAAAAAGAAAAGAAAAGAGAAACTTGCCTATGTTGGGAAAAACAAAACTGTTCCTACTTCACACACTCAACACAGCACACTCCTGGTCATAGAAATGTGAGGAGAAGGTGGGTTTCTGCACACACTGAGCAGTTCTCCAGTGGGCACGGACAGGGTGTCCTAAGAATCAATTCAGTCTGACACAGGAGTTAAAAGTCAGATCCTTCAGGTTAAAGTCTAAGTTCCACAAGACTGCCCCCCCACCTCAGATGCCCACCTCGGGTCACTGCCTTCATGCAGCTTCCGGCCTCATAGCTGGTTCATACTCTGAACAAGAAGTATGAATGCACACTTCTCAGTCACAGGATTTCCAGAGGGAAATGCAAAACTGTTTGAGGCAATTCCCTAACCACAAAGGGCATGACCTGTGATACTCATAAAAGGGCACTTGACTCTTTTATGACCTTCCAGTCCCTGGGGAAACAGATGTGTAAGGATAGATGAGGAACTCATGGGTGGGTATGAGTTCTATACTTGGATTTGGTTCGGGTTATGCTTGACACAAGAAAGAGAAGGGGAACTAACACTGATGGAGGTCTCTGTGCAACCCTTTTCCATGTTACCATATTTAATCTGATGCAGTAGGTTCTACAGTTCAGAAAAACAGATGTTCTGTTTTATTACAAGTCACCTGCCCAAAGCCACAAAGCAAATAGTTTAATCTAGGCCTCTTGATGCCCCCTGAGTTGGATAAATATGTACTGAGCCCCCATTCAACCCTAAGTGCAGACTGTGCCAGATTCTTCTCTCTGCTGAGCTGCAGAGCAGAATGGGATAGAGTCCTATTTTTCAGGGTCTCCCAGGGCACCTGGGGAGGAAGACACAGAAACAGGCCTATTTCATAAGGCATGGATGGCAGCGCCAAGTGTGCTCACAGCACCCTGTAGGCAGAAGGACATGCCAGCCATTCATGCCTCTTCCTCCTGGCCACTCCCAGAGGATGACAGGAAAAAAGGAGGCCATAGCTCTAAGGGTCCCTGAGAGCAGAGACTGTGGATGCGAAGGCTACAGAAGGTAGACTGCCGATTCCCTCTCCTTCCCCTCTCCTCCCCCTCTCCTTCCTCTCTCCTTCCTTCTTTCCTTCCCTGTCCCTCCTTCAAGAGAAACTCATTATGGGGTGGGATGTAGCTCAGTGGTACAGTGCTTGCCTAGCATGCGTGAGGCCCTGGGTTCAATCCCAGCACCAAAAAAGAAAAGACAAAAAAAAAAAAAAAAGAAATTCATTACTAGCCAACTGTCTTCCACCAGTTTCTAAGATCTGTCCATTCTAGTCTCCTAATCATTGAAACACTATTTCAGTGAACTGCTACAATTTTTTAAAGGCAAGTACACATTTGGGCCATATTTGAAGGTAAATAGTATATTTTAGACTCTTCAGCAGATTTTGTCCAAATGCTGTTCAAAATGACACCTAAGAGATCCCAGGTGGGTGCCCTAGGATCTGCCTCCAGGGACAATGTTCACTGTAGGCTGCTGGACCAGCCCTGGATGGGGGACTGAATTGTAGCTGAATGAATCATCTCATTTACTGCTTTTACTGAGGCTGGGGCCCAGTATCCCTAGGACTGTGAAATGCATGATGGCACGAGAAGCAAAAAAACAGAAGACCCTGTGGAATAGGGGCTTAAAAGCTGATTATGCTAGAGAGCACCCACTCCTTACTTGGGCCTGGGAATTAACTAAAGGCAGGAAGCACTGAGAAGATTTTCCATTCCAACACCTCTTTTCCATAGAGATAGAAGGAAAAAATAGACAGTGGGGGAAATGTAACCAGGCTCTCAAAAGAAAAACAAAAAAAGAAACTTTTTGAATAGCCAGCTTGCCTGCTGGCCAGTTTACTCTTTTGACTGAATGTTCTTTCCCTTTTTGTCTAATTGCTGGAGAATCCAGCAAGGAATATCAACTCTGTTTGCTCTCCAGCTAGGCCAAGCAGCAATCTTCCCCTTATCTCTCTCTGACCACCAGCGCAGCAAACCTGCCAGCCAAAACATACAACAGCTTCAGAAGTGGTGCCAGACACCTGGAGAATCAAGGCCAGCAGCCATGGTGGACCTACATCTGGTCACACAGTCAAGCTGAGCCCCTGAGCTCCCCTTTAAAAGGTGGACATTTTCTCTCAGAAGTGGGATGACAGAGCTTTGAGAGGCTGATTCTCCCTGTCTTCCTCTTCATCTGGCAAATAATAAACCTTATTTCTTTTTCCTCAAAATCTTGCTCTCGTTATTTGTAAATTGTGAATTGGAATTGAGGCCAGGGAACCAGTTTTCTGGTAACACTTGGATTGCAGACACAGGAGGACCCTTGAAACAAATGCCAAAGAAAAATCTTAGTGGGCTTGTTCTTACAAGTAAGGAGTCACCCTATCTGCACTCAGGAAGAAGCAGTAGTCACATGGTTAAGACAAATGCTCTGCTTCTAAACAGCCAGGGTTCAAATCTTTGTGCGCCACTTACAGATAAATGATGCAGTCTGCGCCTTGTAAGTGGGAGCGGGGCAACAAAACCCACCCTTGGGTTTGCTGTGAAGATCAAATGATTAAATAATATATAAAATGCATTTGGAAAGTATAATGCAAAAACTTGTCACTGCCATTATCATCGTCAACATAATCACTGTTCATGATTTGAATATGAAATGCCCCTCCAAAGACTCCTGAGTTGAAGGCTTGATCCCCAGCTGCTGGTACGAAATGCTGGAAACTTTAGGAGTTGGGACCTAGCTGGAGGAACCAGGTCCTTTAGGGCATCTTGTTCCTGCCCCTTCTTTTCTCTCTGTGCTTTCTGCCACCATGAGGTGAGAACCTTTTCTACCACCTGCTCCTGATGCCATGTTGTCTGCACAAGGACAGGATTGAACCCTTTACAACCGTGGGCCAAAATAAATCCTTCTTCCCTTAAGTTGCTTATAAAGCATTTTGTCACAGCAAGAAAAAGCCTGACTGATGCAATTACCAGGATTGGCACTATATGAACTGGCAGTCTACTATGGTTTGAATGTCCCCTACAAAACTCATGTTGAAATCTAATTGCTATTGTAACCGTATTAAGAGTAGCGTCTATACGTGGTGATTAGGCCATGTAGGCTCTGATCTCATAAGTGGATTAATGTTGCTATCCCAAGAGTGGATTAGGTATCCTGAGAGTAGGTTGTCATAAAAGGGCATTTGGCCCTCTTGCCTCTGTCCCTCACATGTGCTCTCTTGCCCTTCTGAGCTGCAATGATGCAGAGGCTAATACCAGGCTCTTAGATCTCCCATCCTGATAGAAATAAATTTCTTATCTTTATGTATTACCCAGCCTCAGGTATTCTTAGTACAGAATATACTAAGCCAGTCTACTCAAATTCAAATTGAGAACACACTACACTACCCACACTCCCATGGAGAAGGTTTGACAAGGCAGGTGAAAAGTGTTTTATGTGATCCCTGATGACAACCTCGTTGCTCAGGTCAGGGCACAAGCATCAGCATGTATGTCTCTTTCAAAGGCACCATCAGTGACCCTGGCCGAGCTGTTGGTTCTCCTAGCAGGTGCAGAGGCTGCCATTGCTGAGAAAGCCCACACTAGCTTCTCTCAGTGCTTCCTGATGGAGGGCCACAGGTCCTCGTGCCTTCCTCATCAGATTCTGCCTTTGGTCTCTCCTGCAGTCTGAGCAACATCCTGCTACCAAAACAGCCACTATAGAGCCACTTAGACCAAGCAAGTTCCCTCTCAAGGGGCCACCAACAAGTGTGTTTGCTCTTCATCTCATGAAGTGTTTGAAATGGACTTGAAAAACATTCCTGCAGGAGCATTTCCCAACCAACTTCCACCCCACTACACCAGAGAGAGAGAGAGAGAGAAGGGTCAACCACCACTGCCATCTCCCACCTTCAGCTCTTCCTTTCCCTCCTCCTGACTTTTCTGAGCCTTTAAAAGTCACAATGTGTTGCACAACAGGTAAAGTTTCTCCCTCCCCCTCCATCAAACTACCTCCCTTAAAACAAGTGAAAGACTGTCTTCAATAGACAGAAGGTTTTTTTTCAAAAATGGAGAATAGGAAGGTAAAACAGGTCCTGTCTGAGGATCGGTAGCAGTGGGAGGGGGGAGGATATAAGGAAAGGGTGAAGGAGGTGATTCCAAGAATGGGAGAGGGGGATAAAGGAGAAGGATGGAGGGGGTGAATTCAACTATGATATATTATAAGAACTTTTGTAAAAGTCACATCGTACCCCAAGTACAATAATAATATGATAATTTTAAAAAACAGACAGGTGTTTCTAAATAACTTTTCTAAATGACTCTAGAGCTCCTACACCAAACTCTACCACTCAGTGCCAGCCACTATTTTTGTATCTGAAAATACTCTGCATTCATCTTTTTTTATACATTAATGCATCTGAAGGCTCTTCATTCTCAAGGTGTACATTTTGCTGGGCATAGTACCATGCTCTCAATAGCACTGAGTACCTGTCTGGGACTCAGATTCATCTTCTACTCATTGTGTACCTTCTAGGCGGCAAGCACACCAAGCATTTCATGTAGTAACTGATTTAATCATTGCAAATGACTTGTAAAACAGGCTTAGAAGGATTTAGACGCTTTCCTGAGGTCATGCACCTGCTGAAAGGTCAGACCAGGATTCAAACACTATGTTAAGGTAAAGACATAAAGAACCAGGAATCCTGCCCTGGACTGGAGGGTATAATCCCTCTCTGCACCATGCTGTCCAAGATGAGAAATCTTTTTCATTAAGCAATCAAGTTAGGTAATTTTAGTCTAACTAAAAACTAAACTGACTTGAAATGCATATGACAAACTCAACAATTCTTTAACTTTTAAGCGTGGGGAAAAGGATAGGCTAAGGACTGTATTTTACATTCTAGAAACTGTCTTCTGAGTATGCATCTTTTCTTTCAGTTCTGCTGATAACTTCTTCCCAGCAATAGCCAGCCAGAAGTAGGCCCTAACTATAGGGAAACCTGATATACAACAGACATGCATTATAGATCAGTGCAGTAAGGAAGGGCTGACTGTTCAATGAATGATATTAGGATAAGATGGCAAAATGTAAAATTTGATCCCTACCTCACACCATATGTACAAACAAACTGAAGGGGGTTTTGAACACTTGGGTGTAAAAGTAGAAGCAAAAACTTAGAACGAAATAGAAGGAGACTATATGTAAGACACTAAAGTTTTCTTAAACAAGACTTTTTAAAAAGCACAAGCCATAAAATATAATTTGGCTTCAAAACATAGAAACTTCTCTACATAAAACACATCAAAAGTGAAAATATGCTCCATAATTTGGGAACTTAAATTTGCAACATGTAAGGTCAAAGGATTGTCACCCAGAATATATAAAGTACTCTTAGCACTCAGTAAGGAAAACACCAATAACTCCAAAGAAAAGTAGACATTGAATATGAAGTAGAAATTCTCAAAGAAACATGAACAGCCAAAACACATAAAAAAAGGTGTTCTACCTTACTATCAGGAAAAGTATGTTAAAACAATGAGATATCAAAAAAAATAAGATATGATCAGATGAGCAAAATCTTAAAACTTTAGCAACTCCAGTTGTAGTAATGATGAGGTCAAAACGGAATTCTTACACCCCGCTGGTGAGCAGGTAGCTGGTGCAAACACTGAGAGCAATTCCATGTCTTGGTATACTCCTTGGAGAAATTTTTGTACATGGGGCAATAGGCCAATAATAGCAATTTTATTGCACCACTATTCATAATCATGAAAACCTGAACAGAGCCCAGCCAAGTGAGTGCAACAGAAGAATGGATAACTGTATTACAGTGTAATGATACAAAAGAATGCTGGACAGTTTAAAAAAAAAAAGAATGAGTTGCACGACAGCTAATGTTGGCAACATAAGAAAGCTGAAAAGAAAGCTTGCAAAATATTATTTACACACTTAAAAAGCACACAAAGTAAATAATCTATGTGCCTACTTGTCACCCCTACTTCAAGAGTCTTATTCATCTTTGTTTTCCTAGTACAACACTTGATGCATTATGAGGAGTTGAGCAAAGAATTATATGAATGAAGAACTAACTCAAACCACTGTGGCATGAGAGTAAAGAAAATGTTGGGGTGGCACTAGAATCTTCCATACCCATTAAGTGAGGGAAAAACCTACACAAAATATCAATTGGCCCAGCAACTATGAAAGCTCTCAAGGATTTATTACACATGATTTTGACCAAATGCATAAAAAAATAGTCATTTTTTTTTTTAAATCAAAAACAAAAAATGTGAACTCCCACGCACATCCCACAACTCAGTGAGGAGAAATTTTTGGTCGCTCCATGTTGTCATCAGTGGTGTTTAAATGGATGTTCTTTTACCAAAACTGTTGCATTTGGGGACTTTTATTCACTTTGCCATGTGTACACATTTTAATCTGTTATAGTTGGCAGCAGTATTAAAATGGTGAGTAAAAAGTCCAGGTTTGTTCCTATTTGTAACCAGTCCTTTCTGGAAATAGTGTTTTCTGTTTCTTATTGCCCCTGGTAAGTGTGCTTTGGCCTCTGTCTGAGAATAGGTTAAGGTAGATGGGTTCCCTGAAAGTCTAGTCCGTTGGTGTAATAGCATTATTGAATCTTGACCTGTGGCTGATGGTTTTATGTCCTCTCTGTGCAAGTTCTGTGCAGTCATAATCTATCTTCCAGATTTACATTTTGTTGTATGGATAGCTATATTCACTTTAACCTTCTGAACAGTGTATAGCAAAGGTCATTGAATATTGAACAAACCATTGGAGGAAGGGAAATGAAGAGAATGCATTTTGAGCATCTCATGTCAGTAGTTTGAGTGTGCCTTTTGGGGTTCAATCTTTTTGTATTGGATTCTGTTTCTTTTTTCTTTTTCTTTTGGGAGGTACTGGGGTTTGAACTTAGGACCTCTCACTTTCTAGGCTGGAGCTCTACTACTTGAGCCACACCACTGCCCTTGTTTCATTCTTTGATGTGACTTTCTACTATGATTGGCAGCTGGTACCAGTAGCTCACACCTGTAATCTGAGCTACCTGGGAGCCTGAGATCAGGAGGATCATGGTTTGAGGCCAGGCTAGGCAAATAGTTCCCAAGACCTGTCTCCAAAATAACCAGAGCAAAATGGATTAGAGGCATAGCTCAAGCATTAGAGGGCCTGTTTCATCAATGTAAAGCCCTCAGTTCAAACCCTGGTACTATGAAAAGAAGAAAAAAATTGGTGTTATTAAAGCTGCTTCAGAAAGTGAGCTACAGCAGTTCGGTGCCTTTGTTGAGTTTGTTTTTTTTTTTTAGTTTTAGTTTTATTCTTTTTGGAAAATCATTACTGTGCAGATGGTATAATTATGTTGTCTAACAAAATTTTCGTTAAAGGTAGGAAAATGTGATCAGAAAGAAAGAAAATTAATGACTTCAGTCTGTGGTTGACTTAATGCCCACAATGTAAATAGGAGCTGATGGGTCTTCCTAATTTTGATATGTCTTTTCCCTATTGTATTCTGTAATATAGAATCATCTGGATATGAGAACTGGTGAAATACTGTTCTCATCATTTTTCTATATTCTGGGTTTAATGGAATGGTGGTGTTGATAACCTAAAATAATGGATAATCCAAATTTAATTTTACTTTGAAATGCATTTATATTAAAAAAAAAATCAAAAACAAAAAAATGTAAACTCCCACGCACATCCCACAGCTCAGTTAGTGAGGAGAAATTTTTGGTCGCCCCATGTTGTCATCAGTGGTGTTTAAGCGGTGCGATCTGCTCTAAGTATTTCCCTGCCCTTAATTTTGTGAAAAATCTGTCTCCCAAAAAGCAAATAGTGCCCCAAAAGCAAGGTAAAAGTTATGATCATCCTCTCAAGTCAAAAAGAGCATGTAACATGTTTAAATGAAGCGATAAAGTAAAAATTTCAGGTTTGTTGAAAGGCTGCCTTGTCTTTAGCGGGGGTTGGGCAGTGTTACAGGAAAAATGAATCAGGCATCCGCAGGACAGCACGAAACCCTGCATTCTGAGCATGCGCAGAGCACCTCCTCGGAACAATAGATTTGAGGATACCAAGGGCCTACTCTACTTCCTTAAGTTCTGGGAAACTAACAAGGCCAGGAGAGTTAGGCAAGAGTAGAGCCTAGGGTGTCCCTGAGAGAGGGAGAGAGTATCGAAAAGAGAGGGAGGGAAGAGGGAAAGAGAGAGAGATTGGTAAAGAAGCAATAGAAAGAAGAGTAGCCCTTCCAAGGAGCTTAGAGATTGACTCTGCAACATGCAGTCATCTAATTCATGGACTTCTGAGAACGAACTCAAGGCCGGTGGTTGAGGGGATCTGGCAACAGCTGTGAAAATAGAAGGTCCTTTCTTGTTCCGGAGTTCCTGCCATGTGACCCTGTCACAGGGCCATGCGTCTCAGTGCCACACTCTACTCTGAGCTCCTGTGCCCTGTGGCTTTCAGCATCCACCCCCACTGCCCATGCCCACGCCTATTGCAGCCCGTGCCAGAGGGGGCAGATGGACACATATTTTGTAATTACCACCATAGCCAGGTGTCTGGGAGCTCTGCTACACTCATTGATGACAGAGTGCTGCTTCAAACAAAATGGTGCGTTGGGAAGTAGGAGACGAAGGAACCAGAGTTGTTGCAAATCACTGCTTTGTGCATAAGCTGCACTTACATCATTCTTTCAAGCATTTTGAGCCACAAAGAAGAAATAAGTAGATATCAGGCAGTACCCCTTTAATTAGAGGTATTTCCCAACAAGAGGACTTTTAAAAGAAATGTTTAAAATCACCAGGGAATGGCATCACCAACCACAGTAACTGTGTCCATCAGGGAAGCTCCAAGAAAGGGTGCCTGGAAGAACTCTGGATGCTCAGCCTGCTTTTCCAGAAAACACCAGCTACTTCTGAGGCAGAGAACAAGGGTTGGGGGCCCAAGAGAAACAGCAGGTGAGAGTTCCAAAGACTGTGATCACCATCGGTCACATAACTCATCAGGCACCATCTCCTCTTTTTCTTTCTGACCAGTTACTCCCCTAAAGCTGCATGTTCATAGAAGCCATCTGCCCCTGGCTCCCAGGCTCACCAACAGCTTCCGGCAAGCCTACTCAGCTCAAGTGCAAGGTTGTTTTTGTTTTATTTTGTTTTGTTTTGAGACAGAGTTGTATTACGCAGCACAGGCTAGCCTTGAACTTTCCATCGTCTAGCCTCAGCCTCCTGAGTCCTGGGATTTCAGGCATGTACCACCTACTCCTTCAAGTGCAAGTTCTTCTTCCAAAGAAACCAACAATCATCAGTCAGGGTGGGAATCGGGTGAACAGGGTGAAGGGAGAGAACCTCCAGATCCGTCGAAAGTTAGATAAGGGAAAAGGATGCGCCTTTTTGGAAAAGGTGATGCTAACGCCTGAAAAACTGTTGCAAAAAGGTGTTCAGTAATTAAACACTGAAAAATTACACTGGCCATATGGGTCACCCAGGGGGCCAAATTGGAGGCAGTGAAGTACCAGACAAACCCGACTCCTAGTTGTGTCATCACTCAGGGGACCCTGAGATGTGCTCTTCACATTCACTGACACTTATCAGCCACCTCTCCCCCAGCAAGCACCAGTCATCTTGCCTCGCTACTGAAATAGCTACTGTCCCCTCTGTCTGGTGGGCTGTGGGAGGACTGGTTTTCCTTAGAGAGGTCCATTTGCTGACAGGGCACAACAGAATTGATCTCATTTTTCATTATCTGGAAAGAAGCTTTTGAACCTGTTACAGGTAAAGGTTTGTGGCCGCTGCTGTCGTAATGATTTCTGCCAACATAAATTCCAGAAGACCTTAACTGCATTCTGGCTTTTATTTCCCCTTTAACTTAAAATCACTGACACTATGTTGTCCATTTATTTTCTTGACTATCTGCTTTTAAAGATTAATTAGTTCTGCTGTGAGAGCAGTTCCATTAATCTGTTTTAAAGATTCAGTCCACTGCTCTTAGACTAATTTATTTTTTCACCCAAATTCCAACTTTTATTTGTACACAGCACAGAAGGCTACGTGCTCTCACCATTTTCAACCTTAAGAGTGTTTAACTCTTTCCTCACTTACTAACAGGTTTCTCAGACCATATTCTTCCTCCTGTCCAGATGAGTCTAAGCAGGAAGAAAAGGTGGAGGTGTTTTTATTTTTATTTTTGAATAATTTTTTACCCAGTCTTCTAGAAATGGGTGATTCATTTGTTTATGTGGTACGAGGGTTTGAACTTACGGCCTCATGCTTGCTATGCAAGTACTCTACCACTTGAGCCTTTAGCCCTAGGAGCTATTTTTAATATAGGGTCGATCATTTTGGATTTAATGAATAAGAAAATGCCATAAACTCACAGTTAATAATTAAAAGATGTCAGCCAAGTTCAGCTCCCTTTGAAGTCTGTGCTTTGAGGATGAGGATATATATGGCTTAATGGTAGAGCACTTGCCTCACAAGACCCTGAGTCCCATCCCCAGCGTATAAACAAACAAACAAATAAATAAAGTCTGTGCTTTTTCCACCATGTCTTTAATAAAAGTAACAGCATTCATTATTGGGGGACAGCCAAAAGCAAGACATACATGGATTTCCCTATTATGACATCTTCCCTTTCCTTATGTTGCCATTATTGCTATCATTACCAGTATTGATATTCTCTGGTCATCCTGTGTCTAAGAGCATGTGTAAAGAATTTAACCTTGTTAAAGAAGAGGTCAGTGCTCTGCCCTCAGCCCCTGATGAGCTCCAAAGCTTAGTGTGTCTACCTGAAAATGTCCTTTAATTTACCATGGAGGCTTGGGTAAAGATTATATAGCAAGCTGATTTACAGTGGGAGCTTTGTATTGGGGGTATCAGCTGAAGACTAAAAGTCAGTCACATGGGCAGTCAACCATGTCAACAGATGTGAGCCCCAAGACAAACTCTTGACACCTAGGCTCAGGTGAGCTTCTCTCTAGGTGTTACTCTGTACATACTGTCACACATCATTGCAGAGAAAATTAATTCTGTCATCCCACCAGGAGGAGACATATTTGGAAATTTCTAGGACTCAGACTCCATGCTTCTCTTCCCTTGGTTGATTTTAATCTGTAGCCTTCACTGTGATGAATCAGAACTGTGAGTATCACAGATCTCAATGAGTTTTGTGGGTGGTCTAGTGAACTATCAAACCTGACAGTGGTTTGGAGCTCCCCAACTTGCAATTGGTGTGAGAAATGAGGCCAGTCTTGTGAAGTATGCCCTAACTTTGCCGAGTGCTGAATAAAGACCAGGAAATGAATGCAGATTTTTGCTCCATGACTACATGTCTGGGGAAAGCTTACTGAACATTTCTGGATTTATGTTTCGCAATGGAGATAACCTTAATGTGCCTTATAAGTGTTCCAAAGTGGAGCTTGGGTTCACCTTATAAGAATTCAAAGAAAGGCAAGGAGGAGTAGAGGAGTAGAATTTATACTTAAATATGGGTCCAAATGCCAGCTCCCCACATACTGACTCTTTGATCTTGGGCAGAAAGTGTGTAAGCAATTGGCAGATGGTGCCCAAGATCCTTTTGTCTACCAGATACAGTGACACATGTATCTTGCTACTAAAACCCAATCCTTTAATACTTACCTGCCCAATTTACACTAAAGCATTGTAGGGATTTCACAGCCAATGGCTCCAGCCACTAGAATGTAGTTTTCATCTGACTCTGATCTTCCTTTGGAAGTGTCCAATTCTCTCTATTCAGAAACATTGTTCTGGAGATGACGGCTCTTTTTTCATACTCACATTTATAGTGACACTTTTTAGCAGTATTTTTTTAACCAGAGATATGCAAAAAATTACCTGGGGATTTTTTTTTTTGAAGAGTGACACATTTTAAAATGTGTCTTTTCAACTCATTAATCTATCATTTAACTCCATTCCTCATCTTTTTGGAAGAAGCCCCAGAGGGCCTAGAGGAAAAGGGTCTGATATGAGAGAAAAAGGTCTGATAGTCCCTGCCTGTAGAATGTCGTTTAGCTGAGCAACATGACTGCCCCTTCTAGCAAAAGCAGATCCCATAACGCTACATTGTGGTAACTTAGAGAGCCCTGGATAAACTGATAGCTTGGCATTTCTTTTATTCCTATCTTAGTATTTGATAAGCATTTAAATTCTCACTAAAGTGACCTGTGGCTTTCTAAGAGATTGCTTTAAAAACAGATGTAGACATTCTCAGTCCATAGATCCACAAATAGTTGTCAAGCAAATAAAGGGGATGTGGCAGAGCACCGAGCTGTGTCTCCCCCAGTCCCGCACACCATTTTTGTGTTATAAATACCATGTCAGAGGTGCTCTCTGCCCCAATCATCTCAATGAAGGATTCTGATACTACCATGAATGTGTAGTATACTTTTAAAAGTTAGGCTAGGATGCTACATGTACAGGAAACCGATTAAACAGGATGAGCTAACAATGACTACCAGCAAAGTCCATCAGAAAAGTGATAGTCAGATCTATAACAAAAAATGAAATTGAAGCAGCAATCAAGAGTCTCCCCAAAAAGAAAAGTTCAGGACCTGATGGATTCTCTGCTGAATTCTATCAGACCTTTAAAGAAGAACTGATACCAACCCTCCTTAAACTGTTCCATGAAATAGAAAGGGAAGGAAAACTGCCAAACACATTTTATGAAGCCAGTATTACACTTATCCCAAAACCAGGCAAAGACACCTCCAAAAAGGAGAACTATAGGCCATTCTCCTTAATGAATATTGATGCAAAAATCCTCAATAAAATAATGGCAAACTGAATTCAACAACATATCAAAAAGATCATTCACCACAATTAAGTAGGCTTCATCCCAGGAATGCAGGGGTGGTTCAACATAAGAAAATCAATAAACATAATAAACCACATTAACAGAAGCAAAGACAAAAACCACTTGATCATCTCAATAGATGCAGAAAAAGCCTTTGATAAGATCCAACACCATTTCATGATAAAAGCTCTAAGAAAACTAGGAATAGAAGGAAAATACCTCAACATTATAAAAGCTATATATGACAAACCTACAGCCAGCATTATACTTAACGGAGAAAAACTGAAACCATTCCCTCTAAAATCAGGAACCAGACAAGGATGCCCACTATCTCCACTCCTATTCAACACAGTACTGGAATTCCTAGCCAGAGCAATTAGGCAAGAAGAAGGAATAAAAGGAATACAAATAGGTAAAGAAACTGTCAAAATATCCCTATTTGCAGACGACATGATCCTATACCTTAAAGACACCATCAATAGCTATACCAAGGTAGCAGGATATAAAATCAACACAGAAAAATCATTAGCATTTCTATACACTAATAATGAACAAACTGAGAAAGAATATATGAAAACAATTCCATTTACAATAGCCTCAAACAAAATCAAATACCTAGGTGTAAACCTAACAAAAGATGTGAACAACCTCTACAAGGAAAACTATACACTTCTGAAGAAAGAGATTGAGGAAGACTATAGAAAGTGGGGAGATCTCCCATGCTCATGGATTGGTAGAATCAACATAGTAAAAATGTCTATACTCCCAAAAGTAATCTACATGTTTAATGCAATTCCCATCAAAATTCCAATGACATTCATTAAAGAGATTGAAAAATCTACCATTAAATTTATATGGAAACACAAGAGACCACGAATAGCCAAGGCAATACTCAGTCAAAAGAACAATGCAGGAGGTATCACGACACCTGACTTCAAACTATATTACAAAGCAATAACAATAAAAACAGCATGGTACTGGCACAAAAACAGACATGAAGACCAGTGGAACAGAATAGAGAACCCAGATATGAAGCCACACAAATATAACCAACTTATCTTTGACAAAGGTGCTAAAAATATATGATGGAGAAATAGCAGCCTCTTCAACAAAAACTGCTGGGAAAACTGGTTAGCAGTCTGCAAAAAACTGAAACTAGATCCATGTTTATCACACTATACCAATATTAACTCAAAATAGATCAGGGATCTTAATATCAGACCACAAACTCTAAAGTTGGTATAGGAAAGAGTAGGAAATACTTTGGAACTAATAGGTATAGGCAAGAACTTTCTCCATGAAACCCCAGCAGCACAGCAACTAAGAGATAGCATAGATAAATGGGACCTCATAAAGCTAAAAAGCTTCTGTTCATCAAAAGAAATGGTCTCTAAACTGAAGAGAACACCCACAGAGTGGGAGAAAATATTTGACAGCTACACATCAGACAAAGGACTGATAACCAGAATATATAGGGAACTCAAAAAACTAAATTCTCCCAAAATTAATGAACCAATAAAGAAATGGGCAAGTGAACTACACAGAACTTTCTCAAAAGAAGAAATTCTAATGGCCAAAAAACACGTGAAAAATGCTCACCATCTCTAGCAATAAAGGAAATTCAAATTAAAACCACACTAAGATTCCACCTCACCCCTGTTAGAATAGCCATCATCAGCAACACCACCAACAACAGGTGTTGGCGAGGATGCGGGAAAAAAGGAACCCTCTTACACTGTTGGTGGGAATGTAGACTAGTACAACCACTCTGGAAAAAAATTTGGAGGCTACTTAAAAAGCTAAACATTGATCTATCATTTGATCCAGCAATACCACTCTTGGGGATATACCCAAAAGACTGTGACACAGGTTACTCCAGAGGCACCTGTACACCCATGTTTATTGTGGCACTATTCACAATAGCCAAGTTATGGAAACAGCCAAGATGCCCCACTACTGACGAATGGATTAAGAAAATGTGGTATTTATACACAATGGAATATTATGCAGCCATGAAGAAGAACGAAATGTTATCATTCACAGGTAAATGGATGGAGCTGGAGAACATCATTCTGAGTGAGGTTAGCCTGGCCAAAAAAACCAAAAATCGTATGTTCTCCCTCATATTCGGACATTAGATCAAGGGCAAACACAACAAGGGGATTGGACTTTGATCACTTGATAAAGCGAGAGCACACAAGGGAGGGGTGAGGATAGGTAAGACACCAAAAAAACTAGATAGCATTTGATGTTCCTAACACAGAGAAACTAAAGCAGATACCTTAAAAGCAACTGAGGCCAATAGGAAAAGGGGACCTGGAACTAGAGAAAAGGTTAGATCAAAAAGAATTAACCAGAGGAATTCCAAGATGGTGGCTAGAGGGAGGAAGCAGAAAGCGAGCCTCCTATAGTGAAATCTTGGAGAGACACTGGTGACACACTTTGCAGGCATAATCACCGAGAAAAGGCATAACTTTGACTCCTCCACTTCTCCAGCCGGCACAGAGAATCTCCACTTCACGTTAAACGGAGAACCGAGGAGGCCCCCGGGCCGCCAGGGGCCGGCGCCCATACGGCTTGGGAAGACGCGGACCAGGTGAGCTTCGCGGTACCGCGGTTCCCCCACAGACAAGCCTGGGCCAGAGCAGCATAGCCCCCTGGACAGACTGACCTCCACCCGGGAAAAAAGAGAAACTGAGTACTAAGCAATAAGAACAGTTAAGACACGCTGGAAAGAGGGTGGGGCGCCCTGAGCGCTGAAGATTGGGGGAAGGGACTCCTTCCCGGGACTGTAAAGAAACGAGCCGGGCGGGCCGGAGAGGCTCTGGCGGGAGCGGGGCGCGCCAGCAACCAGGAGCGGGGATGCTTGTGAGAGGAGGGAAGACCCACTTCCCACGTGAACTGTAAATAAACACGCAGGCCTGACAACGCGGGGCAGTGTCGCCTTTCCCAGTGCTTGGAAAGGGAAAAGCCTGTAGCAGAGGCCGCCGCACAGGAGAACTCTGAGCAAACAAAGCCTGTGGGACCAGGTGAGTGCTAAGCTCACCCCAGAGATCTGCATAAATAACGCCGCCAGCTACAGGCTGAGAGCAGCAGGCAGGCAAGCCACAGTTGCAGATACCACTCTCAGAACTGCCTCCAGACGCTTTTTTTTTCTTTTTCTCCCTACCTTTGATGAGAGAACAACCGAATTACACCTGCAAGCCGAAAAACTTACTGAAACTGTATTGCATTTGAACTGGGGACACTTGGTGGGGCTTTTTTTTTTCTTCTGTGTGTGTGTGAATGTAGTTTTGTTCTACTTTATGCATCCCCTTTGATGAGACAACTACAGAACAACATCTGAGGCACCAACTCCAGGACTGGAGATTGAGACGGACATCCAAATTATTAAGACTGAAATTGCATTGCATATAAACTTGGAAGTTTTTTGGTTTTTTGGTTTTTTTTGTTTTTTTTAATTTTCTATTTTCCATTTTATTTTAATTCATTTTTATAAATAGATATTACTTTCATATACTTATTTTTTATTTTTTTTATCTTTGATTTTCAATCCTCTCTCTGTCACTCTATTGTCTGTTCAGCTTACTGTCGATTAGTACACTAACACTCCCTGTTTATACCTTTGAAACTCTCTTGTCTGATACCTTGTTCTGCTTTCTCCCTCTTGTCTGTATATTTGTTTTCCCCTTTTCTTTAACTTCTTGCTTTCCATCTCAGCTCACTCTTCCATTCTCAATATTACCATTGTTATTATTACAAGCTAGAAAATACTTAATTACACACAGTACAGGGACAGTAACAACACCAAGGACAATGACAGGAAGACAGAAAAAACAAGGAAACCAGTTTCCCCACAGCAAAAAATTAGTACAGGAACCAGAGGGGAATGAAGAGAACAGAAACTCAGAGCCAGACTCCAACAAAATGAAGATAAACTATGCCAAAGGACCCAATGAAGCCTACAAGAATAATTTAAAAGAAGACATACTACAAGTACTCAATGAGAATTTTATAGAGATGATACTGGATAGGGTCAACCAAAATGTACAGGAGACACTCAAGAAATTCCAAGACAATAAAAATAGAGAATTTGAAAAAGCAAAAGAAGAAATAAAGGAAACCATAGAAGCACTGTATAAACACCAAAATGAAAGAGAGAACACAATGAATAAATGGATAAATGAACTCAGGACAAAAATAGACAACAATAAAGAAGAAAACAGCCAGGATATGGAAAACCTCAGAAAAAAGAACGAAACAGAACTGCAAAACAAAACGGAAGGCCAATCCAGCAGAATAGAACAAACAGAAGACAGAATCTCAGAACTTGAAGATGAAATGGTAATTAAAGGAAAAACTGAAGAACTACTAATTAAACAACTCAAGACCTGTGAAAAGAAAATGCAAGAACTCACCGACTCCATCAAAAGACCAAACTTGAGAATCATGGGCATCGAAGAAGGAGAAGAGGTGCAAGCGAAGGGAATGCGTAATATATTCAACAAAATAATAACGGAAAATTTCCCAAATCTAGAGAAAGATATTCCCATACAAATGCAAGAGGCCTCCAGGACACCAAACAGACCAGATCAAAATAGAACTACTCCACGACATATCATCATTAAAACAACAAGTTCAGAAACTAAGGAAAGAATATTGAAGGCTGCAAGAGAGAAAAAACAAGTAACATACAAAGGTAAACCCATCAAAATCACAGCAGACTTCTCAACAGAAACATTAAAAGCAAGAAGAGCGTGGGGTGAGATCTTCCGGGCACTGAATGAAAATAACTTCAACCCCAGGATACTCTACCCAGCAAAGCTATCATTCAAAATAGATGGAGCAATAAAAGTCTTCCATGATAAGCAGAAACTAAAACAATATGTGACCACAAAGCCACCATTACAAAAGATTCTGCAAGGGATCCTGCACACAGAAAGTGACACCCAACTTAACCATGAAAAGGCAGGCAGCACCAAACCACAGGATAAGAAAAAGCAAGACAGAAGAGAGTAACATCAAGTTAGGTACACACAATCAAACCTTCAAACAACTAAGATAACTAAATGGCAGGAATCACCACATACCTATCAGTACTAACACTTAATGTTAATGGACTTAATTCACCCATCAAAAGACACCGTTTGACAAAATGGATTAAAAAAGAAGATCCAACAATTTGTTGCTTACAAGAGACTCATCTCACCGACAGAAATAAGCATATGCTTAGGATGAAAGGCTGGAAGAAGATTTACCAAGCCAATGGCCCACGAAAACAAGCAGGAGTAGCAATACTTATCTCTGACAAAGTAGACTTCAAACCTACATTGATCAAACGAGATAAAGAAGGACATTCCATACTAATAAAAGGGGAAATAGACCAAAAGGAAATAATAATCATCAATCTGTACGCACCCAATGTCAACGCACCCAATTTCATCAAACATACCCTGAAAGACCTAAAAGCATATATAAACGCCAACACAGTGGTTGTGGGAGACTTTAACACTCCATTATCATCAATAGATAGGTCATCCAAACAAAAACTCAACAAAGAAATCCAAGATCTAAAATATGCAATAGATCAAGTGGACCTAGTAGATGTCTACAGAACATTTCATCCAACCTCTACACAATATACATTCTTCTCAGCAGCCCATGGAACCTTCTCCAAAATAGATCATATCCTAGGGCACAAAGCAAGCCTCAGCAAATATAAGAAAATAGAAATAATACCATGCATACTATCTGACCACAATGCAGTAAAAGTAGAACTCAACAACAAAAGTAAAGACAAAAAACATGCAAACAGCTGGAAACTAAATAACTCATTACTTAATGAAGAATGGATCATCGATGCAATAAAAGAGGAAATTAAAAAGTTCCTAGAAGTCAATGAAAATGAAAACACAACCTACCGGAACCTATGGGACACAGCTAAGGCAGTCTTGAGAGGAAAGTTTATAGCCATGAGTGCATATATTAAAAAGATTGAAAGATCCCAAATCAATGACCTAATGATACATCTCAAACTCCTAGAAAAACAAGAACAAGCAAATCCCAAAACAAATAGAAGGAGAGAAATAATAAAAATAAGAGCTGAAATCAACGAAATAGAAACCAAAAAAACCATACAAAGAATTAATGAAACAAAAAGTTGGTTCTTTGAAAAAATAAACAAGATCGATAGACCCCTGGCAAACCTGACTAAAATGAGGAGAGAAAAAACCCAAATTAGTAGAATCAGGAATGCAAAAGGGGAGATAACAACAAACACCATGGAAGTCCAGGAAATCATCAGAGAATACTTTGAGAACCTATATTCAAATAAATTTGAAAATCTTAAAGAAATGGACAGATTTCTAGATACATATGATCATCCAAAACTGAACCAAGAGGAAATTAATCACCTGAATAGACCTATAACACAAAATGAAATTGAAGCAGCAATCAAGAGTCTCCCCAAAAAGAAAAGTCCAGGACCTGATGGATTCTCTGCTGAATTCTATCAGACCTTTAAAGAAGAACTGATACCAACCCTCCTTAAACTGTTCCATGAAATAGAAAGGGAAGGAAAACTGCCAAACACATTTTATGAAGCCACTATTACACTTATCCCAAAACCAGGCAAAGACACCTCCAAAAAGGAGAACTATAGGCCAATCTCCTTAATGAACATTGATGCAAAAATCCTCAACAAAATAATGGCAAATCGAATTCAGCAACACATCAAAAAGATTATTCACCACGACCAGGTAGGCTTCATCCCAGGGATGCAGGGGTGGTTCAACATACGAAAATCAATAAACGTAATAAACCACATTAACAGAAGCAAAGACAAAAACCACTTGATCATCTCAATAGATGCAGAAAAAGCCTTTGATAAGATCCAACATCATTTCATGATAAAAGCTCTAAGAAAACTAGGAATAGAAGGAAAGTTCCTCAACATTATAAAAGCTATATATGACAAACCTACAGCCAGCATTATACTTAACGGAGAAAAATTAAAACCATTCCCTCTAAAATCAGGAACCAGACAAGGATGCCCACTATCTCCACTCCTATTCAACATAGTACTGGAATTCCTAGCCAGAGCAATTAGGCAAGAAGAAGGAATAAAAGGAATACAAATAGGTAAAGAAACTGTCAAAATATCCCTATTTGCAGACGACATGATCCTATACCTTAAAGACCCAAAAAACTCTACTCAGAAGCTTCTAGACATCATCAATAGCTATAGCAAGGTAGCAGGATATAAAATCAACATAGAAAAATCATTAGCATTTCTATACACTAACAATGAGCAAACGGAAAAAGAATGTATGAAAACAATTCCATTTACAATAGCCTCAAAAAAAATCAAATACCTAGGTGTAAACCTAACAAAAGATGTGAAAGACCTCTACAAGGAAAACTATACACTTCTGAAGAAAGAGATTGAGGAAGACTATAGAAAGTGGAGAGATCTCCCATGCTCATGGATTGGTAGAATCAACATAGTAAAAATGTCGATACTCCCAAAAGTAATCTACATGTTTAATGCAATTCCCATCAAAATTCCAATGACATTCATCAAAGAGATTGAAAAATCTACTGTTAAATTTATATGGAAACACAAGAGGCCACGAATAGCCAAGGCAATACTCAGTCAAAAGAACAATGCAGGAGGTATCACAATACCTGACTTCAAACTATATTACAAAGCAATAATAATAAAAACAGCATGGTACTGGCACAAAAACAGACATGAAGACCAGTGGAACAGAATAGAGGATCCAGATATGAAGCCACACAACTATGAGCAACTTATCTTTGACAAAGGAGCTAAAAATATACGATGGAGAAATAGCAGCCTCTTCAACAAAAACTGCTGGGAAAACTGGTTAGCAGTCTGCAAAAAACTGAAACTAGATCCATGTATATCACCCTATACCAAGATTAACTCAAAATGGATCAAGGATCTTAATATCAGACCCCAAACTCTTAAGTTGATACAAGAAAGAGTAGGAAATACTCTGGAGTTAGTAGGTATAGGGAAGAACTTTCTCAATGAAACCCCAGCAGCACAGCAACTAAGAGATAGCATAGATAAATGGGACCTCATAAAACTAAAAAGCTTCTGTTCATCAAAAGAAATGGTCTCTAAACTGAAGAGAACACCCACAGAGTGGGAGAAAATATTTGCCAACTATACATCAGACAAAGGACTGATAACCAGAATATACAGGGAACTTAAAAAACTAAATTCTCCCAAAACTAATGAACCAATAAAGAAATGGGAAGGTGAACTAAACAGAACTTTCTCAAAAGAAGAAATTCAAATGGCCAGAAAACACATGAAAAAATGCTCACCATCTCTAGCAATAAAGGAAATGCAAATTAAAACCACACTAAGATTCCACCTCACCCCTGTTAGAATAGCCATCATCAGCAACACCACCAACAACAGGTGTTGGCGAGGATGCGGGGAAAAAGGAACCCTCTTACACTGTTGGTGGGAATGTAGACTAGTACAACCACTCTGGAAAAAAATTTGGAGGCTACTTAAAAAGCTGGACATCGATCTACCATTTGATCCAGCAATACCACTCTTGGGGATATACCCAAAAGACTGTTACTCCAGAGGCACCTGCACATCCATGTTTATTGTGGCACTATTCACAATAGCCAAGTTATGGAAACAGCCAAGATGCCCCAGCACTGACGAATGGATTAAGAAAATGTGGTATCTATACACAATGGAATTTTATGCAGCCATGAAGAAGAACGAAATGTTATCATTCGCTGGTAAATGGATGGAATTGGAGAACATCATTCTGAGTGAGGTTAGCCTGGCTCAAAAGACCAAAAATCGTATGTTCTCCCTCATATGTGGACATTAGATCAAGGGCAAACACAACAAGGGGATTGGACTATGAGCACATGATAAAAGCGAGAGCACACAAGGGAGGGGTGAGGATAGGTAAGACACCTAAAAAACTAGCTAGCATTTGTTGCCCTTAATGCAGAGAAACTAAAGCAGATACCTTAAAGCAACTGAGGCCAATAGGAAAAGGAGACCAGGAACTAGAGAAAAGGTTAGATTAAAAAGAATTAACCTAGAAGGTAACACCCACGCACAGGAAATCAATGTGAGTCAATGCCCTGTATAGCTATCCTTATCTCAACCAGCAAAACCCCTTGTTCCTTCCTATTATTGCTTATACTCTCTCTACAACAAAATTAGAGATAAGGGCAAAATAGTTTCTGCTGGGTATTGAGGGGGGGAGCGGAAGGGGGTGGAGTGGGTGGTAAGGGAGGGGGTGGGGGCAGGGGGGAGAAATAAACCAAGCCTTGTATGCACATATGAATAATAAAAGAAAAATGAAAAAAAAAAAAAAAAAGAATTAACCTAGAAGGTAACACCCACGCACAGGAAATCAATGTGAGTCAATACCCTGTATAGCTATCCTTATCTCAACCAGCAAAAACCCTTGTTCCTTCCTATTATTGCTTATACTCTCTCTTCAACAAAATTAGAGATAAGGGCAAAATAGTTTCTGTCTGGAAGCGAGGGGGTGGGGAGGAGAGGGAGTGGTAGTTAAGGGAGGGGGTGGGGGGAAGGGGGGAGAAATGACTCAAACATTGTATGCACATATGAATAAATAAATAAATAAATAAAAGAAAAGTGATAGTCACCATGATGCTAGAGCAAAAGAAGCAGTCTGCCTTTTACTGCCAACCTATGGAGAAGAACAGCAGGCCTGTCTTTGAGAAAACACTGGCGATTTCTATTTATAAACCAGGGTCATCTGTACCATGGCATGGCTGTGACCTTTCCATGACCTGGCAGATTATTGGAACTGGAAATGCTTGTCACCACCTACTCTCAGCCTGAGTCACCCTGGTGAACCCACAATGGATAGCAACTCACAGACTTTGATTGTTAAAAAGACAAGTTATACCACAAGCTCTGATTCGGAAAATGAAATCAATGCACTGAAAGAAGAACCGGATGTACATCAGAGAACAAGGGCACAGGAACCTTCAGCTATAAACAGAGCTCTTACTTAAAAGCGCATTGATTAGCCTGACAACTCCCCTAAGAGATGGGGAGGCAGATGCCCTCCAACTCATTCTAAATGCATTTTCTGTCCATCATCCCAGTACAATGCAGGCACTCCTATGTGATTCCAAGATTTGAAAACCATGGAGGAAAGAGGAAGACATAGGAGAAGAACCTCCATCTGGTCTGGCAGCAGGTTCCCAAACTCCCACTGCTGATTTGTACCACCTCCCCTAGGCTTTCACTACTGATTATTCAAACCCAGGTAATCTCCAAAACAAAATCATTCCTTTTCCTCTTGCATTGTATAGAAACAATCTTTTTTTTTTACCCTTGCATAATTCAGCTCTGTTTTTAAACCAATTACAACCAATTGCAGTTACTCAAAGAGAAAAAAAATAAGGTACCATTCTTAATGATATATTACTAATACCTTAAAGTGTGGTGACCACAGTTACCACATTCAATCTGATGAACTTTGAGGTGTCCAAGTCGGGAAATAGTTATATATCACGAGTACACAGTTTACATAGAAACCAAAATGGGAAACAGAAGTCCTTTCTCTATTACCTTGTGACCCCAGAGGAGGAAACCACAGACCCAAAGCATGCTACAGGAGGTGACACAGCCAAAGCAATATCATTTCTGAGAAATCAGCAGTTTCTTTAAAAGTCCACTCTCTAAAATTAAAAATTCAAGAATATTGTTATTGGCAAACTAGGGCATTTTACATATTTAGCACTGCCTTATATAGAATCAGACTCAACAGGCATGAAAAGGACCTACTATGTGCCAGGCATTATGTTATGTGCTTTCATACATGCCCTGACTTCCCCTACTTATTAAGTGTGTGACTTTAGGCAACACGCCTATGCCTCTAATTCCTTACCTGATAACAATAGTGTCAATCTCATAGCCTTCTTGGGAAGATTCAATAAGCCCTCCCGTTTCCAGCCAGATGTATAAGAAGCTTGGATGCTTCCACTCCATCCTATCAACAAGTAAAAAGCTGAAGAAACTAAAAAAAAAAAAAAAAAACCTTAACAACTCTTTTTAGATACAAAAGAGAATTGAGGTCACAGGACAAACGAGTGCCCCAAAGTGGAGAGACCCAGAGACTATATTTAGAGAATCACAAGTCACTGGGCAGAAACCTCAGCAGCAACTCGGTGGAAACCAGAGGCTGGAAGCCTACACTATAACTGACAAACTGAGTCTCAGAGTGGCTAAGTCTGAGAGATCACAACTTTGAGGGGACCATTGGGGGATGGGTATGGCACATTTTGTGAGTTTAGCTCTAAGAGGCCCTCACATTGCACATCAGAGGAAAACTCCCCTACACTTCCAGAAAGAGGAGGAGAAAAAGAAACGTGGATATACCAGAGCACTCTGTTCTTAACCAGGAATGCTCTCAGGAAAAGCTAGCCAGAGCCTAGCACACTGAGGATTTCATCACAAACCTAACTGACTCAAGGGAAGGGCAATACCCAACTCCAGCCAGCACTGGTCATCTTTCTCACCTAAAGGCAGCACAGAGAGGGTGGGGGAGACTGAGAAGCACCTTGGAAGTTCACAGTCCAGGGACATGGGCTCACTAAGAGACTGGGACCTAGTCATAGGCCCCATGCCTTATATTTATATTGAAGGACTTACTGAGAGAGTTTCTTTTACAGCACCCAACTATGAAGAGAAATTATGTGAGCTGGATGCTGGTGGCCAAGTCTGTAGTCCTACCTACTTGGGAGGCTGAGAACAGGAACATAACAGTTGGAGGCTGGCCTGAGCAAAGAGTTTGCAAGAATGCTTCTCAAGCAATAGCTGAGCATGGTGGTACTCCTGTCATCCCAAGCTACACAGGAGGCTGAGATCAGGAAGACTGTGGTTCTAGGCCAACCTAGGCAAAAATGTTTGTGAAATTCCATCTCAATGGAAAAAAGCTGGATGTGGTAGCATGCACCTATCATCCCAGTAACAACTGGTCCAGGTTAGCCTGGCACAAAGCGATACCCTACCTCCAAAATAACAAGAGCAAAAAGGGCTGGAGGTGTGGTTCAAACAATAGAGTGCCTGTGCAGCAAGTGCAAAGCCCTGAGTTCAAAACTCAGTGCTTCTGAGAGAGAAAAAGAGAAATAAATGCCAGTGGCTCACACCTATAATCCTAGATACTTGGGAGGCTGATATCAGGAAGATAGTGGTTTGAGACCAGCCCGGGCAAATAGTTCAGGAAATCCTATTTCCAAAGCGGACTGGAGGTGTGACTTAAGCAGTAGAGCACCTGCTTGAGGTAAGAGTGAAGCCCTGAGTTCAAACCCTAGTGTCACCAAAAAAAAAAAAGGCAAAAATTACAGTTTAAAGAGACAGACCAATCATCACAACCAGACTAGGATATAGCAGGAATGTTAGAATTATCAGGTTGAGAACTTAAAACAACCATGTTACCATGTTAAGGGCTCTGATGAATAAAGTGGATAACATGAAAAAACAGATGAACAATGCAAGCAGAGATGGACACTGTAAGAAAATGACAAACAGCTCAAAAGCAAAAAAAGAGAGCTCAAAAGCACTGTAACAGAAATGAAGAGTGCCTTTGAAGAACTCGATAGCAGACTGGACAGGGCTAGGAAAGAATCTTGAAGCCTGAGGCTATCTCACTAGAAACAGATGGAGAGATATTTCATGTTCATGGAAGGAAGACACAATCTTTTCAGATCTTGTCAGGCACCGGTGGCTCATGTCTATAATCCTAGCTATTCAGGAGAGAGATCAAGAGGATTGCAGTTCGAAGCCAGCCCAGGCAAATAAGACCCTATCTCAAAAAACTCTTCACAAAAAAAAAGGGGGGGGGGTGCTGGTAGAGTGGCTGAAGTTGTTGGCCCTGAGTTCAAGCCCCAGTACCACACACACACACACACACATATGTGTGTGTGTGTGTGTGTGTATTGTCAGATCTCTGTTCTTCCAAACATGACCTACAGATTCAATACAATCTCAATCAAAATCCCAGGAAGTTATTTTGTGGATATTGACAAGCTGTTTCTAAAGTGTATAAGGAAAGGTACTGGATTCAGAACAGCCACCACAATATCGAAAAAGAACAAGGTCAGGGAACTGACAGTATCTAACTTTAAGACATGCTATACAGCAGGCTAAAGTAATCACAGTAGTGTGATGCTGATGAAAGACAAATTGATCTATGAAACAGAAAAGTCAGCACAGAAAGAGACCCACATAATCAACGGATCTTTGACAAAGGGTCAGAGTCAGCACAGTGAAACAAGAATAGTTTTTCAACAAATGGTGCTGGAACAACTGGATATTCACATGCAAAATAAAATAAAATTAAATCTAGACACAGACTTTATATTCTCCTTAAAAATTAATAGATCATACCTACACCTAAGTGTAAAACTATAAAACTCTTAAAAGATATCATAGAAGAAAATCTAGATGACTTACTGTTTGGCCCTGAGTTTTAGAAATAGCACCCAAGGCAAGATCCGCAAAAGAAAGAACTGACAAGCTGGACTTCCTTAAAACAAAATTTTCTTCCCGGTGAAACACACTGTCAAGAGAATAAAAAAAGATGCCACAGACCAGAAGAAACTATGCCATATAAAACTATTACCCAAAATAATATTTATTTTCTTTTCCTTTGTTCCTCTTCTTTTCTCTTTCCTGGAGATTGAACTCAGGGCCCTGGACAAGCTAGACAAGTGTTTTACCAATGAGCTACACCTCCAGCTACAAAGAATTTCTCAGCAATAAGAAAATGAATAGCCTGGTTAAAAAATTAGCCAGAAACTTTAGCATACACTCTTACCTAAGAAGATGTACAGATAGCAAATGAGCATTTAAATCGATGCTACAGATTACATGTCATGGAGGAAATGCAAATTAAAACAATGAGATGCCACTCCAAAGTCCAGACCACTGACAACCAAATGCTGCTGAGATACAGACCAGCAAGAACTCTCACTGCTGATGACAATGAAAAATGGTGCAGCTATCTTGGAAGAGTTTGGTGGTGCCTTACAAAACTAAACGTACTCCACCCATACAATATAGCAACCATACCCAAAAGGACATGAAAACTTATTGTGTAAAAAAAAAAAAACCTGCACAAGAATGTTGAAAACAGCTTTATTAATAATTGCCAAGGCTTGGGAACAACCAAGATGTCCTTCAGTAGATGAGTAGATAAATTGTGGTACGTGTAGACAATTACTTAGCTCGAAAAAGAAATGAGCTATCAAGAAATGAAAAGATGTGGAGTGAAGTTAAATGCCTATTACTAAGGAAAGGAAGCCAGCCTGAAAAGGTTACATCCTGGACAATTCCAAGTATGTGATAATATGAAAAAGGTAAACATGTGGAAACAGTAAAAAGTTCAGTGGTTGTCAGGGAGGAGAGGGAATGGAGGATTGGGCAGGTAGAACACAGAATTGTTAATATTCAGAAACTGCTCTGTATACTAGAATGATATATGCCATTATGTGTTTGTCAAAACCCATAGGCTGTACAAGTATAAATCCTAATGTAAACACAGACTTTGAGTGGTTACAACTGTCACCACAGGCTCATCAACAGTAATGAATGGCCTCATGTTGATACTGGAAAAGCTGAGGGCGGGAGGAGTGTGAACAGGAAATCTCTGTACCTCTGGTCAATTGCACTGTCAACCTAAAACTGCTGTAAAGAAATGTTGTTATGGATGCTTTAATAAATGTTTAGATTTTTTTTCATGAAAAAAACAATCAACTGAATTAATACATTAGATGTGATTAGATCAGTGCCCAGTATATTAACTGCCTAGTTGTTATTTCACTATTATTTTTATTGTTGTTATCACTAAAATTATCACTAAAATGATCCCTGCAGCCAGGGAAGAAGTTATAATTACCTCCATTCTATACAGGAAAAACAGAAACTCAGCAAAGTTTAGAAAGTCACACACTAGCTGGGCACAGGTGGCTCACACCTAGCTACTCAGGAGGCAGAGATCAGGAGGAACGAGGCTCAAAGCCAGCCTGGGCAAATAGCTCACATGGCCCTATCTTGAAAATACCCATCATAAAAAAGGGCTGGCAGACTGGCTCAAGGTGAAGGCCCTGAGCTCAAGCTCCAGTACTGAAAAAAGAAAAAAAAGAAAGAAAGGAAGTTACACAGTGCTGGCGCTGGCCTGAATCTCTTCCTTTTACCACCCTCCCCCGCATGTCTGCAATGAGAAGCTATCAACAAACATATCCAAGTCTGCAAAGACGCCTTCCTTGCATTTCTAAATTCAAAGAGGCATAATAATTGTATGTAAAATAATTTTGATCAATTACAGCACCTCTAGAGATGACTAGTTTAAGAAGAGCACCATTAATTATTAGCTATTTGGTTGAGATAGGACAAAATCCTTTAATATTCTGATTCTGGCTGAGGCAAAGATTGGCAGGATAGAAAGACAGAACACAAGATCAAGAGTCAGCCTCTCAGGAGTCCCAGCTTCCTTCTCGGCTTGCTGCTTGCTGACATCTGACATGGTGGGCAAGTTACCCAAACCCTCTTTATTTCAAGTGGTCATCAAAAGGATCAAATAAGATAATGTGTGTCTGTGCAACGTGAACTCCAGACCTCTGGAAAAACAGACGCTATCACTCTTATCTCAATGCAGGAGCCAAGAAAATCTGTATCCCTTGAGCACACACAAAGGTGACAGTGCAGGTGACAGTGCTCGCCCTCTCAAATGATCCTTTCAGAGATAATGAAATTGCTCAGTGCTCTGCACTTCCATTCCTAGAAACCACAGTTTAAAAAAGAAGACATGCTCTCTGGGAAACTCCTGCTCAATATCCTGCTTTCTTCTTCTGGAACTCACCTAGTATATCCTTTTACCTCCTTAGCCTCCACACAGAAACCAGATGGGAGACTTTTGCTCCAGAGGCAAGAGACACCACCTTCATTGCCCGTAGGGCCTAGGACCACCGTAAATATTCTGTTCCCTAGACACTGCAAAAAGTAGAGGGGAAGGGAGAACAGGGCTCATTCCAGTGAGAAAATGGACTGCCCACTGAGCTGTTTCTGGAGCCAATCAGAAAAGAAACCTGAAAGTCCAAATCTTCTCACCCAAATCACCAAGACATGAACTCCTCCTAGAAGGAGAACTGAGAAAAAGGAAGTAAGTAAATGGCATTTCTGTACCTGACAACCTGGTTCCCCCAGTAGCAGCTCCTCCACCTCCACAACACAGCTCACTCATAATGTGTTTAAAATTGAGTATTAATAATGACTTATCTTAGAATTCTGTACCATCCAAACAACTGATTGAAATATACTGTCACATATACAAGGCTCCAAAAATTTTTCCCATATACATCCATTCTGAAAAAGTTACTACATGATGTACTCCAACAAAAATGTGGAAGTCTGAGATTTTAGAAAGCAAAGATTAAACAGAACAACAGCTTCAGGAGAGTAGCTGCTCAGCAGACCGAGAGAAAAACTTCTCCAGATTATTGTACAGGAGCTCAAGGAAGAAAGTCTTGGGGCAGGAGGATGGATGTGTGTGTATACATGGTTTACAAAAACACTGGAGGGTCAAAAAATAGCAATAGGTACCAGACAAAATAAAAGACAAGGCTTTTATCAACTCCAAGGAAGAAAAAGACTATGTAAGAAAGCCATGGTCACAGTTCACTGTACTCAGTAGTGAAAAATATTTGCTTAAATCACAATATTATAAACTTCAACTACTGATTTAACAAAATACTGTTACATAACTTTTGGAGGTTGAGAAGGAATTGTGTGGAAGTAAGAAATCTATCGTCTTTCCCCTGAAGTCAAAAAATGAAAACAAAGTAGCAAATGCATTATGTAGGAATACAAGGGTAAATTGCAGGAAAACAGTCAAAAGTGTTACATATAAAAAATATATAAATAGAAACTATATACTTATAGGGAGAGGGGGCTGAGAGATGGGGAAGGCATTACTACTTTTTCTTTACGAGCCCTATAACATTGTTTTGGTTTTCAAAAGTATGAATATGCATTACACTCACTAATATATGTATGTGTGTGTGTGTATATATATATACACACAGAGAGACATGCTTTAATAGCTAAAATTAAAGTTTTAAACCTCTTTGGCTGTAAGATGTAATAGAAACTGGAGTTTCTAAGAATATAGCTAAAAAACTATCTATCCTCAAAACCACAAAGCCATGAAACTTCCCAGTCATCAAGATCTTACACACCCTTAAAAGCAGGCTATCTTCCCCGCTCGTAATTTCTCACTTCAAAACTGAGAAGTGACACCACTGTTGCTTGGATGTTATAAATAGATTCCAAAACATTGATGGATCTTCTCATCTCTCAGCTTTATCACAAGAACAAACTGAAAGTACTTTCTTTTGTTAATAATTCCAAATCTGATTAAAACCTTAATCTCTGATTTTGGTGATTGAGTCTACATTCAATGCTTTGGTATAATCAGATTAATAGCCATTGGTTTTTTTTTTAAACTAGTGTTTTAAATATCCAAAAAAAAAAGAGAGAACATTTTTCCTCCCAATAAAAGTAGTTTTTGAAAGATAAAATTGGTTTTAAACTTTTTAGAAATGCATAACTATAACCTAATGGTATGCATTCTTCAGCTATATAACCCTAAGCCTTTCACCACAATGACTCCACGACTGTCACAGTTTTCTTTGAAGTGTAGCCTTTATCTAAACCAAGAAACACAACTGTTCTGTTCATTTTAGGTCTTCCTGAACTAAATGTGTTTAAGCTCGGAAATAATGAAGTTAGGACTATGCAAACATATGCACTCATGGATAATAATCACTAATTAGTACTCACTTAGTGGGTTTAGCTTTCAAACTCGACAAATTGATTTAATAAAAAAAATTCAAACATAGCATTTAGGAAAAGTTATTTGTTTACCTCTGTTGGTTTGTAGCAATCTACGAGAGCTTCCTAGAATTAAACACACAGAAAGTCAGTTTTATTATTTTAGAATTCCATGTCAATTAAAAATAACTACAATAATAGAACCTGGGTATAAAAGGGACTTGAGAATGGGGAGGGTAGGGGGTGAAGAGAATCAAAGCAGGTTACTTATATATGCACAGAGATGGCATAAAGACACTCACAAAACATGGATTTAAGAGGGAAGGAGGAGGAACGGGGTTAAGGGAAGATAAAAGGGGTAAACTTGCTTGAAATACACTGGATGACTATATGGAATTTTCACATGAAACACCCTTTTACTATTAATGAATCCTAAATTTTAATAAATTTCATACCATTTTTAAAATGCACTTAAAAGTCATTTCATTGTTTTACTGTTATTTTTGCAATGATATGTCAAGGCTTCACATGGACATGCAATCACACTTTCTTTCAGTGCCAGCCAGTTATCTAAAGGTACACAATTCCACTAGCATGCCGAGCGCTTTGCTCTTCAGAGCACACACACGTGCGTGCACACGCACTACATGAACAGGCCTTTTCATTGTTTTTGTTTTTGTCAGTACTGGGGTTTGAACTCAGCTTAAGTGCTGTACCACTTGAGCCACACCTCCAGCTCTTCTTCCTCGGTTGTTTTGGAGATGGGGTTTTGCTTTTTGCCCAGGCTGGCCTGGACCATGATCCACCTATCATTTTTGGATGATAGCCACCACACCCAGCTTTTTTCTGTTAAGATGGGTCTCGCAAACTTTTTTTGCCTGGACTGGCCTGGAACCTTGATCCTCTCAGCCTCAGCCTCCCACCATAGTCGGTGTGACAGGCACATGCTGCTGTCCCCAGCTTTTGGTTGAGATGGGGTCCCTTGAACTTTTTGCCCATCTAGTCTCAAACTGCAGGCCTCCCAATCGTAGCCTCCCAAATAGCTAGGATTACAGGAGTGAGCCACAGGCACCTGACTTACATGGAAATTTTTTGGATAGCAAAAGATTTGTTTTTCATAGCATTGGAAACAAAACACAGGCCTTGGCCAGATTCCAGATGCCTCACTGAGGAGAAGAACTTGCCTTAAAGGACAGGCATGTGGCCATCTGGGTATGAGCTCTGGAGAGAGGAGGACTGAGTTCATAAGCTGAAAATCCAGTTTTCCCACAACAAGAACCAAATCCTCCCACTCCGGTTTTCCTACGCTAACCGAATGTAACCCAGAGAGATCCAAATGGTTTCAAATATACCCGGCCAGTCCGTGACCTTTTTTACTCCTCTTTCTGCACACATGCATGTGCACACACACACCTTCCCCCTTGGGCTATCTACTTGGTTAATATTAAACTGGATATACTTAAGGTTGATACTGCCTGTGTAAGATGGTGACAGTCACAGTGACATGGAGAGAGAGCTCTGGCCATGATTCAGCCACAGACTTCATCTCCTCAGGTTTCAGTGTCTTCATTCACCTGGCAACCAAGGCGGGTGGGGGGGGGGGGTGACCTGATGACAGCTCAAAAAGCCCCTTCCAAGTTCTCCACTTCAAGAAAGCTTTCTTATGTCATTATACTTTCTATACGACTGATGTCTGCTTTATCTTTTTAATTTTTGTAATTAGGATACTATTGATATTTCCACAAGAAACAGTCATCATAACTGAGGTTACTCACCACTCCAGGGACACTAGTAATTATTAACACATTAAACACATCAATGCATTAAAGTATGCCTTTGATGTGCTCTGGTGACCATTTGCCATTGGTGATACCCACTGCCACTAACATAATTATCAGTGGACATTAAAAATAACGGCAGGTCAAAGGTTAATTCATTTTAGAAAATGAGGGAGGGTGAATAGAGGGAGAAGGGGGTGATGACTGTGATCAAAGTACTTTATACACATTTATGAAAACAGAAAAATGAAGCATACTAAAAATATTTAAGGCCAGGGAAGGTGGCTCAGACCTGTAATCTTAGCTACTCAGGAGGCAGAGATCAGGAAGATCACATTTCAAGGCCAGCCCAGACAAAAAGTTAGGAAGACCCCAAAAAGCTAGGCATGGGGGACAGCAAAAAGCTGTCATCCCAGCTAAGCAGCAAATGTAAACAGGAAGATCAAGGTCCAGGCAAGTTCAGCTCATAAATGCAAGACCCTATTAAAAAAAAAAAAAGAAAAAAAAAACCTACAGCAAAAAAGGGCTGGGATGTGGTACAAGTGATAGAATGCCCCCCCTGGAAAGGGCCAGGTCCTGAGTTCAAACCCCAGTACTGGTCCCCACCCTGTCCAAAAAAAAGAAAAATTGTTTTAAAAAGAGGGGAGAGGGAATAAGAAAGAGTAATAGAAGGGGAAATTTTGATCAAAGTACATTATATGCATGTATAATTAAAAATAAAAGTGACAGACTGCCTCCTATGGGAAAGACCGTTAAGTATTTTATTGTTTGCTGCTGAGGAATGTTAGATATCTCTACCTCCATTGCTATACTAGAATGCTATCAGGTGAGCCTCTATTAAAAGGTATTGTACTAATGAGAGATACGTTGTAAGCAATCTAATCTAGAAGTGAATTTCATGAATGATACAATCTACAGCTAGGAGACCAGAGACCTGGGCTTGGATATTCCCAGCTCTAGAGCAGTTCTTCTCATCCCATACACCTACAGCCTACCTCCTTCCCTGGAGGACAACCTTTGGAAGCAGAACCAGCTCTCCCTCTCAAGAAAATGAGGCTGGGGAAAGTCACCCCATAAAGTGCTTGGAGAACTACAGTTAAGAGCTGCTTTATCATCGCAGACGTGGTACATGGGGGTGAAGACAGCACCCCATTGCTTTCGTTTCTGCAAAATGCCACAGCCCAAGTCCCAGTTCCAATACCACCATGGGAATCAGTTCATGTCAACCTTTGTGACCCACATGGATTCAAACGTCCTTGCCTGGAACTTGCAGATGTTAAAAGCTGCTTACCTGTAATTTTAAAGCTCTTTCTTCCTCACTGTCTGCATCAAGAAGGTCATCAATGTCAATTTCTACATCTGGCATTTCTTCTTCCTAGGAGGCAAATATGGAGGCATTTAATTTAGGGAGAAACTAAATTCTGCCGAACCAGTTTAGTTGAGTTAAATAAAAGACTAGATTGTCAATCAAGAAGGGATTATGGGTAAGAGGGGGAAGGAGAGACTGGAGAAGAGGAAAGGCAGGAGGGGAATGGAAGAAGGGAAGAAAAGAAAAGAGAGTTAGGGAGAGGGAAAGAAAAAGAACAGAAAGGAGGAGGGAGGGGAAAAGGAAAGGGAGGAGGGAGCAAGGGAGATTTTAGAGTCACAAGCAGTGAAAAGTATGAATTCAGAAGTGACAGTGTTCTACTCTCTAGCAGAAAATCATGGCAATGAATAAATGATGGGGGCCTGGCAGATTACAGCAAGGGCAGTGAGAGTCACAGTTTCCCACCCAACTTCTACCCCTCTCTTGGTGACTAGTCCAGCCTTTATTCAGGAGTCTGTGGAAACTTGATTCCATCATGGGTTTTGGTTACCAGCATTACTCAGCCCATACTGATTCAGAGATGATGTGTAATTCAACTGAGACCTGAGGGGAAGATGCTTTACCAATCAGAGTACCACCTCACTGTCTCTGACCTGAGCCAGGCTGAGGAAGTTCAAAGCCCTGGGAATTGCTGCAGCCTCCTGCGGCTATGAAGAGAGGCTGAGGCCAGGAGGAGGCTGACTCCAGGGTAAGCAGAGCAGAGAGAGGATTATGAAAAGAAAGCTCTGGATGCAATGACCAAGTCACCAGGTCAAACCACCTCTGAGTAGGTGAGAAAAGCCCTAAGACTGTTCCAGACAGTGTGAGTTGAACAACCAAAGACATCCAGCCCAAAAGAGAGGGCAAGAAAGGTGAAAGACCTCACTCTTTTGGAACTTGAACTTCCAACACAAAATAGACCTCAGATCCCCCCATCCCTCTGTACCTGTTGGAACAGCATCCTGTTCCTGCGAGCTGCGTCTCACCTCACTATCTGCAGCACAACTCCTCCCAGCCATGAGGCTGAGAGAAAGCTGCATGCCAGCTGGGACTCTAGGATGGCCACCTGGGCTCAGCAACCCTGTTATGTAAGCAACCTCACCTTGACTTCCCAAATACTTCCTTTCTAGTAAAAAATGTATTTATCGAGTAATGCTCAATCTTTGTATATCTGGTTCCAACACAAAAGTGAGGACCCAAGCATATTGGGGAAAGAGAGGAATATGTAACCCTCCCCATAAGATCATTACCTCCTGAGACAGGCCCTCAACAGACAGAAAATCCCAGAAACAACCTCCTCTTGAACCCCTGCTGACTTACTCCTGCTTCCTGTAGAGAATTTCTGTTTCACCCAAGTGTTAAGTGGGATAACCCACTTCAAAACCAGTATTTATCAGTGTGAATATTTTAGGTCTCACCTGCAAGGTGCCAACTGATGGAAGAAAGGTTTTATATTTGCATATTTGCATTTAATAGTCATTTAACTATCAACCTAAGCTGGTGACCTAGAAGTAGGAGATGTCAATGTTTTGATAAGAGTATCGCTGCAAGGTGACCTGATAGAGGAGACAGGCAGCTGCACCAAGGCCAGCTCTGCCACTAACTTGCTGTGTGACTCTGGGCAAGGTTTTTAACCTCTCTGGCATCAGTTTCCTCACCTATAAAAATGGTATGGTAAATGCCAGCTACTTCATAAGACTGATGTGTGGATTAAATTGTTTAATTGCTATCCAGTTCTCAGGATAGTACGTGGAACACAGCTAAGACTTCTTGAGCACTGATTGTTATTATTTCTGTAATATTATAAGATACGCAACCCATGAAAACAAAACTTTAAGTAGAGGGCAATTGTAACATCCTTGATCTTATTATGGTCAAAAAATCTAAAAAAAAGATAAGAGATTTAAGAACAAAGTGTATTTCAGAAAATTCCAATGACCTCAGAACTGGGGTGACAGCTTCTTGCTTTTACCCCTGTAATTACAGGGATAAAATTCAAACATAATCACCTGGCTTCCCCGGAGTCAGGAAAGTTGTACCAGGTGAGTATATTGCTGGCCATGAGAAGAGCTGTGGGTACCCACCTTGCCCTATGAACTTTGAACTTCATCTGCATGAGCCGTGAATGTAGGCATCTCTGGCCTCTGACTGCACATTGCTGGCTTCTGTGGCTTTTCCCTGCTTCCTTGGGATCTGTTCACCCCACACTTGCATCTGGCTGATGGTAACCTCCTTCAGGGAAGGGCCAGGCAGGGAGGTGGGCACCAATGTGTCTACTTCAGGGGAGAGGATGCTGGGAGGACCCCAAGGCTATGCTTGGTCGCTAAAACACTGAGAAGCCCACACAGAACATGGATGCTTCTCTCCATGAGTGCCAACCACCTGGCTGCCATGCTGCTGTTCTCTCTCCCAAATGTTTTTGTGTCCAAACAGATAATTTTGTGTATATTTGAAGTCATGGCTGGAAGGAACACTTCCAGAAGAGAAAGGGCACTACTGGGGCTCTGCATTGGTCAGACTTTTCATCACTGGGACAGAATATCTAAACAACTTAAGAGGAAGAAAAGATTTATTTTGGCTCATGGTTTCAGAGATTTCAGTTCACAGTCCTCAGCTCTGTTTAATCTAGGCAGAATACCATGGTGGTGGGAGCATGTGGAGAGGAGGCTGCTCACCCCATGAAGAACTGGAAGCAGAGAGAGCTAGGAAGGGACTGGGAACCAAGTCTCCGGGAACCTTTTCCTCCAACCAGCCCAGCTACTCAAGTTTCCACCACCTCCCAAAATAGTGCCACCAGCTGGGAACCAATCTTTCAATACATGATCCTATGGGGTGACATTTCATATTTAAACCACAACAGGCCCCAAACAGATAGCCACAGGTACAGCTATAGCTTGAGAGAAAATAGCATAGCTTCCTGTCAGACTTTCCACAGTGAAGGGAGCAGTGGGAAGCAAACACCAACAGAGGAACTCAGTGGGTTACAGAACAAAGGACGAGCATACCCAGCAGCACAGAGGGCTGCGGGAGGTCTGGCAAAGACAGGTCACCCATGGGCATGCCCAGGCCAATGAGTGGTTGAGGCCATGGTGAGTGGGCCCCAGAGCACATACTGCATATGTGTTCTGGAAAATGCAGCTCTAAACCAATTCTGTATATCCACGTCACAGAACAGCTAGCTACCCTGCTAGGCCGGAACAGCTCCGCAGGTCACAGCAATTAAAGCCAAGCAAAATAAATAAACCCACACATTTTGAGCTGTGTAACAGCTTTCTTTCTTCTACTCCCCTCCCCCAAATAGTCCTTTGGGTTCAGTGTTGATACTCTGTGAACACAGAGCATGTGTTTATGTCATGATTTAATGAAATCAAGCAAAGAAGCAGGATTTAGAACCTTTTCAAGGAATCACAGCTAAGGGGAGCTTGGAGTCAGCTATTGTTAAAAGAAATAAAAAAACAGTAGGTCACTAATGCCCTCCTCAGAACAACAGGGCAGTGGGGCTCCTCAAAAACACCAACGAAATAGTTTTGGTGTTAGGCCAAGCTTGGTCACACGAGTTTTGACTTGTGTAACTGTGATGAGTCCCAGGCAGGAGGCATCTTCAGCCAGGTGTCCTCCCATTAGGAGTGCACATGGCTCTCCACAGGACTTCATTTGATCCCTTTCTTCAACCCTAGAATGCAGTGCTGCCCACTATGGTAACCACGGGTGGCATTTAAATTTAAATCCGGAGCAATGCAAGGTAGTGAAGAATTCACTCCCTCATTTGCACCAGCCACATTTCAAGTGTGCACGAGACACAAGTCACATGGCAACTGTACTAGAAAACACCGATTTAGAACATTTTGTCATCACAGAAGGTCCCATCACACAGCACTTCCCCAGAGTCCACTCACTGTCTGGCCCCTTTCAGAGGAAATGTGGGATATCTCAGGTTTACTCCCACTACGCAAGAGTGGGTGGCTAGGAAACCCTGGGCTTGGTTTTCCCAGGGTTAATGCTGAGACAAACTAAGATTCCCTCACTGAGCAATGGACAACAGTTTTAGGCATCAGCCCTTTCTACCAAAATGAATTCACTGTTACCCCTCACGAGAGGCTTAGGAGTCAAGTTCACCATGCTTGGAAGGAACACTGAATGGTGATTCCAACTGCTGGCAATTTTAAAGGCATCCCTTTAGCCCTGCGTTCTATCCACTGATCTTAGAGCAATATTACTGACCTTGGTAACAAATCAAAGCACGTGTAGGGAGATGATGGAACCCACAGCCCCCCATAGTGTACTAGAACTCAGCTGCATTTGGATATTTGCCTCACGCTAAAGATGCGTCCGCAACAGTGGTTCTGGTGACAAGAAGTGAAACAACGCTCATAAGAGTCTCTGGGAACAGTCACTAGGGAGCACAGTCCTTAGTCAGGGGTGCTCCTCATGAAACCTGCAGAACAAGGCCCATAAACGTCTCTGCATCATCCTAGTTGTACCTCTGTTGAAAACCTACTATATCTCAGGCACTGATAGGCCCAGCCCTAACAGACAGTCTGACCACAGCTCCAATAAACCAGAGACAACCCAGAGTGACTCAGAGAAAGAGAAAATTTCCATCTGGTCAGATGGGGAGGTGTCACAAGGAGAGAAGAGCTAAGCTGGCCTTGTGGAAGGACAGGACTTGGGCAGATTTAGAGGGAGAGGGAGTGCACACACAAGAGGCCGCAAAAATACAAGGTGCACTCTGAGTACAGGATATAGAAAGGTCCACAGCTCTGGGCTGCACATGCTAGTGTGGTGGAGGCCAGATAGGTGACAAAAGCAGGGCAGGTGGAGATGCTATAAGGGGCAGCAGGGAACCGCATGCTGAGGAACACGGCCAAGGAAAGGCAGCGGGAACACTCTACTCCCACCTTCTGTCACCTTTTAGGAATATGTCGCTCAGGGCTGCCAGATTTTCCAGGTTTTCATGAAAAGCCCAAACGAGAGATCCTTTATGTAAAAAAAAAAAAATCTCAAATTCACTAACAATCCCACGGAAGCTTAGGGAGGACAAACCAAGTCCACCAGCCCACAGGCTGCCAGTCACCCCGTCCTGCAGCATCTGAGACCACCGAAGGCTGCTGAGCAAGAAATGGAAGGACAGAGGGAAGAGCTGGCCCAGTCGCAGGCCCCAGGGGACAGGGAGTGGGGAGGCTCGGGGACAGACTAGGCTCATCCAGGTGTGAGGCAACGGGGCTGGAATGAAGTAGGAGCCAGACCCAAAAGAAGAGTTTAGAGCAGTGATAGGTGGGAGGGAAGACAGGGGAAACGGGAGGTGAACTGAATGAATGTTGGATGAGAGAGAAGAGAAGAGCAGACCTAAATAACGAGTCTGAGAGACTTTAAAGAAAGATGGCACTAACAGGGACACTGGGACCTTGAAAATACTCACATCTGCACACACACCACCATGCACACTCACACACATTCACACACAATAATAGCATACAGGAGACACAGCTTAACAACAGGTCTCAGCAGCCTCCATCCTAAAATAGGGACAGGAAAGCACCCATCATGGGATTAAGCTACCATGCAAACTGTGGTGGCTGACAGAGATGGAGCAGTGGGAGAAGGGGGCCTGGGGAATGGTAAACACCAGCTATTATGGGCTGTCCAAACATTCTTGAAAAGCAGCCAGGTGTCTGACAGCCCACCTTTCTCTAAGCCTGCAGGGGGAAGCTAGTGTAGGAGGTGTAAAATAAGAACTGAATCCGTGGGATTATGTGACTATTACGAAAAGATTTACACCTCGTGTTTTCACTCTAATGGCAATCCCCCCAAATTCCCATAAACAAGCACATCCTCGGGAGGCTTTGGAGGGCCCTCCCATGCCACGTGTGCGAGACCCACACTGCGTTTTGCTCATGGGCATCAAACAATTATATTAGTGTCATGGACTAATGAGCAAAAGGCCAGAGAACAGAGTCCACATATATATAAATGTAACACATCCAACTCATTCACACCACGGGAAGTTGGAAGCTACCACTCGGAGGACACGAGATCTGTACTTTCCTCTTGCTACAGAAGGTGTGAGGCCAGTCTTCACGGTAAGCTAATGGTGCATTTGAGTCACATGGGTTTTCCTTTATGATAATTTGCAATTCTGATGTGATTTTACAATTGGAAAAGACCTAAGCATAAGGAGGAGTTCATCCCTGGTTTTAAGTGATACATATTTAAATAGTATTATAATATTAAACATTTAAGTCAACCCTGGAATCTGCAAGGAATTATTTCTATTTGAAAAGGGGCCCAACCTTCCTATGGCACTTCACAGAAAAATATCAGAACATCAGGGAAGAAGGGAAGACCTTGGAAGCTTCCAAAGGAAAACAGGTGGCACACAGAAGGTTAGAGAATCAAGGCCAGCAGGCTTCCCAACAGTCACACGGAGCACACAAAACCAGAAGCGAGGTCTTAATCTGTTTTGTGTTGGTATAACAAGATGTCAGAGGCTGGGTAATTTGTCAAGAAAAGAGTTTTGTTCGGTTGGTTTTTATTTTGCAGTACTGGGGCCCAGTGCTTGCCTATTACTTGAGCCAAACCCCAGCCGTTTGCTTTTAGTTTGTTTTTCAGACAGGCTGGACTTGGACTGTGATTCTCCTGTCTCTGCCTCCTAAGTAGCTGCTGGGATTACAGGTATACACCACCATGCCCAGCTTGAAAAGAGGTTTATTTAGCTTACTGTCCTGGAGGTCAAAGAGCATGGTGTTAGCATGCTCTGGTGAGGGCTCATGGCAGTGGTAGTGCATGGTGGGGGAGCACATGCCAAAGGGTCGCATTATTTTTTTTTCTTTTATTATTCATATGCGCATACAAGGCTTGGTTCATTTCTCCCCCCTGCCCCCACCCCCTCCCTTACCACCCACTCCACCCCCTCCTTCTCCCCCCTCAATACCCAGCAGAAACTATTTTGCCCTTATTTCTAATTTTGTTGAAGAGAGAGTATAAGCAATAATAGGAAGGAACAAGGGTTTTTGCTGGTTGAGATAAGGATAGCTATACAGGGCATTGACTCACATTGATTTCCTGTGCGTGGGTGTTGCCTTCTAGGTTAATTCTTTTTTATCTAACCTTTTCTCTAGTTCCTGGTCCCCTTTTCCTATTGGCCTCAGTTGCTTTAAGGTATCTGCTTTAGTTTCTCTGCGTTAAGGGCAACAAATGCTAGCTAGTTTTTTAGGTGTCTTACCTATCCTCACCCCTCCCTTGTGTGCTCTCGCTTTTATCATGTGCTCATAGTCCAATCCCCTTGTTGTGTTTGCTCTTGATCTAATGTCCACATATGAGGGAGAACATATGATTTTTGGTCTTTTGGGCCAGGCTAACCTCACTCAGAATGATGTTCTCCAATTCCATCCATTTACCAGCAAATGATAACATTTCGTTCTTCTTCATGGCTGCATAAAATTCCATTGTGTATAAATACCACATTTTCTTAATCCATTCATCAGTAGTGGGGCATCTGGCTGTTTCCATAACTTGGCTATTGTGAATAGTGCCGCAATAAACATGGGTGTGCAGGTGCTTCTGGAGTAACCTGTGTCACAGTTTTTTGGGTACATCCCCAAGAGTGGTATTGCTGGATCAAATGGTAGATCGATGTCTAGCTTTTTAAGTAGCCTCCAAATTTTTTTCCAGAGTGGTTGTACTAGTCTACATTCCCACCAACAGTGTAAGAGGGTTCCTTTTTCCCCACATCCTCGCCAACACCTGTTGTTCGTGGTGTTGCTGATGATGGCTATTCTAACAGGGGTGAGGTGGAATCTTAGTGTGGTTTTAATTTGCATTTCCTTTATTGCTAGAGATGGTGAGCATTTTTTCATGTGTTTTTGGCCATTTGAATTTCTTCTTTTGAGAAAGTTCTGTTTAGTTCACTTGCCCAATTCTTTATTGGTTCATTAGTTTTGGGAGAATTTAGTTTTTTAAGTTCCCTATATATTCTAGTTATCAGTCAAAGGGTCACATTATGGGACAGGAAGCAAAAGGGCCAGCGGGGGGTCAGGCTCACCCTTATGACAACCTGCTTTCTCTGGAAGGGATCCACTCCTCTGAAACCCACTCCACTCTGCCAGCCCAACACTAATCCTTCATGGGGATGTCCTCACCTAGCTTCCTTGTGCCTTTGAAAGGTTCCAATACCACACTAGTGATCAAGCAAGCAATGATCCCAGAACCTCAGGAGAAAGGGCCAACCTTGGTCACACTGTCAACCGGAAGTGGGACAAAAACCCAAAGACGTTTTATCTCACATCTTAATTTTGGGAAGAGTACTCCAGCAAAACAAAAAGTAAACTAATTACCAGGGCATATAATAAAACCAAGATGAAGCTGGGACTGCTGGTGACACGGAATGGAAACAAGCAGATCGAGGCACAGAAAACTAGCTACTGGGCAAGGGCAGTGTCCAGGAGTCTAGCTGATGTGGTACAGGGACCCCATGGGCACAGGCAGCCCAGTCACCCAGCAGAGTCAGGGCAGGATGGCCTCAGCCTGGGCCTTAACTGGAACTAACATGGGTAAACCAGTGTCTGACACTGTGATTTGATGTCACATTTCCAATATTTCCCTAATGCACAGTGGTTTTAAAAATTAAATACCAGCTAGGCATGGAGGCTTATAATCCTAGCTACATAGGAGGCAGAAGGTTTGCAGTTCCAGGCCAGCTGGGGCAGTCCCTACCTTAAAAATAACCAAAGTGCCAAGCACCAGTGGCTCACTCCTGTAATCCTAGCTACTCAAGAGGCAGAGACCAGGAGGATTGCTGTTTGAAGCAGCCTTGACAAATAGTTTGTCAGACCCTATCTAGAAAAAAAAAACCCTTCACAAAAAAGGGCTGGTGGAGTGGCTCAAGGTGTAGGCCTTGAGTTCAAACCCCAGTACTGCCAAAAAGGAAAAAAATTAAATACCTCCAAGAGCTAAAGCTTGTTTAGAGTTTAGAGCCAACCAGCAAAATCCCCCAACTCCTCCATTAAAAATATCACAGTCTGACTGAACTTGACTTTGGGGATGTAAAGGGATGTTTCACCTGTATTTACAGGAATCACTGTGCTTGCTCTTCAGGACAGCAGGTCTTGGCCTACCTTTGTCTGACATACCTCACAGCTAAGGTTCATTTCTGGGGTAATCAATGCACACACAGGTGACAATGCAGCATATCGGGGAATGGTCACCTGCATGCAGCATCCATCATGGCACAGAACACCTCCCTTGTCTCCTGCTCCTGTAAACAGCTTAGGATACAGGAGAGCAAGAGCAGCATCACTTTACAAACAGCCCAGAATATGTTTTAATTTTCTGATAGTTCACAGGCTTCATTTTAGCACTTCCAGCATGATTACAGTGATGTGTGCTACACCCAAGTGTCACGGTGGCCCAGTTCTCACTGCTATCCTCACATAACAATACGAAACAACGTGGCCGGTGGACAGGAAGATTCACATTACTGGTCATGATAGATTATTCTAGAGCAAGGTACACAGGATGAGAGTATTCCAGGAAAATCTATTCAGCATTTATTTACTAAGCATTTATTACCCACCAGGGAAAAGCAGTGAACCACTGACAAAAATGCTTGCTCTTGAGAGGATTAAACCCTAATAAGGTCAGACAATACACAGGTGAGTACAGGTTGAGTATCCCTTATCTGAAATGCATGGGACCACATGGGTACAGATTTCAGATTTTGAAATACAAGCATAGGCTTTACTGGTTGGGCATCCCTACTCGGGAAATACAATATCCAGAATGTTCCAAAAAAGTTATTTTTCAATGCTGGGGATTGAACCAAGAGCCTTATACTTGCCAGGCAAATATTCTCACTAAACTAAGTGCCAACATAACACTTAAAAAGTTTTCGAATTGGGAGTGTTTTGAATTTCAGATTAGGGATTCTCACATTGTACAATATACAGTGTGGCATATGGATTAATTATTCAAAGAAAACTCATACGGGGAGAGGGTGGGCATGTGAATAGGGTGGTGTTCAATGACAGAGATGTCCAAATAAGAGTCCCAGAGAAGGGGAGGAAGGGACCATGTTACTCTCTGGGAGAAGAACTGGTGTCAACCTGTATCTGAGGAGCTGCTGGGAGCCCGGGGGCTGTGGGGACAATGGAGGGAGAGGGAAGGCCAAGGCTGTGAAGACCCAGTTGTCCTGTGAAGTCTCTGACATGTACCCTGACTGAGAATAGCCACCAGGGGTCTGAGCAGAGAGGTAGCAGAATCTGTTTCACCCTGGCTATTGAAGAATGGGCTGTGAGGAGGTAAGGACATAAGCAGAGGCCACCTAAGTGGCCACTGAAATGAGCTGATTAGGGATGACACTGGCTTAGACAGGGCAGTGGCATGACATACCTTCTGCTCTTGCAATGGAGTGCTTATGTAGGTCACCACTACTCCAAACTTCAGAGTGAGTGGAGGTGTTCCCCTGCAGCTCCTCCAGGCAATAGAGTTGGCAGAGGCTAAAGATTGTGCAAGATGTCAGGTGTCGACATCAACTAAACCTGAGCAGCTGACTGTGGGATGGGCCTAAGTCCTTGGGCCTCAGACCAGATGCTAAGTAGGGCACCAGCCAAAGGGGTACTGGGTCCCAAAGTTAGGTGAGGCTTCTGAATGCTGACTAAGCTGAGGTGGCACTATAAGGGGACAGCAGCAGAGCAACAAAAAGCTGAAGAGGGGCTCTCTGAGGCCTGAAGCCCTCTCAGCACCTAGGCTTCTCTTTGCCCCCACAGGTAGGGAGTGCTGGCCCTTCAGCTTCATGGGCACCACCAGCATGGCAGGGCCTACCTCCCTCACCCCCAAATCCCTCGCTACCTTTAACAATTCACTGGAGCCCAGAAATATCTCCGGAGAAATAATTAAGGCTCTCCAGTCATGGTTAAATTTTTAAAAAGTATTCAAAGACACAGAGTCAGGCAGAAATGGTGAGATACCTCCCACCCTTGCTTTCCAATGGCACATGAGGATGCCAGGGTGTCTGAGAGAACAAAGCCTAGCATGGGACTCAGAGGATCCGCAGTCTTCCCACATCTGCCCCAGGGCCCAGCTGTCAGCACAAGTGAGACGTGTGGGCTAGGTGGAGGCAAGTCCAGATCGTGGAGTATGGACAGACAGGTCCAGCTTTAAATTCACATCTGCCACCTTCGGTCTTGGGAGATGACCAAGAGTGAGGTCACTCTTGGTGTGAGGTGGCTCTTCCTCCTTCCCCTTATTTCCCAGGCCTGTCAAACGGGCCTCCTGTCTGGTTCTCAGGCTGGAGGAAGAGTGGCCATGATCATCCCCAGACCCAGAGGACAATCCCAACTCAGCAAAACAACCTTGGTAGGCAGTAAATGACTGGGCAAATGTGATCAGTCAATTCTTTAAAAAACTAAATAATGTTTGATGTAGAATCTTTCACCACTGATGCCTGAAAATTGCAAGTGAACACCTAGCACACTGGCAACTTGCTCAGAAACATAGGATTAACAGAAAAAAAAGAAAAGAAAAGGTAAGCAAAAATCCTCAGGTGCAGAGCTTTCTGGAACAACAGCACTTGGCTCTGCCTAGGAACACTGAACACACACAGCTGGTCATCACTGATAGTAAACTGACAAGAAAACTGGGAAACAGGTCCTCTGTGGTAGCTAAGACAGTTTGTAACAATGGCAAGGACCCCATCTTCTAGCTACACCTTAAATAAGGACATAAAAACACAAAGTTTCTGGATACAAGGGACAGAGACCACCATCTTCATGACCTCTGTGCTAATTTACAGCACCTCCCCTCGAGACACCCACATGTCCTGAGACAGTTGGTGGGTACCAACATGAGGAAACAAACTCCCAAAAGACAGCCCCTCCTGATCATTCAGAAAGGGCTGACAGCTTGAGATCCTTGCCAAGGAAATCCATCAACCCACTTACATTGGAACTGGGCCACAGGCAATGCATGAGGACCTTGGGAAAAAAGTAAGGAATGTTCTGAAACAACAGGCTAGTGTCACCCAAGGAGAAGAGGCAGCAGCAGTATAGTCTGTCCCTGAAAAGTCACACTCGGTTCCCTCCTGCTTCCCAGTAACTTAGAGATCAGGCCTGAAAGAAAGTGATCTATGACCAGCTTTTTAGTGGAATTGTTAGGAGGCCATGCAGAGTTCTCTTAGGCTGGAAACACGAACCATGGTGGCACAAAGGCAGTGGGCAGAGGGCCATTATGACCCACCGAGATGATGGTCCCTGCCTATCAAACCTGCATCCATACTGCTCATGATGGAACCACTCCATGGCAATGAGAGGCCACCGTGACATTGGGTTTCCTAAAAAAGAACACAAAATCGAGATACCTTCCACCTGCTATCTTGGGAAGGCTCCTAAACTAGCTATGGCCCAATGTGTTCACCATTGGCAGGTACACAGAACATGAGACTGCAAAGATTATGGGGGAGAAGCCACTGGAGGACACTGACCAGAAACTGTGAATCTCATCCAGAGGCTGGGCATAAGCAGGCACCCTGCACGTTCCAGTTTAGACAATTAGTGATGAAAGGAGCTATCAAGTCCCAAAAAGACATGGAGAAGGAACTGTCAGTGTGTATTACTACATGAAAGAAGCCAGTCTGCAAAAGCCTTGCCATACTGTGTGACTCCAACTAGAGGCTATTCTGGAAAGGGCAGAGCTGTGCAGGTAGGAGAGAGATCAATGCCTGTTCGCCACGGGCTGGGAGGAGGAGGGGGAGTGGAGAGGGGTACGGGATGAATAGGCAGGGCACAGGGTACTTTTTTCTGGATAATGTTGTAAGGATGGATACTTGTCACCATACCTTTGTCAAATCCCAGTTAGAGAATGTGCGCACACACACACACACACACACACACACACACACACACACACGAGACCCCATTCCAGTGGAAAAAAGCTAGGCTTGGTGGCACACACCTGTCATCCCAGCTACAGTGGGAAACAAACTAGAAGGATCATAGTCCAGGATCATAAAGTGAGACCCTATCTCAAAAGTAACCAGAGTAAGCAAGGCTGGAGGTGGGGCCAAGTGGTAGAGTGCCTGCCTAGCAAGTGTGAAGCCCTGAGTTCAAACCCCAGTACCATCTGCCCTCCTCCCCCATCAAAAGAAAGAGAAGAGTGAGCCCAGATGTCAGCTTGGACTTTAGTTAATATGCATCAAACAGGTGCTCCCTTCCCCAGCACATGTACTAAAATTGGAATGATACAGAGAAGATTAGCGTGGCCCCTGCACAAGGATGACACGCAAATTCGTGAAGCGTTCCATATTTAAAATATATATATATAATGTATCAAACAGGCTCCTCAGTGGTGACATGTGTCCCACACTAATGCAAGGTGTTAATAAAAGGGGAAACTGGGGGGGGGGGGAGTAGATGGGGAATTCTCTGTACTTTCTGCTCAATATTTCTGTGAACTTGAAGCACTGTAATAAAGTCTATTAACATTTTTAAAGGCTCACGGGAACACAGGAGACCAAGCCTCCTGTTCATGGAGATATGAAACCGATCCTCTCATTACCTTCCTCACACCACATGGGAGGGAAGAAGATAGGAGCTCACACTTGGTACTGGGGCCATTCCAGGGGCAGGGGCTAGGGCCCTGGCCACTGGGCCCAACTGCCTTGATCAAATTTCAGTCTTAAGAGTGGGGCCAGGCTCCAAAGAAGCCATCTATCCAGAGTTGTGGGAGGTGAGCAGAACTTGGTAACTACTGGCCGTGACCATGTGTCATGACCTATCTGTGCAGGTGATGTGACTGGGCATGACATGTCTACCTGAGCCCTCCTCTCCCCCACATCCAAGGCTAAAGTGTCACCTCCAACGAAGCCACCACAGGACACTCCTAACTGGCTTCCACACTTCCATTCTCATTGCTCCTCCAACCCAGTCTCCATTCTGTAGCCACTAGGGGTGACTTAAAGAACACAAATCAGAGCTGAGGCTGTAATGCATGCCTGTAATCTTAACACTCAGGAGACTGGGGCAGGACGATCAAGAGTTCAAGGGGAGCCTGGGCTACATAGTGAGATCCTATCTCAAAACAAACAAAAAAAAATAAGAAGAAAATGAGAAATCTGTCATTCCCTTGCTTAGAACCTTTGAGTGGCCTCCCACTGCTCTTAAGACTAAAAGCCTCAGCACTGTCAGCAATGCTTTGCATACTGGCTTCTGCACTCCTCTCCATTCAATACCCTACTTTTTACCATCCCTTGTCACACTCCTCACCTAGGCCTCCACAGGGCCTTTGGACATGCTGGGTGCATGAGTGGTATACTGTTTGCTTTACATCACATTCACTATCATTTCCAAGGCAAAGTGTCCTTAGACATCCTGGCAACAAGCTCAACCCCTTGAAACCTGGCTCATGACACCACATGCCTCTCCTTTGCTGCACGTGCTGTGCACTTACAATAGTCCATCTGTTGGTCTCTCCCTAACCTGTAAGTGCACAGGGCAGTGCTTCAACAGAGCCAGGCACACAGCCAGACCTGGTAACCACTTTTTGAATTAAAGGACAAGCAGTTCCCTGCAGTGGGCATTACCATAAACTCCATTCACAGATGGAAGGGCTTAGCATCATGTCCAAAAGGACTGATGGCTTAGGTTCACACCTGGACATTCTGACTCCAAACCACGCTACACCCTTTCCAAATGCAGTACTATGGAGAAAAGGTTTCTCCCCTTGGATTTCAGGGAACTAGGAGGCAGCGAGAGAGAATGGCAGACCCTTTCAGTAGTGTGGGTTGGCAGCCTGGGAGCCCTCTGAGCCCTTGCTGTGGTGTTTGGTACCCCACACACCATGGCCAAGCTACTTGCAGTCATCAGGAGCCCAGGAAGCTCCATGGGGACTTATGAAGATGACAATAGTACTGAGACATTCAAGTGTCCACAGCCCTTGTAAGACAGGCATGGACAGACTCGAGACATCATTGAAAACATGGGGAAGAAGGCACACTTGGGCATAGCTGGCCATCTCTGGAGAAGATGTGAACTCAGTGAAGGCCTGGCTCTCTCCTGTGACCAGCATGATGGAGACATCTGCTTTAAATATTGCTATTCTCCAAGTGTGTCACAGAGGAGGTCACCTCTGCTCCTGAGAGCAGTGTCCCAAAGGGAGGGGAGCCAGGGGCTGGGTCAAGAGACCAGACACAGTGTACCCATCCCATGGCCTCCACTCAGCAGTGGAAAAAGGATTGTTCCCAGACTGGGACCTGGAGCTGGAAGGGCTTGCCTTATCTGTAGACTTGGTTAGCATAGGGTGTAATTAAAATTGCAAGGAGAAGGCTGCAGACATGGCCCACATGGTAGGGCACTTGCCTAGCAAGTGCAAAGTTATGAGTTCAAATCCCAGTATTTCCAGTAAATAAATAAATACTGCAAGAAGAGAAGAAGACAACTATCCCATAGGAGCAAGTAATGAAGGCCTAGCACTGTGAGTGTAGCTGTGATGACTGCCAGTCTCTGGCGCTAAAATAGAGTTCATTTACTATCTCAGACTTTGGAAACTTAATTTGATTTTAATTTTACGTCCTGTTGTAAAATTTTTTTGATCTCCTATAAAAGTACTCAAATAAATATGTCAACTGCTTTCAACCATGCTGCTGAAAATTTAAGCTGTACTTCAAGATGACTTAAAGTGTACTTGGGGATTAAATGTGGTACAAAAATCAAAAGGGCGAAATATCTCAGGTCCAAGATAAAAGTTGTGAGCCAGGGTTTCTTTTTTCATTCTTTATTAACCACCTGGAAAAATCTCTTTCCCAAGCATAAGGATAGAGAGTTCAAGGCCAGCCCAGGTAAAGTTATCAAGACCCTGTCTCAAAAACAAAATACAAACAAAAGGATGATTCAAGTGGTAGAGAGCACTTGCCTAGCATGTACAAGGCCCTGGGTTCAATCCCAAGTACTGTCAAAAAAAACTCAGCAAGCCATGAGACCCACACCTACAGTTTACAGCAGGAAGCAAAACAAACTGTAAGCAAGTAATGACAAGAGAGGCAGATGGCTGCTCCATGGGGACACCCTGCCCCTTGGCGTGGAAGCAAAGCCCAGTAGCAGGAGGGCTGCCAGGGCTGCGTGGAGGTCATAAGGGTTGAGTGGCTCTGCCACTGCTCGGCTTGGCTTCTCCTGAGACCCTCTGAGAACAGAGGGCATTGCTGAGGCCCCCTGAGTGTTGCTCAGCCCTGGCTGGCAGCTCCATTTGGAAAATGAGTCCAGAAGCCATTTTCCCAGCTTTCAGAATCACATGTGTCCTCACCCCAGGATGAGGTGAGATTAGTGACGTGTTGGGAAGAGGCTATTCTGGAAAGAGGCTCAGCTAATCACACCTCCCTCAGCAGGACACTGTCCTCTCCCTGGGGAGGGAGGTTTCCTAACAATCACCCAGTCAGATCAGGGGCACACAAAGCCAGGTCCACCTCCTCCATAGACTGTGCCAGGCAGGGGACAGATGTCACACCAGATTGCTACCACATTGGAAACAGGACCATCTTTTCTCTACCATGCTTCAATGACCCCGATGCCCAAACCAGACATCCCATGACAGTCTAGAAATCAGCAATTTGCCAATCTCTGAAGCTGCCCGTTAGCTTTAGGCCACCTGCTCCCCATCCCCAGATCCTCACAGATCCCAGGCAAGCAGTGAACATTCAATTCAATTCAAATACTTACTGACTCTCCAAGCAAGACAAGTGCCCTCTAGAAAATTAGCCTGGTCATGTGCCTTCCACTGAGACCCAGACCACTGGGATCCCCAACATCACACTTAAAGGAGATGAAGAGGCAAAGCAAGGCTTAGTCGGTGAAGGGTGGAAGGGGAGCACTCGGGCGCTTCTGATCTGTGGGAAAGTCCTATCTTTCTTCCACAAATGCTGTCGGCATGCTGAGTCTCACCCTCACAACGACAGCTTTGTAGCCTAGACTCCAGGCAAGCAACACACAAGCAACCACATTCCAATAATTTCAAAAGCAAGTTCCAACGAACAAGTCAGAAGTGTTATCTCCCCTACATCTGCTCCTTTCACCACTAGAACAGACACTTCAATTAAACACCAGAATGGCAGATTAAAAGGGATGCCATACTTAAATTTTAACAAACGAATTGATTTTTTTTCTTTTACAAAGGAAAAAAGGTGACAAAACTAAGGGGGCAAATTCTCTACACTGATCTATGTTTTTATTTTCAGAAAGAGGTGTTAAATGGTTAAAAAAAAAATCTTTACCATTTAACCCCAAAGCTTTATTTATTTTCTCCTGTAAAGGGAAAACTTTGGATTATGACAAACTTGAAATAACCTTGCAGGTTAAGAAGGGAGGAAAAAATAAGATTCAAGAGTCTGATGCCTTACTTCCTACTACTGTTAAATATTGCCTGAAAGAAGGGGGAAATACCACATCGCCCGCCTAGTGGGCCCTCCATAATTATCCGCTTGGAGGGGCTGACTGAATGATTTACTGTAAGTCCCAGTGGCCCTTTGCACTAGCAAGCTTGCTCAGTTGTTATAAAGGCAAGCAGGGCTCAAGATTTATGGTTGCCAGGTTGCTCCCAGGATCCATAAATCCTTGCCAGCTTCTATGCTGTTGCAGACAGCCTAGTAGTTGGGTGGGCACAACAAAAGATAATTCCCTCTAAAGGTCAGGGCTCCTATTCCGAAAGAGGACAGGTCAACGAGGACCATAGCTCTTAGTCCCTATTTCACAGAAGAGGAGTGTCTGAGTTCTTCACTCACTGAGACATGTCTTCAGCCCAGTCAGAGGCCAGGATAAAGAGTCTTGGGTCTTTGATCCTGGCTGTCCTGTGCACATCAGGAGACACAACAAAGGCCATTTAGGCTGGCTACTGCCCATGACCATGACCTGACATGCATCAACACCAGAAGTTTCCTGGTGCTAGGGCCACTCTCATGTTAAAATTATCATGAATGGGCCCAGTGTTCCAGTTTGGGAAGATGGAAAGTTCTGGAGATGGATGATGGTGATGGCTGCACAACCATGTGATGGGCTTACTGCCATTGAATTCAATGCTTAAAAATGGCTAAAATTGTCTAGCTTACATGATGTGAATTTTATCATAATAAAAACAAAACATCAAGATGTGCATCAGTCATCTCCACCAGCAATCTCAGCTCCTTGAAGACAGGGTCTGTGTCATTTATTTCCAAGGTCCCCATACACAGCCTAGAACCCAACCCTCATAACAGTGCAGTTTTTGTAATGATGGAATAAACTGAAACTCTCTCCCAAATAAGCATTTAGACCTAAAACCACCATTCATCACATTTTCTAGAATGATCAAGTTAATGATAAGAGTAACTCACAGCATCACTTGAGTACTTCTTTTTTAAATTGACCCAGAATTGGAGACAAGATGAACATTCGGGTTATATCACAAAAGGCTATACCTAGCAGCTTCTGTCAGTATGTAAGTTTAGAAAATACAAAAAGAAAGTGGATGTGCATTATTTTTATTACTCTTGCCCTCATTTATTGATTTGTCGCAGATAGAGCCTTCTGAATCAATCTTTACGTTTATAAGGTAGCTCAATCTCACCTTTAAATGTCAGTAACTGCACCACGTTTACTTTCAACAAGTACTTTCCTCTACATTCTCTGAGATGCTAAAAAGTAACAAAGTCTATCTGCCAACCAGTCCAAATGTAATCAATGTAACAAATTACAAGTGCCTCTTACATTTTACAGCAGCCCAGCAAAACATTGTACCTGGTTAACAATGGGCAGAACTGCCTGTGCTAAAGGTAAGATGAGGTGAGAGTAGCAGGAGGCCAGGCTGGTTAAATGAAACAGTTTCATCATTTAAAGAAGCATTTTTAAAAACATCCTAGAATAGTAAATTAATGCCTGGTAAATAATCAAAGAGTTCTTTAATTATTGGAAAAGAACATTTTATAATTGACATGAAAATTATGGAAGAGCATAATTGGTCCCCTTCACCAAATTACACACACCACTTAAAATTCTACTTATGGTATCATTTTGCACACATTCTCCAGAAATAAAACAAATGGGAGCTTGCTATACAAAGGCAGTTTTTAACTCAAATTGTATCCAAACCTTCATGAGGATTTTGAATTAGTTGAGTTACCATTTTGGGGCTAAGGGGAAAGTAATATAAATGGAAAATGGATTTGAGACAAAGGAGATCAGGGAAAACCATACCCACACTAGGCTTGCAATAAACCTTCTAAAGAAATGCCAAGAGCCAGAGGAAGGAGGCTCAGGATAGTTGGCTCCAGAGAATCAGATGAATGGGGAATGAGCTGTCATCAGGAACAGTTGTCCAAAATCAGAATGGTCTGCCTTACATGGGCATTCCAGATGTGAGGGATCCAGCTAAGGCTGGAGGCATGCCTGCCCCTCCAGATGTGCACATCTGCCTATCATCCTCCGTCCTCCCTCATATCTGCAATATGCAAGTCAATTTCATCTTTTCACTTCCCACCTCTTGTCCCGGAAATCCTTTTGAAAATGCAGACTTTGATGGAGATGGCTACACACTCCAATTCCAGTAAAGTAAATGAACTCTATTTTCTTCTTGTTTTTTCATTTTTCTGAGTAGTGTGGCATTTGGGGACCACTGATACAGCCAACCCACTATCTGGAACAGCAAGATTGCTGAGATTTTCCCATATTCTGAGACACTATTTCCTTCTTGTCCTCCTTCTCTTCCTTTTAAAATACTGGTTCTTAGGCTTAATCTCTGAAGATGCTGATTAAATGAGCCTGGCATGGTTCTCACAATCACAGCTTTGGGAAATCCTGGCCTTGGTAATCTCTAATCTCTCCCTCTTCATGAGTCACAGTATGACTGTATCTGCCAGGGGCAGCCTCTAGAAATGCTTCTTGCTTTGCAGCTAAACAACAGCTTAAGATGAAAACTGAAAAAAGAAAATGGATCCCTCAGAACACGCCAGGGTCAATCTGTCTCCCCGTAGGAGGCCATACACATATACAACTTTGTTGTCACCCTCTAGCATACTCAAGTAGAATAAGAATAATCTGGACTAGGACATGGAGTCCATGAAATAACTCCAAAGTGAGTCCACAAAATGGGCTGGAAAAGACAAAATGACCCAGCCTAAATCCATGTACTCAAACCCCCATCACGGATTTTCTATGCCCCATCCTCATGAAGCCCTGGGGAGGGTGAACAGCAGTACCCTTCTAAGGAGACACTGTACTTCAAGAACAGAAGATCTGGAAACAATCAAAACCAAGGCTTCATCCCTCACACTGAGTCTGAAGACTCCAGTCTCCATGTACCTGGCCCTCTCTGTGTGGTCATCCACACCCAGAGCCCTCTTCCCTCCCCATCTGTATGTCAAACCCCAGCTCTGGGATCTGAAACCATTTCCTTCAGGAATAGCCAACAGGGCAAGGTCTCTCTTTGAAAGTTCCACTCTTTCATTCTATGCCAATAACTGTATGCAACTTGCAAAGTGCTCAAACAATCAGGCCTCCTTCTTTACTCACTGAGATGATTAAAAGAGCAAACACCTACCACCAAACAGTTCAAATAAACAAAGCAGAGTCTATGACACTTAAATAATGATTCTGGAGAGCAGGGATCAAGCATTTGTCTTTGCTTTCACACTATTGTGAGTTCTGAGGGAGATATACACATGTATCTGATTTGTTTTTGTGTCCTTCCCAATCCCCAGCACTGTTCTTTGTGCATGGTGAACAATAAATAAACATTTGATGGATACATTCATTCCATAGACAGTTGCTGAATGACTCCAGGCCTTGTTCTAGGTGCTGGAGATAGAGTGAAAACAACACACACAGAATCTCCACCCTCCCAGCACTTAGGTAAACAAACTACCTTATAGAGGTAAGTGCCGTCAGGAAAAAGACAGCAGCCAAAGGAGACAGGAAGTGTAGGGGGTGCAATTTCAAAAAACAGTTAATCATGGAAGGTTTGCTGGAGGCTGATTAGAGAGTAAAGTCCTAAAGGAGTTTAGGGAGGGAACCACAGAGAAATCTAGGGAAGAACCTTCCAGAGAGAGGGAACAGCAAGCTGCAAAGCAGTGAGGAAGAAACACATGGTATGCTCAAGGATGTGAGGGAGCAGAAGGAGTGAAGGAGAAAGAGTGGACGATCAGAGAGGTGATGGGGTGGGAAGTGTAGGAGGTCAGAGCACATAGCACAGGCCACATAGATTAGTATGAAGGCATATATAATGAGACTTACATCAATAGGATCATTCCAGCACTGCATTGAGAATAGAGTAAACGGATGTGGGCAAGAAAGGAAGCAGGGAAAGCAGGTAGAAGCTACAAAAATGAGTCAAACAAAAGAACTAGAGGGCTCAAGGGGTCTGACTGTATATTTGAAAGGTAGAGTTGATGGGACTTGCTAATAGATTGAATGGAGAATGCAAAGTAGAGAGTGGTCAGGGTTGGCTCCAAGAGTCTGCCCTGAACAACCGTCAAGATGGCGGTCCATTCTTGCAATAAGCAAAATGGACAGGAAGAGTGGCTAGGGGAGGGACTGGGATAAATATGAGGAACTTGACCTTGAACATGAAGACGTTTTGCTTTTTTGCTAACATGGAGATGTTAAACAGTGGATACATAAGAATAAAGTTTGGTGAAGGGGTCTGGGTAATAGATATAAGTTTGGGACTTACCAATGTATTATTGTCATTGTAAGTCATGTGACTAAGTAAGAACCCCAATGTAGAAAGATCAAGTGGAAACTGGAAAGCTCTGGGAAGTCAGAGAAGGACTGGGAAGATCTGGCACCCGCAGCCAGATGACGAGCATGTCTTGGGAACCCTGCTTGTGAGGTCCAGATGGAAGATGGGCTGTTAGTTTGAGCAACATGGAAGACACCGGTTCCCTAACAAGGACAGCCCTGGTGTGGTATTGGAGCAAAACCCAGAGTCAGTTCAAGAGAGAAAAGGGAGTTGGGGGTGAGTTTGGATTTCAAAACTACAGAAACTTTTTCAAGGAGTTTTTGGGTTGTTTGGTTTTTTTTTGTTTTTGTTTTTGTTTTGAAGAAAAGGAAAAGAAGGGCTAACTATGAAGTAGGGTTAAGAAAATATTTTAGATCCTTTCTAAGAATGAAGAAGTAATAGGATGTCAAATTTCTGCTGGGAATGAGCCAACAGAGAGAGAATGATTTCAAAGGAAAAAAAAAAAAGGAAATTCCCAGAGCACTATCCCTGGGCTAGTGCCTAAGTGAGGGCCCAAGCTTGGGATGTGGACAGTTAATCTGAGGTAAGAGGGTTGTGCTCCAAAGCAAGCACGTAAGAAGTTTCAAGAAACAGTGTGCATATGACCAGATGCTACAGGGCCACGTGGGATCTTGTACAAACTTCCTCAGATGGCTTAAGTTCTCTCATTGAAACAGGAATCAAGGCCATCTGCTGAGGTGAGCTGTAGAAGAGGGGCTGGAGATTGGAGGAGAGGGGACGGTGAGACTTCATCGTCCAGGAAAATGGGAGGATGAACGAATCAGGCAAATGTGATATCTCTGCCAGTCCACAATTAGGGCCCAACCATAGAGTAGTCAGTCATCATGAACTTCAAGTGAATCCAGACTCAACAGAAAAGTGAATGAATGGATGGATGGATAAATCTTTTGAGAGATTGACAAACCAGAACACAGTCAAAAGGGAATTGGGCCAGCCCTGGTTTTCCCACAAACAGTTGCTCCAGAGCACGTGTCAGTAATGGCACAAGTTGAAGCACACACATTGTTAGTGGAGCACACATGACCCTCACTGTTGACAATTCCATACCTGCTCTCAGAGGAACATCTGCAAATGCAACATCAAGCAGGAATAGTAATTAAGTAATAGTATTAATTAGGAACACAGAATGTAGGGCCAAGCAGACCAGAATTGCAGTCCCAGGCCTACTAATAGCTAGCTGTCTGCGCCTCAGTTTCCTCAGCCATTAAGTGGGACTACGTAGCAGCAGGACCTGCTCACTGCCACTTCAAGGATTAAACACATCCTTTCCCCAGCACTGCGCTTGTCTTGGAGCAAGCGATTCTCCACAGCAGCCACTCTCAAGACTGAGGAAGTGAGCCATAGACAAGGCGAGCCAGAGAAAAGATGAGTCTTGATTTCAAGCTCTTCAGCAGATCCAGCTGATGTCTGGTTTAGAGCTCATGCTGTGTTTCATTAGGCAGTTTTTCAGGGTCACTGGCCTCTGCCCAGAAAACTGCTCTGCAAGGACTGATTTGCACCTCTAAACATCAGGAAAGCCATAGAGACTATCACATTAATTGATGAATGATACAAGACAAATTCCTGAGCCATAAATCAATGGCTTAGTCTATTTGTTTATTTTCTCTAAGAAATGTATGAAAACAAACTATTATTCAGAGCACTGTGTTAGTTCTTGTCACAAAGTACAACACTGAATAAGACACTCCCTTATTTTCAAAATAATAATAGCTAATATTTACCAGTACCTCTGTACCAAGCACTGTGCTAATAATTTTTACAATCACAAGCTTAATTACTCCTTATATTAACTCTAGTACAGTAGTGGACACTACGGTTACACATGAGGAAAACTTAAGTGACAGGATTTGCCCTGTGTCAGACAGCTGGTGGAGGGAAGGGCTGACCAAAACCATCATTTGGGGTTTTTTTTATCTGCAACAAGAAATCAGGGCCAGGCTAGGAGCCTAAAAGGCCTTGCTCAGCAGTGCCTGTCCTGCCTTCCTATAGGTTCTTGGTTCCTGGAAGTACTCTGTGTTGGGGCAGGGAGTGCAATCCAGAACAGATCTCTGTGACTGGGAACACCAGGAAGCAGGGCTGGTGGCTGCCAATTTCTGTCTAGATCTAACCACGGTGAGGACTTGTAACCATGGAAGCTGATATCAAGGTATCTACAGTTTCCAAACCTCATCCAGAGGTATGCTGGATTACAAAGCATTCTGCATCTGTCTGAAGAAAGGCTTCAAAGATTCCAACTGGGGACAACCCTAGAATATGTGGTCAGAAAATGTTTCTTCTGAAAACAGAGCTGAAATAATCACTAGTGAAGTGAATGTAGCCATCACCAGAAATCCCTCAACATGGAGGATGTTTTGGTAACATACTGTTCAGGAGATGCAGTACTCCTCCAGCCATCTACCATACCAGAATGTTTTCCAAACTCAGGACCAGCCATGATGTCTTCCTCATTCAATCAAGAGACAACAGCCCCCTTCAAATGCAGTAATAGGCCATAAAAAAAAATGGGATCAGAATATAAATTGAGTTACCAAAGAACACTGGGATCTGCTCTATTGCATTGTGACTTCTTTCAGAGGTGGCACTGGGTCAACAGAAAGAATAAAGAATGAGTGGAGTAGGATTAGGTTTTACATGTGTCACTGTCTGGCACTATGAAGAAAAGGGACTGTACAGTTAATTCCTCAAGGACTGACTTCAGTGATGTACAGAAAAAGAGAACTTACAAGAAAGGGAATTTAGTGAGTGAACAAAGGCTGATTAAAATATCCCATAAGCAGGTAACTCCCTTTGTTCTGTTCTCACATCAAGCAACCTGATTTTCTTTCTCATTTCTCAAATGGACCTGCCCTCCAGTGGACCCTGAGCAAATGACCTCTCTTGAGCCCCTGTCCCTCTCCATCACTGCAGCCCAGGCCTGTCCAGGCCTCACAGCCTCTTTCCAGTCTCCTGCAAGGTTCCTGACTATTCTGACTCAGAAGTGCCTGTTCCAGTCCGTTCTCCAGCAGGGTCCTTTTAAAATTGAAATCCACCTGCTTTAGGGACAAAATTTAAGGCTTTAGAATGTAGTGTAAATATTTGTACAACAATTTAATTAAACTTTTCCAAAAGGAAAAAAAAATTAAAGTAAATAGATTATCTCACCACAAAGCCAACAAAACCAGCAGTAGATTAAACTGTTCTAAATTAGAAATCCCCAGTGCATAGTACACAAACACAAAGTTAAATTTTGACAAAACAACGAATTGTAGTCACTACCTAATGAAGTAAGAAATCCTGATAATAAACAGACCTTTCTGGAGAGTGACTAAAGCTATGCTAGCATATAATATCCCACTTTGCTTTTTTATATTGCTGAATTTTCTGTGTAAGTAAAAAATTGAAAAGAATCAACTTTAAAGGAGAAACATTCATTCAGTGTAAAACATACCTTTAGGCTCAACACAAATATCACTGATAGCAATTAGTTGTACAACTATAAATCATACCAAGAAGAAAGCATGTAAAGAATAAAAACGATGAACAAGTACGACTTTAAAAAGAAACTCAAGCCTGACACCTCAGTCCCTTGCATCAGTGGCTTCTCACTTGAACTTAAAATTCTGACTTCCTTACTTGCTACACAGGTTCTCATAATCTGATGCCACCAACTCCCCCTACCTTTACCTCATGCAGTGGAGCTCAGTCAAAGTCCAATAAAATAATTAACTCAGAGGCTTTTTGTGTAAAACACTTCCTTTTGAAGTCCTGCTTTGACTACACCTGACATTTGCTCCTCAGATAGACAGTAGCCTTATATCCTTCAAAATGGCCAGGAAAGTTGTTCCTGAGGGCTTTGGGACCTCCTCAAAAAGCAAAGTCCATTTGTTAAGGTTCTTGGTATTGTCTTTTCTCCCTGACTAAATAAAATAATTACTTAAAATGAGGGTGAAGATATGGTGAGAACAATCCTTTTGAGGAGTTCTATTAACAATGAGGCAGCATTTCCTCTACCAACAAAATCCCTCCCTGGTCTCAGTAGCCATTAGGGCTACACACAGATATTCTGGTGGCTTCCTTCCCTGCTTTTGTGCTCCTCTGAAGTTAGGTGAAGTTGTGTGGCTTGTTTTGACCAATGAACTACAAGGCACAAATGATGTGTGCACTTCCTGGTGGACACTTCAGGAGCTGATGGGTACTCAGCATGACCCTTGCTCTAACCATTGTGAAATTTGTCAGAATAACAATGGAGTTGCTTATGCAAAACCCTAATAAAATGGAGTCAAGAAGCCTTGAAGGGAAGATCCTGATGCATGATCCACTAAACCACAACCTTGCACAAAGGCCACCTCTACAAGAATGCCTGCCCAGTAACTGTCTATTCAACTCTGGATTGAAGTCACTGTGACTCAAAGCCCAGGATAATTGTTTCAAAACAACGTATACACCCTTCCTCATTGTACCTTCAAAACCCCTTAGTTTCCATGGTAATCAGCCTCCCGAGATATGCCTCTGATCCATCATAACACACTTGTCCCAGATCAGCAAATCTCTGCCCATTCCCAAATAAATTCATTGTTCTTTAGAAACTGCCTTTCTGCTTGCCATTTAAGTTGAAACCATGGATGAATGTATCTAGATGGCCTGGATGGGTCCCTGGAGCAATGAAGGCAGAACCTCACAGGACGCAACATTAGCTACATAGCACGAATGAGAAACACAACTTGGTTGTTTTAAACCACTGAAATTTTGGGTGACTCCTCACTGTAACATACTCAAGTCTCTCCTGACTTATCCACTGAGTCACGTGTCACTGTTGTTACTTCCAAATGATCACTAGGTTCCTCCTACAGACAAGGAGACTGCAGAACTATTACATAGCCACAGCTTTGCATGCACCCCACAGCCCTGAGCCCAACACCAGCAGGAGAGCTGGGTAGGGAACTCCAGCACCTTCCGATTGACAACCACTTATGGATACATATTATTTGTCAACCAGCCTAAGAGATTTAATAGTGAACAGTTGCCGGAAACTTCTGTGGTTGGGATGAGGAGGGTCCCCATGACAAGATAAGCAAGTCAGGAAATCAGTGAGATAGCTGGTAAGGGCAAAGCGTCAAGCACAGATGCCAGAGTCCTCAGCTGGAACAGCTCTGTGTATACGCAGGACATTCATGACACATGACTCAGATCTTAAACCCCTTCATCCTCAACCACCCTAGAAGACAGACAACAGCACTGCCATTTTATGAATAAGAAAAGAATACAGAAATACAGATTCTACTGTGTCACCCACCGGCATGACCACTGTCAGGTCCTCAAGACATGTGACAATGTTTACATCTGAGAAAAGGACAGACGGCCATCCGAGGAGCTTGTGAGAGTTGTCTGTAACTTAACTCACCAAGCAACCCAGCAGCCTGATAATCAGGTAGGTGAGACACTGTCACAGAAATCAGGTCTGGTTAATGACATTCTGGAACTAAAAGGCTACTGGAGAAAGCCCTTGCTGTGGTTTGGAAGTGGTTTGAGTGTACCCCAGGGTCCTCATGGCAGAAGTATGAGCCTCAGGGGGCAATGCAGGGAGGTAAGAGACTTAAGAGATGGGGCATTAGGCTTACCCAAGAGCAGGAGGCAATGGTGGTGATGGAGATGGCCCCCACACTCCATGTGAGAGCCACCTCAGCTCAAAGCTGTCATCAGTCAAATGCTGAACCCTCGAAATTCCATGTCACACACCAGCTGCAATGCCCATTCAGCAGGTGCACTTGGCTATCTGACTATACCTGCAAATGATTCACCAGGGAGTCCATATATTAACACCTGGGTCCATTTATGTCAGGGAGGAAACTGACACTTGACCTGCCCTGTTTAGCTCAAGGTTTTTATAACTAACTAATCCTTCTTCAAAAGACTCTTTCACCTGGCCATCAAAAGAACAAGTCAAAACCTGGAAAATGTGTAACCCATTAAAAAGCAAGCACTGCATCCTAGCAGTCTCCACTGTCTTCCTTAGGTGTTTAAAATAAACCCATGGAAATTACTGAACTTCTAGGCTCCACTTACTTGTTTTCAGAATGTTCCCATTTGGTGAGCCACACTCAGCGTTTTTCTGAATGCTGAATTTCCTGAATCCCTAAGCAAAAATACATTTTTTTTTGTATGTCTTTTCTGTAGAGGTAAGAAGATAAAGTTGAATTTATAAACCTATTTCCACCAACTCATTTCCTTTTTATAATTTCAGGGCTGACTGTACTACAGGAAATTCAAGGAAAATTTATGACTAGCATAAGGCAGAATTGCTTGCTAATAGTCCAAGATAACTCATTAAAAAAAAAAAATCCAGTGTGAGATATCCAGTGTACCACAGTAATCATGAGATAATCTGCAAACCAGCGGAATATTGTCCTTTAAGTGTACTCAAGGGTTCCTATAATACATTGTGCTTATGGGGAAAGAGGTATGACTGTATGTACCTTATATACATTATTTCATTAACATCATAACAACCTCTAAAATGGGTCCACACCTTTATCTCCACTTGACAGTTAAGCAACAGCAAGTGTGATGGACTGAAGGTTTTTGTTCTCAAATTCATGTCTTGAAGCCCCACGACCCAAGGTGATCACAACAGGAATGGGTCTTTGGGATGTAATTAGGTCGGGAGGTGGAGCCCTCCTGAGTGGCATTATCGCCCTCATAAGAAGAGACCAGACGGAGCCATCTCTCTCCACCATGTGAGGACACTGAGGGATTATGGTCCCTGGAGACCAGGAAGCAGGGCCTCATGAGACACCCAACATACCTGCAGGTTGGTCTTGAACTTTCCATCTGCAGAACTGTAAGGATAAATGAATGCTGTTTAAGCTGTCCATCAATGGCATTTTGTACTAGCAACCTAAGCAGATGAAGGCAGAGAGGTTGAATAACTTTTCCAGGGTTCACAGCCTGGAAATGTGAGCCAGATTTGAATCAAGTAGGCCCAGATATAGTCTGTGCCCTCAGACATGATGCCAACTAATGAATGCTGCTCTGCTGCTGACCCGAACATCTACACACACACAGACACACACACACACACACACACACACACGCACACACCAGTTTGGTGGGAATGTCTGGATTGAGTCAAATGATAAGGTTAATTCTTAAATTTCTTTAATATCTTTTATGCTAACATAGCTAGCTATATAGCCAATTTGACACTCAGCATTTTTTTAAGACACTAATTCTTATTCCACCCCTGAGTCCTATTTCCCACTTCTACTAACAACTGCTGTGGAAGAGGAAGAAGCAAATAAACATACTGCAAGCCATTTCCTGCAGAAGGCAATTCTATTTCAAGTCAAATTAGCAACAAAAAGGAAAATCCGCCACAGCCCCAAATCATAAATAAATCAAGTCACATTTAATGAAAGATCTTAGCAAAGACACCTAAAAAGTGGGCCGTTTGTCAGAAAGATGACTCACACAGGCTGAAAGCAAGCCAAATGGCTTAGCTCTCCAGCAAGAACGATCAAAGAACAGGGCAAAGCATCTTCTACATGTGGAAGCAGCAAGGGTGAACTCACGAGATATGTCTCCTAACTGAGGCATAAGGGGGGAAACCTGTCATATACAGGGAACCATTCTTGAGTTGGAGAAGTGGATTACCTAGCAAACAAGAATTACAGTAAAAGTGAAAGGCTACAGGAACAGAAAAGAATGCTGAGAGCTAAGAGTTAATCAAACACTCCAGACAACATTTTTATATGTTCTGCATGTTGTTAAAATGTCTTGGGCTGGGGTGTAGCCCAGTGGTAGAGCACTTGTGTCTAGCATGTGTGAGGCCCTGGGTTCCATTCCTGGCACTGCCAAAACTAAATAGATAAATAAAAGGTCACCATTAAAGACAACCTGAATCTAAGAGCAGAAAGGGAGAGAAAATGCCCACCAGGGCCCCTTCTCTGTGAAAATAACTTCCAGAGGATGCCAGGCCAAGCCATCCTTGTCAGCTACAGACCTGGCAGAAGGCGGGTCCTGCCAGGCACAGTCAGCATTTGGCGATGCATAGACTTGCGTAAGGAGGGGTGAAGACTGAACCTCCAAAGCCAGCACTGCACAATTTCACTTTTAAAAAAGTTTATCACCAATTACTAAACACAAGTGTACCCCTGGGATCCTAAGAGAGTTATTGCCCCTCTACCATCTTCCCACCTAGACAGACAAACCTCCACAGGGACATCCTGCCTTTATGAATACAGACACTGAGTCGTCTAGTGACAGGGCAGATGAACCATGGACCAATGGCCTCTCATTTCATCCAGAGTCCCTCTGAGGCCCGCAGATATGGGCCAGGATTATCACTCAGCACTGAGAACACACACTCCAAGCAACAGCTCAGCAGCCCAACTTCCTTCATTTCACACTCTCCCCACCCCCCTCTCCCCACACAGCTGGGTGACAGTCCTAAACTGCTGCAGCCTCCTCCTGCTGTCACTCTTATCGCCACACATTCTCAAGGAGCTCACAGAGAAGAGACAGATTCTACTGTGTCACCCACTGGCATGACCACTGGCAGGTCCTCAAGACATGTGACAATGTTTACATCTGAGAAAAGGACAGACGGCCATCCGAGGAGCTTGTGAGAGTTGTCTGCATGTGTGTATGTCCTCACGCAGTGCCTGGTGAAATGTAAATGTTCATGTCTTCATGGTCAAAGTGCCTGTGCTGCAATCAAGCATTTTCCCAAATGCTGTGTGTGCAGCTCTCCTAACAACTCCTTCATAGAGGAGGAACTAATGTCTCCATTTTACAGATGAAAACACTGAGGCTTGGAGAGGGAGCTTTGGTTATTTTCTCAGTTACACAGCCAGAAGTGGATCCAAGACTAGTACCAATCTATACTATTCTGTCTCAAATGTAATAACAGCCACTACTCATTGACTGCTCCCTAGCTAACAGATGGTATGCTAAATGCTTTATTACCTGGATCACCTCAGTTAATCCTCACAACATCCCTTTTGCTGACCCTAACCCATACATACTTTACAGATGAAGAAACCAAAGAACAGAGAGGCTGAATAACTTGCCCAAGGTTGCACAGCAGTATTTGGCAGAGTAGGGACCTGTCTTTCTACTTACTGCATGTATGGATATTATTCCCTAGCTTTTTTATAGCTGTTTAATCTCACATATACAAGAGAGTCATCATGGGTATTATCAATCTTTTTTTACCAATGCTTTACACCAATGATAGAGATTTAACATGAAGTTTGATGTTGGGGATTAGGGTTCTAATAAAAGGCAAATCCACACAATTGTTTTCTGTTTCAGAAGACCCCTCCCCCACCCCACTGGCCAGGTCTGGGGATTGGACACTTATCTAGCCTCTCTGAACATGGGCCAGCACGGCCTTCACAGTGAGGACAGAGGCTCCACAGAGACAGACAGGTTCTGTCCTCCCTGTGCCTGCCCCACACCTCCCCACCCAGTGTTCCTCTTAGGACTGGCAGACACCCCAGGCCTCCTCCCTCCCAGGAGGCAGTGGGCTACAAGGTATCTTAGGAAAGTCCACCCTAGTGACAGGAGTCTCCAAAGCTAACAGGCAGCTGTCTGGCTTCCCTACAGAGGGCACTTTACCTCCAGCACTCGTGTACCGAGCAGGTCCCCCAAGAGCTACACAGATCTCTTTTCTGTGGATCACCTTGAGACCAGAAAATTTACACACCAGAGTACGCCTAGATGTTCCTGTGTCTCCTCAACCCTGCCAGGTTAATATTTGAGACAAACCAATTCTCTCTTTTGCCATACACCGTTATTGCCATTCCTAGTCACAAATAACCAATGGCCTAATGACCATCTTCAGTATTTCAGGTACAGTACTTTGTATCCCACAGTCATTTTGAAAGGCATGTGTAATTTTTCCTTAAGGATTCCCTAAAATGAAAGCAGAAGCAGCAGCTGAGGCAGCCCCATTACAGAGCTGAGGCTGCAGGTAACAGCATCTCTGGCTGAGACTCTTCTCCTAGGTGTGTAAATCAATTGATTGACTTAGCTGACATTGAACTTCAATGGCTGGTCCTGCAGAGCAGCAAAATAACCAGTCTCCACCTGCAGTGACTCCTTCCTCTCCAATGGCACCTGGGGTCTTCTGAGAGTCCCCAGTTGGTCTTTCTCTCAGCCCACAGAGACAACTTCCAGTGTCCCCACCTCCCCGACTGGCTTTGTGGCTTGTACTCGGGTTTCCTCCAGCCTCCTATGTGAGACAGAGTGGCTAGACCCTCCAGTCCAGGCCTCCCGCTGCAGCTCCCAGGAGGGCCAGAGAAAGGGGACAGTGAACCCTGCCAACATGGTGCCCAACAAGTGATCACAGGGTGCAGATTTTTAGGAGGACATGGATGGTAGGAGTGAGCCTCTGACTGGCCTCATGGTGGCTGTGTGGGGGGGTGAGGGCTGCTCTCAGTACCAAGGGGCACACACATAGCCTTCTAGGGGACTGTGGCCACACACACAGCTGTCTGGGAAAAGCACATTCATGAGCAAAGGAAAGCACTAACCAGCAACTGGACCATATTTCTATCACAACTGGGCTAAGGGTACATTAATGAAGAGAAACAGATAAAACAAAAGGAAGTCCATCTTCCTCACCTGAACACGGGCCCTGGGTGATGAGTCTGTCCCTAGCCTACTGGTTGGGAGAGCCACTGGGCAGATTCAGCACCAGGGGTTTGGATGCAGGTCCAATTGGCCAAGTTAAAATAGCTCCCCTCACCCAGTCTACTCTCCCTGCCATCCGTGCTGAGCTGAATCCAGGCCCTCACGGGTGCCAGGTCTCTACGAAGAGCACAGGATTATAGGAATTTGGGGGCAGCAGGAGAGAGAGGAAACGGGATGCAGAGCTGCTTATGTATTTGCACCCCACAGATTGTCTACGCTCAACCTTACTGAGGAGAGGAAAAAGGTGGAAAGGGAAACAGGAAGGTGTGGCCAACAGAGACATCACTGGCCTCTCCCAGAAGCTCCACACCCCGAAGACCAGTCCTAGGACTCCACACATGGGCCTTCCATGACCCTTTGTTTGCTCCCTTTACTGTCGACAGACAGGTCCCAGCCCTCGGCACACTGGCAAGAATTCCTACTTATCTACCAAGATAGTTTCCTTCCCAATATAAACCTGGCCCTAATGCTTACTCCCCAAAGTAAGCCCACATATGGGCCACAAGTGATCACTTCATGTTTCTCTCTTCTTCCAGACCCTTTAACACAAATGGCTGCAGCAGGCAGAGAAACAGGGTGTCTTCGTTCTTCTGGAATCATTGTGCACGTCTCTCCTTTCAGACAGACATGCAGTGGGGGGAAGGCCTGGCCTTTTCTGCTGAGTGTGAAGTCTAGTTCACTCATGCTTGGAGGGCAGTTTAATGTCAAGAACTCCTACAACACAGCTTCCCAGCAGGACATCCTTTGAGACCAAGGGTCAGATTTGCAGGCCAGGAAGCATGGATATTAGCGATTTCTAGTAAAAGGAGGTACAAACAGGACATGGAGTCAGGAACACAGGAAGCCAGAAGGTAGAGAGACAGGAGTCAGCACACAGAATAAGGATGAACGAGCCACACCGAAATTGGCTGCTCTAGTGTTCTTTCTGAGTGACCCCATCCTTACAAAACCCCTCTTTGCCCCAGTGTTCCCACACAAATGAACAGGATTCTTCTGTTTCAAGCCACTCCTTCATGTCCTCTGCCAAACCCAGACACCTGTGGCAAGAGCAGGGCCCTGGCCTTACATGGGCCTCACTCCTGAGAAGAGCTTCAAGAAAAATCTCACTGCTGTGATCCAACCTGCAGATTACCTGAAGATGATGCTGAAACGCCACTGGTCCAGAGACACCAATCCACCAATCCCCCAAAATATCAGTAGAAAGACACAGACCACGAATTGGACTAAAAACAATTCCCTCAAATAAATGAGGGACGGTCTGGCATTGAGTCCTGAACTTGCTTGGTATTTTAAATACAACAGCACAGATAGAAATGATATTGCTTCTCTGTGCCCCTTTGGCACTAAGACCATCAATTGAGGGGAAAATTCAGTTTAATCCAAAAGACACTGCTGCCTTGAGCAGGCAACAAGACAAGAGGTGGCTGCCAAGAAAAGTCAGACACAAATTGTACCATGGCATCCTGCCCCAGCTTCATTTTTAGAAGCAATTTCGAGCCTGAGAACTCCAGAAGGCCCTGGGTACCCTGTAGGAAGGGAGGGTACACCCTGCCAAGGCAGGGCTTCCCAGACAAGTCAGAAGGGTTGGCTGCCAAGGTCAACCCTTCCCCCACACTCTCTCACCTCATGGTGAGAATGGGGTCCCTTCTGCCCACCTCAATCATAAATGCTGTAATTACCAAGGGATAACCCCACAAGAAAGGGAAAAGAACACAAAACCATGTCAGGCTAGTGGTCTAAATACCCTAGGAGGACTTCTGAATTCTTCATTAGTAGAGTAACTTTCAGGTGGAGGTTTGAGGCTCCTGTCACCACAGAGATTATCTCTCTGGCCTCGCAGTAGAAATAAGACTAGCCAACAGAACGGTGCTTTGAAACAACACAGGTATGCTACGCCTGGTATTCAAACTGCATTTTCCAAAACAGGCCAGGGTATGATATCTGGCTTTTATTTTAACCAAGTCTTCTAAGAAAAACACCAGCTCTAAGGCTAGTGCAGTGAAAAGCCACGTTACCCGGTAATGTGGTAAGATGCTGTAACATTACTTACTGCACATTTGAGCAGGGAAAATGCAGGACGCAAGAGTCCTGGTAACTCCCTCCCCTTCACACCTGGACTGACCAAACCACCACTGGAGAAATGTCAAAGGAACTTTCTTGCACTCAGAAAGATATGCCAGATTTACACTCAGGAGCTCACTTTTTCTAGTGTTTTTAACTATTGAAGTAACATTTTACAAAGGAAAGTACTAGCCAGCAAGGAGTACAAAGAACAAGGAGTTAAATATTTATAGAGATTCACAGTATTAAAAAACTCACTTTGTCCAAAACATGTTTAACATATCAAAGTTCTGTGTTCTTAGTGAGTGACCACTGTGACTTTACAAAACAAGTGAGTCACATTCTGGGTCCATCCATGACTTCTGTTGATAAAGATCCCATTAAAGCAGATCCTGAAGACCCCGAACACAAGGAAAAGTCTTGTGGGTGCACCACCTCCCCTGTGGCTCTCAGCAAGTTTCTGAACCTCTCCCTGCTTGCTTTCCACCCTTAAAATGGGACTAGCAATACAGCAGACTCCCATAATCCCTGGGGTTAGTTCCAGGGCCCCAGTGGATCTAAAACCACAGATAGAATTGAACTTTGTATACAATGTCTTTCCCTACGTGCCCTGTAATTTTGCCACTGGACAAAATTAACCTCTCCTTCCATGTTTTATGCCAGTGGGTCTCTTTTACATTACTGCCTTTTGGCTTTGGGGGCCATTATTAAGTAAAATAAGGGTTATTTGAAAACAAGTACTGTAATACTGTCATAGTCAATCTGATAACTGAGACAGCTACTAAGTGACTAATAAGATGGCCCAGTGGCAAGTAGGCAGGTAGCATATACAGTGTGGATACGCTGGTCAAAGGGATGACTCACCTCCCAGGTGGGCATTATAAGATTTCATCACACTACTCAGAATGTCACACAATTTAAAACTCAAAAGGTATTTATTTCTGAATTGTCCAGGTAATATTTGGGACCAAAGTTGACTGAAGGTAACTGAAACTGTGGAAGGTGAAGCTGATAAGAGGAGACTTCTGTAGCACCCACCTCACAGGTAGGTGAAGTGAGTCAAAGTAGCCTTTTGGAATAGAGTAGAACTCAGCATATAATAAACATTTTTGAGTTACTATTGTTATGGGTGTTTTAAGTTTTATTACTTGGTCAACAAAGATGAAAGGTCTTTGCAGCATGGAAAACAATGATAGTATATTTCAATTAGAATGAGACAAAAGAGAAACATTCTCATTACTATTATCAAATGATCTCTCAGGGGACTCATACTTATTGAAAAAAATATTCATTGAACACTGAATATTTGCCAGGCTTTTGGGAAGACCAACTATACTGGTAAACAAAGTCCCTACTTTCCAGAAGCTTACGGTCAAATTGACAAGATCAGGTACAGTGATGGAAGAAACCACACCATAGGAGCATATGGCAAGTGTCAATTGAAGGATGTTCTGGCATTTCTTTATAATTGATTTATAATTCTAGCAGATACTGAGTAAGATAGTTAACTGATCTCACACACAAAAAAAAAGGTATATACAGTAATAGGAATGTTAGTTACCTTGATTTAATTATTTCACAATATATAAGTATAACAAAGTATTGCACTGTATACTACAATATATATATTGTTCAATAACAATAGGAGAAACAGAGAAGGGCTGAGTTAGCAAATTAATTTCAGCCTAAAATGAAAGACATCATGGAGATGAGACGTGAGCTGGCTTTGGAGGATGAGCGGGATTCTGAGAGAAAGGGAAAGACTGGGAATGATGTGAGTGAACTTCAGGAGCTACCTTGAACTTGAGATGAACCTAAGGCCTGCAGTAAGAAAAACCTCAGCGCTTAGTCTACTTACTGGCTAAGTGACTATGAGGCCATTATTTAAACTTCTCTGTTCCTCCATTCCCTAGTTATTGTTCCTCACAGGTACCAGTCTGAAACTGATGAAGAAAAACCATGTCAGGAATGCACCATAAGGAGAAGGAACTGAGCAGTGTTAACGAGACTCATCTGTCTGCACAAGGTTGGAGCTGGAAAGGGGCTCGAATCAATGTTGGGAGTTGGGAGTCCGTAGGAGTTCAGATTTCATTCAGGGAAGGATTTGAGCCACCCAGGAAGAACCATTTTGAGGTGGGTCACCTGTGGCTCTAGGTGGCTGGCAACAAGGTGGGAGGTGAAAGTCCAGAACCAATGCACCAGAGTCTGTGAGTGGTGAGGGACTGGGTCCAGGCAAAGGGATGGGTACAAGGGACTGGACTAGATGATTGGATGTGTGGCTAGACAATGAGAAGAGTTAAAAGCAAATCCCACTGATGCAAGGTGGTCCTGGAGAAAAAAAAAAAGGACATCAGTGGACACACTAACAAAGACGTCTGAACAAGGGCTGTGGCACAGTCGTGGTGGATCATTGTTGTTTTCTTAGTTTTGCTAAGGTAACATGAAATGTTAACATTAGAAAGGTGTGTGGGAAGACTATAATATCTTTGTAAATCTAAAGTTATTACAAAAAACAAAGACAAAATCCTGCAGGTCTTCTGTGAGTCATCACAGGATGGATGAAGAAGGAAGCTAGGCAAAGCACTGCTCAGAGATGAGGTGATGAGTTGACTAAGTGACTTACAAAGCAATGTGGCAGATGGACAGGCTAAGGAGATGCCCAAACCTTGACTGTGATATGGCCTGAAGCCTGTATGCAGACATGTGACCAATATGGATAAATCTGGCCTCTTAGGGACACGGTGTGGCTGACTGTCATCTCAGGTTTCCAGGCTCACATTCTCTGTCACAAGCTGACTCCCTGCCCCCATACTGCATACCACTCACACTCTTTTCCTGTTACCGCAACTACCTCCCAGGAGAGGTGTCAGGTAATATTTCCAAAGAACTTTGTCTTCAGGCAAAGAAGCTTCTATCTTTAGGTCCATAATAAGCCAAGGTTTCATAAAGAAGGAAAAAATATCCATAACGTCTGCTGTCAATAGTTCAAATGAAGAATAATCACACACCTGTGAGCAGAACTGTGGTGGACTCAGCTCTGCCTTGCTGTGTCCTCTGCACTACCATGGGGACTCAAAGAGCAGACCATGTAGTCTAGAGGGTTCACACACACACACAGCTCTACACAAGAGCTTCATCTTGTCATGGAAGAACCAACAACGGGGGTTTAGAGATGCTAGGTCTCATTGACCTGAGGGAATCAAGAATTTCCTTCATATGGTAAACTTGAACCGTTGGTCCTGAATGTGAAAGCACTACATATATGTTACCTACACACATACACACATACATGCCATATAAATATATATAAGTTACCTATAACCTATATAATACATGTCCTTTATAGATGATTGGTAAATAAGCAAAATAAATTCTTCATCCATAAAAGAGAGAAACAGAGACAGAGAGAACCTGAACACCTATCACACAATAAACATTTGCACTTAATGGCCTGAATTTGTACTTTTTAGATTAATCCCTACTTAAATGAAAAATGTCTTGGGCTAGATTACAAAATTAGGAACCAGGTTGTTTTCTGAGGAATAAAATTAGAAAGAAGAAAGCGGAAGCGATTTAAGTTGCGGTCCTGTTTTGCACCTGAGGAAGGTCCCCTAACTTTCAAATGTGTATGTCAGTCATGGATTCTGTGTTGGGGCATGAGAAATCTGAGCAGGAGCAGCCCTGGAAGATCCTCTTACCAGAATGCCAATGAAATCCACGTGTCAGGCGTGAAGTCAGAAGAGGTCATGGCGAGGGTCTCTGAGTTATGAGTTCCTGAGATTCTCTTACAGATCTGGATTTCTGTTAGGCTTGAATAAAATTGCATGCATCCCTTGGCTATAAGGTGTTAGGTGTGCAATCGTGTGCCAGTGCTGTGCCATACTAGTTCATGAAGGACAACTGTTAAATTTTTAGAAACTTTATAATCCAACTGTTAAACGCAATAAGGAGGATTTTTAGGGCAGTGAAACCATTCTGTATGATACTATAAAATACTGGATATGTTTGTCTAAAACCACAGAATGCACCACACCAAGGGTGAACCCTAACAGAAACTATGCTCTTTGGGGGATAATGACTCCTCTATTGCAGCAAATGCACTGCTCTGGTGGGGTGTTGACAGTGGGGAGGCTGGGCATGCATGCAAGCAGGAAGTACATGGGAAGATAGGAAGTGCACACCCCCTCAATTCTGCTGTATACTCAAAACCACTCCAAAAAACAAATTTTAAAAAATGCAATGTACTTTGAAAAATTACACTAGATAAAAGTGAACGTTTATAGCAATAAGGCAATAATAAGATCATATCAGTATAAAGCATAAAAGCTATTGTACTCAGGAACAAACTTCAAATTCCTTACCATGAAAAACATTCATTAGCATGGCATGATCTCTGACTCTGTCTTTCTACCCTCCTCCCCCAGCTCATTTCACTGAAATAAGTGAAGGCAGGGAGGGAGGGAGATTCGAGGGTTTTGTTTCTTTTCGTTCTGTACCTCACTCTACTTCCATATCACCCACGGCTAGGAGACAGAAATAGTGCGTGCAAAAGCCCTATGCTGGGGCACCCTGCCCCAAAGCTCTCCAGGCCTGTTGGGGATAGACAGTCCAGCTCTAGGTTAGTCCCCAACTAACTCCTCAGGAAGCAGAGTCGAGTCACGTCTACTGAATGCTGCCCAAATTGCAGTCTAGTAAATAAAATCTGCTGGCATTAAGATTTGAGGAAGTCTGTCATGTGCCACTCTCCATTTCTTGCCACACTCAGGTCTTTTCACTTTCGGTCTCACCCACTCAGACTCACTTTTCCAGGGCCCTCACTTTAGGCAAGTTTCTGTCAATCAGAGATTAGGTTTAGTGTGTGTTGAAAATAACAGTTTCCTAACAGCAGTTATAGAAGCAAATACGTCTTTTCCTTGCCATATAGAAAGAAGCCAAGACAGCTGTATATTGGCATTTGTTCAATAGTCCAAAGATGCCAAAGTGAGCTCTTGGCCTTCTTTGTTTTTGTTTCTTTCCTCTTCTGCCTACATTTAAATAAGTCCAGGAAAGGAGGAAAGTTTCAAGACAACAGACCCGGGCTATTATTTAGAAGCTGCATAGGAAAAATTCCATGTTTTTCATTAGACCAAGTGATGATATTTTAAATATACTGAGATAATAAAGTATATTTAAAATTTTTTAAATTATATAAGCATTATAGATGAATCAATTTTATTAAAAACAAAATTGTTAAACACTCAAAAGTCATCACTTTCTAATTGCTTCATTACATTTTACTCTGATCTATGCTGCTGGGGTTATTTCAGTCGTCTGTATCTGTGTGCAGGAAATACTGTTCCCTGGACCACACTGGGCTATGCAGTGATAGCCTGAAATAGACTGTGGAGAAATCCTCACCCGGAGGAAAACCGTGCATGCTATGAACCATGCATACTATAACCCTGAGGCCTTTTCTTACTGAGAACCCATTGTTAAACATCTACCAGCAAACCACTGGATATACGTGAACTGCAAAGACAAGGAAAGACGGGAAACTGTATTTTGTTAAGGAGGTAGAGGAGCAGGGATGGAGTGGGACTAATAAGCAGAAGAGAGCAGTAGGGGGGCAGCAAGGGGAGTGGGACAAGAGAAGGAAAGACAGCAAGAGGAGGACAGAACAAGGAGGGAAAAAGGGAAAATTACTTGACTTATTTACTATCCAGAGGAAAACAATGATTCCATATAAGCACATTAATTTACCTAACCAACACTTTCAATCTTTCTGAGACTCTAAGTGTTCTGCTCATGTGCCTGCCTTCTGCAATATAATTCAGTACTTTCTTAATGACTCAGGTCCCCCATGATCAAATATCCCACTGCACTGAATCACAGTGACACCCTCCAGGCTACTGCCACATGTGGAGTGGGTTGTGCCTCATATAAAATGGCTTTGGTCTTCTGAGCTTTTTGTAGCTTCTGGCTCCTCCCTTGCTATCAGGCTGTCGGGTGTCACTTCCAGATGTTCTCCAGCTATTTACAATACTAGCAGTCTCCCTTACTGCCTCCAAATCACAGTGAGCTAAGCCAGAAAACCAAACTTGTTAAGATAAAGGAAGGTGTGTAAAGTAAGAATAAACAGCTCCATATGGCCACCTAAGGCTCTCTCAATAAAGAACTCACACAACTCCAAGACCTCATTGGGTTCTCAGAGGTACTCCTGCTTTCACTTAGGTTCTCACCATGTTCCAAAACAGTTTTGGACTGCAGTTACAGAATTAGTATCTTCTGGGAGGGGGAGGTTTCACTCACCATACAAAATATTTCATGGAAACAAACTAAAAAATTTAAAGAAAAATGGACACATCAAATAAATATGAAAGAGAATCAAAGTCCTACTGTGTAAGCCATAGTCAGCAGCACCAGATCCCATTTCTTACCAATCTATTTCCTTCTCCTGAAGCAGCCCCAGCTCCATGGCTGCTTTTTCCAGTGTCCACAAACAGCTTCGGAGCAGGTGAAACTGGCAATCAGCCCCAGACAGAGATGAGCAGGAGGTGCTGATGGAGGCAACCCAACCTTCTAATAGCCAGTGCCCCAGTTAGGGCACCTGCCCACTTCCTGCCACTCCTCATTCACCTCTGTTGAAGGAGGAAAGAGCAGAGAGGTCCTGGTCATGAGTCCAGGACTTGGGGTACCTGAGCAAGATGTCAGTCACAGGATCAGCCTCCAAGGCTTTTTTGACCCCCAGTGGACAGGCAATTTCTAGGAGCAGCAGCTGCACACAGCGTGTGACCCACTGACAATGCAATGTGACATAATGACTTTGACTGGCACATCCCAAGTCCACACTGACCTCCTGAAAATGCCAATTCTCAGCTTCCCTGAACTGGGGCTTTGGTCTGGCACTCAATTTTGAAAATGAGAAGAGTTTTTAACTGCTCACTGAATTCATTGTATGAAATACTGTGCTTTAAAAGAAAAAAACAACTTTTTTCTTTTGTAGGGTTTCTTTGTCTTAGAATAGTCTGATAGCAGCATAAAGGCTCTAATTCTTGGGCTTGTAGCCTGTTTACCCTGTCACACACAATTTAAATAACTATAATAACAACAATAATAAAAACTATCCCAGAAATAATAGAAAAATTCCCCTAATTACCACTTTCCCTGTACTGGGTATTTAACTTGTAAAGAAACAGCAAAGGTTCTAAAATTAAAAATAGAAACTCTGGAAAGAATCCTATTATTCTGGCACATAGTAGGCCCATAAGAAATATTGATCAGATAACTGGCTGGACGGTTGAATAGCCACAGCACTTTGACTGGTCAGAGGTCAACTGGCCTTCACTAGGACTTTGGTCAACAGGACTGGTCTAAAACCATATTTGAGCCTATTGAAGAAACATAACCAGTCTAGTAAATTCTTCTCTAAAATATCTGAGTATTTTTTCTAGTCCTTCTGACAAAAGACTTGTACACTAAAGGCAATTTCAGACCCATCTATCTACAGGCTGGTATCTTTTGACCACTGACGGAGCATGTGTCAGTATTCCACAGAGTTGGAGTGTAGTGAGAAAAACAGAAAAGCCCCACCCAACATTAAATTCCATCCAGTAGAATCCATCAGGTGCACACATACAAGGCCTCCTGTCTTATTCAGTTTGGCTGCTATAACAGAATACCTTAGAGCAGGTGGCTTAAATGACAGAAATTTATCTCTCACAGCTCTGGAGGCTGGAAGGTCCCAAAGGTTCTTCCTAACACACTCAAACTGGGAGTGAGAAAGTCAACATATTAATTAGTGGGAGAGGGGCCCGCAAACATTTACTCTCCTCCCACCAAATTCATATTGTTGCATACCATCTTACTCATTACATCTCTGATGTGTGGCCACAGAGCAATGGAAGAGGATGGCCTTTTCAGTAAATGATGGTAAATCCATTGAGCATCCAAGTGTAAGAAAGAATCTGAACCATGCACTGCACCATATACAAAGCCAAGTTCAGGTGGATTACAGATCTAAAAACAGAAGGTAAATAATAAGGCATTGAAGAGACAACATGGGAGAAAATCTTCATGACCTTGGAGCAGAGGGTTTATTAAAGAGGATGCAAAATGAGTGAACCAGCTATAATGGGAAAAAACAGACTAACTGAAAAACATTAAGGTGAAGAACTGTTCATCAAAACACAATTAAGAGTGAAAAAGGCAACTTACAAAGTCGAAGAAAATACTTGCAACACGTATTTCTGACAAAGGACTCATACCCAGGATGTATAAAGATCACTCCAGGATACATAATGTAGATAACTCAAACCCAGTTGTTTTGTTCCTTTTTTTCCTCCTAGAGTTTGGAGATATTTCCCATTTGTAAATGGACACTTCACGAAGAGAATACTCAAAGGGCCAATAAACATAAGGAAATGGGCTGACCTCCTCAGATCCAGGAGAAGAGAGCCCTGAGCAGGTGGAGGAAGGGTTGTCTGGACTCCCACATGAAAGTCAAGGACAATATGCTTTTCCTTGTAACTTTCCTTCCCTCCTGCAGATGGTGACACCATCGTCACTGGAGACTATCTTTTCACCCCAAAAAAGAAGACATCCTAATTTCCAAAAATGTTATGACCACTTATTCTGAAAATGTTAAGTACCTGATGTGAACAAAACATACTGCCTTATGTTTTCCTTAGTTATTTACAATTAAAAATGTTTAATGTTTGCCTTCCTCAAAAAAGAGGAGACAGCACAATACTGTGGAGCTGCTCTCCACACAGTAAAGCCTGGTGTCAGGAGAGGACTTGTGCCCTGCTGTAATTTGAATCAAGCTCAAGTTTAACTGCCATTGTAGCAGTATTACGAAGCAGGACCTTACAGAGGTGATTAGGTCATGAAGGCTCTGCTGTCATGAATGGATCAATGCCAGTACTGCAGGAGTGGGTTAGTTATCCCAAGAGTAGGTTTCTGACTTCAAAAAAAAAGGCGGCGGGGTATGATGTATTTGATACATTGTAAGAACCTTTGTAAATACTCCAATGTACCCCCACCCAGCACAACAATAATAATTTTTTTTAAGGAGCCTGTGTTTGACCCAATCCTCAGCCTTCTATCCTATGCACACTCATTTGCCTTTCCACGGTGACAGCACCACGCTCTTGGACTCCTCGGCCTCCAGAACTATAAGCCAGATAAACTATTGTTTACAGATCACCCAGTCTTTGGTACTCTGCTGCAGTAACAGAAAAGACTTACACACATCTTTTCTTACCCATGACTACAAAGAGTGGGATCCCTTTTTAAACATAACTTCAGGGTTCTTCTCATAAAACAGATATACATTTATTGCACAAAACAGATAAATAAAATTAAAATTATCCATAATGGCACTAAAAACACTACTAATATTTATTGGGTATTGGCCTAGTATCTTTTCTGGACATACATAAAAGATCCCCTATGAAAAAAGTTCTTATCCAGAATGCAAGTTATCTGTTATTACTTAACTCAAATGTGACACGGTTCATGTTTCAGGAAAGTCATTCTTTTTTTTATTAATTTTTATTAGGGTATATTCATTATGGGGGGGTTCATAGTGACAATTCCAATTAGACTTGTATCGTACATTATTTTCATTTCCCCCACCGTCTCTCCCCTCAGTCCCCTCCCCACCACACTTAAAGCAATTGCAAGAGGTTTTCTAGTTCTGTTTCATATAGGTATGTGAAGTCCATCAACCATACACCCTCACCTAATCTCAAAATAATTCCCTTGAAGCAAAGACAGATTTTTCATTCTGAGGTACTGATTATTCTGCATTCCTAAAACCTGGTGTGTGACCCAAAAATTTCAAAATAAAAGCCTTATAAACCTCTGCCCCTTTTTTAGTCAAATACACCTTTAATGTGAGTATATATAAAACAAGGCAGAGTTAGTTGTGGCAAAAAGACAGTAAACGCAGTGAAGGGAGCATTCATAAATATCCTGGGTTTCTCTTGGGATGGTTTTTTATATTATTAATCCTCAAAATATCCCTGGCAGAGCTATATCATTTAAAGGGGGAATTAAATTCAGCCAAGGATGGCAGCTGAAAACCACTCTGGGAATAAAAATGGATGGGGGCAGGGCAGGCACTTCATTTTTCTCAGGGAACCAAGCCCACCAAGGAGGTGAGCAGGTCAGGCTTAAGAAAGCCACTCCCTCTCACAGGGCACAAAGAACTGTGACAATATTGTCTGTGATAGTGATCTCTAAAGTGGGATACAGTTTCCCATCACCAGTAAAAAACCAAATGCAGAAACTCTGCAGCTGTTATTTTGTGAAGTGGAGCCAGAGGGAGGAAGATCTCCTGGAGAGGAAGGATGAGGTCCATGCCCAGCCTGCCCCACGCCTCCTGGGCACACCATGCTGCCTTGGGCCCCTGGAGTCCAGCTGGAGGTGGGTCAAAGCCTCAGTATAATGGCTGGCAAGAGAGTTGCAATTCCACCACTCTGAATGTTTTACATACCATCTAAATCTCAGGCTTTGCCCTCCTTTACAGTGAGATGTCAGTGATAAACTAGTTCCTCATTTCGTTTGTCTTTAGAGTGATGAGTTAACTCATGTTTCTGAGCCTTGACATATATCCAGAGACTCAGGTTATATTGGATGATATAGCCTTTTTATCTAAATTTAGACAAATTGTCATTAGCTAAACATCAACCCATATAAACTGCTTCTGCCCTAAGATTCCTAAATGCTGAGCCTCCTGGGGGTTTGGTGACAAAATGGAATGTTTTCGTTTAACAAAGGGCCCATGTCTATCACAGACAGTACATGTTGCTTTTTGAATTGTAATATTTGTAGAGTGTTTTCATTACAGCAAGTAGAATCATGCTTTAGCACCAAATCAATGATTCATTTTCTTCTGACTGTCAAGAACTGCCACACCCCATTGCAAATATGAGAAAAACCAGTTGACTAATTAGAACTGTAGAGTATTAGCTCATAACAATTAAAGTCATCTTTGCCAAGCTGAAAACTCAACACCTTACCTCCTTGGCTTAAAGTAACAGTTTATTTTTTCAATTATATTTATTTATGTTTTTGGCAGTACTGGGGGTTGAACTCAGGGCCTTGCACTTTCAAGGTAGGCAGTCTAGTACTTGAGCAGTGGACTCCACCAGCTCCCCCACTACCTCCTTGGCTTAAAACAGATTTGATTCCATTAAAATTAAGAAATGAATGAAGTGGCTATGTCAGCAGCTTTACTGACATAAAACATAAGAGAAAGACATTAACACATCATTGCCTCAGAGGCTGAGGACTTGAGCAAAAATACTACATAAGCAAAACAAGTTGTTTGGGTATTTTCACATATTATTTAGAAAAAAGCATTTCTTCTGTCACGTCAAAGGTACTATCTGCTACTTTGGAATACAAAGTATAAAAGACATACTTGGTACCTGATGGGTTATTTAAAGTGACTTTCCAGGGTGCTGGGATGTAGCTCAGAGGTAGGGCACATGCTTGGCATGTCAAGGTAAGTTTGATTCCCAGCACTGAAAGAAAGAAAAGTGAGCTTCTACTGTTCAACCCCAAAAGAGGCTGAGCTTGGAGCCAATTGCATCTGAGTGGATGGATGGGGGGAAAAGGGGAGTGATTGACATAAGGACCCATTACAACTGCTCTCACATACCTGGCAATCAAAGAAATAGGTACACTCTCTGTGGTGCATATTTAAGAGCTATTGGATTTGAATTTTTCTAAAGAAATGGCTGAAATAGCTCATCCTATCAAGGGTTCAACTAAGAAGAATCACTTTGGAAAATGTATCAAGTTAGTATGCAGGAAAGCCTTGCCTGGTGGACGAGTCAAACACGCTGGAACAAGAGCAAGATCAGGAGCGTGAAGATGAGGTCAATAGATGTCCACAGCTCCCAGGAACCAGGCTTCCCCAGCTTCTGCCTCTTTCCCCAGGCAGTGTAGCTTAGGCCTATTATGAAGCCCCATGAGTTTCAGTCTTCTCATCATAAAATGGGTGGCTAATTATATCACGAGGCTTCTGTAGGGTTGAATGAGATTATCTGATAGTGCTGTGATTCTATCATCATACAAAATAAATATTGTAAAGCGTAATCACTTCTACTTTCTACTGCCCATTGGAAAAAAAAATCTTAATTTCTTTTTTTTAATGTTAGTTCTAAAACTAACTATAAAGTGACATTCCAGGAATAAATTCCCCAGTGCAAATTTATTTGTTTAATATGCATTTATTCATGCTCTTAGCCAGGCTAATTTGTACATTTCACCTTTTGAAATTATATTCCTTAAAGCAGCTGTGATTTTCTCCCTCCAATGCTCACGTCAAACTTCCCTCCAGTGGAAATGAGCTCTACTATTAGCTCATTAAGAGCTGCCAAGATAAAGGACAAACAACAAGAACAGGGAAGGCCCTCAGCAGCCAGTATTCTAAGTCAGCTGCCTGAAGTTTTTAAGTCAAATATGCCAACTTTCCTTAAAGGTTAACCCAATTCCATGCAAAAAAAAAAGGGGGGGGGGCAGGGCAGGGGAGGTGGGATGGCTCTAAGTATCTGTGTCAGATTTCAAATGTAACTTGAATGCCAATAGTAGAGGAAAGGTTTCAGAGGGGAAAAGATGACTCTTAAAAAGAGTTCCCAATCTGATCCTTACGTTCCTTGTCCCTATTGGAGTCCCATCACATGGGACATCACACCCAAGAAAGGACAACTTCATTCCCCTCTAGCTGGAATGTTAGCCCTGTCAGTCAGATGGCCCTTTGGTGAACTTGGCTAATTTTTTTTTTTTCTTTTTTGGTAGGATTGGGGTTTGGTCTCAGAGCATAAGGCTTGCAAAGCAGGCACTCTCCTCCTTCTGTCATGCTGCCAGTCCATTTTACTCTGGTTGTTTTGGAGATGGGGGTCTCTTGAACCATTTGCCTGGGCTGGCTTTGAACCACAATCCTCCAGATCTCAGCCTCCTAAGGAGCTAGGATTATAGGCATGAGCCACCAGTGCCTGGAAGAACTTGTCCAATTCTTATCTTTGTTTTTGTTTTTCAGTAAGAGTGCTTGCAAAGTAGGCACTCTACCACTTGAGCCACACCTCCAGTCCTAATTCTTGTCTTGGGTGTGCCTTGAAAGGAAAAGATGCTTCTCTATTTTTTTGAGGGACTGGGGTTTGTACTTGCAAGGCAGGTGCTCCACCATTTGAGTCACACCTCCAGCTCCCAGACACTTCCATTTCTTCTGCTTTCAGTATCATTCTTCCTTTAATTAAATCCCCTTTTTCTAAGACAAGGCCAGCTTTATCATAAAACTCTAAAGATTAGAACTGCAAAGTCCCAGGCCTCCCTCAGTTTTTTCACATGAGGAAAGAAAACCTGAAACTGTATGGTGAAAATGACTTGCCAAGGTCACCAAGCTGTTAAACAGCATCCAGGCAAGACCAGGGTTCAGCAGGCCATAGCCCTTCCCACTGCATCATAAGGAAAAGAGCTGGCATAATTTAGTACCAACCAATTTCCGATAGCCTACATAACACGCTGCTCTGGTTTATTCATTCCTGAAGTTCAGCTGTTAAAGAATATTAGTAAGAGACCTAAAAATGAATCTTTCCTACTACAATGAAAGATAATTAAACTGGTTCTAGTCATTTTCATTATAACATCAATGAATTTGTCATGTCCTCCCCTGAATATAAGCTTTGAATAAAGGAAGAAGTATACAGCCACTTTGCTCTAAACAAACATATTAACAAACACACTAATACAACTTAAACTGTATGACACAGTCCCTGCCCTCAAAGAGCTTTCAACCACATGGATTCCTCTCTTCTTCTTCTTTTTCTACTTTTGCCCTTACATAGTTTAAACGGATGGTGCCTTCTTATTCCCTTTTGCCCTCCCTATATAAGTATCTACTGAATGAAAAATGAGGGAATAAATGAATGACTATCCCTGCCTACCTCAGTTCATCCCACATTTTCCCCTAAGGAGTGTTTCAAAAAGGAAAAGCCTTATTTTGACCATTTTTCCTCAATCATAAAATGATGCTTTAGAGACCAAACTATACTCTGGTCTTTTCTTTCCTTTCTTTTTTTTTTTTTTTCTAAGTTTTTCCTTGGTAGAACAGATTTCCAAAATGCCAGTGCTGACTAAAAAACCTGGTGAGAATTTATTGGTCTGAACTTTTAATAAGCAGAGGCAGGAATCTGGGCTTTCATTCCTTGTTCTATTAAGACTTGTGTGAGCCTGTCACTTGGAATTTTATCTGCAGATGGAAAAGCACTCACTGCTTCCTAGCTCAAGAAGCATATCCACTCCCAAAGAAATGAATGATGGCTTTCCATCAAACAGCATCCTCGTACATGCTGAAAGCTTCAAATTACAGACAAGAATGGCAATAACCTGGGATTTCCCCCTATGAAGTCTCATCACCTAGCACCTGAGCCTTATTTCATGACAACTTCCCTTCAGCTCTCAAGTTCAAAGGACTGGCTCGTTATAATGCTTAACCATATAAAAGAACTATAACTTCAAGCTGACAATGAACAAGCAGGTTTCAATGCAGGCTGACCTAGATTATTACATTAAGGCAGCTAATTTCTGGAATCACAACACTAAGCCCAAAGATGCTACCAGTACCCTAAAGGCTCAGTTTCTGCCTTATTCACTCTACCATCGTCAGGTATGTAACTGTTGTGGTCTGCTCAGGCTGATATGACAAATTTCACAGACTAGGATTAAACAACAAACACATGTTTCTCACAGTACTAGGAACTAGAAGTCCAAGATCAGGGTGCCAGCATGTCAAGTTCCTGGTGAGAGCCCTCTTGTGGGCTGCACATGGCCACCTTCTTGCTGTGTACTCCTGTGGCAGGGAGTCAGAGCTCTAGTTCCTTCCTCCCTTTATAGGGCCACTAAGACCATCATGGGGGCTGTGCTCTCATGCCTTCATCTAATATTAGTCACCTCCCAAAAGTCCCACCTCCCAAATACCATCACCTTGGAGTTAGGGGTTTAACCTATGAATTTTGGAGGTACACAGTCACTCTATAGCTCATATATAGATCATCCAAGAACAGCCAGCAGAGTGAGAACCACTGGGGCTGCAAAAAGGCAAAAATTCTGCCCTCGTGAAGGTGCAGTGAGGGCAGGAGACAGGACTACAGAAAAGCTGCTTAGAAAGGCCAGCCTGTCAGCCAGCCTGCTGGGGATGGGGAGGGGTTTCCTGGAGGACACGCCCCCACCCCCAGTGCCAGCCTGGAAGCCAGGTGAAAGGCAGGGAGGCAAGGAGGTAGGAGGTAGGACAGCGCCTCTGGCCAAGGGGTCCCTGCTGACCTGCATTGGGGCCTCAGCTGAAAACTGAGGAAGCAGACAGGGGATGGGGCATGGTGACAGGGAGGCAGGCCTCTGAGCCCAGGTAGCTTACTAAGTTGCTCATGCTCAGTTCTCAAGGCCCAGGGAAAGAAGATCCTGTTTGGACTGTAGGAAACACCCAGGCAGTGACAAGTGGACGAGGCTTTCCTAAAGCACTGTGACAAGGGGAAGCGGGAGGTGAGGCTAGAGGAACCAGAACCAGGGCATGTGCCATCTGACTAGGACCTGTAGCTCAAGTCTCCATATCCCAGTTTCTTCATCTACTTTGTGGAGCTGCTGTGAGTATTAAATGAGAGCTCTTAAAAGAGGGGCAAACAGTAAGAACTTAATACATGTGGATGTCAGAAACAATGGATGCCCTGGCCAATATCAATTCAAAGTGGACCAAAAATCTTAACAGAGGCCTGAAACTGTGAAACTAGTAAAGGAAAGAGTAGGGAATGCATGAGAACATACAGGCAACAACTTCCTAAATAGAATTCCAATGGCTCAACAACTAAGAGAAAGGATTGGCAAGAGGGACTGCATGAAACTAAAAAGCTTCTGCACAGCAAAGGAAATTACCACCAGACTGAAGAGGCAGTCCACAGAATGGGAAAAAATCTTTGCCAGCTATCCATCTGACAAGGGATTAAAAACCAGACTTTACAGGAAGCTCAAAAACTAAACTTCAGAAGAATCAATGACCCACTAAAGAAATGGGGAAATAAACCAAACAGAACTTTTTCAAAGGAAGAAGTCCAAACAGCCAAGAAACACATGAAGAAATGCTCAGTCCTGGGCCACAAAGGAAATGCAAATCCATATCACATTAAGGGGCTGGCAGAGTGGCTCAAGTGGTAGAGTTACTGCCTAGCAAGTGTGAGCTCCTGAGTTCAAACCCCCGTACCATAAAACAAAAAGAAAAAAGTTAAGATTCCACCTCACTTCTGTGAGAATGGCTGTCATCAAAGAACACAAAGAACAACAAATGCTGGCAAGGATGCTGAGAAAAAGGAACCCTCATACATTGTTAGTGTCAATTAGTACAACCACTATGGAAAGCAGTATGGAGGCTCCTCAAAGAAATAAAAACAGCCAGGCACCAGTGGCTCATGCCTGTAATCCTAGCTACTCAGGAGGCAGAGATCAGGAGGATCAAGGTCCAAAGCCAGCCCAGACACATAAGAGACCCTATCTCAGGAAAAAATGGTCATAAAAAGGACTGGTGGAGTGGCTCAGGGCGTAGGCTCTGAGTTTGTACCCCAGTACTGCAAAAACCTAAAACAAGAACTTCCATGTAATCCAGCAATACCACTCCTGTGCATGTATATAAAGGACTATAAGCCAGAATACAATAAAGACACTTGCACACCCATGTTTACTGCAGTATTACAATAGTCAAGCTATAGAGAGAGCCCAGATGAATGGATTAAGAAAATTTTATATAAAAATATAATGGAATTTTACTCAAGCATAAAGAAAAATGAATTTTTTTAATTTGTAGGTAAATGGATGGAACTGGAGAACAAAATGTTAAGTGAAGTGAGCCAAGTTCAAAAATTAAAGGTTGCATATTTTCTCTCATATGTGAAAGATAAATACAAATACAAGTATTATCATATTATACATATATGTACATATATAGAACATGTTTAAAAGTGATTCTGTTAGAGAAGACTAAGGGAAGAGGAAGAGAAGAAAAGAGGTACAGAGAATAAAATACTAAAACACATCACATCTGTGTAGGCAAGGATGCAGCAAAACACAATGAAAACGGGTGAGCAACACAGGGTAGGGAAAGGGAGAGGAAGAGCAATAGAAGGGATTAGACTGATTAAAGCATGATATATTCATAGGTAAAATACCAAGGCAAAACCCCACTGAACAATGAACAGACAGTTAAACAACTGAAAACAGGAAGGTAAAACAGATCATGTTAAGGGGAGGGTACAAGCAGGAGGGGAGGGTAAAGGAGAGGGAATATGGTTGAGGTGCTTTCTATACGTGTAAGAATATGGAGCAATGGAAAACAAGAAACAATGAAAGCAGTGTGGCTAAGTGACTTTGGAATCACTGTGACCTTGCACAAGGACAAGCAGCAACTTCCCTAATCTCAGTTTCTTCCTCTATAAAATGAAGATAATTTCATCCACTTTGTAGATTTATTGTGAGGACTGATGGCATGAATGAAATGCAGCAGTCACCCTCACCTAAGAGCTGAATTGGTGGCAGAAGCAGCTGTTACAGCAGAAGTAGGAGGGCATGAGCAATACAAACAGTACTAGCAGGACTAGCCATTACCGTCATACAGGTGAGAAGTTACAAGACGCTGGACAAAAGCAGTGTCTGGGAGAAGTCAAGAAACCAGATTCCAGAGCTCTCAGGCCCAAGCATCAAGACTTCACGACTATTGGGTGTGACATGCAAGGGAGAGGCAGGAAATAAGGATACTACACGTAATATTTTCCTGGAACAAGTGCAAATGGCAGCCCTTGCCACACACGGAGGGAAGTAAGGAAGAGCAGGTTTGCAAAACAAGGTAAGAAACTCAGATAGAAGGCAGGAGGATCCAGAGTCCAAGGCCAGCCTGGGCTACACAGTCTCAAAAAGTCAACAAAAGAAAAAAAATCGGGGCTAAAATTACAGAATTAGAAGTTGTCAGCAGGGCTGGCAGAGTGGATCAAGTGGTAGAATGCCTACCTAGAAAGCATGAGGCCCTAAGTTCAAACCCCAGTACCACCCAAAAAAAAAAAAAGTTGTGAACAGATGGGCATCAACAGAAGGCACAGGAATATATTCACACTACTGAAAAAGAGCATGTGGAAGTAAAAGAATCAGAGAAAACAGGTGATCAGGGGCCCAAGACCTTGGGGAATGTCAACATTGAACAGGTAACAGACAAAAACCCAGAAGGAAGGCTGGAGCTGGAAGTGTAGTGCAAGCAGGAGGATGAGAACCAGGAAACAGGCCCCCCACAGAAACCAAGGGACCAGGGCTGCAGAAGGAATTGGTGAGCTGCCTAATCTGTGGAGGTCAAAGACAGACCCAAACAAAGGCACTGGCTTGAGAAACAAGAGGGTCCTTAGGCAAGCAACAGATTATGGTGAATAAAGAGTGTGTGTGTGCGCGCGCGTGTGTGTGTGTGTGTGTGTGTGTGTGTGTGTGTGTCCTAGGGAAGAAAGAATCTGGAAAAATAGATAGGAAGGGAAAGGAGACAGACAGGGAGGCAAGATAGAGAAAGGGAAGCATTTTTTTGTGTTAGTGAATGATGGTGGTAGTTGCTTTTAGCAGAAAAGAAAGATTTCAACTCATATATACATACGCTGAATTCAAAGTGCAGATGGAAAGGGAGGTTGGCAATACAGCCAAGAAGGAGTAGCATAGTCAATAGAAGTAAGTACCAGGGGGAGGCTGCTGGGACGCCATGAAAGAGGACACAAGCTGAGAGGAAGGGTAATAAAGAAAAGTGCCTTGAAAAGATGGAAAGTTTGTTATAGCTACGTGCAGGAATCAAGAGGTAAGAGAATAAACTACAAAATAAAATCATACAAACAAAGCAGAGACCACCTGGAAAAGAAAACAATTCAGACCTTGTTCCTCCCACCATCTCAAAAGAGAAGACTTCTTGGAAGAGAACTAGGGGAGCCAGGCAAGGCTGTATGCCACCTAGGAGGAAGATGGAAGACACCAGAAGCAACCATGCATCAGAGATGTGCTTGGCAGACCAAAGTAGGGTATCAGCGGCACCTAAGAGCAAAGGAAGAGGGAGAGATCAGGAGACTGAGTGAAGGTTGAGTTTCTAAACGCATTGTCTTGATTTAAACTCACAAGCCAATTGCCTGCGACTACCACCATTGCATTCCTGAGATGAAAGTTAGTATATTTTTCAACAATGCTGAAATAAAACTGTAAAAACACAGAAGTATGACGTGGGTTATAGGTACAAAACAACTAGTTTAGATACTAAAAACATTGATGAGTTTCAAAACATCTTCTGAAGATTAATGCTTTTTCATTCATTCAAACAAATCCTTAAAGGTTGGACAATTGTGTCTAGGGACACATGAAAATGAGGATGGTTCCTGCCTTCAAATTGTTAAATCCACTGCAACATTCAGGATGAGGGAGGCTCTAGGAAAGGGGGAATAATTATTTAGAGAATATCTGCTCATGTTCAAGTTCACACACACAGTAACACCTCTAACTACAGTGTTCCCCACATGACAACACTTGCCACACACAGAAGGAAGTCAAACGCCCATCAAATACGAATACCTTGATCCTTTCCCCCAGTCTCCTTTCTCCATCTCACAGAGAATAACCAACAGTTAGTTAGTGCTAGTTTTGGCCCCAACAGCACCACTGACCACACACCAACTATGATCCTTGTTGCTTTAACATCCAGTCCTTCTTGCAAGAATGATCCCCTACAAATACAGAGAAAGGGAGGCTCCATGAGGTTAAGGGATCTGAACACCTGCTGAATGAGGGGCCACTGTGAGTGCAGCACATGCTCTTAGCCACGGCCCCACACATTTCCTTAACCAGTGCTCCATGGGAAGTAAGTACAGTTGGTTTTTTGGTTTTAGTTTATTTTGTTTTCTTACTTCAGCAATTTAGAAATCCTTTATCCATGGGTTTTTATTTATGTATTTACTTATTATTTTTTAGTGGTACGAGGGATTGAACTCAGAGCCTTACACCAAGTACTCTACCACTTGAGCCATGTTCCAGTCTTTTGCTTCTTAGTTTTTTAGATAGGGTCTCACCCTTTTGCTCAGGCCAGTCTCAGACTTTGATCCTCCTACCTCTTCCCTCCCAAGTAGCTAGAATTACAGGCAGGGACACCATTCCTGGCTTATTCATGAATTTTTTAAACACGTTTAATTTATTCTTTGGTACTCTGTAAAGTGAGTTTATGGACAGGAAAAGCCTGTTCCTAAATACCTGAACAGATTTGTTCCACACAGCAGCCTTGCCATCCGGCAGAGATATTCATGGAGCAGTAGAGCAGGGGGATTTGATGCTACACAGCAGGAAACTACATACAAAACAAGGACCTGAACTTAAAATGAGAGGCCCATCCGGGCACAAACAAGCCCACTGACTGTGGCGTGCGCTGTAGATTATGCCAGGCAATAAGACATGATCTATACATGTATGAAAAGGTCATGTGAAACCCATTCACTTGTACAATTAATATGTGTTAAAAATTATAAATAAGAAGATTTTTAGTTTTTAAAAAGTGGTATGGTACTGGCAGAGGAAAAATCATAGACCAGTCAACCAATCCAACAAATAAAGACTCAGATCCATGTATGACCATGAAAAAAACGTGACAAAAACAGTATCGCAGAAGCAGCAAATTAGGGGACTGAGCACCCTGTCCCCGTGACTGACTTCTGGGCCACAGTCCTGCTCTGCCACATCCCAGCTGAGGGCCCTGAGGCAACTCTGTGACCATTCTGTGCCTCAGTTTCCACGTCCACAAAATGGTGGTGTCAGAGGTTGTTTTTAGGATTACATGAACTTTGCCTAGACATAGAAAGTATCCATCTGTGTTAGCTAATTCTTTTACCTGTGTTTAGGTTTTTCTCTTGTTGAAGCAGTATTTTTCTAATTGCAGGTCACAGCACATTGATGTTTTATGAAATCAATTTAGAGCATCGCAACCAGCATTTTTGGAAAATAGAATAGAATAGAAAGTTGCATTTAGACAATAATTAAGTCATATTGTAGATGAAATGTTTTTTATTTAGCATGCATGTAACATTCAGTAGTACCTTGTGAATCTCTGTATCTAAACATCCATGTGTCTATATGTGTATCAGACAGCAATCTAATGGGCATTTCTTTTGGGGTCACTTTTATGGGATGGAAATGATGAAGAATAAGGGAATACTGAAACTGTATGATGTACAGTAAACCAGAAAACTGGGAATTGAGTTCAGAGCCCTGGTGCTCTACCACTTGAACCATGCTAGCTCTTTTTTGCTTTGTAGTTGTTTTTCGGGTATGAGTCTCACACTTTTGCCTGGGTCTTGTACCACAGTCCTCCTCCCTTCTCTTCCCTCTGTCTCCCAAGTTGCTGGGATTATGGGTGTGTACCACCACACCTGGCAGACACGCAAAGCAAAAGGAAGACTCCAAATGGGGTCAGGATAGCATAGCACTTGCCCTTGGCACACAAGACTGTTCATGGCTAGGCTACTACTGACATTTCAATAATTTGAGCTTAGAAACATCTTTTATTTCCAAAGCAAACTAAACTGCAAAACTGGAAGTATAGATGTTATCTTGATGCTGGGCAAGAATGAAAAAAAAAATGACATCATGTATCCAGTAAGCCATCTTGGCAATACTTGTCAAAGTAGACATTATGTCAGATTTCAAATGCTCTTAAAAACAGTCAGGGTTGAGACATGAAGACCAGTGGAACAGAGTAGAGGACCCAGATATGAAGCCACACAACTATAACCAACTTGTCTTTGACAAAGTAGCTAAAAATATACGATGGAGAAAAAGCAGCCTCTTAACAAAAACTGCTGGGAAAACTGGTTAGCAGTCTGCAAAAAACTGAAACTAGATCCATGTATATCACCCTATACCAAGATTAACTCAAAATGGATCAAGGATCTTAATATCAGACCACAAACTCTAAAGTTGATACAGGAAAGAATAGGAAATACTCTGGAGTTAGTAGGTATAGGTAAGAACTTTCTCAATGAAACCCCAGCAGCACAGCAACTAAGAGATAGCATAGATAAATGGGACCTCATAAAACTAAAAAGCTTCTGTTCATCAAAAGAAATGGTCTCTAAACTGAAGAGAACACCCACAGAGTGGGAGAAAATATTTGCCAGCTACACATCAAAGGACTGATAATCATAATATATAGGGAACTTAAAAAACTAAATTCTCCCAAAACTAATGAACCAATAAAGAAATGGGCAAGTGAACTAAACAGAACTTTCTCAAAAGAAGAAATTCTAATGGCCAAAAAACACATGAAGAAATGCTCACCATCTCTAGCAATAAAGGAAATGCAAATTAAAACCACGCTAAGATTCCACCTCACCCCTGTTAGAATAGCCATCATCAGCAACACCACCAACAACAGGTGTTGGCGAGGATGCGGGAAAAAGGAACCCTCTTACACTGCTGGTGGGAATGCAAACTAGTACAACTACTCTGGAAAAAAATCTGGAGGCTACTTAAAAAGCTAAACATTGATCTACCATTTGATCCAGCAATCCCATTCCTGGGGATATACCGAAAAGAATGTGACTCAGGTTACTCCAGAGACACCTGCACACCCATGTTTATTGCGGCACTATTCACAATAGCCAAGTTATGGAAACAGCCAAGATGCCCCACCACTGACGAATGGATTAAGAAAATGTGGTATCTATACACAATGGAATTTTATGCAGCCATGAAGAAGAACGAAATGTTATCATTCACTGGTAAATGGATGGAATTGGAGAACATCATGCTGAGTGAGGTTAGCCTGGCCCCAAAGACCAAAAATCGTATGTTCTCCCTCATATGTGGACATTAGATCAAGGGCAAACACAACAAGGGGATCGGATTTGAGCACATGATAAAAGCTTTAGCACACAAGGGAGGGGTGAGGATAGATAAGACACCTAAAAAATTAGCTAGCATTTGTTGCCCTTAACGCAGAGAAACTAAAGCAGATACCTTAAAAGCAACTGAGGCCAATAGGAGAAGGGGACCAGGAACTAGAGAAAAGGTGAGATCAAAAAGAATTAACCTAGAAGGTAACACCCACGCACAGGAAATTAATGTGAGTCAACTCCCTGTATAGCTATCCTTATCTCAACCAGCAAAAACCCTTGTTCCTTCCTATTATTGCTTATACTCTCTCTTCAACAAAATTAGAGATAAGGGCAAAATAGTTTCTGCCGGGTATTGAGGGGGGTGGAGGGGAGAGGGAGGGAGCGGAGTGGGTGGAAAGGGAGGGGGTGGGAGCAGGGAGGAGAAATGACCCAAGCCTTGTATGCACATATGACTAATAAAATAATTAAAAAAAAAGTCAGGGTTTGGAAGAAATATGAAAATGTCTTCAAGCAGAAATCCTTAATATGGATGTAGAGTTAACCTAACAGTTCTATCATGTCCAAATTCCTAGCTAAAAATTTAACCATCTGTACAAGCTTTCCCAAAAGATGAACTGAACAAGAACTACAAACATGTAACTAATCATTTTAGAACTTAATGAAAACATTTACCTATGCATCCAAAAAGCTATATACGATATGGTATTTGACAGTGCCCCCCTTGGCTGGGTAAGAGGGCCCACAGCCCTGGGCACCACTCCTGCCTTGCCACATCTCCCTGAAGTCTTTCTAGAACCAAGTAGATCAACCTATCTAGAAGAAGTGTCCCTCCAACTGGTTTTAGGCAATGCTCTTGGCCACCAGAATTCCCTCATCAATTACCAAATAGCTTCCAGGACATGAAGAGGCTCTTTCCAGATCCAGTGTGAGCCAGAGGATGTTCAAAGGTGGCAAAAAATGTGAACGCAGTGCCCTTCACTAGGTAGAACCACACAAGGGGTGGGCCAGGGCAGAGTCTCCCAAATGCATTCCAGCTCAGAGCTCTGGGAAATCGAGAACTCAAAATTCAAACTCAGCTTTCCAGATCATCACGAAGATGCCATTGTCAAGGTAGGTGGATGGAACAAATTTATACGCATGCCTGTAGCTGGTTTCATTGAGTTTTAAGCATTGAAACACATGCTATGTGTGTTCCCTGCAAAGCTACAGGCAAGCTTAATAGTTACCTGGGAGCCTCAAGTCACACGGCCCGGGTACATATCCCCACTCCCACCCTACTGCCCAGCTGTGTGACCTTGGGAAACCTCTTAGCCTTCCCTGAATCCCTTTTCTCATTTGTAAAACAAGGACAATAAGAATACCTTCATCATAATAAAAGTACACTCATCATAATAAAAGTACCCTCATCTCATAGGTTTGCTGTGAAGACCAAATGAACCAGTGCATACAAAGTGCCTAGAACAGCACCTGGCACATAAGTGCCCCCAAATGTTGTCTGTTACATCATACTCCACACAGAACTGATTGGCCACTGGAAGCTTCTAAGCAAAAGCACAACCAGTTCTGTGCCTTTCTTCTTTCCCATTCCATTCTAACTTTAAATAACTTATATCTCACATTAAGCCAAAATTATTTTCTATTCTGAAAAGGACATGTCATCTAACTGCTGACCTGTCTAGCCCAAGTTCTTCTGAAATTAAATACATATTCTCCCTCTACTCCAGCGCAGCAGATAACTCAGGCCTTCATTCTGTATGGACTTTGAAGTCTCCCATATTGGCTTTCTGTGTCATTGGCATTTGAAAAATATCACCAATTTTAAATGTAAAAAGAACACTTCCTAAGGTTTGTATTCATGAGATGCAGAGCTATTAGCTAAGGGAGGTCCTTCTCAATTCACAAACCAAAGGTTGAAATGCTTGAAGCAATGAACAAGGAGGAGAGAAACTAAAGCCAAAACAGAGTCCTTCACTGGGCTCTTCCTCATCCACCCGCTCCTTTATTATTAAGCAGACATATACCATCAGTACACTAGTCACAAACTGCCAGCTATCTTCTCCACAATTTCTCTTTCTTCAGCCTACAGTGACTGGACCAACAAACTGAAAAGAAATACTTGCACATTGTATTGTGTAGAGAGCATTTTGAGTTATTTCACCACACCAGCCTCTCTTTCAAACAGCAAGCTTTTTGCTATGGGTGGAAAGTCTAAAACCCCAGAAGAAAAAGTGTAAGGAAAAGATTCAAAGTCTTATTTACCCTTTAAAATGTATACCTAGCCTACATGTTCAATAGTGAACATTCAAAGTTCCATTTCCCCCCCCCAATTACTCTGAACAATTTTTAAAATGTATAATTGGTCAGCCTGCAAAACAAATAGAACTCTTACTACTTTCCCAAGCTACATCGAATGAAGCATTGTTTGTTCCAACAATAATTTTTCTATTAACTAAAATTTTCTCCAAACCTAAAATGGAATTATAAAGGCCAGTAGGAAATAAATGAAAATTAATTGGATTCTACGAAGCAAGACTGAACACATCCATTCACCCAACAGGAATTCCATCTAAATGAAATACAATGTTTTTTAAAGAGTTTCACCAACTTCATATTTAAAAAAAAAAATCTCAGGAGCACTTCCTATTTTTTGCCAGTTTTTATTCATGCAATTAAATTGATTTTTGTAAGAGCTGGAGTGGAGAAACTATATTTTTTACAAGCTCATTAGTTATACAGTCAAGTTTCATTATATCATAATCAGTCATCGTAGTCAGCAGTGAGAATGCTGTTTCCTTGCACAATAAGAATGTTAAAGAAAAAAATGCGTTCACAATAGGCCATAAAATGTGTGACCTACAGAATCCCCAAATCAATGGGAAAGCCAGTGAGTTCATCCGGCTTTCATTTCTGCTGACAGTTTCACTGACACGAGTCTGGCTTTAACTTACAAGAATCTATAGCCTTAATAATTAATCTTCATCTTCCCACACTTTCCAAACTCCCCTCCCTTAGGAGAGCCCAATACTTCATTCAGAATCACTATTGTGAAAGACTCTCCTGGGAGTTCTTTGGCGTCCATCGTTTTCTTACGATATGTATGTTACAGCTTATTTTAAATATTTCTCCCTATATCAGATGTATCCATGTCAATCATACGAGTAAAACCTTACTCCACACAGCGTGGTCAGGGGAGCTGGGCGCTGGCAGATCCCACGACATCCAGTATATCTACCCGCCAAGGCACCCTTCCTTGCTGGCCCAAGGGTGTCATTCTGCGCCCCATCCATGGGATTTCATTGATCTTGGAGAGCCAGAAAGAAAGCTGCATCAACAAAGCCCAACGTGTGCGGCTTTGGGAATACAAGGACGAATTATAGAGACATGAATTATAAGGGAGAGGGCGGGAATGGCTAGAAAAGGGAAAGCGATCACCTTATGGTTTTGATGTAGAATTTCAGGAACCATGAGGTTCAGAGATTCCCAGAACCTCTCCTCTGCTAAGCAGCTTCAGGTCCCTTCCCTGCTCCCCTTCACAATAAATAAATAAATAAATAAATAAACAAATAAAACATTTTTTAAAATCGGGGCTGCCGGATCCTGGCCGTGAGTGCTGCTCCGTCTGCTCTCATTTCCCCACCGCTGCTTGGGCACAGCTGGGGCGACTCCCTCCAAGTCCCACTGGGTGTAGCTACAACTGGAGCAGAGAAGCCCCTGGAGCTCAGAGGAAAGCAATGCGCTTCGCAGGACCCAACCCTCCTTCCACCCCCTGCCATCAAGAGACCCGCAGCTCTCGAGTCACCCGGCAGCTGCACCCAGGCAGCGGCATCAGGACCCTGCGCCTGGGCGCCCGAGGGCACCCCTGGGAGACAGATCGCGCCGCGTCTCGCTCCTGGCGCTCGGTCCCCGGGAGCCAGGGCAGTGAGCACCGGGGACCCGGAGCCACGGAGAGAGAATTCCCTTGAGGGCACAGAGGGACTGGGGGGGGGGGGTCCTGACCCTCCCGGCCATGCGCCCAGGTACCTCGCAGCCGTACAACTGCCCCAGCTGCTCTACGATCCACTCCTCCAGCATCAGCCGCTTGCGAAGCTCCTTGCGATCATACTTCACTGTCACCTTTCCTTGCTGGTGACGCCGCTGCTGTTGTTGCTGCTGCTGCTGAACCTGCCCGGCTGTGGCCGCCGTGGCCACCGGCGCCGAGTCCTCCCGGGAGGAGCCCGGGCTGCCGCCGGCGCCGCCACGGGAGCTCTGGAAGAAAACCCGCGTGCCGCCGCCTCCGGTCCCGCCGGCCGCCTCGTTGCCGCCGGTCACCACCGACATGTCCCCACGCGCCGGAGCCCAAGTGCAGCCGGGAGGAGGGGCGGGCGGAGCGCCCGGCGCCGCTACCACCGCGGGCCCCGCAGCCGCATGCGAGGGGCTCGGGCACCTGCTCCGCGCGCCGCGCGCGCCCGGCCGCCGGCTCCTCTGGGAGCGCGGAGGGAGGAGGGAAGGCGGGGAGGGAAGGCGGGGAGGGAAGGCGGGGACCGCAGCCTTAAAGACGCCGCCCAGGACCCTCTCTGTCCCGCCGGAGAAAGCCGGATCTGGCGCCAGCGGGAGAGAGCGCCCCGGGCGTGGGAGTCGCCCGGGGAGGCGGAGAATTTGTGCGCTTAGACACCAGCGATCGGCTGGGTGTAGACAGCGTAGGGGACTGGCGTGGGTCTGGGTGATAGAGGACAGTGCTCTGCGCGAGTGTCATAGTATTTGGCCTTGGAGACGGGGAATTGCGCTTGTCCAGCAATCCCGGAGCGCACGAAATCTCCCGCGGTCTCCGTCCTGCGCTGTCCCAGCAGGGGACCACTGCAACAGGGTTGTGGAAAGGGACCGCGCCGAAGGTTCCTCTCAGAGGTTCCTCTCCCCTATGTCTCCTGCGATCGCTGGGAGTGTCCCCCCTCCCGGCCCCACCCCGCGGCTCCAAACACATTCCTATTCACGCCATGGCCCGACCAAACGATGCCACTTCCTCTCTAGGATTGTGAGGAACATTGATGAGGCGACGTTTGTGCAATCAGGCAGTCGCCGCGCCTGAGGAATTATTTCCAGACCGGTTTTTCTTTTCTTACCAAGAGTCTGTTTAATCTTAGCCAGGGCATTAAGGTATCCGTGTGTCTACAGGGCCAAAGCTTCATCGGCGCTGGGGCTGTAGGGCTAGGCACATCTGGACGGTCAGCGTTTCTTTAAGAGTCAGGTAGGATTTGCTGGGTCTAACAACTCTGGTTTTGCATTCCCTGCTCAGCCAGTTTGCCTTGCAATGCCATTTCTAAACAATCTCTTTTTACCCAGGAAAGGAGCTGCATTGACTCGACTTGAAAAACATCATGCAACAAAGTAGAATTCGAATGAATGAGCTTATTATAACGTTTAGGGCAGAGCCATGGGAGGGAAGTTATGAACAGAAAACTGCATGTGTGTGCGTGTGAAATTACAGAGAGACACTAGCATATTTTTGCTGCACGTAACAACACATTTTTGTCCCCGCTTCTTAAAGAAACCACAAAGCTGTTCAAATACAAGTCTGTAGCTTTTGTGAACAGACTTTCAATAAAAAGCTGTTAAATGTTACCTGCAACTGCTCAGAGAAGCTTCTCAGAGGTAAAATAGACAACCAAGTCAATTTCCTCTGCACCCTTTCTGTGGAGAGGAGTCCCTGTGGGATTCTGACAGAGGGCTGTAAAGACATGGAGAACAAAGGCGTAACAGCTGGCTGGGCTTCTGCCATCATCTAGTCTTTTCTACCCAGGTTTCTGGTCTCCTTTGTTCCTTCAGTTTGGGGTTTTCCCAGAAGAGCCTGAGTAGGAATTTCCCAGTGTTCCATGCCTGCCACCACCATGAGGACAGGTCAGGCCTTGAGGAGGGAAAGCAAGGATGTAAGACAGGTCTGTGTGAAACAGGATAACTGGCATTGGCCTTGGACTCCTATCATAATTAGAAGAAGGTCAAGGCTAAAAGATCAGCTCTCTGCCCCAAAGAAGAGCCTGCCTTTGTTTTAGAAGGTGATTTTTCCTGCAAACCTAGCCATGATCAAGGAAGACAAATGACCATGACTGGTTTCTAGAGACTGATAACCCTTGTCTACTTCACCTGAGCCCTTCTGCCTTGTAGAGTAGGTCATCTTAAACCCTGAACCCATAGCCAAGAGGGTGAGCGCCTACACAAAATGAAGGAGGAAGTGGAAGGGGCATAGCAGTCAACAACAGTGTCCCCACACACACAGAACAAGCTAGTCTCTCTCCAGACATCTGGCACTTTGCTAAGTTGGCCAGCACCAGTGTTAACCAAATGCACTAACCAGGAGAATTTAAATGAAAGCAAAACATCTCAAATTTAGTTAGTAAGGAGAAAGTATAGAAAATCTCTGCCCTGGCCTGGCACTGAGACCCTGCAATACCAATTATTGTGAAAACTGTACCCATGATCCAGCCTCATGGCAAACAGTGGGGAATTCCAACTCCTCTCTGAGGCTTTGGACAATGAAGCCAGTCATTCGAGAATAGCTTCAAAGAAATTATGAAAATTCATAAAGTTCTTTCCGAGGAATTCTTATGTCAATTTTTTTCTCACTGCTAGGATGCCTTTTTCTTTGTGCTTAAAACTAGTTTTTGCTTACTTACAACTTCAAAAATGATGGATTCTATGTGACACCTGCACACCCATGTTTATTGCAGCGCTATTCACAATTGCCAAGTTATGGAAACAGCCAAGATGCCCCACCACTGACGAATGGATCAAGAAAATGTGGTATTTATACACAATGGAATTTTATGCAGCCATGAAGAAGAACAAAATGTTATCATTCACTGGTAAATGGATGGAACTGGAGAACATTACTGACTCTGAATGAGGTTAGCCTGGCCCAAAAGACCAAATATCGTATGTTCTCCCTCATATGTGGACATTAGATCAAGGGCAAACACAACAAGGAGATTGGACTTTGATCACAAGATAAAGTGAGAGCACACAAGGGAGGGGTGAGGATAGGTAAGACACCTAAAAAGCTAGATAGTATTTGTTGCCCTCAATGCAGAGAAACTAAATCAGATACTTTAAAGCAACTGAGGCCAATAGGAGAAGGGGACCAGGAACTAGAGAAAAGGTTTGATCATTAATGTGAGTCAACTCCCTGTATAGCTATCCTTATCTCAACTAGCAAAAACCCTTGGTCCTTCCTATTATTGCTTATACTCTCACTTCAACAAAATTAGACATAAGGGCAAAATAGTTTCTGCCGGGTATCGGGGAGGTGGGGGGGAGAGAGAAGGGGTGAGGGGGTGGGGGAAGGGGGAGAAATGACCCAAACATTGTATGCACATATGAATAAAATAAAAATTTTTTTAAATGACGGATTCTAAAGAACCCAGGTTTTAGGCATCTGAACTTACAGACAAAATAGTTGGTGAATAGTCAGTCTCTTTCCCTGTGCACGTTGACCCTCAGGTGTCCAGTGACTCACTTTGACCTACAAGAAGGTGAGCTGGCATTAAATATTTCTCTTTTGGGTCAACATGTCAGCACATGCCTGTCATCATGAGGATCACATTTGAGGCCAACCTAGGAGAACTTCTCTGAAAAAAGAAAGGGAGGGGGGAGGGAGGGAGGAGAAGAAGGAAGGAAGGAAGGAAGGAAGGAAGGAAGGAAGGAAGGAAGGAAGGAAGGAAGATGCTCAAATGTTTGAATCTCAACAGACAGTAGAAACACTGCTCTTGCAAATTTCCAAAATCAAACACAAAGTATTTGGTAATAAAAGAATTATTCCCAGGCTAGAGACACTTCCTTAGGTGTCTATTTAAATTCAGCAGGGCTATGATGCAGCTCAGTGTAAGAGCACTTGCCTGGTATGTGTGAGGCTCCATCCCATAATAGTAAATTCAACAAAACTAACAATATTTCCTCAAGACATATGTGTATATATTGAAGGATAATCTTTTTTAAATCTTTGATTAATAAAAAAACAAGGAATAGTTTTTAGTGAATTGAGTACTCTAGGAATTTTCTAGAGTGCAAGAGATGAGGGGTTTTTTTTATTTTATTAGCAAATAATTATTGTACAGGGGGATACATTGTGATATTTACATATGTGCTTACAATATATCTTAGTTAGATTTACCTCCTCCAAGGGGATAAGCTTTTATCTCAGGCAACCTCCTTTCTGTAAAACCAGCCTTAAAAAGTACCATTTGTCAATCCCTTTTCTTCCTAAATTTGTGTTTTCTTAACTTGGGCTTTTTTTTCCTTGTTACTTCATTTGGGGGAAGGCTTTTCAATTGTTTTTGTTTTTTGGAAGTATATAGGTCTTTGATCTCTGAATAAGATCTTCATATCCAAAGGCTGTTAGATAAGATGATTTAATCAGGAATTGCAGGACCTTCTCCAGACCCCCAGGGAAAACAATTACATGCATGCAAATGTTTATACTCAGGTGCAAATGTTCTTATTCCTTAAAGATTAGATGTCACAATAATTATGCAATAGCTGGTAATCTATCTTGAGAAGGTTATAATTAAAGCCCATGGCCAAAACCTGAACTGTAACAATCTTATCTTGGATAATAACAATGCCAGTGATAAGATGCCTACATCCAAATTCCCTCAGAGGTTTGATAACAAAAAGACAAATAAAAAGTAGTTTTAAGTCTGGTTTTCATCATAAACATAGAAGAAACTGAATCAGTCCTGTGGGGTTCTGTCAGTTATGCACAGCACTCTTGGTTTTCAGAATATGCACCCTTATTTCTTTGTCCTCTATAGAATAATCAAGTAGGGCAATGTTGTTCACAGTGTATCAGTGTAGTTTTTCTCTTGCCTACTGTTTGTCCCCCTTTTTGGTCCTCTAATTCTAGAGCTTCGACTCTATAATTTGGGGTCATAATTCCAAAATGAATTTAGCAACTTACTTCCATACATAACAGCAGTCATCTTCCCGAAACTTTCTTCTAAAGTTTTACCTCAGCAATTAACAAAAATTCCTGTGATTGCTGAGACATGATGAAAGGTAGGGGGAAACCCATAGCTTTCTTGCATCCCCTTTAACAAAATTCAAATATCCCTGCCCTCTCCAGTAACCCTAACTGTGGGCTATTTTGCCCCTTTCTGTGAAACAAAGTTCAAGTTTGTTTCTAGAGGAGCCAGCTGTCCCTTTTAGCTAAGGGCCTCTTGTCCTCCCTCCTTTCACTACCTAGCATTTTCGAAGAGAAGAGTCAAAGGGTCGTCCCTTCCCCACGTCTCTGTGTGTTCTCCTCTCAGCCCTCCACAGTCCAGCTGCCACTCCCTGGCTGCAGGTGTCCTTGCCAAGGTCACCAGCCAACTCCACACTGCCCAAGTCCATGCTAACATTTCAACACTTATGTAACGTGACCTCCTGCTACACTGGACAATCTTAACCTCTCTCCATGCTCTATAAACTCTCTCCTCTCTTGACTCCCTATTCCAACACCCTCTGAGTCTGTCTGTTGCATTCCAGTGGTTTCTGTCCAGGGATGTCTTCTTACATCCCTGCCTTAAAGGTAGGTAAGTGGTTTTTGATTCTACTCATGACCCTTTCCTTGCTCATTCATGGGCATTTGCTACTTATATCAACCTATACAACAAATAGAAAGGTTCTCCACAGATAATGAGTCTGTTGAAGAGTAGGAAGGTAGTTAATGGAAACAGATGTGGGCATGCTCAAAGAGATTGAGCTGGGGTTGCCAGCACATGCCTGTAATCCCAGCTAGACAGGAGATGGAGGTAGGAGGATCAAGGACCAAGGACAGCACAGGCAAGGTTAGTGTGAGTCCATACCAAATAACTAAAAGCAAAAGGACTAGAGGCATGGCCCATGTGGATACAGCATTTGCCTACCAAGCATGAGGCCCTGAGTTGAAATTGTAGTACCACAAAAAATAAAAAGGATGTTGAGGCAAAGGGAAACTTTGAAGGAAAGACAAGGAGAGTTGCATTAGTTGTTTTGCAACAATAATTCTTGGTTACAAGAATGAATGGCAAGGGTGGTGTACGTTTCAGGTTGGGCAGGGAGAGACAGGGCAGGTGTCCTTGCAGAAGTATTTCTGTGTAAGGTCAAGTGGTCTTTGTGCAAGGTTGTCATTGTGCCTGTGCTGCAGCTTCCTGCAGCTTTAACTACCACCTGTCTGCCACAGATGCCCCAAACCAAGACTCAAGCTGGTCTCAGGTCCAAGCTTCAGCTCTACAGCACACCACAATTGGTGTCAATGTTCTACGCAAACATATGTAAAGTATATGAATACATACTTATATCAATTGATTAGAGAAATAAACAGTACATGAATACATACTTATATCAATTGATTAGAGAAATAAACAGTACAGGTAATACTTTTTGGATGTGGATGGTGAGCCCAGTGTTTTCAAATATTTTTAAGTCACAAACCACAATAAGAAATACATTTTATGTCATAACTCAAATATCTACACACATATACACTTACCTGTACTACACATGATCCACTTTGACACTCCCTAGTCTATTAAAATTAGAAATTCTTCCTATTCCTATTTAAAGAATGCTGACCACAATCTATTGAACTGATTTCCTAATCCACTGAAGGATTGCAAACCACCAGTGCAAAAGCCTAGTGTGCCTAGTGCTGCTGTCAGCCAGAAGTGTGTCTCCGAGGGCCAATCCCAGCTTCTCTTTACCTTAATGGCATACTCTAGGCTGGTATGGATCCCTCCAGCATTCTTTTCCACCATTAAGTTATTAAGCATTCCGGTGATCTTGACCCCAAGTGACTGATACAGGCAATGCATACAATCCGCCTATACAGGCACAAATGAACCAAAGAGGAAGAATATTCTGGACATGAAATTGCACCTTGGCTGGACCTCCAGCCTCTCACAGGAAATGGCAGGAGTGCCCGGGGGGTAAAGATCAGAAGGTAGTGATGGGTGGTGCCCTCAGGTTGAAAACAAGTATATATAGATGTCCGCAACATGAACCTGGATCCCAACTGCCTGGATCAAATCAGGCCAATGCCACTTAGGCACTGGGTGACCTTGGCAAGTTATTTCCCTCTCTGTGCACCATCGTCAGTGCTTGTCTCACTGGTTGCTGTAAGTGTCAAGTGAGTTACTGGGGAAAAGCATCCAGGCTACCTGTGAAGAGACCATCAATGTAATGGGATGGACCTCCCAATAATGTCCCAGGGGGACAATAGCCACAGTCACAGGGATGGGAGTCAGTCACTGGGATCCTACATAGCAAATTCAATTATTGTCCCCTCCCATTGACATGTATCTCCAATGGCTTACTCAGTTGGTACCTCCACCTGGATGTCTTAAAGCAACTCAAACTGATGTCACCATTGCTGTGGTCTGAGTGTGTTCCCCCAGATTCACATGTTGAAATTTAATTACCAATGTGATAGTATTGAGAGGTGAGGACTTTAGGAGGTGACTGAGTCATAAGGGTGATGTCCTTATGAATGGATTAGTGGCCTTATAAAAGAGGTATGTGGGAGCTGGTCTCCCCCTTTTGCCCTTGCATCCCTTCTGCCAGTTGAGGATGCAATAAGAAAGCCCTCATCAGATACTAAATACCAGCACCTTGGTCTTAGACTTAGTCTTGTAAGAAAAAAACTTAGATTCGTGAGAAAAAAAAAAAAACTCTTGCACTTCATAAGTTACCGGTGTCCGCTGTTCTATTATAGCAGGACAAACTGACTGAGACACCCATCTTCACAGGCTGACCTGCTTCACTTCCTGCATTCCTTTTGCCAGAACTGTTTAGCACCATTCATTTCATTATCCAACCTGGCCACTTGAGAATATCCACTTCTCTCTTACACACTATGCCCAATCAATAAGCAAATCTGAATGTTTCCATGCTTTGTCTGGATATCACATTTGTTTCTTTCACCTGGACTTCTCCTTTGCTCTCTAATATTTCTGGCTTTTCAGTACTCGTGGCCTCTCTCCCATTATTGCCATCACTCCCAAGAGGGAGCAATAAATGCAAATGTGATTGTGTCAAGCTGGCTAGAATCCTTTTCTTCGAATGCCCTCTGTATTTCTCATTTCTTCAGGCTACAGTCCAAAAGAACTTGGCCTTGCACACCAGGTTCATTTGGAGCTGACTCTTGCTTTTTGCTCCAGTTGTTGTTCAAACACTCCCTACCTTCATACATATGCCCCTCACTCAGTCAATACCCTACTAAACAAAAAGGAAACACAGTTTACTTTGGCCTGTGCCTACAACCCCTTCTTCCTCCCCCAGTCTGCCCTGGTGGAGGAGCCCCTCCTCCCTTCAGGACCAGCTCAGGTTCCACCTGCCTACAAAGCTCTTCCTGTCTCCCCTAGTCTTAGCAAGGTATTGCTCTCACATTTGCTCCTGGCCACCATCCTGTCTCTATAACATCACCCATGAAGACTTTGGGTGACCCAGTCTCTGCACAGGTGTCACCCCCTGAAGAAGGCTTCTTCCTACATTCTTTATCTTCCTCTTTCTCCTGCAGAGTTTACCTGGAAATGACATATGTATTTGTTCATTGCCTCATTGTCCCACAAGAATGTAAATCCATTAGGACAGGGACTTTGATGTTCATGTCAGTAGGGCTACTTTCCAGAACCATGTGAGACAAACAGCAATGCTCAGAAAGGGCGAGTTGGGCCATCTGTCCTTCCCACTAAACAGCAAACTCCTGAAGACAAGGATGCAGCTAGTTGTGTGTACTCTCAGGACCAAGAGTGGCTTTGCATATGGCAGGTGCCCCAACCTGGTGAAGGAGTGAGCCTGTCTCCACTTCCTGATGCACACATTATTTTTCTTGATTCGCCAGTACAAATATTGAAAAAAAAAAAAAACAGGTCTTTCTCCTCTCTCCCCACAATAGGCCCTGTCAGGAAGTGGTGATTTCAAATCATAGGAAGTGACACATCTCCCTCTAGAATGACTCCTGTGGGTTTTTATTATGTTGTCATAATGAGCAAGGCAATGACTATCACCAAGTTTTCCTAAGGTCTATCCATACATAGAATCCTTAATCACCTTTTCCTCCACCATTGACCTCAGTTTTCTAGTAACTGTCAATCAAGCCATGTGGTTCTGAGAGAGTGACTGAAAAAACAGGTGTAAAATCAAGTTGTAATTCCAATTTTAATCTTACCTGGTTGTGAAACCCCAGTAGTGGTTTCACATCTGCAAAAATAGGGATAACTCTGGAGGCCACCACCGAAGACCACTGTGACCTCACTTCGTTTTTCCCAGGTTCATTACAGAACAACATGAAATCCTACAATGCACAACTAACATGTAGCACTGTCACCATGACTCAGTGTGTCTGACAACACTCAAACTGGTCTGGAGCCTGCTCTGTGACACCAGTGCGTGCCACTGTTCTCATGACATTATCAAATTCCTCAAAAGCTTTCTAAACATCTGCTCTCCATGTCTGAACCTATCTCGCCATGGGCCAATAGCAAACAGTTCACCAACCAGCACCACTGCAAGAAATATGCCCTGAAAAGCACCAGGTTAAAGGTCTCGTTTTGTAATTATGAATGGCTTATAAACTTTAATAACTATAATAATAACAATAATAATTAGGCATTGCCCTTCAGCTAGAGAGAATGAGGCACTAGTTTTAATTTCCTCTCCTGGGAATAGTTTCAGAAAAATAGGGCTGATCCGAGTGACCCTGACCCGGAAAGATATAAACCTTCTGATCTTCACATTTTCCCCCTGTGGAAGGTGATACAAGAGCCCTTGCTTTGGAAGTCAGCATCTTTGTTCTATATGGGTCTTTTAGGACTGTTGGGATCATTGTGTGCTACTGAATGCCATGATGGGGTCCACCCCAGAGGGCTAGGTGCTAGGTGTCTGCGAAGGGCCTGATATTCCCAGTGTCAAGCATCTAGAGAACTGAGAAGTCCCTTTAGAAACTGGAACTCTGAAAATTCTGCTTCTCTAGGTGGGGAGAGACGTTTTACCATGGCTGTGTGATTAGACCCTGGGGAGATTTTCAGACCTCACTGTGCTTGTGCACATGTACCTCAGGGAGACGGATCAATATCCAGAGTGGGCTAGTCTTGTCTATAAGCAGATGAACTGGGATTACAGCATCTGAGTCTAATAATACTAAAAGCTACCCATCAATGACTCTTGTTATGTTTCATGCATGTTATTATAAATGTTATAATTTTCCACAATCTTGCAAGACAAATGTCGTAGCCTATTCTCCATTGCTATGACAACATACCTCAGCCTGGGTAATTTATAAAGAATAGAAGTTTACTTGGACCATGTTCTGGAGGCGGGAAGCTCAAGAGTATGGCAACAGCATCTGCTCGGCATCTGGTGGGGTCCTCGTGCTGATCATGACATGGCAGAGAGCATCACAGAGGAAAAGAGCTCGCTTCAATAATGCTGTATGTGTCAATGTGTTAATCCGTTCAGGAGCACAGAGCCCTATGTCCCTGTCACTTCCCAAATGTCCCTACTCTCTTCACTGGGGACCAACTTTCCAGCACATGAACTTTGGGGGATACATTCAAACCATGATGATAATCTACCTGCAAACTTAACTATTATGTTCAGTGGAAAGACAAGGAACCCAAATTACTAGAAGCAAAGTGACGCACTGCCTCCCCCTGAAGTTTTGCAGATAACCAAATAGGAATCTTATTATTTTTTTTTTTAATGTGCTGGTCTAGTGATGTAAACTCTAATGTTCCAGCCCCTCTCAGTTCTGGGGCAGGGTCTTTAGGGCTGGACTGTATTATGACCATGTAGCATCTCCTCCCACCCACTCCAGCGTGGCTTGGTGGAGCGTAGGGTCCTCATGAGAGAGTGGGGTGGAGGAGGGGCAGTCAGCCTCAGAGGAACACTCACTCACCCCCCACAAAGACTATTATTCAAGTTCCAAATTTGGAGTATAACATGTTTTGTTTTGTTTTGTTTTTATTAAGATAAGGAGTTTTTCCTTTCCTCTTCTCTGCTTTCAGAAGAGAGATCCTGTAAAATCATTTGGCACTTATCCTTGGCATCTGACTAATGGGATGCAAATATGGTGCTGAGCCCACCCAGACCATTAAGTCAAAGTCTCTGGAGGCTGGGAATGTTTAAGCATTCCTGGTGACTCCACCATGCATCTGGTGTTAAAGGCCAGTGTCCCAGATTATTTGGAGACAATTTTATGGGTGAAAACTGTATTCCCCAAACATTGCTCTCTTTCTTGGCCTGGCTTCACTCTTTGCCTCTCCTAACTACTCTCTCTTCCTTGTCTTTGCTCCACAAAACCTCAATCAACATCATCATCATCTCCCCCATAAATGTTTTACCAAATATGTCCGTCCACATCTATAAAAATGAACTATTCACTTACCATGTAAATCCCATTGTACAATTTGAAAATGGTAAAGCTATTGCCAAATTTTGAGAAATGAAGAGTGAATCTTTATGGACAGACAAAAACACCTCAATTGTAGAATTATAAGGCATTTAGATATAGTCCTATAATTATATAAATAAGTAAACCTATTACCCAGAAAGCCAGTTGCTTAAATTAAAAAAACAAGCAAACCTGAAGAGCATGGTTTGGTAGAAACTTGTCCAGAGAATTATGTTGATCCTGGAAATCATAACATGTTGAAAAAGTAAACAATGGTATCTTTTTAGTTTTCATGTTAAAGTAACAGAAAAATCTGCTCCAGTGTGTCCATACATCCGCTTGAAAAACAGACCAAATTATAACATGTTGTGTCATGGTACAGCTTAGAAAATGAACCAAAGTATGCAAAGTTTACGCAGTGTAGACAGCAAAGCAATAAGCTAGAGAATAAGTTTTTTAAAAAAAATAGCATTAACCTCCTCTGCCCTGACTGTCCAATCCATGGAAAGAGAAAATTCGATAACATTCCACAGCTGCCCTTTGGCTGTTGAGCTTTTATGAACTTGGAAAGAGGCTTTAGAAGGAAAACCCCAGAAATGCAGTAGAGCATACCGAATGAAGACAAGCCTCAAGGTACTTCCCAAACAGCCACTGTACACATCGTGGTACCAGAACAGTTATAGAGTCATCACTTCAGAAAATAAAAATTCTAGTAAGTGGGGACTCTAGTAAGCAAAGAAATGGCAGCGCAGGGGAACAGGGTGAGAACCTCACTTACATGTGGTGCTGCATCCTCTGCTTTGTGTTTTAAAATCAGTGAGGCAAGGCAAGGAACAAGACAGACACCACATATGGGGAGGTGAAGCTGGGCCACTGCAGTTGCCCATCCTGGAATACAGATGCAAGTTGGTTCCTGAGCAGGAGCCAAACTGTGAGGTGAGGAACTGTGTTCCTCTTCCTAGCTCCCAGGCTACTCATGCCTCATGCCCAGGGCCCATGTCCCCCACTGCTGTCCTTTCCAACAATTTCTTGCAAATCTCACCTGCAGCACCTCCCCCCATGCGCTCTCCTCCCCACTGCCAGCCTGGAATACATCACTGTGTGACAATGACAAAGTCAAAGAGCCTGTCCTGGGTTGAATAGACCCCTGTGCTGACACCACACACACATGCACATCCATGACCTTCCTGAACTTCAGAGCTTGACTTCACTTGGAAACAGGATTACCACAGGTGTCGTTTGTTAGGATGGGGAAGTCCTTAATCCAACATGATGGGTGTTGGTATAAGAAGAGGAGAGACACAGAGTCAGACACACACAGAGGAAGACAAAATGAAATGACATGGAGAACACCAAGTGATGACAAAGGCAGAGATTGAAGTAATATGTCTACAAGCCAAGGAATGCTGAGGCCTGCTGGGAATCACCAGAACCTGGAAAGACAAGGAACAGTCCCTGCCCAGAGTCTTCATGGGGACCGTGATTTTGAGCTTCTGGTCTCTAGAATGGTAAGAGAATGAACTTTTGTTGTTTTAAATCACTCCATTTGTGGAATCACATTACTCCAGCCCCAGGAACTAACTCAGAACCTTCTCAGGTAAACGTGAATCTGGCTACTAACTGTGACCTACTACCAAGTTGGAGCGGAAAATAAGCTGCATCTCCAGTGACAACTCACATTGCTTCACAGGGCCACTTAGTTTCCGTGTGGGGAAGAGCCCTGGGGCTGTGTTCAAGCTCAGCAAGGAATCGTTCCATCGGGCATTTGTGCTGTCTGCTATGGACCCAGAAGAGAGAGTGCCAGCCTCACTGGAGATTTCTCCCAAGGCCCATGTTCTCAGTAGATGATTCCCACAAGTGCCAGCTATCTTGCCATGTCAAATTGTTTCCGGCATTGCACTTTATGGGGAAAGAAGGAAATAGACCCAAAATAGCACACGTGGAATGAGGAGTAATCTTTTTCAAATGCCAATTATCTAAAAGTTAATCTTACAAAAGAGTAGAATAACTAATTCTTAGACAAATGCACTGAATATCACTTGATTTTTTAATTAATCCAGGACCAGATGAGTAGGCCAAAGAATGTTAGAGAAGAGTTCTGTTGGGGGGGGGGAAGGGAAAGAAGGACCAGCTTTAAAATATTTAAAGATTTAAAATACAAAGTCAAAGTCATCTCAGAAATTTTGTGAGGCTAGAAATGTTTTCGACTAATAGAGTTTAGATTGTAAAATCTCAGAAGAAAACCAGAGAATGTGTTTGATTTATTGTATTAGCTTGGTATCCCTAGAACCCAGCATGGTATTTGGCAAGCAGTAGTTCTACTGAATAAATTCATGACTACAAATGCTAATTTTGAAAAGAAAGATATTTAAATACCAAATGCTATTTGGACCCAAAAATATCATCTTGATAAGCTGCAACTATCTCATAAGGTTTTTCTACTATTTATTAAGAGAAATATTGTGAAAGTCAATATTCAAGGGGAATATAATACTATGTCTGTAATAACAGTGGTGACCTCACATAACCCTGCTGAACACCACCGACGGTCACAGGGCTTTGTTTCATCCTGGCAATAATCCATCGCCTTGCAGAGAGATAAGGGAGGCATGGAGATGGTAAGTCACCTGCCCAAATCACACGCTGGTAAGAGCAGGGTCGGCCACTGTAGCCCCCTGTGCCATATAGCCTTCTCCTTAGCTAGTTCTTCCAACAAATGCTTATAAGGTACCCACTGTGTGCCACCACCATGTCTAGCCATGACACTGAGACAAGGAAGTGACTGCGAGCCTCTCCAGACAAGGTTCCTCCTGGTCATGACCTACTCACATTCTTCCAATCCCAGGATCCCGATCCTCACAGCCCCCTTCAGGGATCTGATTTTCAGACTCAGCAAGTCCTCCTCACCCAATTCTCTTTCCCTAGAGTCAGGCAATACAGGCAACCCTTCAGATTCACACCATGAACAAGGTGTGAACGTGCTGTGGTCAGGAGGAACACAGAGTTCAGACTTGTCTTCCTCAGGGGAAAAGCGGGTGCAGCAATAAATTGAGCTTGTTTAAAAGTGGAGGTGTTTGCTACACTAGCTACCATTTCAGATGTCCCACTTCCACTGGGTGTGGTTAGAATGGCCAGGATTGGAAAGAAGTGTTAAACAGACAAGCAAGAGGATAGCCAGGATGGTTCTGTTTTCAGGATCAAAACTGATGACTTGCCAGGCACTGGTGGCTCATGCCTGTAATTCTAGCTACTCAGGAAGCAGAGATCAGGAGGATCGCAGTTTGAAACCAGCCTAGGCACATGGTTTGTGAGACCCTATCTTAAAAAACCCTTCATAAAAATAGGGCTGGTGGAGTGGCTCAAGGTGAAGGCCCTGAGTTAGGACTTTCTTTTGCCAAATCTCCAGGAGCTTTTAGTAAATTTTCTGTGTAGACAAGAAATAAGAATGGGATCTAGGGAGTTTTGCTAATTGGGGCCCATTTACCTGATGTGCTAGGATAACATATGCATCATGTTTATTTACGGGTTCTTTAAACTGCCCCCAGGATACTCCTCAGGCTGTAGCTAGTTAGCTGACCCTCATCAGCATTAAGTAATATCTTAAAATTATGCAGAAAAACTTGAATCAATACACTTATTTCTCTGCGAAATAAATAGCAGTATCAGCAGACCATACCTGAGTTTTATGGTGCACGCGTCTCCATCTGGTCGGGGAGCCTCACGCTCAGCTTACGCACCTGCTGCTGTACCAGTAACACAGTGTGTGTTCATTAGAGCAAGCTAACTGCTATGGCAGACACCCAAAATACATGATGGCTCCACCACTACAACATTCATTCTGTGCTTCCATATTAGTTCTGGACAGACGAACAGCCCTCCTCCATGAAAGCTCTGCTAACTTCTATTCTTCAAGTTAAAAGTCAAGTGACTCTCAAGGTAGTCCTAGGTGTTGAAATCAAGTCTTCACAATGCATGGGTGAGCTTTTCATAGGATGGCAGGAGGTGGAACACGCCCCTTTTGCTCACACTTTATTGGACAGGACTCAGTGACATGGACCAGTCCAGTCAGCAGATGTACTTGGGAACAATCCATCAGGAAGATATAATGAGTAAAAAAATGTATGCACCAAATGTTGGTTCACACAATTTCATAAACAGGACAGAGAGGTCCAGATGCAATAATAGTGTGCAACTTCGATACCCCATTCTCATCAACATATAGACCATCCGGACCAAAAAAACAAATAAATAACCAACAAAGAAACTGAAGAGTAATACTGCACCACAATCAAATGGATTAAACAGACATCTACAGACTTTTCCATCAAACGGCTTCAAAATACACATCTCAGCAGCCCGTGGAACTTTCTACAAAACAGATCACCTTCTAGGCCACAAAGCAAAACTTAACAAATACAAGAAAATTTAAATAATTATTTTGGTGGTACTGGGTTTTGAATGAGGGCCTCACACTTGCTAGGCAGGTCCTCTACCACTTGAGTCATTCCCCTGGCCCTTTTTTGCTTTACTTATTTTCAAGTAGGTTCTCATGCTTTTGCCTGGAGTGGCCTCAGACCTCTAGCACCCTACCTAAAACCTCCAACACAGTTAGGATCACAAATGTACACCACTGTGCTCAGCTTATTGATTGAGATGTGGCCTTGCTAACCTGTTGCCAGGTCTGGCCTCAAACCACAATACTCCTAAAATCTACCCAAGTAGTTAGAATTATAGGAATGAGTCACTGTGCCAACCTAATTCCCTGTATCTTCTTATATCCTCTCAGATCATAATGGAATAAAACCAGAAATTAGTAGCAGGGGAAACTATACAAACACATGGACTAAACAATACACTTGAATAATCAATGGGTCATTGAAGAAATCAGGGAGGGGATTTAAAAATTCCTAGAATAAAATGAAAATGAAAACACAGCTTACCAGAACCTTTGGGATACAGCAAAGGCAATTCTAAGAGGAAAATTTATGAGTATCTACATTTAAAAAAATCAGTGAGATCTCAAATAAATAACTTAATGATGCACCTCAAACTCTTAAAAAAAAAAAAGTCAGAATAAGCCAAAGCAAAAAAATAGTAGATAGAAAGAAAAAATAAAATCAGGACAAAAATTAATGAAATGGAGGCTAAAACCATAATACAAATGATTAATGGAACAAAGAATTGGTTCTTTGAAAAAATAAAAACAAATCACAAACACTTAGCCAAGTGAATCCAAAGAAAGAGAGAAGACCTAAATCAATAAAATTAAAGATGAAAAAAATACTTGGTCATCTCAATAAATACAGAAAAGGTCTTTGGCAAAATTCAACATTCCTTCATGTGAAAACCCTAAAGAAACTAGAAACAGAAGGCTCATATGAAAGCACAAAAGACCCGAAATAGCCTAAGAAATCCCAAACTAAAAGAGTAGTGCTGGAGGTATCACAATATCTGATTTTAAATTATATATTACAGAGCTGTAGTAACAAAAACAGCATGATACTTGCCAAAAGAGACATGTTAAGAGATCCCAGAAATAAACCTACACAGCTACAGCCATCAGATTGTCAACAAAGATGCCAAAAACCTATATTGGAGAAAAGACAACCTCTCCAACAAATGGTGCTGAGAAAACTGGATATCCACATGTAGAAGATGGAAACCAGATCCCTATTCTACCCTGTAAAAAAATTGATTCAAAATGGATCAATGACCTTAACTTTAAAACTAAAGAGGAAAACAGGGGAAACACTTCCAGATCTCAGCACAGGCAATGACTTTCTGAATAGGACTCCAGTAGCTCATTAAATAAGAGCAAGAACTGAGAAGTGAGATTGCACAAATTTAAAAGCTTCTGCCTAGCAAAGGAACAACTGACAAAGAGAAGAAACTGCCCACAGAGTGGGAGAAAATCTTTACCTGCTATTCATCTGACAGGGAATTAATAAACAGAATACATAGAAAACTCAAAAAGTAAATCCCAGAAGAATAAATAATTAAATCAATAGATGGGCAAATGAATCAAACACACAGTTCCCAAAAGAAGAAATACAAATAGCTGATAAATACAAAAAAACATTCAACATCTGTAGCCACCAGGGGACATGCAAATCAATGCCATACTGGGAGTCCATTTCACCCGTTAGAATGGCTATCATCAAGACAACAGAATTTCAAATGCTGGTGAGCTTGCAGTGGAAAAGGAGTCCTTATACACTGTTGGTGGGAATGTAAATTAATCCAGTCACTATGGAAAGTTTCTCAAAAAAAACAAAAACAGAACTATCATATGGTCTTGCTATACCAGTCTTGGGCATATACTTGAAGGAATGTAAGGCAGCCTACAATAGACACCTGCACCCCTATGGTGATAGAAGCCAAATATGTTTACAATAGCCAAGTTATGCAATCAGCCTAGATGCCCATTACCAGATAAATGGACAAAGAAAATGTGGTATATATATATACACACACATATATATATATATATGTATATATATATGTGTATATATATATACATATGGCATTTTTCAGCCATGGAGAAGGATTAAATTATGTTATTTGCAGGAAAATAGATGGAACTGTAAATGTTCATGTTAACTGAAATGAGCCACACCCCAAAAGACAAATATTGCATGTTTTTTCTCTCATATGTGGAATCTACAGTTTTTTAAAAAAAGACATATGGGCTATAGACTGTGTAAGGAGTAGAACCATTGCCTAGCAAGCACAAGATCATGAGTTCAAACCCCAGTACCACCAAAAATAAAATCCAGAAAGACTCAAAAATATAACGGGGAATATTGGGAAGAAGAAGGGTACCAGTGGCAAGGGGAGAGGGGAAAGAGAGAGTAAAATGAGGGCAAATATGATCAAAACACATTATATACATGTATGAAAATGTCCTTACTGAACCCATCATTTTGTACAATTATTATATGCCAATATAAAACAAAAAATACTAGGCAGGCACTGGTGGCTCACACCTGTAATCCTAGCTATGTGGGAGGCTGAAATAGGGAGGAACACAGTTCAAGGCAGCCTGTGCTAAAAGTTCGTGAGATTGCATTTCAAAGCAACAGCTGGGTGTGGTGGTATGCTCGGCCAACCCAGGCTATGTGGGAGGCTGAGAGATTCGTAACTAAGTTATATCAGGAGCTCAATAACAGGAGCCCACTGAGTAATGGGGAAAGCACCTTATGTAGATGTTTCTCAAAATAGCTATGATCAGAAAAACAGAAGGTAAGTTTTTTCAAGGACATAGAAAAAGGGGAACCACTGCACACTGTTGTGGAAATGTAAATTAGTATAGTCATTATGGAAAACAGTGTGAAGTTTCCTCAAAAAATTATGACTGGGTACAGTAGCCTATACCTGTAATTCTAGCTACTTGGGAGACTGAGATCAGGAGGATCATGGTTAAAGGCCAGCCTAGGCAAAAAGGTTAGTGAAATCCCATCCCAACAGAAAAAAGGTGGTCCTGATGGTGTACACCTGTTATCCCAAAGACAGTGGGAAGTATAAAACAAGGGGATTGCAGCTGGCCTGGGCAAAAAGCAAGACCCTGTCTCAAAAACAACCAGAGCAAAAAGGGCTGCAGGTGTGGCTCAAGTAGTAGAGCACCTGCCTAGCAAGCACAAAGCCCTAAGTTCAAACCCCAGTAATGCAAAAAAATAATAATAATTAATTAAAATGGAATTATCAAATGAACCAGCAATCCCACTCTAAGTATAAATCCAAAGGAAAGGAAATTTATATGTCAGAGAGACACCTGTACTCCTGTGATCATTGCAGCTTCATTCACAATCATCAGGACTAAAAAAATCAACCTAAATGTCCATCCAGACATGAATACATAATGAAAATGTAGGATATGTTCCCAATGGAATAGTATTCAGTCTTTAAAAGGAAGGAAATCATGTCATTTGTGACAACATGGATGGAACTAGAGCTTTTTTGTTAAGCGAAATAAGACAGGCACAGATAGACAAATGCTTCCTGATTTCACCTATGTAAGGAATTTGAAAAAACTGAATGCGTAGAAGCTGACAGTAGAATTGTGATTACCAGGCCTGGGTAGGGGAGACTTTGGGGAGATGTTGGTCAAAGGTCTAGACATCAGTTAGATAGAAGGAATGATTTCAAGATATCTGTGTGGCTATAGTTAATATATAGTATACTTGACAGAATAGATTTTTGGGAGAAGGGACTGGGGTTTGAATTCAGAGCTTCACGCTTGCAAAGCAGGTGCTGATGGCTTGAGCCACACCCCCACTTCATTTTGCTCTGGTTATTTTGGAGATGGAATCTCCCAAACTATCTTCTCAGATTGGCCTCAAACCATGACCCTCCCAATCTCAGCCTCCCAAGTAGCTAGGATATGAGCCATCAGTGCCTGGCTAGATTTTTTTTTTTCTTTCACCATAAAAAAAATGGTAAATATGTGAAATAACTCATGGGTTCATTAGCGTGATCTAGCCCTTCTACAATGGATACATATTTAAAACGTCATGTGGCAAATCTAAACCGTAAATATTTACAATATATGTAAATCATAAATATATGCAAAATATATAGCTTTTATTTATCAATTGAAAAGTATTTGTAAGAAATTCATTTTTTTTAGTTTAGTTACTATAAAGACCACATATGAAGGAGAAAATTTAGTCAAAGACTCCAACATGACCCTCTTGCAGAATATTACACGTTTTTGGTTCAGTCCTCAAAACATCTGAGTTCCTGGTGTGGTAGCCAGATATATCTAGTGTAGCATTTGGAAGGAAAGAAGTAACCCTAGCAGACTTGTCTCCAGAGGCATCCAGAAAATTGGCTGGGACCTGCAGCCTCTCACCAGTGCTATTCCATGTGTGGTCCTAACTGGCTGTGATCTGCCCATCCCACACCTGCAAAGACTCTTACAGAAGAGAAGAGATGCGCTAGCTTCACTCTGTGGGGCAATAATAACTTCCTGATTGCTTAACAAGGAGTGGGTTAAGTTCTTCCCGCCCCCTTCTGGGAGCACTGGCAGCCCTTCGGTGAGTTCCCTTATTCTACTGCAGAGCCCAGTATTTCATGGGATCATTCTCTGCTTAGGGCATCTATCAACATTTTAAGTCTCTTCAAAGATCCAATCTCAAAACTACCTCCTCGAGGAGGCAGGGGGTATGCTTTGCTACACTGTGTAAGGGAGGCCCTTAGAAAATGATCATTGATCTCCAGCCAGCATCAAGGCAACATTAAACCAAGCCTGAGTCTCCTTTCCTTCAGGAGATTCAGCCCTTGAGGCTGGCCCCCAGCTCCCCACTCCAGCACTCATTTGTCCTTGACCTCTGAGGAACTTCCTGAGCTGTACAGTCTGAGTGGTTCAAGTGTCAACACAGCTTCATTGTGAAACCATGTTTATTGAAGTGTGAGTTGGTCACTTGCTTTTGAGTCCAGACACGAAAGTTCTGAGCAGAGAATTCTGGCTGTGGCTTCCTCCAAACTTGTGCAGGGCACCAGTTACCATCAGCCCGGTGACTCCTCATTTCCCCAGCAGTGCCTTCTCCAGCCTTCACGCAGGCGGCACAGGGTGCTATGCAGGAACTGCATTTCAGGTTTCCGGGACAAATCCAGGTTTTGATGTGAAATCTCCTAATTTTAAAATGTTGACACTAAGCAAAAGCTTAAAAAGAGAACTGCCAGCAACACAAAAGATGCCTGAGAGTCCGGGTTGTTGTGAAGGCGGTGTGCCCACTTTGTCTCCTCTAAAGAGTTCTGTTACGGTTGAGGGTGTCCCCCATGGCTTGGTGTGCTGAATTTAAGTCCCAGGGTGAAACATTAAGAGGGCAGAAAATTAATCTGACTATGGAGTCTTTGGGAGATGTTTATGAGCAGATAAGGTCAAGAGAAAAGTAGATAAGGCGGAGGGAGCCCCTCATGATTGAATCATGGTAGCTTAACAAGAAAAGGGAGAGAGACCAGAAGACATATACTCATGTACTCCCCATCTCTTACCAAATGATGCCCTGTGTCACCTTGAAACTATGCCAGCAAGAAGGCCACCACCTTCTTGTGTGTGGTCCCTTTGACCAGAACTGTGAGCCAAAATAACCCTCTTTTCTTTGTAAGTACTTAGTTTCAGGCATTTTATAATAATAACAGAAAGCAGACAACGAAGTTCCCTCTGCAGTACCTACTCCGTCTGCAAGCACCATTCCCACCAGCCTCCTTTTGTGGAGGAGGGAAAATTTTCCTCTACCTCTGAGGGTTTCCAGCTGGAACAGACATAAGACAGATTAACAGGAAAAAAGAGTACATTCCCAGTGGAGCAGAGAGTTACTTAAAATGTGATTGGGAGCCAACAGCTGGGCAGCCCCCACTGCTCTCCAGGGCATGCAGTACCAGGCAGTCTCTTGCCTTGGTAGACCCAACAGAGTTTGCAGGTTGGCCGCCCATGAACTCCTGAGAGGAGCAAACACTTGTAGAATTTGCTCATACCTCTCATTGTAGGTTTCTGTTTGGTGAATTCCACGTTCCCAGGAAATGCTCTCAGCAGTTTCTTAACACAATAGCTCTTGTTGGGTTGTGGGTGGGGTAGGGTGAGGGGCCACCTTCTAAAGCGCCTGATTGACACCATGAATAAGAACAGGCAGTTGGACACCATTCCTTTCTAGAATGGCACTGTTACCTGGAGCCAATCTGAGCCGACCAGCCCTGACAGCTTCTGGAAAGGGCAGAGGTGGAGGAACAAAGAGCTGACCCTGCCCCCAGGCCCCAGGTGGCATGCTACCTACCCAAGACCTTGTGAAGTAAGACATCAGGGCAGAGCCATCCATGCCCAGGCAGGCCCGATGTTGACTGTGAGCCTCAGAGCACCTGAGCTTTGGAGAAGGCTAAAAAGAGCTTAACTTCTCTTATCATTTCTTTGACCTCAGGTCCCAGATAAGTTACCAGGATTTCTTCAGACCACATAAGGCCATTGCGATGGTCAGTGTTCCAAGTTTAACCTCTTCAAATGAATATGTGTCAGTAAACTCTAAATGATCTAGGGTGTAAAATGACTGGTGTGTGTATCATTATAACTTGAATTATTGAAAATATCCTTTTAAAAATCTATCTGTGTAATATGGAGCCTAGTGAAAACTCGGCAACCCTGGTATCTTGTAATTTAATCTAGGTAGATGAAGTAGTTTTTTTCCTAAATAACCCAATTTGGTTTTGAATACTGAGCGCAATACTCATCCAGAATTTACCTTTCATTGTCTCTGAATGATATGGATCCGTGGCAAATATTTTCCTTAAAGATATTTCCTTGTATTCTTAAACATTTTATAGAAAAAAAGTGTACACTTGATATATTTGTTTTATTTTGTTTTTTTAAAAAAACTTTTTAAAGTAAAAGAATATTTACAGAGGTTTTTACATGATATTTTCCATACTCTTTGCCTATGAAGCAATGCAAATTTCTACAAATTAACTAAGGTAGCTCTAAATGCACTACTCAAGAGTTGTAAAGAGTAATTTTACTAATTATGTTTAATTGTGCCAGTTTGTAAAGGTACAGAGTGGAGAGGAGGGGAGAGGGAAGGGAGTCTGAAGGAGAAAAAGTTGGCATCTCAGACAGTTGTTGGGCATGCATGGCCACCTTTTTCAAGGCTGGAAGGAAGCAGCCCAACAACTTAACTCTAATTGTGACTGTCACCAGCTACTCGTCAGAGATACTCTGCTGTGTCACCACCTGAGGCCCCATCTGGTGCCAGGTAGCTTTAGTGACTCACCTGCACATTCCAGGCACAGACGCCAAGGAGACCTCTCTCAGGTCCATCATCTGTGTCTGGAGCTAGCTTGAGCTGTCGCAAGACAGATGTCCCACATTCTCTCCCACCGTGTCATGAAGACCTCACAGCTTCAGCCCTGGCTTTCAATCACCAGGTTCTGATGCCTCAAAGTCCTAGAAGAAGAGTTGGCCTCTTTTCTAGGATTTTATACCAGTTTCTTCTGCTGGGACTGATGAAAAAAAATACCTCACCAAGTTCTTCAAAGTCATGGCTTCCCATGACTGCTCTGAGGTAGGCGTAAGCAGTGCAGAGGTAGATGTTAGTACATGAGGGTAAGCGTGAGAAGCTGGACACGGGTGGGCACCTCTGAGATCTGGTGATCCTTCTAGTGTACCTACATGAGGGGTGCTGATGTCCTGAAGGGAGCTGAGACGAGGGAGGAAAAGAAGGCTAGAAATAAAGAAGGAAATTTCATCATTTGCAGGAAAATGAATGGAACCAGAGATGATCATTTTAAGTGATATACCTGGCTCAGGAACACAAATTTCACGTTTCCTCTCGTATGTGGAATCTAGACCTGAAAACAAACAAACAGGAAGACATGGACACACAAGGGAGACTACTGAGCTGGAAGACCAGTGGGAAGGGGACAAGGACAAGATGGGGTATAAATATGATTGAAGTACATTGTATACATGTATGAAAATTTCATAATGAAACCCACTTTGTAAAATAAAAAAAAGGGGGCTTCAGATGTAGCAGGTGGGTTCCAACTGAAGCAGAAAACCAAGGCACTCTGTTCTGGGCTTGTGACCAAGTCATGGTAAGTTCCATTTTATATCTTTGACTTCTGCTTCCACCATAAAGAAGCCTACTCTCCATATTGCCAAAAATACCAGTAGAACCGAAACACCAAACTATGGATTTACAAAGAATCAATAAAAGCAGACTTCATGTGCCACATGTCAGTTTCTTATTGCCACACATCAAATTACTCCAAAACCTAATGGTTTCAAACAAATATAAACATTTCTCATCTCACATGGGTTCTGTAGGTCAGGAATCTGGAAGCAGTTTGGCTGTGCTGACTTGGGTCCTGGTCTCTAGGAGTACAGTGAGTACCAGGGAACCAACACAAGTCAGTTAGAGCCATGACAAACAGAAGGCTTCACTGGGGCTGGAGGGTGTGCATCCAGGATGGTTCACTTACATGGATGCCAAGGTGGTGCTGGCTCTTGTCTGTCACACATACTAATCAACTTCCTTCTCTATCTCTATCTAGGTTGCTTCAGGTCCTCACAACCCACTCAGGGGCTGCCTTTCCTATGAACAAGTGATCCAATAGAGCAAACTGGGAGCCACAATGTGTTTTATCATCTAGCTTGGAATAAGTCACACTCCATCACTTCTGCAATGCCCTGATATTTACACAGCGCTGGTTCCCCTGTTTAGTGTGGGAGGGGACAGATCTTGGAGAATGACTGCAATACCATGAAAACCGCACATAATTATGCAGGAACATAATTAACACAATACAATTTTAGGATGGGTGACCAACTGAAATCCTCAGAAAGTCCAATCTTGTTCAAGCTTCAAATCCTTCATCCTGTGTTTGCACCAGAAATACAACAGAAGGGACTGAACTCTACCTTCCTTTTGCTTTCTGCCCACCCCCGTCAACAAAGCTTCAGGATACGCTCAAAGATGAGACTGTAGAGGAAAAAAAGAGGCAGAAACTATGTCTTTCTCTTTCTTTCAACTCACTGGACCATATATTACCTCATGCTTGAAAGTACTACCAGGATAAAAGACTGTTCTTAATCAATAAATCAAAGCTAAGAGTTAATTGAAATTCAGTGAAATTCAGCTCTAATATAAAGACCAAAGGAGCAATTTGCTAACATGACACAGATGAGGAATGATAGCATCAACTTCAGAGAAGTGAGAGCAAATAAAAGGAGGCAGAAAAACAGTGTTCTGATATTAACAAAGTCACTTTCACACAGGAGGACTGGGAATTCTAAGCCATGGTGGCTGAAGTGAGATGGGGTGACATTCTTATCTTCTGTTAAGAAGATAAGTATTTGAGGAAACTTTCCTTTTAATTAATTGCATTTAACATTTATGCACAGACATTGTGTACAATGCACTGTGTTCATTACCTGCTGTCTCTGTGTGTCCAAACTTCCTCTTCTTCTAAAGAGATCAGTCAGCTGGGGTTAGGGTCCACCCTAACGGCCTCATTTGAACTAAGTCACTCATTAACATACACAGTCACATTCTTAGGCACTAGGGGCTAAAGCTTCAGCAGATGAATGAGGAGGCCAGACCCATTCAATCTATCACAGATGTGTTGAGCTTGACCTAACTGAAGGAGCATCCGTAATTCATCTTCAAAACAAATCATGATTGTTAAATGCTGCAAAGTTTTGTCCTAAATCAAATGAGTCCTTCCAACCTAGGCAACAGTGATCCTGAGTGTTAATTTTATTCAGTTTTTGACAGAACCAACAAGTTAAATTTCCTAACAGGAAGCAAAAAGGAAAAATTCCTCTATGGAAAGACAGTCTGGCATGTGAAAGATACAAATGTTAACAAGAATAAAATCCATTCACAGCTGTGAAATAAGTAATAGATTTAGCCTGGCACTCATTACAGACATTAAGGCAACAGTGCTAGCACTAATTAAAATAAAATTAATCTCAGTATCATCCAGTAAACACTGGCAGGAGGCAGCCTGTCCATGATTATTTTCTTATAGCGTCCATGAACCCTGGATGAGACTCACCACTATTTGCCATGCTCAGTTTATATGCTGTCAGCATTTGGAAGAACAAGTTAAAATTCAGTCATGAAAGGAAGCAAAACCCAGATTTATTGTTTGTTCACATGTCTTAGCATCCAGAAAAATAGCCATATCTGGAATTATAAGAAAAGGTACCTCTTGAATTCTCAGTGAAACTCCAATCAGGTAAAATATTTCCTGAAGTACCATTGTACTTCAATATGTTAATATTAATATGTTAATATAATAATATGTTAGACACATTGTATCAGCTCTACAATACAGAGTGAAGTTGGGCTCCCTGTTGGTTTTTTCCACAACAGGTTCCCAAAACTGCATAAAACCCTCCCTGAGAGCCTCTTGTTCTGCCCCATCTAGCTCAGTGCTTGGCTTCCTAACCTTGCGTCAGTGGTCCATGTTTATAATTTGCCTCCCCCATTTTGGAAGTAATCTGACATGTTTTGTATCTCTCACAATGCCCGTCACAAGGAGGGACATAGTTTGCCTAGGAAAACCCTTATTACTACATTTAGGGTAGTAATAACAGGCAATTGGAGTCAGTAGCTCTCAAGTCTTCAAACACTATAGCCTTCCTTTTACTTATGGCTTTACTTTCCAAGGTTTCAGTTACCTGCAGCCAACTATGGTTCAAAACTATTCTAGAAATAAATAATGCATGTTTTAAATTGTATGCTGTTCTGAGCGGTGCAAAACAGCTGTCCCATAACAAGAATCATCGCTTTGCCCAGTGTATCCACACTGTGTACATTACCTGCCTGTTAGTCACTTAGTAGCCATTTCAGTCATCAGATTGACTATTTCATTATCATAGTGACTGTGTTCAAGTAACCCTTATTTTACTTAATAACAGCCCCAAAGTGCAAGGGTAGTGACCTGATAAACGCTCCAGGGCATAAAACAAGGGAGAATACATTAACTCTGGTACCCTGTGGCAGCACTGCCAGGTGTATAGGAAAAACAGTAAATATAGGGTTCAGTACTATCTCTGGTTTCAGGTATTCACTGTGGGCCCTGAAACATATCCCTGGCAGGTAAGAGAGTCTACTGTACTTTCCACCAGTCACCCAATTAAATTTTCCCTTCCCTCCCCTTCCAAGAGAGTTTGGCCAAAATCATCTTTTTTCCCTTAACCAATAAGCAAGACAGAAAATCAAGACCAGGCTAAGATCCAGAAAGCCTGTCAAACATTCCTGTCATCTTGGAATTTGCCTGTGGTATTTGTGGAGGTGTTCTCTGTTATAGAGATAATATCACCACCGGCTCCCCCAACAACCACCAAATACATAAAAACACTCACAGCTGCAGCATGTCATAAACATTTGCTTATGGGGAACTGAGACTAGTACACAGTGTCCAAGAGCCCACCTTCTAGGAAGACAACAAACACAGCCAATACTTGGTAACTGTTATAAAAACCTCAGGTGCCACCTAGATGACTTCTTTATCTTCTTGGTTGAGAATCCCCAGACCATGAGAGTTCTCACATCATCCCCTACTTTCTGGACAGTCAGGGAAGGCTTCCCAGAGCCGTGGCAGAAGACAAGACTAAAGGCAAAGAGCTGGTTAGGAGGCCATTTGTAGCCACAACCCAGGCAAGAGGAGATGAGGGCCTGAACTAAGCTACTACAGTGAACAAGAAGACAGACTTGAAGATAACAAGGTGGTGGAACTGACAGAATTTCACATCTGATTGGTTTTGAGGAGGCAGGTGAAGAAGAGAGGAAGAATCACAATGACTCTACTCAATTTTCTAGCCTGGGGGTTCCATATGTAAGACTGGGAGGGCAAGAGCAGAACATTTTGGTTAAATTGGAATCTCTTCTTTATTTTGTTTGTTTGTTTGCTTATAGTTTTTTGAGTAAGGGTCTCACTATATAGCCCAGGTTTGCCCCGAATTCTTTCTGTAGCCCAGACTGGCCTTGAACTGGCTAATCCTCCTACCTTAACTTCCTTAGAACTGGGATTGCTTGCACAGTGTGTGCCACTGTGCCCCACAGGAAACTTATTCTTAAAGACAATAAAGCAAATGGAGTAAGTCTGAGCTAAAAGTTTAGAGCCAGGAACTATACAGTGACTGAAGCCAGGGAAGACGTGATTTGCCAAGTTCTATTCATCCATTCTGGATAACATCCAGAAGACAGTTCTGTTGGTAATTCTTCACACACTGAATCCTATCTTCTCTTGTCAAGTTTTGAGCAGATATATTAAGAAGATCTTACTGAATCACTGCTGAGAAAACAAAACCCAAGGCTAAAACTAATATAGTCCAAGAAAAAAACTGTGTGGTGTTCTTTCACCACCGTCTGTATTAGACATCTCTTACAAACCTCTTTGGGGCCTCAAAGCCTCAGCTTCCCCCATGGTGGCACCAGCTCTGGGAAAGCTCTGGTTAGTGTCACCTGGGCAGTGTCAGACCTATACCTCAAGCCTCTTACCACCCAAACCAGCGCCTGTCAGATGATACCACCTACTTTGGACCCATGCATGCCCAACCTGGAAAATGGAGAAGTTAACACCTTCTACAACACAGCCATGGTCTGTGGGGACAGAAGCTGGTAGACAGTCCTTTCCCCTTACATCCCCTGATGGAAAGTCCTGAAATGCATTTCATATGGTTCCTCAGGTGAGCCCCAAGTTTTGACTACTGCTGCAGGCAACTTGACATAGCGCCTTCCTTCTCTCCCTGAGATCACACTCAGCACACAGATCCTCGCGAATTGCTTTGTGCTCAGCCTCTGCTCTCTGCAGAATCTAGGTCAAGACACAATGGAGATGAGCAAGTTAAGACCCAAAACAGTCAACTTGCTTTGAATTATTCAACTGTATATGAAAAGGAAGGAAGATGACATCCCTTTGCAGATATCATATATGTACTAACTCATTGTAAAAGTCAGTTTGTATAGCCCAGGCTGCTTCTAACAGCTGCAAAGAGGTAGGGTCAGCCCATCACTGTCCTTTTCCCTTAAATCGGTGGCTTTTAGACTTGTTAAAAACTTTGATATACAGGAAGAAATACACTCTACACTGTATTTAAAAGAACTTTTTATGAAAATAATCATGAACACTTTTCAAAGTTACTTTTATAAATTTAATGCAAAGCAAAAACTTGCAGCACATCATTTCAAAGATTTATTTGTGATGGGCCCATTTCACAAAAAAAGAAGATGGCTGATACAAATCTAAGTGACAGTAGAAGAAGACTATTTCATTAAAGGTTATCAGATACTTGACTGATACTCAGCTTACAGTCAACTGAGTGGGTAGGGAACCAGCTTCCTTGAGCAAGTCTTAATCCCATTAAAATAAGTGTACCAGAAAATTGCTTCAATGTTTTCACAGGAATGCTAATTTTTTCCCAGAAAGAGATTGTGAATTACAACGCATTAAGGCTTCTATCTCAGGTAAAATTTTGAGTAATTTTCCGTTTATACATGCAACTAGAAAACATATGTTTGTGTCAATGAAAAAGAAGTTGTAAGAAATCATATTTATTCTTAACATGTCCAAAAAGATTGATTCTTTCCTCTTATTTTCTATTTCTTAAAAAAAATTTAAATTAGAACATAGCGACAGTTCCCAATTTGCAGTATGAAAAAACAAAAACATTGATGTAGGTTCTTCTGCATGTGTGCCAAAGGTAAAAATAATGCCAGAGGCTTACTTTAAAATAAATATAGTTAAGTGGAATTTGAACTCAGGGTTGCACTTGCTAGGCAGGTAATCTATAGCCCTTTTCTATCTGGTTACTTTGGAGATGGGGGTCTTGATTTTTTTTTTCAGACTGGCCTGGGCCACAGTCCTCCTATTTTATACTTCCCCTGTAATTGGATGACAGGTGCATGCCTGTTGAGATGGGGATCTTATGAGCTGTTTTGTTTCTGATCTCAGCCTCCCAAGTAGCTAGGATTACCGGTACAAGCCACCAATATGGGGATTTGCTTTAAAATATTATAATTTTCTTATCAGAATAATGCTATTTAAGTTTATTGTTATCTTTAAATTTGGAGGCTTTAGCTTATATGTTTGATGTTTCATATTATTTGTCAAGGTCAAGTGTTTTCTATGAAACACATCTGAAATTTTATAATAGAAACCAATGTTTAAGATGAGAAAGTTTTATGGCAGCTTTCTTATAACACTTGACAACCAGAAACAGCCTAAATGTCCACCTGCAGGAAAATGGTTAGTACAGAGAACGGGGTCACTCAAAGAAATACTACTCTCATTTTTAAAAAGAGCAAACTTGTGATACAAAAACAAGGACAACCCTCACAACGATGATGAAAAGCTAAACATGAATAACATTGTACAATATGATTCTACTTATATGAAAGTAAATACCAGGAAAAATAAAAGCAATGGTGAGAGAAGTCAGAATAGTGGTTACCTCTGAAGGGAAGGGTTGTTGGTTGGTTGTAAATGGGCAGAATTAAGCATTCTGGATGCTAGGGAACTGTTTTTTTAAATTTGTTTATTTTCAACTTTGTTAAAGTTTCATTAACAATGAAAAAGTGTTATATTTATAGTGTACAATGGAATGTTTTGAAGTATGAATGTGTTGTGAAATGATTGAGTTATGTGAACTGAAATCTCCATACCATCACTTGCTTCTCATTTTTGATGGTGAGAACATTGGTAGATCATCTGCCTTAGCAATTTCAAGTATCTTATTATTAATTACAATCACCATGCTTTACAGGTCTTAGTCTCCCTGTCTGACTGAAATTTTGGGCCTTTTAACCCACATCTCCCCATACCCTCCCTCCCTCCATCTCTGATTAGTCACTATTCTACTTTTGACTTCTTTGAGGTCAACCTTTTTAGATTCCATGTGTAAGAGAGATCAAACAACATTTGTCTTTTTGTGCTTGGTTTATTCCACTTAGCATAATGTTTCCAGAATTAACCATGCTGCTAGTGACAGAATTTTCTTGCACACACTCACGCACACACACACACACATTTTCTTTGTCCATTCATCTGATGATAGGCATGTAGTTTAATTCCATATCTTGGCTATTGTGAACAATGCCACAATGAACATGGGAGTCAAATAGCTTTTCCATATACTGACCTAATTTCCCTTGGATATCTACCCAGTAGCAGAATTGCTGGACCATGTAAAATTTGACTTTTAATCCTTTGAGGAACCCCCAGACTCTTTGCTAATTTGCGTTTCCACTAACAGTGTACAAGAGTTCCCTTTTACCACATCCTTGTCACCGCTTGTTACCTTTCATCTTTCTAATATAACTAACACATGTGTGATGATATCTTGTTGTGGTTTTGATATGCATTTCCCAGATTAGTGATATTGAGCAGTCATTCATATGCCTGTTGACTGTTTATGTGTCTTATTTTGCAAAAGGTCTGTTTAGGTGCTCTTCTCCTTGTTTAATGGGTTTCTTCCTATTGAATTGAGTTCCTTGTATATTTTGGAGATTAAGCCTTTATCAGTTATGTGGCTTGCACATATTTTCTCCCATTCCTTAGGCTGTCTCTTCATTTTGTTGATTGTCTCCTTTGCTGGGAGAAGCATTTTAGTTTGATAAAATCCCATTTGTCTATTTCATTTTTATTACTTGGGCTTTTGGGGTCATATCCAAAAACTCTTTGTTAAGACTAACATCAAGAAGATTCTTCCCTATGTTTTCTTTTAGTACTTTTAGAGTTTTAGGCCTTACATTTAGCTCTTTATAATCTATTTTGAGTGAATTTTGTACACAGTGTGAGGTAAGGATCCAATTTTGTCCTTCTGTATGTGGGTATCCAATTTTCCCAATGCCATTGTGTTAGTCAACCTTACATCACTGTAACAAAATACCTGGGAAAAAGAACTTCAAGGAGGAAAAGTTTATTTTGGCTCATGGTTTCAGATGTTTCATTCCAAGATGAGCTGTCTGATCTTGGCCTGTTTTGGACCTGGGGACAGACACAATATCGTGATTAGGGGAGTGAGTTCCAGTGGAGGGTGCACACATCATGGCAGCCAGGAAGCAGAGAGAGACAAAGAGGAAGGGGCCAAGAACAAGGTATACCATCCAAAGTCATGCCCCCAGTGACCTACTTCTTCCAACTAGGCCCTCTTTCCTAGTAACCAATTCAACTACAAACTCATGAGTGGGTTAATCCATTGATGAAGTTACTATTCTCCTGATTCAATCACATCTCCATAGTGCTACCAGCTGGGGATCAAGCTTTTAGGGGCACACTTCATATCCAAACCATAATAATTCTTTCTCCATTGTGTGTTGAATATAAGTTGATCTTAAATGTATGATTTCTAGGTTCTCTATTTTGTTCCCTTTGTCTGTATGTCTGTTTTATGTCAGTACCATGCTGTTTTGATTACTAGAGCTTTGTAGCAGATTTTGAGACTATGTAGTATGATAACTCTAGCCTTATTATTTTTGCTCAAGATTGTTTTGACTGCTTGGGATCTTTTGGCATTCCATGTGAATTTTAGGAATTTTTTCTATTTTGTAAAAAATACTTTGAAACCTTAGCAGGGATTGCTTTTGATACTATGGACATTTTAACAATGTCAATTCTTCTAATTGTTCCAAAGTACACAGAATATCTTTGCATTTATGTGTATCTTCTTCAGTTGCTTTCACCAATGTTTTATAGTTTTAAGTGGATAGATCTTTCACTTACTTGGTTATATTTATTTCTAAGTGTTTTTAGTTTGTTTGTTTGTTTTTTGGCAGTACTGGGGTTTTGAACTTAGGGCACTGCATTTGTGAGGTAGTCACTCTACCATTTGAGCCACTCCACAAGCTAGTACCATTTTAAATGGGATTGTTTTCTCAATTTCTTTTTGGATACTTTGTTGTTAGTGTATAGAAACACTACTGTTTTTTGTGTTGATTTTATATACTGCAACTTTACTGACTGAGTTCTAACAGTTTTTTTGGTGACATTTTTATAGTCTATATATAAGATCATGTCATCTGCAAACAAACAATTTAATTTCTTCCTTGGAAACACTGATTTTGCTCTGTGTGCTGGTTACATTTATTTATGTTACAAACATAAATAAAAATTGTACTTTTCATGTTATAGCTCAAAAAAAGAAATAAAAAGAATATTCTCTGTAGATATCCACTGTAAAGGCAGTTTTTTACGAGTGAACCTATGATCTACTCTTAAGCTTCTTTGACTGAGTTTTACAGTTTTAATGCTGTGTATCTTTGCAAGAAGTCTTTGCATATGGTTCCATCACATAAATATTTGTGGGTTATTACTTGCTATCAGTTCATTCTCAAAATAACTCTGATGCTGCACTGGGTCATGGCTCAAATGATAGAACACTTGCCTAGCAAGTGTGAGCCCCCGAGTTCAAATCTCAGCACCATGAAAAAAATTGTTTTAAAGTAACTCTGGTACTTCAGAGTTAGACACCATTACAATGATTCTATACACAAACAAACTAAGCTTTTATACTCAAAAAGTTTAAAAGACACACTTAAAGTTATAAAACGGATTAATGACCAAGTCAGGACTAGCAGTCTTCTCTCCTAAATTCAAAGCCAGTAATTCTTCCACACCAGTCACCCACTACCCACTTCCCTAGAAAGATTTCCAGGAAGATTCTCACTGGGATGTCCCCTTCATTCTCCCTACTTAGAGGAATTCCTAATGGGTGGTAGCTGTCTCTAATAATCAACAAGGATGTCACACATACCACATGGTACATGCAAGCACACTTGTCACACTTGGTTTATTCCCCCTCAAAAAACTTATGGAGAAGATATCTGTCCCTCTTCTACATTTGCCATAACTGAGGCTCAGAGAGATTAGATAACTGGCCCAAGACCATACACAAGTAAGCAGGAAGCTAGGGGTGATTCAAACCCAGGCCATCAGACTTCAAAGTCTGTGTGTTTCAACAGTAATGTTTCTGCTTCCTCTATTAAGTCTTAACAGAAAACGATTTTTCTTAAGTGTACACAACTGTGTCCCATCCCAGACCTGTTTGTTGAGTCCCTGCCCTTCAACCTGTGGTCGTAACTGCTACCTTGTCATAACTGCTATCTTGTCACACCTGTGCTATTCCAATCCCAGGAAAGGAAATGCCTTGTGATGTACCACACAGATGCTGATGGGGTGGGGAGGAAGAGGAACTTAAGGAGTGAAAGCTGCTATCAACATTTAAATAAACTTAGACCTGTTTGTCTGTGCAAAATTAGAGACAGGTTATTCTCTACTTCCATGTAGGCAGGGCAAATAAAGGTTTTACATGTAAACTTCACCTTCATAACAAAATGATTTGTGCTAGCTAGCAATTCAACCTATACTTCAGGACCAAGTATTTTGAAACAGACCTTTCCAACTTGAAGTTCAAATATCATTTACCTACCTCCTATGGCATACCCAATTCCAGGCTGGTGAGGAAGAGAAAGCTCTTCACAGCCATGCACTAGCCAGGCATTCACAGTTCAACCCTGATGTTCTGCTGAGCTTAACAGTCTCAACACCACATAGCCATTCTGTGATCACTGTGGACCAGGACATAATAAGATTACTTCATAATCATTCCTGAACACAGATAAAAGTGAGAGCACTAGGCCAGGCATGGTGGCACATGTCTGTAATCCTAGCTACTCAGGAGGCAGAGATAGGGACAATCACCTTTCAAGGACAGCCTAGGCAAAAAATTGTGAGGCCCTATCTACAAAAATAACTACAGCAAAAAAAGGCTAGGTGTGTGGCTCAAGTGGTATAGTGTCTGCCTAGAAAGCCTAAGACCTTGAGATCAAACCACAGTACCATTAAAAAAAAATTGCTTACGCAAAATGATCAACATTCCCCCATCGTGGCTAATGTGAGCGGCTACTGCTTCTTTATAAATATAGCCCTCATCCCATCTGTCCTTTTTACTTTCTAGATAAGATTACCAAGATATCACTCACATAATTTGCCCATTTTCTGACAGCATCTAATGCAAAACAAAGCTGGTCTCCCCCACCTTCCTGAAAGTCCTGGACACAAGCTCGAATCCTATAAGTCCTTTCTCACACCATCTAGCTGAGACATGGCGTATGTTCTCCCTTGCTACAGTATATAAAAAAATCCAACCCGATCTGTTCAAGTACAAGTGTGGTCCTGGTGGCCTTTTCCTAAAGAGTAATGTCATCGGGTACCTGCCTTCCAGTCCCTATATCACTGAGAAGTGTATTTAATCGAGAATTATATTGAATCAGAAAATGAGATGGAAAATATTTCAGTATGAAACTTATTTCGTTCTTTAACATAAAACAATGTCAAAAGTCATCAGTGAAAAGTAAAGTGCTTTTGCCTACAACCACAAATTGTAAAGAACACCTACTTAAACAGGTCCTACTTCTAGTTTCTGTACTATTAAATGCTTACCATAAGATGAAGACTAAGGGGGCTGGAGGTCAGACTCCATGGAAAGGCATGCAGAGAACGAACCCAACAAATGGAAGGAAGGAAATTGTAGCTTCATCACTGTTCCAGGCAAGTGCACAGCAGTGAACTAGACAGACAAAGTCCTTCCCTCCCTGCTGGAGGCTTTCCTTCTCATGAGAGGAGGTTATTTACTCATGAGTAAATAACCAGGAAGAAGAATGAGATAAGAGGCAAAGGAGGGAGGGGCCCTTACAAGGCAAAGTCTACATAGCTGGAGCATTATCAAAGGAAAATGAGTTGTGGGGTTTTCCCCTATGATGCATATATGCCAGAGGCCATCAGACTTCTGGGAATTTCTATGAAGAATTCTAGATAACAGAGTAAGAGCAGTGGGAACTGACTGCTGATGGGGGGTTCAACTGGTGCCATCTGGCAGCGACCTAGACTTTGCCATATTTTGACCACTGATTTAAATACAATGTTGCCTGTCTGTCCCCTTTCAATGAGTATAGGATGATCATGGGCTGAAATGCCACTAAGGCATACAAGAATTCAATTTCTAGACTACCTTTTATGGTAACTACAGGATTATTCACCTTAGGAAAAAAACAGGAACATGGATGATTTGTCAGGATGATCTGGGATTGTATCTTTTCACGAAATTTCTCAAAATCACTTGTCTTTTTTAGGATTTCACGGTGTAGAAGGTCAGTATGATTCAGAAGGCAAAGGTGCCACCCCAAGAACAGAGGCTACTTTTGCATGTTGGAAGAATGTGGGCAGCAGGCAATTCCATACAGCATGTGTATGAGCTCCCCCAAAAAACAAGCTGTTCAGCTTCCAAGTAATAAGGTAACAAAAGTGGGACATGATGATGGTGAATGTCTGCAACCCCAGCCCTCAGGGGATTCCAGATCACCTTGTGTCTCAAAAAAAGGAAGCAACACATGAGCCATGGTCAGCAGCATTCATAGAAAATTACAACCGTGAATAGAGTCAAAAGGACTCCTCACTTATTTTCACACAGAGTTGCTTGGGAATGTCTTTGACCTTCATACCTTCTCCCCCACCCCCACAAACAGTTGCTCTACAGCCAGAAGCAGATGAATGGCAGCTGGTGTGTTAGGTTTCTGTTACTGTAATTAATACTCAAGACAAATAAACTTAAAAAGAGGAAAGGTTCATTTTGGCTCACAGTCTGGAGATTTCAGTCCATGGTCAACTGACTCCTTGCTTTGGGGCCCATGTTAAGGCAGCCCATCATGGCAGAGAGTACACAGGGAAGTCATGGCATCCAGGAAGCAAAAGAAGAAAGCAGAAGAGACAGAGGTCCCACAACCCCTTTGAATGTGCACCCCCCCTCCAATAAGGTATGACATCCTACTAGGCCCCACCTCCTAAAGTTTCCACCACCTCCAAATAGCACCATGTGAGGAACAGGCCTTTAACACACGTTCCTTTGTGGGGCATTCCAGATCAAACTACAGTAGCTGGTTTGCTGATAACTGCACAAGTAACAGTTCGTCACTTTCGGTAAGCAGGAGTAAGTGGGTATTTGCAATCACCTTCATTCCAGAGCCTTGCCCACAGCTGGCACACCTCTTCTTCCAGCCATCTGTCAACCTCCAACAGCTTCCAAAGTCTTCCCATGAAGAAAAAAAAAAAAAAACAGTCTTCCCATGACATTAAAATAAAGGAGTTCAAAAGCCTCCACATCTGAGCTCTGAACTGCATTCCAACACCATTTTCTTCCATTCCATCCATATCAGGCCTCCTTTTTTTTTAATTTTATTTTTATTGTTTTATTATTCATATGTGCATACAACGCTTGGGTCATTTCTCCCCCCTGCCCCCACCCCCTCCCTTACCACCCACTCTGCTCCCTCCCTCTCCCCTCCACCCCCTCAATACCCAGCAGAAACTATTTTGCCCTTATTTCTAATTTTGTTGAAGAGAGAGTATAAGCCATAATAGGAAGGAACAAGGGTTTTTGCTGGTTGAGATAAGGATAGCTATACAGGGAGTTGACTCACATTAATTTCCTGAACGTGTTTGTTACCTTCTAGGTTAATTCTTTTTGATCTCACCTTTTCTCTAGTTCCTGGTCCCCTTCTCCTATTGGCCTCAGTTGCTTTAAGGTATCTGCTTTAGTTTCTCTGCGTTAAGGGCAACAAATGCTAGCTAATTTTTTAGGTGTCTTACCTATCCTCACCCCTCCCTTGTGTGCTCTCGCTTTTATGATGTGCTCAAAGTCCAATCCCCTTGTTGTGTTTGCCCTTGATCTAACGTCCGCATATGAGGGAGAACATACGATTTTTGGTCTTTTGGGCCAGGCTAACCTCACTCAGAATGATGTTCTCCAATTCCATCCATTTACCAGCGAATGATAACATTTCATTCTTCTTCATGGCTGCATAGAATTCCATTGTGTATAGATACCACATTTTCTTGATCCATTCGTCAGTGGTGGGGCATCTTGGCTGTTTCCATAACTTGGCTATTGTGAATAGTGCCGCAATAAACATGGGTGTGCAGGTGCCTCTGGAGTAACCTGTGTCACAGTCTTTTGGGTATATCCGCAAGAGTGGTATTGCTGGATCAAATGGTAGATCGATGTCTAGCTTTTTAAGTAGCCTCCAAATTTTTTTCCAGAGTGGTTGTACTAGTTTACATTCCCACCAGCAGTGTAAGAGGGTTCCTTTTTCCCCACATCCTCGCCAACACCTGTTGTTAGTGGTGTTGCTGATGATGGCTATTCTAACAGGGGTGAAGTGGAATCTTAGTGTGGTTTTAATTTGCATTTCTTTTACTGCTAAAGATGGTGAGCATTTTTTCATGTGTTTTTTGGCCATTAGAATTTCTTCTTTAGAGAAAGTTCTGTTTAGTTCACTTGCCCATTTCTTTATTGGTTCATTAATTTTGGGAGAATTTAGTTTTTTAAGTTCCCTATATATTCTGGTTATCAGTCCTTTGTCTGATGTGTAGCTGGCAAATATTTTCTCCCACTCTGTGGGTGTTCTCTTCAGTTTAGAGACCATTTCTTTTGTTGAGCAGAAGCTTTTTAGTTTTATAAGGTCCCATTTATCTATGCTGTCTCTTAGTTGCTGTGCTGCTGGGGTTCCATTGAGAAAGTTCTTACCTATACCTACTAACTCCAGAGTATTTCCTACTCTTTCCTGTATCAACTTTAGAGTTTGGGGTCTGATATTAAGATCCTTGATCCATTTTGAGTTAATATTGATATAGAGTGATATACATGGATCTAGTTTCAGTTTTTTGCAGACTGCTAACCAGTTTTCCCAGCAGGTTTTGTTGAAGAGGCTGCTATTTCTCCATCGTATATTTTTAGCTACTTTGTCAAAGACAAGTTGGTTATAGTTGTGTGGCTTCTCAGGACTCCTTAAGTCCTGGTTTTTTCCCCTTTATTGAGCCCAGCACTTCCTCATTCTCAGCCTTTTCCCTCTCCATTCTCCCCATGTTGGGCACACCAAGTTGCAGGATCAAATCCCAGCTGCCTTTCTTCAGAACCTGGTTCTCAGCCTTCCTCTTCCCCAAGCTCTTCTCACACCATCTCAGTTAAGAGGGATCCCACACTCTCTGAGCCCCTGCCTCAGTTCAACCCTGCCTTTGAACTCCACCTTTTACTTCTCACCATCTACCCAGTTCCTATAAAAGACCCTAGTTGCTCCAAGTCTAATTCACAAATGTGTCATTGATAGCAAGCCGCATAGTCTCTGGGTGTTGGTGGGCCACTATATAAGCTTTTGAAAACATTGTATCCGATAAGGCACAGGATACTGAAATAATGGTGCTGCGTTCTCCCCTTACCACTTCTTCTTGACCTCCTTTTGTACTTTGCTTTGCTCATTTATTTGTTGTTCCCTACCTTTTAAAATGAAAGACTCCATTCCCCCAAGGTCCACACTTAAAGACTATTTGTTCCAAGAAATCTGCTCCCTCTCCCTTCCCTGTTTTGTTTCTTCCCACATATCGTAGCAGTGTTTGATTAGTACAGATAAAAATACAAGAAGGAAAAAACCCAGAGATCAGGAAGAGCTGTGATTTTACCAGGACAAGGTCAAGAATTTTCACAATAGTTTGCAAAGATTATGCCAAAATTCTTATCAACTGTGAAAGTCTTCCTCTGCCCCGAGGGCTCTTCTCTCCTCACCCTCCATGAAGTCAATTCAACCATCACCCTACTTCTTCATCCTCATCTTTCTGCTAACCGGAAAGCAAATATACAAAACCCTTTCTTTATGTCTTCACATAGGAAAACAGGCATGAGTTAAGTAAACACACATTTACAGAGACCCCAGAAGTTTTTGTGGTCATGATTCTTGGAGGACTTGGTGGACACGGCCGTCCACTCACACTCACCTACCCTTTTCCCCTCACCTCTACCTACCTTCCATAAAGACCAGGGAGCCATTTCTTCCCCTGTAGTCCTTCTTCTCATGACAATAATAGCACTCCCAACCAAGTGGGTGATCTTGGGTCCATTTCCACCTAAGGAATAACTATATAGAAGTTAACTCAAGATTGTTAAGTGTGGGTTTGGATTTGCTACCAGAAATGACCACCCACTGTTCCACTGGTTACAGGGAACTGTGGCATCTCCATCTCTAAGAAGCTTTTTAAGCTGGTAGAATTTTGACTGTCTGGAATAATTCGACATGTCTATCCAAAGCTAGGGAAAGAAAGAGCCACTTGCTCAGAGTCTTCCCATCCTGCAGCAGCCACTGCTCATGGTGACAGTGTTCTTTTGTTTATTTGAATAATCATTCCCTCTAGGGAAGTATCTTCTGTACCCTTCACTAATTTGTCATTACATGTGTTAAAGCAGTCTGGAACATCCCAACAGAAACTGTTAGGAAACCACAACTCACAAAGTGATGGACTGGACTGCAGAGAGGCCAGCTCAGGGCTGTCGGTTACTGAGGAAACCGCTTTCCCTTGGAAGGTGGCCGAGAATGGAGAAACCTCCTCATCACTGAATGTGGGTGAAAGGCTCAAATGCCTTCCAGGCTGGAAGAAGAGAGGGGCTCTGTCTCTAGAAAGTCAGGCTTCTCCCCCTGAGCAAATGTTACCTTAACAATGTCACCTTAGTCGCTGCATTTTAAGAGGGAAGAGGGCTTCTACAGTGTAACAGCTAAGAGCCAGCAGGCTTTGGACTCAGTCTTGGCTTAAACTCTGGCTCCTGCACTAGAAAGAGACTTGTCTCAGTTATTAACATCTATAAGTTTAATTATCTCAACCATAAATAAAACCAAAACTGTATCTACCTCCTCCTGCCAGTCTTGGTAGGGGGCCCACAGGAGAGGAATCCTTTCAGAGCACTCAGCAATTTAGCTTGCAGCACAGTCATGATATGTACCTTGGAAGTTTCACCTTTTGTGGGATGGGGAGAAAAGGAGGATTTGTCCCTGACTAAATTGAGAAGCACTCATGAGCTAAGAAGTAGCAAAGTGCCCACGCTTCAGCCACAAGCAGGTCTCTGGTGTCCCAGTCCATGCATTCCACAGCTGGACTTCTTGGGACCAGTTATTTTGCCAAGAGGTAGGTGTGGACAGTTGCTGTAGACCTTGAAAGGGTTCACTGAGCCTTTCCTCTCGAGACACTGATCCTCAAGTTTTAAAGCAATAGCACATCTCTAATCAAATGCCACATGGAAAAACCTGCATTAAATCAGACTTTGAAGTCTAAAAAAAAACCCTACTTTACTCTTACCCCTCTGACATGCTATCAAGGCTTTGTTGAATGGCTGTCTCTCTTGTCAGCATAAAAAAACACACTCAGCTTTGTCTTATTAAAACAAATAACCAAACAGAAAAAGAAGGAACACAACAGCAAGGCAGCATTGATGCTGGGGCACCCCCTGCCCTGCTCCTAAGCTGAGGAGGGTGGGAGGCCCCAGAGGCCAGAAATGCCCTCTGCAAAGCTTGGGGAGACAGGAGTCCACTTTACATGTCCTGTTCAGCAGGCTGACTGTGAGGCACACGGACAGACTGAAATGGAGACCCCAAACTGGTTGGCTTCCAAAGAAAATTACCATAAATTGAAAACCTGAATATACCTATTCATTCTCTGTACTTGGGTTATGAATGGATCATTAATTAGGGCCAAAAAAAAAATGATGCAGTCTCAGACAGGATAGCAAAAAAGGAAACCTTTCCTAGCCAGGGGCTGTGGTTGAGACATGGGTCCCCAGTGCCAGCCCAGCACAGGGCACATGGTAGGTGACCTTCAAGTGAGGGAGGAATGGATGAATGCAAGACTGGGATCAGAAGATTTGGGTCTGAGCCCTTACTCCTCCACTCCCAGACAGCACAGTCTAGGAAAATCCTTTCAAATTCCAGATTTCCACCTCTGTCGATTAAAAAATAACACATATGTCAATATCATTGTGAGAGTGTGAGGCCCTGGATTCAAAAACCAGTACTACCAAAAACAAAAACAAAAAATAGTGTTCAAGACCAGCTAATTCAGGTGAATATGTTTGTATAAGAAAGAAGAGAAATTAACATTCCCTTAGTATGTGTTATTTGCTAAACAAACACTTTTCATACATGTTATCCTATGGAATAGAGTCCTCTGTGGATTATTAATGAATGTATTCACTGGTTTACTTTTGTAATGGATTCATTTGCTTCCTCCAAAGTCATCATTACTTGAGCGGTGATGGGGCTGCTCCTGGAAGAGTCCTGCTCATGATCTGCCTTGATTCCCACTACACAGGAAGGATAGCATCCTTGGGATGAGGAGTTCAGCATGGACGCTCAGTGCTGTGGGCCTTACCGGGGTAGATCACACACCCGAATGTCAGGAGCATAGGGATAGTGGGACTAGACAAACGCAGGAATTGTATCACAGTGTAGCATAAATGCTAAATGGCCCCTTTTTCACTTAGATTTCTTGGGCATCAGGTAAAGTAAAATGAGCAGGTTAATTAACTGTGACTATCATATCAATAATGAACCTGAAAATGAACAAGCAAGATGATATGGCAGGCACAAGCAGGACTTCTATAAAGATCATTTTACTGCTTCTTCCCCATTTTATTCCCCTTTTAGGGTGGTAAAAGAATATGCCAACAACTAAGATTCTTCAAGTTATTAAAGAAAGACAAAAAATCCAAGAAAAGATCCATCTATCAGCACTGTCCATGAGAACTGAGTCAGTCAATGGGCTTAAGCAAAACTAGTAACTCCTAATCACTAAGCCCTAACGACGTGCCAGTCACCGTGCCAGGCATTTCACAGGTATGATTTATAGTCTCTGTAACAGAGAGTTCATTTCTGTATTAGACAGATAAGATTCAAAGAAGATAACTCATTCAAGGTCACAAAGTAACATTAAATGGTAGACCTAGTATTGAATCGAATCTGACTTCAAAATCAGTGTTCTTAACCAATACTTCACTTCTGTAGCCCACTTGTTATGGTCTGAACAACCGCAAATTCATGTATTGAAACTTAACCCCCATTGTGGTGCTATTAAAAGGTGGGGCCTTTCAAAGAGTGAGTAAGTCCTGAGGGCTTCATTCCCCCTCATGAATGGATGAGCACCTCATAAATGCCAAAGGAACTACCTCGGACCCTTTTTGACCCTGCTGCCTTCTATATGCTATGTGAGGACCCAGTAAGAAAGCTTCCTGCAAACACTGGAAGTCTGTGCCTTGGCCTGGACTTCCTGGTCTCCAGAACTGTAAGAAATTTCTCTTGCTTATAAATTACCTACTCTGTTGTATTTTGTTATAGCAGCACAAATATACTAAGACACTACCCATTGCCTCTTGCACTTACCACCACTCCATATGTGTTACTTTTGCTCTCCTCCTCTGGAAATAATAGCAATATGCAGATTAGCCAATTTCCTTCATGACAACTTGCTGAACAATCAGTTTAAACATTGGTGGTGGTGGTGATTATGGTGGTGGTGGTGGTGGTGGTGGTGGACAGTTAAGATGTATAACTATTTGATCACTGATCTTGTAAATCTAATTCCTATGAAGGCTAACCTGGACAAGTTTTGACAGTCACTCAGATTCTGGCCACGGTGGGGGGTGTAGAAGAATAAAGAATGGTTTATAGGAGCTGAGATGCCCCACTTGAATCCTGATTCTGCCTCTTGCTGCTGCATCACTTGATTTTCAGTTACAAGCATCCTCAAAGGCCAGAGAAAGAGCCTGTTGAAAAGATGCAAAAAAAGAAAAGGTGCTTGTTTGGATGGACTGGGAGGGCAGGAGGTCCAGCCTTGCAAACCACAGGAACTGGAAGAGACAAAGTTCTGCCTTGGATGCACTTGTCCCCTGACCTCTCACCTCCACGCTGCTACTGTGAGTCACCCTGGACCCTCCCTGCACCTAGTACCTCTGCTTTCCATCCAGGAGTCAGGCTCTGACCAAAGCCTGCTTGCTGCCTGGCTACCAGGGGCTGGAAGGGAGAAGCTCTGTCCTCAGAGGCTCCTCTCCTCCCACTGCAGAGCTTAAGGGTGTCCCATGCCTGACATACTGATGACTTAGCTTCTTTTACCTGCAGGACTTCTGCAAGCAGCCCAGTCACTGCCCAGCCTCTGAGGAGCAGGAGCTGGCCAGCCATCTTCTCCTTCTGTTATAGAGGCAGCTTGCTTCCCTTGTGACCACAGGATGTAGGCTTTTCATCCAGTTCCTGAATGGTTCTAAACCACTGGTTAGAAAAGGCATTATTAACACCAGGATAAAAGTTGAATAATGGAAAGAGAGCAAATCCATCCAGGAAATATTCTGAGAATTTCCTTCGGAAGTCATAGGAATAGCAGACAATGGATTGCATTTGAAGTCAAGGGATCTGGGTTCAAATATAACCTCTGATATGATCTAGTGTGTCCTGGAGCATGGCAGTTCACCTTCCCATGTCTGTGTCTTCACTTAAGAAATTGAGGAAGTAATGTTTTCCTGAGCAACCTGCAACATGACACAAGTCAAGCGGTTCCCATGGAAAGAGCCACACAAACAAAGGTCTGGCTTTGGGAGGAGGGGAGAGGGGTGTCTGTGCAGTAAGGACGGGAAAGCAGAGTTGTACATGACTGTAAGCACAGGCCCCATCATGCCAGCTCATGTAGACCCCTCCTCTACAGTTGTTTCTGTGCAGAATCCCCTCCCTGAAACCACACCGCTTTCAAAAGCTCTGTGTGGCCAGGCACCGATGGCCCACGCCTGTAAACCTAGCTACTCAGGCACCAGAGAGCAGAAGGATCAAGGTTCAAATGCCAGACAAATAGTTTGCAAGACCCTATCTCAAAAAATACCCATCACCAAAAGGGCTGGCAGAGTGGCTCAAGGTGAAGGCCCTGAGTTCAAGCCCCAGTGCCGGAAGAAAAAAAAATCCCTGTCTGATGCATCAGCTTTAAAAATTGATCGTTTGGGGGACATCTTTTCCTTGTGCTCTGGACATATCATACCAGCTCACCAGCTCTCACTGTGACACAGGTCACGTCAGTGGCACTTGCACTCAGTCCCAGGTGGCCACTTGTACTTTCTCACCAATCACACATAAATGAGGGATGGTCTTGTAGAAAGAGGGAATTCATGTCCACCCCTTCAATAGTCTGGAGTGAAGTAACCATGTTTAAAAAAGAAAAAGGTTTTTTTCAGCACTCTCAGCACCATGATTGGTTTCATTTGGAAGCTGGAAAGTAATTTGATAAAAAAAAAAAAAAGAAAGAAAATGCATTGCAGCTCAAATTTATGTGGAGAAACTGAAGGACACATGGTGTCATTATCCTAAACATAAACAGAAGAAAGTACCATTGTATTTCTTCCTTTCTTTTAAGATACTTCAGGTGACTCTTTCTCAGAAGACCCACCTTTGAAGTTAAAATAGTTATTTGCATACCATGAATTTTCTTAATTCTAGGATGCAATGTTCATGCTTATATTTTCTGAAGCCAAATATATAAAAATGTCTATGACACTAGGTATAAATGAAATAACTTGCAAGCAGCATGTCAAAAAGGAAACAGAGAAAACAAAAGGTTCACAGTTTTTACTTAATATCCATTGCCACTCAAGTGGCTTTTTGAACAACACAATTTGTAACAGTATTAAATTGCTTCAAAACACAGGCTTCAAAGGTAAATAATGACCTGTGTCTGATAACAGTACATATCACTATGAAGAAATCACTCATTGAACAATAATTTTTATAAATCTTCTTCAGAGGAGCTCTACTATAAAATTTTGCTCTGTATATAAAATGATGGACTTTTAGCATTGAATGAAGGCTAGCTTTCTCTCTCATTTCACATCCAGCAAACTTGACCTGGAAATGTCAAATGACTTGTCCAAGGTCACCTAGCAATAGCAGCCAAGGGAGGAGTGGGAGCCACCCACCTCTTCTGATGCTGGTGTCATTCTACCACTCCCTTTGTATACTGCAAGAATTAATTTATCATTCAACTTGCTGAAGGAAAGGTAAAATACATAAAAGCCTCATTCCGAGACAAATGAAGCTCACCTAAGAAAACGAGCTAAGTCACAAAACATTTGGCAGGAAGAAAGTTACTTCAGATGTGACAAATTTTTTTTCTGATTTCTTTCAGAGCAAAAACCCTTCATCAATTTACCCCTCTCTCAAATCCATCAGTCCACTAACTTTTCATTTGCAGACATACTTACTTATTAAAGACTGTGTCAACCCAATTTTGTATTTTTAAGTATCTGAGCAATCGTTAAATATTTGTTTTGAACCTAAAATCATTAGTATCATTAAACCTTAATTTACTGCATTCAAAAGTTCATTTGCAAGACATTTTTAGAACCAGGAGCTTGTTTCTATCAGAAAGGAGTCTTGGAATGGGAATTGGGCACCTAGCTACTTCTCCCCAGGGGTTTAACCACAATGCCTACAAAGTCACTCACCCAGCAGGTTGAGCACTCAGGACCCTGGAATATCAGACCATCCTCTTTCCTACTTCTCTTTTATTTCTGTAGAGAAGCGTAGACTGACTCCAATCCTAAAAACCAAACATGCGCATGCACGCCAAACCTAAAATTTAAACTCTCCAATTTAACCACAAGCCAATTCTGCAATAGTTGTGTGCCAATTTTTCCACACAGGATTCTTCCTGCTGCAAGTGAGAAAAGTCTCCCCCACATGCTCCTTTAGTTCAGACCAATTGGCTGTGGGCCTTTTGCATTAAAAATTTAGGAAAATTTTTCAATTTCAAATTAGCTGACAATGAGGGTTCTAAAAATTCCTGCACTTTGCTCCTAATTCCAAGATATTTTGTCAAATAGTTTATAAAGACCTCATTAAGATAAATTCAGTCTTCAGGATCAGAGGGGACATGAATTTAAATACCCACCCTTCTGCATTCTAGTGTGTTGCCTCCTAAGACACTAAGCATTTGGAAGCCTTCAGCTCTGGGGTTCAATGCTCCCCACAATGTGGAGCCAACCTCTCTTTCCAACTTGACCTTCCATCACTTTCCTACTTGGTAAGGATCCCAGTTCTTCTACCCAACACACTGGGCTTCCCAGCCCTGCAGGTAGCCTTGTCCCATCACCGCACCTGCATGTCTCCCTCCTCTAGGGAGCATTTCTGATGCCCTGAGGTGACTTCTCCAAGCCTTTATGTTCTGATTAAGCTCTAGCAGTTTATGTGATTTACATTATTTATTTACTAAAAGTAAGCTCCCTAATGACAAGGCCTTTAGCTCACATATTGTGTCTTTAACATTATAGATGCTCAGTAAATATTTGTTGAATTGAATTGAGTCACGAGTTAAAATTCCTAATTTAGACTGCAAATCATAAATACCGTGTCACTAATATATTCCCCCTAATTTAGAAAGTAGAAGAAGGTAAAATAAGAACTATTAACCAAAGGAATGACAATCTTACTATTTCTGTCTTTCCTGGTCTCCTGGTGTCTTAATCTGTTCTGTGCTGTTGTAACAGTATACTTGAGGTTGAGTAATTTGTAAAGAATGGAGATTTATTTCTTACAGTTCTAGAGGCTGAGAAATCCAAGTTTAAAGAGGCTTATATCTGGTGAGGGTCTTCTTGCTGCACCATCCCATAGCAGAAGACAGGAGGGCAGGGGAACATGAACACATTAGACAGCTCAAACTCACAACTCAAGCCTTTTATCACAAACATGAATCCATTTGTGAGGATGGAGCTCCCATTCTCTAAACATCTCTTAAAATCCTACTTCTAATACTGCTGCATTGGGAATTAACTTGGGGGGATATATTTAAACCACAGTGGTATGGAAAGGAGGGGTGATGGTTCTTTCACGAGAGGATAGAGGAATGAAGGAAAGATAGGTGCTATCTTACCCAGCTCACCAAGCTCCATTCTCATTACAAGGTGAGATTCCAGGCGTGTGGAAAGAAAGGGTCATGAATACTTTGGAAAATAAACAACTAAAAGGCAATTAACTGGTCTATGCGCCATCCTGCCAAAGGGATCTCCCTATGCTCCTAGAACAGACAAATCTAATCATAATTTTTTTTTTCACAAATTTGTCCATTCACATCTTGAGCACCCACCTCAAGTGACACCACTTCTGTAAAGCTTTCCACCACTCCTGATCCATCCCACAAATGGACACTGAAACACCTAGGATGTGCTTAGTGTTGGAAACACAGTGCTGCACTGGGCAAACATGGTCCCCACCCTTGTGGAACTAAAGGCTGATACAGGGTGGAGTAGAGCCTCAGGACAGGGAGATTCAACCTTGAGCGGGAATCAGAGCAATCCTTGAGGCAGAGCATCGTTGAGCTCCTCCCCACCAATCCTTGTCATTGCCCCTGACCATTACAGCATAATCACCGAGACTTGGAAGCTTGTAGGTCAAAATCAAGGACATGTGTTAACCACAGAGCCTCACATGTAGCAGTGCCCAGGGAGTGTCTGTAGAATGAGTGAACCAGCCCTCTAGCCCAGCCCCGCGACAGAGTGGATGCTGGTCACATAGGGAGGATAAACACTGACACACTGTAACCTAGCCAAATCTAGAGGTCCTGGGGCATCTCTCTGAGGGTACTTAGAATTGGCTCTGTATGACCCTCCAGATGACCAAGGTGAACTTGCTTTCCAGCCACGTGACTGTTGATCATCAATCTGTTGTCTTCACTGACAGAGGTGAAGCCATGACACAGGTAGTAAAATAATACCTTAAAATAGAACAGTACAAGTTTGGAAATTCAAGAACCCACAGATCCTTGTAATTCCTTGTAATTACAGAGTCAAGTGACTCTGTAATATGTCCTTTCCCAGTCCATTGCTAGGAGCTCAGTTTGCAGAGACAAGCAGTGCTGTGCTCTCCTGGCATGTGGCAGTGAGGGAGAAGCCATGTTACCACCATGACTGACCTAGAAACCAGGCCCATGTATAAGAGTCAAGAGGAGGCCTTCTTCCAGTCCCAATTATTTTATCCCACACATGGAGAGAACACTTGAAAGCCATCAAAATCTTCTCAAAGATCAGCACAGCTTGTAGAGTATTTGCTGACTTTCTAAAGAGCACTCAGAATTCATTAGTATGCAATTAATCATAGAGAGCTGAAAGCAATTGCCATTGGATGAGCTGGCTTTAAACTCATTGGTTCCTACTTAAATTGTGTGTTTTCCTCAAAGGCACTGGTCCACCAGGGAGCTTTCCAGCATGAGGCTCAGTGATGACTCCAACAGGGTTGATTGGGCCAGAGCCAGGAGGATACAAAGAAATTCCCTTTCTGAATATTGTGTCAGTGATATTTGAGCCCAACCAGCTGGGAGGGGCCAAGACTCTTAATAGCTGTGCAGAAGTTGAAGGGAATCATAGACTAAGATGTATTTCTCATTTGAAGACTTTCGTGTGTGTGTGTGTGTGTGTATGTGGTACTGGGGTTTGAACTCGGGGACTCACACTTGCTAGGCAGGCCTTCTACCACTTGAGCCACTCTGCAGCTCAGAATTTACTGTTTTTAAATGATTTTTTTTCACTCATTCATCCATTTACTCCGTTGTTCATGATTTTCATGAAATTCCACATGCTGAACAGCATTTACTAGGTGACAGTGGCACAGAGACAACACAAACAGCCCTTGCCCTCATGGTGCTCTCAGGCCATCAAGGGAGACAGAGGCACAAACACTGGAGGAAAGTGAGGAAATTATGTAGCCACATCAAAGAAGCGCTCTCTAAACTGGAGACCCTTTGAGAAATGTGATCCAAAGCTGGCTCATATATGGGAGTGAGGGGCGAGCAGAGGTGCAAGGAGATACTGTAGATAGGTTGACACAAGAGCAAAGCACTGAGCTCTTCTAAGCTTCAGTGTCTTGTCTGTAAGCTGGGAGAAAGTATAGTCCCTACATTCCTGATGTCATCCCAATGATCTTCCTGAGAGGATTAGGGAACAAATGGTGATCACAGCACCCTACACACATAGTCCTCAAGGAGCTGACACTGGCAGGTCTCAGTTTCCTTATAGTGGTGGATCAATGTAGGGAGATTCCTTCCTGCTCTTACCCGTTGCCCATAGTATGTGTTTCTAGCAGCCATGGCCAGAATTAGGAGAGAACACCGAGCCAAAGAATAAAGCAAAGTTAGCAATGGAAGTGGTCTGAAAAATCACCAACCACAGGCCATGCAGATAAAGTAGCACCAGGTACACTACCTTGAACTTCACCTTGTTCATCTGGTCTGTCTCCACCTTCTTATCAAAGCACCTTCAGCTGCTGACTCTGGTTTTTGAGCTCCACCTCCTTATCCAGCAATTCAAATTCTCCACATCTGTATCTGCTTTGATAAATAACAACCCAGAAGGATGACTATTACGATTTCCTTCTTTCTGTCTGTTTAAATACATTTCCCTGTTCCTGAGGATTTGAGACACTAAATCCCTTGCTTCAGCCACATGTTGCCTAGTGACACAGCAGGATCTAGAATCACGGCCCATCCTAGCCTCTTCCTTAGGCTACTAAACCATGCCTTCTTTGAATTTTCTAATTGGCCAAAAAGCCATCCAAGGTTAAACTGAAGAATGAAGGTGGATGAAGTCAAATCACAGTCATAAGTCAAGAGATTCTCTTTGAGTTTTAGTTTCATTGAATCTCAGATAAAATTGTTTAGCAAGGATCTGATCGCAAATGCTTTTCCTAAAATACTACTACCGCAGAAAAGCATGAATAAGCATTTGTTTTACTCCTAAGGACCAAGAAATCCAGCCCAAAGAAGCCCTTTGCAAGAGAAAAGTTTCTTTGAAATTTTCAATTCTTGCTAGAAAAAAAAATCATGTACAGTCCTGTATTTTACTCCATACTATAGCTGGGTTACTTTCAACATAAATATGAGTTAGTGAGCTTATCCTGTTCATGTTTTTTACTAAAACAGATTTTCCAGGGCAATGTACCACTCTATGGTTTCTTGTACTCCTGTCACTCAGCAGAAAATGCACAAGTGCACGCAGTGTGAGAGCACAGACTTAACCCTCTCTTAAATCTCCACCCTCACATCTTATAAGCCTATACTTCAATCTCAAAGGAACATGCTTGAAATAACACTCAGGTTTGGTAATGAGTACCAAGAAAAAAATTTAAAATAAAGATTTTTACATTTCTATGCGCTCCAAAAAGAGCAGACCTTCCACTTACAGCCTCACCACCCTGGCTAAGGACCCAAGTGTTCCCTGGAAGAAGATCAACCAGGTTCTAGGTAAAAAAACTGTCTACAAAAAGCAGCACATCTGTTCATGTTTGACAAAGCAGCATTAACAACATGCAATCTTCAGAATAACGTGTTGACTAGGGATTTAGTAATCACCAAGAAGCCTACTGTCCACTTCTTAAGAAAGGCATCCATGTTTCTTTTGATAGTGAATGGCAACCAAAAAGACTGTTACAATTGTATTTAAGTATTTCCCTCTATAGAAGGAGCTAATGGACTATATCCAGTTTTTGCTCCATTTTTGGCATGTTCCCATGTCCAAATTGGGATGAGCATTTCTCTCTATACTCACATCAGCTATAGTTATGGCTGATAAGACTTTACAATTTTCTAAGCACAGAGTGCTGACATCAAGGTGGAGTGCATGGAAACTTCTTATCCTTCAGAGGTTTTATTTGCCTAGATTTTCATTACTTCTGAACCAGCAGGTAGTTTATTGCATCTTCATTTGCATTAAGATCTTTAGTTGTTCCCTTAAAATTATGTCAACTGGGAAAAAAGACTATATAACAGAATATCAGCCCTTACCATATAAGCAAATAATGAGAGCTAACTGCAGAAGTATATGTAGAATTTCACGTTTGCAAGGTAGTGTTTTCTATGAAGTTGCCAAAACTTTTCAAAAAGTATTGTCTCTGAGAATTACAAAAGTTCAATCGAACCATCCATCTTTTATCTATCTCCAATATTAATTCAAGCCCAACATACATTTCCTTGAGCCCAATTATTCCTTGGGACTGTAGTCATTGTGTGTGTATTACCATAAGGTTAATTTATTTCTGGGGTTCATCTCTCCTAAGTAGTGTGAACCTATAAACTTATCTCATGTCTAGAGTTCTGGGCACACTTTCCATTACATACAAATCCATAGCAAAAGGTAAAGGCTTTTATTTTTGTTACATTTCTGGCTTATTACAGGGATCCTTTAAACTTTATAGCAGCAATCCAGGTGAGGGGGACAAAACTACACACAATCACTCTCTCAGGGCACACACATGCCGGTAGCTGAAGAGGAACTGAAAATTTTTTCACTTGGTTTACAGCTGAAGATGAACTGAACATTTTTTCACTTGGTTTTCACAGAAGACTAATGTCCTGCCATTTTCACTGCAAGGCTTCTGTGATCAGATGCTTTTTCATCCCTGAAAAGACTAACTCCAGTCAACTTTTCTTTCTTCCACCTCAATCTTTAACTGAAGTGCCCCCTGGCGTTAGTTTTGAATCTAGCAGCCAAAATTACTGGCCTCTGTCCTGTTTCCAGGGCTTTGTGGTGGTAGTTTTATGGTCTGTTTCTCTCAGACAGTATATAGAGACACATTAAAATTATAAAAGTAGTAACAATACAGGTTGATCATCCCTTACCTGAGATGCTTGGAGCCAGAAATGTTTCAGATTTAAGTTTTATTTGGATTTTGGAATATTTGCTTCTACAAAATGAACTATCTTGGGGATGGAACCCAAGTCCAAACACAAGATTCATTTATGTATTGCATCACTTTATACACATAGCCTAAAGATAATTTTATAAAATATTTTTGGTACTTCATTTTGGCTACAATCTGCCACATGAGGTCAGTGGAATTTTCTACTTGAGGCCTCATGTCAGAGCTCAAAAAGTTTCAGACTTTGAAATTTTGGCTTAAGGATGCTGAAATGCCTGAAGGCAGACTCTCCAGCCTGCTAACCATCAAATACTAAGTAAATAACTTCCCTCAGTGCCCCCACTTTCTCCATAAGAGGACTTGGAGCTCAGGAACTTGCTTTCTAGAACATTTAGGGCAATTTCCTCATCTGAAAGACAAAGAAATCAAGACCCAGAGAAATTAAGTAAATTTCCAAGGTTTTCACCCTGAATTCAGTTTACCACCTAAGTCTTCAGCTACTCATAGCAAAAAAGAGCTGCTATTGACTAAGTAGTTAACAGAAGTTGAGCACGATGCTATGTCTATTGAATACATTATCTTATTTGAGCCTCACAACAGTGTTTTGAAGTAGGCGCTGTCATTATGCCTATTTTATGGATGGGGAAATAAAATATTTGAGAGAGAGAGGTTGAGGAAACACATGTGCCCCATGTCACACAAACACTTGTTTGAAATTACTTATCTTACCTCTTATCTTACTGCCCTTGTTGCAATTTGAACATAAATATAGAAGTGTAGAAACATGGCTATGTAGCCGTAAGGTGTGCATATATTCATGTATACATGATAAATCAATAAGCAGGAGATAGTGTTTTTATGCACTTTGAAACTAGAACTAAATGGCATCCTAACTGTATGTCCCTAGGATAGATGAGGGAAACAATGCCTGGCATTCATTCCATCCTCTTTTCACTGTCCCCTCCTATACTTCAGAAATAGTAAAGCATTTCCCAGACTCCTTTGCAACCAGACTCCTGGATGTTACTTAGATTCTGTCAACAAATATGGCAGAATCAGAGCAGAGTCCAGGCATCTGTTGTTCCTTCTGCCACACCCAATTGCAGAAACTTGTTTTACCTTCCGCAGAATTAGCAGAGGTCCTGAGCTGTGGTCACTGGGGTGGAGAACAGGGCTGAGGCACCCATTCTGAGAATACAGATTGTCACAGGCACAATGTGATTCAGAGCCAGTGTCAGCAGCTATGGCTTCTGATTGTGGTAACTTGTTGACCACTATGGTTTCCTTCCTTACTTGGTGGCTCCCTAATTATGTCAGAAATAGCATGGCAACAGAGTTAACTGTGATCATGTTACTAGAAGGGTCGGGGGAGGTGGTTTCCCTCAGCTTTCCAATTCCCACGCAAAATCACAGGAACTTGAAATCCACAATGAAAAGAACTTCAAGGAGTTTCACAAAAAAGGAGAATCCCACAGGAAGGAAGGAAGGAAAGGAGAGAGGGAAGGAGGGACAGAGAGAGGAAGGAAGGAAGGAAGGAAGGAAGGAAGGAAGGAAGGAAGGAAGGAAGGAAGGAAGGAAGGAAGGAAGGAAGGAAAGAAAGAAAGAAGGAAAAGAAAGAGAAAGCAAGCAAGAAAGACAGAAAAGAAAGAAAGAAAGAAAGAATCCTTATAAAATGAGAGAGAGGAAAGAAAGAATTCAAATAACATTAGGTGTAGACTGGGGTACAGCACATTCCTTTGAGATAAGGATTACCAATACAAAGATTAGAAACATTCTGACAGCAACTAAGGGGGATAGCACCCTCTGCCAGGAGAAATTTTTTAAGGCACTCAATATTGTGGGAGAAAAAATAATGGAAAATGCCTTGTAGTGCACAGAAAAGTTAAGTGGAAATTAACATCTGCTTAAGTACAAGTCAACTTAAATATGTAGCATATGTAGCTGAAAAAGCAAAATATTTTCATGAGAAATGTACATTGTTAGTTTTATGGTCATACACATTTTTTTAGATAAATGTGAGTTCACTTGCTATAGTTTTCATCCAGTGATGCAGAAATCAGAGGCTTAAATCTCACTCGTCATCATTGCCACCTTGCTGGGGATGAGGCACCTTAGACAGAATGCTTTGCAAAGGAGATTTCGAATAAGTTTATGCCTAGCAGAAAACTTTGCTGGTTCTCTTGCTCTGCGTGGTGTCTGCCAGCGAGAGCAACCATCGATGACTCTGTTTCTGAGCAGAAAAACGCTCACGTGGCAGGTAAACAGCTAAGCCTCCCATGAGGGGACCCTGGTAACAAGTATTTTTTGGTTCATTTGTACACTTAAAGATACAACTCTCCTGGTTTTTATGTATTTTCATAGAGGGCCATTCTGTATATTAACTTCAAAATCAGTGATTTCTCCTGAAACATAAAGTATTAGTATAATCCACATAGTAGTTAGGTATATCCTTAAGTATTCACATCTTAAAATTATAATCCTAGCTATTCAGGAGGCAGAGACAGGGAGGATTGAAGTTTGAGGCCAGTCTAGCCAAAAAGTTAGTGAGACCCTATCTCAACAAACAAGCCAGACATGGTGGGGTACATTTGTAATCCCAGATACAATGGGAGGCATAGAAAGAAGGATTATTGTGCAGGCCAGCCTGTGCAAAAAAAAGTATGAGTCCTTGTCTGAAAAATTATTAAAGTACAAAGATATGAGAGAATGGCTCAAGTGGTAGAGCACTTTCCTAGCAAGCATGAGGCCCTGAGTTCAAACCCCAGCACTGCCAGAAAAAAAATCATAAGATTATTCGTTGAGCTTCTATTAGTCATAAAAAGATCTCATAGCATTTGAATAATTTAACTGAGGTCAGGTTTTAAAGGGTGCTGTTATTCAGTGAGGTGGTTTTTATTTTGTATTTGTGTGTGAGTGTGTATGTGTGTGCATGTGTTTGTGTTGGGGACTGAACCCAGGTACTTGTGCATACTAAACAAGTGCTTTGCCCAGGCACCAGTGGCTCACGCCTGTCATCCCAGCTACTCAGGAGGCAGACATCAGGAGGATCACAGTTCCAAGCCAGCCCAGGCAAATAGTTCGTGAGACCCTATCTCAAAAAACCCTTCACAAAAACAGGACTCGTGGAGTGGCTCAAGGTGAAGGCCCACAAGTTCAAGCCCCAGTACTAAAAAAAAAAAAAAAAAAAAAAAGTGCTTCACCATTGAGCCTAATTATTTTTTTTTTCATTTTTCTTTTATTATTCATATGTGCATACAAGGCTTGGTTCATTTCTCCCTCCTGCCCCCACCCCCTCTCTTACCACCCACTCCGCCCCCTCCCTCTCCCCCCCCAATACCCAGCAGAAACTATTTTGCCCTTATTTCTAATTTTGTTGTAGAGAGAGTATAAGCAATAATAGGAAGGAACAAGGGGTTTTGCTGGTTGAGATAAGGATAGCTATACAGGGCATTGACTCACATTGATTTCCTGTGCGTGGGTGTTACCTTCTAGGTTAATTCTTTTTGATCTCACCTTTTCTCTAGTTCCTGGTCCCCTTCTCCTATTGGCCTCAGTTGCTTTTAAGGTATCTGCTTTAGTTTCTCTGCGTTAAGGGCAACAAATGCTAGCTAGTTTTTTAGGTGTCTTACCTATCCTCACCCCTCCCTTGTGTGCTAAAGCTTTTATCATGTGCTCAAAGTCCAATCCCATTGTTGTGTTTGCCCTTGATCTAATGTCCACATATGAGGGAGAACATACGATTTTTGGTCTTTTGGGCCAGGCTAACCTCACTCAGAATGATGTTCTCCAATTCCATCCATTTACCAGCGAATGATAACATTTCATTCTTCTTCATGGCTGCATAAAATTCCATTGTGTATAGATACCACATTTTCTTAATCCATTCGTCAGTGCTGGGGCATCTTGGCTGTTTCCATAACTTGAGCCTAATTATTTTTAAAGCCTACAATTACAATGTTTATCCATTTGGTGCCAGTGGGGGGGGGATAGAAGGAAAGGGTGAAGGAGGTGAATGTGGTAGAAATACTATGTACTCGTGTGCAAAAATAGAAAAACGAGACCTGTTGAAACGGTTCCAAGAACGGGGCGAGGCTAAAGGAGAATGAGGGAGGGGGTGAATTTAGCTACGGTATATCTTAAGAGCTTTGGTAAATGTCACAGTGTACCCCCAGTACAACAATAAGAAAATAAATCAATAATGAAGTTTCTGTCATGATTATAATAAATCCAGCTTATGTGGGTTGATTTCATGAAATCAGTAAAATATAAGATGTGAAAGTGAACTAGGATCGGTTCTGGCTTTCGTTTGGTCTAAAAGCTAAATTGTGCTCACCGAGCTTAGCTTTTCTCCTAGGCAATATGAAGACTGCACATCTTAGAAACTGCACAGAATTCAGGGGTTGGCCCAATGACTCACAGCCGAAGTAATGTCATTTTCCTGCTTTTATTTACTTCTGCAGCCTGGGCAAGGGGCCAGATGCCCACAGGTTTCCAATACACTCCCAAAGATAAAAGATATTTTTAAGTTCAAAAAGACCATTCTCTGAAAATTCTCTGTCAATAAATTTGATTTTTGTAAAAGGTAGGGGAAGATGAGACTAGTAATAGCTGAATAAAACTGAAACAATGAACTTGTCACACTTGCAAGTGCAAAGATGAAAGGGGGCAGAGGGAATAAACCTTCCTCTACCTCCACAAGGCTATGATCAGCAGCCAAGTAGAGTAACACTCTACGAAGAGACAACAAACCAGGACATACTCTGCTTCATGCCCCAAATTAACCCTGAGAAACTGGAGGAAACAGACCAACCAACAACAGACTCTTCAACAAGTCTGCTTGCAAGAGGACAAGGGAGTCTTATTTCTAAAGTATTAAAGGAAAAGAACATTCTATCCTATTGTGGCCGTGACAAATTACTGCAAATCTAGCTGCTTAAATCAGTATTTAATTTTTTTTGTACTGGAGTTTGAATTCAGGGCCTTCACCTTGAGCCACTCTGTCAGCCCTTTTTTATGAAGGGTTTTTTCAAGTTAGGGTCCTGTGAACTATTTGCTGGGCTGACTTTGAACCGTGATCCTCCTGATCTCTGCCTCCTGAGTAGTTAGGGTTACAGGTGTGAGCCACTGGTGCCCGGGTAGTAATATTTATTATCTCATCGTTCAATAGGTCAGAAAGCTGAGTTGGCTCAACTGCTGTCTCCTCTCGGGGTTTCACAAGGTCAAACTCAAGGTGGTGACTAGCTGCATTCTTATTTGGAGCTCTTATTTGGAGCAAGGAAATGCTTCCAGATGCATTGGGCTTCTAGGTTCCCTTGGACTTGGGAAACAGGTGTGTATATGTACTCATGAGATAAAGGAACTTGTTTCTCTCATAGATTTTCTGCACAGAACTTTCTCCTGCAGGATTTCCTGTACCTTCTCTGGTCCTTTCCCAGTGTCCTGATATTTAAACAGTGGTGGACTACCATTGTCCTCATTCTCACTGACCTGCCTTAGTCATCGTGAGGGCAGCAGGTCTTGGGCAGGGGTGAAAGGATAGTGGCCTCTGGCTGCTGGGAGAGCTTAGCCTAGGGTGAGGACTGGGAGGACTCCTGAATCCCAAGTGTCTCCATCCACTAGGCCTTTTCCTCATTACATGAGAAGAGTAAACTAGAGCTCCTGCTCTTCACAGTGGGGGGATTAGCACCTCTTGCACCCAAGTCCCACAGTCTGATGAACCAAGCCCAGGTCCCCCCTCTGCCAGAGTTATAGGGATGCCGATAACTGCAAACTGAATTGTGTATACAAGAAGGAGCAGAGAGGGTTCTGGCCTGATTTGCTAGTTTCTCTGTAACAGGTACTCAAAAGTAGTTTTTGCTGAAAAGCACTGACCCTCTACTTGGGCCCACGAATTACCTGAAATCAGGAAAAGAGCTTGGCATGCCAGCCTCCATTCTGTATCTGTGCCCTGCACTGCAGCCACCTTGGAAACTCGGAAGGTCTTCATTAAAGTCTTGCTTCCACTGTGCTCCCCACGTCTTGGAGTCCAGTCTTTGAGTTTGGACAGGTAAGCATAGTTTTTACAACTTGGAGGGGGGGCTCATGTTTGGGATCTCTGTGCCTGTGTAGAGCAGGGCCCCAGTCAAGGGGGAGACATGTCCTTCCCAATTTTGGGTGGCTTACTTGGCCTGAGTACTCCATCTCTCTGTGGAAGCCATAGACAAACCTGAAACTTCTCTGGAAATCAGAGAGAGTGATACAGGAAAAAAAAAAACAACAAAAAAAAACAGCACTATGGCATCCAGGAAACCTGGAGCATGAGCCAAGGAAGGAAAATTGGACTGTAAATACTGCCTTGGTGGCTAGGTATTTTCAGAGGTCAAGTGTGTGTGACAGAGTTGTGGTTTAGACACTAAAAGTGGAATCTCAATCCATGCAGTTTCATTCTCTTGTGTGGGAACTGCTAAAGATGGATGAAGTGACTCTAGGGGTGTACAAGAAACCTCTAGTATTGGGGGAGGGAGGACTTGAGCACATAGGATAATCACTGGGACCTGCAGAAAATGGGAAACAAAAGATTCGAGGCCTATGGAAATCAAGGGAAGTAAAGCCAATAAGGCTCCCTTGGACATTCCCCCAGATAGTCCACTGGGGAGAATACTGAGGTTCTGGGGAAACAGCCCCAAACCAAGGACAAAAAAGAAACAAAAGATGATCAAATACGGTTGTTTTATATGGCTTAAACACCCAATTCTGTCTTTTGGTCCAAGTTTGGCTCAGATGAACGTTGGGTTTGCCAAACTCTAGTTATTAATGTAAATAAAAAGACCTCATCCACACAGGAGGAAAAGATTATGCTCTTTGCTAGTCAAAAGGGTAGGCCAATATGTTTCCTCTTAAAGAAAAAGAGAAAGAGTAGGAAATACTCTGGAGTTAGTAGGTATAGGTAAGAACTTTCTCAACAAAACCCCAGCAGTACAGCAACTAAAAGATAGCATAGATAAATGGGACTTCATAAAACTAAAAAGCTTCTGTTCATCAAAAGAAGTGGTCTCTAAACTGAAGAGAACACCCACAGAGTGGGAGAAAATATTTGCCAGCTATACATCAGACAAAGGACTGATAACCAGAATATATACGGAACTTAAAAAATTAAATTCTCCCAAAACTAATGAACCAATAAAGAAATGGGCAAGTGAACTAAACAGAACTTTCTCTAAAGAAGAAATTCAAATGGCCAAAAAACACATGAAAAAATGCTCACCATCTCTAGCAATAAAGGAAATGCAAATTAAAACCACGCTAAGATTCCATCTCATCCCTGTTAGAATAGCCATCATCAGCAACACCACCACCAACAGGTGTTGGCGAGGATGCGGGGAAAAAGGAACCCTCTTACACTGTTGGTGGGAATGTAAACTAGTACAACCACTCTGGAAAAAAATTTGGAGGCTACTTAAAAAGCTAAACATTGATCTACCATTTGATCCAGCAATACCACTCTTGGGGATATACCCAAAAGACTGTGACACAGGTTACTCCAGAGGCACCTGTACACCCATGTTTATTGCAGCACTATTCACAATAGCCAAGTTATGGAAACAGCCAAGATGCCCCACCACTGATGAATGGATCAAGAAAATGTGGTATCTATACACAATGGAATTTTATGCAGCCATGAAGAAGAATGAAATGTTATCATTCGCTGGTAAATGGATGGAATTGGAGAACATCATGCTGAGTGAGGTTAGCCTGGCCCAAAAGACCAAAAATCATATGTTCTCCCTCATATGTGGACATTAGATCAAGGGCAAACACAACAATGGGATTGGACTTTGAGCACATGATAAAAGCTTTAGCACACAAGGGAGGGGTGAGGATAGGTAAGACACCTAAAAAATTAGCTACCATTTGTTGCCCTTAATGCAGAGAAACTAAAGCAGATACTTTAAAAGCAACTGAGGCCAATAGGAGAAGGGGATCAGGAACTAGAGAAAAGGTTAGATCAAAAAGAATTAACCTAGAAGGTAACACACACGCACAGGAAATTAATGTGAGTCAACTCCCTGTATAGCTATCCTTATCTCAACCAGCAAAAACCTTTGTTCCTTCCTATTATTGCTTATACTCTCTCTTCAACAAAATTAGAGATAAGGGCAAAATAGTTTAGGCTGGGTATTGTGGGGGGGAGAGGGAGGGGACGGAGTGGGTGGTAAGAGAGGGGGTGGGGGCAAGGGGGAGAAATGACCCAAGCCTTGTATGCACATATGAATAATAAAACAATAAAAAATAAATAAATAAATAAACACATGTGATATAAAAAAAAGAAAAGAAAAGAAAAAGAGAAGGGCATCCAGGGGGGAGAAAAAAAACCTGGGACCCCTTATCAATCTTATCAATCAATCTTATCAAGATTGCCCCCTCCATATGTTCTGCAGACCAGGGAGCAGGAGGAGCCAGTGACAAACAAGGAGACAGAAGAAACAGGAAATAATGATTATACAGAAGCTGAGTCAATAACTCCTCACCCAAATTCAAGAAGAAAATTAGAACAGTGCAAAAAATATCGTTGAAAGCTTCCCCGTTTCTCCTAAGCAATGTTTCCTCTCTGGGAAGTTCCCATAGAGCCAGGATAAATTGGATTTATAAATGCCCCACGCATAAGTACAGAGGCTAGGAATTTTAAAAAAGAGATGAAACCATTTTTAGACATACTGAAACTAGAAATTTAAGGAGATCTATTGTGATTTGCATAAAAATAAATGGCCCCGAGCTTATTTTGTTGCTGCCCTGAGGATAATTCTAACTTTCACCTACGGTTTAAAAGGTTTTTCTGAGTGTACTCCCTAATTGCTTATTGTTATGTGTCATTTTGTTTGTGTCTCTAAACCAGCATTGAGAAAATTTTAACTTGCTCCTGGAATTCTAGCTCATCTTAAGTGTGTTTAAATTGACATTTTGGTGGTGGAGGCATACCTAACTTAAAACTTTTTGTACTTGTGAATTTATGTAAACATCTTCAAAATGGTTCTTAAACTGTTGCTATAAAGTTAATGTGATATTCAAGGTAACAAAAGGCAGGTGTTCAAGAGGTAACTTAAGTGTTCAGATTAAAGTAAATATTGCTTTTTAAAACAAACTATATAAAACTGCTTAAATATATGTAGACAAGTGATCATAATGTGTTATATTCTATTGAAATTATAATTCAGATCCTACTCAAAATATTTGGGTCAACTAACAAATGTGTTTTTATAAATTGTCATTTGAAGAAATAAGAGTGCTTTTTAAGAGGTCTTTATTAAATTATAAGATTAAAAGTATCTTTTTCTATTGGAAAGACAATTTTATTTAAATTCTTAAACATTTAATAGGATTTAAGATTTCAGCAAGTAAGAAAAAAATATAAAAAGGTATTATGTTTTTGAAAAAAAGGTTAAAGATGGAAGGAAATTGTTAGCGGCACTTTTTCAGCCTGTGACCAGAAGACCTCCAAATTCTTTATGTCTCATGGGGAAGAATCCACCACAGGACACGTGGGTGTAAAGGGAGTTTATTAAACATTAGAGAAGGAAAATACAAAGGGGAGCATGGTGGGGTGCAGGTGGAGTCTGCCGGCAGAGAGGAAGAGCTTCTCTTGTTAGGTACTTCTAAAACTTATACTAATCTATGGGAAGAGAGGAACCAGGTGATTTTCACCCAATAATCAATGAGAGGAGAGTGACATGGGTGGTTCCCGGCCAGTTGAGGGAGGTCTGGGTCATCCCAGGGCAACCTGCATGAGTCCCCAATGTCCCCTACTTCTAGCCTGCCTCAAATTCCCCCTGAGAAAAATGATTCCAAAAAATTCTTTTTTTGGAGTTGCTGAAGAGGGCAGCCCATCTTCAGTATCTGCTTCCAGCTGACAAGGGGCAGCAGACCCTACCTATAAAGGGAAGTTGTCTCTCCTATTTCTTTCCCTTGGGGCTCATTTGGACACAAGGAAATCGGTATCATTGTCCAGCACAGTCAAGGTTGCTCATGGAGATCTTATTTATCTGTAAAGATCAAAAGCCCTGTTGTCTCATGATTTGGGTCCTAAAGGCTTTTATTCTGGAAGGGATAAATCTGGTTTAGAAGGCATGACCTGAACACTAACAATGATAGGTGCATCAGAGGTGCCCTGCCAGGTGTATCAGGAAGGATAAAGAACAATTCTTAGATGGCCCTCTGTTTGGGCTGCCATTGTAGTGGGCGGTTAAGGACTGGTCATTTTGGGGTAATGGCTATGATCGAGGCCAGGTGTACTGGCAGAGGAGGGGGCAGATGCCAGTGCAATTAGAGGGTAAACATTAATTAGTCATTCTTTATTCTGTACAGAAAGAAGATTCAGAGTGTCCCTAGGCAGAAGTCAGATACCATTAATAGTTATGTTGCCTTTGCTTAAACAGAAGGCCTTGACCAAAGACATGAGTTTGCTTTTTGAGAGAAGCCTAGAAGGCTTAAGTATGAGAGCACATGCATAAGAGTCCCCTTAAAAAAAAAAAATCTCTTGGTTTTCATTACTTTTAGAGGTCTGGCATAATTGACTCCATGTGAGTTTGGAAAAGTCCCCTCATCTGTGTAGTCCTTTTGAACTGTCTCAAGTGGCCGAGTGCCACTTGTTACTCTAAGAAGTTGGGGGATGCCTACTGCTTGGGGTTCATGTCCTCTTAAACTGTTTCTCTAAACAGCCATCTCTGAAGATCCATGCCAATTTGTCAGTTTTGTCCCTCAGAGCAGGGGTAGCTTCTCCCAGAAAAATCATAGCTTCTTCTAGAAAGTCAAATTTTGTCCCACAGAGGAGGGGGAATAACACATCAAACAGACCAGAAGTCAGTGCCAAGGCAACCTTTCTGGCCAAATTAAGCAACAAAGAGATTCATTTAAAAATGGTTCTTAGGCTAGGCTTAATTAATCTAATTGACTGTCCTGTAGGAGAGGCACAGAAACCTTCAAACTGTTGTAAAGTGTCAACAGACAACTGATATAAATCTTTACAAGGAAAACACAAAATGACTCCAATACTTAAAAGTGTCTGTCCTGGTTGACAGATAAGCACTTGTCAAAGTCATTTTCCATGGGCTTGTCTGTAAATGTCCCAGTAGAATTAGAGCTATAATGATTAAACTTAAAGTAACCATGGTTAATAGTTTAGCAATTAACATAATAATATAATATTACTAAACCTCTCTTACTACAATTGGGAACATATGCACAAATTTGTAAAAAGGAATTAAGACACCAGCTTAGTCCAGTGTCTTTTTATAACTATTTTAGAAGGCTTATATGCTTGAAAAAAACAAAGTCATGTAACACATAAAAGAGCCCGCAGCAGCAGCACAGTTTAAATCTTGAATTTTGGTTAGGTAAAATAACAAGTTTATGGTTGTCAGTATGTCAATACCATGCTGACAATTAAAAACCCTAAATTTCCTAATGGTTAGGCGAAGGCTGTTTCAATAATTTCAAATAACCCCTGTTTTGATGCTCAATTGCATACTATATATATATATATTATATATATATATATATAATATATATATAAAACAATGTTTAATCTAGCCAATGTCAGATGAACAAATGTTTATCTGATGAGCAGATGTCAGATAAACTAATATTTATCTGACAAATAGATGTCAGGCCCAAATGGCAGAACTTTTAATATTTGTCATAAAGAGCAGAAATGTCAAAACTCTTAATAGATAGAAGGTACCTTAGATAAAAAAACTAAAGTTGTTTACATGTATACATTTTTGACCCTATAAATGATATATAACATTTAGATACACATATAGGGCACTAGAAATATTAGAACTATTTAAAAGAATTTTTACTTAGTTTAAACTTTGTTTCCTCAGTGCTACAGAAAAATACCTTAGGGTTTTTGTGTCTGGCAAGAGGCTAATAGGCAGGAGGCAAAGAATAAATAATTTCAAATGGGCTGTGTAGAGAACTTCTCATCTTTTTTTAGTGGCAGGATCAAAGCACTCCCAGTACTTAAAGATAAAGCCAAGCGAATATGTCGGTTTCCCCTATGCTGGATGGTGGAAGGAGAGAGAAAGAAAGGGAAGGAGATTCACCCCTCCACTCCTGCATGAGGGCTTATGAATGGAGTTCCCTATGCTGGCAGGTGGAGACAGAGAGACAGGGAAAGGGAAGGAGGAAAGTTGCCCTTGAGAGAGAGCAAGATTGGCTCCAAGATCCTCAGGGCATCCCTCTTATATCCTGGAAGTATTAGTTGCAGGTCCTCTAAACCTGGCTTGACTAAAAAGTCTTTCTACAGAAGAGCCCTGACTTCCTACTGTTTTCCAAAGGGCCAGACACTTACACCCCTACATGAAGGTTCCTAAAAGGGAGGCTGATCCTGAATGTAAACCAAACTATTTGAGCATCAGAAGTATTATACACTGGGCAAAGAGGCTGATACCTAAAACATGTAAAATAAAAAGATAACAATAAAAGGAAGACAATCTGTTGGTTATTAAAAGGGAAACATCTCACAGAATCTAAATTGCACCAAGGTAAGTTTGGCTGGTACAAAACCATCACTCATGGTCAGTTTTCACATCAGGCCATCGGGTTGCAGTCAGCTTATAAACTTGAGAAATGAGAGAACAAATATAAACCAACAAGATTAATGTCTCAAATGATTGGATACAGAAACAGAGATAAGAGGGTAAGCATAAGAAATCACATCCTAGACTTCTGATGTTACCTAACAGAATGGCTTGGGATACACAAAAGGGTTGTTGTGGATCCGCATGCAGTCTCTACAGCCCAAATAACAGCCTCAGTCATGGAGAGTTAATTTAGTATTCTGGGATTAATCACCTTTCAGTAGACTCCTAAAAACTTAAAGTTTTATCATCCCATCTGGAGGGTGAAATTTTGTTTGGTTTTGGTGAAATTTTGTATCAGCCTACATCACCAAAAAATAAACAGAACCCATTTTAAACACACAGTACTACCTTAAATTTTGACCTCAGAAAACTTTCTAGGCAAACTTTATAAACTATAGCTAACCCAGTCATACATATATAAACTTATAAACTTTAAGACCTTAATTTGTATCTTGAAACAACTTTTGTATATAAAAAAACCAAGCTTAGATAACACTGTTTTTAATAAAACTCTTAACAACTTTGTACCTTAAAAGAGTTAGGAAGAAAATTAAATTGAACTATCTCTTTTTTCTTTATAATAGTGATCTATAAGAACACATAGATCAATAAACCTAATTATAAAAGAGTTAAATATAAATTACACTAACAGTAGAATGAAATAGATTATCGTCTGTAAGTTTTCTTTAGTGCTAAGGCAGAGAATAGTTAGGCCTGGTTGGAATTAGAAATTTAGATAACATTTGAGACATCTGTGCACATTAACTTTATAAAAGTAGCTTAAGAAGCATTCTAAAGACACACACACACACACAGATGTTTTGACCTAGACATGCCAAAGAATGTCAAATATACGAGTGCATCTATATGAGCTCAAAATTTACTGGCCACAAGAACATAGATTGGAGACAGACTAAAACATACATAGAAATCACAGAATGAGACACAAAAAAAATACCTTAATTCAGAGTGTACTGTTAAACAAACCATTTCTTTGTCATTACCTTTAGTAGATTAGTCAGCTATATTCCTAAATTGTTTATAAGAGATCTTTAATACAAATACTCTATTCTTGATCCAATCCTTAACAGATTAATGTATCAAAAACAACATGCATAAAAACTATATTAATTTAGAGAATTGTAATCACAAGTTAGTTATAATTTTCTGAGAGGATGGCATGATGGTGTCCTATCCCTAGGGAGTGGCAAGATGGCTTTGAGCACATGGTGGCTCCATCATGGTGGCAGCATTTCCTGTGACCACATGGTCTCTCCAAAGGGTCTCTTAAATGGAACACAAAGACATGTTACATACAACATACAGGCTCAAAATAGCAATCTGTTATAATCTTTTGGCATGTCCCCCTGAGAGACAGGTGTCCATGAGTGAGGCATGCTAATGAAAAGACCAAATAATTAAAGCAAACTGAGTTGAGATTTAAAAAGCTTTGTTAGTCTCCTTGGATGAGACATCTTTTGATAGTTTTGGAGAATTAGTCATAGGCTGCAGAATTTTTCCCTCTTGAAATGTAATGTGTTGTCTTTTAGTTTTAAAGGCTTATCTAAATTTAGGATTGTTAGGGCTAGGGCAAATGCCATTAAACCTTTAAGCTTTAAGAGGCTTTTTGTTGTTGCCCAGTTTACTAATTGAAGTATCATGATGGAATAGATTTAACTGCTAAGAATAAAACACCTAATTAAACTGCCTATTCAAAATACCCACACATAAGAACCCATTCTTTTTAAACCTCTTGGTTGTAAGTAAGCCTAATTTTGTCTGTAGGTAATGAGACATTTTTTTAAATATGCTGTACTTTGTGAAATATAAACAGAGAACAGTTAAAGTTCTGTAAGAAAAATACAGAACAAAACCAATGATAGCAAATATTTAGGTAGACAACTGTTTGAGAAATAGATACATGTTAGAAATGTTTTCTGGGAGCTTGATTGTAAATGTCTCAGAAAAGGATCCAAACTAGATGACAAAAATTTTTGACAAAACAATTTTTAGTACCATTAATTTCTCCTTACTTCAAGTATGTATTTAAAACTTGTATTCTAGTGTAAAAAATTGCATCTTATTATAAAATAAATTCCCCTTTTAATTTTGCATTTAGAATATTACAGATATACTTTATGAGTGAGCAATGTCCAATTCTTAATAAATGGTACTGTTTTTTATTTTAGAGAACATAGAAAATTTAAGTGCATTTAACATTTAGATAGAAACAATTAACATCACAGCTACATAGATGTAGGTGTGCAACAGTAACAAAACTCAATGCATTTAGAACTCTTACAAGCTAATGAACACAGTGCCAGTTCCCCCAAATAGACTTGTTTTCTATTGACAGAGTGTTAGTCACTTTGTATCAAAAATCTAACTTTAACCCTGAAAATTTTTGTATAGCATTTAAATGAAGTTTAATAAATTTCACAAACAATTACCTAATAAAACTTAAAATCCTCTAAGCCAGTTTTTAGCAAATATTACTAAGAGCAGAATATCTTTAAGCTAGAATTAGATGCTAGCTTAGGTTACTAAATTTTACTTTTAGGAAGTGATTTAGATAACCTTTTAAATTATAGTCATATTAATTATATCATACATTTTGTTACATTTTGAACATTGAGGTTTGCCCCTTTTAAAAAGTACTTCAACTTTTTAAAGAGCTAAGGGTGTTACTCAAGTGGTAGCATGCCTGCCTAACAAGCACAAGGCCGTAAGTTCAGACCCCAACACTGTCACAAAGCAAAAAAAAGTCACATAGTGTTTTCCAGGTGCTGGTGGCTCACACCTGTAATCCTAGCTACTCAGGAGGCAGAGATTAGGAAGATCATGGTTCGAAACCAGCCCAAGCAAATAGTTCGTGAGACCCTATCTCGAAAATACCCATCACAAAAAGGGCTGGCAGAGTGGCTCAAGGTGTAGGCCCTGAGTTAAGCCCCAGTACTGCAAAAAAAACAATAATTTAACTTTATAACTCCCTAATCTCTTTTTAAGATCAGATAGCCCAGAAGCTATCACAGGAAGTTTGTTAGCCACTACCCTAATAGCAACAGTAATCTGCACCCTAAACATCAACTAACTATGCCTGGTGTAGGGAGGTTTTCACAAGTGAATATAACAAAACAAAGACCCAAACCAAGAGGCTACACAAAGCAAAGGCTAGGAATCTCAACAGAAATTCTCTATCAATTAGAGCAGGAACCAGTAAATCACTCAACATTTCTCTTAACCAGACAATGGCCCAAACTCAGAAAATCATCCCAGGGGCCAAAAGAATCCAAAGCTAGGAGTTTTTTAGTAAATATTTCAACCTTAAAATCTGACCCAATTGTTCTCAGAGACAACCTGCTTTCAGATGCTGAAAACACACTCTCTTCCCAATAAACTTTACTGTCACTTTCACTGAATCTTCTCCTGCCGGAGGCAAGACAAGAACCAAGGCAAACCTCCAAGGACTTTCCAGCAGCACCTCTGAAGGCTGTTTGGGGCCTGGGGCCAGTAGGGATGGGCGTGCCCGTCACTGGCTGACTAACTGCCCATAGCACTGGACAGGTTACGGTGAGGGATGGGCAGAGAGGAACTAGCCCGAGTTTCTGCGGAGATGGCCACCATGGCTGAGGCACACAGTGGCTTGCACTCTTCCTGGGCCACATGGCTCCCTGGGCCCAGGGATTAGAAACCCTGGCAAGTGTTCTCTGCACAGTGCATTTTGGTAGAGGAAGCCCATAGGTTGCCAGGCACAGAGACCTGCAGCGTGTGCCACCACATACATGGCCCAGGGTAGGGAAGGGATGACAGAGAGGGAAGGGGGGAGAGAGAAGGGTGCAGACACATGACATTCCCAGGAAAGAGGCAGCCGCTACCATGGCTGCTGCCTAAGGCCTCACCGGCAATCCTGACCACCCTTCTCCACCTGGGCCAGATAGTGAACTTGTGCCCTGTGGCACTGGCTCCCCTGTAGTTCCACCCTACCCAGCTGCGTGTCTACCAGGACACAACCACAGCGGTGGCTTGTGCATAGGGTCCCCATTCCTTGGGCCACATGGGGCTGAGCTAATGCAGCGGATCCCAGCATCTCCCAGCAGCGAGATCTGGGAGAAACACTAATGTGGAAGGGATTGAGAACCACAGGACAGGGAGGAATGGGTTAGAAGAAAACAAATCAATAAATATAGCATTTTACCTTTTACCTCTTGCCTAGCTTTGCCACAAAATGTTAACAGCACTAGTTCAGTCTGTGATCAGAAGACTTCCAAATTCTTTGTGTCTTGCAGGGAAGAATCCATTGCAGGACACGTGGGTATAAAAGAAGTTTATTAAATGTTAGGGAAGAGAAATACAAAGGGGAGCACCGTGGGGCACAGGTGGAGTCTGCAGCAGAGAGAGAGCAAGCTTCTCTTGTTAGGTACTTTTAAAACTTATGCTAATCTATGGGAAGGGAGGAGCCATGTGATTTTCATCCAATGACCAATGAGTGGGGAGTGGCAGGGGCGGTTCCCGGTCAGGCAAGGGTGGTCTGGGCCATCCCTGGGCAACCTACATAGGAGTACCAAACTTTTCCTTCTTATAGCCTGCCTCAAAATGACTTTTAAGTAAAGGATTTTGTAGGATAAGTTTATCCTAAGCGCTTATTCCAAAATAAAAAGGAACAAAACCTCAATGTTCAAAAGGTAGCAAAATATATGATGTAATTAATATGACTATAATTTAAATGTTATCTAAATTATTTACTAAAACCAAAATATGGTAAACTAATGAAAAGCTGGCATCTAATTTTATCTTTAAAATATCCTGCTTTTCGTAGTATTTGCTTTAAAAAACTGGTTTATAGAAGAGATTTTATGTTTTATCAAGATAATTGCTTGTAGAATTAATCAGTTTTTAAAATTTTGACTCTTTAGGAAACTAAACCCTAACTAAATCAGTTTATTTAAATATCTGTCTTCTCAGTGATTAATACATTTAACATCCTACAAATATTTGGGCTATATGTCTAAACTCCATTTAAATGCAATACAAAAGTCTGCAGGGTTAAATTTATATAAGTTTAATACAAAGTGACCCGCACTCTTCTAATAGAAAACAAATCTATTTGGGGGCACTGGCACTGTCTCCTTAAACTTGTAAGCGGTCTAAAGTCTTTGATTTTTGTTAGTGCTACACACCTGTTATCTTACTTAGCCACAAAGTCTAAATTCTACTACAAAGGGAAAAAACCTTTAAATTAACATATATGAAAACATCTGTACAGCTGTGATGTTAAATGTTACTCTCCTTAAATGTTAAATGTACATATGTACCCTAAGCATGTTTCCTAAAATTAAAAAGCAGTTCTACTTAATTAAGGAGTGGAACTGATCCCTCATAAAGCACATCTGTAATAAAAAAATTATTGCAATTTATTTTAAATTCACTTACCCTAAAGGCAAAATTAAAAGGGTGACATTCTTTTATTAAGGTGTATATTGTCATTTTTGACACTAAAATAGGAGTTTTAAAAATATACTTAAGAGATAAAGATAGCCTAATGGAACTAATTAATGCTATCCATCATAATTATTAGCCTTTCTTTTTTCTTTTCTTTTCTTTTTTTTTTTTTGCAGTACTGGGGCTTGAACTTAGGGCCTTCACCTTGAGCCACTCCACCAGCTCTATTTTTGTGAAGGGTTTTTCGAGATAGGGCCTCATGAAACTATTTGCCTGGGCTGGCTTCAAACACGATCCTCTTGATCTCTGCCTCCTGAGTAGCAAAGATTAAAAGTATGAGCCACGGGCACCCGGCCATAATTATTATCCTAAAATGCTGTATACAATAGAAAATTGTTTTGTGCATTGCTAAACATTTTAAAACATTCTAACAATAAATGTTCTAAGTTTTTGTCATCTGTAGTTTGGATCCTTCTGTAACGCATTTACAATCAAACTCCTGGAAAGCATCTCTATCTGCAACTGCCTTCTGATGGGTGATTTCACTGGTTACTGTGCTATGCAACTACACCTCCCACTATTACGGACCTCTGAACAGACCTGAATACTAAAAGGCAGCTTGTCTTCCTCTGTGGCCACCAACAAACAGCAAGAGCCAGAGACTTCTGACTTACAACTACATCTATGCCTCGTGTCAACAGGGAGCAGCTAATGATGAAATACTACTCCCCTTTTCCCTAAAAGATTCCAGGGTCTGAAGGATGGATAGCAGTTAGACATAAGTGGTGGTCACAAAAGGGAAAAAAATAGGTTAAAAAGGGTGTTCCCTGATGGGAGAGAAATGATAAACAAGCCCATAATGAGGGGACTGATGTTCATCCTGCATAGGAGGACTCACTGGGGTCCCCAAGCTATGTGTGATACAATACTTAGAAATTATAGATGTGTGGATGTTTATACCATTGCTAAACAGATGTGGCGGGAATGTGTGACTTGGCAAAGAATAAACATAAAAGGTGGTAAGGAAGCAGATAAAAGGGGGAAGACCAACTGGGTTAAAACCAGGTAGCATTCAGGTAGACTTCACAGAGATGCCTGGAGTGGGATGACAAAATTACCTACTGGCAATAGTGGATCACTTCACCCGCTGAGTGGAGGCCCTCCCCCTCAGACTGCCACAGCAGAAGTGTCATCAAAGTAGTCTTAGAGTGGATTGGACCTAGGCTTGGTCTGGTGGAAAATAATGACTCAGACAGTGGGAGACAATTTATCTCAAAGATGTTAAAACAAACAATGGAGAGTTTGGACATTAATTGGGACTATCACTCCTTGGCATTCCCCTTCCTCAGGAAAAGTGGAAAGAATGAATCAGACTTTTAAGAAACAAATAACCAAACTGCCCTGGACCAAATGTCTCCCAACAGCTCTCCTTAGGATTAGGACAGCTCCAAGGAAAGATGTAGAACTATCGCCTTATGAAATGTTCATTGGGATCCCATACCTGGACAGAACTGCTGCTCTTCCTACAATGGAGACCTAAGATCAATTTTTAAGAAACTTTGTATTGGCCATCTCTTCTATCCTGTCTTCCTTTAAGCTAAAAGGACTCTTGCCCAGCCCCTGCCTCTTGAATTCACACTTCTTCACTTCCAACCTGGTAACCTGGAAAGACAAACTCCAACCCAGCTGGGAAGGCCCCTATCAAGTGCTCCTGACCCCTGAGATGGCTGGACAAACAACTGAAAAGGGTGGACTCATTATACTTGAGCTAAAATTCTGGTAAAAGAGGCCCAGGGAAAAAGGGGCTACAGACCATTGGAAAGTGTATGGGTCATTAAAGTTTATTTTAAAGAAAGTGCCAGAAGACCCATCCCTTAACTCCAACCATGGGCTCTCTCTCTCTCTCTCTCTCTCTTTCTCTCTCTCTCTCTCTCTCTCTCTCTCTCTCTCTCTCCCTCATTGCTCTAGCTTAGAAGGTTTATTATACAAAATGTAGCTCTGCCCATATTTTGACCATAGACAACCCAGTCACCCTAGACCAGAAACCTAAAGTAGCACCACAGGTATATGGATTAGGAGTAGATGCCTCAGGAATGGACCCTCTAAGGCCACTAACCCTCCAGTTGGTCATAAATACAACCTCATGCCCACTTGGTGCCAATAAAACCCTAGATACTGGTAGGGACTTTGATGCACCAAATACTGACCCAAAGAGAGTAGGGATAGTTGAGATAAAAGATTTAAGGCAGACTCTAGAAATAGAAAATGGGTTTGGTGATAGGAATGCCTGGGTTGAATAGTCAAATTTACTGTACAGGCTCTTAACAAGGGTGCTTACTCTGCAAGTGCTGCTGGACAGCCACACATACCAGTGGTTACAGATCCCAGAGGAATGCATTGCATGCTGGCTTTATACCAAGACAAGGATGCATGAGGAAACAAGACTTGTAAGAGTCTGTCTTTGCTCTTTCCCACTTTTTGGACATTAGACCCTAGGGTAATCCTCTCTCGTTAGGGAATGTAAACTATTCCTCTTGCCTCTGTAGGCAAGGGGCAGAATTCACTAGACTCGTGAAAGAACTGACAATTTGCACCAATGTCTTAAATGTTATAGGGTCAAGCATTGGCAATTACTCAGCTCTCCACATAGCCTTGGCTGACATCTGGTGGTATTGTGAGAAAAGGAACCTCTGTGACATATTACCATCCAGCTGGACTGGAACTTGTGCCCTAGTTCAATTGGCCATTCCATTCACCTTGGCATTCCACCAGGTACCCAAGCAGGATAAAAGTAATCACCAGGCACAGAGAGCAATAGCAGGGTCTTTTGACTCCAATATATACATTGACTCAATAGGGGTTCCCAGGGGGTTCCCCAGTGGATTTAAGACCTGCAACCAGATAGTCATTGGATTTGAGTCTGCACTCTTCTGTTGGTCCACTATTGATAAAAATGTGGACTGGATTAATTGCATTTATTATGATCTGCAGAGGTTTATCAATAAACCCAGGATTCTCTTCAGGGGGTAGCTAGGCAGTTGGATGCCACTAGCTGGATGGCTTGGGAAAACAGGATAGCACTGAACATGATTCTGGCAGAGAAGGGGGGAATTTGTTGGTAGGAAAATGTACCTTTATTCCCAATAAAGGTACAACATCTCCCAATGGCACAATCACAAAGGCACTCCAGGGACTAATGACTTTGGCTAATGAAAATGCCAGCATTGACAATCCTTCCACTGGATGGTTCCAGGGATGGTTTGGGAAGTGGAAAGGCTTAATGGCCTCAATTCTTACATCTCTCATCATTGTAGCTGGGATCTTGACAGCGATAGGGTGCTGTATTATCCCCTTGTGTAAGAAGATTAGCATAGAGACTAGTTGAGACAGCAATTAGCAAATAGATGCCCATGTCCTGTCAGCAGAATAATTTGCAATTATTAAAAACAAAATCAGATACACCCACCTATGATAAGGAAAGTCAACAAATTCTAGAGCAATTTTAAAAACGACACACAAAAGTGAAAATAAGACCAGTAAAAAGAAAACAGGAGGGAATTGTTAGAAATAACGTCAGTGGTGGTCCATTTTCAAAATATTTAACCCTAGCTGCTTACTAGCATATCATCTTGCAGATGTTGTGGGAGGCACAACTGATAAGGGATCTTATACTGGGTGGGGTAAATCACAATAGAGTGAGGGAATGGGTTACATGCCACAAAGCACATATCACATGGCGACCTTCCCGCCACAAAGGCAGATAACCACCTAAAGCCTGCTTCTAAAATTTGACCATTCCCAAGAGGCATGCTTTAAGTAACCCAATAGAAATTAGGCGACATCCCTGAAAAGAATGTAAACGCCATAGTACTCAGTCATTAGGAACCAGGAGAGGGACTTGTAAACTAGACAATATAATGCTTATTGTAACAGCTTCCAGTGTCTCTGCTCTTCAGGCACCCACCTCGCAAGGTTGTAAATAAAGTCTCACTTCCACTGTACTCCACAGGTCTCTGAGTCCATGGATAGGTGAGTGTGTTTCTCACATGGATAACCTGTGACAGGAGACAAAGCTACTCCCCTGCCAGATAGCAATGACTCTTAGTAACAAGGCCCAATCTGACCAATCCTGAGACAATGAACTACTGGACTACCTGTGGCCAACACTGACGACTACTTACAACCACTGAAACACACCTGTGACTAGAACTGTTTAGTAATTATGCATACCCCTGACCTGCTCCCAAACTTCCTCCCTCTATTTAAGCCTAAAGCACATGTATGTATGGGGAAGATAGGTTCAAGTGCTGCCTTGACTCTTAGGACAATGTACCCATGCTGTGCCAATTAACTCCCCTTTCTCTGGCTCCACCATTACTATCTCTATTTGGCATATTAGGTTAGTGGCCAGACCTGACCTATGAAACCCAGGAGTTTGGTCCTGTACCCTAAAGCTCCTGTAACATCTCGACCCAAGTGGGCCAAGTGGGCCAAGTGGAGGGAAGGACAGAGGATGTCAGAAACACAGGTAGGGCAGTACGCAGGCATGGAAGGACCAGAGCTCCGTGGTTCCTGGATGTCTGTGAGGAAGATTCTGCCATGTGTAGGGCTGAGGCCTAGATTAACACCTGGAGGAGGTAACTGGAAAGGGCCTGACAGCCCCAATCCATCAGGCTGGGTGAAGCAGGCAGGTGATTAGGAGATCAGGAGGAAGGCAGATGCTGTAAGACAGACCTAGGAATTCTGTCAGGTGAGAGCGGGATGGGCTTCTGGGCACACCTGGACACTCCTGCCCCTCCCTTGTATGGAGACTCCTGACTGCCAAATTTACACCAGACTCCAAATGGCAGTGAACTCAGCTCCAGAGCTGATCTTAATGAGTGTGTGCTGTAGATCTTACCTTCAGAAATAAGAGACAGGTATTGCCAAGCCACTCTGGCTGATGAGCCTTGCACAGCTTTTAAATTTTCCCTGCATCAAATCGCTAATGCTCCCTCGGGAATAGGAGTGGTTAAACCAAGAGATTATGCAAGTAACCCTGCACAACTTTCCTGATTTAGTAGACTCTTCTCTGGCGTCACAGGTCTGAGTCATAGTTGAGGAGAAGTAGGGGACTGTGTCCAGTCGAGCCACACCTCTGAAGGAGTTTGAATGTGGGGTATAGAGACCACAGACCAAGAACCATTCAGGAACCTGAGTCTTCCCAGACTTCACAATCATTCAGCTACCACCACACTGGCCTGAAACAAGATCAAGGCACAGATATGACAACAATGAAAACTGATCTAAGAAACCTGACAGAAAAAGGAGTTAGAAGCTTCTAGGTGGCCGCAGAGTTAGTTAGGCATTCACTGCCTGAGAACCCCAACTTTGTACAAGAAGTCGCTTTTGCTTTCAGGAAAGTTTTCCGAAGCTCGGCCCCCAGCGGTGGAGGCAGAGTGGAGAATTTCCTGTTGGGAGCCTGGACTTTGATTCTGCTTTTGCAAACCTTAGGCTCCAGAACCAACTCCAGAAACACATCATTGATGGCAAGATAGGTAAGGACTGTCGTCAACCACATTGACTTCAGACGGGACCGAATCGGGGGACCAAAATTCATAGGTCATTCAAGAAAAAAAAAAAAAGAGGGGGAGGAAGAATCTGAAGGTAGGAATGCCAATGGGAAAAGACACCGACCCGGGATGTGGGAGGGAAAAAGGTAGGGTGACAGACACTCCAGAAGAGCGCTTAAGAGGCTTGGGTTTCGGCCCAGAAGGCAGAAAATCCCAAGTGGAACTTTCACCCGGCTCATCCTGGTCCACTGCCCGCCGCCTTCCCCGCCCCTGTCCCGCCCATCAGCAGGCGTGGGGAGAAGCTGATTTCTTTTCTTTTATGAAAACAATTCCGGATGTTTGAGTTTTGTCTGCACGCGCGGGGGGGTGAGGGCGGAGGGGGCGGGAATGGGAGGGGCGCCCTCGGTACCTAAGTCTCGCGCGGGTCAGCCTGGTGGACACATTTTCCGTCGCCGGGCTGCAGGAGGCTTGGACTAGGAAAGCGGCACAGGAGAGGTGGAATCCCGGGAAAGGGAAGGGAGGGGGGAGGCGGGACGAGTGAGCGATCGGGCACGCGGGAGTCGCTGCTGACACCTTCCGCCCCACCGCCGTTTGCGGGGAGTGGGGTCAGGCCGCGGGGACCCGGGAGTGACCCCGAAGGGATCTATGAGAAGATCTGGAGGCTGGGGACGGGGATGGGAAACCAAGGGAGGAACTGCTTGGAGATGCGAAAGTTTCTGAAACTTTTGAAATTTGCCAGCAAAAAGTAGAGCGATGCCCGCGCCCTAGCGAGGACGCTCAGGTTTGTCTCCTCGCTCCCAGGCTCCGCGGCGGACACCGGCTTGCGCCCAAAGTGCAGAAGAAGCCATGGCGCGGGCCGCTGTGGCCGTCCTCATTCATTCCCTGCTTCTCCTACGGTGGAGCCAGACCGCTGCAGCCGGTGAGTTCCCGCGGTCCATCTGACTGGGAGTGGACGGACGCTGGGACAGGCCGTTCCGGACAGGACCCCCGAGCCTTGGTCCTTCCTTGGTGCCTTGCCATCCCCGGCATGCGCCTTGCCAGAGGCGCGCTGGGTTCTCCCTGAATCCACCCCTGCCCCCGCCCCTCCCCCGCTCCCGCCCCGCCCGGGCCTGCAGGGAGCTGAAAAGTGAAGAAGTTAGCAGCAGAAGAGTGGGACTGGGGACTGGGCGAAAGGGACAGGGAAGCTAAAAAGGCAATCAGGAATCTCGGGCGACACCCCCCCACCCCCCGGCCTCACTGCCATCTGCAGTAATGGGACTAGAATCACCTGGCCCGGATGTGATGCGGCACAGGGGATGGATCCCACAGGAACTGCCCAGACACCCTGACTCCACCAGGCCCCACTGATCTCTGTAGACTTCCTCCCTGCCACGGGCCCTCCAACATAGCCAGGGCTTTTTGCCCTGCTACTTCCTCCCGCACTTGCAAACAGATCACACTATAGGAACCCAGGAGATCACCCAACTTCTCCGTGACTTAGCCCACCACAAACCTCCCTCTTCAATGCCCATGTAACCCTGGCCCTTCTCTAACTTCCTGTCGTCCAAGGGGCCCTAACCCCTCCTCCCCACCGCTGGCACCATGTGTCCCTGCCTGAGGATGCACATCCCCACCTCAACCACAGAACCTAAAGCAGGAAGAATGGGGCACATGTCCCCACATAAGCCCCTAGCATGGTGCGGAGTAGGGGCGTCTGTAGACTCCTGCCCCTGAATCCTCTGCCATCTGCTTTACATCTGGGGAGACAGCGACCTACAATGGTATTAATTAGATAGGACTCAGTTGCTTTTTCTGTAAAGAGCAGACTGAATAGTTTCATCTTTGGGGGCCACACAGCATCTGTCTCTGTATCAGGTACTCAACTGTCCTTAGTGTGACAGCAGCACATGACAACATGCAAATGATTGAGAGACCAGATGTGGCCACTCTTCCAGTTTTCTGACTGGATTCCGTACATCCAGTGTCCCATTGCTGGTGCCTGTTGCCAGGGCATTGTCCCGTCATGGTGCCACAGTTGTATGTTTCACAGTCAGCAAAAACTCCTATGCTGCCTGTGGTTTGGCATGGACTGGAGGTGACAGCATGAGATCCTGTTATTTGGGGCCCACTGCTCCCTCCTTGGCTGTCTCATGGATTCTTTGGTCCACAAGGGCCAAAAGAGACACTCCCTGAAGCCACAGGTGTGCACCAAGGGTGAGGTGGCACCTTCTAATTGAGGGTCATCTTGGTCATGTCCTCCAGGATGAGATAATTGGTTTTTTGACATTTTTATTAGTATATATTAACTGTCCAGGAGTGACTTATTGTGACATTTACATATGTGCTTACAAGGTATCTTAATCAGATTGACTCCCTCCATCATTCTCTCTCATTCCCCCTTCTTAGAACAATTTCAACAGGTTTCATTGCAAAGTATTTTTTTTGCCCTCCTTCACCCTCTCTGCTTACTCTCCCCCCTTCCAACTGGTACTCACCCCTGGACAGAACCTGTTTTACCTTCCTGTCCTTGATTTTTTAAGTGTGTATTGATTGTTCGAGGGGGTTCACCATGGTATTTCACACATGCATATTGCACTGGAATCAGATTACCCCTCTATTACTCACTCTGTCTTTATTGCCCTGCTCCTCTGTTATTCAACAGCTCTCAGTGCATTTTGCTATACCATCTTCACACACAGATGCAACATATTTTGATATTAGTCACTCTCTAGTGGTATTATTTTAAGTGTATTTTCAGATGAGAGGCCTTGCCTTTCCTTACTGGGTTAGCCATGCACAAGTGACTTGCTAGCTATGACCCTGCTACATTTCCTCATTTCTGGGAATCTTGCCTATCTGAGCCCGCCCAGCCTATCTACTTATGACCTAGTGGAGAAGCACCCAGCTCATCATGGCCCCCGAGCCTGCGTGGTCACTTATGTCCTAGGACAAAGGCCCATAGCCAAGGGCCCAGGACCATGCCAGAAGCTGCCTTAAAATGCTATCCAGTTCCCCAGTGCCCGTGGCACAGGCTTCTAGACACTAGGAGTCCGTGTTCTCATTCTCCACTTAGGAACTTCCATAACTCCACACTGCACGACTTCCTAGTGCAAGTGCCTTCGTATCACGGGTGGTCCTGAGTCCCAGGGCCCTAGTGGCAGTTTCAGCCACACTTGTCATTCACATATTGTCTATGGCTGATTTCAAGCTGCAAGAGCAGAGTTGAGTAGTTAGAACAAACGATCTTGCCTGCAAACCCTTAAATAGTTACAATGTAGCCATTCTCAGCAGGTTCTAGGAGCCCTAAGGTGGGGTGAGTGAGCCAGAAAGACTCCTGGCACTTGCTATGGGAGTAAAGGGAGCTTCCTTATTTGAACCTGGTCTCTCCTCCTAGGAATGGACTCTGTCAGTGTGAGAAGTGATTCAGTTGGGGAAACTGGCACAGCAACCCAGCTTTTAATGGATGAGAGCTTTATCATCCTGTCATCTGTCCCTGTGTTTGTCTTTAAACATTCAAATCCAACAATATCTAGGTTTGTTGCACATGTATTTGACTCAAGGATCTGTGTGTTCTATTAGTCATGGACGTAGCCCTCTGGGAACCAGGCCCCAGGCCGCATCCACCTTTCTAATCGCATGGCCATTGTACCTTCCATGTCTGATTCCTGAGCACTCTACCTGGGGTCTTTATGTTGGCATTTTCTGCCCTGTGTTTACTGGGAGCCCAATTCAGGAATACCGTCTTCTACCACCAGCTCCAGCCTTAAGCTCTTGACATCACTGACCTCCTGACAATGCTGGTGCTGCTCTCACTGGGCATCCTTTCTGTGCTTGGTGAACAAGAGTTCACCATGGAGCTGAGTGGACTCGACGTTTCTCTGAACATCTTACATATTCTGTCCACTGAGGCACATGCACTCTCTGAGCCTAGGGACCTCCCCTTTACTACTACATTTAGAGGTTTTGGATTTTCTACTTAATGCAGTGCGGGCCATCCTCTGACCTGGTTCCAGGAAGCCATCCATGTAGCTCACTGGCATTATCTTCAGAACACTTTGGCTATTCATTGTCTGCTGAAAGTCCTGTGTGTCCAGGTGGACTCTAGGCCCCCAAGAGGACAGTCAACAGAGGATTCTATGCTGCTTGTGGCTTCTGGGTGGACTGGAGGTGATAGGAGGGAGTCCTGTGGTTTTGGGCCCACTGTAAAGGATGTTTTGCTGTCCAGTGAATTTGCTGGTCCATGTGGGCCATAGCAGATACTACCTGAAGCTGTAAGTGTGGCTTCTTCTGAACATTGTCCCACAAGAGCCCAGGACTCTGCTTATTGTAGCTGCTCTGCAAAAATGTTTGTCAAAAGGCAAGTCACCCCTGAAATAAATTTTACCTTAAAATTTTGTTTATTGAATAGTTAGGGCCAAATAGTAAATATTTATCATCTAGAAGTTTAATATCCATTTGAGAAAATCATATACAGAAGTAGATATAAAAAATAATATGTTAATTTCATTATTAACCATAATTATTTATCAATGGGATAGTGTGTGCCTTTTGGGAGGTATACAACTTCCCAAACCTGAATTCAGATTGGACACTGACACTCTCATTGCCTATTTCTTTCTTTTTTTTTTATTCATATGTGCATACAAGGCTTGGGTCATTTCTCCCCCCTGCCCCCACCCCCTCCCTTACCACCCACTCCGCTCCCTCCCTCTCCCCCCCACCCCCTCAATACCCAGCAGAAACTATTTTGCCCTTATTTCTAATTTTGTTGAAGAGAGAGTATAAGCCATAATAGGAAGGAACAAGGGTTTTTGCTGGTTGAGATAAGGATAGCTATACAGGGAGTTGACTCGCATTAATTTCCTGTGCATGGGTGTTACCTTCTAGGTTAATTCTTTTTGATCTAACCTTTTCTCTAGTTCCTGGTCCCCTTCTCCTATTGGCCTCAGTTGCTTTTAAGGTATCTGCTTTAGTTTCTCTGCGTTAAGGGCAACAAATGGTAGCTAATTTTTTAGGTGTCTTACCTATCCTCACCCCTCCCTTGTGTGCTCTGGCTTTTATCATGTGCTCAAAGTCCAATCCCCTTGTTGTGTTTGCCCTTGATCTAATGTCCACATATGAGGGAGAACATATGATTTTTGGTCTTTTGGGCCAGGCTAACCTCACTCAGAATGATGTTCTCCAATTCCATCCATTTACCAGCGAATGATAACATTTCGTTCTTCTTCATGGCTGCATAAAATTCCATTGTGTATAGATGCCACATTTTCTTAATCCATTTGTCAGTAGTGGGGCATCTTGGCTGTTTCCATAACTTGGCTATTGTGAATAGTGCCGCAATAAACATGGGTGTGCAGGTGCCTCTGGAGTAACCTGTGTCACATTCTTTTGGGTATATCCCCAAGAGTGGTATTGCTGGATCAAATGGTAGATCAATGTTTAGTGTTTTAAGTAGCCTCCAAATTTTTTCCAGAGTGGTTGTACTAGTTTACATTCCCACCAACAGTGTAAGAGGGTTCCTTTTCCCCACATCCTCACCAACACCTGTTGTTGGTGGTGTTGCTGATGATGGCTATTCTAACAGGGGTGAGATGGAATCTTAGCGTGGTTTTAATTTGCATTTCCTTTATTGCTAGAGATGGTGAGCATTTTTTCGTGTGTTTTTTGGCCATTTGAATTTCTTCTTTAGAGAAAGTTCTGTTTAGTTCACTTGCCCATTTCTTTATTGGTTCATTAGTTTTGGGAGAATTTAGTTTTTTAAGTTCCCTATAGATTCTGGTTATCAGTCCTTTGTCTGATGTATAGCTGGCAAACATTTTCTCCCACTCTGTGGGTGTTCTCTTCAGTTTAGAGACCATTTCTTTTGATGAACAGAAGCTTTTTAGTTTTATGAGGTCCCATTCTTAGTTGCTGTGCTGCTGGGGTTTCATTGAGAAAGTTCTTACCTATACCTACTAACTCCAGAGTATTTCCTACTCTTTCCTGTATCAACTTTAGAGCTTGTGGTCTGATATTAAGATCCTTGATCCATTTTGAGTTAATATTGGTATAGGGTGATACACATCTCATTGCCTATTTCACACAGATTGTTTACAAAAGTATTTGAGTTTCATCATAGCAAGTGTTGAAAACACAGATGGTAGACTATCCCAAGCAATGTTCCATAGTCCAAATGTTGAAGTTTGAAATACTTTGAACTAGTGCTACCTCTGGTGTGCAACAGGGAGCACTGCATACCTTTCAGCTGTCTCATCTTCCCCAGAGTGTTTCAGAGACTGTGTCCAGAGCCTGTGGGCACAGATTGGACATAGACTAAAGAGAGGGCCAAGGACCTGGAGACTAGTGGAAGTTGAAGGGTCTATGGAGAGCATGGGATGGTCTTCGTGGGGGTGGGCAGTTTCTTCCACCTTGCTGTCAAGATGTAATCTTGTCCAAAAGCAAATGGATGGTCTCTGGTGGCCCAGAGGTTCAGACCTTTTGAAAAGATTTCCCTCTTTTTGTTATAATAAAAGCCACTGAACACTTGTTCATCCCAGAACTAAGGAGAACAAGGAGAAATGTCTGAATGAGGAGCTATCCAAGGACTTCAGAAAGATCTCACAATGAGTCTACATTTACTGGAAGGCAACCCCTTAGGTAACAGGTTGGTGACCAAGATGGGAGGATGTGACCATTCCCAAGATGTCCCTACAGTGTGTGTGTGTGTGTGTGTGTGTGTGTGTGTCTGTGTGTGTGTGTTTGTGTGATAACACACATGTATAAATAGTGAATTTCCTGGTTGATTTGTTGTGAATGGAGACACGGACACAGGGAAATAGGGTTTCCTATCCAGCCTTCCTTTCCTGTGTTACCTGCTTATGATCCTGTAGAGACATCACCACCCCACTAACCCATGTCTCATTACCCTGAACTTATTTTCCCCAAATCTACGTAATACAAAACCATCACAAAACTAAGCCAAATACTGAAGCTAACATAAACCCAGGGGCCCTGGCGCTCACAGATCTTAGGTGACTGTGCAAGGCACTCCCCACTGATCTCCTGCATTATGGCAATGGTCCAGGGCACATGGGAAAATCTTTTCCTCATATCTTTTTCAACCCCTACTCCACTGGCAAACGACTCTGCTTTTAAGTGCTCCATCTGGATTCTGACTTTTTGTGTGTGTGATGCCAAGGATTGGACCCAAGGCCTCACAAGTCCTAGGCAAGTGTCCTACCACTGAGCAACACCTCCAGCCCCTGGATTGTGACTGCTGTTTCTGCTGTGTCCAGTCTCCCTCTCTGCCCACGGGACCAGCCCTATGAAGACAAAGACGTTAGCATTAGTATAACCCAAGTTGAGGTACTAACCTACCTATAACACAGCTCCTAACTCAAAATCCTCTATCACAAAAAAAATAACTCCCAAGGATTCTTCCGTCCGCTGTAGAGTCCTAATTCAATGAAGTGGGATGACACGTGTAACCTTTAGAATATAATGAGGGTGTGGAATGTGACTTCCAAAGCTAGATCTTAAAAGGAAACAGGCTGTTCTGTCATAAGGACACCCAGAGAGGCTGGGTGGTGCAGGCCTGAGCCCTCCTGCCCACAGCCATGAGTGAGCCAGCTTGGAGGTTGATCCACGGTTCCATGAAACTGGGGATCATCTAGATCTAGCCTCCTTGCTTTCCATCACCAGGCAGCAGACCACATGTAGCAGGGAAGCAGCATTAAAGGCTGCATATCTGCTGATGGGATGGAACCTCTTTGTCTCTGCTGTGATCATGATTACAGGTGATAGAACTTTTCTCCTTGCTGGAGAGGATGGGGCCATCGACCACATTGTCCACCATGCTCTTTAAACGCCCAAGACAGGAAATTCTCAGTGGGTCCTTGTCTGACCTTCTTCCTCTCCATAACTGCATCTCATGGATGCCTCCCACCCAGACACTGTGGGAGGGTGTCCCAAGTCTCCCTGACTTACAGTTGCTCCTTGTTTTGAAGTCCCCTGAGTAGCCCATCTCAACCAACAAGCCATCACTCAAGGTGGTGCCTGGCTATAACTCTCCAAGACACAAGGAATGACAAAATTGATTTCTTCTCCGGTGCCACACAGGAAGAGTCACTGTCACACATAATCTCCACAGTGGATTTAAGGCTTGCAAGAGCTGTTGGTTTATCCTGTGGCTACAGCTGTCAGTCTTTTGTCACCAAGGCTGCCTGGCTCACCTTGCAGTTTTGGCTTCAGTTTCCTCTCCCCCCGAGGGAGGAGGGCTGGAACTGCAGTCCATTTCCTACTTTTCTCTGCGTAGCGTTTCTCATTCACTGTGTTTTTCAGCTGTCCTTTCTCCTTGTTCATGCTTCCCAATGTTCTTCCTCTCTTTCTCTCTTCAGAATATAGTCTGTCCTTTGTGCTCCAGAATTTTCTCATTCACATAGTTGCATGGAAAAAGCTTCTAATCTGCCATATTACCTTAAATTTGTCATGTCTTCTGTTGTCACTACTGCTGCCAAAGAAGCCTGGAAGACTAGGAGCCATAAGTATTTTTGGATGCATGAACTGATGGAGGAAGAAGGAGGAATTGATACTTCATGCTGATTGTGCACACATGGATATCTCCTTTTCATGATGAAGTGACAGTGTGGTTTAGTAGACGGAACCCAGAGATAATTTGAAACCAAGTTCACTGGTGGCGGGAGGGGAGGGGAGTAGGGGGAGAAAGGGCAGATAGCCTAAGGCACTAGCAAGGTACTGTGCTCACATGTGACAGCTCACATGAATTTGCCATGTGTCCCATGATACCTCCTTTTGCATTCTGTTGAAAGTGCTGTCTGATCAGCTAACTTTTCAGTACAGGAGGACAGACCCTGTCTTGTATAGCAAACCTCAGAACTGGATAGAACTCATTAAATTGCTTGTGAAATGCATCCTCCTGGTAACACTATGTGCAACCAACCTCAGACAGTTTCAGGTGGTACACAAGTAAGGATCTAGAAGTTTGAAAGGGGCCCAGCATGAACACTCCTCCCTCTGCCAGCATTCCCTTCAGAGGGTGACTGGAATCAGAACGTTGGGTCCCAGTGGCCCTCTTCTGCCTGTCCTGGAACTCACCTGAGTGATTCTCTTACAGCTACTCATCATCTTCTCCTCAAGTTCACTGTCAAGTCTCAGTCGAGACCTCTACAGCCCTGGTGTGAAGTGCTGGGCTCAGTGGATGAACAGCATGTCCTTAAATACGATAGTGACAGCAACAAGGTCGAGCCATTGAGTCTACTGATAAACAAATTAAATGGCACCAAAAATTGGACAGAATTGACTCAAACCCTGGGAGACATAGGGCGAGAGCTCAGAATAATCCTGCTTGACATCAATGGTACAGAAATAAGTACAGATGGTAAGTATGGGAAGGGGTGCAGAGACAGAGACAGTCAGCAAGAGAAAGGAAGGGCAGAGCATGTACAGAGGGGTTTGAGATGGCTTTGTGTAAAAGAACTAAAGGCTGCCACAACCCTGGAGGCACATGGTGCTTAAAGGGCAAGAAAAGAAAAGTCAGGGAGAAAACAATACAGGCCCCTAAATGTGCAGAGAAACACTGACCTTTTGGGAGGTGATGAAGCTGTCAAGTGGAGGATGAAGGATTTGTTTGGGTTACAGGTCATCCCACCTTGCAGGCCAGGATCATTTGTCAGCATGAAGGAGAACAGTGCATTGGTGCATTCTGCCAGTTCGGCATCAACACAAAGATATTCTTCCAATTTGATGCAATGAACAACATCTGGAACGTGACTGATCCTGTATCCAGTGGGATCAAGCACAAGTGGGAGCATGACAGGGAACTGGGGAATTTTCTCAGGAGGATATCCATGGGAGATTGCAGTCACTGGCTCAAGATATTCTTGAAGGAATTGTATGGTAGGTTGTAGGATGGGAAGAATGTCTAAACTTCTCTCTGTGTGGATGTCAGCAAGTGTGTGCAAAGGAAAACTTGATGGAGACTAAGTGATTGATTTCTTTTGGTGTTCCTGTCTGGAGAGATAGTAGTGGCCATAAGAATTTATCACTATCTTTCCTTTCCCATTTTACCTCCATCCTCCCTTTCCCATCTCACTTACTGATGTTTTTTCCTCTATATAAGAGCTTCCTTCTCTATTAACCAATGACTCAGTCACCAAATGTTCTATTAATGGGTTCCCAGTATATATGCATCATTATAAGCTTCTGGGGTCTTTTCTCCCTGGTTATTGTTGTCTTTCAACCAGATCCAATGTCACTTGTTATGAAGACTTCACCAATTTCCCCAGTCATCACTACACACCACCCATCTGGTCAACTTAAACCGAGTTCTACCCACAGTAAGTATGTCAAATTCTATGAGAATTGGATGGGCATTTGCTTCCCTCATAGAGATATGAGCTCCATGAGTACATGGTACAACCCGTATCATGTCTGTACAGCAAGACATGGTAGAATAAGTGTCAAATGAGTCAGGAAATATATGGTCCCATGGGCTTCCTGGTGCTAAGAAAAATATGTTTTTAGATTTGACATGGATTTTGCTTTTTGTTTTAGATCTGCCATCTAAGAGCCCAGCTGCCATCTACTCTCCATTGATCCTGGTTATTTCATGTGTCTTCAGTGGTCTTCATCTTCTTTCCTAATTGACATTTCAGCATGGACTTTTGAAGGAGATCAGGTGGCATAGAAGTTATGGAGCAGTCTGGCTGCTGCCTCTTGGGAAAGTCTTAGTCTGCTGAGAACTTGAGGGAGCCATCCACTGGTCTCATCCAAGCCTCTGTTCACCAATGTATCTCTCTATGGAAATGATGCCCCTTCTTTTCTGGACCCCAACCCCCTTCACTCCACAGTAGGGTTTGGAATGAGTGTTGTTGTGGTAGAGGAGGCTAGCATAGGCAGCACAATGGTGCAGTGATAGGAGGGACAATACAGGGTGTCCTCCTGAGGTGGTACAGGGTCTATAATCTGGAAAACCTGGGTGAAATGTTATCTCCTCAGGATCCTACCAGGGGATCCTACCAGATCTTTTATCAAAATATTGTCTGCTCCGTAAGGATCACATGATGGATTCATAGTTGGTTGCATTATTTGGAGGTGATGGAAATTAGAAGATGAGACCTAGCTGAAGAAAGTAGATCACTAGGGGTTTGCCCTGTCAAGATATACCTTGTTCCCAGCCTCTGCTAATCTCTCTCTCTCTCATTCTCTCTCTCTCTCTCTCTCTCTCTCTCTCTCCTTCCTGGTCACCATGACTAGTGAACTTTGCTCTGTCATGCTTTTCTGCCATGATGCTGTACTTTGCCACAGATCAAAAACAATGAAGCCAGCTGACAATGAACTAAAACCTCTGAAGTCCTGAGCCAAAACAAATCTTTCTTCCTTTTAAGTTGTTTATCTCAGGTATTTCACACAACACTGAAAATTCTAACACAAAAGGAATATTATTCAGCCACAAAAGGGAGGATATTGTACAGCAACATGGGTGATCTTCATGAGGTTATGGTAGTGAAATAAGCTAGAAACAGAAGGATACATACCTTGTGACCTCACCTATTTGCTGGGTCCAGAAAAGTCAAACCCACGGAAACAGAGAACTTTAAGTTATAAGATGAATGTAATATATATAACATATAACATGGTGACTCCAGTTGTTAATGATTTGTATTTATGTGGAATTTGCTATGAGGGTAGATCTGAAATGTTCTCGGCATATGACACACATGTTACCTGTGTGTGATGATGGATGTATTACTTGCTGTAACTATGGCAATCATACACAATATATGTATAACAAACCATCATGTTACACACATTAAATACATTTTTATTAGTTAATTATATTTCAATAAAGTTGAAACAACAAAACCAGGGGTGATAAAAAAAAAAAAGTTGTGAAATGACAAAATCATGAGCTAAAATCTCCATGATGTGATGTGTCAATATCTCAGAGAAGATAATACTATCCAGCAGTTATGGAGCCTGCATTCCAGGTGTGCCATTGTGTTTTCAATGCCTTGAATGGTGGCGCAGTTATTTTTAGTCTACAGGTGAGTGATCTGGAGATTAAAGAGGCTTGGCGACTTGGTCACCATGGTCACACAGTGTCATGCCTGGCGTTGTGCTGTATTTAGTAGGATGAGAAGCATGAGAGATATAATGGAGAATTTAAAGGACTATGACTTTGGGAGAAGGGACAGACCTCTGGAGCATGCAGAGAGACAAATATTTAAAGCTGAAAAACAGCTTATAGCTGGACATCAGTGGGTCACGCCTATAGTCCTAGCTACTTGGGAGGCTGAGGTCAAAAGGATTGAGGTTCCAGGTGAGTCCAGGCAAATATTTGTGCCTGAACTCCAAAATAACCAGAGCAAAATGGACTGGAGGCGTGGCTCAAGCAGTAGAGTCCCTGAGTTCAAGTTCCAGTCCCACATAAATTAAAAAATGAATGAATAGATGATAGCAAGTATAAGAGAAAATGTTCTAATGAATACTAAACACTGTTCAGAGATGGAATGAGGTGCAATATATTGCATTATCAGCCTGTGAAGTGGGGATAGTTTTGGCATGTGCTATTTAAGTGTGTTGGAAATAAATAAGTCAATGTTTGGGCAGAGCTCAGAACAGATTGTAAGTTCTAATGTAGAACTCTTTATAAGTGTTTCTTTAATTTGAAGGAATTGACAGACATGTTGAAGCCAAGCTGACACTGGACCTTGCCTTAGTCGATGTAGAAGTTTTCAGGATTTCCTACAGTCCCTTACCACCCTGCTCTTGAGAATGGCCTTTTGCTCCATCCTTAATGTGGGTTGGGAAGGCAGTGCCCACAGCCATGTTTGTACCTCATGATCTCTGCACCTCAGTTAACTGCCCCTGGGTACATAGGACCAAGCTACATTTATAAGAGGGTCTTATCTCAGTTTCTGTGCATTGCTGGACTTGAGGTATGGAGGGCAGAAAATACCATGTCTTGAAAGAAGGACAAACGTTATGTATGTGCAGAGAGAAGTGGAGAGCTAGCTTTAGAAGAGGGAAGCAGCAACTGAGAGATAACTGCCTGGCTACTGAGTGGTCCACCTCCCATGGTCCAGGACCTTCTGAGACTCAGCCACCCCCTCTCCCTGACTGTGAGACAACACACATGCTTAACTTTTGTGACCCTTTTTCTTTAAACCCATCCCAAGTGGTTTTCTGTTCTTTGCAATCCTTAACTAGGACAAACCCAAAGCTTCCACTGCCATGGTTAAAGTTCATGTAAAGAATTCCAAGTGGATGCTCAGGGGAGCCCCTGGGGACCAGATGCATCAGGCAGCTGCTGTCTTCACCCTCTATGTCCAGGACTATACCTACCTGGTTCTCTACCTACTCCTGAGCACCCCATTTGTCCCCTGTGATGACCAGCTTCTCTGCTCTACTGCCCCCTTTCATGTAGCCCTGAAGATCATCTGAGTTCTCAGCTATACCTCTCTCACTAAATCCTCTTCTTCCTCGATCCTGTTTCTTATAATCTGACTGGCTCAATTTGACTGACATAGTGGCTAGGGTTGGGGACACTTGAGAACTGAGGCTGCCAGAACAAACTCCAAGAAAGGGATGTGGAGGAGGAGGAATCTTAGTGAAATGGCCACTTGGCTAGAATGGTACAGAGGACATTTAGGCTTCAGCTGGCTGCACAACGTATAATCTTGGGGAGGCTCTTTCATTTCTGTGTACTGTGGTTTTCTTATAAAATTAAAAAATTAGACTAGCTCTGTGTGCTTGGTTGAAGAGGACCTTCTACCATGGAGGAGAACTCTTCTTTGGTTAAGAGTATTTGAGTAGCTCTGCTCCTCTGCTAGAACCTCCTAACAAGCCCTCAAGAAGTGAGACTAGAAGTAATGACATTGCCTAGCATTTACTGAGCTTCTACTGTGTCAGATGCCCTTCTCAGCACTCCATGTGCACTAATTCAGCTTATTCAATGCCTATGAGGCATTTAAGATGGTCATTATAGACTAAAGTTTTTAATTCCCTAAATTCACCTTAAAACTTAATCCTCAGTGTGAAAGTGTATGGAGATGAGGACTTTGAGAGATGGTTAGGTCATGAGGATGGCATGCCTTTGAATGGGATTAGTGTCCTTATTAAAGACACCCTAGAAAGCTCCCTCACCCCTTCCACCATGTAAGGACATAGGAAGATCACCTCAGAGCTTAGAAACAGGCCCTCACCAGATGACTAATCTTCCAGCACGTTCATCTTGGATTTCCTAGCATCAGAACTGTGAAAAATAAATTTCTATTGTTTATAAGCCATTCACTCAATGGTATTCTATCACAATGGCCCAAACTAAGACAGTCAGCATCTCATTCTAACATTCAGCAAATTGACCTGCAATGTGCAAACCTCAGGTTGTTCAACCTTTAGCCCAAATGGTCTGATGAGAAACCAATCACCATCTTCCCAGTCCACAATCTGACATTTTTATCCTCCCGGAAAAATTTTTCTATCCACTACTAATGTCAGGATGTGTAAGCTTCCAAAACAAAACTAAAAGAGGAATCAGCCCAAATCTCCCCATAATGTACAGTGAATAAAGCTTGCTTTTATAGCTTTATTATCTGACTTTGTTTCCTAATTGTACCTCCTTGTAATCCTAATCCTGTCTCCCTACTCAACTCCATGCCAGTTGCATCACAAGGTTTTTCCACCTGGATGTTGGGAACATGAACTAACTATTCCCAGACCTGTGCAAACTCAGAAGTTGTTGAGCCTGCTTCTTCCCAGTGGTTCTCACTCCAGTCTCAGTAGTTTCCTTATGTACTCAATCAACACTCAGATGATGAAGGCCCGTTCTGCAGATCACCAGTCCTCTCTCTTTCTACATCATTCTCTCCTCACTGGCATTCTGCCCTGTGTATCAAGCCACCTTGGTCTCCCTAAACTCTCAGTTCTGTCTCCCCACTCAGAGAGAATGCCAGGCTTTCTTTGGGCTCCCCTATCTATGCTGCAGCTTGGAAACCCTCTTCAGGCAGTAAGCAAGGCAGTCACAAAGCTCAGCTCTTTTGTCTCCCTTCTCCCAGTTCTGTATTACCATTGTTTCACACATTTTTCCCCAGATTTTTCATTTGTGATTGCAGGGTAAACCCAGTCCCTGTTAGTTCATTATAACTGAAGCAGAAGTAAAAACCTGTTTTTTAAAAAATCTTTTAAATGGTTTACTATAAGCTAATTGTAAAAAAAAAAATCAACTGATAATGAAGTCTCATAAAGTACTATTGTGAACAATCACTTTCAGGACCTCTATCTCATGCACCAGAAATAACCACTGCCACTGGGAAACAAACATACGCCATTTCTACTTTTCTCAAAAAGATTTCATTGTGCGGGCAAGAATGTAGGTTGTGTGTACATCTCAAAACCTTTATGAAAGCCATATGAAGTTATGAATGTGAAAACGGAAAACTTTGAAACCATAAACAATTGCTAAAATTATATCATATTATCACATGTTTACTTTAAATACTAATAGTTATTGAAATAACTAGTCTTTAAGTTTGATGATACTTCAGTGCCTTTGGGGCAGTATTAACATTTGAACTCAGGGTCTCACCAAGTGCTCTACCACCAACCCATGCCCCCAACCCTTTTTGCTTTAGTTTATTTTTCAGATAGGGCCTCACACTTTTGCCTAGGGCCAATCTCAGATCATGATTCTCCCACCTCCACCTCCAGAATAGCTTGGATTACAGGCCTGTATCACCATACAAATCCTTGTTTTTGAGATGGGGGATCTTGCTAACTTTTTTGCTTGGGCTTACCTAGAACAGTGATCCTCCTATCTCTGCTTCTCAGTAGCTGCGATTACAAGCATGAGCCACCATACCAGCCCCCTCAGGGCCATTTTTATCACAAGTGAAAACTTCCATAATAAACCTACTTGAGTTTCCCAAGGCCTATGGCAAAAAAAGAATCCTTATATTGCTTCAAAGTCATCTTAAAGTAGCTACAGTTGTGTGGGATAAATATCCCGTAAGTGAAAGAAGCTCTAGCTCCAAAGTAGTATAGTCCAGACATAACCTTTAGGGCTAAGAGGCCATTTCTTTCAGCCTCAAAGTCACTCATTACATCCCCCCTCAAAAAACTTCATAGTTTCTCCCCATGATAGAATGACAAGAAACATTGGGCTTTTTTTTTTTTCTTTTCTTTTCTATTCTATTTTTACCTTCTAATTCTACCTCCTACTCTGTTCTGGGATGGCAAACAGTGGAGTGGGTTCCTAAATGTCAAAAGAGGAAAAAGAGCAGAGGGTCCTACTTTTCTATCTTATTATTCTTTCTCTCCTAACACACACACACAGACACACAGACATTTAACAATGTCCAGCATCCAGGCAGAAATTTCTGGATATGCTAAAAAAAAAAAAACAAGAAACTGTGACCCATTATCGGGAGAAACCGACTTAAAAATAAACAACACACAGAAGCCGAAGCTGGTCACTTATGGGTAGGACTCTAAGGTGTTTCCCCATTTTCTTATACCTTACATCATTTAAGACACACATCCCTGATTTTATATAACCTAGCAGCTATAGAGGGCTCTCCTTCCTAGGCTGCAGAAATTGCTCACCAGGTCCCCATAATTGGCTGGGTTCCTATTCTTAGTTACATTTGTGGAAATCTGAGAATGTGGCTCCTGGTTTTTATATCTTCAAACAAACAAAATTTCCTTCACATTTCTGCTCCCCAAACCCACGTCCCCAAGCACATCTTGGGACGTTAATGTGGAAACAGGGTCTCTGGACCGGAAAAACAGATGATGCAATCTGGTGGTTCCCTTGCTGTGCACATCCCTTCTCTGGAGCAGTCCTCCAGAAGTCAGAAAACCCTTCCATCCCACTCACTCCGTCCCCCACCCAGTGCCCTGCTCCTGTGAGCTGTCACCCTGGGCAGGTCTGCTTGGTTAATGAAGCCTGCAAGGCCCAAACATTAACCCTGGGCAGGGCCACAGTAAGGGAGGATGTGGGGGTGGGGACCATCACAGAACCTACTCCTCTGCTCTCCGCCCAGCTCTTCTGCCTGAAAGGAGCCAGCGCAGGGCCCGGGGGGCGGAGCCACGACAATCCCCGCCCCCTGGCGCGGCCCCGCCCCCCGCGCGATGCCGCTCGCGCCGCCGCCATTGTGCTCTGTCCAGGTGCTGATCCAAGCCTAGGCCAGCTCGTCTCCACCTAGCGCACCCAGCTCGGAGCAAACCGGAGTCGGGCGCCCAGCAGCCTCCCGGAAGGCCCGGCCCGCTATGTCTCCAGCTGCTGTAGTGGCGGCCGGCGCCGGCGCGCCCGCGGCCTCGGGGAAGCAGCCGGGCTCCTGGGGCGCCGCGCTCTGAAACCGGGCCTAGCGCCAGCCGCGGCCGCCCGCCCGCCTCCCCGACTTCCTTCCGCACTCGGCCCGTCCCCGCGGCGGGCCACCATGGCCTGCGCCACCCGGGACGGCGCGGGCTCCGGGCGCCGGCGGCCGACGCGACACCGGGCGCTGCGCGGGCTGCTGCTGCTCTGCCTGTGGCTGCCGAGCGGCCGCGCGGCCGGGTCGCCCGCGGCGCCGCCGTCCGAGCTCTCGGGCGTGGAGCAGCTGCTGGAGGAGTTCCGCCGGCAGCTGCAGCAGGAGCGGCCGCAGGAGGAGCTGGAGCTGGAGCTGCGCGCCGGCGGCGGCCCGCGGGAAGGCTGTCCCGGCCCCGGCGGCGACGGCTACAGCGCCATGCCGGACGCCATCATCCGCACCAAGGACTCCATCGCGGCGGGTGCCAGCTTCCTGAGAGCACCGGCGTCCGTGCGGGACTGGCGGCAGTGCGTGGCGGCCTGCTGCGCCGAGCCGCGCTGCTCGGTGGCCGTGGTGGAGCGGCCCCGGCGGCCCGCGCCCCCCGCCGCCGCGCTCGGCTGCTATCTCTTCAACTGCACGGCGCACGGCCGCAGCGTCTGCAAGTTCGCGCTGCACCGGGGCTACAGCAGCTACAGCCTCAGCCGCGCCCCAGATGCCGGGCAGGGCGCCCTGGAAGCCGGCACCCCAGCCAAGGCCACTGCCTGGGCCTCGCCCCGTCTGGGTAAGCGCCAGCCTGCTTGAGTCCCGCTATCCTTGCACGGGGGCTAGAGGGCTGTGCTTTTTCCATACACCTGGGAGATCCGCCCTGGGAGGACAAGCCAAGTTACAAAGGAAACGCGCTAGAGCCCAACTTAGTGTAGTAGCGGATAAGCAGAAGAGTGGCGTCGATTGTCAGTCTTAGGGATGGCTCCTGAGAAAGCCCGGTAAACTGACAGAGGCAGGTGCGGTGAAATACTGTTGTATTTTTTCTAAATTGGTTTCCTTTTTTTAGGGGGGAGGGGACTGATCTGAGAAGATTAACAGAAGTTTGATTTTAAAGGGAGAATAACTGAGGGGCAGGTTATTTTATTCTCAGGTTTTATAAGACATGGTTTGCGTCAGGTAATTACAAAGCAAAATCTAAGTGCCTCTCACCACTCATGATTTGGCCTGTATGTAGTTCCAAAAGACAAAAATGGGAAGGAAAACTACTGTTGAATTAATAAAGAGTGAAAAGAAGGGACTTCATTTTGGATGGGATATAAGAACATTTACAAGAGCTAAAAATGCTGGTGTGTGATTTCTAATAACATAAATTATATCATCAGCAAGATTAGCATCAGCCACTTTAGAGAGCCAGGTATTCCATGTGGATCTGTTATGGTCTGAATATGAACTGTCCCCCAGGCTCATGTGTTGAACCCTTGGTCTCCAGCTGCTGACATTCTTTTGGGGGTTCTGGAAACTGGGAGATGGGGCCTAATTGGAGGAAATAACTAGGTAATTAGGGACATGACTTTGAAGGTTACCTGGTCCCCAGACCCTTCCTCCCCCTATGCTTCCTGTCCATGGAAAGGTGAAGAGTTCCTGGGCTCAGCTCTTCACGGCCATGATGTTTTGCCCAAGTGCATGAGGCCAAGCAACTATTGACTGGGCCCTCTGAAATCCTGAGCCAAATAAATCTTTCCTCCTTGTTAGCTGTTTATGTCAGCTTACTTTGTTACAGGACACAGAAGTAACCAATAAAAGATTCATTGAGGAAGTTCTAGAAATCTTGTATGGATGGAGCCCAGCCTCCCTCCTCTGCCTCCACCTGAAATGAGGGCTCAGAACCTTTGTCAGTCAGGGAAACAGACATCAAAGGGCCATCCTGCAACTAAGACATTGGAAAGGACCCTGTGGTTTCCTCAGCACCTGTTCTTGGACCCCTACCAGCCTCCCTGAGCCCTGCTAAGAATATAACCTGCCAGAGGTTAGGGACCAGAACTGAATAGCCTGAAATCCAGTCTCTCTGGGAAGAATTTGGGAAGTCAGGGAAGGTTAAAGCTGTATAGGCAGAGTTCTGCTGCCCTTTCTGCAGACCACCTGCTGCCAGTCTTGTTCTTGCATTCTCCAAGTGCGAAGGAAGGAATTGACTTTTGCGGTCAAGGCCAATCCCTCTCCAGCAGGCCGACCCAGCTGGCTGACACAGCTCCTTCTCCAAGGACCTTACTTTCTCACATTTTCATCTTCTCTGTTTTGTATTACAAATACATTGTAATTGTATTTCATAAGTTGCCGGTTGGCAATGTTGAAGAAACTACATTTAGACCTGCAACTCTGGCCACGTACAAATTCCAGATAGGCTAAACAAATATTTTTATTAATTAAGCCACAGGTTACTCCATGGATACTAAAATTTGAAAATAAATTACTAGCCTGGTGCCAGTAATCCTATAATCCTAACGACTCAGGAGACAGAGATCAGAAGAATCACGGTTCAAAGCCAGTCTGGGCCCTATCTTGAAAATACTCAACACAAAAAAAGGCTGGCAGAGTGGATCAAGTGTAGAGCACCTGCCTAGCCAATATGAGGCCCTGAATTCAAACCCCAGCACCCCTAAAAATAGTAAATTTACTATTGGATATCTGGACGGAAGATAGCTTTCTAATCAGTTAAAAGATCAGAAAGAAAAATGACAAACTTTATATATGTGAGCTCCATGTCAAGAAATAAAAGGAATTATAAATAAGAGTCTGGAAAGTGTGATTTTAAAATATTATGTTAAAGAGCTTACGAATCAGTAAGAAAAACAAAAATAAATGGGCAAAGGACCTGAGTAAACAGTTCCCAGAAGAGGAAGTGTAGTCGACAAACATGGAAAATGTTCAGCCCTAGAAGTAATCAAAGAAATGTAAATAATGCAAGCTTGTACTTCTTAAATTGATAAAAGTAGGTTTAGTTTTAGCTTGGCATATATATGGGAAACTTTTTGTACTGTTCCGTGGTCACTGATAGTGTAGTTAGTACCACCCTCTTAGGACTCAGTGGGAAATATGCAGCACAGACCACTAAACCATTCATTCTTCTGGAATGTCTTCAGGAAAATGACCTAGAGTAGAGAAAAAATGTGAGCAAAAAGTGTTTAGCATCATTATTTATAATAATGAAAAGGCAGCAAAGTAAATGTCTAATACAGAAGTTAGGAAATTAACATGACAGTGAAGTTTAGATATAAAAAAGGCAGTCCTAGGATGTAAGAATGAATATTACGAGATGGATGAGGTCATTCGTTAATGGATTCAATTCTAGATGTGAGTGGGATACACTTAGGGTATCTCAAAGCATACTGAAAGGAGCTTTTGAGTTAGAAATACTTCGGCATTCTTAAGCTAATACATTTCCCATTTGTCTTAGGCACTAACTTAGCCTCTCTGAGCCTAGGTTCCTTGTCAGTAGTACACAGATCATAATACCTACCTCATATACTCTTAGAGCTAAGTGAACTTATGCACTGTGCCTGGTACAAAGAAGTCATCCAATAAACAATTATAATTATGTGTGATCATCAACTTGTATGGAGAAAGACCAGATGGTTCATAACAAAAATAATGATAATCATATTGGGATCATGGGTAAGTTTTTTCTAGAGGATTGCAGTTTAAAAAAATATATGATTGGGGCTGAGGATATGGCTCAAGTGATACAAGCCCTTACCTGGCAAGTGTGATGCTCTAAGTTCAAATCCCAGTACTGCCAAAAACCAAATACATAAAAACACATAATGGTGCCACACTGGTACCTCATTTCAGGGTCCTTTCTCATTTCTCGGCCTGGTCAGTGTCCTTAGCGCCACACAGTACAGATCCACACAGTATTTGAGGTGAACTCTCTGAGTGTTTTAAAAAATTATTAATAGTACCAGTCATGGTGACTGTAATTCCAGCTACTCAGGAGGCTGAGGCAGGAGGATCTCAAGTTCAAGATCCAACATAGCAAGACCCTATTTTGAAAAAAATTACTACTAGTGTTCATTGCTCTTTACAGCATATAGGGATATTTTAATTTGTCTACTTAAAACTAATATTTAAAAATAAATGTTAGTATAAATTGATGCTAACTGTAATACCTAATTGCTGAATTATAAGATGCTTCCCAGTTTCCTGTGGAAACTATGAGCCTTTCATAGAACTAAATGAAAGGTCAACACTCCAGAAAGGCCTATTGAGCTTATAGGTTTCATCTGTCCTTGCCTGGGAGAAGCAGAATAAAGCAATTTAGTACTCAAGCTCTGCTCAGAGGTTGGAAAGGCAAGACAAGTTTCTTCTTAGCCCGGGGATTGTTAACTTGGCTTATTTTAGTCAGAGTTACTGGTGACTTACAATGTATTACCTTATAAAAAGAAAAAGTTTATTTTGGCTCCTGGTTCTCGAAGTTGTAGCCCAAGATCAGAGCACCCTGTTGCTTTGGGCCTCTGGCCAGAGTAGCACATCATGGCAGGAGTATGTGGCCAAGTAAACTACTAAAAGCCAATAAGTAAAAGAAAGACAGGAGGGATGGAGATCCCACAGTCTCCTTCAAAGGGCATGCCTCCAGTGTCCTTAGGACCTCCCAGTAGGTTCCAACTCCTATAGGTTCCACCACCTCCCAGCAGTGCCATGCTGTGCACCAAGCTTTAAACACATTGGTCTTTGGAGAACAGCCAACATCCAAACCATGGACCTCATCTTCATGACACACACATCTATGTCTTAACTCAGCATGGTGGCTCATGGCTGCATCCCAGCATCTGGGAGCCTGAGGCAGGAGCATCTTGAATTCAAGGCTAGCCTGGGATGCATAGGGAGACCCTGTGTCAAAAAAATAAAGCAAAAAGCAAACAAGAAATCCACACAAATAGGTTCATGTATCAATAGCAATAAGCAATAAGCATTTGTATTTCTTCCCTATAGTCTTAAATTATTTAGTGCCATTGAAGATCAAAGCAAATACATATATGTTTTGCTGATTGAGACCATCTCAACAGAAACTGCAGCTTCTATTATAAAAATTAGTTATTAGATGTTCTAAACCTCTTCTGTTTTTCTAGATGATTGACTAGGTTCCAGGGAATTTCTAGGTAGGCTTTATTTAGTGTGGATCCAAGTTTGCACTAACTTTCCAAATTTATGTATTTCCCATCCATTGAACACTTTATATTGCTCTTATTTTTAAAACTTAAGGGTAAGAAAATAAAATCTACACTAGAAGTAAATTATGTTTTATTGAGATTAGGTTCGAGGATCTTTTTTTAAATAAATTCATTTAATAAAACTTTGAACTTAAGTCTTTTATAGGCAACAGTTGTACCTCTTGAGCCATACTGCCAGCCCTTAAGTCTTTATAAAGTGAAAAGTTCACTCCAGAGAATAAAAGTATTTCTCTGGATTTACATGTGCTCTGGCTCCAGTGCATTGTCTTGTACCCACACTTCCTCTATAGCTATTGCTAGTAGCTGACACTCCATACTTGCACAAGTGTCATAGCTAAATTCCGTACCCATTATATGTTGCTGTTTTATTGCTTGTTATGGAAAGACACAGTGAAAATCAATAGGGAAATAAATTCCAATTCATATTCATTCTCTTGCTAGTTCTTTGCTGAACCAAATCTATGCAGGCAAGATACAGTCTCTTCATAAATTAGAAAAAATAGGGAATCATCTCTCTTAGGACTATTTATTTTCTCTCTTAGATAAGGATGAGCCTCCACTTAGCAAGGCCGGAAAAGATGTGGTTTTGCATCTGCCCACAGATGGGGTGATTTTGGATGGCCGTGAAAGCACAGATGACCATGCCATCATCCAGTATGAGTGGACACTGCTTCAGGGTGACCCATCGGTGGACATGAAGGTACTGCATGTCATCCTAGCGAGCGAAAACTGATGTTTCTGGGAAGTAGTTTTTTGTCCTTTCACTCATGTTCCCAAAATGCCTGTGAGCAAGCAAGAGGCAGAAAAATGGAGAAAGTATGAAATTGGTTGTCAAAAAAATTATTTATTCTGTAAATGTACTTTTCTAGTGAGTAATTTTGATCATTTGCTTTGAAGTGTGTCACATTCTTGCTGCTTTCTCTTGACCAAAAACACTTCAAGGAAGCCAGGCAAGACAGTGTACCTCTGCAATCCCAGCTACTTGGGAGACAGAGATCAGGAGGATCACGGTTCAAGGCCAGTCCAAGAAGAAATTTGGTTAGATCCCATCTCAACCAATAAAGCTTAGTGTGGTGGCAGATACCTATCATCTTAGCTACAGGGGCAGCATAAATAGGAGGATCACAGTCCAGGCCTGGGCAAAAACACAAGACCGTATTCAAAAAATAACTAAAGCCAAAAGGGTTGGGTGTGTGATAGAGCTCCTGAATAGAAAGCACAAAGCCTGAGTTCAAACCCTAGTAAAGCCAGAAAAAAAAAAAAAAAAAAGGAAAAGCAAAGAAAAGAAAGAAAGAAAAAAGAAATTTTGAAAAAACACAAAAGAATATAATAATAGAATGAACTCATTTTTCACATATCAGAAAGTAAACATTGTACCTAGTGGTCAGTCCTTCTTGCAACCAAGTGTGCTAAGAAGTAAGGGGTGCAGTGTTTCCGCTCAGGCACTTGCTGTTCTCTATCTAGACCTGGCTGGATTTGCTGCAGTGTAAATGAGCTACTTGCCCAGGATCTGCCTGTACATAGGAGGTCTTGAGTCATGAGATAAGTCAAGACTTTTTCTAGATAGGAGCTTTTCCCGGCTAAGGCAAACAAACATCATCTAAACCACCCATCAGAGGAACTGAAAGAAGAAGGTGAGATAGTGAAACACCAATTTATACTCTGTTGGAACTAAAGCAGAAACAATAATCAGCTAGTCTGATAACACTGATGTCAGTGATTACATAGTCTTAGAATTGGACCAGGCCAACGTTCAGTATCTTACCCAGCCCATCGTCCAAACGAGAGCCCTCTACAACTCCCCATCCAGAGGCCGTCCACTCTCTGCCTGACTTTTCCAGGAACAAAAGCTCACTATTATGCATCATACCGCTTACCATCAGCTCTATTTATTAGGCAAACAGTATGTACCTCCTTGTTGCATCTATGTATCGGAACTAGATCTTCCCTTTGGAAAAACACTAAACACAACTTTTTATCCTGAGTAAAAGTCCTTGAATGTGTTCTCACACCATCCACCATCAAGCCTCATCTGGATTTTCTTAGATTAACCCACATACCTCTTAAAAATCGGACATCCCTAATGGAATCTCATATTTATTCTGTGGTTCTTCCTGACACACTGCTTCCAACTATGATCCACGTGTTGTCTCTACTTCTGTTGATGAAGCTGATTTCCATGAGCTGTCTCAGTGGCCGTGTCTCCTGATGGGCTCATGTCAAGCCTTCCATTAGCAGGATTACCCACAACCTGATTCATCTTTCCACATGATTGCTGTTATGACGGTCTCCCCTCTCCTGTGTTTGTATAATTGATTTATTGAACCTGAGTGTAGGACGTTCTTTCTGTTTATCCTTATACCGCAGCTTTTGTTTTTTCCTTTTTTTTTTTTTTTTTTTTTTTTTTTTTTGCTTTTTCCAGTACTGGGGCCTGAACTCGGGGCCTACACCTTGAGCCACTACACCAGCCCTTTTTGTGTGTGTGAAGGGTTTTTTCAAGATAGGGTCTCATGAACTATTTTTCTGGGTTGGCTTTGTACCGTGATCCTCCTAATCTCTGCCTCCTGAGTAGCTAGGATACAGGCATGAGCCACTGGCACCCAGATACCTCAGCTTTTTGGTCTTTATCTACAACAGAAATAATTTCGAACTGTATGTCATCTGCCGTATTTATTATCCTTTTATGTTTTTGCATCAGCTGTGAGACTGATTAATATATCTCAATTTAAATTGTGAGGATTAAGGTTTATTAGGAAAGATATATGGACAAGCCCTTGATACCACTAGAGAGCTCCCTTGAGATGACACCAGCTATTTCATGGCACTTCTGGGATGTATCTGTTCAGGCAGCTGCAAATGAGCTTCCATCATCCTGTAGCTTTTCATAATTGCTACTAAAAGCTTTGTTCTGCAAGCAGTATATTGCACCGCTGGGCACTGAGTAGAAGTAATGCTAATGATGCGTTATTTAGTTTATTGAAGGTATTTATGAAGGAGAGACTAAACTAGGTATATTAGGACTGGCTGCTGTGCCATCAAGAAAAAACTGGACCAATTCCTCAGCCAGGTGTACTACAGTGATGGCACATAGATCTAAAGTTATAAAGCCATCATCTAAGTGACAAAGCCAGCACTGTGGGAGCCATTTCCTATGAAATTGGGGCTCTCTTATAATGGTGTACATTCATGAATGATCCCAAAAGTAAACACTCATCCTACCAGGTCATTGTCATAATCATAGCCACCTCCAGCATTCACTCAGTGCCAAAAAGTTTAGACTTATCTGTAATTCTTGGAATAGCCTCAAAGGAAGGCTCATTCCCATTTAACGAATAAAGATTGTCAAAATTGTGAAAGACTTTGAAATTCAATAGAATTCTGGGGGCCCCTGCAGGGTTAGTATTTATAAGTTGTAGAAAGCTGACAGCAATATAAATGATTTTCCTTTGTAGAAATGCAAATATATTTTTCATATATAGACACAGTTGATGTTCACTCTGGAGAAAAGAGGATTTCAAACATGATATTTTTTCCCTGTCAATACTAACCAATCAATTAAAACATTTATTTTAGTATCAATTACAAATGCATTTCAGGTTTTTTTCTACCTCTGCACAGTGGCTTTCGTTTACTGGCATGAGACAGAATTGAGACCTCCAGTTATAAAAAAGTCTACTTTGACCTACAAGCTCTCCATCACTTTCTGTGCAGAAGCTTAAAGCTGGGAGTTGGAAAAGAAGTCCATCTGTCCTTTGTTGTTTATTTCAAAGAGATGTTAAGCACTGTTCACTGACATGCTGTTACATTACCTTAAAGTACAGCACACTGAGAGAATATCACACAGGGCCATTTTAGTAACTACCAAGGAGCCTACAGTAAGAAACTGATCAAACTGGGAACAAGAACATGCAGCGTGAAAAGTGGCATCCTGAAGGGCTGGGGATGTGGCTCAAGTGGTAGAGTACAAGCATGAGGCGCTGAGTTCAACCCCAACACTGTCAAAACAAAGAAAGTGGCAGCCTAAGAACTATCAGAAACCATTAGAGTTTTATGTGGGTAAAATTGCAATGAGACTAGAACTGGTTTGGGACCTCAGTGTTGTATTTTGACCACCTCACACACACACACTTTTTTTCATAACTCACATCCTATGCATCACTGACTCTATCTTAAAAACACACCCAGAATTTAACCACTTCTCTTCACAGCCGCTCTTATGACCCTGGTCTGAGCCTGTCCCCTGTATGATCACTCAGAGTGGTTGTGCCTTAATTAAGGTAATATAACAGCAAGACACTCTATGGAAGTTTAATTTCCCTGTGTATAAAAATGATCTGAGTAATAGAGTACCATTCATCTTGATGAGGGTCAGCCAAGGGAGAGCATGGAAGTACTTGTGAAATGTGGAATTCCAGGTCTCACTGACTCAGATGCTGTGAGGCTGGGGCCCAAGAGTCCATCCCTTAAAGAGAGCTCTGGACTATAATTAAACAGCAGAAAGTCTGAAACACTGTATCTCATTGTATTGCTTGTTTTGGGTTTTTTAATTGTTGTTTTTAAGACTAGGTCTCCCTGTGTAGCTAGCCCAGGCTAGTCTCAAACTTGCTGTATAGCCCAGGCTGGCTTTGAACTCATCATCTTCCTGCCTCAGCTCCTGAGAGCTATTACCACTAAATAACCATAAAGCATTCTGTGGTGTGTGTATGTAGTACTGAAAAATCCTCTAAGCCAAATTTATGCACAGGAGTTCAGATTGTCAGCTTTCACACATAAAAACAAGCAAAAGATTGCGATAAAAGGGCAACCTGTATAATTTCAAATCAACATAATAGAATGTGTAGTGGTTAGCATTCATTTGCATGGACAATATCCAGACTAGTTTATTTAAGCAGAAAGGGATTTTTTAAAATAAGATATTAAACAGTTAGTTTAATTAGAGAGCTGAAGAAGCAGTCTTTCAGCTGAATGCCCAGGAATGACTCCAAACTCACAACACAGAGCAGGGCCTTGGAAGCTGTGATTCTTGCCATGATCAGCAATCTGTCTGCAAATGGTGTGGAGAGAGGAAGGGTGAGGATGAAGCCCTGGGGTAGGGAACAAGCAGAGGTGAAGGCTAGAGGCCCTCAGCAAGAATGGATGGGGAAGCCAGACATCCATGGTTCACACCTGTAATCCTAGCTACTTGGGAGGCAGAGATCAGGAGGATCTCAGTTTGAAGCCAAATGGTTCTTGAGACACTATCTTGAAATATCCTACACAAAAAAAAAGCTGGTAGATTGGTTCAAGTGATAGAGTGCCTGTGCCGAGCAAGCACGAGGCCCTGAATTCAAACCCCAGAACTACAAAACAACAAAAAAGAACGGGTAGGGGAACTCAAGAAACAGAGGCAAAGGAAGCAAGGGCATCAAAAAGACAGGACTGACCAACTTTGTTAAATACAGTAAGAAGGCCTGTTAAAAAAAATTATATAAAGGTTAAAAAAAAAAAAAAAAAAAAAAAAAATTATAAAGGCAACGAATATTGTTGATCTTGAATACTTGGTCACTTTTGCAGTTCTGTTAGTGAGTTTTCTCAGCACAGTCTGGGGAAGTGTGGAAAGTGGCCACCCGGGTGGGTGAAGACCAATCAGGAGACAACTGGAAGCAGCAAGTGCAACACAGCCAGCCCTCAGGGAGTTCCATGACTGGAGAGGATCCTTGAGTTTAGGGAATGATTTACTTATTGTCATTCATTTTGGTGGAGGGGCAGGGAGGATGAGAGAAACTTGAGCATAGTTAATAGCTGAGCTATTTTAAAGACAAGTTAATTGATGGGGCAGAGCACAGGAGGGACAGCTCCTTTGCAGTGTGTCAGGAAGAAGACAGCAACAGCACAGGGACATGCCTGGGAGGAGATGGGTGCAGTCGTAACCAGTGTCCTGGTTTTCTCCTTGAAGTAGATGAGGTTACCTGCTGAGAAGGATGGGACCCCTTATGGGATGTGGAGCTTGGCAGGGAGGTGCAGGTTTACAACAGTGGCTGCTAAGGGCAGGTGAAGGGATTGTCAGTTAAGATAACTCTGGAAATGGTGGATTCAAAATGGGGCCACAATGGTGTGGGATTTAGTATTTGGCAGCCTTGGACCTGAAGAGGAGAAGCAGGTCATGGCACTACTCCATGGAACCACACTGATTTCCACTTCAGGAGGATGCTGGACCCTATGTTCAGCTATCCTCACTAAACGTAACTTGTTCTGTTTGTGACCAGGTGCCTCAGCCAGGAACCCTGAAACTGTCCCACCTGCAGGAAGGAGCATACACCTTCCAATTGACCGTGACTGACACTGTGGGTCAGAGAAGTTCCGACAATGTGTCAGTGACAGTGCATCCCAGGACCCACTCCACAGGAGGTGAGAAAGCATTTCTCCTTGAAGTTCACCATAGCAGTCCAAATCAGCTATTCATGGGAGGACAGACTTGGATTGGCATTTTACAGTCCAGCTCTGCATTCCATGGAATGAGAAAGTTTTTGCTAAAAATATAATATCAAAAACAGGCCTCATATTTCGGAGTGAAGGGAACACTCTGGGGTATGAGAATAGAGTGTGAACTACTAGACCTGTAAGTAATTCATCTGTTCTCACTTACCTTCATCAAAGACAGCATCTAGCTAGGCACCGCTGGCTCACACTGTAATCCTAGCTACATGGGAGGCTGAGATCAGGAGGCTCATGGTTCAAGGCCAGCCTGGGCAAATAGTTCAAGAGGCCCTATCTCCAAAATAACTGGAGCAAAATGGATTGGAGGCTTGACTCAAGCAGTAGAGTACATGCTTTTCAAGCATGAAGCCCTAGGTTCAAAACCCAGTCCCACCAAAAAAAGAAAGCATGTGGCTTTTCCAAGAGAGGATTTTGTTTAAAGATGCAGGGTCTTTTTGATATGTATGTTCAAAGAGTGAGGCTGAGAAGGTCAGCTGAAATAGCCCAACACAGGGCTGGGGCATGACTCAAGTGGTAGAGCATTTGCCCAGTAAGCGCAAAGCCTTCAGTTCAAACCCCAGAACCCAGCGGGGAAGAAAAGGACTATTTTGCCTAAAACAGCCCACCCCATAGAAGCAGAGTGCAGAGCTGTGGATACTTGAGGCTGGAGCATGTAGAAGACATTGGTCAGCATTCTGGTTAGGTGGAAGGAGTAAGTTTTAGGAGCAAGTGCACATCGTGATGACTATGGCAAATAAAAACGCAGATTTTAAATGCTCTCACCACAAAACTGATAGGTGAACTGAAGGATATGTTAATTAGCTTCATTTAATCCTTCCACAATGTATACATGTGTCAAAACGCTGCATCACACCCCATAAATATAACTATTATATTTGTTAATTAAAAATAAAGTGTGGAGGGGAGGAAAAGCATACCACAGGATGGAAGTAAGACTTGGCTGTTGGGTGCAATCAATTTCTATACAATAAATTATTTCAAAAAAATTTAAGAAAGAAATAAAAGAGTATGATTAAAGAGTGCAGTTCAAACATATTAAAATATGCAAAGTACATGGGTCAATTGAAAAGCACTACTTAAAAGTTTTCCTGGACACTACACTGTACAGGAAAGTATTAATAGTATAATTTTAAATATAATGACATTCTCTTATTCTATTGCACAAGGAAAAATCATTTCTTTCATTCTTCTATGCTACTTACATCTGCATTTCTAATATTAGCTCCCCAAGTTTTAAAAAAGACCTGTTGTTTGGAACGGGCAACACTAAGAATACAGAGGCATTGCACCCCTCACCATCGTTCTCTGGAGAAGTGCTGAGATAGTGCACCTTTGAGAACCCCGTTATCCAGTCAGGGGATATTTTCTTAGAGTCTGCAGTGTGCAGGAGCTGTGCTAAGCACTGGGGACAGAGAGGCACACTCAGTAGACGGGACCACCATCCTCCCGAAGCTTTGCCATCCTCACTAGCCATAGCTCTAGCAAATTTGCAGCACATCTCTGGCTTTCTTGAGTACTAAGTGTCTAATACTTAAGATTTGGCTGGTAATTAAGCAGCAGTTTGAAGAAGAAGGATAAAAAAAATTGGAATATGACTGCAATTTACTTTTACAATAATGGATTTAGTATTCCCTCAAAAACATAGATATGCACATTAAAAATGAAGTTTTACAAAGCTGGAGGTTTTAGAATCCTAAGGACTTGGCAACCTTGATAATTTGCATAAGTAGCATTAAAATTTTGCATGGCTGACAACTCCCTGTTCCCGCATGGTTTACCTGCCGTGAGGAAGCCAGACACCAAACTCTCCCCACTCTGGCATCATCGTGTCTCCAGGGATAGTGAGTAACCCAGTCTGGATTTGGTCAGCCCTGTGGATTGACTGCAGCTGCACAGGAGAGTCAGCCAGCTACTAGAATCATGCCGAGTGTCTCCGTGGCTGGGCATGCACCAAGACACAGGAAGCCCAGCACTGGGGACGCTCACAGCTCACTGGTGTAAGATTGAGGGTCCAAGGAGGCTCACCTGGACAGGCACTGAATCAGGTGCTGATTCTGGGAGGAAAGTGCTCTTGGGATGAAGACACAGCCAGCCTTGTCATCTGTGCAGGAATTAGTAGCCTGGGGCCTGTCAGGGAGGAAGAGCCTACATAGACATGAGCAGGTGGCTGACACCTTACCAGCCAGTGGTTTGCCCTGGTTTATTCATGCAGGCCAGCTTTCCAGGCTCTGAAGGCAGACCATCAGTTGTAAATTTCTGACCCTTCTCCAGGATAATAAAATGTATTTGAAGTGACAGAGAACAATGTGAATCACCTACTGAAAAGCCACTTTGGTGTCAGTCTATGTATGTACTTTATATAAGAAATATGAATCAGTATCGTATACTACTTCCTGGAATCACGTACTGGTTACATTGGAAAATATGCTATGATTTAAAGTTAATGAAGTACTGTGTATGAATAGTGAAAAGCAGGTAGGGATAGAGGGGTTTTTCTGTCTCCTCTGTTATATATGCTCGTCTTGCGATTAATGACCCAGCTGTTACAGTAACCAAGAGTGGCACCTACCAGAGTAAACAAACAAGAGGGTACCTCTGACCACATGATAGTAATTGGTTCAATTGTTACTAGATTGACATTTTTAAATACTTTTTTGCATGTTTGGAAAAGAAGGTACTTCCAATATGATCTAGAGTGGGCTCTAGATAAGACCCCCAAGAGATGTTCAAAACATTTTTAGCACAGGAAAGAAGAAAATTTAATCTTCTGAAATTTTTCAGTATGTGTAACAAGGTGTATATTCTATGCATATTACTTACATATAAATTTGAGATGAGTGTTCAATATATCAAAAAGTTTGGAGACCACTAATCCAGATACAGAGAAATTATAAATATGGACCTGTATCTAAAACCATGCAGAAATAAGTATAACCTTGAGCTATGTAGGATTTTCATGTTATGACTTTAAGAAACATGACAAGCAACTAAGTCGCACTTGGTCAGAGTTTCCCTTTGCTTTTTCTTCCAACTCCTCCTGATAGCTGCAGCTGACTCTGGAAGCCCATCTTTCTGTCTTAGCTGTAGACTGCCTGCAGGAGCTTCTGTTATCATTTACTTTCTTTACCTTGTTTTTCTTCCTGAACCAAGATATCTTCAACTTGCCTTGCACTCCTTTTCCAACATCTTAGCTTAACTGCTTTTCAATAAAATATATGTCTAAGATGTCATTTGTACACGTGGAGTGTGCTTGGTCATCGTCATCAGTAGAATATCACATAATTTGCACCCTCCCATGTTCCAGAGAGAATTGTCTAGGAAGTAATTATCATCAAAGGAAATAATTATCAGAGTGATGAGACAGCCTACAAAATGTTAGAAAGTCTTTGCAATTATTCATGTCACAAGGGATTAATAACCAAAATATGTGAGAGCTCAGAAAATTATAAACACCAAAAGAATAAATAATGCAATTAATAAATAGGTATATGACTTAGTTCTCAAAAGACGTACAAATGGCTGATAAACTCATTAAAAAATATTCAACATCCTTAGTCATGAACGGAATGCAACTCAAAACGACATTGAGAGTTCACTGTAGTCAGAATGGCTATCCTCAAGAAAACAAAAAACTGACCAATGCTAACGAGGATCTGAAGGGTAGGGAGAAGTTGTCCTTGTACACTGTTCGTGAGAATGTAAATCAGTGCAGCCACTATGGAAATCAGTATGGAGGTCACTCTAAAAACAAAAATAGAACTAACATAGGATCCTGCTATCCTACTCCAAAGTGGCATAGTCCATCTATTACTGCAAAACTGTGGGACTCCTTCTGACCTAATTCTAGCTGGATATCTTTCATCTGTGTTACCAGTGTCAGGCAGTACCCAGTCCTTGTGTAGCTAAGTCTAGTAAAGGTGCCTTAATCAAGGATGAAGAAAAATGCCTTTCAAAAAAATATTTAACAGGGTATGGTGGTACACACCTATAATTCTAGCACTTGGGAGGTTGGGGCAGGAGGATAGAGATTTTGATACCTGCCTGGGCTATATAGGGAGATGAGAGAGAGAGAAGAAAATAAGATATTTGTTGCTTCTATAAATTGATTGTACTGCAAACTAAAAATTCCTAAGAGCTCCAAAAAGGAAGAAAATGTCATTATTCCATAAAAATAAACTCCTGTCAGCCAATAGCAAAAGACTATGTTGGTAGACAACAAGTGGGATTCAACAGCAGAAAGCTCATCTCAGTGAAGAATTACTTGGATATGCGAATGCAAGAGACAGCATATGGTAACCCCATCTCTATTAAAACATAGTCAGCCAAGTGGTGGCACGGTGTTAGGTGGCCAACTGAGGAGCAGTCAATAACCAGAGGAAGAGAACCCAGTGGGAGTGAAGGAATGAATGCAGGTGAGACACCTGAGGGACACCAGGGGGCATGGAGGGTCCAGAGTCACTGCTCCTCTGTTCCAGCCTCTTAGGCAGCGTAGGCTTGGAGAAAGGCCCTCAGGCAGAGCCCTGGGCACTCCTAGAAGACAGTCATCAGGTCAAGAAAAGGCCCTGCAACCTTTTCAGAACCTGTTGCTCTGACTCTTAGGTTTTCCCCATTGTCCCCATCACTTTACCCAAATGCCTGTTCCCCTTCCCCTAGCGTCTGCTCATCTGGACACAGTGGGTCTTAACTTTTCCTGCACTCCTGTGACTTGAGACTGGTTTACAAACAGGATGTTTGACTGTTTGCTCACGCTACCACTTCTTCTGTGACGATGGCTGCTGCGTTGACATCACCCTGGCTTGTGATGGAGTACCACAGTGTCCTGATGGGTCTGACGAAGCCTTCTGTCAAAACTGTGAGTTGACGCGTGGCCTTGTCACTAAAAAAGGTTGGAGAGGAACCCAGTGTTCATCCTCTGCCTAGTGTTAGGTCTAACTTTATTTGAAAAAGCTATGCCTTGAGTGGGAATTCACTAAGTTTCAGGTCTGAGTTGCATATGTCAAAATTTTGATTCTATATGTTTTTTTTTTTTTCCAAATATTTTCCCATCCTGAAAATACTGAATTACATATCCTTTTTAAAAAATTGAAATGAATTAATATTTTGTTTTGATAACTTTTTTTGAGCCTCAAGGCTAGCCTGAAACTCAGCATACTCCTACCTCAAACTCCTGAGTACTAGGATTACAGGTATATGCCACAATGCCTGGCATTGTTTTGATAATTTTTAAAGAACATTTATGACACACTAGGGTCAGACTAAGCTAAGTTAGAGCTTCAATGTCACATACATAAAAGTGCACTGCGAGAAAGAAAAGCTGCAGTGGACTCAGGAACTCACTCCTATAATCCCAGCGACAGATAGGAGGATCACTGTTTGAGGCTCACCCTAGGCAAAACTCAAGACCTTAATCTTAAAAGTAAACTAAAACAAGAAGCGCTGAGGACAAGGCTCAACTGGTAGAGCTCTTGCCTAGAGAGACTGGAAATACAAGGTTTTAGTTTTGTCTCTGTCCATTTCTTTGCATGTAATATTTGGAAAGCTGCTTACTGGGAGGGAAGACTGATTACTCATTTGAAAAGCAGAGAGAGTGGTAACAGTTTTTACAGGGCTCTGACATGTCTTAGCTGGGTGGGTCATTAGTCTCAAATAGCCATGACTTTAAATCAACTACAAATGTAGTGGTTTTCGTTAAACTTCAGAAAAGAAATCCAGCAACTAACTAAGCTCTTCCACACGTCAGTGGGCCTTGGCCGCAAGACGGCAACCCACACAGCAGCCAGTCCTGCCCAGCCGGGAGCTGCAGGGCTGAGTGATGATGCAGAGGGGGACTCCTGGTTGCAAAAGTCTCAGAAGGTCACTGCTCCCAACCAGCCAGCAACTTTATCAGACCCGGAGAAGAAGAATCACTCTGCCTTCGGGGGACTAGAGAGTCAAATTATTCCTGTGATGCCAGGTAAGGACTTGGACAGATTCTCCATGAATAACCTCATTTTCAAGTTTATGTGACCATATACAAACTCATGTATAGAACATGTTTGTAATGGTGGAACTTCTCTATGGAGCTTTGGGTAGGGAGGAAGAGGGAAAGGAAAAGATTGGTAGAGGGTCATCAATATTGAAATACATAACATCTGTGCAGGTGAGGGTATAACAATATGTATTGAAAGCTGTTGATAATGGGAGATGAGAGGGAAGGGGTTGGAAAGTAAAGTATACTCACAGTGGGGATACTTAGAGAAACCCCTTTTAACATTGACTTAGGAATTAGTAATGAGAGGCACAGTGTAGAGGGGTGCTTATGAGAAGGATGGCAGGTGTATGGAAGAGATGAAGGTGAGAGAATAATGGTTGATGGACTTCACATACCTCTTGCAATTGCTTTAAGTGGGAAGGGAAGGAGTTGGGGGTAGGGGAGATGGTGAGGGTGATCCAACCAATGTACTATGTAAGGCTATTTGGAATTGTCACAATGAATTCCCCTGTACACTGAATATATCCTAATAAAAATGAGAAAAAATATGAAGAGTTTGGTAAAAAGAAAAAAACCTGACATTTTCACTGATTAATTCATAGTAAGGAGCATCTACTACGTACACTCATCCCTTGGTGTCCCTTGGGAGTGGTTTGAGGATACTAAAGTCCACAGATGCTCGGGTCCCTTCTAAAAAGCGTCATGTTATTTGCATGTCACCTGCACATATCCTCCTGTGTACTTTAAATCACCTCTAGATTCCTTAGAACACCTGGCACACTGTAAGTGCTGTGTGAACTGTTGTTATACTGTATCATTTGGGAACTAATGGCCAGAAAAGCTGGCTACATGTTCAGTACACACCCAGTGTTTTGTATTGTGCTGAGGATTGAACCCATGTCCTTGTGTGTGCTAAGCACTGACTTTACACTGAGCTACACCCCAGCCCAAAACACATTTTTTTTTTTATCTAAACAACTTCAACAAGAGGTTAGTTGAATCCATGGAAATGGAACCCCTGGATATGGGGGGATGACTGTACATTCATATATATATACATACACCAAATGTACCAATACATTTATTTGTAAATAAATTAGCTTACAGAAACTAATGCCCTAAGTGTGAAACTTCAGGTTATGCTGAGATGAAGCAGCATAGCACGAAGAGAAGGGTCACCTTGACACAATCATCTGGGGTACTAATTCAGTTATATGTCCAATTTCACTTAACCAATCAGGGTTTTTTTGTTTTTTTAAATAAGGCTAATAAGATTTTAAAACACATTCATACTACTAAAGTATTATAAAACTCCTTCATTTTAAATTTCTTTTTGTATACCTTTATATTTGCATTATTACGGAACAGAAATCCAGATTGTCAGATTTCAGTTTTGTGACTGTCTTTGCAGTATTCAAACTCTGCATGTTTTACTGAAATAATCTCAGTACTTTAATAACTTTTATTAATAAATTTTTGTTTATTTTACAAAACATGGAAGATGCAAAGTAATAACACAAAAATTACTTAAAATACCAGTCTTTATTGAAAATTACTTTTAATATTTTGGTACATTTCTTTCCAAAGTTTTTTTTGAATATTTTGTACATTTTAAGTGCCTCTATACAAACATGTCTGCAAAATGCTGAATTCTTTAAGGAGTTTTCTTTTTTTTTTGGCAGTAGTAGGATTTGAACTCAGGGCCTTGTGCTTACTAGGCAGGCACCCTACCACTTGAGGCACACCCCCAGCCCCTTTTACTTTTGTTATTTTTAAGATCAGTTCTCTGTGTCTAAGCCAACCTGGACCAGGATCCTCCTGTTCATACTTCCTGCATAGCTGGGATGACAGGTGCATGCCACCATGTCCAGTTTATTAATTGAAATGGGATCTCACTAACTTTTTGTCCAGGCTGGCTGTGAACCACAAAGCTCCCCATCTCAGCCTCTCAAGTAGCTAGAATTATGTGTGTGAGCCACTGAGCTCAGCTTTGTGGGGTTTTTTGAGTCAGTGTCTTTCTAATCCAGGCTGCCCTTGAACTCACACTTCTCTGGCCTCCGCCTCCTCAGTCCCGGGGCCATGCCCGGTGTACCTCATGGCAAACTATGAGGGCTTTCCTTGTGACCTTTCAGTTAGGCACACTTCACATGCCAGTTCTTGGTTCATGACTTATCGGTACTGCCACCTTCTGGACAGATCAATCACTACGTATAAGCCACCACCTAAAGAACAGGTAAGTGGAGACCAGGTGGCCCTGGCAGAAGTGCTGCAGGGAAGGGAAGCTCACAGAGAACTGGGTTCTCAGAGGCCAGGGTAGATGAATTCCTGCTAAGGCCCTGGTAGAAGGGCCCACAGGAGCACAATCACAGTGGCTGAGGATAGAGTGGAAACAAAACTGGAATAGCCTGGCGCTTATACTTTGCTCCTTAGCCTTCCCCACGCTAGGTACTGCCTATCCGTTACCACACGATGCCCAGGGTTTTGAACTCAGCTTAAAACCTCTGAAAATCGTGCTCCAGGAGGCTGCCACCAGCAGTTGATAGAAGTCAGCACCCAATGTCAGATGTATTTGCAATCTGTTTTTGTCCTTTTTTATAATCAATAAACCTTTAGTTTTAGCTATGAAGATGTAGAGTGATGTTTCAACAGAGGCAAAAAGATTAGATGTCCAGTTATTCTTTATGACATATTTGCACATTTTTCAAATTATTAAAGCAATTCACATTTATTGTAGAAAATTTGGAAAATATAGAAAATGTAAAGAAGAAAATTAAAATCACCTAGCTGGGCACTGGTGGCTCATGGCTGTAATCCTAGCTACTCAGGAGGCAGCGATCAGGAGGATCACAGTTTGAAGCCAGCCCAGGCAAATAGTTCAGGAGACCCTATCTTGAAAATGCCCAACACAAAAAGAGATTGGCAGAGTGGCTCAAGTGGTAACAGCTCCTGCCTAGCAAGTATGAGGCCCTGGGTTCAAACCCTAATGCTGCCAAAAAAAAAAAATTTAAATCATCTAGCAAAACTCACAATAAACACTTGGTTGCATTTATTTCTGGTTACTTTTTTTTACACACACATTTATTCATTTTTAATGAAACCAGGATGATAATGTTTTATAAAATTTTATTCTCATTTGTGAGCAGTCATGTGTTATAAAATATTCATCAAAAACACAATTTTTGAAAGTCTAGGGATGAAGATAGAACTTTGAAAATGTTAGAAAGAGCCCTCTGCCAGGCCCTGGTTGTTCACATCTGTTATCCTACCTACTCAGGGGAGGCTGAGATCAGGGGGATAGTGGTTCAAGGCCAGCCCAGGCAAATAGTTGAAGAAACCCATCTCCAAAATAATCAAAGCAAAATGGACTGGAGGCATGTGTCAAGTGGTAGAGCACCTGCTTTGCAAAGCCCTGAGCTCAAACCCAGCCCCACCAAAAAAAAAGAGCCCTCTGTTTCTGTTTAGACAGCAGCTGTCTCTATCCTCCCCCTCTGCTGTCCCTAAACCCACCAGATACTGTCCCTGAATGGCAAAACAGAAATTGATTTCACTGTGCATTATTGTTTGTGACATATGTTTGCATTTTAAAAGGATCATCAGATGTACAATAAATATGATTTCTTCCACTGCCTCCTTCACCCACAGGCACATGGTAAGGAGAAATAGGACTTGGCTCATTAAGACATGTCAACAAACTAGGCCCCAGTGGCTCACGCCTATAGTCCTAGCTACTCAGGAGGCAGAGATCAGGAGGATCGCCATTCAAAATCAGCCTGGGCCTAATAGTACCCTTCACAAAAAAGGGCTGGAGGAGGAGCTCAAGGTGAAGGCCCTGGGTTCAAACCCCAGTCCATTAAATAAAAAAGAAAAAAGACATGTTTACAAGGCACTTAGACAAATACTAATGTTGTAGCATAGAAAGTAAGGAGATGCAACCTTTCATCTGTCAATGACATTGTAAAAGGTAAAAAAATCATAATAACTAATGCCTGTAAGGGTGGAGAGAAACAAGTCTCATGCACTTCTGATGGGAATAAAATCAGTACAGTCTGCTAAGAGATGTTTCTGAAGCCTGAAGTCTGGGGATGCCTACACCAAGTTACCCCACCCTTGGTGGCTCATTCCAGGGATATCACTGGGGATCAGATGAAGGGCTTGTACAAATGTTTGGTTATACAAGTGAATGCACACTCAGGACATTCCAAGCCTCTGGCTAGGGGAACACAGACTCTAGTGTGGCCTGTGTTTGCTCAGCACCTAATGACATAGTGGCTGGATTGTTGTTGGATATGTTTGCAGCTGGGAGCCTGTTCTCTGTGTAGTCCAAGTCATTCATTAACAAGGCAGTTCTCTTTCATCCAATGGAGCAAGAGGAAACAAATCTGATTTCAAGCCCTGCAGAGTGCTGTAAAAATAGTGTTGTATCTGCCTTCACATGAGCTCTGGTTTGGGTTTTTGTTTTTTTTTTTTTTTTTTGACAATTTGAGAATTCATGTCTAGCACAGCACTTCAGTCAGATTCTGTAAAAAACTGAACTGAGACATGGATCCAAGAGAAGGTATGCTTTGTGTGCAAGTGTGAAGTTCTTTTTGCATTTTCCTGGTTTCTCTGCTAACTAGGCCAAAGCTCATTGGTAGTTTCTTCTGGAAGTACTAGAGTAAGCAACTTTGACCTTTGTGTTATGATAGAAGGTATTTTATTTAAGGATTTTTTTTCCCTTTTTTTTTGGCTGGGGGTTCAAACCCAATGCCTCATGTATGCCACTCCACCACCCCTAAGGACCTTTTTAAAGGTTTTATTCATATGCCCTAAATTTTTCATATTTCACCTTCTCATTGTGGTAGACTATCTCTTTTCTTATGGGGAAATCATTTGGAAACTGTCAGGTCACAGTTCCAAGAAGGTAGTTTGGATTTGTCAAAGTATGATAGACAGCACAGCTGCGAAGCCTATCTTTCTCCACCATAGTGCCAGGAATCTGTCAGATTCTGAACCAGATGGAAAATTCAGTGAAAGGAAATTCTCTCATTACAAATGAGGACATCTTGTGGTTATTTCCATGAGATTATTTTGAGGGGACTAGGTCCTCTTTCATTGATGTACTTCTTTCTTTGGAAAATGACTTTTAATCGTCTGTAATCAGCAGATGCCTGACAGCAAAGTCCATTATCCTGAGGCACTTGGATAGGTGGCTATCTTGGAAGAGGCACGTGGATCTTCTACACGGCTTATCTGTCACATAATTTTTATTTTTGAAATCTATAGATGTTTAGTAAATTCTATTTGTAACCCCTAACTCACATGTGGGTAAGTTCCAAGGAACCACTTGATTTTAAATATAATTGTACCTAGAAATCAGTTTAATATCCCCAGCATTCTGATAGAATTAAAACACTACCCTACAGGCGAATGCAAATATGTTCACAAACAGTGATTTTGTATGTGTGTGGTGCTGGGGACTGAGCCAGGGTCTTGTGTGTGCTAAGCACCGCTCTATCACTGAGGTGCACCCCCCATCCCCAACAGTGCCAGGTATACCTGGTTAACAGCTATCCTTTCCTAGCAAAATACTAAACGTTTCCTGAAGAGAGGCCCCTCTTACCTGCTTTGCAGACATTCAGAGTCCTTCACAATGACCAGCAAGAAAGGTCAATGCTGGTTACTGTGTTGGTTGGGCTGGTGTCATGGGTAACCACAGAAAGCAGCATGGCAGTCTAGAAGGCAGGCCCATATGTTAGCCAGTTTCTCAACTGTACTTCCAACTTAATCCAGAATGTGAAAATGTTCTGGGGATTGAAAATGAAATTAAAGCAATTTCCAATCAGCTGCCACCTCCCTCAGTGAATGGTAGGCATGCATGATAGACATAATGCAATAGGTCATCTAGAAGAGGGGGAAAAATGTCTTCCCAAGACATGAACTCTTCTAGAAGGATCAATACAAAAAGAAACATTTTCGATGCAAGTGCTGTAATTGTTTCTTGTTTGTTTGTTTTGGCAGTACCAGGGTTTGAGCTCAGGGTCTTGGCACTCTACCACTTGAGCCACGTGCACTGTAATTGTTCTGTTTAGTGCTGATCTGCCACACTGGATGAAGCCCGTGACTAGATGTGTGGGAGTGAAACCTCCTCTATGGCATTCCATGTGCTGAAGTCTAGGAAAAGGGAATCAGGCAGTCTGGGAAATTACAGTGCATTTTTCCATGAAAGGTAGAAAACCAAAATTCACATTTTGAATACCAGGAAGGCACGGTAATACCCTGGAAAGTTCTAGAATCCATGGCAGTCATGCCTCCTGGTGTCTTCTGAGCACATATGTTCTCTCCCCCAGTATCTGATTCCTCCCAACTCTGCATCCCTGTCTCCTCCTCCCCAGGGATAGGGACACTGAAGAAAATACTCTTTAATTTTGAAAGCTGAAGATTCAGAATGAACTTGACCCCTAAGTTCAGACCCCCTTTCCAGTTAACAGTCCATTTCTCTTCTGCAGCCTTCACAGAGCTTTGTCCTAGGCTTTTACATTGAAATTTGTAATAATGCCAGGATATGAGTTAATAAATATGATATCATCTGTAAGTTCTTGGAGTAGGAAGCTTGTGCTTGCTAGCTATGACTTTGAAAGCAGTGTTGGTCACTGGAAAGGCTGCTTTGGGTCAGTTCTGGGTTCTAATTCCAGCCCCACTAGCTCCTGGCTACTACTAATTAACTTCTCTGAACTGCATCTCCTCATCTGTAGGAGGATAATATTATCTGTGGCTACAAAGGTTGCATGAGATATTATATGTAAATAATTTTTTCAGTAAATGTTTGCACCCTATGAAGTTTTGCTGGAACACTCACGTTCAGTGGTAAGGCAAAAGAGCTGAAAGTCCATAGACAGTTCACTCAGATAACCAATAGACAGTGCGATGCTGGCCCTGGCACTGAGTTTCTCTTCAGAGTTAAGATGAACAAGCTCCTTAGAAAGAAACATGGTGAACACAATTTTTTGTTTTCCTTTTGGGTAAAAGACAAGCCAGTTAATCCTCTAAAAAAAGGACAGGGGCTTGGTAAATTTTGTCATTTTTTGTGTAGTTCTAGGTCCTTATTTTTCAAAAGGTTAGGACTTCCTAACCATGTGATCTTCCCACTTCCAAATTTATTACTGGAGAGAGCAGTGATGGAGAACGCACAGAGGTCTCTTTGCAGCTACCTGGGGGGAAGAGGAAAGGAATGCAGAAGTGGTGCATCCAGTAGCTTGAATTCCAAGGGCTGCTAAATTTTGAGTGCACAGCTGCTGGGCAGACCAAGAGATAGGCATATCAGTAATTTTTATCTCCACATCATAAACTGTGTTCTTTTTGAGATCCATAAGCAAATAGCATTTGGAAATTTCAGGTGATTAACTCTGAAACACAGCAGTATTTCCTGTATCTTTGACAATCGAAAGCTCAAGAACACTCACCAAGGCTGAGAGTGTATAAGCAAATGACAAGGCTTGCATTGAGCCTTCAAACTGGTACTGACGTACTCGGGTTTCAGTATGAACACCAGCTCCATGACATTCACAGCTGTACTCCTTACCACATTCCTGAAGAAGGATTCCAAATATTTCCTGCCAAAAAATTCCACTCTAGTGTGTCTACAACAGTGAAAAAGTAGTAAAATATAGGCTCTGTGGTCATTGTTGTTTCTCCAAATTGAGTAGTGCTTCCTGTTCCACAGCTGCTCATACCCGCAGAGTAGCTACCTAGGCTACTAGAAGCGTAGTAAAATCTCACAGAACTACCTTGCTCCAGGATCAAGCAGAATATAAGAAAATCCTTATATCTGGAGGAATCCTTGGTGACCTGTCCTGGCTATATTCTGCAAATCTGGAAGTTTGGTTGAAATATATTCTGATTAAAAATAGTAATGATTTTCATGCATGAAATGCCTGTTACTCTGAGCTCCTTAGGTCTTTATAATAGCCCAATGACAGGCTGGGCACAGTGGCTCATGTCTGTTACCCTAGCTACTTGGGAGGTGTAGATCAGGAGGAACACCATTCAAGGCCAGCCCAGGCAAAAAAGTTAGTGAGACTCTCCCCATCTCAACAAATAAACTGGGCATGGTGGTTCACTTCTGTAATTCCAGATACACGGAAGGTATAGGTTGAATGATTTCAGTCCAAGGCCAGCCCCAGGCAAAAACATGAGAAAGCCCTATGTGAAAAATAATTACAGCAGAAAGGGCTAGGGTGGGGTGAGGTGGGGGGATGGTTGCCTAGCAATCAGAAGACTGAGTTCACATCCCAGTACTGCCAAAATAATAATAGTAATAATAACCCTATGACATTAGAAATCATTGCCCCCATTTCATAGATGGAGATACTGAGGCACAGAGAAGCCAAGGACTTAGACGAGGCCACACAGCTAGTAAATGACGAGGCCAGGATGTAACTGAGCAATCTAACGCAGTCTAAAGGGTGACGGTGGCTGGGCAGCCAGCCTCGTGTGCTCAAGGGCCTTCTTGTAGCTACAAACACAAGAAGCAGTCACAGCTCCCTAGATCCCTGCCTGTGAGGCCGGTAGAAGCTCAGGAGGAAGAGGCCGCAGCACCTGGCACGTGGGGCTCACTGTAGGTGGGGCTGCATGAGGCCTCACAGGCCATCCATGCTTTTGCCCTCAAGCACTTCTGCACTTTCCTCCTTAAAAACAAACTTAAAGAAATACGTGTTATGACTGTATTGGAATAAAGTATAACCCAGGTTGAACTCATATTTATTCACCATTACCATTACAGGTTGTTGTCTTGTGATTTTAGAAGAAATTGAATACATATTTTTGTGAGGCCCCAGGCTCCAGGCCTACTGTGCCTAAGTCAGCCCTGGCTACAGGATGGGCTCAGAGATTCAGCTGTACTCTGGAGAATGGGGAGAAAGAATTGAGTAAGAGGGAAAAATATTTTAATTAATTTCATAGGAAAATGGAGTTGGGAATGAAATTACCTAGCCAGGATACCCTAGCTGTCCAAAGTGAAGGGTACTTATTGGGACTAAAGGATGATAAGAGAACTTGAAAACCATAGACAGAGCTGATCAGAAAGGAGAATGAGGGCTGGCAGCCTGGCTCAAGTGATAGAGCACCTGCCTTGCAAGCCTGAGGCCCTGAGTTCAACTCCCAGTACCACCAAAAAAAAAAAAAAAAAAAAAAGACAGAATTTGGAGCACTGGGGACCCAAAGCCAGTGCTCACCCATGAAAAAGCTTTCTTTTACCCATGACTAAATGAAAAAACTGAGGGCTGAAGATCCGGCATTGAGGACTGAGGGGCCACCATCAGGGATATTTCAGAGATGAAAAAGGAAATGGTCTGCATGGTGTGACTGACAGGATGGACAGCTATGTGGAAGGAGTGTTCAGAAAGCCATAGGGAAGGAATTGTTCTTGTAGACCTTTCTGTTTAACAGTGATAACATGCAATAACCATTTTACTCATTCCTTTCTGCCTCTAGGGACCTGACTGACTACAGTTGCTCACTGTCTAATTGACTTTGTGATACTTAGTAAATTCACAAAGATTGAGTAGTATGTTACCAAAGAATTTTATATACTACCTTGATACTGTCTTACTTCAATTGCAGGAGTTCTGTTATGAACAGAACATTTCTGTTATGAACAACAGAATATAAGCAAAGAAGCATGTATAAGCAGATAAGCAAAAGGAACTCTAAAATTTTGTTTCTCAATAAAAATGGACCTTCTCAATAAAAAATGACCTTCTCATGTGGAAAGGTCATTTCTAATTTATTACCATTTCTAATTAATTATAGTATTCAAAAACCTCACTTGAAATCACATCACAGCATGAGAGTAACTCCACCACTCAGCAGTACTGCCCCGCCAGTGCAGTCCACACAAAAATTCTGTGCCGTTGCTAAATGGGAAGTAACAGAAAAGCACAGCCAGGGTTCATCAGACCTGGAGGTAAAAATCCTAAGACATGATCTTTCTGGATAGTTTCCCTCCACCTTATATAGCACCTGAATAGAAGAGTTAAACAAATATCTCATCAACAAGCAGCTAGACATCCCTGAGCTTGACCCCAGCCCTGTGACCCACTTACTAGTGGTGTGAACCTGGACAGGAACCTACACCTGAGCTTAACAGAAAAAACATAGCTATTAATACCTGCTAAGGAGGGTTGTGGTGAGAAGTGCCAGAGCATGTTTTATACCTTACCTGTGCTCATTGTTAATTAATAAAAACAAACACACGAAACCCCTTTCTTGCGCAGTTCTGCTTCCCATGCATGGTGTCCACAGGCTGCCCTTGGCTCCCTTCCTCTAGCGGTAGCACAGAGTAGGCACAGAGTGCTGCTCTCCCTTTCTTGGTCGAGGTGGCTTTGTACTAGCCACGTACTCTGCTTTATTACATTGGTTGCATTAGTTAGATCTGGAGTTTTAGTAGCAAATGCAGGGCTATGTTTATTTAAGACATAGAACCTGCAAGTACTTTCTCTAAGCCCATCTTTTAAAAAAGCTGCATTTTCCTGAATATTTCTTGAAGTTTCTAATATACTGTCAACATATGTCTATTTATTTTCCACAGACAGTAGTTCCTCAGGGAAGAACAAAAAAGAGGAAAATTATATTTTTGAGACCAAAAGTGATCGAGGAAGAGGGGACCATCCAGCCCCAGAAGCTGGTAAGTGCACAACCTTAGAAACACCTTGCAGAGTAGAGACATCTGCAGACCACTTGTACCCCAGCTGAGGATGTCAACTGGAGCCATTAGAGTTCACAGCCAGAGCAGTGGTCCATGGGCCAGAACTGTCTTCTCTGTCACAATGCATCTTGGTATTCTTGGTAGGAGTACACCATCTTTACTCCTCAGCTCTTTCACACACCCTGCCAGGTGTGATATTCTGTGGAAACAGTCACACTTGTAGCAGAGAGGTTAAGAACATGGGCTCTAGAGTTCAAATCCTGGCTCCACCTCTAAACTCCATGACCTTGGCCAAGTTCATATCTCTCTGGATCCCAGTTGGTGAGATGAAGATAGTAAAAATTTTGTTTTATGGGATTGTTAGGAGAATTAATGGGATGCTTACACCAGGGCATTCAGTGCACTGCTTGGTTCATGTAGTGAGCCAAGTATATAATGAGGGCTCTTACTGTTATTTATGATGCAAAAAGAGTGATGAAGAGATCTAGTGCCCTCTCCCAGCATTCCAGGAACAAAGACAGAAGACAGTAGAAAGGGGAAGAGGTACAGGAAGCAGAGGAAAAATTTACTAAGTAGAAGAAGAATACCATAATTCCATACTTTTGGTTGTTTTTAACAAGAAAGAAATCAATGGACATATTCCTGCAGAAAAGCAAGCTGTAGTCCTAATCAGTAGAAAGAGATTTAGGAGAACAAAAAGAATTCTTAAAGTATATATCTAAACACTGAGAAAGCTGTCTTGAGAATCCTTTGTAATATCTGGACAATATAAAGTATAATTATTAAATAATCAAGGTCTGAGGCAATCCAGATGCCAAGCACCTGGGTTCCCTCATTCCAGTCTCTGGTCTGGTGGACATAGCCTGTCTCGCGGTATGTGAATAAATGGTTCTCTGTCCCCTAGCACCATCCAGACAGAATCCAGCCTCCCTCTGTTTTTTTGTTTTACGTTTCCTTTTTAGGTATTCCTTGAAACTGCCAATATTGCAAGTCTTTCATAGAAATATGGAGCTGAGCAGATTCTTTTCATCTACAAAATTATGGCATAAACATGCTGAATTTTCTTTATTATTGCTAATAAACCTTACAGGTACATGTTTGTAAAATAAACTCCTAAGAACTGACTGTAGAGCATGTTGCAAGGTACAAGAAATAAGCTAAAAATGAGTGTGTAAACCTACATCTGCACCAGCACAGTACTGAATGCTGGCAAGCACTTATGATAGCACAGGGAAAAATTAATAATAGGAAAGAGAGTTCAGTCCTGAAACGCTTAAATCTAATACATTATTGTTTCCAACTGTCCATACCAAATTGCAGTGCTTGAAAAAAGCCAAAAGTCTGGCATGGAAAATTACACAGTACTTATAGAAACACAGCTGCTTTTTGAAAACTAGGTAAGTTAACTTGGTTAATAAAAAAAATAGTTTGTCTCAGAAAGGAATTCACCCCATGGATTTTCTGGTTAACATGACACTAGTTAGGTTAGTTCTTAAAAATGGCACTGGAAATTCTCTGTGAGCGCACAGATGGTACCAGTTTCATTAAGAACAAAAGCAGTAGGGAAAATGATGGAGTGGGTGAATCTAATTAAGATACCTGGTAATCACGTTTGTAAATGTCACAATGAATCCCTACTGTACAACTAATCTATGCTAATTTAAAAAAAGCAGCGTTGGGCATAATGGCACAGGCCTGTTAATACCAGCCTCCCTCTTGCCCTCACACCAGATGTATCCAGAGACCCAGTTGTAATTGGCTGGTGTCCATTCTAGTTGTTAGATATTTTGATGTCACCTCCAATCATATGAACAGAATACATAATTCTTCACCTTAGCTTCCTGAGAATTATATCATAATGTTTTTTAGAAGGGGTTAGAAAGTTTTTAATCTCAAATTCTAAACTAAAAGTATTGAAGAAACTATGCCAACTAAGTACTTAAAAGTACCAATAAGTTCTGATGTCTGGTAAATACTGCTTTATGGGAGATTTCATTTTCTTTGTCACAGAGGTGCCAAACAGGGGTCAGGTTTGACAGTTCAGCAACCTCGTATCTGATTTGGCAAATAGAACATTTTCTTTCTTTGTCTGTGTTTTGTTACCATAGCTAAGTCTGAGCCCCTGTGGGGTTTGGATATTTGCCTGCAGCTTGCTTCCCCTTTAGCCCAAACACTGGTCCTCGTCTTTAAGCAAGTCAGACACATTTTGAGGACTGGAATCCTCTTTGTCATTTTCCTTCCCCCACCAGGCATAACTGGAGCTGGGTGTTGTATTCCAGTTTGTAAGAAATGGTTTGGGGATCCTGCGGTTTCTGTGGGAATAGACCAAAGTCTCCTTTTCTGGTCTTGTTCCTTTGTTATACATCCAGCTCATGTAGCCCATTCAGTAAGACAGAGGAAAACTAACACCTTCAAGCCACTCAGCCCTTTCAAAACTTCTTCCATCAGGGTGGCCATGAGGAGGCAGTAGTGGCTATAAAAGCCCCAAACGCTAGGCATGGAAGGGAGGCAATAGTTCTGGACCCTCTTGAGGGCTGAGTATGTGAGACATCTGAAGTCAGATTCCATGCTGGGGGTTTAGCTCAGATTTTTCTTTTGCAATACTCTAGGGGAGCATTGGTCTCACCCCAAAATGTGATACCCTGTAACTAAAGCGACTTTCACATCCCCTGTCCTTGAGAATCTTCAGGTTTACCTGGGTTTCTGAAGCTGCCCCGAGGTTGAAAAGTCCTCAGTGTGAAATCAGTTCCAGATCCTCACGTCAAGAGGCCAGCTCTACCTGGGCTGTTTTAGGCCAGAAAATCAAGGCTGTGTGGAGGGAACTTGTTTGGCTACCCACCAACTATTCTGTTTGCACCACCCTCCCCTTTCCTCCAGCACTGGATAAAGAGGTGTCCCGTCTCTCTAAGGCCGTCACTCCTGGATCTTGATGTGTCCTCTTGTTTCTCAGTTTCCCTATCATCTAATAAGTTTCCAGTGCTTCTCAGTTTCCCCACTGACTCATTCACTCAACAGCTACAAACATATTCAGATCTCTCTCAGTATAAAACTGTGGCCCTCAGTCTTCATTGTCCTAAATCCAGTGGATTCCCTAGGCCTCGTGCCTTCACCTCTCTGTAGCATTTTATTCAACTGAGCCTTTCTTTGTGGACTGTGCTTCCCCTCCACTCCCAAGCCGCACTACTTCTCTAATCTGTCTTCTGCTTCTTTGGGGGCGTCTTCTTTTGTGTGCCCTCAGGATGTTGGCCTTTCCCAAGACCATGCTCCTGGCCCTCCTTTCTTTCTTTGTCTCTGGCAGCTTCACACACTTTCATGGCCACAGCTACCACCTTTATGCTAGAGGCCACCACACAAATTGACCCAGATAATGCAAGATGCTAAGAGAACATTTCACCTGAACTATTTATAAGCATCTTAATCTGAAAATGTAAAAGAGTAAACTGATCCACCCCAAATGAACCCCAACATAACATCGAAATCACTGCAGCGAAAACCCTACTGACCAGACACATGGACCACTCCCTTCACATCTGTACTGCTTGTGCGGTTCTGTCATGGTAACTTTAATCTTCACTGTAGCTTTTCATTTAAATGTCTATTTATCCAGACTTAAAGTCTTTCAGAAATGCCTTTCACTTTTGGAGTAGGTACCATACTGGCTAAAACCACAGGCTCTGGAGCCGTCCTTCTGGTGGTATCCTATCTCTGTAACTTAGAATTCTTGTTGCCTTAGTTCCCTCAGTTTGTCAAATGGGTACAATAATATATATCCACTCCTGTGGTAGTGGTGAGAATTCAATGACGAGTTCTAATACTGGTACTCTTAGCATTAGCTTATCTGTTGGGGGGGTATTTTTATTTCTTTTTTAATTGACAAAAATTGCTTAGTGTCTTTGATTACTAGGATTTAACCTCAGTGTCTGGTACATGGAAAGCTATTAATTAATGCAGAATGAATAAATAAATGAATGAAAGAAAATGTTATACAATCAGCTTACACAATGGAGACATTTGCTCCTCCATTTTCACCAGCTGCAAGTCAGTATAGCTAGAAATAGTTCCAGTATCTCATCCCAAATCTGGTCGACTAAGAGTAGATAGACTAAGAATAGAGCCTGCTGAGCTTGGTTGGAAGACGGATCTGGCATCCATGCCCCCTTCAGACTCTAAAAGTTGCTTCTGGTCTGGTGTCTTGGATCAGCCCCACAGGAAGAACTACCTACCCACGGCCAAAGTCACACCAGCATATTTCTAATTAATTTTTATTAGTATAACTTCATAATAAATTAATTATTCTTGATGGTGCTGGGGTTTGAAACTCAGGGCCTTAAACTTGTTAGGCAGGTATTCTCCCACGTAAGCCAGTGTCCCAGCCCACGCCAGTATATTTTGAGGTTAGTTTCCAAGAAAGTTTCTACTGGCTGGACACCTGGAAGAGTCCTGGAATTAGGAAAGGAACTAAGTATCTTAAGCCTTAACCAGAACCAGAAATCAGGAGTTAGTCCATACTGGAAAACGACCATGTATGAATCCATAAACACAATCTATGACTACAATGAAAAAAATTTCCTGTGGTCCAGTGTTTATTACAGTTGGATGTGAGGGTGATCTTACTGCAATGTTTGTCCCCACTAGCACCATGCACATTTTGTAGGAAGTTGGTACAGATTTGGTTTTCAGGAGATCTGGGTTTGAGACTAAACTTACAGGTATACAGCCAGGCACTCTTAGGCACGTTACTTAATCTCTCTGCACCTTAATCTGTAAAATGATGGTAACCCTGGAACCGATTTGATTAACTAAAATAGTGCATGCAAAGTGCTCATCATGTAGGAAGCAGAGCTGTCATTGCTGCTAGTCACTGACTGACCTACCCTATTTGTTTTGAATGTGTCACAGGCGCAGTGCTACCCCTGGCATTGGGTTTGGCCATCACTGCTTTGCTGCTTCTCATGGTTGCTTGCCGACTACGACTGGTGAAACAAAAACTTAAGAAAGCTCGCCCCATTACATCTGAGGAATCTGACTACCTTATAAATGGGATGTATCTGTAATGAATATAATTCAGCTGTAGGCGAGAGCCGTTTCACTTACAATTTATTATGTTAGGTTCTTATTTACAATCTGTTTTTAATTAGGCTAGAAGATTCTGTAAATCACAAACCTTTATTCATTGTAGATTTTCTTTAGGAAGCAGGTAAAATGTTTGAAATTTAGAAATTCATGTAATTAAAAGACTTTTACGTGGCTCAAGTGGCAGAGTGCCCACCTAGTAAACGTGAGGTCTTGAGCTCAAACTCCAGGAGCACCAAAAAAAAAAAAAAAAAAAAAAAACCACACACATACACACAACTTTTACTATTCTGATTTACTAACCTGTCTGTGGAAGCAGAAATTTGTAGTTTACCGAAGCCGAAGTCAGTATCTCAAGGAACCACCTCGGGAGACAGTGCTTCATGGGCCCTGGTAACCCTGACAACCCTGGCAGCATTAGATGCAGCTGCCCCATGTTCTGTGGCCATCTTCTCCTGTTTTAAGTTCCAGTGCTCTCCTTTTCCTTTCCCCTGTGGATCTCGAGTGAGTGTGCTTTGAATAAGTTACCTGTGGGAGGTATGTATGTTATAACCTTATGGACAGGTCAGAGAACCCTCAGGAGAAGAATGTGAGTGCTTCCCAGTGCTTCTCATGCTGGCTGGTGGCTGCCACCTTACACTGATCTTTGCAGGAAACTTCCCTTCCTAACCTGATTTTGGATTAGGAAGAGCTCTAAGATGGCTATGGAGTGGGATAGGAAACCAAAGTGGAAGCAGAGAACCTGGCAGGACAGAATTTTTAGCAGAAATGTAGGTGCAGGGTAAGTATGCAAGGAAAACAATTACTACTTTGTTCTGTCTGCTCAACACTGCTCCCTGGCACAGAGCACAACTTGTGCATGTAGTCAGTGGTTCTCAAGATGAGTCTTTGTTAATGAAAGAGAAAAATGCAGATTCTAGAGCAGAACACTGAGTGGATTTCTGGGTACAGCTTTTGTAAAAATGTCACCTAAGGATTGGCAGGTCATGTGACCTAGTGGAATGATTTGGGTTTTGTTGTGTGGTGCTGCTGGAGAGAACCAGGGCCTTACACGTGCTAGGCAAGTGCTCTACCAATGAGCTACATCCTCAGCTTGCCCTCATTGTTTTAAAATGTAATGTACAATCAGCCAATGTCAGACTTCTGCATTTCCGGAACATAAAGCAGTTTTGCACAAGTTCACCCTTAAATAAAACTGGCATAGCGTCTCCTTTTAAGTTTGTATGCATTTAAAGGCAGCTTATTCTACTGGCAGGAGTGCAGTGTGGTGCTCATCTACACTTCATCATGTTCCTGTTTTGTTGTTTTTTCTTTTTTCCCCATAAATGGCAAATGTTTTAAGGCACTTTAAAAACCCTCAAGAGTCTAGTACGGTTTGCTTTTAGACTAAAGTAGGTGGTTTCTTTAGCAAGGGGCTTAATTTTGATGGGGTCATGTAACCTATCAAGATACATTAACAGAGCTACCAGTTTCTGGGCTCTGCTGCATTACTCTAGCTGTAGCTTTCTCTAATAAATCCTACTTCCAAAAAAAAAAGATACATTAACAAATGGAAAGTTAGTTCTAGAAAAACAAATCGAGTATCATTTTTTGTTTCCTGAGAAACTCGAGGCTTTTGTTGAATACTTAGAATTGAGCAATGATTTAAATTTCTCACTGGCAGTTTAAGAGAAGTGGACTGAGTGAATGAATTTAAGATGTTTGTATTCTGTGATGCTTTTTTTTTTTTTAATATACAGAAGGATGTCACCTATAGCCATATCCAATAAAATAAAATCTGATAAGGCATGCATCTTTCAGCACATATTTTATATATTAAATTAATACAATTTAGTATTGTTATGGTGTTGAAATACTTAAGATGTCCATATATATGTAAACAAGTCCTTTAATAAATTGTATTTTATTCTTATGCCTTTTAAAAAATCTTTTAATGTATTATGTTGGCTTAATTATACCAATCCTGTTTTACAAAGGGGGAAACTGAAGATTGGAGAAGTGACTTGCCCAAGGCTACGTAAAGTATACTGGAGCTGGGCATGGTGATGCATGCTTGTAATCTCAGGCTAGTTGTGAGTTCAAGACCAGCACCAGCAAAGTTAGTGAGATCCTACATCAAAACAAAATGAAAACAAAAGGGCTGGGGCATAGCTCAAGTGGTAGATCACTTGCCTAGAAAGCATGAAACCCTGGGTTCAATCCCCAATACCATAAAAAAAAATTAAAATTAAGTGTACTGGAAGGGAAAAGGATCAAGATCTACAAAGTATTTAAATTATCAGATGGACCAAATGAGACTTTCCAGCCTCTTAAATGCTGGGGTTGCAGGTATGTATCACCTTCTGGAGTTGAGTAGGACTTTTAAAGAGTCATCTTACCTGGGATCATCTGATTGAAGAAGTTCCACATCTAAGACAACTCAAAAACGTTACTAAAAGGGAAAGGTGTCCACATGTGAAACATGTTCTGTGTTTCACACCTGTTCCTAAGGAAAGGCCCACCAAAACCATCTTTCTGAAAACTTTCATCCTGAACGAGTTGACATCAGCTACTCTTCCAGCCTTCCACAGCATTTTAACGTTCCATGTCACCCGAGAACCAAATACGGTCTATTCCACAGGCAAATTTTTTTTCATCTTTCTCGTAGTGACTTTTTCAAAACATGATTCGGCACCACGATTCCCCATTGCACTTCTCAACACCTCCTTTTAGTCACTGATGGCTGCTCTGTACTGTGTCTTCCTTCAACCCAAACACAGGGGTGACATTCCAAGTGGGCCTCCTCAGTTTGGCTGTTCACGGCAGCCCGTCTGACTTTTAACTGAGTTTCTCCTGTGTGAACATTCTACACAGCAGTATATGCCCTGGAACACAAGCATCCCTTACCTTTAGATGTTCCCTCAGTATCCTCCGTAATATAAGCATCTAAGCCTGGGCTTCTGTTAATTTATATCATCCCCAAACAATTTCAGAGTTTGGTTTTATTTCTTTAGAGATTATACTACTTTCTTCCTAGCAGAGCAACTCTAATCATTTGTTTTCTGACTCCAGGTTTTCTACATCTTTTTGTATGGAAATCAAATGAGAATTTCTAACAAAGAATGCTCAAGCTGAATACAAAGAGGAAATGGCTTAGTTTGCTGGTGAAAACTGTCCTCATGTAGCTGGCTTTTTCTTTTTTTGTGGCACTGGGGTTTGAACTCAGGGCCTGATGCTTTCTAGGCAGATGCTTCTACTACTTGAGCCACTCCCCACCCCCCCTTTTTGTTTTGTGATGGATATTTTTGAGATAGGGTCTGGAGAACTATTTGTCTGGAGCTGGCTTTGAACTGTGATCCTCCTGATCTCTGCCTCCTGAGTAGCTAGGATTACAGGCCTGAGCCACTGTGCCCAGCTTGGCTGGCCTTTTCATCAAACACCTGTCAGGAAGTTCTTTGTTCCTGGCTCCATTTCCCCAGCTCTTTAGCCCTACTGAATTATAGTATAGATAGAGGGAATTTAAATTATAGCTACACTGTTGGCCAAACATGAAACCACCACGATGAACATAAGGTTAAGCACCCTAAAGCTAGGAGTTTTTAGGAATGGATGGAGTGGTTAAAACTGAGCCTTCTCCTACATTTGCTTTATTTAGGTCTAAGAATGTTTTCATTCCTACTTATTTTAATTCTCAAATCATACCAGTTTTTAAAATCTTATACAACATAGCACTGCACATTGGAAAGATATCAACTTACTATTCAGCTTAAAGATCTTTTCATAAAGTTATTTCTAAACTTAGGAATCTTCTCAAAAACAACTTTTTAATACAAAATAACAGTTAAGACTTTTTAAGAGTGGGAGGGGTTTCTCACATGCTAAGTGAGCATCTCTTTGTCAGAATTATGCACATGAGAGAAGAGCGTTGCTGAGAGTGCTCATTCGGCTCAGGGAGAGCTTGGACTATTTCCTCAACCTCTAGAACCTTTAGAAAAACTAGAGTCTTCTTATGAAATGTATAAAACCACAACACTGAAACAAGATCCCTAAGTGTCATTACCTTCTTACAGTCATTATATTAACAGATCCATTTACAGGCGAGAGGGGTTTCAGGATGTTTGTTCTTAGCTATGTTCTTCCTGGACAGTAAGTCAGTTCACTAACCCTCCCACCTGTTTGGCATTTATTGTACAGATACCAAGGACAAGCCCTGGGATAAGTAGCAGAGATAAATGGCGAGTAGTCTCAGCCCTGAAGAAATGTCACATTTGACGATTTGTCGACGCACTAATGCCATTTACCTACTCCAATTTCACAAAATGGAGCATTAGAGAAATAACATTTCCTCTGTGATCTGAGTCAGCATTCTGGATATGGTGGATGTGCTGCTCTTCCTCCTAGATTCAAACACCACCAATACCTCTTTCGCTTTTACTTTATTTGGCAAAGCAGCGCTGCATAAACTGTGCAGAAACTAGCACACAGCCTACACAGCAATGTTAGATTCACATACATCATCGGCAGCCAGCTAGAAACAGAAAAAACAATATGAGCTACAAGTCTCCTGTCATTTTTAGAAAGAAAAAACTGTCAGTTACGTCCAATCTGAACAGTTGAGTGTTTCAAGGACATCACCTGCCATCTTTTGAGTTTGAATATTTACAAAGCCTAGTTTTAAGGTAACAAAGCAGCTGATTGTATCTATAACATGCTATTCTATGACACCACATCGAAAGCTTTAAAAAGAAAGCTCATCTCTATTTTCTTAGTAGCATCTAACAGACATCCAAATATCAAGAACCTTAACTTGTGGATGGTGGTGTTATCTGATGTACAAAAGAAATCTGATAAATTAATAGTGGAACAGAATTAAATGTCCAAGACAAGAAAAACCACTCCTCAAAATCAATTCACAAACTTAAGTTTTCCATTGTGCAGAACCCCTTCTTTTTTAATATATTAAAGTAAAATGTGGGCATGTTAAAGTAATAACTCACAAAGTTAGACTTTGTGTCCTACTAATTTGGTTCTGTGCCTCTTTGAAGAATTAGAAAAACCTACAAAACCACACATTTCATGCTGAAAATAATAGTGTAACAAAGTCCAATACAAGCTGTGATGCTGTTGGTTTTCAAAAAGCTTTAAGGACTGAGATGAGCAATCCACTGTAATAGTATAGACTGGTCAAGCTGATGTTGCTTTTACAATTCATCCCTGGGGGGAAAAAAAAAGAAAGAAAAATGTCAGTAGAAGTTGCATACCATAAAATTTGGCTTTCCAATAGTTTAGATATAATACTTAAGTCAGTAAAAATGCTCTGATTCCCCAAGCAATACATGAAGAGAAATAAAAGCACAAATAATTCCAAAGTCAAAGCAAAAATTCCAAGCATCTTTCATGCTACTCCAAAATGAAGTTGAAACCTAAAGAGACTGTGGTCTTTATTTTTTAATTCTAAAGATAAGTTTTCTTCCTATAAGATAAAAAATTCAGAAAAATGATAACTTCTACATCTAGGATCATCTTGCTAATACTACTTATTGTAAAATGATGATTTGAGTATTCAGAGTTCAAATGATTTTTTAGAGTTATATTCACAAAACTGGACCAAAAAAATGTAGTCTTTTGCTTAGAGTGTCTGTTATCAATTGTGGAATGGATGGATCTCAGCCCAAACTCCTCGGGAGGAAACGCCTCATCTGTAGGTAGGTTATACCTGTCAGGTGATTTCATAAGGCAGCTTTATCAGCTCCAAAAGAAACCATTCGCTCAGCCAGGTGCAGCACTGTGCCAGCAACTGCCAGTGAGAGGAAGGGAGGAATAAAAATGCAGTCTAAAATAAACCGCATGGCGTATAAATCCTACCTCAATAGAGCTGTCAGAAGTGAAAAAATACAACTACCAGAAATCCTACAAGCCTCATATTTGAGGATAATCTGAGTGACAAAAACATCATTAAATACTCAAGTACTTCAGGGATAAGGATGGTCTCTGCAGTTAAATCTCAAATGATTCAGGGAAAAAAAAATCACATATATATATATATATACATATATGTAGAGAGAGAAAGAGGGCATGAGAAGAAAAATGGTAATAACTCATGACTTTGGATGAAAAGATCAGGAAGTCCCTGCACTACTCTATCAAACTGTCACTAATAAGAATTAAAGTGAAGATGGAGTGGCTTGGGTGGTAGAGCGCCTACCTAGCAAGCATGAGGCTCAGAATTCAAACCCCAGTACCACTTTAAAAAAAAAATTAGAATTAAGTGTTTCGAAAAGTTGTTAAAATAAATTTGAAGGTAAAGGTAACTGAAATGAAGAGCTTCTGGGTCATAGGTAAGGAGAGGGATTACCAAACAATTTCCCCTTGTTAAAAATGGAATTCCATAAATAGTGAAAAAAAAGTTTAAGCATAGATTGGCCTAAAAGGGACAGAAAAGGAGCAAACAAAAACCAGATGACCTCTAAAATCTCCTATAAACCTAAATTTTAAAAGAAACAGAGCATCTAATAGAGGAAAAGGGAGAGAGTAGGGTGGAAACTGATTTCAGATCACATCAGTCATAGGGGACTCCTCTGACTTCCAGTTAAGTCTGGCCCCCAAGATGTCTTGGTAAGAGAGAGGAGGGTGGGAGGAGAGAACATTGAGATTTATAGACCTGGTCATGGCCACCTCCCTCTATCACTGTATCTCCTATAGCTTCTGTCAGGAGCCACCCCTGTCCCTGCCTGTACCTACCCTCAATGGGCTCTAGTTAACTATGCCTTTCCCTTTCCTCATTAGGCCTAGAGCAGTCAGTTTCCTGCTGTTACTCTGTGTCCTTGGGTATGTCAAGATCTTTTATTGGCTCCCACATTTCTGTCCCATATTTCTCTGAATAGTCCCTTCATTAATATCACCTCAAAATCCTACTGAGTATATACTTCCACTTCCTGCCTGGACCCTGGCAGTGTATGAACACAAATAGAAATAGTAAATTAAGTTAACTGTTAATGTTCTACCCTTGCCAACATTAGACTTCCCGGTAATGTTTTAGGACTTTTTTTATAAAGAAATGTAGCAGATATTTTTTATCAATTTAGTTTGTAGATTTTTGCTTCACCTTTAATTATATTCTTTAAGCCTCCAAATTACAATTAATTGAGTAGTTTTGCAATTAGAACCACACCTATGGATGTATAAAAGTATATTTGAACAAAAAGGACATCTACAACAGAGAAAAATTAGAATTCCAGTATAACTACAGAAATGTTTTCTAATGATGTAAATATGCAAAATTAATATTTTTAAGTTTGAAGGACAAAAAAAAATCAGATCTACGTTTAAATGCTTAGTAACATTTAAAAACTGCCCATAAACTTAAAAATTATTCTAGGGCTAGGGGTGTAGTTAAGTGGTAGAGTACTTGCCTAGCATGTGTGAAGACGAGTTTGATCCTCAGTACCATCAAAACAATGATCAATCAACATTTTAACACTAACAGGTTGGCTTTAACAGATTTTGAAGGGCCTAAAGCTCATGTAATTAGAGAGAGGAGAGGGGTATCTTTAAGAAGAAAAATGAAGACTATGCACATAAAATTGGGGTCAGGGCCAGGAAGGGCCTTAGCAAGCAAGGATTCGCAGCGTCAGCTCCATGAGGGTCACAATGAATCCACTCCTGGTTATAAAAACCAAATTCCAGGCTGGCAGAGTGGCTCCAGCAAGTGTGAGGCCCAAAACAAGTAAAAACCAAATACCTTTCAGTATTCCTTCACATTAAATGAGAGCTAGGACTGTCCAAGGCTAACATTTATCATGTATAAAATGAAGCATTTTAAGTTTAATCTGAATTTTTAGCCTTAACTCTTGATACCAAATTTCAGTTATATCAGTGAAATGTTTGCCCCTTTCAAACGATGTTCATCATAGTTATATAAAGTTGTAAGCATACTAGAAATATAATGAAAGAAGGTTGTAAGTGTTGGTTACAACTATATCTCATTCCAACTGAAAACCAATGATTTTTAAGAAGTAGTGGAACTGCAGGCTACAATTCAAAGAAAATAGCTATAATCACACTAGATGAAGAGTAAAACACAATTCCTAAATTCCTAGTAAGAGATCTTAAAAAAGGCCAACCTGAATTTAGTTAAAAGTAAAACATTGCTAAGCATGGTGCAAACACCTGTAATCCCAGCACTTAGGAGGCTGAGGCAGGAGGATCACAAGTTCAAGGCCAGCCTGGGCTACTATAGTGAGTCCCTGTGTCAAAAAGCCCAACAAAACAAAAGGTAAAACACTGTTTTGAACAAACTGAATTAGGTTCATTATCATTTTGGTGATTAAAAGTACCATCCCAACTACACAGGAGGTGGAGATGGAAGGATCACAGTTCAAGGTTAGCTCAGGCAAGTTAGTGAGACCCTATCTTAAAAAATAAGATGGGTGTGGTGGCTCACACCTGCAATCCAGCTATATGTGAGGTGGCTATAGAAGGATCATGCTCTGAAGCCAGCCCTGGCAAAAAGCATGAAACCCTTTCTGAAAAAGAAACTAAAACACAAAAAAGCTAGAGGCATGGCTCAAGTGGCACATGGCTTATCTAGCAAGCACAGGCCCTGAGTTCAAACCCCAGTACTTTTCCTCTTTATACAGAACAAGTGGACTTATAATCACAATTTACTTACTAAGAAAATAATTATCATAAAATAAGAATCTTCTTGGCAACTAAAAATAGATTTCAATTTCAAGTAGTCATAGCTAATGGCATGCCTATGTGCTCGTCTCACTTCCTCTCATTGAGAGAGAGAACTTTCGGCTTCAAACAAAATTCAGATTATGCTTGCGGCACTGACAAAATCGGACATTTACATTTACAGTGAGCCACGTGAAGACGATGTGAAGACGATGTGAAGCCGATGCTACAAGCTGCTGTGGTTGTGAGACCCAGGTATTCACTGCGCAGCTTGTCAAATCCCCCCCTCCCCAGGAACTCAGCTTGAACAGCTTAAAATCGCTGGCCTAGTCTACAGAGTAGTGAGAAGCTGACTCCTCATTGTGGCTCTAAAATGTGGAACAGCTATGAACCGACTAAAGAAAGAAATCAAGACAAAAGGTAGAATGTCCTCTCTGAGACTCAGGGTTTTGAAAACAGACAACTGTGTCTTTCCCTTTTTTTCTTCTTATAACAACAGTACAACAGAAAGAAAAAGGCAGGAAATGACAGCACTTTTTTCTAGACAGAGGACTTTGTCCCATTCCTAGACAGCTGAAACAGCGGCTGATAATGAATAAAATGCACTTAGAAAGTACTGAACTAAAGCCGAAACTCTCTTAAAAACAAAACAAAATACCTTTATGACAACCCAGTGTCACCCTCCCTTTCCCAAAGATGAGTTACTGAAAGAAGGGCAGACCATGCAAAATTTTTCACAAGTTTAATGCAATGAATTTCTGGTATTTTAATGGAGTAGCATGAAGGTGGCAATGAGAAAACAGCCCTTGCAGTCTAATGTCTTAAAATCCACACCCTTTCACCTTGCATGTGTGGAAGAAGAAAGAGCAGAAGAGAAAATCACTTCCACCTGGACCACTGCTTTTCTTTATCTGTTAAAGGCACATATATCACCCCCATCAGAGGCTTCATTTTGACGCTGCCATCTTGTAGCTTGTCATACTGCTCCAACATTTGGTTTCCACCAGCAGGACCAACTGGCAATATCAATCTTCCGCCAGGCTTTAACTGGTCTATTAGCTAAAGAAAGAAAGAAAGCAAAGCAAAACAAAAATACACACCAAGTTACAGATTTTACAATAATAGCTGACATCACTGTAAACAATATTCAGTGTCCATTGGCAGAAGCCAAAAATATACTTTATTTCATCACTTCTCAGTATCCTTGGGGGATTGGTTCCAGGACCCTTCAAGGATACCAAAATCCAGTAGCTCCAGTCCCTTATATAAAATGGTATAATATTTGCATATAACCCACACACATCCTCCTGTACACTTTAAATCATCTCTGGATTACTTGATATATCTAATATAAGGTTTCTGCATCACTTCATTTACATGGATTCAGTACAATACTTGGTGGACAGCAAATTTAAGTTTTGCTTTTTGTGGTCCTAGGGTTTGAACTCAGGGCCAGGTACTTGCTAAAGTTTTACCTTTTCCATCTTTCTGGATTTCTCCCCCTGAATATTTTCTATCCACCGTTGGTTGACTACAAGAATGCAGAACCTGGTTCAGACTCTACTGCTGTTGTGGTGCTTTGGGGCAAGAAGCTGGTGCTCCACTGGGCCCTGGACCTGAAGATGAGGTGATATGGGAACTATGGCTATGCTAACAGTGGACCAAATTATATTTACAATGTCATAACTGAAGGGCTGGCGGAGTGGCTCAAGTGGTAGAGAGCCTGCTTGGCAAGCATGAGGACCTGAGTTAAACCCCAGTACCACCAAATAATAATAATAATAATAGTAAGGGCCAAGGTCATAAATGAAAATGATTTTAATAATACTTCTTGATTGGTTGGATTGGAGGAAGGGAAGACAGCCAACTGTACATACTTTGAGTGTTGTACTCAACTGTCCACTTACTCATTTACCTCTCAGCCTCCCCTACAAGCTCCTTGAGAACAGGGACTGTGCCTTATTCATCTTTGTGCCCTAGCACTTAACACAGTACCTGTCACAACTACAGGGCTCAACATGCTTGAACTGAACCACATGATGTAGTGGGAACGTCAAAGGCAAAGCAGAGAATTCTAAAGCCTGTGGATCTTTTTGGGTTGGAAGGGAAGTGGAGGGGGGCGAGGAGAGAAAGTGTAGAAAACAGGCAGGAAATCACTATCCTATTATTGTTGAATCTAGGACATGACTGAAGCAAAGATAAGGGAACCTTAATTACATGACTGAATTTAGGACTACTGGCACCAAGAGGAGGGAAGTTATGTTGGAGTTCTATAGCATTAGAATGAAGACATCCCTATCAATGAAGAACCAAGACTACTCAGTGAAAGCCTCTCCAGTTAGAAATGTTTAAATATGATACCATTTGAATATAACCTTACAGATTGCCACTATTCAAAAAAAAGAAGAAACCTGATTTTGGGTATTACTACCCTAGGGAAGGGTGCCCTCAATTAAAATTTGGTCAGCAATTCTCTTATTTTTTCCATTTTAATTTTTATTAGAATAATACTTATAAGTATTCTTTGAGTTGTTTTTCTGAATTTTAAGGCTTATAATGAAAAACAATAGATGTCTTCCCAACCCCAACCTTGCTTCCTAAATTTAGTCATTTTAAATCCTTTTAGCTGTGTCTTCTATTACTTTTATATTTCAAATTATATATTAGATAAAGATTGAACTTTTAAATATACAGTCTACTTCCATTCCCTAATCCAACAGTCAAAACTTTATTAAAACCATTTTTCAGTTATTACTGTGTAAAATACAATTTGCTGTTGGGCCAAAAGATAGCCCATGACTGTTCTTTTCTTATGTATAATAGGTTTATTTCCACTGCAGCTACAAGTGAAGACTTTTCTTTTCAACTGTTTAATTTTCTTTGAAACTGTCTCCTTGTCTTTCTACCTTCCAACAGCTTCTCAATGAAATTTTCACACTAGTTAGATAGCTAACCCTATCTCCTTAATGCTCTTTTTGTCTTTTCTGCAGGATTCCTTCTAGGCCTAGCATACAGGTTTCATTCTGGGACTTTCCTTTACAATAACCCTGGGAACTCTTACACTTCTCTCCGACCAAGATATCTGACTCCTAAACCCCATGACTTTCTGTCTTTGGTCTTTCCTGTCTCAATCTCTCCTCATTTCATCAATTTTTTGATGATATTATTAAAGCAATACCTCCCCAAAGCATTTTGTGGAACAGTTCATAAGATATGAGAGAGAATGCAATTTCCAAACCTAAAACTATTCTTATTCTATTCCTTTGGTGATGTGAGTTCATGGAGAATTCAAGGGTGGAAATCATTTTCTCCTCTTAACTCTGATGGAGCGCCTCCTCCAAAATTTGCTCCTGTGCCTTACTGATTCTAAGGCTGCCATCTTAGCAGTCTGATGCCTTTCTGATTACCAATCCTTAACTATTACAACTTCCTGTTTCCCAAACATCCTGAAATTTCGTGACGATATTGTGGTTCTTTCTCTCTTTAAAAATTCATTGTACTGGACAACCTTGTAGGTCTTGTCTAGAATTATCTTCTATAAATTACGTTTTTCAGTTTTGGCTGAGGGTTGTTTCTCATACAGAGTTTCTAGCAGCAACCCTTCTTTGCAGACTCATGCTTCACCTTTGATAGCCCAGGTCTTGAAGCCTTTTCCGGGGTTTGCAGTGCAAATCGCTGTTGTGATGATATCTCCCTCTGCAGTCACATGGTTTCTGCTCCTCCTGAGTCAGCTACTATTCATCATTTTCTACTTTCACACATGGCTATGATCAGGACTAGACGTCTGATCACCTAGTTAAGTGAGTATGGAGCTTTTGTTTCTGTTTCCTGTTTTTCTAGTTGTTTTGGGGTGGCGCCCAAGAGGAAGCTGAAACATCTTTTCTCTGCTATCTCCAAAATGAAAAGCCCCTACAGCATATTTCTCTTCCAATTTAATCGGTGTACATAGACCCCTATAATGCTTGTAAGTGCTACTATAACACCTGAATTCATATTGAGCTAAATAAATCTCCTTCAAGATCAGTGCAGGGACCTAATGGGGAAAATAAGGCCTGCACCCATCCCTTCACTCAAACGCAGCTCTACTTCAGATTGTAACTGGTTACTCTACGTGGCCAGTATCTTACAACAGTTAAAAACCCATTGGTCTGAGCCAGGTGTTGTGGTGCCTACCTGTAATCCCAGCACTTGCGGGGGAGGGGACTTAAGTAGAAGGGTACTAAGTTTGAGGCCATCCTGGGCAACATAGCCAGACCCTGTCTCAAAAAACAAAAAGAAAAACCCCACTGCTCCAGTGTTCATATGTGAAAATTCATTGAGCTGTTCATCTATGATTTATACAACTTTCTACATGTTAGTATTTCAATTAAAACATGTTAAAAACACTCATTTAGTCTTAATAGATAACCAAGAAAGCCAGAGAACATAAGTGATTTTCCCCAAAGTTATTCAGCCAGTAAACAGTAATCAATAATCAGTTCAAATTCTCCAACTTTCATCTTCTTACACTAAGCCAAACACACACACACACACACACACACAAAAAAAAACTCTTTCCAGACTGAGAGCGACAAAACTTTTAGCCCCTAGGTATGTAGTTAAGACCTCGGTAAAACTCAAATGCAATAGAAAGCTAGCATTTCAGTGAATTTAACTAAAGACTATTAAAGGCTGATATAAACTTATTCAAATCTTACTAAAATGAAAAATCACCACTGTCCTTGAACATTTCCTTGGCTATGTAATATGCAATACTGGAACTAGCCTTCCTTCTCATTGCCAACTAGGTAAATCCTACTATTTTTTAAGATTCAGCTCAAGTTCCATCACTAGATAGTCTCTTTGACCACTCTGCCAAATTCTCTCCCTCCTGAGACACATACTTTCTTTTCTGCCTCATATAGATCATGTTAATGATGTGCTACCTTACTAGTAACTAAAATGCATGAAATAAAAGTCTAAGTATATTCTGAAAATCATTCAGAAGTCATTTCTATATGAATCCTTCAGTTTTCGTTGAATAAAGCAAAAACAGAAAAGATGCAACTCACTGCCTGAGGCACAACTGGGGCTGCAGCTCCCACATGGATAGCATCGTAGGGGGCTTCGGCGGCATATCCCATTCTTCCGTCACCCACTGAAAAACAAAGCCATGCTTTCAAAACCTGTGCAGGCCAAACCTAATATGGCAAATTATAGCATAAGAGGTTGAAAGTGGGGAAAAGGTAGATTTTATTTTGAAATAAATGATATTGGAAAACTAGATTTTGTTTTGTGTGAGAAAAAGTCTATCCTCAGACATACATAACAATCAATGGCAGGAGCACTGAAGACCTAAACACGAAAAGATAAAATGAAAAAGAAATAATGTGAGGATGTATTCCTATGATTTCAGGTAGCCATCAGGACACAAAGCACTGGGGGAGAAAAACGGCAAGTGTGACCACATGAAAATTAAGAAGTTCTATTAAAGGGAACCAGTTGTAGGGACACTGATCAATGGCGGAACCACTAGCCTCACATGTGCAAAGGCCTGGATTCCATTACCTGTAGTGCAAAATAAATAAATAAATAAGGGATGGGCAATAAGATGAAAACGCACACCACAGACAAGAAAAAAGATTTATGATATGTATAAACCAACAAAGGGCTCATCTCTAGAAGACCCATAAATCAAAGAAAAGTACAAGCAATCCAATAACTAAACAGGCACTTCACACACAAGGAAAACAAATGGGAAATACATGTAAAAGTCTCGAATCGCGTTGGTCAACAGGAAAATGCCAATTTAAAATTGTAAAGAGATACGGTGTTATAGTTTCACTACACCGGAAAACAAAAGTAATTGTTTTTCTTATTTAGTACTTAAAGTGAATGTAAAGGAATGTAATTATTATCTTAAGCTTGCATTACGATCTTCTGAAAAAACAACAACAAAAAAAACCCAAAAACGCTCTGGTAAAGAAAATGTTTAAAGTTTTCTGATACTCACCAACCAGCTGTACTCTCCCTGAAGACAAAAGTGTTGGATCATCCTTTCTGACGTTATTTATGGAGTCATCTACTAACTCTTTAATGTGGTCAATTCCTATGACTTTTCCACTACTTCCAACCTGAAAAAGAGAAAATAGTTCAAGAGTTCACTGGGCTAAATTTGTTTTATTAAGTGTCAATAATATGTTTCCTTATTTAAATTTGAGAAATCAAAAATAAATAGCTTAAGCTTCCAATTATATTGTTAAATCCTCAGTCTATCAAACATGATCACACACAATTTCTCAACTATAATCTTTACTGAGTAATTATACTTAAGCACTTGAGAAACTAGAATAGGCTGGTGGAGTGGCTCAGGTGGCAGAGTGCCTGCCTAGCAAGTGTGAGGCCCTGAGTTCAAACCCCAGCACCACAAAAAGAAAAAAAGAAAAAAAAAAAAAGGAATAAGTAACGAAAGTATTACACTAAGAAATTAAATCTGTTTGGATTTCTAGTTTTCTAATCCAGAACTTCAAAATGGGTTCTAACTACCAATATTTAATAGTAATGCAATAATTTTTATTTAAATTCCAGCTAAAAGTGTATCATTAAATATTAAAATGTTACAAAAAATTTTTATGAAGATGAGTGAGATGGTGCTTGCCTACAATGCCAGCACTTGGGAAGGTGAGGTAGGAAGATGGCAAGGCAGCTGGATTCCAAGACAGTCTAGGCTACACAGTAAGACCTTATCTCAAAAAATGACAAAAAAATTCATGAGGTAGGATTTCTATACCTGATTGTACTGTGCCTGTTAGTGGAAATTATAAACATAAAATGTTAAAAGGACTCAAGTAACAATACTAATTGCAAAAAAGTTCAACACAATATAGGCTCTGAATTCAGACTACATGGGTTCCTATCTGAATTTCATCATTTACAACTGCATAACCTTAGCCAGTTAAGCTTGTGAATCAGGGTTCTTCCCTGACTTAAAAGATAACTCAGAAACCTAATGATTTTTAAAAATGAAAATTCCAGCCAGGCACTGGTGGCTCATGCCTGTAATCCTAGCTACTTGGGGGGCTGAAATCCTGAGATCAGGAGGATCACAATTCAAGGCCAGCCCAGGCAAATAGTTCTCAAGATCCCATCTCCAAAATAACCAGAGCAATATGGTCTGGAGGTGTGGCTCAAGCAGTAGAGCACCTACCTTACAAGTGCGAAGCCCTGAGTTCAAACGTCAATCCCCCCAAAAAAAAAAAAAAAAATCCTCTAAAACTGTACATATTTAGCACAGAGAATAAGTCACGAATTAAATGCAATTTCTAACATTTTCAAAAAGAATTGCTGATATCCAGTAGTGCGGACTTGGCCTCTACAAAATAAACAATTTCTGAAAAGTATGTGACACTTCATTTTATACCAGGTACTGTTCTAGATTCTTAGCGTACAGCAATGAAAAAAATTAGATAAAATTCCCACCACTGGAGTTTACATTCTCATAGGTCTACTGAAGATATCTATAGCAAGTTACATGGATTCTAGTCCAAGATGGATCCACAAATCTCAATTTAGCTAGGCCAGAATCTTCCAATCTGGCCTTCGGGCACAAGGCTTCTCATAACTAACCTGACCTGATTATCTGAGCACAGGTGAACCTTTATTCCACTTGCTTCAGTGGATCCTCAGCTGATACTCTGGATCATCACTTACCAGCTGAAACTTGTGTGATAAAAAACTGAAGCACAATAAACAAGTCATTCTTCCTAACAGTACTTTTCCTGATGTAAACAAAGCTCTACCTTCATGTGTAATAAATCCACAGGAGTGTCTGAAAAACAGGCTCACCATATTCTTTTCTGTCAGGTGAGAATTTGGCAGAATGTGGTTTGGGACCTAATTGGGATCCCAATGGTAGAGACTGTCTGAGGATGAAGCTAACATGGAGGAACATAAACCAAGACCCAGAGAGAAGTGCATTGTCAATAACAATATCCGGTCCTCTCTAAATCCAGCCAGGCAAGAACCTAGATGTTTTCCTACACTTTTCCATTGCATAACGTAAATAAATTCCCTTACAACAATCCTAGTGATGCATATTCCTACTGCTGTCTTAATAGAACCAAAAAATCAAAACCACTATATATACATATATATATATACATAGAGAGAGAGAGAGAGAAATCACACAATATGTTTCTGTCAGGATCAGAGTGAAAAACAGAGCTCTTACCATGCGTGCAAAGCAGGCAGTAAGGATTCCACTTCCAGATCCTACATCAAGAGCTGTAGCTCCTTCATGCAGTTGATCAAACAGAAGTTCTAGTGCATATGCATGCTGCCAAAAGAAAACAAACCAAATACTGATTTTTTTCAGGACTCTAAAGTACACATACAATACCATATAAAGTTGCCAAATTATCTTCTATGAAGACACTAAAAATATACTTATATTCACATAGGAACCATATAAGAAAATACTGTTAGAATTCTTAAAGTTAGATATAGTGCTTCAGTAATTCTAGATATTCAGTGTGAATTAAAATTCAAAGTCAAAACATAAAAAAGGATTTACAGTGAAAAGCCTCTATCCATTCCAATCCCCAACTATTCAGTTTCACTTTTTTTAAAGGCAACCAGTGTTTCCAGCTTTGTGGTATCTTTGAAAAAATGCTCTGTGAGCAAATACATATGCATTTTAAAATTTTTATATTTTGAAGGATCATTCATAGCAATACTTAAAACAACTGTTTGCTCTTTTTTTAGCTCAGGAATATCTTTTAGCATGGACGTATTATAATAAATATCACTAATGAGACATTTAAGTTACTTGCAATCTTCTAAGCAAAGCAAGAAATAAAATAATCTTAATGTCAGGCGTATCTGTAAGACAGTAATATAATAATCTTTATAAAAACCTTATAAAGTATATTTATATGTTAAATTGATAAAGGTAAAATTAAAAGAACCAAGGGATATATATTTTTATGCTTATGGTATACATAAGTTATAAATAAAATTATATTGGTTGTGCTTTGGATCAGATCAAGAAGTAAACCCTTCTCTACCTCCATCCTCTTTATAAACTTGCATTTCAGTACTTTTCTAAAATATGAAGTTGGAGCTAATGTTATCTCAAAAGCTGACCTTAAACGCCTGGTGTTTTCATTATTAAAAATCATTAAATATATTTATTATCAAATTTAGTTGATAAAAATACATGTTCAAGTTGGATATGGTGGTGAACTCCTATAATCCTAGCACTTGGAAAGCTGAGAAAGGAGATCTTGAGCTCAAGGCCAGAATGGGCTACACAGAAACCCTGCCCCAAATAAAAAGTGAGAGAGAGAGAGAGAGAGAGAGACAGACAGACAGACAGAGAAATGGAAGGAAGCACAGAAGGCAGGCTAAAAAGAGTCCTAACAATCAGATGAAACTTATTACCTGCAATTTTCTTTTCCCAAAAGATTCAGAACAATGATGAAATCTAAATAAGGTCTGTAAATTGGCTAACAGTGTTGAATTGATGTTAATTTCCATATTTTGATAACTGTACTGTGAGAATGTAAGAAAATGTCCTTATTTTAAATGTAAAGAGTATTATACCTGCAATTTATTCTCAAAGAACTCAGAAAAAGGGAAATATATACACACCTACATAAACATATTTACATATAAACATACATAAATTTGGGAGAAGAGAGAAAGAATAAATGATAAGGCAAATGCGGTAAAGTAACATTTGGGGAGTATGAATAAAGGTATACAGTACTGTTTTATTCCTACATTTCTGTAAGCTTGAAATCATGTCAAGATTTTAAAATTTCTCATCAGAACTAGGAACAGGGAAAACGAAGGACAGAATGGGAGTTTCATATTCTGCACAACTACTCTAGGTGGTAAAAGCCAGAATACTGGTTCCCTTTTTTGGGGGGTGGGGGGTGGGTCTAACTAGAAAAGGCCATGAGGAAGCCTTCCGGGATGTTGAAGCTGTCCAACAGCTTCATCTGGGTGGAATAATGCATATCCATAGGTATACATTCTGTGCACTAAGACTTGTGCACTTTACTGTGTGTATATTACAACAGAAAATTTAAAGATGACTTATTCCAATCACTAAAAGTGGATGATCAAACTATTAAGGTCCTCCTGATCTGATACAACAGAAAGACCATTTAGGAAGTGTTCTTTAAAACATTTTTTAAAAGGAAATAGTTAAACACCACAGGGAAATAATTAACCAAGTTCAGAATGTGAGAATTTCTACAGGACAAAGAAACTAGCTTTGTCAAAAAATAAGTAGCAATTTGAAGAGGAGGGTCTAGTAACCACTGTGGTGCTGCATACATATAATCCCAGCACTTGGGAGGCTGAGGTAGGAGGACCACAAGTTTGAGACCAACCTGTAATACATAGGAAGGCCCTGTCTCAAAAAAAAAACAAAAAACAAAAACAAAAAAACAAGTTGGGTGCCTGTGGCTCACACCTGCAATCCTAGCTACTGAGGAGGCAGAGATCAGGAGGACCCAGGATCGAAGCCTGCCCTGGGCAAACAGTTCATCACAAAACCGTATCTCAATAAAAAAACCAAAAAAGGGCTGTTCAAGTGGTAAGAGCACCACCTTAGCAAGTGTGAGGCCCTGAGTTCAAACTCCAGTGCTGCCAAAAAAAAAAAAAAAAAAACATAAAAGAAGGGGTCAGTTAAAATTAAGAGACAAAAATGACTAACATGAAACCAAACAGATGCAACATCTGGACCTTGTGTGGATACTGACTTAAGTTAACTGTGAAAGAACTTTTTGAAACATCTGGCAAAGTGTGAACATAAAATAGGTATAAAACAAATGAAGGTTATTGGGTATGAAGGCATTACAGAGTTGTATTATTAAAGTCTTTGATATTTAAAGATACAGGGATAAAATAAGCTGCTTTTAGTATCTCCCAAAAGTTTAGTAATTTCTATTATAAGATAATAAGAATTCTACTATGAGAAAAATGGAAGTAAAGAAATACCTCCTATAATACCGCACTTTCATGAATCTAGAAATCAAAAGGACCAGAAGGGAATTGTTAAAGGTTCCAACCCATAATTTACTGCAGTACAGATCCAATAAAATTTCAAAAGAAATTCTGGCATGTTTTTCTTTTTTTCAGTACTGTTTGTACAGAATTTATTTGGATTTTTTTTCTTATAAGGAGGGTATGTTAAGAAGTCAGGTCTGGGCAATTAGTTTGCAAGACCCTATCTCAAAAATACCCAACACAAAAACAGGGCTGGCAGAGTGACTCAAATGGTAGAGTGCCTGCCTAGCAAGTATGAGGTCCTGAGTTCAAATACCAGTACTACCAAAAAGGTGGGGAGGGTATGCTAAGTTTTTATTAAAGTTTCAGTTTCATTCATATTTAAAATGTTAAGGCCTTCAACTAGTGTCTTCCATATTCTTATTACTATAGCTAATCTTCAGTATTTTCATTTCTATGTCTAAAAACTAGCGTATTTTAAAAGTTTACTTTTTAAGTTATGAAAAATTTCAGACCCACAGAAACATCAGAAATATAATGAATGTGCTTTTCTCCTCACATAAATTCACCATCTGTTTATTTGTGCCTCACTATTTTACCAAACTATCTGAAAATAGGTTGTGGATCTCATGGTGCCTCACTCCTACAAACTTCAACACATATCTGCCAAAAGCCAGGACATCTTCACAGTCGTTACTGCACAGCCACATCATCATCAATACCACACTCGAGAAAATCCACTAGTATCATCCAGCCCACTCACCACACTCAATTCTCCTCAACTGTCCTCCAAAAGTGTCCTTTGCAAATCTTTCTCCCTATCCTTTCATGGCTTCTATATTTGCCAGTCTAGAATATTCTTTCCTCATCTCTCCTCCATCTACCACTCTGCTCTGTTCTTCTGAACAGACTGTTTTAGTGTCCTGTTCAGTTGTTCCCGCAGGTAACACCCCACATCCTACATGTGTCTGTCTCCTTGGGATTGGATTCCAAGAAAGAACTTGCACACGAATGCGCCACAGCTCCTGCTGCACACCTCCCACTTTCCACGTCAGGAGGCACATGCTGGTCATATCCTGACTGAACACATTAAGTGCAAATGCTTCAAATTTGTACTTAGAAAGTAAACTGTGACGACTAGAAGACCACATTATTTTCAGGGCATAGTTTTCTCTTTGGAACTCATGAGTAATAAGGAATAATAATTTGCGATCACATGAATATTTTTTGCTCCCTAGCAGTCATCCCATTAATGGTTTTAGATTCATTGACAATCTTGCCTAAATTAATTATTAAAATGATGATTACAAAATAGTAATTTTTAAAATTTTATTCCTTCTATATATATTAGTTGGCATTCTTCTGGTTTTCCTGTAAAGAACAGCTTTCATGAACTGAGCAGGTGGCACATACCTGTAATCCAAGCACTTTGGAGGTAGAGGTAAGAGTATCTCAAGTTTGGGGCCAGCCTAGGCCACAGTTATAGGACCCCCATCTCCAAAAAATAAATAAAACCCACATGTACTGTATGATTCCACTAATACGAGTATCCAGAGTAGTCCAATTCAAAGACTGACAATAGAATGGTAGTCACCAGGGCAGAGCGAAGAGGGAATGTGGAGAGATTGAGTGGGTACAGAGTTTTCATTCTGGAAATAGAATAGAGTTCTGGAAAGTAGTTGCACGACAATGTAAGTGTACTTAACACTACTAAACTGTCAATTAAAAATGGCAAATTTTATGTCATGTATTTTACCACAATTAACATTTTTAATGCATCCTTTTCAAAAATGAAGGCAACCCTTTAAGAGATTTGAATGGACATTTCTCCAAAGACGATACACAAATAATCAACAATCATATAAAAAGACCCTCAATGTCATTAATCATTAGTGAAATGCAAATCAGAATCACAAAGAGATACCACATCATAGTCACAAGGAAGGATAAAATAAAACAGCCCATAATGCATATGGTCAAGGAAATAAAAAAATGCTGATAGAACTGCAGAAATGGTATAACCACTTCAGAAAACTATTTAGTGATTCCTCAAGTAGGATATGTCCAAGTAATTCTACGACTAGGTACACACCCAAAAAAAACAATGAAAAGTTGTGATCACACAAAAACTCGAATGTGAATGTTTATTAGCAGCATACTTTAGAAAAATAAGAAAGTAGAAACAATCCAAATGCCCATCAATGGATGAATGGGTAAACAAAATGTGGTATATCCACATAATGAAATATTATTCAGCCATAAAGAAGGAATGTACTGATTTACACTATAACATGGATAAATTTGAAAACTTTCTGCTAAATTTTAAAAGCCAATCACGAAAGGTCACATATTATTCCATTTATACAAAATGTCCAGAATAGGCAAATCTAAAGAAACAAAAACTAGATTAGTAGTTGCCAGGAGCTGCCTGGGAAGAATAGGGGATGAGAATCAACTTCTATTGGGTGTAGGGTTTCTTTTGGGGTGAGGAAACTATTTTGAAATTACACAGTGGTGATGTTTATATAACTGCCAATAAACTAAAAACCACAGAAATATATCCTTTAAAGAATGCCTACTCTAGTATGTAAAGCTGCTTCATTTTTAAATTTTTCAAAAAACGCATCCTCTGCCATGGAATAACTTCCCATGTTTTATTCGGCAGTAAACTGGATACAAAGGACCAAACTTCAGTGGGGCAAAAATAACACAATATTTCCTTTAATGTCTGAAAACACACCCCTGTAGCCAATTTCCCAAACATATTGAGTATCAATTTTTTAAAACAACTTTTAGGATTAGGTCAATGCTTCTATATACATCTTTCTTTTGTGAAACAGGGGCTTACTACATAGACAAGGTAGGGCTGGATCTAACTAAGTAGCCCAGGTTGGCCTTGAACTTGCAATCCTCCTGTCTCAGCCTCCCCCCACAAGTACACGCTCAGCTTCTACACACATCTTTCATTTGAAATAGTGATTCAATCTATTTGCAAAGATCTTAAGACTATAACCTTTCTAAAAATCATCAATTTCTTTGAATACATAAATGCATAAAGAAGCCATTACTTTTCCATGGCTAAAAAAAGAAATGAGAATGAAGAAACTGATAACAGATGTAGGGTACAGAATGACAAGCTGACCTCATTTGCACTTCTACACCCCTCATCATCTAACCATTCTTATTATAACCTATCTTACAGTTTTTTGTTTTCACTCCTAGGAAAACACGGATGTGTGTATGTATGCATATTTTGTATATTAAAGAATGTTCTAAATACCCTCTGCATTCTATTTTTCTCCTTGATGTTGTTTTATTTGTTTATTTGCTTTGAGATCAAGGCTTACCTTGAGTTTGCTATGTAGCCCAGGATCAAACTCACAATCCTCCTGCTTTGGCCTCCCCAGGGCTGAAATTACAGACGTGCTCTGCCATGCCTGGTTTCTACTTGATGTTTCTTAAAGACCTTGTCAGATTCACACTCACAGAGCTTCCTCACTTTACAGCTTGACAGTATTCCACTGTATATCCATACAGTACTATAATTTATAACTACTTACTATTAGTGGACTATTAGTAGTTATTGCTATTTTTTTGTTATTATAAACATTTTGTCAATGTATAACTTTAAGTCATTTTTGTACTTATACAACTGTACTATGGGATAAATAAAACTGGGAAGTCTAAGCTATATTTATTTCACATTTTGATAAATATCTCCAATTTTCACAGGTATCACCTTCTAAAAACACTCAATTTACTCTCCCACCAAAAACAGGAATGTGCCTACCAGTCATATTGTATTGATATCAACATAAAGTATCAAATTTTTTGATCTCTGACAATGTAACAGGTGAAAAATGGTCCTTTACTCTAGTATTAATTTGAAATTTATTCAATTTAAATGAAGATAATACCCTTTCATTTAACAGTCAATATCACTTGCATTTCTTATCCTTTATCCATGGGATTTACTGGTTATTTTTTTTTAGTAAAGGATACATAGACATAAATATGTATATATGTGTACATATAAATTTGCTCTATGCTGTCATATGTATTATATGTATTTCTCTCAATTTTTCTTCTTTTAACTTAGCCTATAACAATTTTTCTCTGTAAAAACCCTAAAATTTTATGTTGCAAAATATATCAGGGTTTTTATGGCTTCAGTATTTTTGCAATATTTTTAAAACATTAAAAATATAAAACATTGAAAGCAAACATGCTTTCAATTTTATAAATAAGCTTCATATTACTACCAGTACAAATATATACAAAGATTTTATTTAGGATAAAGTTTAAATGAGAGCTTCTCCAACCCAAACATCAGAAAGCTATTGTTCTCACCAGCAAAGTCCAACAGAGTACTCATTCAAACAACTGATATTTAAAACCTAAGAAGGTGAGCAAGCACTATGGCTCATGCCTGTACTCCTAGCTACTTTGGAAGATAAATCAGGAAGATGGCAGTTCAAGGCCACCCTGGGCAAATAGTTCACAAGATTCTATCTCCAAAATTAACAGAGCAAAACGTCTGGAGGTGTGGCTCAAGTGGTGCAGCACCTGTTTTGCATTATGAAGCCCTGAGTTAAAATCCCAGTCCCACCAAAATAATAAAAATAAAATAGAATAACTGAAACCCAAGAAAACTTCCAGACTAAAAGTGCTAGTCTGGGACCTTAAAAATAGGTCCCTGTCAAAGTTATGCAGCTTTGCACTTGCTATACTTAACCATTTCCTAATGATTTTTCCAAATAAAATGTGAACTATTCAACTTGAAATTTCTATATTGTGGTCATTGTACTGTTTACAACCTTCTCTCCTTCACTTAGCTCATCACTAAACAGCCTGCTTCTTTCCATTTTTACATGCCGTAGACACTAATGATGACGTCAAAAGCTTTAGTCATGACTGCTTCTGCCAAGAAGGGATACTGTGTATAAAGCATTTAGTATCACTTCACAGAATTCATAAATAATAAAATTGACATTGTTAAAATTTTTGAACTTTAAGTCAAACATGATCCATTTGTGACCAAATGAACAAAGTTAACTTACCATATGTGGAGCACTGATTGTTGCTTGGAAACCTGCAAAACAAGAAAAGGACTACTGATACATTCAGCTGCAAATATACACCAAATAGTTCAGATAGTTCCTTTTCTAACATCCATATGTTCTTTCTCACAAAAATTCTTTTTTAGCTTTTATGATCTCAAGAAAACAAAATGTTAGAGAATCAGCATAGTAAAAATCAGAAAATACAATCATGCCAAAGACTAATAATTCACGTAGTAAACTAGTTCCCTATTTTAAAAAATGTCCTGTCTCATATTGTTAGCTAAGAAAGGATTTTTTTTCTTTTCTTTTCTGAGACAAGTTGGCCTTGAACTCACAATGCTCAGCTTTCCAATCAGGTAGGAGTACAGGCATGCACCACTGAGGCTCAGGAAGGATTTCAGTAAGTTGAGAATTGGCAGATTTATTGTTTTCTTCAGATTTATAAAACAAAAATAAACTTCCATATATAATATTTATACAAAATCTTTTTATAGTTAAAGTGTTTCATATTTCTGGCAAATTTATAAAAATAGAATAGCTTAAGAGACTAATAGATTACTTCAAGTTACTCTCTATATTATTATCTGATGTTAATTCATGCTATCTTTTGTTGGCTGTTAGCTTTCAGTTTCTTTCCTTCCAGTGTTACTTTCTCAAAACTTATTTACCTGCTTCGGCCTCTGAAGCAGTTTTCACTGAGCGGTGGTAGCAGGTGCCTTCGGGGTTCAGAAGCTCCCCAGGATCTTCTTTCTGACTGTCACAGTGCTTCAAAAGAAGACAGCATGGCAGCTGGTGGACAGAATCCTGAGGCCCTTCTAAGCCTCAAAGGCGCCCACTGCCAAGGCTCAGCAGTTCAGCAAAACCTGCTTCAGGAGAAGGAGTTAAATATGCAACTTTCTACAAACAAATAAAAGCCAGAAAATCGGGCAAGTAAAGCAGAAAAGTCAATAATAACAACTCAGGTATGCTTATTTCCTTTAAATATTGATTAAAAAATTAATGCTGATGTGAAACTCAACATTAAGACCTCTCAAAAAAACTGAGTACTCACTAAAACCCCTACATTCTCATCGAAAGTGTTGTTCTTCATTAAAATATTCTAAAAACCTCATTTTAATCCTTTATTCATAACATACATTGCTTGAAAACATGGAAAAAAACACATTTTTTAAAAATAGATGTGCTTGGGATTATGAAACTCGCTGAGTCATAAAATTCAAATTAGCAGGATAATAATAACTATGTGTCCCAGTGTTTTTCTAATTACAAAAATTCTAGATTAAATGAAGGAAGATGTGACATTTTCAGAAATCTAAAGCTTACCTATTGATTGTGGAGAATCCATATAAGGGTTACATTTTGCATAGTGGCAACGGTCCGTAGCCAGCATCACTTCAAATACTTTATCTGTCTTGATGATTCCATTTTCTGAAATGAATGAGGCAAATGTTTTAAGAAAGGAGTGTCATCTGATATATTTTAGAATTACTACTTTGGCTATACTGTAGAGACTGGACTAGAAGAGGGCAAAACTGTAAGTCACTGCAATGGTCCAGGTAAGTTGGCCTTTAATGATGACAGTTAGGATGGAGAAATAAAAAGGATTTGAATGACATTTAGTAGGTAATGTATACTTGACTGACTGGAATTGGGGATGGAGGTGGGGATACTGATTGTGATGCAGAAGTCACTCAATGATTTGAGAAATCCTGGAGAAGGATCAGAGTTAGAGGAAAAGGATAAGTTATTTAATCAGGGCCTATGGACCATACAAGTGGAGACACTTAACAATTAGCTAGATATAGATCTGGGGTTCAGGAAAGACATCTAGGTTAGAAATACAGGTTCCTATTTCTATAGATGACAAAGTAATGCAAGTAAATTTAAAGTGGCTAGGGAAGAATACATAAAGAAGAAAACCTAAGCCAACATTTAAGAGACATGCAAAGCAAGTGGAACCTTCAAAGAAGATGGGGAAGAGCAGCCCCGGAGGCAGGATAAGCGCTGGCCAAGATATTGTCAGAGAGCCCAGAAGTAAATTTTAGAAGAAGGAAAATAAGGTCATGATTAGTTCTTTGACATTAATGTGAATCTTCAATACAGAATTCATCATACCACACATCTAACTATTATTCAATAAAGCTCTTATTTACTCCTTGTATGTTTACTGGCTGTTGAAGACATTGCAGACACAGTGCTATATGCTTGGGACAGTAAGAACAAACAAAACAGACTAGCTACTATCCTCACAGACCTAAAACCTGTCAGATTAAATGTATGAACTTGACTTTAACAATCCAGAAATAAATGAATTTTTCTTATTGTTGTTTGTTTTGAGACAGGCTCCTGCTATTGCAGCCCAGACTGGCTTTGACCTTGTCAATCTCCTGCTTCAGCATGAATGCTGGGATTGCAGGCATCAAAGAGCACATGAGGAAACATTTTAGGTTTTGGGAGCCATACAATTTCTCAATTCTGCCACTGTAATGACAGTACATAAACAAAAGGGTATTGCTGCACCCCAATAAGTACCTATTAAGCTAGGCAACAGGCCAGATTTGGCCTGTGGGCTGTTTGCTGATTCAGGTAGTATTTATACACTATATATGTATGTCACATTTTTGAAATTGTATTTTTTAAATTAGTGACTTTTTATGTAAATTATAACAATAAACCTGATTTTTAAAAAGTATAAATCTAGGATTTTATTCCCAGTCTTTCAAGGCTGTAGAAAAAATGTTTTGAATAAGAACTCAGAGAATGCTGTACACATAAGCTCTTCCTGAAGAACTTTCTAGAGGGTGTGCTTTATATAACCAAGATAAAAGCAGGATACAACAGCAAAGAACATATATCCAATTATAGAGCAAAGATTAAAATAAGGATAGGGATATGAACAGAATAAAAGTATTTGAATGTTGTATATTCCAAAAGAGTAGAAAGAACGCAACTAAAAACAATAGGAGGAAGAAAAAAGGCAGAAAGGAGAATTAGATCCCCAACTGTTATACAGGTAATCAGAGGAATCAATGGATAGCATTTAATACTGATAGACTAGATAGTAAAAAAAGTTAAGATAAAGGAGAACTAGGGACACTATAAAAGGTATAAATATAAGCCCTCCAAATAACAAAAAAGTTTAAAAATTAACAAACAAGGCGTATCAAGTAGAGAAAATATTGTACTTTAAAATATAAATTCTGGTTAAATTATCCCAAAAATATTTCTATACACAGAGACTTAGGTAAAAAGAAATTTATACAAAAAGGTTATTAAAATGAAACAGTAGAAGCATTTTTTAAAAAGTTTTAAAAGCAGAGTAACAATATAGAACATTTACTGATGTTTACTATGGACCATACATAGTCCTAAGCACTTTACACAAACCATCTCTTAAAATACAAACTTATAAACTATGAAAATACTTTCATGTATCTTTAATAAGCCTATAAAGTAGGCACTATTATTATTACTCCATTTCATAGATGATAAAATTAAGGTTAGAAAGACTAACTGGCTAAGTAGTCCAAGATCACAGAATAATAAGGGGTAGGGATACTTAAATTGAGATATTAGACACCTATTGACCACTTCACTACTGTTACTAACACATTCAAATAGCTTAGTGGATTTTACTAATTCATTTCCCAAAATAATTCTTGAGTGACTCATTTGCTCTGACATCAATTCGAATTCCAGAGGGGTGACTCATAGACTCTCAAGGCCACCAGAGGCCTTAGAAGCTACCAAGTCTAACTTCTTTATAAGTTGGTACCATGCACTCTATTCCAAGAGTTGAATTAATACGATTCTTACTAGCTCAAAGAACTATCCTTTCCACATTCAGACCACTGAAATTATCAGTAATATCTCTGCATTATGATGAACTGAATCTCCCCTTTTTATAAGTCACTCACATGGATACTTAAGTGTTGCTCTCTGGAACCACAAATAATATGTTGAATTTTTCCATCCAGCCAATCTTTTCTACACACCTGAAGATATATCATGGGCTGGCAGAGTGGCTTAAGTGGTTGAGAGCCTGCCTAGCAAGCATGAGGCCCTGAGTTAAAACCCCAGTACCAAAAAAAAAAAAAAATTAGCTATAAGATATATCATGACCACCTGAGCCTTTTTTTTTTTTTTAGGTTAAGAAACCTAACCCAATTATGTTCATCAGTTTTTAAAATCACCATCATATTCACTTTACTCTTCCCTAGATAGATACTTGAAGTGTATTGTTCAATGTACATTATAAAAACCAAAGCAAGCAAGGCGCCTGTGGCTCATGCCTATAATCCTAGCTTTTTGGGAGAATGAGATCAGGAGGATCAAGGTTCCAGAGACTACATCTCCAAAATAACCAAAGCAAAATGGACTGCAGGTGTGGCACAAGCAACAGAGCACTTTCTTTGCAAGTGTGAAGTCCTGAGCTCAAACCCTAATCCCCCCAAAAAAGTAACTAAAGCGATCATTTCCCTCAAGCTAGATAATATACTCTATCAATCTCATTTGAGTTTCTTTTGTTCATTCTTTTTTTTTTTTTGGTGGTGGTGGTACTGGGGTTTGAATATGCAGGGTTTCACTTATGAGGCAGGGGCCCACCACATCTCTAGGCCTAGCGTGAGTTTCCTTGGTTCCTTTCTTACTCTATACATATAGAGACATATGGAAGTTACTAAAAACTCTAAATTGTTCTTAATAGCATGTCACTAGTCATTTATTAGAATGCTGAACACATCAAAGCTCAAAATAAAGTTCTGTTTTGTTTTTGGGATACTGGGGGTTGAACTCAGTGCCTCGTACTTGCTATACTTGCTAGGCTCTATCGCTTGAGCCACTCCAACAGAATAAAAGTTTTATTAAGCCATTACTAAGTGTCTTTCAAAATTCTCATCACGAGGTGCTTGTTATTTATTTTTGCCCAGAATTCCACATTTTGAAAGATGTCTACACCAAATGACATTTACTAAATTATTAAATCATTTTCCTATTTTTGATAACCTATGACATATATAACTGTCAGTACCCTAAAACATTTCCATCAAAAAACAAAGTAATTTGATGTTTTACTTTGCATGTATAGCCTAATTAGAGGCAAATGTGCAATTACCACTAGGCTTTCTGAACCAGTGAACAGCTTGAGAACTGCCCATACTCAATCTGCTTGTAGTCCTAGGGTGCAATGGCCCTAAGTAATTAATTATAATAATGGCTAATGTTGACCTAAAAATGCAACTGATGCAAATAAAAAGCTAGTAAAGTTCAAAAAGGCAAATGTAATAGAATCCAAGCTATGAGCCAAATAAGAAAAAGCTTGAGAATATAAGGGCATATGTTTCCCTTCCCAACTGAAGGGGTGGAGAGGGACACAGAGGCTAAATCGAATTACAAGAGAAAAATCTAAAAAGTCTATGCAAGAGTCTCTCTCTTTCTCTCTAAATGTAAAAATGTGGCATGATTTTAAGCAACTGATAAAGGCATTTGATATTTCTCTTTAATAGTAGAAGGGTCGGTGGTATCAGATGCAAAGAATAGGGAATAAACTTATGGCATACTACATAGCTTTGAAAATTATTGACAGTCATAAATATTAATGATGTTACTGATTTTCGACTTTTACATTAACAATGCAGAAGCTTTATTTCCTCTCAGAATAAAATTTAAATTCTTTTGTAAAAGAATTTCTAATAAATTGGGAAGTAAGATGGAGAGCTCACTAATATCCTTTCTTAAATACTGGAGGAGTCAGGCTGGAGGCTTAGCTTAAGCAGTAGATCGCCTGCCCAGCAAGTGTGAGGCCCGGAGTTTAAACCCCATAGTGCCAAAAAAAGCCCCCAAACAAACAAACAAAAAACCTGGAGGAGTCAAGAGGTAGTTTCAGTTTATAATTAAGGACTCAAAGATACAGGCTAACTCAGTAGTAGAGCATTTGCCTAGCATGCTAGAGGCCTTGGGTTCCATCACCAGCACTACAAAAGAAGTTACAAAGGTAACCATAAAAGAGGAACCAAAAATTACAATATAACTATGTGTGGTAGGAGAAAACTTGTAGTGTATAAATACCAATTCATTTTGAACGAAGGTCAGCAGCTGATATCTAGAGATAATAAAACAAGAAATAGCAGTTTAAGTATATGATTTAGAGATGTGAGGATAATCATCAAAGGACTGAAAATAATTAGAAGTGGCTAACTCTAGGCATTGACCTGGGGATGGGCAGAAACAGGGACAGAGGACTATCATTTTTAATTATAAGTCCTTTTTTCATTAGAAGTATTACTTATTATAATACTTGGTTGAAAAATTATCCTTTTAATTCTCCTAATCTTACTATCATAGAAATAGTATATGTACAGCACATAGCAAGATGTATGTATACAGCAAGATGCAGCAGAGACTCCTTTCCTTCCAGTGATAGAATTTTAACTGGGGTGTAAGCTAGGCATGTCAGTGCATGCCTTGTGTCCCAGCACTCAGGAGGCTGAAGCAAGAGGATTACAAGTTCAAGGCCAGCTTGATACATACATCAAGATACGTGTGTGTGTGTGTGTATCTGTATCTATATTGAGACCCTGTCTCAAGAAAATTTTCTTGAGAAACTGGGCTTGAGTGTTTAAACGCAGGGCCTCACATTTGCTAGGCAGGTGTTCTTATTGCTTGGATCTCTCTACCAACCCCCAGCAAAGCAATTTTTTAAGCTGAGTATATTCTTTAGTCTCCCTTTAATTATGTGTAGGCTTACAGTCAAGTTCTTACCAATGGAACATAGCAGAAATTGTATGTACAACTTCCAGATCATGTCTGTAAAAGAAACGGGTATTGTCCTTCCCACTAGAATGTGGAAATGATAAAGGAAAACTATCTTGAACCTTGCCAGTGAGGGAAAGAGCAGGGCAACATAGAGAAGGAGCTCAGGTCTTCAACAATACGGAAACATGATATTGGCCTTGAACTGCTGATACTTGGATTGTTATGGGAAAGAGAAACTTTTATTTCGTTTAAGCCAGTGTTGTTTTGGTCTTCACAATCACAGCCAAACATGTACCTGATGCACAATGCATGTAAGGAGGAAAATGGGATCAGTCTGTAGGAGTGGAGGTGAGCATGGGAGAAGGCTGCATAAAACACTAAAGCCTGAAAGATAAGTCATAGGTATTTACACTTGATACCGTAACCATTTGGAAGCCCTCCTCACCCCAGAAAACTGACATAACAGAAAGCTGTACACTAGGAAAATCTGTGTAATGGGAAAAATGGATCTGACCCCAGGGAAAGTGAAAAGTATACCAACGTATCAGACACCAGCAGCGCTATTCCAAGTGTGAACTAAGAACCTAGTGTAGGACAGCACTATACTTTGGATCTGCAATGTTCCCCTAAAGGCCCATGTGTTAAAGGTTTGGTCCCTAGCTTGGTGCTATTGGGAAGTGGAAACTTAAACAGGTGGAACCTAGTGGGAGGTCTCCAGGTCATTGGGTCTGTGACTGTGCCCTTGAAAGGGATTTGTGAGACTCTGGACTCTTCTCTCATGTCCTTGTAATGAGGTAGGAAGCTCTGCTCTGCTTCTCCATGATGTGCTGTCTGCCACAGGTCCAAACAGAGCCAATCAACCATGCACTGAAACCTCTAAAACTGTGAAGCAAAACAAACCTTTCTTCTTTATAAGTTGATTATCTCAGGTATTTATCACAGTAATAGAAAGCTAAAAATTGGTATTATGAAGTGGGACCACTGAATATAGCTATTCAGACAATGTGGAGAAGGGGTCAGAATTGGCTTCCAATTCCTTCCATCAAGGAAGGAAGGAAGGAATCTGGAAAAGTTTGGAAAACCAACCTAGAAACAGCCAAAAATGCTGTAAGCAGAGCTTAATGGGAGGTGCTGGTGGGGTCTCAGTAGACCCAGAATGCTGATGAGGTTTCAGATAGAAATGAAGATTGCATTGGGAACTGGACTAACGGCCACCCTTGTTACCCTGTGGCAAAGAATGTGATTGCATTAGTTCATGCTCTGAGACTGTGGGAGCCTGAGTTTAAAGGTGATGTACCAGATTATCTAGTGGAGGAAATTTCAGGGCAAAAAAGCATTCAGGCTGTGATATGAATCTTACTAGCTGCTTTTAACCAAATTCACAGTGAGAAGTGGTAGCAAAAAGGAACATATCAGAGTTGAAAAACTTGCAATTTGGCCAGAGAAGAAAAATACACGTAGGTGCAGCCAAGGAGGTTGCTGTTCCTAAAGAGATTAACGTCATTAAAAAGAAGCCAAGTGCTCTGCACCAGGGCAATAGGAAAGATCCCTGGTGGGCATCCCAGGAATCAGCAAGACCCCACTCAAAACAGGCTAAGATGGAGAAATGGAAATTTGTTTCAAAGACTTCCCAGGGCAGTCTTTTGAGAAGAGAGAGCCAGGGCACCACACTCACCCAGTGCCACCGTCAGAAATTATCCTATATGCAGCCAGCAAGGCTCTTAAAGGTTGCTACAAGCTGTGGTTCCAGTCGCACAAGTACAGCTTACACTAGTGGCAGGCCTTGACATTACCCATGTGATGTGAGTTTTGTAGGCATACAGAAGGCAAGTTATAGGATCATGGAGACTTCCACTTCAGATTTCAAAGGAAAACAGGTAATGTGTGACAGGGTCAGAATTCCAGCAAAAAAACCCCAGACAGAGCAATGCATGATGGAGTTGTGAGTGTGAAGCCTAAGCTGCAGTGAACTTACCAGAAATTCAGAGTTGCCAGGAACACGGTACACCTACTGAGGTGAGCTACAGGCAATGCATAAAACCTGCCTGAGGGTCACATGGGTTGCAACCAACAAAACTGCAAGGGCTGGACTGCCCATACCCTTGGGGGCCTACATCCTGCCACTGTGTACCCTGAATCTCAGACATGGAGTTGTAGGATTTAATGTTTGCCCTGATGGGTTTTGGTCTTAGTTTGGTCTCCCCCATCTATCTCCAGATTACTCCCTTTTGGAATGGGAATGCATACCCTGTCCTACCATTGGGAAGTATATAACTTGTGTTATTTCTTTTTTTTTTTCTTTTTCTTTTATTATTCATATGTGCATACAAGGCTTGGTTCATTTCTCCCCCCTGTCCCCACCCCATCCCTTACCACCCACTCCACCCCCTCCCTCTCCCCCCCACCCCCTCAATACCCAGAAGAAACTATTTTGCCCTTATTTCTAATTTTGTTGTAGAGAGAGTATAGTGTTTTTTTATTTCTTATTGGGACTCACAAATAAAAGAGTTTGTCTTGAGTCACACAGACTTTGGACTTGGGCTTTTGAGCAATGCTGAAATAGTTAAGATTTTAGGAACTCTTAGAGATGAACCAAATGCATTTTGCACTTTAAGATACACATGAACCTTTGGAAGCCCAGGCAGAATGCAATAGTTTAGATCTGGAATAGCCCCCAAAAGCCCAATGGTCTTGTATTAAAGTCTTGGTCCCCAGCTTGTCAGTACTGGGAAGTGGTAAACACCTTAAGAGGTGTGGTCTCATGGGAAGTCCTTAAGTCATGGGGGCTGTGCCTTTAAAGGGGACTGTGGGATCCTGGTCATCTCTTTCTTTTTAATTTCCTGGCCGTGAGTGAGGAGCTTTGCCCTACTACACCCTTCTGCCATGATGTACTGCCTGACACAGGCCCAAGACAACAGAGCCAGCCGATCATGGACTGAATCTCCAAAATGAACCAAATAAACCTTTCCTCTTTATAAGTTAGTTATCTCAAGTAACTGCTGTAGTGACAGAATGCTAAGACTGATGGTATCAGTGAAAGAGATGGCTATGAAAGGCATTTATAAGAACTGGTGAGTTAATTTGATGACAGTCTGAAAGAAAGAATGATTACTGCAAGATTTCTGATCTGAGAGAATAGAAGAATAAAAGTAAACCAAGCAGTAGAAGTATCAGAAGTATGAAGTAGATAGATTTCAAGCCATAGAGAAACTTCTTCTAAACTTGTTATAAAGTTGCATCTTTAGGATTGGAGCTATAGCTCAGTGAGTGCTTGCCTAGCATATGTAATGCAACATCAAAAAAAAAAAAGTTACACCTTAGTAAAAGAAATATTGCCTTATTATATTAGATTATAAGACTTACCCATTATTAATCATTTATCCTAAATTTCTTCTCAATTATAACAAAAGAAACTAACAAAACTTTAACTTCTAAAATTATTAGGTGAATTAGGTGCTAAGGAAAGCTTGAGACACAACCAATATATAAAATCTAAAATGGAAAAGATTTAAATTCATATTGTAATCAAAGAAGTATTTTATGTAATGGAAAGTTATGGCAAAGCACATTAGGTATCAGATATTGTTTAAAAATATATGTCTTTCTCTATTCTTTAGTCACTCTTAGTTGGTAGGTAAAAGTAAATAGTTTCTTTCAATACTACTTCTTAAAGGAAAAGGATGTTTCTTGGACTCATTTTCATCTCTGAGCAGGGCGCCAGTGGCTCACGCCTGTAATCCTAGCTACTCAGGAGGCAAAGATCAAGAGGCCAGCCCAGGGCAAATAGTTGGGAAAACCCTATCTTTGTGGGGGTGGCAGTGATCCCTTTTCATCTCTGACAAACTAAAATCTCATGCAGTCCTCTAAAATGTATGTAATATGAGAAATTACTGTTAAAATGTTAATTTCTATGGCTTGCTCCTATAATATACATACTCTATACTCATTATGCAATCTGTAATACTATTTTAAAATCACAAAGAATCCTGAAATTGGATGAGTCCTTAGAGATGTAGTGTATATTCAAATCTGATGGCAAAATCAAATCCCTTCTACAATATTCCTTATAGTGAAATGGTCAACCATTCTTTGCTTCAAAACATTCAGTGACAGAAAACACTACTTTTCAGAGCCAACTCTTTGTTAAGATAGCTTTGTGAATTCTTCCTTATAATGAGCCAAAATCTGCCTCCCATTTGTCCTGGTTTGACCTCTGCTACATGACATTTCTTCAAACACCATCATCCCCTAAAGCCTTCATTCTCCTAACCCTCGTTCTTATCAAAGCACCATAAAAATGCTGACTCTCTTACCATCTTCATCTTACTTGCCTAAAGACCTTTGGTTTGCACTATCACCTTTAAAGCAAGCCGGAGTAAAATACAATATGAATAAAAATATGTAGAAGAGCCGGGTGTTGGTGGCTCATGCCTGTAATCCTAGCTACTTGGGAGGCTGAGATCAGGAGGACTGTGGTTCAAGGCCAGCCTGGGGAAATAGTTTTCGTTATTCCATCTCCAAAATAACCAAAGCAAGATGGAATGGAGGTGTGGCTAAAGCAGCAGAGCACCTGCTTTGCAAGCATGAAGCCCTGAGTTCAAACTTCTGTCCCAAAAGAAAAACATTAAAACTAATTTACTTCCTTTTACAGATCCCTTTTCATGTCAACATGGTCACATTTCCATCTATTTCTAAGATTTTAATTAAAAGAATTTAATTTAGAGGCTGAGGGAGTAGCTCAGTAGCAGAGTACTTGTCTAGCCTGGGTTCAACCCCCAGCACTGCCAAAAAAAAAAAATTACTTAGGAAAAATGCACACCAAGGAAAAATAAAGAAATATTTTCAAATTGTGTGTCAAAAGCAATTTTCACATAGGCAATTTGTTATTTGTTTTGTTTTGTTTTTTGAGACAGTGTTTCACTATAAACCAAGGCTGGCCTTGAATTCATGATCCTCTCCTGGCTCAATGTGACTGCTAGGATTATAGATGGATACCACCATGCCCAGCTCAAATAATAAGCTAATAAATAAAAAATAACTTAGCTAGAACTACCTCAGTAAGAAGTTTAAAGTTGCACAAGTGTTACAAAAGAAGCTAAACAACTTGAATTCTCTGATTTCCTCTTTCCAGTCATACATCTAGTGTAAAACTTAAGTACTTGCAACATTCATGAATGTTAAATATTCCTTATTAAATTTTCTGACAGAAAAATATCCTTAGAAATTTTTGCTAAGAACAGTAATACATTAAAGTGACTATAAACCACTGGGAAGATCGAATCTTTGCTTACCAGAAATTTGGCCCAAAATGGAGAGACTTTAAGAGCCTGATAGATTATAAATTTGTGCCACTGCCAAGTGTCTACTGTGATAACCTACTGGTGGAAAATTACTTAGTCACAATTCATGTACAGAATGTTGTATACTGTAAGAGTAGGGACTCAGACCATGTTAAGAAAGCTCATTACAATATTTACAACATATTGTGTTTATGTGCAATCCATGAAAACCTACATCACTTCCTACTATTGCCTTAGTCCATAAACATCTACTCTCAATAAAATATTCTTCCATAAAGTAAATGCTGGCAATGACTGACACAATTCTGACATCTAAACACACTTCACAGGCTGGAAGAGTGGCTCAAACAGTAAGGGTGCCTGCTTAGCAAGCATGAGACCAACCCCAGTGTTGCCAAAATAAAAAAAAAAAAAAGTCTAAACACACTTCATTAGCCTTCGTTACTAAATATTAAAAACACAATCCCCACTTTCAGTATTAATAAAAAAAAGTCCAGTGATGAATATATTAAGTGCCAAACAGTTCTACTTATTTCTCCCATTGACCTTTATAATCCTAGCACAGATGTAGGCATATAATTAATGGGCACCTCACTGGCATCTGTGGAAAAAAAGGAATGAGCATTAAGTTCTTTGATTCAGTTTTTTTTTTTAATGGTCCTAGCTCTCAAGATTACAAATAGAGTTGAGAGATAAGACAAACACATGAAAAGCTACAAAACACAGAACAATTAAAATAATCACCTCGAAGGATATGATTTGCGAAGTCAGTGGCAAGGAGAACTATAAATTCTGACCAGTGAGATTATAATGGACTGCGATTCTTCTGATCTTCCGATCAGACAGTGACAATTTAAAAAAGACAATGACACAGCACTCATTCCACCCGAACATGTCCATCAGAGGAAGGAATACCAGTAACTGCAAGAGTGATATGAAGAAACTTCCGTACAAGGTTCTTAAAGCCGACAGCAGCCCGGAAAAGTTAGCACATTCCACATCCACGATACTTGGCTGGGCCAGGACCTCCAAAGGCTCCAGAGGTTCAAGTATCTCAGGAACAGCATCCCCCGGTTGTCTCTCTCTCCGCCCCCCTGGGAGCTTTCCATTAGCCGGAGAAATTTCTCCCAGCACCCGCAGTGGCAAAACTCATCTTCCTCGCCCTCCCCTCGCCGGTATCAGACGGTGGCATCTCCCTCCAGAGGAAAAAACCGAGGGCGGGGGAGCCGAATATGAGAGCAAGCTTGCAGGGAATCAGCATGGAGCAGGAGGAGGAAGATAAGAAAATACGGGGTAGGGGGACCGGGTCCCAGCCCAGTCACTAGGAATCCAGGCCCACACCCCCGCCCCCGCCCCTGAAGTCACGCCCCTCGCCTTTCGGACCGCGGATTCCAGGGACAACCCCACCACCAGCGCCGCGACCAGTCGGTCGCCCAGGCCTGCGGGGAGAGGACTGCCCCGTCCCCCCAGCTGCGGCCCCTTGACCTTTCCCTCCTAGTCGCCAAGTGACAGGTCCCGGGGGAGGCGATCGCCAGCGCTCGCCGTTGCGGACTACCGGTGCAACCCTGCACCGAAGCCCTCCAACAAGCGCGGGGGTGCAGACAGAACGTTCCGGGTGCCCAGGGGGATCCAGTCCAGGCCCAGCCTGCCCCTGCTGGCCCACACCAGCGGGGGTGGCACTTACTGCGGAGATTGTGGATTAGCTCCGAGTGGCTGGCGCCGCCGGATTTCCAGGCCATCGCTAAGCACACCCGGAGCAGGTACAGAACCACCTTCAACGCGGCGACGGTGCCCAGCAGTTTCCCCAAGAGTGAGACCACCTCCCACACGGTCACCGCCCCGCCCGCGTCCCCGCCGAAGTCGCCGCTGTTACTGCCGTCGCCGCCGCTGCCGCCACTGCGCGCTCCCGGCATCCCCCGCGGCACGCATGCGCTCTGTGACGCCTCGCGGCCCGGGGTGCGGCCGGGTGGGGCAAGAGGGTAGGAGGAGGCCCGTTGCCCGCGCGGTGGCTGCGGCTGCTCCGCGACCGCAGGGAGGCCGGGCTGAGTCAGCGTCGCCGCGTCCCTCTTTCTGAGGCTTCCGACTGCGCACCGCCCTCGCCCTGAGGCCAGGCCGGTGGATGGCGTTCCGGGGTGCGGCTCCGGTCACTGAGCAAGGCCGGCGGGATTGACAGGGTGATCTGTGCCGCCGCTGCAGGTGGCTCTGCAGTCGCCGCCCGGTCAGCTGTTGCGAGCGGTGGCGGATCTGCTCCTATGGCTGTCCGGATTGTTAGACGGTGGGCTAACTCCGCTCTGCCTCACCCAACCCCACTGGCTAATATTTGGGGAGTCTAGGCGCCCCGTGATGGGGCCGGAGTAACAATGATCTTAATAGACCCCAAGGACAAAGGCCCTCTCTAACCCGAATACCCCCAGCCTCTGGCTCTGTAACAAGCGTGTCACTCTTTAATTAAAGACTTTGGGACCTTGGTTTGTTTTCAACTCAAATTACATGAGCAAATTAAGAGTGGAAGAACCTCATGACATGGGGCGGGGGAAGGTGCTTCGCTAATTTAAAACAAAACAAGCGTGGAGAGCGATAATTGGTTAAACAATACCACGTTATCCTATGGCGACTGTGACATTCTCCCAATGCAAGTGTGCGTTTTCAGCTAATTAAGCCTCACAAATTCCACCCTTAGCCTGATCACCAGCTTTATTGCTCTGTAAGACCCTGCATGAGAAGCTGACAGAGAGCCCTGCTTGTCACATCCAAATTGCTGACTCCTAAATAGAACTGAGACTGACGGGATCCACCGGTCAGTTAGTACAGTAAACTTTCAGAAAGGAAGCAAAACTCTGTCAATACATCTGTGCTAACACATCAGCAGCAACTTCCAAATGCTAGTTCATACCAAATTTTGTCGAATGTGACTACCTACTTACAATCTGAAATACACATTACCTATTATCTTGGTTACTGTGACCATAAATGAAACCACATGTCAAAATAGTGTTTTGTTTTTTTGTTGCCAGTTGTGTTGTTTTGTTTGAAACAGGATCTTTCTGTGTAGCTCAATCCAGCCTCCAACTTTGGTTCTTCCTACCTCTGCCTCACGAGTGCTGAGATTACAGGCATAAACACTACAACCAGCAAAACTTTTTAATTTCATTATTAGATAGGAATAAAAGTGAATTTGGGGTTCTCATCCATTTAAGAGTTTTCCATCCCATCTCCCTACAGTCTCCTCATGGTCTTGACACCCAGGGAAAACCCGAATAAACCATCTGCTCTTAGTCCCTGAATAAGTAATCTAGCCCACATCTGCTGTTAAAATTACTTGCTTTTCTATACTTAAACTACTTCATCTGGTCTTAGAGTTACTTGCTTTTTGTTGACTGTGGATAACACCTATGTGCTGAAGGGTCATGATGGTAACAGTCAAATTTAATCCAATCACTTTCTCCCACCCCACAACCCTTAAATATCCTGCGAACCCTATCTAAGAGGAAGATTTGAGACTTCTCTCCTGTCTGCACATACTTGGACACCTCATGAATAAACTCTTTTGTACAAAACTCATCATTTGAATGATTGGCATGCTTCACTTGGGCAAAATGGTCCTAGTGGGTAACAGACTCCTTGCTTTAAAAAACAAAAACAAAAACAAACAAACAAAAAAAAAACTCAAGCCCTTAGCAGGGACCTGATAGCTCTCTGACCCAATGGATTACATTTACATGCACTGCTTCCACAAACTATTGCTGTGAAGCAGCACTTACCAATATCAGGGGGAAAAGTAACCCAATGAGATGGTCCCTTTTAAACAAGCAACACATAGTTATGAACAGCTAGCTGTACCGTAAAGGAGATTTAAAAGATGAATAAGTCATACCTTCGTGTTTAGTATGATTTACATTCTAATGGGGGTGGTCTGCCTCAAAAGAACACTTGCAACAGAGGGCAGAGTGTAAGTGCCATTAGTGGTCTAGATCCTTGGTGGTGTGTTTATTTAGATCATCATGGACTGGGCTCATCGAGAAACATATAGCCTGGGCGCGGGTGGCTCATGCCTGTAATCCTAGCTACTCGGGAGGCTAACGTCATGAGAACTGCCATTCAAGCCCAGCCCTGGCAAATAGATTGAGAGACCCCCATCTCCACAATAACCAGAGAAAAATGTACTAGAGGTGTGGCTCACGCTGTACAGCACCTGCTTTGCAAGTTTGAAGCTCTTAGTTCAAACCTTAGTCCCACCAAAAAAGGAGGAGGATGCACAAATGCGTCGTCTCATTCCTGTACTGATTATGCGAGTTCGGCGCAGTCCTTACTGCCCAGGGGCACAGGCGTTCTTGCTTCGGTTTTGAGCTGCACAGGTTGCCCCAGCTCGGGAGCGGCGGGTTTGTCCCGCCCACTGGCGAGAATTGGCTCTCGGCGGCCACCGTCCCTCGCGAGGTCTCCGCCAATCATGACTCGCGGGAAGGGGCGGGACCGAGAGGCGCGCCTTGTGCTTTTTGCTGTACCTGCTGTGGTTGATTTCAGCATGGAGGAAATTTGTGCGAAGTTTGTGTCTCAGAAAATCAGCAAAACCCGCTGGCGACCGTTGCCTCCCGGGAGTCTACAGACTGCGGAGACCTTTGCTACGGGTTCTTGGGATAATGAGGTACCCCAGTTCCCGGGGTGGGGGTCCCCGCCCCTGGCCGCCCGCGCGCGCAACTCAAGCTTTATGGCTCCTTTTGTCCTGGTCCCGAGCTGTGGTGTGCCTGAGCCTCGCACTTCGTTATGTTTTAAACTCTTACCATATCATACGTCTTGAGGTATGATATGCTTCGGAAGCAAGGTTGCCTGAAGGCAATATGAATTTTTACTTTCCGGAGAGTTGACATTTACGTTATCTCAAGATAAAACTTCTGCTTTACAGGAAAATTACGTTTCACTGTGGTCTATTGGAGATTTTGGAAACTTGGATTCTGATGGAGGGTTTGAAGGAGACCATCAGTTATTGTGTGATATCAAACACCATGGTGATGTCATGGATTTACAGGTAAATCTGTGTTGTATCCAAAAGCTAGCTTTTAAAATCTGAGAAAAATACATTTAGAGATGCAGGGCAGTCCACCACTGAGCTATATCCCCAGCCCTCAAGTATTGTTATCTCGGCTTTACCGGCGAGAAAGCTTAAAATAACATTTTTTGAGCCTATACTATGTAGTAAGTACTATGCAGGCAGTTTACATGGAATTGGGTTTTGAATTCTCATAGCTGTCCTAAGTAGATGTTAATTCTCCCATTTTAAAGATTTACTGAAACTTAGAGAACTTAGGTTCTCTAAAAAGGTCTCAAAACCAATAATAAGTAGTCGGTATTAAATTAAGTTTCCAAAGCTGGATGCAGTGTCAGATGCTTGTAGTCCAAGATTCTTGGGAAGCTGAGACAGGAAGATCACTTGGGCTCAGGAGTTTCAGATTAGCTTGGCTAACATAGGCCCCATCTCAAAAAAAGAAAAAAGTAAGTTTAGTTGAAAACTATTGTTCATGAAAATACTTTTATTTGTATAGAAATCTTTACTTCAGATCTCTTAACACTTTATTTGCTTAATGTTTATAGGCTGTTTGCTTTTTTAAATTGTATTGTGTTTACTATTAATTGAGTTGAACAAATACACTTCTTTCCTGTTCAACTTCTGAATCTGTAAATCTCTAACAAGCAAGAATTTTCTATTTAGTTTTTTGACCAGGAAAGAATTGTTGCTGCTTCATCAACAGGATGTGTAACAGTTTTCCTTCATCATCCAAATAACCAGGTAAAGAACTTCTATTTGAAAAGTAATTTTGAATTTAATTATTTTTAAGAAGGCTTAAAAAAGATTGTGCTTAATAATTACACAACTAATAAAGTTTTATAGTGTTTAAACATGAAGGGACGTGGGATTGGTGGCAAATTTCTATAGCCCCAGCTATATTGGAGGCTGAGTAAAGAGGATTACTTGAGCTCATGAGTTCAGGATCAGCCTGGGCAACATAACACCATCCAGTTAAAAAAAAAAAAAACAACAAAACCTTGAAAGGGAAAAATACTGCCTACTTTTTCAGGGTGACAGAAGGTGCTGGGGACTAAGCCCAGGCTCTCAGATGTGTCAAGCATGTATTCTACCACTGAGCTACACTCCCAGCCCTATATTACTCATTTTTTGGTAGATTTAAGTCTGGAATCATGTTTTTGTTTTTATGGAAACTGGACATCCCTTAAATATTTTCTGTTAATTAGATCTAATAACATGGTATTCTGGTGGTTGATTTTCCTGTAGTTCCTTTTTAAGTTATTATTCTAGTCTTTGGAAGAAAGAGCACTTTCTAGCTCAGATACCATGAGTGAGAGCAAGAACAGTTACTTTGCTTCTATGGGTAGAACTCAGGTCTTCATTAAGAGAGAGGATCCACTGCCTCAAGACGTGACCTTTTCAGAGAATGTTGGGGAGGGCAGTTCTTTATACAAGCCCCACTGCTAATAACGCAGTTTTAGGTTGCTGAAGAAGAATACTCATTAGATTTAGGGATTAAAATGGTCACCTTACTAATAGGCATGCCTAGTAATTTTAAAACTCAGATCTTGTTAAGTATTTTTCCTAAATACAGAAAAAGAAGTAGCATTTAGGAAAGATGTAGAGGTTTCTTACATGTAGGGTTGTTCCCATAAGTATTTAAAGAATTGTTTTTGAACATTCAACTACCTGTTAGCTAAAAATCATTAAGTTTGAGGTGATTATGGAACCATACTGAACAACATTCCTTGTGAGTCTAATTCAGTGTGCACAGAGCTTTAATGGAAGCAGTTTCTAGACATAAATACTCTAAAGTACAGAAAAGAATTAGTGCGACATAGAATTTAAAAATACTATTATTGGGGACAAGTGGTTTTGGTTTTTTTAAATCATTTTTAGAAGTTTGCTTTGTTTGATATTATTCTTATTTCTGATGCCTAGACTCTGTCAGTCAACCAGCAGTGGACAGCAGCTCACTATCACACAGGTCCTGGCAGTCCTTCCTATAGCAGTGCACCATGTACAGGTATTGTGTGTGACAACCCAGAAATTGTCACAGTTGGAGAAGATGGTCGAATAAATCTCTTCAGAGTTGATCACAAGGACGCTGTGAGAACTATAGGTAAGAAGAATCGTATTTCTTTCATCTATCACAGAGTAATTGAGCACTTACGATATGCTGAATAAATATAGTGCTAAGTGTTCAAAGGATATAAAATATACAAGGTGGGCCAGGGGGTGGGGGAGGGGAAGGCGGTGCCTTAAGTGGTAGAATGCTTGCCTAACAGGCAAAGCGCTGGGTTCAAACCCCAGCAACACCACATATATGTTTATATATATATATAATATTTTATATATATATATATATATATAACATATATATATATACACACACATGACTTTGAATATACGTATATTTGTCTTTGTCAAGTCAGTATGTTTGTTGATGAGGTCAGTGTGAATGACTGTCTACAGAGGAGAAACTTTTTTTTTCTTTTTGCTAAAAGGGATTATCATATAACAAACCAGGGAGCAAATGGCAATTAAATTAATCTGTTCTAGACCATGAATAATACTACGAGATGATACACTAACAAATGGAGGCAGAGTAAAGCTATATAGCAAATAGCAAAAAATTATACTTTGACCTGACATTCAATATTTATATGGGAGAGATGAAAGATGAAGCCAGAAAGGTAAATTGGGGCCAGATTGTGATGAATGCAAAGCCACAGAGGTTATTTTTTAGTTGGAAACGTAAGGAAGTTTTAGAGCAAGGGTTGTGCTTCAAAAGATTATTTTAGCATAGTGATTCTCAGGATGCCTCCCACTGGCTTGTTTGGAGTCAGCAGTTTACCACTGTAGACCTCTTGGGTCAGAATCCCTAGGGATCGAGCTCAAACACTAGTTTTTTGTATTTTTTATCATGATTTTCATTTCTGAATTAAATTAATTATTAAAAAGCCATTGCCTGGTGGTAGTGTGGAGGAGTAGCATGAAAACATGTTTCAAAGTGTGTATTAAATTATATGCCTTAAGTTTTAGACACAAGGAAATCTAAGGAAAGGACCATTATAACAATCAGGATAGACTTCATGGGGAAGGAGGGAGCTCATGAGAGTAAATACAAATATATTTGACATAAGTCAACGAGTAATAGAAGTCAGAGAGAGCTTTGTAGGAAGCACTAGGATTTAGTCAAGAATGAGTGGGAAATAAGATTAGTACACAGGAACTTGAACAGAGACCTTAGAAATGCAGGGTACCAATCTTAAGAAGAAAGAGAAAAAGTAATATGTGAGAACTCAACCTTCCACTCAGAAAACAGCTCAAATGTCCTGTGGGTGATATTTTTCTACTAGAGGAGAATATGTATAAACATGTATGTTATTGTGCGTTTTTCCATAGAAATTAAACTATAACTAAAATGTTCATTTCTAGTATTTCAATAGATGGAATGTGATTTAAGATTTTTCTTGTGAAAAGGGGACCTATTAACATACACTGCCAATTTTTAAACGTGTAGACAATGCAGATAGCAGTACTCTTCATGCTGTAACCTTCCTTCGAACTCCTGAGATTCTTACAGTCAATTCAATTGGACAGTTAAAAATTTGGGATTTCAGACAACAAGGAAATGAGCCCTCTCAGATATTATCACTGTAAGTTTTGATTTGTAATTTCAGTAGTGTAACACTAAATTAATTTGTTCAATTGGTTATAGCAACTGACTTTCAAATCATACAGTATTTTAAGATAGTGATTCCTGATCAACTTTAATAAAGCAAGTGTAACATGATGGGCTTGATAACAGTCATGCTCCATTTAATAAATATTTGTTGTATTGATTCAGCAGAACCTTTATGTCTTTGAAGTTTATATTATTTATTAGAGAACTTGTTTCTGCTCATCAGATGATTGTATTGATTGTGGGTAAAATATACTGTAAATGTGATTGGGGGTAAGATACAATACAGAATATTTTTTCTGAGCAGAAATCCCCTTTTCTAAGTTTGCAGACTTCTCTCTTAAGAAAATAAAATGTGTCAGTTTAGCTGGGCATGGTGGCACACCCCTGTAATTCTAGCACTCAGGAGGCCAAGGAAGGAGGATCTTGAGTTCTAGGCCAATCTGGGTTACGTAGCAAGACCCTGTCTTAAAACAAAACAGAAAATAGAATGTGTCAGACTGAAAAAAATTCATATTAACTAGGCATTAAATGAGATGTAAGTAGCTGGATGTGATGGTACATGCCTATAAACCCAGCTACTTAGGTGGTGAACACAAGGTAAGATGTAAATAAAAAGTATTTAGCATAGTTGATACATATTTTTTAAAACTTTAGAAATGGAAATGTGTTTTATACATCTTGCCATTAGGTAATTTTGCTTCTAGGGTTTCCAAACTGAAGAGAGAATAATTTTGACCTTTAATACTAAAAATTTCTAACTATTTTAAAATATATCTGATCCAGTTAATTTTTTGGCATCACTTACTACCTCTAGCTACTAAGTAATTATCAGTTAGTACAATGATGTTTCTGGATTTATGCAAAGATAAATACTTTACCACATATTTGATACTGTTGTATCTCCCACAAAAGGACTGGTGACCGAGTACCACTCCACTGTGTTGATAGACATCCCAACCAGCAGCATATTGTAGCCACTGGAGGCCAGGATGGAATGTTGAGTATTTGGGATGTGAGACAAGGCACTATGCCTGTATCGCTGCTGAAGGCTCACGAAGCTGAAAGTAAGTATTGTAGAGACGCAGAAAGTTTTTCCTGGGCGAATTACATGACATAAGTACATAGAGCCAGAACCTCAGTAAAGAGATTGTCATCTTTATGCACTTGTTTTCTTAGGATAATTTTTTAGAAACAGAATTGATGGCCAGAATATTTGCACAATTTTATAGTTGTAATTCATGTTGTCAGATTGTTCTACATAAAAATACCAGTTCATTTTATCTGTGTGTGAGAATGCCCTCTTCCCATGTAAATGCAAACTGTTATTTTTAATTTTGTTAATCAGTTTGGCTCTTCAGTTGTACTTATTTTTTTAACAAGTCCAATAAATATACAGGCTGTTGTTCTATCAAAATGAATTATAGTTTAAATTCTAATTTCAAAGAAGTTTATTTTAAACTTGAATAAAAGTACAAGAAAGCAAGCATAGAACGAATACTGCAACTTCTCTGTTTAAATTACAAATTTCACATTATTTTCTTGGAAAATAAATGACTTTAAGATTACATTAAAGCAGGTACTAGTGGCTTACGTCTCTAATCCTAGCTACTCGGGAGGCAGAAATCAGGTAGATCACAGTTGGAAGCCAGCCTTGGCAAATAGTTCATGAGACCTTATCTCAAAAATACCCAACACAAAAAAGGGCTGGCTTTCTGTCTCAAACTGTAGAGTGCCTACCTAGCAAGTACAAGGCCCTAAGATCAAACCCCAGTACCACTGGGAAAAAAAAAGAAGGAAGTAAAAGATAGAAAATTATTTGCCTTTCCCAGTTATAGCTGTGCCTAAGAGCAAAAAAGGGTAAAAGAGGAATAAGGTATACCCTCATAAATTCTAAGTTGGCTAACCTTGTTGTAGACTTAAAAACTTTCAGATCTCTCTCTGTTTACAGTGCCTAGGGATCAAACCCAGGGCCTCACAAATGCTAGGCAAGAGTTCTGCCCCTGGGCTCCCCCAACCTCTGAGATCTCTTTCTCCCTGTCCCCCTTTAACTGCCAGCCTGTATTGTTAATCAAGGCACACAAATACAGTGGCTTATAATGTTTTATTTTGAATTCATCCTAACTTCTGGTTAGAAATTAAGTAGGGTGTTTTATAGGAGTTTTTTTTTTTTTTTTCCTGGTGGTATTGGGGTTTGAACTCAAGGTCTCACACTTGTTAAGCAGGTGCTCTACTACTTGAGCCACTCCACCACCCCAGAAGTTTGTTTTCTACTTTGAAAATAAATACTTAAAAATGTAGATTTAGACAGTCTGGTCGTGACTTTATAGGATGTTTTATTTCATTTTGTTATTGTTGTTTTGGTTTTGGTTTGTTTGCAGTTGAGTGTTGAACCCAGGGCCTCCCACAGGCTAGCCAGGCTCCCTACCAGTGAGCTACACTCCCAGCCTCTCATTTTATTTTAAATAGTTTGAATGTATTCTATGAGAACTTTACCCCAGAACACATTCTTCTCCTGAGGAAGGTGACCTTCTTATGCTTTGTGGCATAGTATTTAATTGCAGTAGCTGTCAAAAGATTTTCACCTTAGAAACCTGCGCCATTCACTCTATATTGCATTTAGGCACTCTCAAGTGACTAGCCCAGACTCACAGAACACTGTTCAGAGACCTGTTTCCTCTGCATGCTGCAAATAACTTCCCATGGGCCCTGATTAGTCATTGGGTGCCTGATGTCTACGTATACCGAAAGTTCCCTTAAAGTTTGTGTGTGTGGGGGGGGGTGGTACTGGGATTTAAACTCAGGGCCTTATACTTGCTAGGCAAGTGCTCTACAACTTGAGCCATGCCACCAGCCTTTTTGTGTTGAGTATTTTTGAGACAGGGTCTTGTAAACTATTGGCCTGGGCTGGCTTCTAGGCAAGATCCTCCTGATCTCTGCCTCTTTTGTAACAGGGGTTACACACATAAGCCACTAGCACCTGGCTCCCTTAAAGTTTTAGAGCTGTGGTTGGGAGTGCAGTAGCAATCCCAGTGTAGCTTCTTAGAAGGCCTCCATCTGCTACTGAATGCAAATTCTTAGAACACTTCCAAGTTTTGATTTGCTTGGAACTAGTTTGCTGCGGTACAAGCCAGAAGTACCCAGAATCATGGCATGAGCCAGTATTGTATTCTTCCTTTAGAAATTCATTTGTTATGGTCTCTCTCAATCTTTCCAGTAGTACCACTTTTATCTACTAATGATGCAGAAATTGAAAATAAGTGGACTTGCTGGGCACTGGTGGCTCTCACGCCTATAATCCTAGCTACTCAGGAGGCAGAGATCAGGAGAATCGCAGTTCAAAGCCAGCCTGGGCAAATTCTCAAGACCCTATCTTGGAAAAACCTGTCACAAAAATAGGGCTGGTGGAGTGGCTCAAGGTGAAGGCCCTGAGTTCAAGCCCCAGTATCACAAAAAAAAAAGGAAGAAAGAAAGTAAGTGGACTTACCAATATAAAAAAAGCTTTTTGAATATTGACCCATTCTCTTTCATATCCATAAATAGTATTATAGGTTACGTAATTTAGTGGTTATTTTCATTTATTTTTCTGGCCCAGTCCACAAGTAGATTAACTGAAGTTATATTCTCTTTTCTGTAGCTCTGAAGCCTTTGATTTTTAACTGACTTAAAGTTTATAGGTAAGTGATGGAGGCTAATGGAGATGGTGCCTAGAACTAGGGTTTTAATGTTGCTTCTCACTTTTTACCTCCTAGTGTGGGAAGTTCACTTTCACCCATCCAACCCAGATCATCTGTTTACTTGTTCTGAAGATGGGTCCCTCTGGCACTGGGATGTCTCCACTGATGTACCTGAAAAGTCCTCACTCTTCCACCAAGGTAAAACATCTTAGATTCTTATGTATCATTTTCTGATATTTTCTACTTTCTTATTTTTTTTTCCCAACACTGGTGGTGGAACCCAGGGCTTCACACTTGCCAGGCAAGCACTGAACTACCTTCCCCAGTCTTTGGTTTTTTTGAGGCTGAATCTCACTAGATAATTCAGGTTGGCCATTAACTTGCTATGTAGCCCAGGTTAGCCTTGAACTCAACATCCCCTGCCTCACCCTCCCCAGTGCTGGAATTATTTGTGAGCCACCACACTGGCCACAGTCTAATATCTTTAACATTAAAAACTTGTAAAATGTTTCTATTTTCCTGCCTCAGAATAAATTTGAATATCATAGGGCTTGAAACAGGACTGTTAGCTCCTTACTTCTATACTCCTGATGACTGGAAATGCCATCAGCTGGCTTATTTCAGACATCTAAGATTCTTCTTTGTGAGTACCCTTCTCTTGGGTCCTCATGCCATAGAATAGGCCTTGGCAGCTCTTTTATTTTACATTGCCAAGGCAGGGTGTGTGGCAAGAAGAAAGTAGATCTTTTGTGTTTTGGGGGTTTTAAACTCAGGGCTTTGCACATGTAAAGCAGGTACTCTATTGCTTAAGCCATGCCTCCAGTCCATTTTGCTCTATTTGTTTTGGAGATGGGGGTCTTACAAACTATTTGCTTGGGCTGGCCTTGAATCATGATCCTCCCAGTAGCTAGGATTACAGGTGTGAGCCACCATCTACTGTCTCTTTCGTATTTTAGGGTCCTAGTTCTTCCCTATTTAAAAGTCCTTGTCTCCTCATTAAAATTAGCAGTAAGTAAAGCTCCTCCAGAAACTGCACACTAGTAATCAGGGTTTGTTGTTGACCATTTATTTGTTTCATATTTTCCAGGCTTCTTGTTTTTGAGGGTTTGTCTGTGGTTCTAAAGTTCAGTTGTCTGTCTCTTCATCCATTAATTCATACATTCCTGCATTCAGAAATGTCCACCTGTGGTAAGCACACCTATAAATGTTGGGGTCTATAACAATAAGCTGAATAAAAAGTTTCTACACACATATATTTATTCCACCAGACAATAAAAAAAGCTAGGTAATGTATCAGTAACAGTCCAATCAGAAAATAGAAAGTACTCTGGATTTAGAACAAGTTGGTTTTACATGTCTTAGAAGGACAAAAATAAATAAACTACACAAAAGGCTGGAGGGTGGTTCAAGTGGTAGAGTCCCTGCCTTGAAAGTCCAAAGTCCTGAGTTCAAAACCCAGTACTGCCAAAAGAGAATGAGAACACGAGGTCTGTGGAAGAGCCAATAGGAAGAAAGGGTAATACCCAGAAATCAGAACTTGTTAATACTTCTATTGTTGTACTATTGGAAATGCTGCTAAGGTTCATTCTTAATCAGTAGAAAAGTTGCCACCTTAACCAGGCTAGAACTGCTCCCAGTGTTGTCATTGCCAGAAACCTGGAGTAGGAAGGATGCTGCTTTTCCCTCCTCTGCTTTCCAGTCACCTACCAGTAAAGCTTCTCTTTGGCAGGATCCATCTAGATGACAGATGGTACCTTCCAGCAGCCTGAAAATGGAGTTTACAGACTCCTATCCCCTGTAGTGTACAGTGGCATACAGGAAAGGAGGCTAAAAGCAAAATGGGAAGAAAACAACAAAATACGCTGATAATTACTGTAAAGAAGAAGAAAGCAGAATAGGAGGATAAGGAATGAAGGCAGAGAACTGGAGATACAGCTCTGTGGTGAAGCCCTTGTCTGGTGTATGCAGGCCTGAATTCAGTCCCCAGCACTGCAAAATAAATACAAATCTTAAAAAATAATAAAGGCAGAAGGAAGGAGGGGAGCTATGCTAGAGAGAGGTTGTTAGGACATTCCACATCACAGAAATAACGTTTAGGCAGACCTCTATGAGAAGTGAAGGTGTGGGTGACATGAAGGTATCCCAGGCAAAGGGCCTGAGACAGGCCGAACGCTGTACAGTTCACCTAATTGAAGGGGAGTAGTGAGAGGTAAGGACTGCTAGCTGAGTGACAGATCCCATAGGAGTTTGTAGGCCATAATAAGGACTTGAGATTTTTATTCTAAGTGTGATAGGTAGCTATTAGAATTAAGCAAGGAAATAGCACAGTGTGAGCTACAATTTCAAGAAACACTGGCTGCTGTGGAAAATAAACTATGGGAGAGGGTAGAAGAGTAGAAGCTGGGGGACCAGGAAGAAGTCTTATAATGGTGAGGGTTTTGGCAGTGCTGGGGTTTGAACTCAGGGCTTCATGCTTGCTAGGCCAGTCCTCACAGTGGTTCTTTAAGTTTTCCCAATCCAGAAATCTGAAATCTGAACTGCTCCAAAACCTGAAACTTTTTCATTCTTAACCTGACGAAAACGTCCACAACTGAGCTCATGTGATGTGTCACAGTCAAAACCCAGGCACATTAAGACTATTGTATAAGATTTCCTTCAGTCTGTTAATTTCCTGTGTAGACCTTGGTCTTACCCTCAAGATAGCTCATTATATATATAAACCAGATATTCCAAAATCCTAAACACTTTTAATCCCAAGCATTGAGGACAAGGGACACTCAACCCGTATGGAGTTTTTGTTTTCTTTTTTTGGCAGTACTGGGGCTTGAACTCAGAGCCTCACAGGTGCTAGGTTTTGCTAGGCAAGCCATTCTGTCACTCTAGCCACTCCACCAGCACTGTTTTGTGATGGGGTTTTTTGAGATAGGGTCTTCTGAACTATTTGCCTTGAGCTGGCTTTGAACCATAGCATAGTATTCAACCACAGTATAAAATACAAGAGCAGTAAAAAAAATGAATAGAAAAACTGAGGGAAAAAGTTTGGAACTACAGAAAAATCCAGAGAATGGGACTGGGGGGGTGTGGCTCATTGGCAGAGTACATGCTTAGCATGCACAGAGCCCTGGTTCAATTGCCCAGTAACACTGCCCCCGACAACAACAAAAAAGCTGTAGGGAAGTAAAAAATGTACGGAGCATGTATGCAGTCTATGCTGATTTTACTTATGGAGAAACTGACAGTTTTACTTCTTTTTCAGCTAAATACTTGGTTTTTACTTCCGTTTCCCCTACCACCTTACATTTGAAATCCTATTATTTGAGAAAACTTAGTAAGACTATATTTTGTATACCGTATTTTGTATCTACTATTAAGAGACATAGCACTAGATACTGTGAAAGCAAATATAAAAATGTAACCTGCTCCTAAGAAATACTTGATTTAAGCCTAGTATATTGGGGCCAAGCCTGTAATCCCAGCTACTTGGGAGGCTGAGGCAGGAGGATTGAAACTTCAGCCAGGCCTGTGTCAAAAAATAAAAAGGGCTGGGCGTGTGGTGCAGTGGTAGTGCACTTGCCTAGTATGTGAGGGGGCCTTGGGTTTGATCCCTCGTCCGGGGGTGAGTTACTTATGGAGAATGGGCATTGCAAGTTAAATAACGGCAGAAGAAATGAGCCAGCATGGTGGAGCATACCTGTAATCACAGCTTCTTAGGAAGCAGAGGCAGGAGCATTATGAATTTAAGACCAGACCTGGCAAAGGTAGTGACCAGATACTGTCTTAAAACTAAAACTAAAAAGGGATAGGATCATAGTTCAAGTGGTAGAGCACTTATCTGGTATGTGCAGAAGGAACAAATGTGACATGTTAGTAATGTCTCTTCCAGTGCTGAGGGTTCCAGGGCTGGAAGAGACACATGAACTAGAGTTGTCTTCAAAGGTTTCCTAGAGAAAGAAGTTAACTAGGTGTTCAAGGGCACTAGGACCAGGAAGGTTTAAACCTACTTTTTGTTTTTTTTCTTTTATGCTTGTGGTGTTTTTTTTCTTTTATGCTTGTGGTGGAGGGTAGTGCTAGGGATCAAACCCAGGGCCTGGCATACGCTAGGCAAGTACTCCACCACTGAGCTACATCCTCAGCCCCTAAACCTACAATATGTTAGCACCTAGACACTTAGCACAGAGACTTAACACATAGTAGGTGTTCAGCCATGTGTTGAGTTAATGCAGTCCTTGTTTGATTTGAGAGAAAAGGAAATTGTAAATAATGGCTGAGGTTGAAATATACTGCTTCGGCCTCATTTATATTAAATGCAGAATACTGGTAAGAGACAAAAATTCATAATCTAATGTTCTAAAATTACACTTTCAACATTTATTGGGCCAGGTGCAGTAAATTACTGGCTCATGCCTGTAATCTCCACTACTTAGGAGGCAGAGATAGGAAAATTGTGGTTTGAGGCCAACCCTGACAAAAAATGAGTGATGCCCTATCCAAAGATAGGGATGGGCACGATGGGACACATCTACAATCCGATCTGCGTGGTAGGTGGAGGTGGGAGGATTGAAGTCTGAGGCTGGCCCAGGCAAAAACATAAGACCCCGTCTAAAACCAAAAAGGGGTGAGGGTGTGGCTCAAATGGTAGAAGTGCACGTGCAAGGCCCTTAGTTCAAATCCCAGTACCACCAAAAATTTTTAAAAAACCAAAAATAAAAAAGGATCATTTATTTTAAAAGGGTAGTGGGAGGATACCTAAAGTAGATTGATTATATGTTAGAATCAGAAATAAATGTATTTTTAGAAAATACTCATCTGGAAATATATCCAGAAATTCTTTCTTATAAACACTATTTTTGTTGCCTAGGAGCTTAAATTTTTGTGTATTTGGGTGTCATACCACCCCCCCCCCTTTACTTATTCTTTCTGTCTTCTGGCCCTTTTTGCTACCTTTCTGAGACTTTCCATTAAATGATATATAGAAAGACAGAACACAATTAAACTTTCTGCTTTGCCTGACAACTATAAGTTTGGTATCCTTATTTTTCCTTGGAAAATTGAGTATTTAATATCACCAAATAGGTCTCTTTGCTCAGAGATTTTTCTGCCTGTTACGCTCAGAATTAACCAAGTTGAAATCATCACCTTTCTGAAATATGAATAGGTGTTTGATTTTTACTAATATAAAACTAGTCTAAAAGGTTTTACCACTTTTCTTTTTCCCGTAGGAGGAAGAACCAGCACTTTCCTATCTCTCAGCATTAGTAACCAGGCGAATGTTCACCACTCGCTCACAAGTTCCTGGCTCAGCACTGATATTGCCAAAGACCGCATTGAAATCACAAGCTTGCTTCCCAGCAGGACTCTATCTGTGAACAGTTTGGATGTTTTAGGTCCTTGTCTTGTTTGTGGAACTGATGCAGAAGCAATTTATGTTACCAGACAACTATTTTCCTGAAAGTACTGTAATTATAAGATTTCAAGTAAAATACAGTTAGCCTTTTGAATTCCAACTTCTGTGCAAAATTTTATTATCAGAAAATGTGTATTTGTGGGGAAACATGAGTGAAGTATTGCTAACGCTATTGCCCAGTTTTGGCTTTTGTTTGATGGATTCTTTCACACCAGTTGCAGAATGTGATAGATGACTGATAGCAAAAGATGTTCCTTACCCTGATAAATACATTGCCTTTAAACAGATTTTGTATGCGTGGGGGGGGGGTGGTGGGGAGGTGTAGGACCAAGGTTTGAACTTATAGGTTCAAGCTTGCAAAGCAGGAACTCTGCTGCTTGAGCCACACCTCCAGTCCATTTTGCTTTGATTATTTTGGAGATGAGGTCTCATTAACTATTTGCCTAATCTGGCCTCAAACTGAGATCCTCCTGATCTCAGCCTCCTAAGTAGCTAGGATTGCAGGCATAAGCCACCAGCTAGAACAGATTATTATTGACAATTTATGTTCTGAGATTTAACATTATTAAAACACCATAGGTTCCTATAATTTTTATCAATAATAGGTAAGGCATATTCCCTTGTGGGGTCAACATTAACGCTTATTCTTTTTTTTACTCGGTACTAGAGATTGAACTAAAGGCCTGGTTCATTCTAGGCAAGCACTCTACACTGAGTTAGACTGTCAGCTCTTTTTTAAAATTTCATTTTGAGACAGGGTCTTAGAAAGTTGCCACGGCTGGTCTTGAACTTGTAATCGTACCTTCTTCATCAGCACCTTGAGTAGCTAGGATTACAGGTGTGAGCCACCAGCACTCAACACCTCATACTTGTTAGGCAGGCTCTCTACTGCTTCAGCCACAGCTCTAGTCCATAGGATGAAGTTTTTTTAAGACTTTATTATTGCAAAAATAATTGGGGCTGGCAGCGTGACTCAAGTGGTGGAGTGGCTGCTTTGCAAGCTCGAGACCCTGAGTACAAACCCCATTCCCACCAAAAGAAATAATAACTCAATACAAGAAAAGCAAATACAGGCAAAAGAAAAACTTAAGTAAAGCTTATAATCTGATAGATAATACTCTTCATATCCCTTTATTCATTAGCATATTCAATTTTTTTGTTTAGTGAGTTGGATTTGTTGTGTGTTTTTTTTTCATTCCGATGAAGTTTCATCATAGTTGTCTGTGTGGATGCACATCCTCTAGCAATAGAAGCATTTCTCTCATTTTTTAACTGCTGCTTAATATTCTAAGGTAGAGATGTGTGTACCAGGCTTGCCTATTCCTGACTATTCCCCATATTCCCAGCCTCTCCGTTACGATTAGTGCTATAATGTCTCTCTCTTTTTTCCTTTTAGTGAGACTGAGTTTGAACTCAGTTACTTCATGCTTTGCTTAAGCCACACCTCTAGTTCATTTTGCTTTGGTTATTTTGGAGATGGAGTCTTTTCAGCTATTTGCCTGGACTGTTCTCAAACCAAGATCCTTCTGATCTCAGCCTCCCAAGTAGCTAAGATTACTGGAGTGAGCCACCGCACTTGGCAGTTGTTATAAATAACAACTTTATGAAGAATTTCTTTTGCCTTTTGTCATTTGATACAAGTACTTTTCAGTATAACTTTCGGCTTTACGTATGGGACTTTTCTTCTTGTGTACAGCCAAATCAGTTGATTTCTTTACGTTTTGTGCCATTTGCATTAGGCTGTCCTTCCTGAGTTTATATAAATATGACCTCTACAATTCCTCTATTTTGTGGTTCTGTATTTTTCATGTGATTATCTCATTTGGAATTTAATTGTTTAATACATCTGAAATTTTAGGGATAGGGGAGTCCTGGGGATTGAACTCAGGACCTCTTGGGTTGCTCAGCAGGTGCTCTACTGAGCCATGCCGCAGCACTTTTTAACTTGTAATTATTTTTCAGGTCTAGTGTTTTCAGACCTCAGTCCTCCTACCTATGGCTTCCCACATAGCTGGGATCACAGGCATAAGCCACTATACCTGGCTTAGTGAGATGGGGGTCTTGCTAGCATTTGCTGTGGCTGGCCTCAAATCTTTGTCCCAATCTCTGTCTCCTGAGTAGCTAGGATTACAGCATGAGCCACTGTGCCTGACCCTGAATTTTTGTTATTACAAGTAATTTTAAACATATAGTCATTTATTGAACCTTTGTACTTACCACCTAAGTTCATCAGTTAACTCACAGACAATTTTATTTCATGTTTGCTGCCATCTATTCCCCATCACTCCCACTCATGCTCTGGATTATTTTGCAGCAAATTCCGTATTTCATTCATAATTCTTCACAGTGTATGTCTGAAAGATTAAGTCCCCCCACTTACAACATAAGCATAACTCCGTTACCATTCCTATACCACGATTATTCCTAATACCACCAATCACATTTCCCACAGTGTCTCTTATGTCTTTTTTTATACTTGCTTTGTTCAAATCAGACAAAGCCCACTGGTTTACATCTCTTAAATTGCTTTTTAAAAAAAATTTAGGGTCCTCCTGCTTGCTAGGCAGGCACTCTGTCCCTTGAGCCACTCTGCCAGCACTTAAATTGCTTTTAACCCATGGATGCCTCTCTTTCTTTTTTCTTTTTTTTTTCTTGTGGGTAACGTTAAATGAATGGATCGAGCAGACAACACCTGGAACCTGCTTATTTCTTTACATCACAAAAATGGACAAGTAGACATATGACTGTGCTTCCGTGGTATGATATAAAAGGAGTAAACAATACCACCTATTACATATCCTTGCCCAGAAAAGCACCTGTCTTTTATTTTGTGATATTCCAGCATTAATTGTAAACATATATTCTTCAGCTTAGGGTAGATTTTTTTCTCTTTCACTTTTCAAGAAGTTGACTAGATAATTTAGGTATTTGTTACCCTAAATTTCAATTTGAAGACTGTTTTGTTTAGTTGTCTGTTTCCCCAACTGTCAACAACAAAATTGAGCCGGGCTTACCTGCCTACTAGTTTACATACCATATTTCACATGTCAAAACAACAAAGAACATGTCAAATGACCAGCCAATTCCAGAATTGAAAAATTCTGCAAGACAAGCTAGTTTCTTTAACAAAAACATTGCTGCGGTAATTAATGGCTCTGAGTCTAGAGTTGGACTTGATAGTTAAACATGCTATATTTCTGCAGAACAATACATTCATATTGAATTGGAAAAATAAAAAAATTTATAAATGACAAATGATTCTGGGCCCATTGTTGACTTTCTGATTCAATAAAAACAGCTATGAGGGCTGGCGAAGTAGCATAAGTGCTAGAGCACCTGCCTAGAAAGTGAAAAGCCCTGAGTTCAAACCCCAGTACTGCCAAAAACCCCAAAAAAACAGCTATGGATATTCCTTTGTCATAGTTAAAGGCAGTGACCATCTCTGCCAGTACAGGTGTCCTCCTCAACAGGCTTGCATTCTTATTCAGAGTGGGCCTAGAGTCATTTCTCACTCCTGGAAGACCTAGCTCCCAGATGGCACATTTTCCAAGTGCAGTGGCATGTGACTGACAATCTTGTTCTGTCTCATCTGTCACTCTGAAAATTCTGAGCCTTTCACATGTGTTGCCTGAATCCTTTTCAGTTCCCTGAGTCATTATAGCAGAGAACTGGTAGAGGGAGGAGCCAGACATGTAGGTTGAGAATACTAGTTTGAACTGGAAATGATTCTTTGCTTTAGGGGATATTTGTAACCATAAGTAAAAGTATATTTGAATAACATACTTTGTGTCAGTTGACAAGTTCTGCCAGTTTTAATAAGAAACAAACTTTAGTGTGGTATGTTACTTCTTTTTCTTTTGAGGGCTGCAAGATCTGAGGTGGAATGTACCTTGGAGAACATCTCCAATCTTCAATTGATCATCCCTCTGCAGCATTCCTGATAAATTAACATCCAGCCTATATTTAAGAACATACGGTAGGACTGGAGGCATGGCTCAAGTGGTAGAGTGCCTGCCTTACAAGCGCAAAGCATTGAGTTCAAAACCCAGGCCTACCAAAAAACATAAAAGAAGAACAACAAAAGAACATACTGAGCCAGTGGCTCATGCCTATAATCCTAGCTATGCAGGAGGCAGAGATCAGGAGGATCACGGTTCAAAACCAGCCCAGACAGCAAATAGTTTTTGAGACTCATCTCGAAAAAAAAAGGGCTGGTGGCACGGCTCAAGGTGTAGACCCTGAGTGCAAACCTCAGTACCACAAAAAAAAAAAAAAAGAACATACTCAAGAGTTTCCAATTTCCCTATACAGCTTCTTCTCATTTAGACAGCCCTAACTGATACAGCACTGTGTGGCAGGATTTTAGTATATGGATGGACCCACAACCCTCAATCCTGTAAAAATGTAGTCATGTTGTGGGTTAATGTAATGATCATGTGAACCTTAAACAAGTCAATCACAATTATGTCACATTTGAATCTGCAGTATGTTGGGATGCTTTAATGTTGGGTTTTGCTGAATGAATATTCATACACTGACAGAAATTTGCTTCATTTGTCTTATCTCAGGAGCCACAAAGTTCATTTAACTATTCTCATATGTTCAGTTTTTAAACCTTTAGTAACTTCTCAGGAGAAATGTTTCTAATCCTTTTAGTGTTACCTTGTAGGCAAGGTTCTCTTTGCAGCCTTTGTTGGCTAACTCCTATTTTTAGGTATCATTTTCTCCAGAAAGCCTTCCCTGGCTTCCTACTATGAGGGAAATTGTACTCTGCTTCAAAAGCCCTTTGTGCAGAACTTAGTTAAGAAGCCTGTTTCCCTCTACTGGACCCCAGATCAAGACCAGGGCCCATGCCTTAAAGTTGTATTAACAGTATGATCCACAGTATGCAGTGAGTCACTATTTGAACTGAACTCAATCTTGTTTTCTCTTTAAAAATACTCCAGATGGGTGGAAATATGTATTCATGTATGAAAATGGAAAAATGAGACCTGTTGAAATGATTCCAGGAATGGGTGGGGGGATAAAGGAGAATGATGGAGGGGGTGAATTCAACTATGATATATTGTAAGAACTTTGGTAAATGTCACAATGTACCCCCAGCACAATAATAAGAAAAAATATTAAAAATAAAATGAAAAAGAAAGCAAAAAAAATACTCCAGATATAGGCCAGGTGCCAGGAGCTCATGCCTATAAACCTTGCTACTTGAGAGGTAGAAATCAGGAGGATCATGGTTTGAAGCCAGTCCAGACAAATAGTTCACGGGATCCTATCTCAAAAAAATCCATCTCAAGAAAAGGGCTGGTGCACATGATAAAAGCGAGAGCACACAAGGGAGGGGTGAGGATAGGTAAGACACCTAAAAAACTAGCTAGCATTTGTTGCCCTTAACGCAGAGAAACTAAAGCAGATACCTTAAAGCAACTGAGGCCAATAGGAAAAGGGGAACAGGTACTAGAGAAAAGGTTAGATCAAAAAGAATTAACCTAGAAGGTAACACCCACGCACAGGAAATCAATGTGAGTCAATGCCCTGTATAGCTATCCTTATCTCAACCAGCAAAACCCCTTGTTCCTTCCTATTGCTTATACTCTCTCTACAACAAAATTAGAGATAAGGGCAAAATAGTTTCTGCTGGGTATTGAGGGGGGGGAGCGGGAGGGGGCGGAGCGGGTGGTAAGGGAGGGGGTGGGGGCAGGGGGGAGAAATGAACCAAGCCTTGTATGCACATATGAATAATAAAAGAAAAATGAAAAAAAAAAAAAAAAGAAAAGGGCTGGTGGAGTTGATCAAGTGGTAAGAGCACCTACCTACCAAGCATTAGGTCCTAAGTTCAAATCCTAGTGTTGCCAAAAAATAATAATACTCCAGGTGTGGTAGGGTACCTATAATCCCAGCACTCAGAGAGCTTAAGCAGGAAGCTTTCAAATTTGAAGCCAGCCTGAGGTACATAGTGAGTCTCTCTCTCTCTCTCTCTCTCTCTCTTTCTCCCTCTCTCTCTCAATAAGAAAAAAACCTTGTTTGCCAGTGGCCTTCTTTTTTAAATGTGACTTCAAAATGAACACTTCTTGGTGGTGTCTGCCTTGCTGACAGTGTAACAGAAACTAGCATCCTTGTACTAGGTACAACATTCCTTTGTAATGCTCTCAGCTTATTTCAACTTCTGTTAAATTTGTCTTCTCAAGTTAGATTGTTGGTTAGTTGAACTTAAATCCTTAAATTTCACACACCATACTTAACCATATTTCCCACATTCTTGAGTTAATGTAGATGATCTTTGATACTTACACAACTATTGTTCTAAGACAGTTTCATTTCAGTATAGGAAAGTACTAACAGTCTCCTTTGAATCTTCTGTAAAAGCTGTTTATTTTTAGAATTGCCCAGCATCCTCTCACTTGTTGATTAGGAGCTAGGTTAAATGGTTTGGGCTGAATGTCTTAGGCAGTCTGCTGGAGTACTCTCAATTATCAGTGAGGCATGGATCTTCAGTATTTGGCCACAATTACTGAAATATTTGTGAACAAACCTAGTTTATTGACATTCCACCCTATCATCTTGTCCACAAAACTACTGTGAGAAAATATTTGTACTGTAGGTATCATCTTACCAAAACCTAGGCATAATTGAAAAATTCCTTGTCTCTTGTGAATAATACTTCTATTTCATACTATTGTGGAAGCAACTTTCAATAGCCCATTCTAGAATCTTTTCCAAGATGCATACTAAGGTTACCAGTATATAGTTTATATTGAACCTTCATTTAAGCCTATGCTTTGAATATGGTGTCTAGCTCATAGTTACAGAATGTCTGAAGCACCAGTAGTGTTCATGTTTTCCAAATACAAAACCTGGGACACCCAAAATATGATTTGCAATTATTCAAACTTTTCTAATATCATCCTGAACCACCATTAATGTGAAATGTCAGCATAGAACTAAAACTAGGTATTAATAATCATCTTCACATTTAAAAAATTCACAGCAACATTTTGCTACATTAGAGGTATAAGAAGAGGGCAGGAAACCACACTGGATGTAGGGAAGATAGAATAACTACAACCTAGCTGATCAGATTTAAAAGAACAATTAATTTAAAATGTCCAGTTCCAAACTGTCATGACTGTACTTTAGGGGACAGTAATTGACAGTCCTGCCCGACTCACAGCCATCAGAAACACATTGACTCTCAAAGTGAATTTTATGTAGTCCATGGAGCTAAACTGTAATAGGCTACAAAAATAATAGCTTCAATAAATCAAAACCATTGTATCCCTGCACAGTATGAAATAAATTTAAAAATCTCTGAGCAATGTTGAAGGCCCACAGTTTGATCCCTAGCACCAGCAAAACAAAATCTCTTAGCCAGAGAGGTACTAGAAGCAATGACACCTCAGAAGCAACAAGCACACTAGCGCCCAGATTTGGTTTTCAATACCATTCTCCAAGGAAAAGTAGATTTCACTGGAAAAATGATGGGGGAGGGGTAATAAAATATACAAGACAGCTTGGCACATCTTATAGTACCAAAAAGGCACTATGACAAAGTGGCAGTATGACAAAGAAATACAGAAGTCAATTGAAAGTTCCCAACGGGGGAAAACTGGAACAATCTGCCTCATGCCTATAATCTTAGCTACTTGGGAGGCAGAGATCAGGACTGTAGTTTGAGGCCAGCCAGGGGAAATAGTTCCCAAGACTCAGGCCTACATAAGCAATTCACTGAGTTTCTTGAATTATCTAGAAATTTACCTTAAGACAACGGTTTATGGAGATACTCCTTGGGTTTAAAGAGACTTGAGGATCTTAAATGAAGTTCCCGGGGTTGGTGACAAATGACAAAATTCTGGGGGTGGTACAGGCTTTCAGATGCTTAACGTTTCTGGGCAGGGCAAGCGGGTGCGTGAATATTCTAGATTCACGTATTTCACTTAATTTTAGGGCTGAAAGGGGCATTGTAGATTACTTAGTCCTCCAGTTGAAGACGACCTTCTAGGTATAGGGGCCACCTTGGGACATACCCTCTACATTCTTGTAAACTCTGTATTTGCTCGTGGGAAATAAAATTTCAAGCAATGATCTTGACGCGTGTGTGTGTGTTGTCTGCGTCTGCCTGGTGCCCCAGGGATTGAACCTGGGACCTCGCACATGCTAAGCTACACTCATCCGCGGAAATGTGATTTTATTTGGCAGTACTGGGGCTTGAACTCAGGGCCTTGCAATTGATAAACAGGTGCTCTACCACTTGAGCCAAGCTGCTAGCCTCTCCCTCCAATGTAATCTAACTTTAACAGAGACTTTCACATTCAAACTTTTGGATATAGTAGCCAGTGATTATTTTAACATCAGAAAAAAATAGCCTTCAATTTTTTTTGTCAGTCTCTAGTAGAGAAATAACAAAAGGAAATATATGAAAATACTAATTGTATATATTTTCTAGAGGCAAAATTGGCAAAGGCATTGGTATTTACAAAAGGTGGACAGCAGAGCGAGAGGGCTGAGGTAGGAGGATTGCGAGTTCGAAGCCAGGTCGGGCTCCACAGCAGGAGATACTCCCCGTTCCCCCCCTTCCCCCACAAGGATAGACAGTACATTCAAACAGCACAAAGCCAATCATCCCATCCTACACTTCAATTCAACGTAACAAGAAATAAACCTCTTCTCACTCTGTCACCGTTATTCCAATTACGGCGATAACGACCTCGTGCGGATTCGGATGACAGATCTTTGAACTCTGCTAACCAATATGTCCTGGCTGACTCAGAAAACACCTATACTCGAGGCTCACGGGCTTACACCGGGCGAGAGAGCTAAGCAAGAATCAGGTCTTCTTGAAGCCCCAAATCTCGCATCCTGGTGTGCGTGGCGGTCTCCTCCAGGAGCTAGGCTCGAGGAGAGGCGTCTCGGTCGTCTCAGCGACCCTGATGCTGCTCCCACGCAGGGCGTCTGGGCGGGGAGCGCCTCCGCCGCGAACGCGGGCGAGTCCCGCCGGCCGCAGCGGGCGGGAGCGACGTGGGGCGACGCTCAGCCACGTTCCGGGCCGCGCGCGAGCGGCCCGGGCCCGAGGACGCAGACGGTGCGCTTGCTCGGGGAGGCCAGAAGCCCCCAGTCCTCAGCCCCCGCGCAAGCGACGCCGGGAAATGCCTACATCCGGGAAACCTACGGCGGAGTGCGGCGGCGGCGACACGAAGTGGAAGGCAAAATGGCGGCGGCGGCGGTGGCCTGGTGCTAAGGGGAGAGCCAGGTCCCCGCGACCCCCGCGACAGGCCACTCTGGCCCGCGGCAGGGCCCCCAGCGTCTCTCCCCGCCCTGCCCCATCCCAAGCCCCCAGGGCCACTTGGGGCCCCTGAGACAGGTTGCGGCCGCCTCGGCGCCTGCCCTCGGGCCCGTGGCCGCTGTCCAGGAGCCCCGCTGTCCCCTGCAGGTAGGTCCGGAGCCGGCGTAGCGGGTGGGGCTCACTCTCCTCCCGAGTCCGAGTCGGCGGGGCGGTGGCCGCCGGGGCCCACGCCCATCCCCGCTGGCGGGGGTCCAGGGGCTGCAGTGGACGGGCGGGCTGAGCCGGCCCGGTCCGGGCCTGGCTTGGCTGGTTGCGTTGACCCGAGCTGAGCCTTGCCCTGGGGAAGCGAGGGTTGGCCGCACCCGGCGCCGCGGGAAGAGCCCCAGGCTTTTTGGCCTGGAGGTGCAGGTTAGGGAAGACCTGCCTCGCCGGCGGCCTCGCGGTGACGGTGCCTCCCGCCCCTCCCCACCCCAACATGTCTAGAGGGGAGGAAAGCGAAAGATGGCTTTGAAGAAGTCACTAGAACGGCTACAGGTCTTTGGATCGCAGCCGCCTCGATCGGTCCAGGGATCCCTCTTTCCTGTCCGCTCCCACGTTAGCTCACTGTTCATGCGTGGAAGCGGTGGGAGAGATGGAGGTGCCTTATGGAATAGGTGTATGTAAAGAAAATCAGGGGAGCATTGCTTATCATAACTTGAAAGAGAACTTCGATGACTCTCAGGTGGCTTTCACCCTTCTCTGACTTCTCCAATTGAAAGTCATTTTGTACGGGAACAAAGTTTCATCTTTGTTCACTCAAAAGTAAGAGTGGCCTTTAAGACATCATCATCTAGAATTTATTTGTAAGTCAAGTGAGCAATAAGTAATCTTCACTCACACAGTTTCCAGTTTTGGAAATGGATTTGAATGCCTGAGATCATGAAACTTGTCAAATCTTTATGGATTATTTATCGAGGGTTAAAAAGTATTTTTATCAGTTTTCCTCCCTGAGGAAGAAAAGATAGGACATTATGGTTGTAACGAATATACCTACATTTGTGATTGTCTTAACTAAGGTTTTCTCTTGCCTTTAAAGAAGTAGAAAGGTAAAATGGGCTAATTGATTCCCTAAGGCAGTGGAGGAATTTGACTGATTTTGTGGTAAAAGAAGTAGCATTGTGTTCCTCTGATAGGCTGCTATTGCAAGAAACTGGATCATGGCTCCTGCTGGGAAAGGCACATTCTTTCTGTGCCTGTTAATTGAATGTGCCTTGCTCCTGCCCAAAATAATTAAAAAATACTTCTACTACATATTTTAATGTATGATATGACTTTCATTCTATAGGTTGAGTTTTTCTTTTTTTTGTGTTTGCTTTTTATGTTTAGCCTAGTCACTATTCTATATACGTATATATGTAGTCTTGAAATAGTTCCTAGTCTGGTAATTTAGTTATTTTAGATGCACTGTTTATATTAGGGGTGTCATTGAACAACATGATGGGGTTTTTTGTTGTTGTTTTCGTAGTGGGGACTGAACTCAGGACCTTGTGCATACTAGGGAAACGCTTTACAGCTGGGTTACATCCCAGCTTTTTTTTTTTAAGATTGGGTCATGCTAATTTGCCTAGGCTGGTCTTGAATTTGCCATCCTCCTGCCTCAGACTCCTCAGTAGCTGGGATTACCAGTTTGTGCCACCAGGTTCAGCTGTTTTCACTTTTGATCAGTTGATTGTTAGAAAGTAAACAGAAGAAAATGTTAGTGTGCAGACATTTGTGGATGTTGCTCTCTGGAAAAATAAGACTGTACTGCTAAGAAACAGTACATGTTGTTGTCATTCTCATTTCTGATGTGGTCAAAGCATTGAAGCAGGTCATCTTTTTATAAACTTAATACAACCCAAGGTAGCACTTGAAGTCTTATTCTGTAATGGTACCTTTTTTTTTTTCCCTATGTTGGACAAAAACCAGCATTCTTTTACAGAAATTCATATTTTTGAAAATGTGGGTCCAAACTTTCCAAAAACTAGAAGTTATGTCTCTTCAGCGTAAGGAATTTAGGTGCCCCTTTAAAGCAAGAGTGAGTCATAATCTCTGCCCTTAGGAGGCTCAAAATATGGGTGTGATGATTAGATTATCACACCCTAGGCTAGATTATAGGATGTATGGAGTCCTCCCCTAGCATTACCTCCAGCTGGCTACATGACTTCATACAGGTTACTTAACTTCTCTAGATACATTCCCTTGGTGGGGGGGGGGGGGAATTATCTCCCAGACACCTTATGGTCTATGAATCTGTGACCTAGCAGGAAAAACAAGAACATGAATAAGACAAAAGCAAATATTTTATTTGAAATGTGCAAAATGCATTTCATGCTCAGAGAAGGATAACAGCTGAGAGTTCAATGGACATTTCTATTAGAGGAGGCATTCTTGAAGGTTGGATATAATTTCTACAAGAAGATGTATGACAAGGGCTCTCACAGGAAGAATAAACAGGATGAGTAAGAACATGAAAATAGAAAGCACAAAGTATGTTTCACTGAGAGCCAGTGATTTGGTGTTAGCTAGAGTATAAGTTACAAGTACGGAGATAATGGGGAGTATGGGGGAGAGATAAGATAATAACCAGCTCTCTGGGGATCAAACCCAGGCCTTGCGTATGCTGAGCAAGCATTCTACCACTAAGCTATATACCTCCAACCCTACCTTTAAGTAAAGTTTAATACCCGTCAGATGTTTAGAATGAGCACCTGACTCAATGTATGTTGGTTATTGTCTTCTAATGACTCCTGAGAACATATTTTTGCCCACATTTGAAGATGAAGAAACTGAGGTACAGAGGCTAAGCAGCTTGCCCAAGGTCACACAGCTAGTAAGTTGCAGATCTGGGAGTCATACCTGGGTAGTGTGCCTCCAGAGCTCTTCCTTTAACCACTAGATTAAAGGAGTCATGGAAGGAAGGAGTCATGGAAGGCTATGGAATAGGGAAGTAATGTGACTAGAACTGCTGCTCGTTAGGAATACTAATCTGGCACCATTGTACCATGAATTAAAGAGGTAAGCTATTCTGCTTGGAAGAACTATTTTAAAATTCTATTTGCCTATTACTAATTTGAATTTCTACATGTTCTAGTAATAAAGATTACTAATCTTTATCATGCCAGTATTGGTCATACGTTGTTGAAGGGATTGTAAATTTGTACAACCTTTCCAGAAGGCATTCTGACGATAACTATGAGAATTTTAAATATTCACTTCCTTTTATGTGGGTATTTGTGGAGTTCTTTGGTTGCTTTTTCGTTTTGTTTTTCTTTCAGGGCTTTGTGCATGCTGGGCAAGCACTCTACCACTGAACTGTACCTCCAGCCATATGCATTCTCTTTGATCCAGTAATTCCACTTCTGGGGATTTAGTCTAAGGAATGTGCAACAGTATATGCACAAGAATTTTTATTGTAGCTGTTTTGATTTTTCTCCTTTTGGTTTTTTGAGATAGGATCCCCATGTAGCCCACCTAGAACTCTGTCCTCCTGCCTCAGTCTCCCAAGTGCTGGGATTACAAGTGTGCCCTACCACTCTTGGCTTGCAGCATACTTTTATTAAACTGATTTTGCTACATCCAAGGAATATGCTATACACATATATAAGCTATAAAGCATAATAAAATGAAAATATCCATGGACTCACCACCCATCCTTAGAGCTAGAATAGTGCCAATATAACTGAAGTTATCAGTATTTGGAACATTATTTTATAATAGGAAAAAAAGGGAAAATAACCTAAATGTCCATCCATAGAGCACAAATAAATTATAGTACATCTACATGATGAAATTCAGTATATAGGAATTAAAAGGGCCAAGATTGAACTGTCATTTTCTCAGTTCTGAAATACCATTAAATGTAAGACAAACTATCTACTTATTTCAGGGTTTTATTCATCATGAATAGCATATTGTATGCCACATTCATCTGCCACAATTAAGTTTGGGTCTCAGCCTTATATTCAGAATCTAGGATCCTTCTGAATTACTTTGGGCAGGCATCATGATGACATTCAGCTTTTTATAACCCTAGCTAATTATATTTAAACTCTTTTTTTTTTTACTGTATAATTTTAAGGTATATTAAAAAGTGTGTTAACACTCTTAGTTTTTTTTTTTTTTTTCTTTTCATTATTTATTTCTGGAAATTAAACAGCTTCTTCTGAGATAACTCTAAGGGTTTTTTCTTTAATGGTGATACTGGGGTTTGAATCAGGGTCTTGAGATTTCTAGATAGGGTCTCTACCACTTGAGCCTCACCCCCAGACCTTTTTGCTTTAGTTATTTATCATATAGGGTGTTGTGTTTTTCCCTCAGTCTGGCCTGGACCTCAGTCCTCTTAATCTCTGCCTCCCAAGTAGCTGGAATTATATGTGTGAGCCACCATGCCTGGCCTATTTCACAGGTTTTCACAAATGTTTCATGTACTTCATGAACCTCTTACCTTTGAAAATTCTGTAATCTTCCCTAAATTTGGCAATTATTAATGCCTTTAATTACATTGCAAGGCAAAGTCATCAATAAAGTGTACTTCTGGTGGTCTGCTACAAGGATTCATTCATCTTGTTTCAGGCCTGCTGTAAATGGGTTGGCTACATAATTAATTTTCATAAATATAAATTTTAAAAATAAAAAATGATTTTATCTTTAACAGCTCTTTTAAGATACTATTTATGAAACTGGTTTCAAAAGACAATTTTTAAGCTGGAAATCATGGTACATGCCTATAATCCCAGCTACTTTGGTGGCTGAGGCAGGAGAAATGTGAGTTTGATTGACTGTACCCTGAGGGTACATAGCAAGACCTCATCTCAAAAATAAGAGGCAAGCTGGGCACCAGTGGCTCATGTCTGTAATCCTACTCAATCAGGAGGCAGAGATAAGGGGCACATTTTATGTTATATGGTGTATATTTCAATAATAAAATAATTTTAAAATTTATATAAAGTACATAATTCAGAGTTTTTTAGCTTATTTACAGAACTGTACAACCATCACTATTTTTTGTTTGTTTTGTTTTGTTTTTGGTGGTACTGTGGTTCGAACTCCAGGACTCATTTTCTAGGCAGGCGCTCTACTTTTGAGACATCCTGCTAGTGTTGAGTATTTTTGAGATAGAATGTTAAGAACTATTTGCTAGGGACTGGCTTTGAACTGTGAGCCTGCTGATTTTTGCCTGAGTAGCTGTGATTATAGGTGTGAGCCATTGGCAACTGGCTTTTTTATTTTTGTTTTTTGAGACAGGGTCTAGTTGTGTAGCCCAAGCTGGCCTTGAACTCATGATCCTTCTGCCTCAGCCTCCTGTGAGCTAGGATTCATATATGTGCCACCACTTGCTCTTTCTTTAAGAATACACTGTAGAATCTGTTCATGTCAGTACGGTTAGATAGAACTACATCCTAACTAAGCATAGTGGTACATGCCTATAATCCTAGCTATCTGGGAGACTGAGGCAGGAGGATTGCAAATGAGAGGCCACTTAGCCACACCCTGTCTGAAAATTAAAAATAATAATAATTGAAAAAGACTATGGATGTAGGTTAGTGGTAGAGTGTATACCTAGCATGCATGAGGCCCTGGATTCAAATCCTCAGTAACATACACGGACACAAAAGGTAGAACTACATCATTCTTTTATTTTTTGTGGTGAGACTGGGTTTGAATTTGAGCCACACCCCCAGCCTAAGTAAGACAATTTTAGATCGTGATAGGTTCTATCAAGAAAATAAAACAGGGTAATGAGATGGCCAAGAAACATTCTTTGAGGATGTAACAAAGGGCAGAAAACTAAATGACGAGAAAGATATTACATATCTGTCTATACATATCTTTATGTAACATGAGTGGTAGTTACATCTGTGGGAACAGAAATAAGCTCCCAGTACATGAGAATTACAGTGCTTCAAATCCTAGCAGTACTACTTATATACTCTTTTTTTGGAGGGGGCAACTGTGGGGCAGGGGTAGGGGGAATAGAGTCTCACTATGTAACCTGGCTGTCCTTGAACTCACCATGTGACCCAGGCTGGCCTTGAACAGGAGACCTCCTGCTTCTGCCTCCCTAGTGCTGGATTATACGCATGTACCATCATGTCTGGCCTTCATACTCTTTGACCCAAATTCTCTGAACTTCGGTTTCTTCTTTTATAAGGTGGAAATAGCCAACGAATCTCACAGAGCTAGTAGGACAGTTCATTGAGAAGACAGGTAAAATTGTTTAGCACTGACCAATAACAGACTTTCAGGAGGCACCCAGTGAAATTACTGCAGGTCACAAATGGAATGACTTTCTTTACTTAGTAATTTTCCCAATCAGTGGGGACTTTATTATTTAAGTAGACCTTAGATTCTTCCAGTGTGTTGTAGAAGACATTCATGCATAAATGAGGAATAAAAGAAGTTGACCTCACATCCTTTTCTGCCCCTTTTTTGATAACCTTACCATCTCTATGGTTCCATTCTGCAGTCTGAGGAATAAACTCAAGCATCTGTTTTTGATGCATAGGGAATCTTCTGGACTGGTGGCATAAAAACCCTTTTAAAGCAGCAATAACCCTTCTAAAGGAATCTTAAACTGAAGTCTAATTTGTAAAATCTAAAATTGGAGCCACTAGATGAAGTTGACGATGAGAGGGTTGCCTAAGGTTCACTTAGTAATCCCTGGTTATTTTATATACTCTGTATGCTTACTAAAGTGCTCTTAAAATTATTTTGCTATCATGACTACTGATTGAGGTAAATAAGAAAGTTGGGTGCTAGTGGCTCACACCTATAATCTCAACTACTTGGGAGGCTGAGATCAGGAGGGTCACAGTTTGAAGCCAGCCTGGGCAAATAGTTCTTGAGACCCTCATCTCCCAAAATAACCAGAGGAAAATGACCGGAAGTATGGCTCAGATAATAGAGTGCCTACTTTCCAAGTGTGAAGCCCTGAGTTCAAATTCTAGTCCCATCCAAAAAAAAAAATGAAGTAAATAAGGTAAATCTGTTTTAGAGACTATGAAGTAGGCACAGCAAGGCTAAGTGACTTGTCCTCATCCTATAGTAATCCCTAATGGAGCAAGAATTACAATCTGGATCTCTTAAATCCTATCAGTGGGAATTTTCCCTAATACATGGTACTGCTTTATTAATCACTTTATCACTTTTGTTTATTTTTCTTTTTTTGGGTTATTTAGATTATAAAGCATTTTATCATTTCTGTGAGCCTCTTCAAAGAATCCTTTTCACCTTTGCTCAAGAGGAAGTGCTGAATTTGTCAAGTGGCTCTTAAAGAAGTCCTCTTTGTGGGTTACATGAATAGATGTTTTCATGAAGAGGAGCGAAAAGCCAGAAGGATATAGACAAATGAGGCCTAAGACCTTTCCTGCCAGTAACTACACTGGCAGCAGCCGACAGATGTTGCAAGAAATTCGAGAATCCCTTAGGAATTTATCCAAGCCATCTGATGCTGCTAAGGCTGAACATAATGTGAGCAAAATGTCCACCGAAGATCCTCGGCAAGTCAGAAATCCACCCAAATTTGGGACACATCACAAGGCCTTGCAAGAAATTCGAAACTCTCTATTACCATTTGCAAATGAAACAAGTTCTTCCTCCCGGAGTACTTCAGAAGTTAATCCACAGATGTTTCAAGATTTGCAGGCTGCTGGGTTTGATGAGGTAAGAACTTTTAAAGACAAAGGGAATGGTTCTTCTTACCCTGTAATGCATAACTTTTTTTTTTTTTTTTAAACCGGTAGTAGTGGAGTTTGAGCGCAAGGCCTCTAGCTAGCTGGGCAGGTGCTTTACCACATGCCCCCCCAGCCCTTTTTTGCTTTAGTTATTTTTCAGATAAGGTCTCACATTTTTGCTCAGGGCTGGCAAATGCCTCCTGTATAGCTGACATTACAGGTGCACACCACTGTGCCTGGCTTGTTGATTGAGAATGAGGATTTTGCTAACTTTTGGCCTGGGCTGTCTCAAACTGTGATCCTCCCAACAGCCTGCCTAGCTGCCTGCCTGGCCTTACATAACAGCTTAGGTGAGCTAATGCTGAAATGTTTTCCTTTTAAAGAATTTAAAGTGTATACAAATTTGTGTATTCCATCAACAAAGAATGTTTTGTTTACAGTTCTAATTATTGCAACAAAACAATTGTTATTTCCTTAGTTTCTTCTGTGCAACCTATCACTAAATTCTGGAGTTCTTAGAATTTAAAAGGCCAGGTCATGAAGTCAGAGTGGAAATGCAGTTGAAGAAAGCCACAGGTGAGGGTAGAGGAAGGACTTCTTTTTGTGTGAAATGTGAGTTTGGTGTGCTCAGCGGTTGTTGGAAAAATGGGTATGAGGTTTAAGTCTATAGAAAGAATAATAATCATGGATTTGATTAAGCAGTTATATACACATCACTTTTAGACACAAAACTGAAATGAAATTTCAGTTCAGGCTATGCCAAATCTTCAATATTTAGCCTCCTAAGTGCTGGGATCACAGTCATGTGACCACACCTGGGTTTTTTTTTTTTTTTTTTTGAGACTGTTTCTGGTGAATGTATTCTCTGTAGATTTAAAAGCTCAACTATTTCAAGATTAACTGTCTCATAGGAATAAATGTTAAATAGAATTGTTGCATTCTTGGAGGATGTAGATATTACAATAACTGGAGTGTATTTTGCATATGAACATGAAAAACAGAGACATAATTATGTGGATCTAATGTTTTCTTATCACATAACACATTCCAGAGTTATTGATTTCAAGGTGCTCTCTCACACTGCACTAACACCCCTACTTAAAGAACATTTGGTCGACATTGTTACATATGTAAAAATATTTTAAAGCACAGCAGTAAATATATATATACACACACACACACACACACACACACACACACACACACACATATGTTAAAAAGGCAGAATAATAATCACCAAAATTGCAGGCTGAAATTCTGGTGCATTTGACAAAAACATGATCCCCATAATATTGGAAAAAGATAGTAGGTGCCAGTTTCCTTGCTAGTGATAAGAGATAATGGCATAAATAGTTACCTGGTTTAACCAGTTCTCAAATTAAATACTTAACTGATGAATTTTAATTTTAGGTGATTTGTATTGTTTTTAATTTGCATATTAAATAAGACATATTAACTTCTTTACATCTCATTACAAATTTGCAAAGCCTAATAGGAGAGCATAAAATGAGACCACATTGTACCTTTGTTTCAGCTAGGGATTAGTTTGGTTGCACTTTTTTTTGTCCAATACTGGGGTTTGAACTCAGGGCCTTATGCTTGCTAGGGAGGCATGCCACTACTTGAGGTACTACACCAGCCCCTAGTTTGATTGCTTTTAACAAAAATCCAAATAATTCTTTAATCAAGACAATGATTTTGTTTAAATGGCTTTCATTGACTCAGCCTATTAAGATGTCAGAACCTGGGACCTTTTGAGTTTCTTGGATTTTACTTCTTGGTGGCAAATGCTTTAGCACAGAATATCATATCTAACACCTAGAAATCAGGGTTTCAAGGAGAACCAGAACCTAAATCAGAGATATCAGAATTATTCCAGACACCCTTGTTTCTTCCAAAAAGATCAGTAACATTCCCAAGAAAAGTGAAAAATAGATATTGGGTGGGCAACAGGTTTCTACCTCAGCCTTTTTTTTTTGGTCTCATGTTCATTTCCAGTCATTTTACATAGGATAGTCACCTGTTAGTAGTCTGTTCACTCATTCCTCTTTCTAAGCCATTCTTCATTTTAAATGCCATTTAAAATGCTATATCCTGTAGGACAGGTAAGTTTCCTCTCTCTTGAGAAGTGTCTGTCTGTACTTCCTGCATGTAAGTGTATAATTTCCATTTGCATTTCACATAAAAGACAGAGTAGAGGAGGACAGCCAGCATCAGAACTCTAGCCACTGTGCTTACATGCTTTACATGGCTTTTTGTTTCCATTTAATCCCCACCTCAGCCCTGCAAACTTACTAGAGTTGAAGAATCTGCCCACCCAGTTTTGCTGTTGGAGCTCAACCTTGTATCTGATTCCAAATCCTGTTTCTTCCACCATGCTATCAATCCTCCTAAAGTCTTCACATAATTATATCTAGTCTAAGTATTTTTTCCTTTCTGTGTGCGTGTCCCTCTAAGTAGAGTTCCCTGAAAATATAAACTCTTAAAGGATAAAACCCAGAACTGTGTAGCTCTTTTACTGGTATATATAGTGGCAAAGGTGCTTAATAAAATTCTTTAATGATACAAAAAAGTTATTTCCAATATTTTGTATATGGCACTGGGGATAGAACCCAGGACTGTGCACATGCTAGGCAAGTACTCTACCACTGAACTATATCCCCAGCTTCCAATATTTTGAAAGAGACTTTATTAAAAAAAAAATCTAATTTGTGTTTATACAAGAAAGAAATTAAGAATGAGAAATAATCAGAACCATGTTGCTAAGATACTACTCTGAAGATGGTAATCCTAGAAGGAACAGTAATACGTTATATAAATGTGAAAATATTAAAGAAACCTTTGAAAGATATGAGGGGTTTTGTTTTCTTTAGTAGTTTGAGATTTATGTGGTTTTTTAGTAGTTACAAACAGGACATTAATATTATGGTTTGGGGTTCTGTTCCCTTCATAATTGTAAATTTCTCTAGTGGGGAACTCATAGTGTTTCTTTCCTTCCTATTAAAATTATACTATTGAAATTTTGTTTCTTTTTTTTTTTTTAAACTTCATGTCAGGATATGGTTATACAAGCTCTTCAGAAAACCAATAACAGAAGTATAGAAGCAGCAATTGAATTCATTAGTAAAATGAGCTACCAAGATCCTCGGCGGGAGCAGATGGCTGCAGCAGCTGCCAGACCTGTTAATGCCAGCATGAAGCCAGGTGATCCATCAGACATTTTTTCCTAGTCTCTTCTCTTACAGCAGAGTTTTAAAATACTTGACTATATACTAACATCCCAAGATGATAATGTTCTTCTAAATGAATTTGAAAATGGGGCCTCACATTTAAAAGTTGGTAGGTAATTGTGATAAGCAGCTGTCCAGGTGGAGAACTACTAGATTGGTTGTACTGTAACTGGCACATCTTTTTTCCTCCAAATACTGTCTTGGAAAAAAAAAAAAAAGTACTTTTTTTTTTTTTTTTTAAGGTGAGACTGAGGTTTGAACTCAGGGCTTCACTCTTGGCAATGCAGGCACTCGACCACTTGAGCCATGCCTCCAATCCATTTTGCTCTGGTTATTTTGGAGAAGGGTCTTGCTCAGGGAGGAGGTGTGGCTTAAGTGGTAAAGTGTTTGTCTAGCAAACACAAAGCCCTGAGTTCAAACCCCAATACCACAAAAAACAAACAAAAAAGAAACACTTTGTTAATAACCACAATATTTTGGTGTGCTGTTTCCTAGTCTTTTTAAATTCGTTATATGTGTTTATTTTGATTCTTCTTGTTTCGGCAAAAGACAAAAAGCAGCATCATACCAAATCCTACTTTATGCTTTCAGGGTAGCCTGAACTCAGGGCTTTGTGTTTGCTGGGCAAGTGCTCTATTACTCGAACCAACCATTTTTGCTTTAGTTTATTTTTAAAATAGGATTTTATACTTTTTCAGAAGGCTAGCCTTGCACCATGATCCTCCTGCCTCTGTCTCCCAAGTAGCTAGGACTACAGGTATGCACCTGACTTGTTCTTTGAGATAGAGTCTTGCTAATTGTTTCCCCCTGGCTGACCTCAAACTGTGATCCTCCTATCTCTGCCTCCTAAGTATCTGGGATTAATACATGCATGAGCTACCATGCCTGGCACATAAGTTTGTTATTAAATACTCTACAAAAAATTTTATTTTGTCCTGTTGGGGATTAGACCCAGACCTCACACATGCTATATGTAGTATAGCACGTACTACACTGAGCTACATCCCGAGCCCTACAAAATAATTTTAATAGCACCATAGATTTATCAGACTTTATTTAACCAGTCTCCCATTTTGGACATTTGCTTGGTTTCTTTTTTTTTTTTTTTTTTTTAACGTGTACAGCTTTATGTTTGTATATACCTAATGATTTCCTAAAAGTTAATTGGCAGAATGTCAAGGATTTTTACAGATCTTGCTCTTCAGAAAGGTGGTACTAACTTTTATTCCCCCTCTTAGTTTACAACGAGACTGCCTATATTTGTAGAGCCTACATATTAACATTTTTGTCTGTTTAATGGCTGTGGAAATACTATCTCATTTTACATTCACATTTTTTTAATCACTGGTTAACATTTGCTTAATTTTTTTTTTCTTTTAGTGGTACTGGGGTTTGACCTCATGGCCCCGCACTTGGGCAGGAGCTCTACTACTTGAACTATGCCCCTAGCCTCTGTTTTATTGTTTTGGTGCTGGGGATTGAATTAAGCGCTTTGCACATGCTGTACCACTAAACTATAGACACCATTTGTATTTTGCACACAAAATTTATCTTGCTCTGAAGTCACCTTGATCATTTATTCATTTGCTTATTGTCTGTGTCCTCCCCTAAAAAGGTAGGTTCTATGGGACCAAGGCTGTTATCTTGTTCACCAGTGTACTTAGATTGCTTAGAGCAGTCCTTAGCATGTAGTGCATGTTCAGTAAACATCTAGTGAATGATTAAAAAGGAGGAGAGAAACAAAGGAATGCTTTAGAGAGAAGAAAGAAGTGATGGATCATGAATTTAAATTGGATCAGTTGTGCTGTAAAGGCAGAGGAGGACGAAGATCTTGACAAGGCCAAAGAACTTTTATGATAGGCCTAAACAAAAGAGAAGAAGAAGTTGTAGTCTGAGAGTATAAATCTTGAATTAGTGATTTTGAAAGAGAAGCACATATGGGTAATATAAGAATTTGAAATATCTTAAAAGTGATACTTGAGGTAGAGTGGAGGAGGGAAGGTCAAGAAACTGAAAGATGAGGGTAGAGGGTGGTTCATCCATGTGAATGCTGAGGTTACATGATGATTGCAGGGCTTAGGGTAGACCAAATGCCAAAGTTGTAGATGAATGAGTAGGAGCTCTTGAGATGAGAGCAGTCAGTGTTCCTCCTTCCCTGCCCAGGAAGGATGAACCTCAAAAGAGCTGCTTTTTAAAAAGAAATAATAGTGATCTGAAAGCATAACTGGAAAAGAAGGAGGTAGAACCCCACCTTTTGGCCCAGCTTATTTTTAAAAGAAAACCTTAATTTCAAAGGGCTGAAAGAAAAGTAATATCAACAGAAGAAACCGGGTGCTGGTGGCTCACACCTGTAATCCTAGCTACTCAGGAGGCAGAGATCAGGAAGATCACAGTTTGAAGAGACTCTATCTTAAAAAAACCCTTCACAAAAAAAGGGGTGGTGGAGTGGCTCAAGGTGTAGGCCTTGAGTTCAAACCCCAGTACTGCAAAAAACTAAGAAAAACTGAAGAAAACTAGCTTTAAGGTGGTGGTAGGAAAACCTGAAGCAGCGGTTAGTGATCCAGGAACATTGGATGGTTATGAGGCACAGAGGGCCTGGTAGGTGTGATGGAAAGGTTTGGGAAGTAGACGAATGTAGAGGGCTCTAAGGAAGGCGTAAAACAACAGGGCTGTGGAAACTTACATTTTTTTTTTCTTTTATTCATTTATGAATGCAATGTTTGGGTCATTTCTCCCCCCCTTTCCCCCCACTTCCTCCTTTACCCACCCCCCGACCCCTCCCTCTCCCCCCCTACCCCCTTGCTATCAGGCAGAAACTATTTTGCCCTTATCTCTAATTTTGTTGGAGAGAGAGTATAAGCAATAATAGGAAGGACCAAGGGTTTTTGCTAGTTGAGATAAGGATAGCTATACAGGGAGTTGACTCGCATTGATTTCCTATGCATGTGTGTTACCTTACATTTTAACAGAGTGACATAGTGTGGTTAGCTTTAATTGACTGAAGATTGAGCCTGATGGCTAGAGGACTTGTCTAGTTTGTTCAGAGTGATGGCTTTCCCTGAAGTCACTGATCCAAAATAGTGCCTTGCCTAGATGAAATGAAGTGTTAAACTATACATTCTGAACATGTACTGCTTTTTTCTCTAAAGTGTTTTTCCCCAGATAATACTGAACTTTCAAATTTATGAGTATTTCTTATTGCTTTGTTTTGATTTTAAGGGTGATTTTAAGATCTAAATACAGATCTATATTTAGATCTAAATACAGATCTATCTACCTTTCTCTTGCTTGGGAAGACCTTGCTAAGAAGTACAAACAAGGGACCCCTAAATTATTGTTCTTTCTAGTGTTTATATTATTTCATCTTTAATAGTTGATCCTTTTGTTTTGTTTGTTAGGATTTTTGTATTTTGTTTTTTTTGAGACTGGGACTTGCTGTGTAGCTCAGGCTGGTTTTGAACTTGCAATCTTCCTGCCTCACCCTCCCAAGTGCTGGGATTACATATATGTGTCACCATGTTCAGCTTTTAATATTTAATCTTTAATCCTCTGGCTTGTATATTTATATCTGACACCAAGGGGTAAAGGGAATTCCTCCTTCCCCTTCTGAAGGTTCAAGTCTGTGAGTTGGTGTATATAAACTAATTAATAGATTAGCAGGAGTAAGGCATACAAATTTATTTATGTGCCCAGGAACCACATGAAATATAAAAACTCAGAAAAGGGGCAGATCATCGAGGCTTAAGTACCTTCTTCGTAAGGAAGAGGGAGTGGGGTCTGCAGGCAATTTTAGGTAAGTAGAAAATGATTTTTAGGTGAAATGAATGGGCCCCAGAGTAGACAGGGTCCTGAGTCAGAGCTCCTCTGGGTGCCAGGTTTGGTATTTGGTTTTCATTTTTTTTTCCTATAGCTGATCCTTCCTGGTTAATGAGATTTCCTAACTACTAAATTCCTTCTGGGAAGGGAGTGTTCCTTAGAAGAGTTTCAGAGAAAGAGAATCAATGACCATTGAGGGAGGGGGCCAGAGGAAGGTCTGGGAGACCTTCTGAGATGTCTCTTTCCAGCTTAACATGTCAGATCTCTGTGGAGTGTCATTTCCTGAGCTCTAACAGTATGTTGTATAGTTTCTAAAATGTATCTTATATTTTTTTGCAAATGGCCATACACTACTCCATTTTAAAGGTACTGTTTTGGGTTTTTTTTTTTTTTTTTGATACTGCTTATTTCATTTATTTGGAAATTCCATTAAAGACAGACTCTGCTGGGTGCTGGTGGCTCATGTTTATAATCATAGAACTTGGGAGGATCAAGGCTCAAGGCCAGCCTGGGCAAATAGTTTGTGAGACCATGTCTCCAAAGTATAACGGAGTAATATGGACTGGAGTTGTGGCTCAAGTGATACAGTGCCTGTATTTGTTGCAGACATGGAGCCCTGAGTTCAAACCCCAGTTCCACCAAAAAACAACAAAAAAAGAAGACACTGTAAATGTTATACTTATTATTCAGCTTAATATCCTCTACTGACTTTGTTTTAAAAACCATATTAAAATATACTTGATAGTCACAGCAGGGGGCCTGTGGCTTACACCTGGTCTATAATCTTAGCTAGCTGGGAGGCTGAGATTGGAAGGGTCATGGTTCAAGTAAATAGCCAGCTCCAGTAAATAGTTCGAAAGACCCCCATCTCCAAAATAACTAGAGCAAAATGGACTGGAGATGTGGCTCAAGCAGTAGAGTGCTTGTGTTTGTAAGTGTGACGCCCTGAGTTGAAAGAAACCCCAATCCCACACAAAAAAAAAATCGTTATATTCTACAGGTACATGTGCATATGTATGAAATGATATCTATACAGAATTTTCTGTTGCTTTATATTTTTGTGATAAACCAAAAGACTGGAACAACCTAAATGCCTATCAAAAAGAGAATTGAAGTCAGGCACCAATGGCTCACATGTAATTCTAACTACTCAGGAGGCAGTGATCAAGAGGATGGCGGTTGGAAGCCAGCCAGGGGCAAATAGTTCTTGAGACCCTATCTCTAAAAAGACCCATCACAAAAAAGGACTGGTGGAGTGGGTAAAACCATAAGAGTGCCTGTGCTGCCTAGCAAGCGTGAGGCTCTGAGTTCAAACCTCAGTACTGCTGCCACAAAAAAACAGAGAATTGATTAGCGCATACTGATATAATGAGAAATCATAACATTTTCAAAAACAAGAAAATACTTTATATGCTGATACCTAATCTTCATTTTTTTAATGAAAAAAAAAGGACCAGGAACAATATTGTATATACTACTAATTTATATGTCCCTCAAATACCTTGCTGATGACATTAATTACCTTCAAGGAAAGAAACTGATGGGCTCAGAGACAGAAGTGGGTATCATTTTACACTTTGTAAATTTTGAGCCATTAAACTATGTTACATAGTCAAAAATAAATTTAAAAATTTTAAGGTAAAAATGAAATCATCTACTGAAAGTTTAGTTTTTAAAACTTTTTTGGGGGGGACTAAATCAAGCTAGTATGTACTATCTCGTGTGTGTGTGTGTGTGTGTGTAAATGTCTCCTCTCTTAAGAGCTGGGTATAATCCCAGCACTTGGGAGACTGAGGCAGAAATGAGGATGAGTTTGAAGCCAGCCTGGGCTAGGTAACAAGACTCCATCTCAAAACAAAAAACCAAAAAAGTACTCTCTTAACAATGAATTATTAACCATAGTCAACATGTACAGTAGAGCTCTTGAATATATTCATATTTTTACATTTCTTAATAGAGAATTATTTAATAATACCAGAATTGCAAGCTAAGTTTTTCAAAAATAAGAGATTAAAAACACGATTTTTTTTCTCTTTTATGATCATAGGGAGTGTACAACAGTCAGTTAACCGCAAACAAAGCTGGAAAGGTTCTAAAGAGTCCTTAGTTCCTCAAAGACATGGCCCACCTCTAGGAGAGAGCGTGGCCTATCGTTCTGAAAGTCCCAGCTCACAGACGGAAGCAGGAAGACCTTTGTCAGGATCTGGTATTACAGCATTTGTTCAAGCTCACCCAAGCAACAGTCAGAGAGTGAACCCCCCTCCACCAGCTCAAGTAAGAAGTGTAACTCCTCCACCACCCACAAGAGGCCAGACTCCCCCTCCACGAGGTACCACTCCACCTCCCCCATTATGGGAACCAAACTCTCAAACAAAGCGCTATTCTGGGAACATGGAGTATGTAATTTCCCGAATCTCCCCCGTTCCACCTGGAGCATGGCAGGAAGGCTATCCTCCACCACCTCTTAACACATCCCCAATGAACCCTCCTAACCAGGGACAAAGAGGCATTAATTCTGTTCCTGTTGGCAGACAACCAATCATCATGCAGAGTTCTAACAAATTTAACTTTCCTTCAGGGAGACCTGGAATTCAGAATGGTGGTGGTCAAACTGATTTTATGATACACCAGAATGTCCCTGCTGGCGCTGTGAATCGGCAGCCACCCCCTCCGTATCCCATGACTGCAACTAATGGACAAAGCCCTTCTGCTTTACAAACAGGGGGACCTGCTGCTACTTCATCATATGCAAATGGAAATATTCCTCAGACTATGATGGTGCCAAACAGAAATAGTCATAACCTAGAACTTTATAACATTAATGTACCTGGACTGCAAACAACATGGCCTCAGTCATCGTCTGCTCCTGCCCAGTCATCCCCCAGCAGTGGGCATGAAATTCCTACATGGCAACCTAACATTCCAGTGAGGTCAAATTCTTTTAATAACCCATTAGGAAGTAGAACGAGTCACTCAGCTAATTCTCAGCCTTCAGCTACAACAGTCACTGCGATCACACCAGCTCCTATTCAACCTCCTGTGAAAAGTATGCGTGTATTAAAACCAGAGCTACAGACTGCTTTAGCACCTACCCACCCTTCTTGGATACCACAACCAATTCAAACTGTTCAAGCCAGCCCTTTTCCTGAGGGTACCACTTCAAATGTGACTGTTATGCCACCTGTTGCTGAAGCTCCAAACTATCAAGGTCCACCGCCACCTTATCCAAAACACCTACTGCACCAAAGTCAATCTGTTCCTCCATATGAGTCAATAAACAAACCTTGCAAAGAGGACCAGCCTAGCTCGCCCAAGGAAGAAGAGGGGGAGAAAGGTTTTGAAAATGTTGATAGTGGGGATAAAGAAAAGAAACAGATTACAACTTCACCTATCACTGTTAGGAAAAACAAGAAAGATGAAGAACGAAGAGAATCTCGTATTCAGAGTTACTCTCCTCAGGCATTTAAATTCTTTATGGAGCAGCATGTAGAAAATGTCCTCAAATCTCATCAGCAACGTCTGCATCGTAAAAAGCAATTAGAGAATGAAATGATGCGGGTAAAACCTTTTAAAATGTCTATTTTTTATACTTGATCATTTGTTTTCTTGGTGTTTATTTTAAAATACTGCAATCCAGAGTTTTTCTTACTTACTGATAAATATATTCTCATTTTAAATGACAGCAAACTTTAGAAGCATTTTGATTGTACCGTTTTATTTTAGTATTTTAAGATTTACTTAGAATTTTCTGTAAGAAAGTTCTTGTGTAAATTAAGAAAAATATAGACAGGTGCATATGGCTCACACCTGTAATCCTAGCCACTCAGGAGGATCAGGATTCAATGCCAGCCTATCTCAAAAAATCCATCACAAAAAAGGGCTGGTGAAGTAGCTCAAGGTGTAGACTCTTGAGTTCAAGCCCCAGTACCACAAAGAAAAATATAATTTACAGCATCTAGGTTTTAGGTATACATAGTCCCTTTATATGAAAATGGAGGCTTTTACACATTATCTTACAACATTTAAAAATTCTCGAGGAATATCTGGATCTTACACATTTAGAAAGATTTATTTTTGCTTATAAATTTATAGATTTGAGGGTGTATTCATCACATAGGTTTTATTAGAAGGTGTTAGAGACATCTCTTTCTGTTATTTCCCCCTTCTGGTTATACTTTTTTTCTGGAAAAAAATGCTGAAATCATTAATAGAGAGATCAGAGTAAGTGAACACTCAAATTGGTCTGTGCTGTGCTTCCCCATAGATCTCCTTACTAGATGTTATGGTACAACTAGCATAATCATCGTTTTTATCTTAAGCTTAGAATTCAAAGACTTGATCTCTAATCTTATATCTGCCACTCAAAATCTGACAAGCCATACTTGTGATTAAACTTTGAGACATACTTGAGAAAACTATTCTTTGTATTCTTCTAAATCTGATTTTACAGTATTCTTGTTTTTATTATACTTTGAATTATGCTAGAAAAATACCATGGGCTGAGTGTGAAGCTCAAATGGTAGAGCACCTTCCTACCAAGTGCAAGTTCAAACCCTAGTACTGCCATAAAAAAAAAAAAAAAGAAATATCATGATCTATTATGACTTATTCATATTGTGATACTTAGGATTTCTTACTAAAGTCTATCTGTATGTATTTTCTTAGTTTATTTTTCCTTTTTCCTCTTCACTTTCACTAATAGCTGATTTAAACTTTTATGGTGTTGGAAGCTTTGCTGACTTCTGACTTCTGTAGTCTTCATTACTGTGTAGGCAAGTAAGATTTTAAGAGAAATAGTTCTATACTAAGCCCGCATGCCACCCTTCTTAAAAGATTTTGCATGCAACTGTGCATCCTAACAGAAGCATGAGGTTGCTATATTTGAATTAGTCTTGCATTTCTAAAATTAGACCCTACTTTTCCAACTGAATTTTTCTATTTAGACCCATTAGTGAGTTCTTTATTAATTAGCCAGAAGAGGCTTCCTCCCTCCTAAATTCAGGTATTTCGTATCTACTTAGAAGTCAGTTTTTGTTTTTACCTGTTTTTTTGGTATCTTCATAAGTTACATCCACTATTCTTTGAAATAGTCTAAAAGAACATCTAAAAGATACTTTGTAAACAAACCGGTTGTCTCTTAAATGTGATAGGAGAGTTTGCATTTGTGTTAGTGGTAGGTGGTGAGTCCCATACTTATTCTAATTCTCTAAGAGAGATAAAAGGAAAGACTATCAAGACGTTTGTGTATTTCTTGAGAACAGGGGAAAGGGTTGGTTAGAGAAAGCGTTCTTTTGTTGTTTGTAATGCATCATTGAGTCTAGGGTGGAAGAATTTCTTTTCATTAAAGATAAAATGAGAGGAAGGCTATTTGAAGCCTAGGCATTCCACAGAAAGAATTCAATCCTAATTTAATTTGGGATAGATATGCATGGAAAGAGTTGAAAATGCATGTTACCAGACATTTGTTTTATTGCACATTGGGAGCTTTTTTTTTAAAAGTGCTTTAGAGAAGAATAGAAAGCTGAATGTTGGTATCCTCTTCTTGTTCTCCACAGCTGAATTTCCATATATACTCACCTCCTATATACTGTTAACTATCTCTTAAACTGCACTTTTGATCATTAATTTTCTCTGAAATATATTTTAGATTTCTAACATGCTTTATTAAAAATTATTAAGCATTTAACCTTTAAATATATGCCTGAACTTTTCTAAGTTATTTCTTACTGTTTAGTATTGTAGAAGACAATTATTTAACATTTAGTTTATTTACCTAGGTTGGATTATCTCAAGATGCCCAGGATCAAATGAGAAAGATGCTTTGCCAAAAGGAGTCTAATTATATTCGTCTCAAAAGGGCTAAAATGGACAAGTCTATGTTTGTGAAGATAAAGACACTAGGAATAGGAGCATTTGGTGAAGTCTGTCTAGCAAGAAAAGTAGATACTAAAGCTTTGTATGCAACAAAAACTCTTCGAAAGAAAGATGTTCTGCTTCGAAATCAAGTCGCTCATGTTAAAGCTGAGAGAGATATCCTTGCTGAAGCTGACAATGAATGGGTAGTTCGCTTATATTATTCATTCCAAGATAAGGACAACTTATACTTTGTGATGGACTACATTCCTGGGGGCGATATGATGAGCCTATTAATCAGAATGGGCATCTTTCCAGAAAATCTGGCACGATTCTACATAGCAGAACTTACCTGTGCAGTTGAAAGTGTTCATAAAATGGGTTTTATTCATAGAGATATTAAACCTGATAACATTTTGATTGATCGTGATGGTCATATTAAATTGACTGACTTTGGCCTCTGCACTGGCTTCAGATGGACGCATGATTCCAAGTACTATCAGAGTGGTAAGTAAACTTACACAGATTATTTCAGTTCATAATATTATTTATTTATGCAGTAAAATTGAGGATGGATAGTGAAGACCTGGTTCGTGTCTTAACTCTGCTGGATATACTCAGAATCCTTTAGGCACTTACACTTATAAAATGAAAGAGTATGCTAAATTTATTTCTAAGTATTATTAACATTTTTCAGTTAACCTGTGCACAAAATTTTACTTTGAAATATGTCAGACATTTCAAAAGTAATTGTTAAAATGAAGCCCCAAGTCCACAATGATAAGTACTTTAGAAGCCCCTAAACAGTTGCTTCTCCTTCTCTCCTCCAGAAATAACCATTATTTCAGAACTTTGTAATCAGTTCTTTACTTTTCTCCCTTTTTCACATATGTATATATCCCTAAACCATGTATTATTTCATCTTATTCTTGAAACTTTAATTAAATGTAATCATTCTATATGTATTCTTCTCTGTTGACTACTTTTATGTTTGAGCTTTCCCCATGTTATTGCATATTAAATTGATTTGCATTGTTATTATTCCATTGTATGACTTTTAACACACTTATTTAACCCTAAACACTTTATGTACATGATTCTATTTAATCATGACACTGTGAGGCAGGTTGAAGAAAATGAGACTTTGGTAAAGTAACTTGTCCAAGGTCAGAACAGAAACTGAGTGTAAGGGCTATGCTTTGAATCCAGGTTTGTCTGATTACAGGGCCCATATTATTTTCTTCCACATCACACTGCCTCACCAAGAACCCTTGAAGCCCTAACAGAAGTGTAAGTTGATCTAACATTTGTGACTATGGACTAGGTGCTTTACATATATTATAATTTGGGGCTCACTACAATCCTTTAAGGTAAGTTTTACTAGTCTCCTGTGTGCAGATTGATATTAAGTGCAAAAGTTTTAGTGTCTTCCCACATTCATCTTATTATTTCCAGTTCTTAAAAATTACGCTATTGCAGGTAAATGGATGAACTGAAGAACATCATATTAGGTGAAGTAAGCCATGTTCAGAATGACAAAGGTTGCATTTTTCTCTCATAGGTGGAAGATACATCCAAAAGATATATACACAAATACAAACATGCCCATCTACACATTTCTATATAGAACGTGTTTGCAATGGTGAGACTGTCAGATGGGACTCAGGCAAAGAGGGAGAGGAAAAGAGAATTATAGAAAGTGAACAATATAAAAATATATTGCATCTCTAAAGGAAGATGGCATGACAAAACACACTGAAAGCTGTTGAATAATAGAGAGTGGGGGGATAGGGTAAGGGAGAATAATTAAAGGGGTTAATCTGACTACAGTATATTCACAGCTGAAATAAGATCATAACACCCCTTTTAACAATGAACATGGACATAAAAGTGAAGGACAGGATTGTCAAACAGGTCTTGTGAAGGGTAGGGTGGGAGGGGAGAGGGTGAGTATGATTCGATGTCCTTTATATACTTAAATACAGTGAAACCTGTTGTATTTATTTCAAGTAGGGAGAAAAGGGGATAAGGGAGAGAGATGGTGGGAGTGTACCTAACTAAGGCTATTCTCAGTATACATGGAAATGTCTCAGTAAATCCCCCTGTACAGCTATTATATGCTAATACAAATGTTTTAAAAATATCCCTAGGTTCTATTCTGGTCTTTTTTTATTTTTCTTTTGGTGGTGCTGGGGTTTGAACTCAGTGCCTACACTTCTAGGCAAGCACTCTACCACTTGCCACTCTACCAGCCCTGTTTTTTGTGTTGGGGTTTTTCAAGATAGGGTCTCATGACCCAGGCTGGCTTCAAACCTCAATCCTCCTGATCTCTGCCTCCTGAGCATTTAAGATTACGGGCATGATTACCTGGCTCTATTCTAGTCTTGATGAAAGTCTTCACTGAAGAATGGGAATTATATTTTAATCAAATTTCCCAGATGATTATTACAGATAGGTTAATTTCAGATACATTTCTCTACATGGGTTCATCCTATCTTGGCTTTCAATACCATACATATTTCAGTAACTTCCAAGTCTCTCTTCCTTCTAGTCTTCCCAATTTTAGCAAATTGTACCACCACCACCCACTTATTTATCCTGACCCCCACCCCCCAATCCCATCTGATCCATCACCTGTAAATCCTATTTACCTCTAAAACATATCCTGAAGGGCTGGGGGTGTGGCTTAAGTGGTATAGATCCTACCTAGTGAGGCTGAGTTCAAACTTCAGTACCACCATAAAAAAAAAAAAATCCTAAATTTATTCAGTTCTGCAGCTCCATTATTCTACTCTAGTCTAATGCAGGTTTCACTCTCCTTTAGTCTGTTCTGTACAATGCAGCCAGAATTTTTTTTTTCCCTTTGGCAGTACTAGGGATTGAACTCAGGGTCTCTTGTTTGCTTGGCAAGTGCTGTAGCATTTGAGGGATATTTTTAAACCATAAAGCAGATCTTCTCGCTTGTCATCCTCTTGCTTCAAACTCCCCAATATCTTTTCATTGTGTAAACTTATGTGGACTGGCTCCTGCTCCATTTGCAACCATTCTCCTTTCCCTCGTTATCATCTCTACAGTTGTTTTTTTTTTCTTTCTTTCTTTGTAGAGATGGGGGGTCTATGTTTTCTAGGCTTGCCTCCAATTCCTGGGTTAAAATGATTTCTCTGCCCCCTTTTTTAGTGGTGGTAGTGAGGATTGAACCCAGGGCATGCTAAACATGTACTCTACCACTGAGTTACCCTCAGCCCCATCTTCACTGTTTCTTACATGTGTATTTGTTGTGTTTCTTCTACTAGAGTGTAAGGTGCTTAAGAACTTTGTCTTAGTTACTGTCATTTGTTGAATTAATGAAACACTGATCTAATTTGTTTGAAAATTTGCCCAGAGAACAATTTTATTCAGAGCAGTCTGAATAACGATGTTAATCTTACCCACTCATGACTTACATTGTTATCATTTAACAATGAGAAAATTACTGGGTCTTATTGTTCTTAGTGTACAGTTTTCCTATTGATATTTCAGAAAACAGGCAGTTTAAACTAGTCAGTATAAGCACTATCAGTGACTTGACATACTTGTGTTTTAATTTGTCACAAGGGAAGATGTTCCCTAAATCATGATATCAAAAGATTAAACAAAGCAGGGCTCTGGTGGCTCACATTTGTAATCCTAGCTACTTGGGAGGCTGAGATCAGGAGGATCACAGTTCGAGACCAACCCCCACAAGTAGTTCACAAGACCCTATCTCCAAAATAACCAGAGCAAAATGGACTCGAGGTATGACTCAATCAGTAGAGTGTCTGCTTTACAAGCACAAAGCCCTGAGTTCAAATCCCAGTCCCACCAAAAAAGAAAAGGTTAAACAGACTTTAGGTTTACTCGTTTCTTTTATTTAATTATCCCCTTTTATTATACAGGTGATCATCCACGGCAAGACAGCATGGATTTCAGCAATGAGTGGGGTGATCCCTCCAACTGTCGGTGTGGAGATAGATTGAAGCCACTGGAGCGGAGAGCTGCACGCCAGCATCAGCGATGTCTAGCACATTCATTGGTTGGGACTCCAAATTATATTGCACCTGAAGTGTTGCTTCGAACAGGTAAGGCATTTAGTGTTTCATAAGTAATCACAGCAGACCTTTAGGTCAGTATACTAGAATATGCTTTATTTTTCAGTTTTATGATAAAAGTATGCTACAGTGTACATTAGTGATTTATTATTAATTTTGATTCTATTAATTCTGAGCATTTTTAAAGAGTGCTTATGAATAACTACAGTTTTGGTATCTTACTTTAGGATATACACAGTTATGTGATTGGTGGAGTGTTGGTGTTATTCTTTTTGAAATGTTGGTGGGACAACCTCCTTTCTTGGCACAAACACCATTAGAAACACAAATGAAGGTAAGGTATAGAACCTATACCAAAAGAATTGTCACAAAGTTCCTATACCATAGACCTTTATATATACTATCATATATAAACAATACCTTTACGTATCCTGTATCCAAAACACTTGAGGCTAGAAGTGTTTCACATTTTTTTCAGAATTTTGAATATCGGCTTATACATAATGAGATATATGGTGGATGAGATTGAAGTCTGAACATGAAATTCATTTATGTTTCATACACACCTTATGCACATAACCTGAAGATAATTTTATGTGGTACTTGTAGCTCACCTTCGTTTTTTTTTTTTTCATTGTTTTGTTCTACTTGTTGCAGTGGTGGGATCAAATGCAGGGCCTTGGGTACTGAGCTATGTTCCCCATCCCTTGTGCTTTTGTTTTGACTGTGATTGTCATATGAGGTCAGGAGTGGATTTTAAAGAATTTCCCATTTTGGATTTTTGGATTACAGATACTCAGTCTGTACTTCACTTACAGCATCTTTAATCTGGAATTAAAGGAATGAGTTTATATACTGGGTGTAGTGGCACAAGCCTTTAATTCCAACCACTTGGGAGGCTGAGGCAGGAGGACCAAGAGTTCAAGGCTGGCCTAGGCAACAATATGAGACCCCTGTCTCATATGTAAGGGCCTATGAACCCACTAAAATTCCATGCATGAATACTAATCTGTAACATCCCATCATCAGAATATTCACACACATGTTCATATTTTATTCTCATAAAAGTCTTTAGTTCCTTTGGAAGATTTATTACAATTTGCTCCTTGTCAGCCATTGAGCTGTATCTCCTTCCATGTACATTCTAACCCCATATTACAAAGATTTGTGTCTCTGCTGAAAATACCTCTGGCACTTAAATAAGAAGCTGTTCACAATTTTGACCAATTATTGTCCCATTTTAAATCCTTAAGGTCCACAGTTGTCCTCTGTTCCTTTGTTTTTATTCATCCCATTTTGTCAGTCTGGAATGTCTTCCTTTTCTTCTGTCTTCCACAACCCTTTTTCCTTTCTTTTTCTTTTTTTGTAGCATAGCTGGGGTTTGAACTCAGGGCCTCATGCTTGCGAGGCAGGCACTCTACCACTTGAGACACATCTCCAGCCTACCCCTCTCCCTTTTTTGAAGAACCTGGTTAAATCCTGATCATTCCTACTCTTCTTTTATTTTTTTGTTTCTGATTATTCTTACTCTGAGTGTGTCTTCAGATAACATTTCTTCTGTAACTCACTCCGAAGGTGTTGACTACCTGTCATTGCATTTAAATTCCAGGAATATTACAAAAAACTTTTAGAACTAATAGGTAAATTGAGCCAGGTCATAGGATACAAAGAAAACACATAAAAATCAATTGTATTTCTATATTCAAACAATGAACAATTGGAGGCATAATTTTAAAGCAATATTATGCATAATTCTTCTCCAAAAAGGAATACTTAGGTTTAAATCTTATCAGAACATGAACAATATTTGTGTGCTGACGGATGCAGAATGTTGCATAAGTGGAGACAAATACCATGTTCACTGATTGACCCAATATAGTGAAGCTATCAGTTCTCCCCAGATTAATTTATAGAGTTGACAACTTCAATCAATATCCCAGGATTTTTGTAAATATATAAAACCTAACTCTAAAATTTGTATGGATGAACAAAGGAACTAGACTAGCAAAAACAAGTTCTAAAAAGAACAATGCTGGGGATATCAACTGCCTGATTTTAAAACTTACTGTGAAGCTACAGCCGTACAGACAGTGTGATAATGGTGAAAGGATATACACACAGATCAGTGGAATAGACTAGAGTGCTGACCTACACCAATATGGCCATTTGATCTTTGACAAAATTATAAATGGAGAAAGTAGAGTTTTCAACAAATGGTGTAGGAACAAATCAACCAAAATGCACAACCCCAAGTTTTTAGAGTGGAAATTCTATTCCAAAGGATACAGCTCCTCTATCTAGGAAGGCAGGCTGCAGTGTCTGTGATGACTGTGGAGCTGAACATGGTGGATGGTAGTTGGTTCACACATGCAGCAGTGTTACCAAATTTTCACAGCGTCTCCCTTTGTGAAGCACTCCACTGGTTACTGTAAGTGTCCAGTCAATTTCCAGAATTCCCAGTTTATTCAAATCATGTTTTTATGGTTTGACTGTTGTTTTATAAAAAGGTGGGAAGGATTCCATTTTCTGCAACATGTGCCTCTCTACTGTGTTTTTTTGTTTTTTTCTTTTGGTGGAACTAGGGTTTGAACTCAGGGCTTCGTACTTGCAAATCATGTGCTGTACCACTTGAGCCACACCTCCAGTCCATTTTGCTCTGGTTATTTTGGAGATGAGATCTCATGAAATATTTGCCAAGCTGGCGTCAAACTGTGATCCTGATTTATTATCCCTTTGTATGGTTTTGTGGTTGCTCTAGTAACTATAAAATACTAAGTTTTCACTGTCTACTTAGAACTGATATTTTACCACTTCAAGATCAATGTAGAACATTATTATTGGTATCATTGCTCTCTACCCTTTCTATTGTAAGTATATATTAATCTACATACATTCAAATCTGTATTCAATAGTATTACAAATTTTGCTTTTAACCTTCATCTTATTTTAAAGAAGTGAAGATGAGAAGAGTACTCATTTATGTTTGCCTGAATATCTATCATTTTCTTTGCTTTTCCGGCATTCCTGAAGATTCTTTCTATATCCTATCTCTTCTGTCTAAAGAACGTCCTTAAGCAAATGTTTTAGAATAGGTTTTCTGGCAACAGATTAAGATTCTCTTTATGTTCCTTCATGTAAGACTGTCTTATTTGCCTTAAGGTTTTATTACTTGATTTATGTCTTGATCCATTTTCCTTTTCTGGTTTTTTTTGAAACAGCAATCCTCTTGATCACAGCTTCTCAAATAGCTGGGATTATAGGCATGAGCCACCAGCACCCAGCCAAATGCCGTTTAAAGGGCCCACCAACTGTCAACACCATCATCACATTGGGGACTAAATACCAACATTAGTTTTGGTGGGGCCAAAACACATTCAGGCTATAGCAGTATACAATTTTAGGTTTCAGTTCTTGAAGCATTTTAAAATATCTACTTCATTCTGGTTTTTTTTTTTTTTTTTTTTTTTTTTTTTTTTGTGGTACTGGGGCTTGAATTCAGGGCCTACACCTCAAGCCACTCCGTCAGCCCTATATTTTCAAGACAGGGTTTTGGGAACTATTTGTCCAGGCTGGCTTCGAACCGCAATCCTCCTGTCTCTACTTCCTGAGTACCTAGGATTACAGATGTAAGCCACTGGCACCTAGCCTGTTTTTCTGTTATAATTAATGAGACATCTGCAGTCATTCATTCATATTCCTAAAGTAATGCATCATTTTTCTCTGACTGCTTTCAATAATTGTCTTTTGTGTTCAGTATTGTTATTATGCTCTGGCATGGATTTCCTATAGCTTATTCTATTTGGGGGCTCATTAAGCATCTTAAATTTGTAGCTTTATACCTTTTGTCAAATTTGGGTAGTGTTAAGCCATAATTTGTTAAAATATTTTTCTGCTTTATACACTCTCTCTTTTGAGGCTCCAGTGACAGAAATATTTTTTCTTATAGACCCAGAAATGTCTGCTCAGATCTTAAATTGTTGTTCTATTATTTAAATTGTGTGGTTTCTATAATCAAGTCCATTGATTCTTTCCTCTGACAATCTGCTACTGTGCCTGTCCCTGGAGGTTTGTTTTTTTATTTTTTTTTTTACTCTTTGGTGGTATTGGGGTTTGAACTCAGGGCCTTATGCTTGCTAGTCAAGTGCTGTACCACTTGAACCACTCCATCTGCTGTGACTATTGAGTTTTTAATTTTGCTGTTCTAAAATTTCCATTTGGTATTTCTTTATATCTTCAATTACTTTACTGAGACTTTATTTCTAGGGTACTATTTGGAGCACTTTTATAATGGCTACTTTAAAGTTTTTGTCAGATAATTCTAACATCTGTGTCATCTCAACACTGTCAAGAGACCAGAGATGTAGCTCAGTGGAAGAGTGCCAGCATGTGCAAGGCCCTGGGTTTGATCCCTGCTATCACCAAAAAAAAAAAAAAAAAAAAGTCTTTATCTATGAGTTGAAATTTTCCTGGTTCTTTTGAATGCCAAGTAATTTTGGATTATATACTGGACAGTTTGAATATTAAATTATGAAGCTTTGGGTCTTTTTTAAAAACTTACGGAGAGTGTTGACATTATTCTAGCAGGCATTAAACCCGGTTGGATTCAGGTCATAAGTTTCATCGTGCTTTCAATGTCAGCTTCATTTCAAAGCATTTAGTTGCTAGGCAGATTTCTGCCAGGCTCTATGGTATTTTCCTGGCACAGTTCTCAAAGTCTTTGAAATATTCTTTTAGAATCACATCCATATAGGTACAGCTGGAATGGTGAGCCTAGCAGTTCAGAAACTACTTTATGGGGCCCAATCTCTTCCTTCTGTGGTGTCCATGGTACTTTCCACTTCCTGACAGCTCTTCTTCAAGTTTTATGACCGAAAGTGAGGGATTATTTGCCCCTACTCTTCATATGTCTCATAACTGCAACGAGGACAAAAGTGCAAGATGACAACAACAGAGATTCAAACAATCTTTGAGACCATGTGCTGTATGTATGTCATTGTTTTGTTGTCCAATTGGAAAGGAAGGTTCTTTATCAAGAGTTTTATGTGCCTACAAGGCCTTATTGCTACCTGTATTACTTCCAGAAAATCCCTTTCACAGATCTCTGGTCCTGAACTAGAAGGGCTTTTCCTAGAGCTAGCTCTCTCTTGTCTGTGCTGTGCAGCTTCCAGGTTTTGGGACTATCTTGAGTCTAAGCTGGGATCAATAGGGAAAAAATTACAAACTTACCACCAGTGATACTTGAGGTTCTCATCTTCTTCCTCCGTGAGCCTGTTACTGTGTACTGTTCACTTTTCACTTTTCAGTTCCTCAAGTAAACTGCTCCATGCATTCTATCCAGGTTTTATAGTTGCCTTCAGTGGGAAAGGCAAGATAAAGTATATCTAGTACATCTTAATTAGAACTAGAACCTCTCTCTGGTTGTTTGTAGGATTTTTTTTTCTCTCTTTAACTTTGACCATATATATCTTTGTGTAGTTTTGTTGCTGTTGCTTGTTTGTATTTATCTTGATCAAAGTTCACTAAGCTTTCTGAATTGATGACTTTCATCAGTTTTGGGAAATTATCTGTCATTATCTCTTCCAAATTTCTTTTGCTTCTCTCATCAGATTCTAATTTTTATTCATATATCTGTTCTGTTCAATATTGTCCTCCATACCTCTTATGCTTTAATTTGTTTCTATTTTTTCCTCACTGTGCTTTGATTTACATAATTTGTTTTGATCCTTCTTTGAATTAACTGAATCTTTCCATGTACCTACCATTTTTTTGCCTGAATCTAAATATTTCTGAGTGTTCCTTATAATAAAAAAATGAAAAATTTGTCCTGCTAAGTGTATACCTTTGTTTTTCCTGTCTGAAGTAAGTGATGGAACTACACTTACTTATGATATTACTAGATCATGATTTTTTTCCAAAAAGAATTTTTAAAAATTCTATTATCAGTTGAGGTATCTCCTTATTTTAACCTAGACTTCAGACTTCAGAAGAGGGGATAGATTTTTCTTCCTTCCACAATAGTTGATTAGCTCCTATATGAATAAAGAAGAATGGGCTCATTCTTCATCATTATTATTTGATGTTTATTGATTCCCTATCAGGTTGAAAATATCTTATCAAAATTAAATAAGAATGCATTTTGCCACTTAACAGGGTCTTATGCCAATTTCCCCTGCCTGACAGTTAATTCATTTGGCATTCCTTTCTTCCTTTCCATTCCATTTTATTCAAAATCAGAACAAAGATTTGTTGAACATCTATTATGTGTCAAGAGTTCCTAGCCTTATAGAATTTTGTACTTGAGCAGAATGATACAGAAATAAACAGGCACCACAGAGTATTGGAAATATTACAACGGAAGTAAATACACGATGCAGGGGAGGCAGAGAACAAGTAGTAGAAGTAGCAGTTTCTACCAGAAGGGCTGAAAGGAGAGGTGAAAACTTATTGTGAGTCTGTGCTATATGTTGCCTGGAGAGGAGGAGACAGGAGAAAAAGTTACTTCCCAGCAGTGATTCATTATTAAATGTATGGAAGGTTATAATACCATACAAACTATTTTAAAAGTCAAATAGTCTAGTAAGACTTTTGGAAGTTTCTGGTTTTAATCTCTTCCCTTATTTGTTTGTTTTTGAGGTACTGGGTACTAATTTTTAAAACTCTTCTTTAAAGGTTATCAACTGGCAAACATCTCTTCACATTCCACCACAAGCTAAACTCAGTCCTGAAGCCTCTGATCTGATTATCAAACTTTGCCGAGGACCAGAAGATCGCTTAGGCAAGAATGGTGCTGATGAAATAAAAGCTCATCCATTTTTTAAAACAATTGATTTCTCCAGTGATCTGAGACAGCAGTCTGCTTCATACATTCCTAAAATCACACACCCAACAGACACATCAAATTTTGACCCTGTCGATCCTGATAAGTTATGGAGTGATGATAATGAGGAAGAAAATGTAAATGACACTCTCAATGGATGGTACAAAAACGGAAAGCACCCTGAACATGCTTTCTATGAATTTACCTTTCGGAGATTTTTTGATGACAATGGCTACCCATATAATTATCCAAAGCCTATCGAATATGAATACATTAATTCACAAGGCTCAGAGCAACAGTCGGATGAGGAAGATCAACATACAGGCTCAGAAATCAAAAACCGTGACCTAGTGTATGTTTAACATACTAGGAAATAATTGTAATGAAGATCTGTAGAAAGTCAGGGGCTTTTGAAGTTTTGAGAATAAAATTATGCAAATGTGGCAAAGCTATATATGTGCACTCTGTGTACAATATTCTACTTTCCTAAATTATGGGAAAGCCTTTTAAAATGTTAATTTATTCCACCCTTTTAAATCAGTAAGTTAGAAAAAAATTGTTATAAGGAAAGTAAATTATGAACTGAATATTGTAGTCAGTTCTTAGTACTTAAAGTACTCAAAAAATAGTGCTTTTTTTAAAAGGAGAAGCCTGGTATCTATTTGTATATATGCTAATAATTTTAAAATTTGAAAGAGTTTTTGAAATTTTTTGAAAGACAGTTTATCTTGCTTTAACCAAATATAAAACATACCCATATTTACAGAGCTCTTTTTGGTCCTTGTAACCTTATTTTTGGTACAAAATAAGCTAAAGAAATTAAGCCATCATTTTGGAGAGTGTTCCCAGGCTAATGATAATCTGTAAATCACATCCTGCAACTAAGAGACAGGAACTGGAAACAATGTTCATCTGAAGGAAAAACTGAAGAGTTTATTCCACCAGTGGTGTATTTAATCTTCCAACAATTTTGTTCAATAATTACTGGCTTTAAAGAAGCCAAAGCACTACTAGTTTGTTTCAATATTTGTATTAATGCTGCTCCAATTTTAAAAGGGAACAAAGTTGCCATAAATCAAAATTTTCAAATACTAAAATTAGAAAAATTTTTCTACCATCCTAAGCAGAGAATTATTTTCACTTTCTGTAAAATGTTGATTAGAAATTACTTGTGGCTACTCACAAAGTACTTTTTTTAGTGGCTGGAAAGGTATCTCAGTGTTAGAGGACTTGCCTAGCATGCATGAGGCACTGGGTTCAATCTCCAGCACTGCAAAAAAAAAAAAAAAAGTACTTTTTTCTGTGTATGACTAGTTACGATCATGTTATCAAGTGCTGTGGATTTCTTTCAGAACAGTGCAACATATACATATAGTTACTGGCAAAGAAAAATGTGGCTATTTGGCAATATTTTACCTAAGGACAGACTAACTGATGAAAAAAATTACTGTCCCGTAATTGAGATGGCCATTACTAATTAGAAAAAGTTACATAGTGGTCTAAGTAGAAAATTCAGGACCTCCTAACTTATTAAAGATTAGATTAATACTTTTCAACATGCTTATTTAATATTAGGTTCTAAGGTGGAATTGTGGTTCCATACCAAAACACATACAAATAATCTTTTTAGGAAGGGGAATTAGGCTTCAGTCTGACCTTAGTAAAGTTTGTATTTCATCTCTTTTCTTAAGCTTCATTGGTATGAAACTGTTTTATCAAAGTTTAATGTTTGTGGATAAAAGGCATAATTTTAGTGAGTTTTCATACTTTTAGCTTTCTTCCTACAAATGCTAATGGAAACCACAAGTGGAGTCAAAGGCGAAGCTGTTCCAGTTGAACTGGGGGAGGGAAAGACCTTTGTTAGTTTTACACTTCCCACCTTCCTGTAGGGGGCCCTCTCACTGATCAGCTTGAAAACTGCTGCCATGTAATGGTGGGCCTTTGGGGACGCTTGTCCTTTTGAGAATCCAGTAAAGGTTGTGTGGACTCTGGTCCCAGGAAAAAAATGCACATAAAATACTGCATCCAGCCGGGCGCCAGTGGGTCACACCTGTAAGCCTAGCTACTCAGGAGGCAGAGATGAGGAGGATCGTGGTTCAAAGCCAGCCCAGGCAATAGCCCTGGCAGATAATTCCATGAGACTCCATCTCGACAAAACCCTTCACAAGAGATTCTGAACATGTTGAAACCTGTCCCAGACTACAGATTAAGGACTTCTGTCTATAAGAAAATTGACATATGCTTTTAATTTACTGATCAGTACTCAGCATATCTTGCATAAATACTAATAATCTGAGATGGGAAAGATCTGTAGCGTATGATAAAGTGACTATGAATGCTGGTATAACACTATGATGTTTTAAACACCATTTTTGAGGGCACTGAAATGTTTGACTCATTACAGGCTTTCTGAAGGATTTCTAATCAGAATTATAAAATGAAATGCACTATTTTAAAAGGGCAGTTTTCACTTCATGGTACATTTGATTAGTCCTGTAAAATCCTATGCAAAACAGACTAGTTGAAGAATTTGTAGCTTGGTACTCAAATTTGTAAGCGATCCCTCTTGTTCTTTGGGCCTTTTCAGACAGATTTACTTAAATTTTCATTAAATTGTTTTACTTCTGGACTATGGTGCAATACAGGATAAAACCAACTTTGTTACATTTATATTGCAGAAAAACTAAGGTGCTGTCTCCTCCCTTCCTCTGTGCTGCCCTCCCTCCTCACAAAATGGACACTGTTCCTTCTTCTCAGATGTAAACAGCCACTACAAATTTTGTAACCCTTTAAGTTTCCTGACAGTATAAGCTTTTAGTGTTGTCTGTAGCAGTATACAAAAGCCTTTGGTCTCTGCAGTTTTAATAGGTTGGATATACTTATTAGCTATCTTGTTCCCAATGATACCCAGTTTTTCCAGCATAGAATGTGGTGCTTCCTGACCAAAAATATGAGAAAACATAATAAAAAACTGGAATATTCTCAATTGGAATGGAGTGAAAACATTGGTTGGACATGTTTTCTTTTCTAAAATAATTTTTTCATTAAAAAACTTGCTTTCTTATACTTACCCCTTTTATGCATTATCAATAGTATTTATAAGATGTGTTCTATAATTATGTAATTGTAGATACTGTAATGTTTTGTCCAGTGACATCCTAAGGCAGGCCCTATTGCTGTATCTTTTCTACCTTATTTGTAATAGAAACTATAGAATGTATGACTAAGAAGTCACTTTGAGATTGACTTTTTTAAAAAAGTTATTACCTTCTGCTGTTGCAAAGTGCAAAACTGTGAGTGGAAATGTTTTATTCTGACTTAATAATATGTTAGAAGTTAGAGAACACAGTGGGAGGATCTTTAGATATTGCTGCTGCTGTTACCCAAGGTACTTTAGAAATTTTTCTTTAATTAAAAAAAAAAATCCCTTTGGTATTTAAAGTGAAACATTTAACCTGTTTGTTTTAATCTAAGGCAAAATAATTTGAGTCAACATATTGGTATATTTGTAAAGCGCCTTAATATATCCTTTTGTGGAAGGCACTACAGTTTACTTTTATATTGTATTGTGTATATAAGTATTTTGTATTAAAATGGAATCAGTGGCAACACTACAGTTTTATAAAATAATGCTTTGTTAGAAAAAAAATTAAAGCTTTGCAACATAGCAGCTGTTTTGCATACTTCTGAATGTAATAGAATGAATAATCAGCCTGTGTTTTTAATGAATCTATTTGTATTTTCCCAATCATTTCCTCTAGTGTAATGTTTGCTGGGATAATAATAAAAAACAAAATTCAAATCTTTCAAATGTGTGTGGAAAGCCAACTTTTAAGCTGCTTAAGTATGCTGAATTTTTAATTCAAATTTAATCTTTATCAGAAAATTTATTAAAGTTTTGATGCTTTGAAATTAATGAGTGTCTAGTTAGGTTAAGGCAAACTGATGGTAGTGTAATCCAGTAAAATGTTTTCTTTGTATTTAATATATGTACAATAAATGCTGTGTGTGTGTGTTACTAGGTTTGAACTCTGGGCCTGCACCTTGAGCCACTCCACCAGCCTTTTTTTGTGATGAGTTTTTTCGAGATAGGGTCTTGAGTAACTATTTGCCCTGGCTGGCTTTGAACCTTGATTCTCCTAATCTTTGCTTCCTGACTAGCTAGGATTACAGAAGTGAGCTGGCTGTACAATACATTTTTCAAGTCACAGGCTTCCTTCCTGCAGAGTTCCTAGTTTAAAACTTTTTTGCTCTTGAGAGCTTGTTTGGAGGTTCTAGCAGGGGAGCGCAGATACTAGTATACCCTTGACCTAAGAACGGTCCTCCTCTATCAGGGATAGTCATCATCTTTGACCTAGCGCGCAACTTTGGGAGGGAGGAAGGGGACACCCACCCTAGCCAGCCAGATCAGCGGATCAACCCTGGCAAGCAATGGGGTGACAGATGCCGCAGCCAGATCGCCCTCACGTCTACTGTTTTGCTCTTAAACACTACATTTAGAATGATTTTAGTAAATTTATAATTTTAAAATGTGAAGTTGTTGGCTAATGTTTTCCTTTGCAGTGTATCACATGAAATGCTTACCAGATTATGTAGATGTTCTATCTTAAATTATGAACAAAACTTAAGTTTTTCTCTCTTTCAAGCATTACCATTATTCTTTTATTCCCGTTTGCACCCCTTTGTGAATTTCTATTTGATCTAGGTGAGGCTGTTGTACAGTTGACACACACTACAGTATTCCTACCACTCATTTTATTACATTGTGGACCCATATTTGGCAAGCTTAAAGTAGTGACTACCCTTTGCTATGTTCACTCCCCCCTACACATAGGTTTTTATGTATAAAGGGTAGAGAGAGGATGCCAGATAGGTTTGAAGCAGGGATAGCTGTTGCCCTTCAGTAATATAGTTGCCCAGGTATCCTGAAGATTTTGCTATATTCAGAATCTGAATAGAATTTTGTTTTCTCTGGGGAGGAGGATAAATTTGCTCTAAGGTGGTAATGGGGGGGTCATTTCTCATGAGAACCTAGCTCCCAGGGGGGTTGAAAAACAACAGAGGCTGCTCTTGTCTCCTGGTATTTTCCCTTTTACTAATAGTGCCCCTATCCTTTCCCTAGTTCTCACTGCCCCATGTTTCTCATATTCCCTTACAATTTTGCAGGGACCTAAATCCCTCACTGAGATATAAGTAGCTAACGGTGAATTCTGCATACACTTAAAGTTGATATTACTTGCCCTGTATTATTTTCCTCTTGACCATAAAAACTAGGAAAACTCTAGTGGTGGTGATTGATCAAGTTAATACAACCTGGTTACCTGAGAGATTGTATGAAATAGGGCTGCCTGTTCATCCTGAACTGATCAATTATAGAATGTTGAAGAAAAACAAGACATTCGACTCCGTTACTGCTGTCAAGCCTATACCACAACTAACATAATACACCGTAACTAGTAATTTGTATTAGTGTTATACACTAATACTAATACTGACTTGCAGAACAGTTTAAAGAGGTCATTTTGTACTTTGAACATCTCCCATGTAATTAATCATGAAATTTATTTTAATTCTCAGATTTTTCTTGAACTCACCATCTTCATTCTCATTGTTACTAATCTAAGGCTCTCATAGCCTGAATTAGTAACTTTTTGTTTAATTCACCCTGTCCATCATTCTCCTTTATCCCTCCCTCCCCCCATTCCTGGAGTAGTTTCAACAGGTCCATTTTCCCATTTTCATACATGTGTACATAGTATTTGCACCATATTCACCCTCCTACACCCTTTCCCCACATCTTCCTCCCACTGGTACGAACCCCCCAGACAGGACCTGTTCTGCCCTCCTGCTCTCCGATTTTGTGAAAGAAAAAAAAAGGACATTTTTGTTTAAGGTAGCTATATAGGGAGTCTCCTTGTGACATTTCCATGTATATATGGATTATAACCCAATTTGGTTCATCTTCTCTGTTTAATGGATTTATTCTATTACCTATAACAACTAAACATAAACTCTATGGGGATAAAATGCAAATCCTTGAAGATCCTGGAGTGGAGTCACGACCAGGCAGATTCTGGAGCCAACTGCCCTTGGACGAGAAGAATGGCATGAGATGAGTACCCTACTTCTCTGGCTGAATCTTTTTTTCTTGTCTCAAACTTATAATCCTCCTATCTCAGCTTCCACAGTGCTGGGTTTACAGGTGTGTACCACATTTGGCTTCTGGCTGAATCTTTTTTTTTTTTTCCTCAAAGCATTTTTATTTCTGGGCACAGGTGGCTCACTCCTGTAATCCTAGCTAGTCAGGAGGCAGAGATCAGAAGATTGTGGTTTGAAGCCAGCCTGGGCAAAATAGCTTGAGAGACCCTATCTTGAAAAAACCCATGGCAAAAAAAAAAAAAAAAAAAAGGGCTGGAGGAGTGATTAAAGGTGTAGATGCTGAGTTCAACGCCCAGAACCACAAAAAATAAATAAAGCATTTTTATTAGCATATATTAATTGTACAGGGGGGATTCACCATGACATTTCTGAATATGCTTATGTTGTACTTTGGTTAAGTTCACCCCCACCAGCTCTCTCCTACCCCCCATACTTAAACAATTGCAAAAGCTTTCATGTTCTATTTCATATATATATAAAGCACATCAACCATATTCACCCTCCCTTATCTCCTTCATTCACCCTCCCCCTTGCAGAAGTCCCCACCTCCTCACAGGACCTATTTTATAGTCCTGTACTTCAATTTTTAATTTTCTATCTGAATCTTGATGATTACATGTGCAGAGAAAAACCAAACATCCTTTCTAGAATAAAATAACTGAACTGACATTTGAGATGCTGCTCAAGAGAAAAAGGGCCAAACCAAGTTAATTTCTTGCTTAACAACAACACCAACAACACCAGAGGCATGTCACAGAATATATAATGTTGTATACGTACAACATTAACATTTCCAGTGCCTGGGATACAACTCAAAAGTACCTGAGATACAAAGAAACAAAAAATAAAATTATTCTCAAAAGAAACAACCAGTGGAGACTGGCCCCCGCCTCTGAAATCAGCAGGTAAGGGTGTTACAACAGCTTGTAACAGTAATGTAAAGAAAAATATTCTTATGACAAATGTAAGAACAGGAAGTTGCAGCAAGAAAATACAGACCATAAGAAATAACCAAGCCGGGCACTGGTAGCTCACGCCTGTAATCCTAGCTATTCAGGAGGCAGAGATCAGGAGAATCATCGTATGAAGCCAGTACAGCAAATAGTTCGAGAGACCCTATCTCAAAAAAACCCAACACAAAACAGGGTTGGCAGAGTGACTCAAGTGTGCTAAGTAGAGCACCTGTCTAGCAAGCATGAGGCCCTGAGAAATAACCAAGGTTTGAGTCCCAGAATCATGAGAAAAAAGAAAAATTCAGAAGTAACACAAGATCTAATGGGTTTGACAGAAGAACAGATGACAGCGAAAAGTAAATGTGAAGGTAATTAGAAATTACCCATTTTGAAAGATGAGAAACGGAGAAAATGAAAAAGACTCTCTAGCATATGTGAGACAAACCACCTAAAGATTTAGAGCTGGGAGAGGGCAGTTACTTAAGTGGTAGAGCATCAAAGCACAAGGCCCTGAGTACAAATCCCAGTACTGCCAAAGAAAAAAAGATGTGGGGCTGAGGGGTGTAGCTCAGTGGTAGTGTGCTTGCCTGGCATGCTCCTGGTCCCTGGTTTGACGGTCTCCAGCACCACACACACACACACACAAACACAAAAACTAAAGATTTAATATAATTGTTATATCTCTCCTCACAGTAGCCTAAGGGGGCAGAAAAAAATTTACCAAGTTTATCAAATTTGGTGAGCATCTTGGAAAAACCAGGGCACAGGAAAAAGAAGTTGACCACACCTAGACCCTTATGGCAGCCATTCAAATGAACCTCTCAGATCTTCTACAGTGAGAAGCATAATTAAGTGATGGCCCCAGCTGTGTGCTCTAAGCCCACAACCACAATGGCTTTACTGACTCCCAGTCAATGACTGGCCCAGCAGGGATAGTAAGGCAGACATTCCGGTAAGACTTCCCTGATTGGGAGATTTGACTGAAGAACCACTCCCTGACTGTCAAAATGTTAGAACAGCACTGCAGTCTAACGCTTTTGCTACCCCATGTTCCCTCCTTCTCTCCTTCACTGGGCTCAGTCCTGAATTAGGATGTGATGTCTCTCCCACCCTCCTCCTACAACCTCAACCATTTACCCCATAGGTGTCTGCCCCCATAAATCCCTTCCAATCTAATTATTTTAGTGTCTACGTCCTGGAGATTTAAACTACCACAACATACAGGCAAGCTGCTGGGAACTAAAATTAGAGAAAATCTTAAAAGAGAACAGAGAAAAGTGGCACACTATGTTACATATTGAATGTTCCTGGGCGCACCATTAAAATAGAGCAACAAACAGAGAAGCCTAAAGACAGTGGATGATATTGCGTGACATAGTATAAAAATTCAGCAACTCTTACTCATGGCTAGAATTCTCTATCTAGTCTTATGTATACTCTGTATCCCAAGAGATGGCTCAAACTTTTGAACTATGTGGAGGAAAAGTGCAGGACACATCCACTAGGTGAACAAAATAAAATTGCCCTGGAAAGTCCTTTTAGAATTCTCTGATGAAATATAAAAAGCATCTCCAATTGTTAAAAACCATGTATCTTTTCTACAAATAGCTAACTAATGCCAGACACTGCTCCAGTCAAATGGACAAAGTACCTGACTTAATTAAGTTTGTCTCTTGCGGCAAGAGAGACAATAAACAAATATATAATGTTGGGGGGGTCTTTATGGCCATTCCCCACCCCGGTGTAATTCCAGATATCCCACTTCTTACAAAAGTCTCCCAATCTAGTCTTTCTCCTCTAAACCCTTCTATTCTTAGCTGCCAAATTAATCCTATTTATAACTTATACCTTTATTTGAAACTTCTCAGTTTTTGCTTTTAGTTACTATTTCTTTTCAGATAGTGTTGTACTTTTTGCCTGGGTTGGCCAGTACCAAAATCCTCCTACCTATGGCTCCTGGGTAGCTGGAATTACAGACATGTAACACTTGTTTTTTTTGTGATGGGGTCTCATTAACTTTTTGTCAGGGCTGGCCTTGAACCTTGATCCCCTCTATCTCAACGGATCTTTTTTCCTCCCCTAGTGAATAAAGTTTAAACTATTTGACCGGTACCTACCCCACAACTTCATGTGTTTTACAATCCTGCCAAATTAGTCTGACCATTCACTAGGAAAATACAATCTCAGATTTTCTCAGTCCCAGTTTGGATACAATCTTTTTTTTTTTTTTAAGACAGTCTCTCTGTATATGACATGACACAAGCTGGCCTAGAATTTGTTATGGTGCACAGACTGACCTTGAACTTAGGATCCTCCTGGCTCAGCCTTGGGATATGATCATTTTAGAAGGGTGGTAGTTCTGAAAGCCACACAGCCTAAGAAGAAATGACTTGTATAGTAGTACTGAGGGTAGTACACAATATTTTGTTTCTCCAGAGCACAGTGTAGAGTGGCACCTCCCATCCCTTTGAAGTGGGTTTGACCACATTACTTGCTCTGGTCAAGAATTAACATGTATCACATCCAGGCAGAAGCTGTACAATTTATCAATCCTTTTCTTTTCACTGCCTAGGGTCCCAGTGCTTACATCCACTCAGGTATAAACATACGGAGTAGCTAAAAGACCTGGGGGTGTAGATCAGTGGTAGACCCAGGCCCACCACTGCCAAAATAAGAGAACAGAGTAGATAAGAATCAAATTGTCTGAAGTTTAGGAGTTGCTACAGTATAACCTACTCTTTCTTGACTAGTATAACTAGTAAAGAAATGGAAGCACTGAATGTAAGCCTCTCTTTGCAGGTTTGTCTACTTTAAAAAATCTTCATTGAAGCTGGGCACAAGTGGCTCATGTCTGTAATCTTAGCTTTGGGAGGCCAAGACTGGTAGGATGGCAGTTCGAGGCCAGTCCATGCAAATAGTTTCTAAGACTCCCATCTCCAGCTGTGCACTGGTGGCTCACGCCTGTAATTCTAGCTACTCAGGACACAGAGATCAGGAGGATCCTTGTTCAAAGCCAGCCCCAGGCAAATCATTCACGCAACCCTATCTTGAAAATACCCAACACAAATCAGGGCTGGTGTAGTGGCTCAAGTGGTAGAGCGCCTAGCAAGTGTGAAGCCCTGAGTTCAAATCCCAATCACACAAAATACTTGAGTTATAATTTATATAAAATGTACCCATTTTACGTGCATTGCTTTTTTTTTTTTTTT